>NC_053036.3:484338382-485583210 GCF_002575655.3 Aegilops tauschii subsp. strangulata
CAAACAGAGTGTCACTAGTATGCCTCTACTTGACTAGCTCGTTAATCAAAGATGGTTATGTTTCCTAGCCATAGACATGAGTTGTCATTTGATTAACGGGATCACCTCATTAGGAGAATGACGTGATTGACTTGACCCATTCCATTAGCTTAGCACCCGATCGTTTAGTATGTTGCTATTGCTTTCTTCATGACTTATACATGTTCCTATGACTATGAGATTATGCAACTCCCGTTTACCGGAGGAACACTTTGTGTGCTACCAAACGTCACAACGTAAATGGGTGATTATAAAGGTGCTCTACAGGTGTCTCCAAAGGTACTTGTTGGGTTGGCGTATTTCGAGATTAGGATTTGTCACTCCAATTGTCGGAGAGGTATCTCTGGGCCCACTCAGTAATGCACATCACTATAAGCCTTGCAAGCATTGTGACTAATGAGTTAGTTGCGGGATGATGTATTACGGAACGAGTAAAGAGACTTGCCGGTAACGAGATTGAACTAGGTATCGAGATACCGACGATCGAATCTCGGGCAAGTAACATACCGATGACAAAGGGAACAACGTATGTTGTTATGCGGTCTGACCGATAAAGATCTTCGTAGAATATGTAGGAACTAATATGAGCATCTAGGTTCCGCTATTGGTTATTGACCGGAGAGGTGTCTCGGTCATGTCTACATAGTTCTCGAACCCGTAGGGTCCGCACGCTTAAAGTTACGATGACAGCTATATTATGAGTTTATATGTTTTGATGTACCGAAGGTTGTTCGGAGTCCCGGATGTGATCACGGACATGACGAGGAGTCTCGAAATGGTCGAGACATAAATATTGATATATTGGACGACTATATTCGGACACCGGAAGTGTTCCGGAGAAGTTTCGGATTTAACCAGAGTGCCGGAGGGTTACCGGAACCCCCCGGGGAAGTACTGGGCCTTAGTGGGCCTAGAGGGGAGAGAGAGGGCAGCAGCCAGGAGGTGGCGCGCCCCTTCCCAGGAGGAATCCTAGTTGGACTAGGAGAGGGGGGCGCAGCCCCCTTTCCCTCTCCCTCTCCCTCTCTTTCCTTCCCCCCCTCTTTTCCTAGTTGGACTAGGAAAGGGGAGTCCTACTCCTACTAGGAGGAGGACTCCCCCCCTCTCCTTGGCGCGCCTAGGGAAGCCGGCCTCCCCCTTGCTCCTTTATATACGGGGGCAGGGGGGCACCTCCAAACACACTTGATATACGATATTTTAGCCGTGTGCGGTGCCCCCTCCACCATATTACACCTCGATAATACCGTTGCGAAGCTTAGGCGAAGCCCTGCGTTGGTGGAACATCATCATCGTCACCACGCCGTCGTGCTGACGAAACTCTCCCTCAACACTTGGCTGGATCGGAGTTCGAGGGACGTCATCGAGCTGAACGTGTGCTTAACTCGGAGGTTCCGTGCGTTCGGTACTTGATCGGTCGGATCGTGAAGACGTACGACTACATCAACCGCGTTGTGATAACGCTTCCGCTGTCGGTCTACGAGGGTATGTGGACAACACTCTCCCCTCTCGTTGCTATGCATCACCATGATCTTGCGTGTGCGTAGGAATTTTTTTGAAATTACTACGTTCCCCAACAGTGGCATCCGAGCCTGGTTTTATGCGTTGATGCTATGCACGAGTAGAACACAAGTGAGTTGTGGGCGATATAAGTCATACTGCTTACCAGCATTTCATACTTTGGTTCAGCGGTATTGTGAGATGAAGCGGCCCGGACCGACATTACGCGTACGCTTACGCGAGACTGGTTTCACCGTTGCGAGCACTCATTGCTTAAAGGTGACTGGCGGGTGTCTGTCTCTCTCACTTTAGTTGAACCGAGTGTGGCTATGCCCAGTCCTTGCGAAGGTTAAAACAGCACCAACTTGACAAACTATCGTTGTGGTTTTGATGCGTAGGTAAGAACGGTTCTTGCTAAGCCCGTAGCAGCCACGTAAAACTTGCAACAACAAAATAGAGGACGTCTAACTTGTTTTTGCAGGGCATGTTGTGATGTGATATGGTCAAGACATGATTTGATATAATTTGTTGTATGAGATGATCATGTTTTGTAACCGAGTTATCGGCAACTGGCAGGAGCCATATGGTTGTTGCTTTATTGTATGAAATGCAATCGCCATGTAATAGTTTTACTTTATCACTAAGCGGTAGCGATAGTCGTAAAAGCAATTAGTTTGCGAGATGACAACGATACTACGATGGAGATCAAGGTGTCGCACCGGTGACGATGGTGATCATGACGGTGCTTCGGAGATGGAAATCACAAGCACAAGATAATGATGGCCATATCATATCACTTATATTGATTGCATGTGATGTTAATCCTTTATGCATCTTATCTTGCTTTGATTGACGGTAGCATTATAAGATGATCTCTCACTAAAATTTCAAGATAAAGTGTTCTCCCTGAGTATGCACCGTTGCGAAAGTTCTTCGTGCTGAGACACCACGTGTTAATCGGGTGTGATAGGCTCTACGTTCAAATACAACGGGTGCAAAACAGTCGCACACGCGGAATACTCAGGTTAAACTTGACGAGCCTAGCATATAAAGATATGGCCTCGGAACACAGAGACCGAAAGGTCGAGCATGAATCATATAGTAGATATGATCAAGATAGTGATGTTCACCATTGAAACTACTCCATCTCACGTGTTAATCGGACATGGTTTAGTTGATTTGGATCACGTAATCACTTAGATGATTAGAGGGATGTCTATCTAAGTGGGAGTTCTTAAGTAATATGATTAATTGAACTTAAATTTATCATGAACTTAGTACCTGATAGTATCTTGCTTGTCTATGTTAATTGTAGATAAATGGCCCATGCTGTTGTTCCATTGAATTTTAATGCGTTCCTTCAGAAAGCTAAGTTGAAAGATGATGGTAGCAATTACACGGACTGGGTTTGTAACTTGAGGATTATCCTCATTGCTGCACAAAAGAATTACGTCCTAGAAGCACCGCTAGGTGCCAGGCCTCCGGCAAGAGCGACGCCAGAAGTTATGAACGTCTGGCAGAGCAAAGCTGATGACTACTCAATAGTTCAGTGTGCCATGCTTTACGGCTTAGAACCAGGTCTTCAACGACGTTATGAACGTCATGGAGCATATGAGATGTTCCAGGAGTTGAAGTTAATATTTCAAGCAAATGCCCAGATTGAGAGATATGAAGTCTCCAATAAGTTCTATAGCTGCAAGATGGAAGAGAATAGTTCTCTCAGTGAGCATATACTCAGAATGTCTGGGTATAATAATCACTTGATTCAACTGGGAGTTCAACTTCCGGATGATTGCGTCATTGACAGAATTCTTCAATCACTGCCACCAAGCTACAAGAGCTTCATGATGAACTATAACATGCAAGGGATGGATAAGACAATTCCCGAGCTCTTCGCAATGCTAAAGGCAGCGGAGGTAGAAATCAAAAAGGAGCATCAAGTGTTGATGGTCAGTAAAACCACTAGTTTCAAGAAAAAGGGCAAAGGGAAGAAGAAAGGGAACTTCAAGAAGAACAGCAAGCAAGTTGCTGTCCAGGAGAAGAAATCCAAGTCTAGACCTAAGCCTGAAACTGAGTGCTTCTACTATAAGCAGACTGGTCACTGGAAGCGGAACTGCCTCAAGTATTTGGCGGATAAGAAGGATGGCAAGGTTAACAAAGGTATATGTGATATACATGTTATTGATGTGTACCTTACTAATACTCGCAGTAGCACCTGGGTATTTGATACTGGTTCTGTTGCTAATATTTGCAACTCGAAACAGGGGCTACGGATTAAGCAAAGATTGGCTAAGGA
Organism: Aegilops tauschii subsp. strangulata; assembly: GCF_002575655.3. Lineage (NCBI taxonomy): Eukaryota > Viridiplantae > Streptophyta > Magnoliopsida > Poales > Poaceae > Aegilops > Aegilops tauschii. Next base: position 484,342,212 of record NC_053036.3, read on the forward strand.
CGAGGTGACGATGCACGTGGGAAATGGTTCCAAAGTCGATGTGATCGCCGTCAGCACGCTACCTCTACATCTACCTTCGGGATTAGTTTTAGACCTAAATAATTGTTATTTGGTGCCAGCGTTGAGCATGAACATTATATCTGGATCTTGTTTAATGCGAGACGGTTATTCATTTAAATCAGAGAATAATGGTTGTTCTATTTATATGAATAATATCTTTTATGGTCATGCACCCTTGAAGAGTGGTCTATTTTTAATGAATCTCGATAGTAGTGATACACATATTCATAACGTCGAAGCCAAAAGATGCAGAGTTGATAATGACAGTGCAACTAATTTGTGGCACTGCCGTTTGGGTCATATCGGTGTAAAGCGCATGAAGAAACTCCATACTGATGGAATTTTGGAATAACTTGATTTTGAATCAATTGGTACTTGCGAACCGTGCCTCATGGGCAAGATGACCAAAACACCGTTCTCCGGAACTATGGAGAGAGCAACAGATTTGTTGGAAATCATACATACAGATGTATGTGGTCCGATGAATATTGAGGCTCGTGGCGGATATCGTTATTTTCTCACCTTCACAGATGATTTGAGCAGATATGGGTATATCTACTTAATGAAACATAAGTCTGAAACATTTGAAAAGTTCAAAGAATTTCAGAGTGAAGTTGAAAATCATCGTAACAAGAAAATAAAATTCCTACGATCTGATCGTGGAGGAGAATATTTGAGTTACGAGTTTGGCCTACATTTGAAACAATGCGGAATAGTTTCGCAACTCACGCCACCCGGAACACCACAGCGTAATGGTGTGTCCGAACGTCGTAATCGTACTTTATTAGATATGGTACGATCTATGATGTCTCTTACTGATTTACCGCTATCATTTTGGGGTTATGCTTTAGAGACGGCTGCATTCACTCTAAATAGGACACCATCAAAATCCATTGAGACGACGCCTTTTGAACTATGGTTTGGCAAGAAACCAAAGTTGTCGTATCTTAAAGTTTGGGGTTGCGATGCTTATGTGAAGAAAATTCAACCTGATAAGCTCGAACCTAAATCGGAGAAATGTGTCTTCATAGGATACCCAAAAGAGACTGCTGGGTACACCTTCTATCACAGATCCGAAGACAAGATATTCGTTGCTAGGAATGGATCCTTTCTAGAGAAGGAGTTTCTCTCGAAAGATGTGAGTGGGAGGAAAGTAGAACTTGATGAGGTAACTATACCTGCTCCCTTATTGGAAAGTAGATCATCGCAGAAATCAGTTTCTGCGACACCTACACCAATTAGTGAGGAAGTTAATGATAATGATCATGAAACTTCAGATCAAGTTATTACTGAACCTCGTAGGTCAACTAGATCAAGATGCGCACCAGAGTGGTACGGTAATCCTGTTCTGGAGGTCATGTTACTAGACCATGATGAACCTACGAACTATGAAGAAGCGATGGTGAGCCCAGATTCCGCAAAATGGCTTGAAGCCACGAAATCCGAGATGGGATCCATGTATGAGAACAAAGTATGGACTTTGGTTTACTTGCCCGATGATCGGCAAGCCATTGAAAATAAATGGATCTTCAAGAAGAACACTGACGCTGATGGTAATGTTAGTGTCTATAAAGCTCGACTTGTTGCGAAAGGTTTTTGACAAGTTCAAGGGATTGACTACGATGAGACCTTCTCACCCGTAGCGATGCTTAAGTCTGTCCGGATCATGTTAGCTATTGCTGCATTTTATGATTATGAAATTTGGCAAATGGATGTCAAAACTGCATTCCTGAATGGATTTCTGGAAGAAGAGTTGTATATGATGCAACCGGAAGGTTTTGTCGATCCAAAGGGAGCTAACAAAGTGTGCAAGCTCCAGCGATCCATTTATGGACTGGTGCAAGCCTCTCGTAGTTGGAATAAATGCTTTGATAGTGTGATCAAAGCATTTGGTTTTATACAGACTTTTGGAGAAGCCTGTATTTACAAGAAAGTGAGTGGGAGCTCGATAGCATTTCTGATATTATATGTGGATGACATATTGCTGATTGGAAATGATATAGAATTTCTGGATAGCATAAAGAGATACTTGAATAAGAGTTTTTCAATGAAAGACCTCGGTGAAGCTGCATATATATTAGGCATTAAGATCTATAGAGATAGATCAAGACGCTTAATTGGACTTTCACAAAGCACATACCTTGACAAAGTTTTGAAGAAGTTCAAAATGGATCAAGCAAAGAAAGGGTTCTTGCCTGTACTACAAGGTGTGAGATTGAGTAAGACTCAATGCCCGACCACTGCAGAAGATAGAGAGAAGATGAAAGATGTTCCCTATGCTTCAGCCATAGGCTCTATCATGTATGCAATGATGTGTACCAGACCTGATGTGTGCCTTGCTATAAGTTTAGCAGGGAGGTACCAAAGTAATCCAGGAGTGGATCACTGGACAGCCGTCAAGAACATCCTGAAATACCTGAAAAGGACTAAGGATATGTTTCTCATTTATGGAGGTGACAAAGAGCTCATCGTAAATGGTTACGTTGATGCAAGCTTTGACACTGATCCGGACGATTCTAAATCGCAAACCGGATACGTATTTACATTGAACGGTGGAGCTGTCAGTTGGTGCAGTTCTAAGCAAAGTGTCGTGGCGGGATCTACGTGTGAAGCAGAGTACATAGCTGCTTCAGAAGCAGCAAATGAAGGAGTCTGGATGAAGGAGTTCATATCCGATCTAGGTGTCATACCTAGTGCATCGGGACCAATGAAAATCTTTTGTGACAATACTGGTGCAATTGCCTTAGCAAAGGAATCCAGATTTCTCAAGAAAACCAAGCACATCAAAAGATGCTTCAATTCCATCCGGGATTTAGTCCAGGTGGGAGACATAGAAATTTGCAAGATACATACGGATCTGAATGTTGCAGACCCGTTGACTAAGCCTCTTCCACGAGCAAAACATGATCAGCACCAAGACTCCATGGGTGTGAGAATCATTACTGTGTAATCTAGATTATTGACTCTAGTGCAAGTGGGAGACTGAAGGAAATATGCTCTAGAGGCAATAATAAAGTATTATTTATTTCCTTATATCATGATAAATGTTTATTATTCATGCTAGAATTGTATTAACCGGAAACATAATACATGTGTGAATACATAGACAAACAGAGTGTCACTAGTATGCCTCTACTTGACTAGCTCGTTAATCAAAGATGGTTATGTTTCCTAGCCATAGACATGAGTTGTCATTTGATTAACGGGATCACCTCATTAGGAGAATGACGTGATTGACTTGACCCATTCCGTTAGCTTAGCACCCAATCGTTTAGTATGTTGCTATTGCTTTCTTCATGACTTATACATGTTCCTATGACTATGAGATTATGCAACTCCCGTTTACCGGAGGAACACTTTGTGTGCTACCAAACGTCACAATGTAAATGCGTGATTATAAAGGTGCTCTACAGGTGTCTCCAAAGGTACTTGTTGGGTTGGCGTATTTCGAGATTAGGATTTGTCACTCCGATTGTCGGAGAGGTATCTCTGGGCCCACTCAGTAATGCACATCACTATAAGCCTTGCAAGCATTGTGACTAATGAGTTAGTTGCGGGATGATGTATTACGGAACGAGTAAAGATACTTGCCGGTAACGAGATTGAACTAGGTATCGAGATACCGACGATCGAATCTCGGGCAAGTAACATACCGATGACAAAGGGAACAACGTATGTTGTTATGCGGTCTGACCGATAAAGATCTTCATAGAATATGTAGGAACTAATATGAGCATCCAGGTTCCGCTATTGGTTATTGACCGAAGAGGTGTCTCGGTCATGTCTACATAGTTCTCGAACCCGTAGGGTCCGCATGCTTAAAGTTACGATGACAGTTATATTATGAGTTTATATGTTTTGATGTACCTAAGGTTGTTCGGAGTCCCGGATGTGATCACGGACATGACGAGGAGTCTCGAAATGGTCGAGACATAAAGATTGATATATTGGACGACTATATTCGGACACCCGAAGTGTTCCGGAGAAGTTTCGGATTTAACCGGAGTGCCGGATGGTTACCGGAACCCCCCGGGGAAGTATTGGGCCTTAGTGGGCCTAGAGGGGAGAGAGGGCAGCAGCCAGGAGGTGGCGCGCCCCTTCCCAGGAGGAATCCTAGTTGGACTAGGAGAGGGGGGCGCAGCCCCCTTTCCCTCTCCCTCTCCCTCTCTTTCCTTCCCCCCTCTTTTCCTAGTTGGACTAGGAAAGGGGAGTCCTACTCCTACTAGGAGGAGGACTCCCCCCCTCTCCTTGGCGCGCCTAGGGCAGCCGGCCTCCCCCTTGCTCCTTTATATACGGGGGCAGGGGGGCACCTCCAAACACACTTGATATACGATATTTTAGCCGTGTGCGGTGCCCCCCTCCACCATATTACACCTCGATAATACCGTTGCGGAGCTTAGGCGAAGCCCTGCGTCAGTGGAACATCATCATCGTCACCACGCCGTCGTGCTGATGAAACTCTCCCTCAACACTCGGCTGGATCGGAGTTCGAGGGACGTCATCGAGCTGAACATGTGCTTAACTCGGAGGTGCCGTGCGTTCGGTACTTGATCGGTCGGATCGTGAAGACGTACGACTACATCAACCGTGTTGTGATAACGCTTCCGCTGTCGGTCTACGAGGGTACGTGGACAACACTCTCCCCTCTCGTTGCTATGCATCACATGATCTTGCGTGTGCGTAGGAAAAGTTTTGAAATTACTACGTTCCCCAACACATTTGGCTTTTTAAAGACATTTAAGTGATTTTCTAGCCATTTAATGACTGTAATTCAAATTTGAACTACATCTACAGGCAACGGCTAACCATAACGGTTTGAAAAAACATAATTGGAACAAATTTTCAAACATATTGGCGTCACGGCTTGGACACATGCATGGAGTGTCATGGCATTTAAATTCCAGAAAATGAAAAATGATTAGACGATGGAAATATCTGGTGTTCAAAAAGAAATTGTAAAGATCTGGCAAGACAACCAGGCCCCACACGATTGGCACTCTACGCGGGTTATTAATCAGACACGATTCTGTATTGGAAACCGTCAGCTATTAAGTTCTCGCACGGCTTTTGCTGCAGGAATCGTGTGTAATTCAAACTATAGTACTCGTAAATTCCGGCGACCGACGTGTGTGATGTTCCCATCGATCTAGATTCCAGCCGCCAATAAATACTACCTTGCTCACGTCGTCCTGCCTACATTCTCATCTACATCCTCCCCTCGCTCGCCCTCTCTCTCTCTTTCTTAAATCTCTGCCATGTCACCACCGATCTGCCCACGCGCCAACGAGGAGGCGCCGCCCCCCGAGGACACTCAGTCAAAGAGCAGCGACGAGGAGGACCCCTACGCGCCGTCGGACGAGGTTGCGCCGGACCCCCCAACTTTGGAGTTGTTTTTGGGCCAGTGCAATCTTTGTCTGTGGAGGTCGCTGTCGCCGGCTGAGAAAGCCAGGCAAGTGGCGTTCAAGAAGGAGATGGCGTAGGAGGAAGCCAAGTACCAGGCCGCGTGTGAAGCTCGTGATGTCGCCCGGAAAAAGAAGGCGGTGGAGCTTTGGGGGCGGGCGCGTCATCGTGCGGAGGAGGTGTACGAAGACAGATACTTTGCGAGGAAGGTCAAAGGCGCTAGGCGCCTCATCGCTGCGGAGAGGTGGGCCAATAAGCTCCAGCATGCCACCGATGAGGAGCTCCGGTGGGTGCCCAACGAAATGGCAAGATCGTTCGCACTCGTTCACCGGCAAGAGGCAGATCGGTACGTCAAGCGCTGCAAGGCAGAGGAGGCGGAGTACTGCCTCCGCGCTGGGAAGACGCCGCGCACCAGGGAGCTGCTGGCGAGGGGCTACCGAAATACTGCCCCTAGGAGGGATTAATAGTTTTAGAATTGTTCGTTTTCAATTTTATGCATTGTACCTGGTAGTTAAGTATCATCACGTATATGTGATGATATTATATATATTCTGTGATGAACTCATGAATAATAAATATATATTATGAATTCCATTTTCTATCTATTTTTGTATACTGATTTGTATCTCGCTGTTATCATTCACATATATAGAATGAAAAGTATATATACACACATTGAACAGAACATATAAGAACGGAAAACAGAGTACAAACATTGAAACAGGGCAATAAACAGAGCAATATTATGATTGTTGTGAATACATAGCGATCCACATCGAAACGACTCAACAAAAGTTCTTACCTACGGTAGCGACCATGACCAACAGCCCTTACCTACGGTAGCTCTTGACTCTTGATAAATAAATTAAATTGGCCTTTTCAAAAATAAATAAATTATTAGACCTTCCCATATGGCCTAAAACATTTTTGTGGAGCTCTGTTATATTGCAATATTTTTATGCGGCAATTTTCATATTTAACAAAATTCAACTCCTAGCAGAAAGAATTAGAAACGAGAGGAAATAAGAGAAAACAAAAAAAAGGGGGCCTAAACTACTGGACCCTTGGCCCATTAAGCTAAAACCGGCCCAGCCACCCCCACTCGTCCTCTCCCTCTCGCTACAGGAGACGGGGAAAGGCGTGGCAGCCATCCGCCGGCGATGGTCGTGCGTGCCGACCATCCACCCTGTGCCCCCGCCTACAAGACCCCCCCCCCTCGACTGCCGAAACCCTAGCCCCTGATATTTTCCCCTCTCTCTCGCGCGCTTCTCCTCTGGACCTCGTGCCCGAGCTGCCGTCGACGCGCCACCGCCATTCCCATGGCCGGAGCCGTCCCCGACCCGCGAGGATATGCTCTAGAGCTTCGTCGGCCTCGTCTGCATCTCCTACAACCTCCGGTTCGAGCTGAAGCCCTCCACAACCTCGCCATCTGGTCGTCTTCCCCGCCACGGCCACGGCGCCATCACCGTCGATCTCCACCACCGGCGCCTCCCCGCGGTTCCGAGCACATCCACGACCTCCATCACAGTGAGCCACGTCCATCCCCCTCCTTGCCCCCTCGATTTGTTGCCGTAGCCGTCATCCCTGAACACAACGGAGCTCTCTTGTACGCATACGCGTATGTGTGTGTCACGCTGCTGCTCTTGCTAAGTGCTACTGCTCTGCCGCTGCACGCCATCGCCGCCCTCCGCGCCGCGCCCAATGATAACCGGTTCCCCGCTCTCCCTTGCCGCACCCGCTGCTGCTCCCCTGCCCGCGAGCTCGCAGCCGTCCGCTACTCACGCTGCCCTGCTGCTCATGCTGCTGTTGCTTCTGTCGCTGCTGCTCTGTAGCCACCACCGTTGAGTTCGCCCGGAGCTCCGCGTGCCCGCTCGCCTCTGGCCGCGCTCACACCGCCTAGCCCGCGACCTGGGCTCCTCCCTGCCGTGCCCGCGCGCCCAAGACATCCCCTGGCCGCGTCCGCTTGGGCGTGTTGCGCCGGCCGCGCGCCCCCGTCACGCCGCTCGCTCGGCTGCCCATACTGCTGCTTTTGCTACCGCGCCTGATGCTACCGATCGTGCCGCTGCTCAGCTTGTGCTGCTGCCTTGCCACTACTGCTTTAACTGCTGCTGCTTAGTTGCCGCTGCTCTACTGCTATCGCTGCCTTGCTCGCAAGCTGCTGCCACTAGGAGCTGCTGCTATGTGTGTTGTTGCCGCTAGATGTGTGCGTAGGTGTGTGTATGAGCCGGCCCCTTGTTTAGTCTAGCTTAGGATTAAATTAGTGCTAAGTTAGTCTAGTAGTAGATGACATGTAGGCCCCCATTAAAAAAAGGTTAGATTTATTAATTTGTTTAGGTATAGTTTATGACATGTGGGCCACCCCCTTCACTATTTGACCAGTCGTTTTGACTTGGTCAAACTCGTATTAAACAATTCTAGAAATTTAGAAAATGATTTAAAGCTTTGAAAATTGATAGGAAATAAAATGTAAGCCAAATGAAAAAGTTTTATATATGAAAGTTGCTCAGAAAAATCCAACGAACCCGAATACGATAAACACATACCTGTCAGATGCCTCTAACTATCTGAACATGGAACATTCCTCTCCGGTCATCTGTCTGACACAGGTTCGGATCCGAGAAAACATTCCCGGTTGTTTTCCCCCTTCACCTATATCGTGTAGCCATACGTTAGGTCACACCCGGCACAACATATTGCCACGTTATGCTTTGTGATGCTATGTTTGGTTTATATTTACTGTTTCTTCTCCCTCTTCTCTCCGGTAGACCCCGAGACCGATGCTGCCCCTGTGATCGACTACGTCGACGACGACCCCTCCTTCCCAGAGCAACCAGGCAAGCCCCCCTTTGATCATCCCAATATCGCCCATTCCATTCCCTCATGCTTGCATCAGATTTTGCTACTGTAATTGATTGCTCCTATTCTGATGCATAGCCTGCTTTTGTAACCTGCTTATTGTTACCTACATGCTTATCCTAAACTGCTTAGTATAGGTTGGTTAGTGATCCATCAGTGACCCCCACCTTGTCCTTGTTGCCCCTGCTTCATCATTGGACCCGATCAACAGGATTGAAGACCAGGCCCCGGCACCGCACATCACTTTCCCCTTAGTTGCTCGACACTACTGGGTTACTATCGACTGCCGAGGGTGAGACCTGTATAGCACTTCTAATGTTAACCCAGTAGTGTAGCTCTTCGGTCGTGGTCATCGGGGGTGATTCCGCCTTAACCACTTCCGATACGACTCTGTCGTGCAACCCCTCAAGTGTGAACCTCGGGGGTGGTTCCTCTTACGTTCACCTTGATGATTACATCGAGTGGAATCCACCGGGGGTGATTCCTCGGGTTTTCCCCTTGATGTTTGGACACACAGTCACTGTGGTTACTATGACTTTACACTGAACCATGTTACTAAAGACGGGTCGGCCCTGAGGGGTACCTGCGCGAGCTTAATTGCGAGTGATGTGGAGACGGGTTGACCTGGAGGGTGCCCGCGAGATAATTACGAGGCGTGGCCGGGCATTCCTAGCCCTTGCCGCAAGTCCTCGAGACGGGGCAACGGGGTCACATCTTTCGTGAGTCTCTGCATGTTACCGCGCGTTCCTAATCCACTACGATTTGGATATTTGATCCGAGGGGCCTCTGGCCTGATAGCACTAACCATCACGTGGGCATGGTATGGGCGTTCTGCGTCGTATACATCAGCCAAAGCTTAAATAGACGTCAGCGACTGAGCGGCGCGCGCCGGGTTGGACTGCGTAAGCACTTGCCTTGTTGAAGGAGGTAGCTAGGTCTGCTCACACTACAAAAAAATACACTTCCGTGATGATACGTGTTTGTCACAGTAGGTCGTGTTTTTTTTCATGCATGTACATCCATGACAAATTTATGACAGAATCAAGATAGTCATACCCGTGCTGTCGTAGAAGTGTTCCATGACATTACCAAAATTATAATCACGGAAGTGTCCACTTCCATGACGATAAATGGCGCGTCACATTAGTGCTTTCGTCAAGGGTGACCGACACGTGCATCCACCGTAACGGAACGCCGTTAAGCTATCGGGTCGGGTTTTGGATCCGATAACCCGTTAACAGCCCCGACCAATGGGGATTTTCCACGTGTAAAATCATCATTGGCTGGAGGAAACACGTGTCGGCTCACCGTTGGGACAGATGTCATCCGCTCATTGGACCGAAGGCGCCTATGATACGGCGACATGTGGCACGGCCCAACAGAGGCCCATTCCTGTGAAAAGGCCGGCTCGTTTGACTTGGTCAAAAGGTGGCGGGCCGGCCCACGGAAAGCCTGTTAACGGCATGTTCACATATAGCCCATTTACAGCCCGCTAACCCAGGGCCCGTTACGCCCTATCCGAATTAGGCCCAGTAGCGTCATCTGGGCCGTCCAATATGATTCAGCCCGTTTTAACTTCCGGCCCATGTGTGGCCCATGACTTCTTCCGGCCCATATGAGGACCTTTGTAACTCTTGGCCCATTAACAGCCCGTGGTGAAACTGGCCCGTAATGAACAGTGTATCACTTTATACCCATTAACGGCCCGTTATTCCATTGGGCCGTTTCCAGCCCAAGTTATCTTTCGGCCTTCTCAGGGCCCATTGATTCTTGGGCTCATTTGCAGCATTCGGTTACATACGACCCGTTACTGTCATTTTCTGTTTGTGGGCCAAATTCAGCCCGTCGTTACAGTCGGCCCATTTGCGGACCGTTAATACGTTGGGCCGTTTTCATGTCAAAAAAACCCGTTGGGCTGTTTTCATAGAGTTATCAAATACGGCCTATTAACGGCCCGTTATGGTCCACGAATAGTACGGCCCATGATTGGCGAAATGATGATACGCCCCGTAGAAGGCGCATGGATCCTACGGCCCGTATGAGGCCCATGGATAGTACGGCCCGTAGAAGGCCAAGGCCCATGGACCCTACGACCCGTAGAAGGCCCATGGACCCTAAGGCCCGTATAGAAGGCCGATGGATCCTACGGCCGGATGAAGGCCCATGGATCATACGGCCTGCAGGAGGCCCATGGTTACAACAGTCCGTGTGTTGCCACGATTATTTTGGCCTAGTTACCAAAAATAGGCTATTGTGGCCACTAGAAAAAAAACAGAAAAAAAACTGCAGTGACTACAAGCAAACAACTAAACAAGACAATAAGGAAATAAATAAGCAAGCAATTAACGCTAGCCTATTACCTCTATTACACATATTACATCCACTGGGCATCAAAGTTCGCCACCAGTGCAAATATAGGGAACAAAGCAGCACATTACATACACTGGCCGTCAAAATTGGCCACCAGTGCAAATAAACGCGGCAGCAAAACAAGAGCATAACTGAAACAACTTCAGAAGAGCTCAAGAAATGTTATCCTGGGTATCCACGATTCTGGCAATAAGCTTAGCAAGCTGATTAGCTTTGTCCTGTTTGGCGCTAAAATCCTCCAACGCTTGCTGTTGCACCAGAAAGTATGCATCTGAATGCTCCAGGGACTTCCGCAGTCCTTCCGCTTCTTGTCGCAGCACAGCTGATCGATGTCTTTCAGCTTGTAGTTGAGACTCAAGAAACCGAACTGATTCGGACAGTGAGTTTGAATAGCTTGTGCGAGCGGTAGTGGCCAGTAACTCGAACACTAAACCAAGACAGGACTTTGGGGTTGTCTCGTTCTCTTCAAGATAGTCTTCCTTAGCTGTTCTATCAGCTTTATTGGAGACCAACAAGGATGTGTCACTATCCTGAACCTTATCTGCATTACTTCCTTTACCATTGCTTAATAAGGCACTCTTCCCCAATATTCTGTCAGCATTCTAAAAGAACAAACAAGCAAACACATAACAAGTTTAGCATGTACTAGTATATGAAACTCATTTCGGTGAACCAGTTCATTAGTAAGGTGGACAGGATTAAACTACCAAGTCTTCTATTGTAAAAGCATCAAACAAACATATATCTATGTCCTATGGTCACTGCATTGTCTTGCCAAATCAAAATAGAGACACGGTTCAAATCATATCAGTTCAAGACAAAGCAGCAGTGAAAGAATACAAAGTGTGGGAAACTACACGGCACAACAAGATTTCAGATGGGTACCACGGGTCTACATGTACAACAACACTATTGGTTCTGTTGTGATGCTAGTAATGTGCATGATATGAAAGTCAACTGTATACACAATTGAAATTGAAATCAAGAGAGCTATTGATAAGAGCAAACCTGTTAAAGAAACATGCGTGAACATACCTGCTGTGCCATTGGAGTTTCGATTGGATCCTTCAATTTAAAAATAAGTTTGTATGAGTAAATACAGTGATACAAGAGCAAAGCAATCATAGTTAAAAATGGCGTGCCTAAGCGAGCGCTTAAGCGCGCCTAGGCTCTAGGCGTTAGCAAAATGCATTGCGCATAACTGCGCATAAGCATGCGCTTTGGTCAGTAAAGCGCAAGGCGGTGGCAAAACACACAATTAACGCCTAGCGCTTTTTGAACTATGATAGCAATGGAATCTTAAATTAGAACAGTTGTTCTTCAGGTTTAGGCACTTGTTCTACATGAACAGAGTACAGTAAGACGCAAGAATATAATACTAAAAATAGAAAATGAGCTCATAGACCTTACCACATTCTTGGTTCGGGACCAGTACAGAACAAGGCATTCCCAATCATCGTCCAGTAAATGTGTCTCAGGAGAACGTAAGGGAATTTGATGAGTTTCTTTGCCGGTGAAGTACGTTTTCTTCAGGTAATTCCGATACTGCCACCAAGCATTCTTGAAGATAGCAGAGGTATTAGCACAGGTTACCTCATCCTGAGTTTCCAAATCGGTCCTTCTCTATAGAGAAAAATGGGAAAATTTGTTGTATTATAACCATCATGGAGGTAGGATGTATGGGACGAAGCAAAGTAATTGCCATGAATAACATTACTTACACATAACTCCTGGACAAACACCTGCAACTGGTATTTTCCTTCATCTTCATTATAATATTTCCAAGATGGGAAGATACGCACATACGATTTAACAACATCAAATGCTATAGATGCTAAACTACCACTAGCTGGTTGTGCTTCCTCCACTGGAATAGGCGTACTAACTGGTGGAGTTGGGGTTCGCCGTGATAGTACTGGCCCTTTGGGCACTGGAGCTGCCTTACTAACTGCTCTTGTTTGGGAGCTCTATGGTGGAGATGGTGCTGTGTCAACAGGAACTGGGTTACTATCGGCTGGGGTTGGGGTTAGATTGGGTGAAGCTGGTTCTCTGTCCATCGCAGTAGGGGTACAATCTGCGAGAGTTTGGGTTATGTGTGGTAGGGCTGGTTCTTGTGCATGTACAACCGGGGTGCTATCTCCACCAAGAGGTAGCACTATTTTATTTGAAGACCGTGTTTTTAGTCCGCTAGATACTGACATCACCCGCTCCAATTCAAATGGCTGATAAACAGGAATCTGCCTCAGAACAGATATCTGCCTCTGGATTACAATCTGGAGAGGGGTGGGGAGGGTTTGCCATTGAACCCACCATGGAGCGATGTCTGCATGACATTGTATTGCCGCGCAAAACTCTTCCCTTTTTCTCTACATGTTCAGCATGACTGTGTACAATATCTGACATGCATACGAAAAAATATGGTGAGATTATGTAAGGAGAGCATGCAGAAATGTAGAGTGATGGTAACAACCAGTGGATCGACGTTTTTCCGTTGAACCAAAATAGCCCTGATGGATTGACGTGAATGTATAGTAATAAGTGATGCAACAAGTGTACAACCTCTTTGCCGTAGCCGTGTCGACCTCAGCATCACTGGGTTGGTAGCTGAAGCAGTTGTGGCAGAGGTGGCTGTCGGAGGTGTGGAGGGAGATCTGAGGAATCTGTAGACGGCGTCCAGGGCACTGCTCTGTTGTGATGGATCGTTCTGTTGTTGGAGCAGCTCCGGTGAGCCGTAAGACGTCAAGGCTGAAGCAGCACAAGACAGACATCGTCAATCTCAAGTGGGATTCTAATAGCATCTCCAATAGATGATGTAAAATGGATGTAAAATTAACATCACCAAAAACCACCTGACTACAACAGATGAGGTAAAAATTGTTGACTCTGAACTTAACTGTCGAAACTGAAATTTACTGTGGAATCTGAATGCTACTGTCGAAACTGAACGCAATGGTAGCAGAGAGCCACTTGACATGTAGTTTAGGGAGGGACTGCAGTTCATCTTCAACCTGCACCCCCTGAGCCGCCAGCCACCACCGGCCGAACCGCCGGCCCCAGCGCCGCCCCGAAACAACTCGCCACCGCCGCCCCGGCCAGCCCTCTAGGCCCCCCGCCCCCACCCTGAAACCTAAGATAGATAGTGGGGTACCTCTCCAGCGAGCCCCCGTCCCCGCTGCGGGTGGTTCTTCCTTAACTCCGGCGAGCCCCTCCAACCCCTGAAAATCGACTGACCCAAAAGTCGATTCAGTCGACTGAAGTGTGGCTTAATCGGAGCAGAGCAGCAGCACGAGCGAGGGGGAGAGCAGCAGCAGCAGCTGGGCGAGTGAGCAATCGAGCGAGAGCTGGAGCAGCAGCAGCAGCGCGAGCGAGAGCCGGAGCAGCAGCAGCAGATCCGGCTGGTATGGACGTCGCCGCCGAAGGGGCCACGCACTGGGGGAGAGCCGCCGTGGAGATGTCGCCCTCAGCGCCGGCTTCAAGGTAGCCGCTCCATGGGGGTGCGGGCTGGAGCACCGTCGGCGCCGGGAGGTCGAGTTAAGGAGAAGGTGCGATGCGATGAATGTACAACCTCTTTGGTGGCGCCGAGTAGGCCTCGGCTTCGTCTGAGGAGTCGGTGAGGATGCTACGCTTCCGGTGGAGCAGGTTAAGGCGGCGCTGTGGGGATGCAGCAGCCACGATAGATGAGGCGATCGTCGGAGCAGCTCCTTGGAGGTGGAGGACGGGGCGGCTGAACCGGCGGGACAGCGAGATGGACGATGGATCCTCATCCGGGGAGGTGGACGAGGGACGTCGAGTTGTTGCGGTGGACGACGTCGTCGGGGAAGAGGCTCCGGCTGGGCAGCGGTGACGTGGCAGACGGAGGAGGGTGGGGTTTCGCGGCTGGAGCGGAGAGGTTATGGCGGCCTGGGATTTTGAATCGCGAAAAGGGGGCGATGGGAGGGGGTGAAGCATGACTTAGGGACGCGCTTGTCCAAAATGTAGGGTGTGTTACAAAAGTACCCCCCACCGATTTGAACTAGCGGCCCTTTCGGCTAAGGGTTAGAAGAGGGATTTCGTGTGGCGGGATTTGGCAGCTGGAGGGAGTTTTCGCGCGCGTTGTAATTTCGGGATAGCAAGGCGCGGGTTGTGAAGGCGCCAGTTTTGGGAGCATGATATCTGAATTTTCGGGATATAACAAGACGCGGGTTAAATTTTAGGGACAAGCCTAACGTGTAGTAATATTGTACTTGTACGTACCAAATCAATTCGCACTTCCCTCAACCAAAAAGAAAACAAAAAAAAAATAAAACTATTCACACCATACAAAGAGATAGTCTTGCCCCATTTTACTATACAAATGCTATTCAAAGCTACTCCCTCCTTCCATCTATATAGGGCCTAATGCGTTTTTCGATGCTAACTTTGACCAAATATTAGAGCAATGATATATGACATGCAACTTACACAAAGCACACCGTTAAATTCGTCTGTGAAAGGTTCTTTCAATGATATAATTTTCACATTGTGCATGTCATGTACTATTAATCTTGTCAATAGTCAAAGGCGGTCTTAAAAATCTCATTACGCCCTATATAGATGGAAGGAGGGAGTATGAATCCATGTTATGTCCGATTAATTTTTTTCGCTTGCTGTATAATGCATGTAACCTACTCATACCAACATTTTAGTGCATTCCAAATGTCTATACTACCACTGCAATTCGAACTAAATTTGAATTCTTTTCTCTATTTCAATAAGAATCTACAATCATGATTGTTGCCAACTTCAACCATCATAGTTTCCTTGCTATCCGCCAGATATAAATCGGACGGCCTATAATGCAGGATGGCAGGCACACCATCATCAACAACTCCTTTTTTTATAAGAGTAGAGATAAAATATATTAAATGTAGTATAACATGTTCATAACCACACCATGTGTATCACCGTTATATATATTCACACATGCGTCAGTTTGAAACACTATGATAAATTCGACTTTAACTACCCCACCATCGATCGACGTACCTCACAAGTTATGTCTCTCCTTTCTCTAACAAAGGGCGATTGATCTTCCTATGTAGTTACGTCTGCTTACCACAGCC
Organism: Aegilops tauschii subsp. strangulata; assembly: GCF_002575655.3. NCBI lineage: Eukaryota > Viridiplantae > Streptophyta > Magnoliopsida > Poales > Poaceae > Aegilops > Aegilops tauschii. The sequence goes on from NC_053036.3 coordinate 484,357,979, forward strand.
ACATCGCCCCCCCCTCATCATTCGTGCATGCCTCCTGACCCGTCTCTCACACGCACGTGCACAGACAACAAGCAGCCATCTCCTCTCCTATTGATATTGCGGGCATGCCCTCCGTTTGTCTAGCAAGACTATCCCACCATTTGTTAGAAACAACTCCACTACCACCCCCTCCAACACTCTAGATCTATCTCTCTCCCAACCTTATTCCTCTCATGCACATATGCATGGATGCCGATCGATCTCCCTTAATACATGAGGCAGATCGATCTCCTTAATACATGAGGTAGGCCTCTCTCCTCCTCCACACATATACCAGCCATTGTACCTCTATAGTTAATTGGGCCTCCCCTCTTCCCCCACCACACAGCGATAGTCGAGCGCTGCAGGTAGGTATCCATGCCACAGAGACAAACTGCACATGTCCCATCTCACGTTCCAGTAGGCCAGCCACTCTATATCTTTGACGTGGGCACACACAAATTCGATGGCACTCTTTATCGATCGCGCGCGCACACACACACACACATCATCCCTCTCTTCTATTCTATGGACACCTCAAGCCGATGATACCTCCACTCTCTTCTCGTGGATCGCCCTCTATATATATGTTATATCCAGGACTCTATTTCACACACATTGCATATGTTACATTTTTTGATTGACCCCCCCCCAAAAAAACTCTCAAGAACCCACACACTATATCTCTCTAGGTTTGTATCTCTCTCACACAACCCCACGTAGGTGGTGTATGTATACAAGAAGAGAATAGGTGCACCGTGCACGTACTCACGCTTCGTGCCCAGCCACACCCGCGCGGGTACACGGTGGAGCTCATTTCTTTACGAAATGGCAGCCCACATGCTAATTTGAACGCCTGTAGCGGTTGTTTACCTAGGGAGGTCGTGTACCACGCGTGCACGAAACAAAGTTCGACTTGACGCGTTGCCGCGTTATTTTTAAATAAAGTTATAGCGCTCAATGGCACGTACACAGAATATAAAATGATTTTTATGGAGAAAAAGGTAGTCCGCTCACTATATACAATGGAGCCTGCCTGCCTGGTTTGTCGCTCTTCAGAGTATCTCACACAAGGCTGCGGTGGCCTCTCTCTCTCTCACCGTTGGTCACTGATCCGGCCGCATCCCGTCCGCCGGGGGAAGGGGAGTGCGGTGGCCTCTCTCTCTCTCTCTCACCGTTGGTCACTGATCCGGCCGCATCCCGTCCGCCGGGGGAAAGGGAGTGCGGTGGCCTCTCTCTCTCTCACCGTTGGTCACTGATCTGGCCGCATCCCGTCCGTCAGGGGAAAGGGAGGAAGTGCATCGTTTCTCCATTTGACGGCGCCAAGGTAGCACGTCCCGATCTGCGGTCACGCCGTTCTCTCTGACCAAGCTCCGGCGCGGCAGGGCCTACGCCACCTGCTCGTAGATTCCACCCGCCGCCGCTCACCTCGTTACATCCCGACGACCTCCGGGTATCCCCTCCGGCCTTGCTCCACTGCCCGTCTTCCCACGTCGCTGCATGTGGATCTTCCATAGTTCTTTGCCCAAAACGTAGCTCGTCCGGCGTACTTTCCATATTGCATTCTCGTCCTCACACCGTTTTAGACAAACACAACCGTGTTGCTATCTTCCCTTAGGAAAAGGAATATGCTTCTTTTTTGTCGTCGCATGTGTCATCAACTGTTATTGGCCAGTAATTGTTTCCTTTCTACTCGTTGCTATTGCGACCTTTTGGTGAACTGCACAAATCACTTTTTTCTTAAGAGTGTTTTGTGCAGTTGTACTAAAATGTCACACGGGCAACGTCTCTACATTTCAGTGCGACTGCACAAAGGGAGATTGGTTTTGCTCTATCCTCCTCATCCAACTGTGAGCCTAATCTTCTCCAACTAGTTAGTCTTAAGAGAGACTGCAAAGGTGACCGGCTTCTATTTGTGTGTTTATTGTTTCATCAGCAGTCCTCTATTATCGTAATCACACTTAATATCTTTCGAACAGGGACGCTCAGCTCTATTTTAGTGGAACTGCACAAAATGATCGGAATGTTGCATGCTCCAGACAGCTACTTTTTTCCCAACATGCCTTGTTGATTTAGATAGAGCTGGAGGGACGTTGCTGCCAATGAAAGCATGGATCAATTTTAATTTAACACCTTCTCACAACTCTGTCTTCAGTTGTGATGTAATTATTAGCTTTGATCTGCTAATAATTGACATCCATTAGCAAGGAAGTTAGTTTTTTATTGTTTCCGAAAGAGCATCGATGGCAAGACACGCGAAACAAAAGCTGAAAGCTCACACCATTGTACAATTTCATGTCGCTGGAAAATTATTTGTATAGTACGTCAATTATGTAAAAAAATGATGGAAGCTTGATAGCATTGCCAGAAGCCTCTTCATCATCCGGGTCCATGTGCCATGCACAAAATTATACTCCTTCGTTCCTAAATATTTGTCTTTTTACAAATTTCAAACGGGCATATTTTAGAGTGTAGATTCACTCATTTTGCTTTGTATGTGTACTCCCTCCGTTCCTAAATATTCTATTCGTCTTTCTAGAGATTTCAACAAGTGACTACATACGGAGCAAAATGAGTGAATCTACACTCTAAAATATGTCTATATACATCCGTATGCGCCAGTCCATTTGAAATTTCTAAAAAGACAAATATTTGAGTAGTCACTCGTTGAAATCTCTAGAAAGACAAATACTCCGGAGTATATTTAAGAACCGAGGGGGTAGTGCACAACCGCATGGGAGACTCAGCCCGGTCGTTGCGCCGCATTAATAGTGAGTAATGAGCAGTCAAATCATAAGCCCCACCTTTCCCACTGTAAGTTGCTCTGAAGAAGCAACCATCAATACGCTCTTCTTTCAATCCGCTCATACTACTCCATCCGTCACTGTTTATATAGCGCGCTTCAGAAAATGAAAAGAAATCTGTGGGACCAAGGCGACTAGCGATCGGCCTGAAATATAGCATTGGTAGTTATAGCACGGCGTCTATTACTAGAGGGAATAATGCGTACACACATGCATGCGGTGCTTCCACCCCGGGTACACACATGCATGCACTTACTCCACTCCGTAGTAGTATAGTACATGGAGAGAAAATTGTGGACTTGATTGCGGTTACCATGCCCTAATTAATTGAGCATTAAACCAAACGCGTCTAAAGTCTCTCTGGTGGTGGAAATGCATTGAGAGAAATGCATCATAATGAAGCGCGCCCTGTAAACTGTGACGGAGGGAGGAGTAGTATGAAGCTGAAAAACCAAGTACGCGTATGGCCAGTCAGTCAACGCACCTCCTCTTGGCATATCACTGACATGTGGGACAGGAGTGTGAGCAAACCGATCTCAATTGACGGCAAAGAGCCAACCCGTCGTTCCTTGAGAGAGAAGAGGAGCGAGAACACACACACGGGCTCGCACGGAGGCCAAGATATATTCGAGCATGGTTGGTTGATCGATATCATTCATTACATGTTGGGCTGCCGTTTTCCGCCCTTCTCCGGAATAAACGTGTACTTTATCAGAGATAAAAAAATAAGGGTACGGACGCTCCACCATGCGGTTCTAGTAGTAGTACTACTCGTACTACTGCGCTTGGCTCTTCGCCTCTTCGTGAAGTCGAACAATGATGGTACTCCGCATGTTGGGTACTACAGTGTATGCCTCTGACAATCTGACACCGAATGGACTGATGCATGTCCACCGAGGGTAGGTTGCATTAGTCAAAAGGCGTAAGCGAGCTTCACCTTGTCCTGCAAGCTTCTCCTCGTTCTGCGAGTTGACGGGACACACCAAAAAGTAGTGCTAGTCCATACTCCCTCCTTTCCGGTTAATATGGCTTAATCTTTTTTGCGGGTAAATGAGAGAGCTTTATTCATATATAAGCATTCTTAGGACGATCAGCCAAGACACAGGTCACTAGGAAGCGAGGTACCCCGCAAAAAAAGAAGTAGGAAGCGAGGTGTGTCATCAAGCCAGCTCTCGGCCACATTCAAAGTGCAGCAAGCACGGTTCGCACGAAGATGCGCCGCACGGTTCGCACGAAGATGCACCGCAAGGTTTGCTGACCTGTTTACTTTGCGCTTGGCTGTTCGCCTATTCGGGAAGTCAAACAATAATCGCACTAGTAGTATAGTGTATGCTTCTGGCAATCTGGCACCGAATTAACTGTTGCACGTCCACCGCCTGAGCGAGGGAGAGCTTGCATTAGTCAAAAGTTTCTCCTTGTCCTACGAGCCACCGCGCGCAAGCTCCTCCCGTCCTGCAACCTTCTCCTCGTTCGGCAAGTTGACGGGACACAGCAAAGTAATGCTAGTCCATACTGCCTCCTCTCCGGTTAATATTGTCTTAATTTCAAACGAGATAAATACACTGTCTGTCACTGTATATTTGTAAAAATACGGACAGTGGACTTCATAATACGCTCATTGCGCTCAATATATGTATTTTCTGGTGTTTATACGGTCACTAGCTCACCCTGACTGAGTATGTGTGTGCATTCACGTGTAGGTTGAGCACTTGAGCGTGACCGTGTGTGTTCCGTCGTGTGCTCAGACATGCATGCATTAGGGCGTCGCGCACGTTTTTGCGTCCAGGTGTACGTGTGACTGTTGCATACACGTAGGGGGGGTACGTGTAGGGGCCACTAAGGAGCAGTCAAATCACACTGTAAGTTAGTCGGAAGAAGCAACCATCATTTCACTCTTGAATGACACGTACACAATATAAATGGTTGATATGGAGAGAAAAAGAAAACCACTATATATACACTAGGAGGAGCCTAAGCTACAAGCCTGCTTGCTTAGGTTGCTCTCTTCACAAGCATAGAACGACGGGCCTAATCCCGCAGCTGGGGGAAGGGAACAATGTTCTGCGTAGACGCGGTCGACATCGACGAGGGAGAAAACCGACAGTCGGTGCGTCCCAATCGGGGGTCACCGCGGTATGGGCCGATGCTGCGTCCCAACCGCCCTTCTAGCTACAGCCCGACGTCCCAGGTAGTCCATCTTCCTTTTGGAGCCGGCTTGCTCCACTGCCGTAGCTCCATCTCCATGTCGATCTTTCTCTACTTCTACCGACTTCTACTTGTGGTGAGTTTATGTCTCATGAACTAGTGCCAGTACTATTATTCTAATCACACTTCTTCAATATCTTTGCCATCAGGGATGCTCAGGTCGATTTTAGTGGAACTACACAAAAGCATCGTATGATCCGAGGGTGCCAGCCGTCTTTCCTTCGACAGGTTCTACCTGGCCAGGAAATTAAATCATGTTTAGGGTTTAGGGTTTAAGTCGTAGTGACCCCATCAGTAGTTTTTTTTCGTACACGCTCTCACAACTTTTTTCTTTAGTTGTGAAGTAAATATTGGCTATGATCTGTGAATCATTAAGATGCGTCAGCATGCGTGTTAGTTTTCCTTTGTATTTGATGGAATGTTGTAACGGGGCAACCTTGGAATAGGAATGAAAATGGAGTGGAAAGTTTCCGTTTTTCTGGAGAAAAAATGGAAACGGAGAGAAACCAACGTTTCGTTTCGCTGGATCGCGCCATCGAGCAAAACCAACGTTTAAATCACGTCTGTCGTGTTCGTGTCTCACCCTCCTCCACGGCTCGACCCCACACGGTCGCTCGGCATGCCACTCACCGCAAACCGAGTATACGATAACTTTCCCGCCTGCTTGTCGATGGATCGCGCCATGGAGTACTAGCACTACTGGAAGAGATTGACGAGTTGGGGGAGGACAGCTAGCAGTAGCACGGACTCCCAAGAACTTTTTACATGCATGTTGTAGCCGGCTATTGAGACCTTTGAACATGGAGCAGCCGCGTGCACCTGGAAGCGGCGTGGGCGACGCTCTCTTGGCCGGCGCGCCGCTTCAATGCCGGCGCTAGTGAGAGGTCGCGTCCGCTCTGGCCGGGCATGAATGCGGCACTGACCGTTTTGGGCGGGAAGCACGCGCGGGTGATGATGAGGGTTTGGGTTGGTCAGGACCGGCCGTGGCAGCGGTCCGGACGTGCGCAAACAAGAGATGTTGTACGTTAATATTGCTGCGTATATAATTAACAACGTAAATAATGTGCCAGTTGGACAAATATGATTGGAGATGGAGATGGAAATGGAATTTTACATAAACGCGGATATGCATGTCTATGTCTATGTGTGTGTGCGCGCGACGACTCTCGCGACCTGGAAGCGGGGGCGTGTTTTTGATCGAGTTTTCTTTCTTGGTACGTTAGAAAAATTGTCCGCCAGTTTTCGTCTCTTTTTTCCGGGAGCACGCGTATTCTATTTAAAACCACTGCTATGGAGAGATTTTTTACTCCATTATAGCCTCTTGTTTGATAGAGTTTCTCGCGTCTCGCTCTCTCACCCTCTCCATATCAAAACAAGATAACAGTGTCCACTCTATCTCTCTCCTCACCGGTGGTCACATATCCGGCCGAATCCCGTCCGCTGCGGGAGGTGAGGAGGTGCAGCGTTGACGTTGTCGCCGTCGGCGACGGAGGAAGCCGATGCGCACCGTCCTCTCGGAGCCGGTGCTGGCGCGGACGAAGATCCTTCGCGCCCTTGTTCGCTGCCGTCGTGTGGGCAGATCCCGCCCGCCCGCCTAAACGACATCTCGCCCACCTGAGGTATAACTTCTTGTACTGGTCCAGCTCTCCAGGTCGCTGCGTGCGGGTTTTCTTCTATGCGACTACTCCCCAGCTCCCCATGCATAGTAGCTAGGGTTCGTCGGCTGGTCCAACATCACCTACTAGTACTATTATAGAGGAAATGCCACTTGAAAAGTTGTCCTGATTTATGCCTCGATGGAGTACATGTTGTTTCGACAAAAAGTACATGGTGGTTGTGCGGTCATTGTCCATATGGTGGTAGTACTATCACTGGTTAAATGAAGAAATGCTTTTTTTCTCGGGTATCCTGGTTTAGTTCCCATCAAGATAATTATGATGCTTCTGTTTGTTGGTGTACTTTTCATTAATTCTTATTGACAATTGAGATGTCGTTGCTAACCCTTTTTTATATTTTTGGAAACAGCGATGCGTGTCTCCATACCCGGGCATACCTTCTTCAATTTTAGTGGAACTGCACAAAATTGGATGGCCATTGTTGTTCCGCCTCACTGTCCTCTGCCACGTGGTTCTTCCTTCCTCGAGCTTGATTACTGAGAAGAAACAGACCACAGTGAGGATTTGTTGAACTTCATAGGTGCCTCACCCAAACTTGATGCCAAATGGATGACCTATCGATGCTGATGGTTGCGCCTCATGGTTGCGTCGGCTGGTGAAGCTGATCGATTTTCAATGAAAAACAACCTGTCTTCCATCAGTGCTCTTTGCTTGTTACGCACAAAGATGATATCCTTCGTCAGTTCACCTTGGTTGCGTTGGAGACGCAGTCGTCTTTCACGTTGGTGCAATTTTATCACACAATTGGCTATGAACCAAATGTTTCCTCGAAGAAGGATCGACGTTGGTACTAAGAGCATAAGTTTTGTATTGATTTCTAAGCCTTCTCACAACTTTGTCTCCAGCTCCCCTGTAATTTTATTTGTCCAGCTATTAACTTTGATTTAAAAAATGGTGTGGACTAAAAACCCGGATGGACGTAGTAGCCCTCCATTTTTATTTACTCCGCATATTAGATTTGACTGAAGTCAAAGTTTGTAATACTCTCAAACCTTTCCGATAATTGAAATTAAAACTCTTTATTTTTACACACTCTCACAAGTTTCCGATAATTTGGCGCATGTGTGGTTGTTCACTTAAGGGAGGGTAGTGTACCACACGTCAAGGACAGGAAGTGCGACCAGGACGCGTGGGCGTGGATCGTTAGTTCATCAGAAGTACTACTAGTTTTCTTCACTGTACATTAAAGAAAGAGTTTCGTTTCGTACTTACACAATTTAAAACGATTGTTATGGAGAGAATAAGAAAGCCACTCCACTATATATTAGTCATATACATGAGAGTACTATATGGACGCAGCTTCATTGACTTAGTGCAGCTGCCTTTGGATTTGTGACAGGTGGGCCCAAAATGTGGCTGGCTCACTTGTCATACAGCCAAAAGCAGGTGCAGTGAAGGCACCGGAGCTCAGTCCGTACTACAGTAGTATATATATAAGTGGGAGCCTCAGCGCTTGTTCGCTAGGGTTTGCACTCTCCACACGCTCGCCGCACTACATATATGTTACACGCTGGAGGCTCAGCGTTCATTTGCTAGGGTTTGCTATATTCACAGTCCCTCACCCTCTCTTCACCAGATCTAAACAAGACTGCGTTGGCCTCTTGTCTCTCTCCCCCCTCACAGCTGGTGAAGGAGGCGTCCGTATCCCGTCGCACCGGGAAGGGGAGGAGGTGCAGCGTTCACTCTATCTCCTTCGGCGAGGGAGGCAATCCACTGCCGGCTGCGCTGTTCTCTTTCACCCAGCGCCTGTGCGGGAGGGCCACCGACCCCTTCTTCCTCGCTGCCGTATGTAGTGTGGGCAGATCCGGCCTCCCGCCGCACGCCTTGCCACATCCCGACGACCCTAAGGTATAAGTTTCTTTGAAACCGTCGTTGCTCTAGCTGCATGTGGATCTTTTTTGATCTGTAGTCGAATCTAGGTCTTGGTTCAAAGAGGAAAGAAGGGTGCGGTGGGCTGGAGCAAGAATCTAGGACGTGGTTCAATGAGGAAAGGAGGGGCGGAAAGTAGTATAGACTGGCTATCCAGCCACTTTGTAGGTCGAAAAGGGAAAAGGGGGTAACCCAGTACACACATCTGTAAGGAACCGATCTCTTTGTTGAAAAGGGAAAGAAACTGGGGGGTCGGGTAGTTTGTGCAGGATTAGATTTGCTTCCCTCACATAGGAAGAAGGTTCAAAGAGAACAAATATGGGACCAGCGCATATATGCTGCTTGGCTACATACTCTGCATCACCCATTTATACGTGTGGACGCACATGGTGCTGGCATGTCCCATACATCTATTTTGCTGTTGTTAATCTAAGAATGCCGCCGGAAAATTGAAGCAATGCCACTGTTAAAAGTAAATAACATTTTTTAACGAATGTTGTTTCAAGAGAATGTCTCTGTTAATATGAATCAATGCAACCGTTTTAGAAATGCTACTGTCCTACTTTGTTTTCCATCCAAGATAAGTTAGATGCTTCTTTCTGTCACCGTTTGTTTCATCCTCCTTTATCAGCAAGTAATTGTTTCCTTTTTTGCCTCTGTTAAAACAGGGCTATCGATTCAACTTGTTGCCATTGCGACATTTTGCTTCGCTACTCGAAACACTTATGTTTTAAGAGTGTTTTGTGCAGTTCAACTTGAATGTCACGCCGGTGACTTTGCTTAATTTTGGTGGAACTGCACAAAAGGAGATCGAGATTCGTATTTTACCTTTGTCGGTCTCATGAAAGGTCAATACAGGCCTTCATCCACATGATTGTGCAGTGTGCTTTGAGATGTTGTGCTACTTGTATTGGTACTGTTTTAAATAAATGTTGAATTGAAGCTACTGTATTGCTGTCTTTTCCCATTAAGTAGTGAACAAAAATGGGACCAACCCAGACATGATGCTTGTTGCTTTGTTACAACAAACTCTGCATCACCCCCTTTATAAGTAGATGGAAGCACATACTGTTGTTGCGCCCACTCTCCCCTTGAACTATTTATGTTTTTCGTTAATCTAATTCCGCTGGTAAAATTAAGCAATGTCACTCTCAGAATTAATTAACTACTGAATCTTAGTTCAAAACTGCAACACTTGTTAGGAATGGTACTATCCTGCTTTGTAGTTCTTTCTACATGTTTAACCAAGGTATTGTTAAGATAATGTCTCTGTTAAAATGAATCAGTTGCATTGTTTTAGGAATGGTACTTTTCTGCTTTGTCGTTCTTTATACATGTTGAAACAAGGCATTGTTAAGATAATGTCTCAGTCTATATGAATGAATCACACTGATGGAGAATTGCTACTCTCCAGTTTGTTTCCCGTTAAGATAAAGTAGATCAGTAGATGCTTTTCTTCTGGGAGTACAAGTCATCAACCGTTATTTCTCAGTAATTGTTTCCCTTATACCTATTGTTGCTTACAGGGATATAAAAATTAAAGCTCGGTTTTATTCCGACTTCGATTTTAGTTGAACTGCACAAAAGGAGCCAATGTGTCCAAGGCAAACTGCTGCATTACTGGCTCCAGTTGGTCGTTCCACTTTGCAGAAAGAAGCAGTCACTGTTTGCGCTACATTACAGAAGGAATGACCGAGAAGCTTTACAGAGTATTATTAGACACCGGTGACATGACTAGTCTGCAGAGACCATTGGCAATTTAACAACACGTGGAGTGCCCTGGGCAAAAAGTGCCCAAACAAGTACAAGAAGCTACGACAGGACTCCACGATCATAGGCATTACATATTTTGAATGGGAAAAGCTTGTCAAAGTTTAATCATTGATGTTAGCAAGAAGACGTTAGTTTAATATATTGGAATTGGAAAACCTTGTCAAAATTTGCTCATTGATGTTAGCCAGAAGACATGCATTTGATATTTTTGAGTGGGACGCCCTTGTTGTGAGCAGCGTCGAGTGTTTTTTCCTATTCCTGTGTTCAGTTTAGAAGTAAATAGTTACTCTGCTGAGATATTCTTGTGTTAAGAGTTTGTTCTGAATATTGTCTATGTAATGCCAGGCCTTGTGTTTGATTGCAAAGTTGAGCTTGGATGGCATGATACGCACGTCGTGCATGTATCGTCTGGTAATGTCGTCCATATAGCAGTGCTCGTAAAATATACACTGGTCTCTCAAATTACACGCGTAACCCGCCGGTTTTACTTACTGACCTCGGGCCCTCGGTTTCATTACGCGTGTATTTTACGCGTTGTTTTCGATGACGAGTAAATTACACTTGTATGTTAATATAGGTTTGAAATAAACCAGAGCTCCCAAGCGTGGCCTTACCGTTTCATGCCGTCTCAGTTTCTCGAAGGTGCTCATAGGTGTCCGATGATCCTGGCTTCCTGAATGAGCAGCGTGCGCTGTATCAGACCATCCGTAGGGCCCGCGAGGCCCTCTCCGTTGTCCTTTGAGTTGTTGCACTCGCCATGGCGCCGAGCATTGTTAACATCGTCAACGAACATGAGGATTCAGGAGATGACTTTATTTTGACTGGATGACACTAGGGACCCACTAGGGCCATAGCCGTACGTACGCAAGTGCCTCCTTATTATGTACAACTATATTTTTTTGCTTTCTCCTGGTTTCCTGACATCACGGTCCCACACCATTGTCAACCTATGTAGTCAATATAAACGAGAGAATTGCACAAGGTGCGGCCGACAGCTGGGACCAAGCAACTCGAGCAGTATTTGTGTTTTTGAGGCGTGAGCACTGCAGAGTTTTTCTTGGCGATGATTTCGTTGTTGTTCAGAGTAGAGCAGGGTATTAACTGGGCGGGCTGTGGCCCGTCTAGCCCAGGCCAGATATCCAGCCCAGATACTAATCTTTTCAAGATGAAAATGGCTAGCCCAGCTATACGTCTTTTTGAGGAATACCCAGGCAAGGTCAACTTGTTATTCTCCGCCCCGCTGGGCTGCAAATCTTTCCTAGGAGGGATGCATTAGGCTTAACAGGAAAATGGGCTTTAAAAATAATAAATGGGATGCAATTATAAAAACTAGGCAGCAACTATAAAAAAATGCACCAAACACGAAATTAGTTTATAAAATATTATTTATGGATTTTGAAAATCTTAAATTTTCATTGTTGCGCGCGCAATGTTTCGTTGGATTTTTACGTAATACAAATTTATATTTAATCTGACTAGAAATTTCAGGATAAAAATATTTCGGTTCCCATCAAAATGTGGGAAATTTTATTGAATTCTATCTTCAACGGTTTGTTGAAATTATTAATCATTGTCCTAGCTAGAAAATGGGCTGTACTTTTAACAAACTGTAAATGGGCTGTTGTAAATTCCATTAGAATTCAAAAATGGGATGTACATTCTTACAAAACGTAAATGGGCTATAAGTTCTCTGCCACACACTTGTGGGCCTACTAAGTGACCCGTCCCCTAAAAAAAAATAAGTTGACGCGTATGCAAGGCTTTGTCAACTTATTATAGTCAACACACGGTTCTAGCAGCAGTGGCCGTTGGATGTCTATCCAACAGATGTCGTGCTTCTTCTTCAATCTCGGATATTCTTAGCTTCGGCCGCCCAAAAAATGATTCCTCCCCCTGACATCTGGGGCGCACCGTTTCGGAGGCTGACCTGTGGGCCTACTAGGTTGGAGCGTACCAAGGGCTTTGTCAACTTAGTCAATATAAACAATTCTAGCTTCAGTGACCATACGATGTCCATCCAACGGCCGTAGTGCTTCAACCTCTGGTCTTCTTGGTCCAGCCGCCCAAAGCAGCACTGGTCGTGCCGCCTCCTCCTGCCTCCCATGGCCGGCTGTGCTGCCGTGGAGGCCTCACCGCCCCCATACTACTCCCCGCTGGCCAGGACATCCCTCCACTCACCCACACCCCCTGTAATTCTACGGCGACGGCAGCCTCACACCGCAGCCGAACCAGTGAACCCTCGTACTCCTCTTCGCGCGGGCTTCCACTGCTGCGTCTTCCCCGGCTCCGCGTCGTCCCCTTCCTAGGCCTCCCCGTCGTCCACCGCCCTGGTGCTCTCGTTGCGGCGTGGTCAACATGGTCAACGACCAACTTCCATCGGAAGAGTACTGTATGTGGAGAGGCTGACAGCTAGGTCCACGGCGGCCGCAAGGAAGTGCCTCCTTATTACGCGCAAAATAATTATTCCTCCACCTGACAGCGGGGACCCACCGGACGAGCCACCAGTATTTTGCGAAAAAATTGTTTCCCCCTGACTGCTGGGACCCACCGGACAGGCCACCGTATTTCGCGAAAAAACGTTCCTCCCGCTGTCAGCTCAGACCCATCGGAAGTGCCTCCTTATTATGCACAAAAAAATGAATACTCCCCCGGCTAGCTGGGACCCACCTTGGTGGGAGGCTGACTTGCGGGCCTACTAAGTTGACGGGGACGAAGGGCGTTGTCAACTTAGTCAATATGAACGATTCTAGCTCCAGTGACCGTACGATGTCCATCCAACGGCCGTAGTGCTTCTTCAACCTCTGGTCTTCGTGCTCCAGCCGCCCAAAGCAGCGCCGATCGTGCCACATGCTCCAGCCTCCCGTGGCCGACTATGATGCCGCAGAGGCCTCACCGCCCCCTACTATTCCCACCGCTGGCCAGGCCCTGCGGCGACGGCAGCCTCACACCGTAGCCGAACCAGTGAACCCTCGTACTCCTCTCCGCGCGGGCTTCCACTGTCGCGTCTTCCCCAGCTCCGCGTCGTCCCCTTCCTAGGCCTCGCCGTCGTCCACCGCCGTGGTGCTCTCCGCGCGGCGTGGTCAACGTGGTCAAGGAACGACTTCCATCGGAAGAGTACTGTACGTGGAGAGGCTGACAGCTGGGTCCACGGCCACAGCCCAGTTTTTTTGTGATTTGCCAAGTAAGTCGCTTTGTCAGGCCTGTTGGGCTGCAAATCTTTCAAGACGAGGAGAGCTTTCATTCGGGTGGCCGAGAAAATGGCCCATCAGTAATGAGAAATGGGCTGTACATTTTTAAAACACATCAAACCGACAATTAGTTTCAAATATCTTTTTTTTCATTTCAAGATTTTAAATTACATTAATTTTTATGCGTGGAGAATTTGTTGAATTTATATTGATATACATTTATTTTTAAAATCAGTTTGAATGTGAGTCGAAATTTCGGGATTAAAAACAGTTCGGACCGCACCGAAATATGCAAAATTTCGTATAATTTTTTAACCGTGGCCACAATATGGGCTGTAATGCTAACAAAAAGAATATGGGCTCCAAAAAAACCTTAAGAATTAGCAAATGGTTTGTAAATTATTAGAAATAATGGCAGATGGGCTGTATGCTGTTTTCCACAGATTTGAGGTTTTCCTAAAAAAGGTTGACGCACAAGCACTGACTGTTGGATGTCCATCCAACGGCCGTCGTGCTTCTTCAATCTCTGCTCTTCCTGCTCCAGCCGCTCACACAAGCGCCGGCGGGACTGCCTGCTCCCTCCTTCCCGCGGTCGGCTGTGCTGCCGCGCAGGCCTCACCGCCCCACCGTACTCCCATCGCTGGCCTAGCCATCCCTCTACTCACCCACACCTGTTGTTATTCTCCGGTGACGGCACACGAACCAGTAAACCCTCGTACAGTCGTAGTCCCCTCCGCGTGGGAAACAACTGCCGAGTCTTCCCTGCCTTCGTGTCGTCCCCTTCCTAGGCCTTGCCGTCATCCACCGCCGTGGTGCTCTCGACGCGGCGTGGTCAATGTGGTCAATGACCGACTTCCATCGGAAGAGTACTGTGCGTGGAGACGCTGACAGCTGGGTCCACGGCCGCAGCAAGGAAGTGCCTCCTTATTACGCACAAAATAATTATTCCTCCACCTGACAGCGGAGACCCACCGGACGGGCCACCATATTTCACAAAAAAACGTTTCCCCCTGACTGCTAGGACCCACCAGCTACACCTTCGCACGCAAGGAAGTGCGTCCGGGCAAAAAAAACAAAACGATTCGCCCCCTGACTGCTGGGACCCACTAGCTACATCTTCGCACGCAAGGAAGTGCCTGACAGTCGAGACCCACCTGGTCAAAGCGTACATAGCATTTTCATTCTGGTCGCGAACGTGTACGTACATATATACTGGTGGATGTAGAGGCGCACACGTGTCGTAGTAGAGGCGCGCACGTAGCATGTACACGTACATACAGCGGCCAGGGTGCAAGAAAGAAAATACGGCCACGTATGTGTACATACGGGCGGGGTCTCGAATGCCTACTCGTGCATACGTACGGCGAGGGCTCGTTGACATGGCTGCGTCGAAACGGAGAAACAACGTCGTCGTCGTGTTCATGGGGAGGCAACGAAATGCGTCGTGTTCATGGGGAGGCAACGGAATGCGTCGTGTTCATCGGGAGGCAACGGAACGCGTGGGAGCCAACCGGCTGGGTCGGAACAGAATGCGTGGTCATGTTCATCGGGAGGGCTTGGATGGAACATGCGATGGAAACGAGGCTTGGTGTACTGCACAACGGAGGAAACGGACCTCCTACGTTCGGAACGGGGTCCTGTTGATCGGGAGGGGTGTGGCGTACCGCAAAACGGAGGAAACGGACCTCCTATGGTCGAAACGGGGGTCCTGTTGATCGGGAGGGGTGTGGCGTACCGCAAAACGGACGAAACGGACTTACTACGGTCGAAACGGGGGTCCTGTTGATCGGGAGGGGTGTGGCGTACCGCAAAACGGATGAAACGGACCTCCTACGGTCGAAACGGGGGTCCTGTTCATCGGGAGGGGTGTGGCGTACCGCAAAACGGGACTCCACGGGATATTGTTCATCTCCACCGTCGACCTCCTCCAGCCTCCATGGGCTACCGTCGAGCTCCTCCAGCCTCCACGGGCTATTGTTCATCCAGCCTCCACCGCGCGCTACTCCACCGGCTACTGTTCAACCACCCCTCCACGGGCACCCCTCCACCGTCTACTATTCATCCAGCCCTCCACACCACGGGGTCCTGTTCAACCACCCCTCCACGGGCACCCCTCCATCGTCTACTGTTCATCCAGCCCTCCACACCACGGGGTCCTGTTCAACCACCCCTCCACGGGCACCCCTCCACCGTCTACTGTTCATCCAGCCCTCCACCACACCACGGGGTCCTATTCATCCAGAGGCAACGCCACCGCTCACTGTTCATCCAAACCCCCCCGCAACGCTCACTGTTCATCCCAGAGGCAGCATCGATCGGCTTCCGTTAGCAGCAGTAGCGAAGGAATCGCTCTATCGGGTTCAGTTAACGACCATCGATCGATCGCTCGGGTTCAGTAACGCGTAGCCTGCAGTGCAATCGCTCGGGTTCCGTTAGAGCCCAACGCCTCACTCGGGTTCAGTTAGAGCCAACGCCTCGCACACACGTGCGTACGTGTACGAGAGAAACGCGCATCGCTCGGCCCCCGACCTCCCACCGTAACCGGGAACTCCCCAAAATTTTCCTCGCCCTCGCGTCTACCACGGTTTTTCCGTCATGGACGGCCCAAAGAATGTCATGCAGCTGCGTCTCCGGCCCGCCCAGGACGAAAAGCCCATTTCCTGTCATGATATTTTGTCATAGAAGTAGGAGCCCACCACATCTATGATGATACCGGGTTTTGTCACAATTATCGTCATAGAAGTGTCATATGTATGACAGAAAAAAATTTCGTTCGGCCCAAAATGTCACGGATGTGTCTTTTTTTAGTAGTGTCACCGACCGCCCACGCAACGTGCAGGAGTTCCCGGGGAGATGGCCCATGACCCCTGGGGGCATAGGTTTAGTCCGGCGTGCTCACCTCTCTATTAAGCCTAGGTCGGGTTGCGGCGTATTGTTTGGCCGAGGCCGGGCATGACCCAGGAATATGTGTCCGGCCGGAGTTAGGCGAGCGTGGTGGGTAAGTTGGTGCACCCCTGCTGGGAAGAAAACATCTATCGATAGCCTGTCCTACGGTAACGGACACTTGGAGTTGTATCCCGATCGATACAACTAGAACTGGATACTTGAGATGAGACTTGGATATGAGGTGATAACTGGATAGTATGGCTCTGGGATTGCTTTCTCGCAGGGAGTCGGGAAAGGATCTCTGGCCGAGATTGATAACACTTCTACTACTTTACTTTATGCTACTCTACTACCTCCTGTTGCTGCAAGATGGTGGTTTCCAGAAGATGCTAGTCTTCGATAGGCTAGGCTTTCCCCTTCTCTTCTGGCATTCTGTAGTTCAGTCCACATATACAGCCCATTTCATTGATACCGATGCATATGTAGTGTAGATCCTTGCTTGCGAGTACTTTGGATGAGTACTCACGGTTGCTTTGCTTCCCCTTTCCCCCTTTCTTCTTCTTTCCGGTTGATGCAACCAGATGTCGGAGCTCAGGAGCCAGATGCCACCGCCGATGCCTACTACTACGTGGAGACCGCCAATGACCAGGAGTAGTTAGGAGGCTCCCAGGCAGGAGGCCTTGCCTTTTCGATCATTGTTGCTTTTGTGCTAGCCTTCTTAAGGCAAACTTGTTTAACTCATGTTTGTACTCAGATATTGCTGCTTCCGCTGACTCTTGTGTATTCGAGCCCTCGAGGCCCCTGGCTTGTAATATAAAGCTTGATTTATTTTATTTTGTGTCTAGAGTTGTGTTGTGATATCTTCCCGTGAGTCCTTGATCTTGATCGTACACATTTGCGTGTTTGATTAGTGTACGATTGAATCGAGGGCGTCACAAGTTGGTATAAGAGCCGACTGCCTGTAGGTAGCCCCCCTTTCCAACTCCTTGGCCAAAGATGAGTCTAGTCGTCCAAAACTGTTTTACTAACTTGGCTATGTGGCTTATGGGCCGACGTTGCCATTGGGTGATATTAGGATCTTTTATTCCTCATCTATACTCTGGGACTCTGATCTCTCGTCTATTCGGGTTAAACATTTTGCTAACTCTAACTCTAGGTTCTCGTAAATACTTTCTCCCGGAGAGCCCCTTCATTCCAGATGAGGGTCTGCTCCACCAGAAGATTCCGAAGGTACCCTTCAGTATTTTCCGAGACTTTTGTGCTCGTCGTTTTTGCAACTCGCTACCTCTGATATATCCTTACGGATAACTTCATACCCTTGTCGTTCAAACAATCATTCCCAGTTGCTCTTGTTATTACAAGATGCATCGAATTATTCTTCGACTTTTAAGAATCCCCTATGTCACTTCCTTGTGATTCTTTGCCACATGAATACATCTATGAATAATTCCTCACACTTAGCGAGGATTTGTTCATTCCTAGTTGATCAAGTGATTCACAAGATACTTTGAAATACTATCCGATCTTCCGATAATCCTCTCCAACTATTGCTCTCCAAATACTTGTCTAGTTGCATTATGGTTACTTTCCATATGTCTGCCAATATTCAGTAGTATCCTTTGTCATCTTTATTTTGAACATTTGATTCGATATGCTTGTGAATGCTTGCAATCATCATTCATAGTTAGAATTCTCCCTTCTGCTCAGATGTCCCCCCGGACATGAGCTGGTCTTCGACAAATCAAACCTTGATTGATTGTCGATCTATGTCTATTCTACTTAATTTTCTTTGATCAGAGCCTCTGCTTTTGATCCCCTGTTTTGGAAATCATAATTCTCTTTGCATTCGAGCTTAGAATTAGTAAGTCGATCCTATAATCTGATGTCCTTGCATTCTTTCTTCTCCTGGTTGAGTACCAATGCTCACATCAGATCCTTTGTGGGGTTCTATCCGACAGCGTCCTTCATATGCAGTAACCTTGTGAACTTCCCTCGGATACATAATGCCTTTGGTAACTTGTATCCTCTCCTTTCGTCAAACATGGTATGCTTCCGAGCTAGTGTTAATTACTCCTGAAGATTACGGTATATGTTCCTAAGATGCCCCTATGGGTTGAACCTATGCCATCCCTAATCCGTGTGAACCCGGCAGTTTTCACGAGTCATACTCTTCTGGCATTTTGCGAGATATAATTTCAACACTAAGACTTCATCGAAAACAAGAAGTGAATGGAGGGTTATGCATTGAAGAAGTGGGATTCGACCTTGAACTTTGTATTCATGCCCATGGACCTAATGTTGAACTTATCATGTAAGCTTCTTGTGATAATAATACTTTGCAACCGTGGTTCTGACCATGATTGTTCCCCTTTCATTCCATTTATCGGACAAGTTCATGCACTTTTCTTCTGCAGATCAATGCAACTCCGCAACCTCTATTTTGGTCTTCCTTCGAGTATTACCCTCCAGTATCTCGAGAATATCAAAGAACTGAGTTGCTTCCTATGAGTATTCATCTAGTATTACTTCTCACTGATTTCAGATTTTCCCCCAGGTTTGAGTTATTAGTCACTCGAGAACACCGATAAGAGAATCGATTCCACACTCTAATTCAATAACTCTAAGTAATTTTCATTGCTTACAAGTTTAATAATCCTTCAAGTCATTCCTAGCCAGATCGGCTATATCAATATCGTGCTAAATTTTAACTGTGCTACATGGTCCTTCCCGGAGCACAATTTTCATGATGAGCTAAT
This sequence comes from Aegilops tauschii subsp. strangulata, assembly GCF_002575655.3. Classification (NCBI taxonomy): domain Eukaryota; kingdom Viridiplantae; phylum Streptophyta; class Magnoliopsida; order Poales; family Poaceae; genus Aegilops; species Aegilops tauschii. The sequence goes on from NC_053036.3 coordinate 484,377,154, forward strand.
CTTACATCGATCTTCCTCGTCATATCATTTCGCCTTGAACAACAAGCTCGATTTCGAGTTTGTGTCGTACCTGTGGTTCCAATAATCTTTCGCTTTATCGTTCCTTTGACTTGATGTCGTCGCTGATTGATTACATCTTCATGAAATCTCTCGACAAATGTGTCGTGATCATCATCAGCATTCTGAGCTCTTCTAGGATATCAATCAAATTCATGATGAGAAATACAATCCTTGCCACTCGATTATTTGTGTTATCATCGACAACATTCTTGCCTTCCCCAACACAAACTTGTTCATATAATTTTGGAAATACATCCTTTTTGACATGTCGATGGATCGTTGCTGAGCCCGTCGGCCACACCCTCATCTTTTCCTTGCTGAAATTGTATGACTAATTTTCTAAGTTGTTTTCGATGGATCCTTTGTGTATCCAAAGTCTGACCTTTGCTTGAAAACCATGTCAATGCTATCTCGAAGCATGTCTGTGGTAATCCAATCTTCAATAGGCACATTTGAAGCACGATGCTAAAAGTTTCTTGATCAATTATCCAAACACCATTGTATGGGTAATATCATGATTCTTCCCTCGCCCCCTTATCTAAATGCTTTTGCACTTGTTGTCATATCATGTATATCCTGCTCCGCTTCCCCTTGGGAAGGATATACTCCCAATTCTTGTGTGTAAACACATTTTCCTTTCCATTGGTCTGATTAATCCGATAATTTCATTTTTCCTTTCCATTGGGTTGTTTAACCTTCTTGTGATCTATATGATATATGCAGAAATAATTCCCTGCTTATGTAAACACCTCGGTGCACAATTTGGCAGTAAGACCCTGTTATTATTGCTGTTGACATTCCGGTAACCACCGATGGACGAGAACTTTGCCTATTGGTCCGCCTCGTTTCAACGAGCAGGAAAATGGTTCTCTTTGTCCCCCGCCCTTGGTACCAACGTTGTTACCAACATAACTGACAGGCTATCCTTTGACATGCCTTGCTATCATGACCATGCAAGAAGTCAGCACCCTTCCTACTTTTTAACCCACATGGTGGGCCCATAACCCACAGTTCCACAGGATCGAAACTTGACTCTCCTGTACAACCTTGATTCTGAAGTATACCATACACTTGGCTTCGTATGTATTTTAAGAGCCACCTTCCCTCACTTATTATATTATGGTGTCAGACGCGATATTTATTTCGTTGCTTTGAGCCCCTCTCACCCTCTGTTTCAGGCATCGAACATTTGCCTACGGCTTGAAAAATTCTCATGCCTACTTTAATTCTCTCAATGTTTTATTAAGTTTCAACTCGAGAGATACTTCTGCCTCATTCTCTGAATTGTTCACCAGATAATTAACCCTATAAGGGTCACTTCTCCTGAAGTTACTCTTTACTTCCCTACTTAAATCTCGGGACGAGATTTCTTGTAGTGGAGGAGATTTGTAACACCCCTAGTGTCATGCTACAGTAATCCCATATTAAAGGTGACATGTCATCACATTACTATTGCTAATCTTCACTTGATCCAAATCGCAATCCAAATTCAAATTTTAAATTAAAGTAAAAAATAAAAGTTTTCAAACGTAAAATCTAAAATGTTCAAAGTGCGGAAAATAATCTCTGGTTATTTGTCATGTTGGAACCAACCTCTTTCGGATTCCTAGATGCCCCTAGAAATATTTAAAGTGGTCCAACAATAATTAAATTGGCCTTTTCAAAAATAAATAAATTATTAGACCTTCCCATATGGCCTAAAACATTTTTGTGGACCTCTGTTGTATTGCAATATTTTTATGCGGCAATTTTCATATTTAACAAAATTTAACTGTTAGCAGAAAGAATTAGAAACGAGAGGAAATAAGAGAAAACAAAAAAAGGGGGCCTAAACTACTGGACCCTTGGCCCATTAAGCTAAAACTGGCCCAACCACCCCCACTCGTCCTCTCCCTCTCGCTACATGAGACGGGGAAAGGCGTGGCAGCCATCCGCCGGCGATGGCCGTGCGTGGCGACCATCCGCCCCGTGCCCCCGCCTACAAGACCCCCCCTCGACCGCCGAAACCCTAGCCCCTGATATTTTCCCCTCTCCCTCTCGCGCTTCTCCTCTGGACCTCGTGCCCGAGCTGCCGTCGACGCGCCACCACCGTTCCCATGGCCGGAGCCGTCCCCGACCCGCGAGGATATGCTCTAGAGCTTCGTCGGCCTCGTCTGCATCTCCTACAACCTCCGGTTCGAGCTGAAGCCCTCCACAACCTCGCCATCTGGTCGTCTTCCCCGCCACGGCCACGGCGCCATCGCCGTCGATCTCCACCACCGGCGCCTCCCCGCGGTTCCGAGCACATCCACGACCTCCATCACAGTGAGCCACGTCCATCCCCCTCCTTGCCCGCTCGATTTGTTGTCATAGCCGTCATCCCCGAACACAACGGAGCTCTCTTGTACGCATACGCGTATGTGTGTGTCGCGCTGCAGCTCTTGCCAAGTGCTACTGCTCTGCTGCTGCACGCCGTCGCCACCCTCCGCGCCACGCCCGACGATAGCCGGTTCCCCGCTCTCCCTGGCCGCGCCCGCTGCCGCTCCCCGCGCTCCCCTGCCTGCGAGCCCGCAGCCGTCCGCTGCTCACGCTGCTGCGCTGCTGCTGCTTCTATCGCTGCTGCTCTGTAGCCTCGGCCCTTGAGTTCGCCCGGAGCTCCGCGTGCCCGCTCGCCCCTGGCCGCGCTCACCGCGCCTAGCCCGTGACCTGGGCTCCTCCCTGCCGTGCCGCGTGCCCAAGACATCCCCTGGCCGCGTTAACTTGGGCGTGTTGCGCCGGCCGCACGCCCCCGTCACGCCGCTCGCTCAGCTGTCCATACTGCTGCTTTTGCTGCCGCGCCTGATGCTGCCGATTGTGCCGCTGCTCTACTTGTGCTGCTGCCTTGCCACTGCTGCTTTAACTACTGCTGCTTAGTTGCCGCTGCTCTACTGCTATCGCTGCCTTGCTCGCAAGCTGCTGCCACTAGGAGCTGCTGCTATGTGTGCTGTTGCCGCTAGATGTGTGCGTAGGTGTGTGTATGAGCCGGCCCCTTGTTTAGTCTAGCATAGGATTAAATTATTGCTAAGTTAGTCTAGTAGTAGATGACATGTAGGCCCCCATTAAAAAAAGGTTAGATTTATTTATTTGTTTAGGTATAGTTTATGATATGTGGGCCACCCCCTTCACTATTTGACCAGTCGTTTTGACTTGGTCAAACTCGTATTAAACAATTCCAGAAATTTAGAAAATGATTTAAAGCTTTGAAAATTAATAGGAAATAAACCGTAAGTCAAATGAAATAGTTTTATATGTGAAAGTTGCTCAGAAAAATCCAACGAACCCGAATACACTAAACACATACCTGTCAGATGCCTCTAACTATCTGAACATGGAACATTCCTCTCCGGACATCTGTCTGACACAGGTCCGGAACCGGGAAAACATTCCCGGTTCTTTTCCCCCTTCACCTATATCGTGTAGCCATACGTTAGGTCACACCCGGCACAGCATATTGCCACGTTATGCTTTGTGATGCTATGTTTGCTTTATATTTACTGTTTCTTCTCCCTCTTCTCTCCGGTAGACCCCGAGACCGATGCTGCCCCTGTGATCGACTACGTCGATGACGACCCCTCCTTGCCAGAGCAACCAGGCAAGCCCCCCCTTTGATCATCCCGATATCGCCCATTCCATTCCCTCATGCTTGCATTAGATTTTGCTACTGTAATTGATTGCTCCTATTCTGATGCATAGCCTGCTTTTGTAACCTGCTTATTGATACCTACCTGCTTATCCTAAACTGCTTAGTATAGGTTGGTTAGTGATCCATCAGTGACCCCCACCTTGTCCTTGTTGCCCTTGCTTCATCATTGGACCCGATCTACGGGATCGAAGACCAGGCCCCGGCATCGCACATCACTTTCCCCTTAGTTGCTCGACACTACTGGGTTACTATCGAGTGCCGAGGGTGAGACCTCTACAACACTTCTGATGTTAACCCAGTAGTGTAGCTATTCGGTTGTGGTCATCGAGGGTGATTCCGCCTTAACCACTTCCGATACGACTCTGTCGTGCAACCCCTCAAGTGTGAACCTCGGGGGTGGTTCTTCTTACGTTCACCTTGATGATTACATCGAGTGGAATCCACCGGGGGTGATTCCTCAGGTTTTCCCCTTGATGTTTGGACACACAGTCACTATGGTTACTATGACTTTACACTGAACCATGTTACCAAAGACGGGTCGGGCCTGAGGGGTACCCGCGCGAGCTTAATTGCGAGTGATGTGGAGACAAGTTGACCTGGAGGGTGCCCGCGAGATAATTACGAGGCGTAGCCGAGCATTCCTAGCCCTTGCCGCAAGTCCTCGAGACGGGGCAACGGGGTCATATCTTTCGCGAGTCTCTGCTTGTTACCGCGCGTTCCTAATCCACTACGATTTGGATATTTGATCCGAGGGGCCTCTGCCTGATAGCACTAACCATCACGTGGGCATAGTATGGGCATTCTGCGTCGTATACATCAGCCGAAGCTTAATAGACGTCAGCGACTGAGCAGGTCGCGTCGGGTTTGACTGCGTAAGCACCTGCCTTGTTAAGGAGGTAGCTAGGTCTGCTCACCGGCTGCCCACGCAACGTGCAGGAGTTCCCGGGGAGATGGCCCATGACCCCTGGGGGCATAGGTTTAGTCCGATGTGCTAATCTCTCTATTAAGCCTAGGTCAGGTTGCGTCGTATTGTTTGGCTGAGGCCGGGCATGACACAGGAAAGTTTGTCAGGCCGAAGTTAAGCGAGCGTGGTGGGTAAGTTGGTGCACCCCTGCTGGGAAGAAAACATCTATCGATAGCCTGTCCTACGGTAACGGACACTTGGAGTTGTATCCCGATCGATACAACTAGAACTGCATACTTGAGATGAGACTTGGATATGAGGTGATAACTGGATAGTATGGCTCTGGGATTGCTTTCTCGCAGGGAGTCGAGAAAGGATCTCTGGCCGAGATTGATTACACTTCTACTACTTTACTTTATGCTACTCTACACCCTCATGTTGCTGCAAGATGGTGGTTTCCAGAGGATGCTAGTCTTCGATAGGCTAGGCTTTCCCCTTCTCTTCTGGCATTCTGCAGTTCAGTCCACATATACAGCCCATTTCATTGATACCGATGCATATGTAGTGTAGATCCTTGCTTGCGAGTACTTTGGATGAGTACTCAGGGTTGCTTTGCTTCCCCTTTTCCCCCTTTCTTCTTCTTTTCGGTTGATGCAACCAGATGTCGGAGCCCAGGAGCCAGATGCCACCGCCGATGACTACTACTACGTGGAGACCGCCGACGACCAGGAGTAGTTAGGAGGCTTCCAGGCATGAGGCCTTGCCTTTTCGATCATTGTTGCTTTTGTGCTAGCCTTCTTAAGGCAAACTTGTTTAACTCATGTCTGTACTCAGATATTGCTGCTTCCGCTGACTCTTGTGTATTCCAGCTTATGTATTCGAGCCCTCGAGGCCCCTGGCTTGTAATATAAAGCTTGATTTATTTTATTTTGTGTCTAGAGTTGTGTTGTGATATCTTCCCATGAGTCCTTGATCTTGATCGTACACATTTGCGTGTATAATTAGTGTACGATTGAATCGAGGGCGTCACACATCTGGAGCGCGATCTCGAGCTCCAAGTCGGCTATTTCATCAGAGATCACCACCTCGAGGATGCGATGGCCATGTTCCTCTACTGTGCCTAGGTGGACACCTGGGCCAAGGAGGCAATCGAAACTAGCGAGTAGGGCATTAGCATCGAGCGGGCCACGGACAAGGCAAACGGCGCGACCCATACAAACGGCGCGGCGGGCCTCTGGTACAAGTACGGCGCGGCCAGCCTCTGGTGCAAGTACGACGCAGAGGGCCTCTGCCCACTCCTGGCGAGGAATGGGGGTACTGACGGGACATGTACCCAGCTGTGATGCCCTGTCGACAGCACGCAAGCGCCGATGGATCTAATCTTGCTGTGCGGCGCGGCGCGCCTCTTGCTCTGTGACGCTCCAACGGTCTCGCTGTGCGGCAAGCTTCAGCCTATCGGTGGGGATGCGCCTAGCTTGCTCCGCAGCGCGCCATCGATCATGTTGTGCGGCGAGCTGCAGCCTCTCGGCACTGACATGCCTATCTTGATCAGCGGCGCTGAAGCGCCATGCGCCAAGGGACTGCTCAACCTGGCGATGACGCGTATCACGACATCGTCCATCACGTTGCCGGGGAGCGCATTGGCCTCGACGGGCCATGGCGCCTTCTCATTCTCCTCGTCGACGAGGTTGATGGCAGAGGTGGCGCTTTGGTGGGTTGGCATGCTTGGAAAAGGTGCATGTGCTACAGGCTGCACTTGTTGCCTCCGTGCGTTGCACGCCGCCTAGGTTTATGCACAATATCGCTGGGTGGTAGGAAACCGATGAGGAAATGGTGGGAGAGAGTGGCATGTTCATAAAGTGCCATTAATTAATGGAAACTTAGCATACAAGGAACATCGAGCTAGCACGACGCGTGCGGGCACATTGCTCACCCAAGGCTATGATCCACATACTTGTGTGCCCAACAGAGCACACTATTCACAGTAAAGAATATTGTTCCGCTTATCCTAGTAGAGCAGTTATCATGGTGGGTGCATGGTAGATGCCACAAGATGGCTAAAGAGAGAAGGAGGCTTGAGGGCGCCAGTGGGCTCCAGAGGCGAGGTCGGCATGAGCGAGCTTGGGACGCAAGACATACCCAGGTTCGGGGCTCTCCGGAGAGATAACACCCCTAGTTCTGCCAAGAGTGGTTTATATGTGGAGTAGTACAGTGTTGCTCCTAGAACTGTTTGGGGGAGGGAGGAAGACAGGCCAAGGCTTAGGCTGCTCCTTCTCCGTGTGTGTGTTCTATGGGTGGATCGGTTGTGCGTCTGCCCGTGTACATGGGGGATCCTGGGGGGTTTTATAGGTCAACCCCCCAGTGTTACAATGGTAAAGATACAAGGCCGTAGGGCCGAGATGTCCTCGCCTGGGAAGTCGTTGCTGGAGCCCGCTGGGTGCCAGGATTCGGGGGTTCTCCAGGCGCGGGCCCCGTGCACCAGAGGGCACTGTTCTTCGTCTTGTCGATCGTCACAAAGTGGTTGGGCCGGCTCAGCCACAGTGGCACACCGCCTAGTCACCATCGGCTTGGATCAGCAGGGCGAGGGGCGCACTGTGGCCACGCCGGCCTCGGTCAGCGGAGTAGGTGGACCACCGTTGCCACTCCCCTGTTAGTCAGAGGAGTTGGTGGGTCACTATGGCCACGCTCATCCCCTCTATGGGGACTTGTTCCATCGTACGTCTTGAATGAGACGGGAGCTGACCATGGCCAGGTTGAGGAAGACGCCATGAGGGAGTTGGCTTGCTGGAGAAGTCTCGGTTTGCCGGGTTCGGCCGGCACGCGCCAGCCGGCCTGGCCGCGTTGCAGTCTTGGCCGGCTTGAGGGATTTGGTCGGGTTGAGGGACTTGGCCGGGTTGAGGAACCCGGCCAAGTGCAAGCCGGATTGAGGGGCGATGCCGGCCCCGATGTTTTTGAAAATGATCCGGGTTCCGTTGCCTGCCCGGGGTTCACCCCCCCCCCCCCCCCCCCCCCGACAATAGTCCCCGAAGCTATGAAGGCTCGCCGGCTTCAAGCAAGGGGGCCTTCGTAGTTTCACCCCCTGAGAAGGCGACTTGTTGTTGGTGGAGCTTGCGACCGCCTGGTCTGGCAACACTGACTGTGTGACGACTTCCAGAAGCCGGATCACGGCATCCCGGCATGGACGGGAAACCGAGGAATCCGTCGAATCTTGAGCGGGATCTCTTGGGTTCAGCGTGGGCGCCACGTAGCGCTCGGGAGCTGAGGGGGCCTGACAGCAGGCGCGCGACGGGACAGGTCCGTGGGCTGGGACCTGCCACTTTGCGCCCTCGGCCCACGTGCGCGGATTTATTGCGGCATCCGCGGGCGGTTGCCATTCTCGAGGTAGTTAATGTGCACGTGGTACATGCGCACTTATTGCGGGGAAGTGGGAGGGGTGGACGTAGACGATCCCAATTCCCCATGATCGGACCATGGCTTATAAATTGGAGGGAGGGGGCGGTGGAAATTATTCACGCCCGCGCCCCCCATCTTCTTGTTCCTCTCTACTTCTTGCTTCTGCAACCGCCGCACGCTGCGACGCTCCACCGCTCTTGAGCGAAACTTTGCCGCCACTCTCTCTCTCTTCTTCCTTTCACCCACACGCCCCGCTCCACCGATGGCACTGCCATCAAGCTCGTGGATGGGACCCAACATCACCGCGGGGGGCGTCAAGTACTTGCGCGACACGCGGTGGCTGCCGCCGGAGACGGATGTGGCCTTGTGCCTGCCGGACAGCGAGAAGGAGCCACAGCCAGAGGGGACCGAACGTGTGGTCTTCTTCACCCACTTCAAACGCGGGTTCGATCTCCCCGCGAGCGACTTCTTCCATGTGTTCCTGGAGTTCCTCGGGCTCCAACCGCATCATCTGGGCGCAAACGCGATTCTATAGCTCTCGGGGTTTGTCACCCAGTGCGAGGGGTATCTGGGCGTCGAGCCCACCGTCGACCTCTGGGTTCACTTCTTCTTGCTAAAGCAGCAGGGGCCAAAGGCTGGCGTCATGTCCGCCTGGGGGGCCGCCGTCGTCACACTACGGACACGCGGGGGGTGCCCCAAGATGCCATTGGAGGAGTCTGCCAAGAAATGGCAGAACTCCTTCTTCTACGTCCGCAACCTTGGTGCGGACTACATCAACCTTCAGCCCTTTGCAGACGTGATGCCGCAGGCGAAGACCAACTGGTCCTACTACCCCAAGGACCGAACGCAGGAGGTGCTCAATCTGAGCAAACAGGTGATGGAGATGGCGATGCGGGAGGGGCTCACCGGGAAGGACCTCATCGCCGCCTTCATTGTGCGGCGGGTGCTGCCGCTGCAGCGCGGGACGCATATCATCGGCCAGATGGCCGGCCCATATCATCGGCCAGATGGCCGGCCTCCAATATCCCAACCGGATATCGTCCCGGCGGGTGACGCAGGTGGAAGTCGCCGACCGGGTCAATGATATCTTGAAGGCCAGGCTAAACGAGGATTGGCAGTTTGGGAAACTTCCCTACAGCCAAGGGAACCCGGCACCGGCGGTGAGTCCCTGGTCCTCATACTTTGCTGCATCTCATCTTCTCCTCCGTCCCGACACGACGAGGGAGGTGTTGCTGAATGCCGTCTGGCATCCATATGACGGTGCAACGACGCAAGTGGGGGCTGCCCAGCAGGCCGGGTCGGAGGAGGCGGCGACCCTCGCCGGGGACTAGGATATGGCCAACGCCGAGGTCGACGAGGTGCACCTTGCGGGTAAGTTTCTGCTATTCTGATCCCTTGCAAGATTTGTTTGGAGGGTGACGCCGGATATACTATCACGCGCCGATGGTATAGTGCCGCCGAGGGGAGGAGGCAATGACGTGGCAGGAGCCGGGTCACAGCGCGCGCCGGCATCAGCCAGCCGTCCGCACGGGAAGGACAACGTGGCGCCAAGAAACCCGGCCGCCAAGCGCGCAGTGAAGCCGGCCGCAAACAGCAAGCCGCCTGCCAAGAAGAAGCACCGAGCTGCCCCGGTGGTGGCGGCAAGGCCGGCCGTCCCGCTGGTGGTCGGGTATGTTGCCATGCTGACTCCGGCGAGCTGCCGAACCGTTTTCTTCACACGATTACTTTGTCGTGATGCAGGTCGTCGATGGCGCTGGCGCTGGCGGCGACGGAGGCCGCAGCTGGGGGCGGTGTCGTGTTCCGGAAGACCTGGTCCAGCGCCATCAACTGGGATGAGGAGGTTCCCGACAGGGACCTTGCCCTGGATCCGGCCGACACCGAGGGCCTGGCCTGGTGGGACCGAAATAGGGTCATGGCAGAGATGGAGGCAGCGTTGGCCCAGGCTTGGGCCAGGTCCGCGTCGGCGAGGGAGCGGGCCGCCGAGGAGCCTGCGTGGCCTGAGATGCCGGCGGGCATGGAGCTGCGAGAATGGTTTTCATGTCGCCGTCGGAGGGGGAGCGCGACCAGGATGGCGGGGCGGAGATGGTGATGGATGACTGGGAGGTCGTGGTGATCGGGGACGACACCCCGCCGCGGGCCGACGAGGTCGAGCGGGTGGAGGTGAAGGAAGGAGGAGGTGGGGCCGTCCCGGAGGAAATGCCACGGGCGACAGTGGACGGGGCGCCTCAGGCGCCGATCGGTGGAGCACCGTAGGACGCGGCGCCGCATGCGACGCCGGACGCGGCGCCGAGGGTGATGCTGGACGTCGTGCCGGAGAGGACGCCGGCCATGGAGGAGACGACGAGCAGCGAGCACACCCTGGCGATTAGGCAGCCGTCTAAGGTGCCAGGAGGCCGCCTTGGCGCTGGGTCGTAGCTAGCCCAGGCCGGGCACAGCCAGGCCGCCTTCGGGCCCCTGAAGCAGGAGGAGGCCGCTATGGCCGCTATGAGCGAGTGCCTCCGCGGATGCGCGGAGCGGGTTCAGGCCTTCCCTCAGGCCGAAGCGGAGTGGGCACGGGAGCTGGAGTGCGCCGTGCTGGTAAGTTCTTCCCTCTGTCTTCTGCTTTCTTCTTGCGGCTGATAAGTGGGGGCGCGCTAGCGCACCCCCCCCCCCCCCCCCCCCGAGATTCGGGCCAACTACGTAGTAGTTGGGTCGAATATTAAATGCTCCATCTTGAGTTGACTCTTGTTCTCTGCAGCCACTGGATGCTTACTGGATCGGTGTCTACAACCGGCTTTTGGACAAGCACCAGCAGCTCACGGGGCGGCTTGCCGCCAGGGAGGAGGCGCTCCGCCTTGCCGAAGGTAAGTTTTTGTGTGCTCTTAGTGGGGGCGCGCTAGCGCATCCACTGGGTGTAGCCCCTGAAATCTGGGCCAACTATGTAGTAGTTGGGTCGAATCTTAAAGTATTTTTGACTTTGTTTTGATTCTGAGTCTTTGTTGTGTACCCGCTGCAGCCGAGGTGCCGGCCTGGTGAACCCGGCTGATCCGAGCTGGCCATCAGCTCCACCTGGCCGTTGCCTATGCCGGCCGGCTGCAAGAGTAGCTGGTCGGTGACAAGGGCCGGCTGCAGGCCGAGGCAGGGCGACTTAAGGCGGAGGCGGCCAAGGAAACGGAGGCCCGGTAGGCTCTCATTGAAGCCGACCAGCAGCGAGACCGGCTGCCCGACGACAAGGGCCAACTCCAGACCGAGGTGGAGTGCCTGGAGACGGCAGCCGCCACGGCGGCGGAGGCTCACCGGGCGGAGCTCCTCCTCCACAAGGAGGAGCACAAGAAAGCGGCTGCCGCCAAGGACGTCGAGCTGAAGGCGGCCGTTGATAAGGTCGCCAAACTGAAGAAGGCGTTGGAGGCGCGTGACCGTGCCGGCAATTTGGAGCGGCACGGTATGTTGCTTGAAGCGCAGCACCTGGACGAGGCCTTCGCCAGTAAGTGCTTCTTTTTTGTTTCGCCGAGCTGTAAAGCTGGCTTTCTCTTTTTGTTGCTGATCGTCTTGCTCTTCTTCTTGTCAGGGCACTTCCTAGAGATGCACCAAACAGCGGAGGAGGCTGTCCGCTTTCAGCGGTCGCTGCGAGGGGTCGTTGGCTCTGGGGTTGACCTGAACGTTGCATGGACCTTCTCGGAGATCATGAACGCCACCGAGGCTCGCCTGCAGATCTCGGGCGAGCAGATGGCGCAGGTCTCCAAGGCTGGTGCGGGGATGACGGCGGCTCTCTGGCCCGGCGCTGTTGCGCCAAACATCTTCTCGCGGCTGGCGTGGTGGTTGGAGGCCGGGCCAGCATGGCTTCACGCATGGATTGTCTCCGCCGCTCGTGCCGGCGCTTAGATGGCGCTCCGGTTCATTATGTCCTGGTACCCGGACCTGGCGCTGGACCATCTAAAGGGCCAGCGAGCCGGTGCGGAGCGCCAGCTGCACGCGGAGGCTAGCCGGATCGCTGCCCAGGCATGCTTCAAAGCCGGGTTCGCACGACTAGTTCCAGCTGGAGCGGACGGACGATGGCGGCGTGGTGTCTTCGGATTACTTGGCAGCTCTGAGGAGTTGGGTCCTTATGCAGACGAGGATGCCGGGTTGGAAGATACCGGCGCCTCGGTGAACCCGGAGCCCACGAGGGGGAGCCGGCGGCTGCACAACCCGACGCGGGAGCTGTCTGAAGCTGATGCCGCCCTGTGTGACACCCAAGTTTTTATTTGGATTTTTTTTAAGATTTTCATTTGACTTGAGGGGAGTGATTTAAATTTTTCTTCAAGAGAACTCTCACCCTCAAATATTTTTCTTTATGGCAAAAGTTTTATTTGGATTCAACCAAGATCTGTCTTTGGTCTTGGAGGTTCTTGCTTTTCACTTGGACCCAAGACAAAATATTTTCACTTGGGAAATGACTTTTGAAAATCTCCTTTAAATTTGCACTATGGCTTTTGGAAAATCCTTTGCCACTTTCAACAATTCCTTATTGCCATGGCCTTAGTGCAAATCCCCTCTCCTAACCCTTTCCTCACCTTTGGATCATGATTTGCATCAAATCCAGCAAGTTGAACCTCCCCATGTGATTATTTCCATTTATATTCTATTCAAATAAATTTCTGCCTTCTTTCCTATGACTTGGAGATTTGCAAAGGAACTCCACTTTCTGTCTTGATTTTTGCCCCCAAACCTTTTTCCCCTCCTAGTCCTTTGAACCCTCAACCAAGAACCATGAAGATCCACTGGTCTTCAGTTCAAAATTTTCAAACTACACCTGCTGCAAGTTTGGACCAGATTTGTCAAATTTGGTGAAATTCATTCAAAACCTTCTCCAAAAATTCCAAGTAAAATCAGGCAGCCTCTGGGTGCATTGAGTGGTCACCTCACCAAGTTACAGCTCCAGAAAAATTTATCTCATTGCAAAATCCTCCTGTCGAACACCTGCAGTGCACTGTCTGTATCAAGTTCAGAAAAATTCAGAGATTCAGTCAGTGGCTTGCTGTCGTTTTCTTCAGAGAAGGACATCGATCTCGCCAGTACCACCACGTCGCCTTGCTCCTCGTCCCCGCCCTCTTGTTCCTGCACTGCATGAACGCCTGGCGCCTTGCGGGCGTCGGCGACGAGCAGTAGAAGGTGCGTCGCCCCGTGACCGACGCCGGCGGCTGCTTTGCGGACGCCAGCGGGAGACACGGCGCCGACGACGCCACCCAACGCCGCCCAAACCACCGGAGCTCGCCGCGTGGCCTTCCACTCCCCCGAACGCGCTGCCGCTCTCGTCGTGAACCGCAGGGCGCGGAGCGCGCTCTCTGCCGCCGTTGAGCCCGTGCGGTCACCTCACCGTGGACCGACGCCATTACGCCAAGGCCATCTCCGTTTAGCTATGAAACGACTCCAGTAACCTCCACTGACGCTACCTGGCCGCTCAAACCACCTGCCAATCCACTGCTCCGCCGTAATCGCTCGCCGGAGATTCCCCGTTCACGGCCACCCCGTCGATCTGCCTATAAATAGAGGCCCCGAGCTTCAACTCGAGCACCCACCATCCCTGCACTCCCCCTAGAGCAAGCCTAGCCACTGGTAGAGCCCCGAGGAGGTCTCCTTCCTCGACTCCGGCCGCCGCGACCCGCCACGGGATCCAGCCCGATTCGCCCCCGTGTGCGCTCCTCCGCCTCCATTCTCTTGCCAGTAGCTTCACCTTGCATCCCTCGTTCTGACCCGCGCCTCAATTCGTAGTTTGCAGCCCTCCACCGGAGTTCCCCATCCTCACCCGAGCCACCGTCCGCCGGAGATAGTGTCGCCGTCGACGTGGTGCTCCCCGTTGGACGAGTCCACCACCCACCGACACGGAAGAAGACGCTGAAGCTCTTGGTACCCTCCGTTTCTCCTAACTCGCCGTGGATCGACGCCGGCGTCCACCGCAGTCTTCGGGCGCCGGCGAGCTTTTTAAACCTGACAGGTGGACCCCGCCTGTCAGCCTCTATTCTATTCTCCTTCGAACCGTTTTCTGTTGGCGCCTTCGGGCAAATACGTTTTCTCCTTTGCGCTTGCGCATTCCCAACCGAAGCGTTTTCTATTTTCTCAGTTAAAACCCTAGAACTTTTCTGTTTCATTACAGATAAGTCCCTAGACAGAAACCTTTATAACTCTTTAATAAAAAGGTATTTTTCAGTGATTCTTTTTCTGACAATCTTCAAATTTTGTCTAGTTTTTATGGGATTTATTTGAAAAATATTTGTTAAAGTTTCTGTGCAAGTGTTGGTTTTCACGTTAGTACCCGTTTCGTGATTGCCGTAGGTTCCGGGAGAGGTGACGGACCCGCGAACTTCGCCGAGCTAGACTCCGACTTCTCCGAACCAGGCAAGCATGTTTTGAACATTTGATATGACAAGTGTTTTGCATGTTCGCGTGAAAGTTTGTGCGTGGCATATGAGTATTGGTAAATACCTCGTTGCTTGTAAGGCAACGACCCGGTTGTTCCAAAGTCGCGATGATCTCTGATGAGAGATGGCCTAATCATGTGGTGACATGAAGGGCAGCAAGGTGGTACTGTTGTAGCATACCAGCCTTGCGTCATCCGACTTTCTCCGACGTTAACGTGGTTGGAGCCACGTTATCGTTCCCTTCCCGCATGTTCCAAAGTTGCGATGATCTCTGATTAGAGATGGCCTAATCATGTGGTGACATGAAGGGCAGCAAGGTGGTACTGTTGTAGCATACCAGCCTTGCGTCATCCGACTTTCTCCGACGTTAACGTGGTTGGAGCCACGTTATCGTTCCCTTCCCGCATGTTCCAAAGTTGCGATGATCTCTGATGAGAGATGCCCTAATCATGTGGTGACATGAAGGGCAGCAAGGTGGTACTGTTGTAGCATACCAGCCTTGCGTCATCCGACTTTCTCCGACGTAACATGGTTGGAGCCACGTTATCGTTCTTTCCCCCTTCCGTGCTACCACATGTCTCATTGCCAGGATGCGGTTTAGTAAGTTGGTAACCTCTTTCCGTGTACACACCAAACAGAGAGGCCGGGATGATGGTACCTTGGCCCAGGATTAAAGCCAGTCATCCGGTCAGGGGGCATGGGTGTTTCCGGTTGGGACCGAGAGGGGGGGGCACCCCCTTAGAGCGCGTGTATAGAAATTTGATCCCATGCTACGCGAGGTTTTAGCCTCCCCGTCTCAAGGTTTTTCTTGAATGTTGCCGAGGGTGATCCCTGGCTTCGGATGGTTGAATTGGGTGTGTACTGGTTAGACGTGTTTCTTCCAAATCACCGTAGACGGAACTAGTCCCCGTGACTACTGAAATCCGTTGGCTGTGGCTAAGTACAAACTCTGCAGAGTCAATTCTTTCCAAATCATCGTATCCATGATCAAGTAGTGTAAACATTATATCCATATCTATCCGTGTGAAAAACTTGTCCCCGGTGAACAAGCTCAAGTGGTAAATCCAGTTTTATTGTTATTCCTGTGGATGGACTAACTTTATATTTGTCGCATGCTCGTGATAATTTATGTTCCCGAACGATTGTATTATTGAGCTGTGATATAAGCCCTTTATGTGACATCGCGCAGACGTCCGACTGTGGCGTGTACTTGTTTCTTACTTTAAATATAAGCCCTTTATGTGATGTCGCACAGACGTCCGACTGTGCCATGCACTGTCTTTATTTTCTGTTGCAAGCCCTTTATGTGGTGTCGCCTCGACGCCCGACTGTGGCATTATTATTCCGCATTTTCCGCTCGAGGAGTCTTTCAGACACTCGTTAGGCACCCGCATTATTATTCCGCATTTTCCGCTTGAGGAGTCTTTAAGACACTCGTTTGGCACCCGCATTATTATTCCGCATTTTCCGCTCGAGGAGTCTTTCAGACACTCGTTTGGCACCAGTATTACTATTCTGCATTTTCCACTCGAGGAGTCTTTCAGACACTCGTTTGGCACCTGTATTATTATTCCGCATTTTTCCGCTCGAGGAGTCTTTCGGACACTCGTTTGGTACCCGTATTAATATTCTGCAGTTTCCGCTCGAGGCGTCATTCAGACCCTCGCTTGGCACCCAGTATTTATTATCTCTATGTCTGATCGCACTGGTTAACTTGTTCATGTGCTTCATGTTTACATTTGTTATACCTTATGTCCGAACTGTCTTGCGAGTACTTTCATAGTACTCACCTGGCTTGTTGATTTGGCCAGATGTTGACGAAGGCGATCTCTTGGATGAAGAGTTTGATAGCGCGTCCGATGCCTAGAGGAGTCCCAGTCAGTCCTGCGCGATCCCGGATTTTGGTCACTTGTTTTGTATACGCTTCCGCCACCCGCTATAAGTCTTCTCGAGCCTCACTCCGACGCTCGATGAGCTGTAGTCTTCTGGAATCATATCACTCGCTTCGTGGTGATATTTCCCCCACCGTTATCATCGTGAGTTAGTAGTTTGCCACCCTACCCGCCGTCTTGTTTTATCGGCATGCATGTAATAAATTGTTGGGCAGTCTCTGCTCAACCTTGTATTATATTTAGTACTCCTGGTATTTTTTTCTGTGACCAAGATATTGTCTACCAGTGAGAAGGAATTCTTCCTCGCTGGTCCGTAAAAGGGATTGGTCTCTCAATAATTATTTTATTGAAAAACCGGTCGTGACACCCTTTTTTATCTTTCCCGCATTTTTTGTTAAGTAGTAGTTCGACCCACCCACTTGGGTATTTTGGTGAATGTAATGAACCTCGGCCTTGGGCCCAGATTTTATCGCAGTGTAAATATTTTCGTGAATGCTTGCACTTTTGCTCTTTGTCCTCTGAGCCGTTTTCTCGCTTGCCTCCTGCTTGGGCCTCCCCCACGCGAGTCGAACAGCCGGGTTTCAGTCTGTGACAAGGAGTTCGGCCCTTCGAAGGCGCACGGTACTTACGCCCTTCGAACGGTGAGCATGAGCGAAACACCCACTGGGCCGGCTGGCGGCGGCCGGCGAAGCCGGCCGGCGAGCAGTCGATCGTGCGGCAACTTAATGTGGCGCGGCCGAGTTGGCCAATCCGGCGGACCTAACTTAGCATTTCGCAGCGTGTTGGTGCTCTGGCCCATAGTTCTTGTCGGCTGACAGCCGAAGCCAGTATTGTGGCGCAGGGCAAAGTGGAGGGCGGCGGCAACCCGAACACGTCGAGATGTGCTAAGGAGGACAGCGGGTGGTGGTCAAGCCGGCCAGCCCCCGAGCCCCCGGGTTGAACGGGTCAACCCGGCGATGGAGGTTTCTAAGAGAATTTGCAAGGTTGTGTGGAACATAATAAATTGGCAGGAAAGGGCAGCCCCCGAGCGTCGTTCAGGGATCCCATAGTTTTTCATACGATTACAAAAGGCAGTGATACATACGTGCATACAGCTAACTGTAAAACGGGCGGAGTAGTTCTGCATTCCATGGTCGGCTTGTCTCTTCCCCGGCGGTGTCTCTCTTGCGCTTGTTCGTCTTGCGGGCATCGATGAGGTAGTAGGCATTGCGGTCACGCAGGGCTTTGCTGATAATGAAGGGGCCCTCCCATGGGGAGGCCAACTTGTGCTGGCCGGCTTGCTGCTGGACAAGCCGGAGGACGAGGTCTCCCTCGCGGAACGCGAGGGGCTTGATCTTCTTACTATGGTTGTGCCTTAGACCTTGCTGATAGATGGCAGACCGGCTGAGCGCCAAAAGCCATGCTTCTTCTAGCAGGTTGATGCCGTCTTCGCGGGCTTCCTTGGCTTGGGCTTCAGTGTACATCACGACTCGGTGGCGAGTCGAACTCGATGTCGGTTCTGGTGACGGCTTCTGCTCCGGCGGTGGAGTCGATGACTTGATCTATCCCCGGGAGGGCGAAGGGATCCTTGGGGCAAGCCTTGTTCAGGCTGGTGTAGTCTATGCACATGCGCCAGGTGTTGTTCTTCTTCAGGACGAGGACTGGGTTGGCCAGCCACTTGATACGTCTCCAACGTATCTATAATTTATGAAGTGTTCATGCTATTATATTATCCTTCTAGGATGTTTTATATGCATTAATATGCTATTTTATATGATTTTTGGGACTAACCTATTAACCTAGAGCCCAGTGCCAGTTTCTGTTTTTCCTTGTTTTTGAGTATCGCGGAAAAAGATAACCAAACGGAGTCCAATTGACCTGAAACTTGACGGAGCTTATTTTTGGACCAGAAGAAGGCCATGGAGTAAAAGAGTTGGGCCAGAAGAGTCCCGGGCTACCCATGAGGGTGGGAGGCGCGCCCACCCCCTAGGCGTGCCCCCTACCTCGTGGACAGCCCGGAGAACCCCCCCTGACTTGTTCCCGACGCCAAAACCTCTTATATATACAGAAACCCCCAGAACATAACCTAGATCGAGAGTTCCGCCGCCGCAAGCCTCTGTAGCCACCAAAAACCAATCGGGACCCTGTTCCGGCACCCTGCCGGAGGGGGGATCCCTCACCGGTGGCCATCTTCATCATCCCGGTGCTATCCATGACATGGAGGGAGTAGTTCACCCTCGGGGCTGAGGGTATGTACCAGTAGCTATGTGTTTGATCTCTCTCTCGTGTTCTTGATTTGGCACGATCTTGATTTATCGCGAGCTTTGCTATTATAGTTGGATCTTATGATGTTTCTCCTCCTCTACTCTCTTGTAATGGATTGAGTTTTCCCTTTGAAGTTATCTTATCGAATTGAGTCTTTAAGGATTTGAGAACACTTGATGTATGTCTTGCACGTGCTTATCTGTGGTGAAAATGGGATATTCACGTGATCTACTTGATGTATGTTTTGGTGATCTACTTGCGGGTTCTGTAACATTGTGAACTTATGCATAGGGGTTGGCACACGTTTTCGTCTTGACTCTCCGGTAGAAACTTTGGGGCACTCTTTGAAGTTCTTTGTGTTGGTTGAATAGATGAATCTGACATTGTGTGATGCATATTGGATAATCATACCCACGGATACTTGAGGTGACATTGGAGATCTAGGTGACATTAGGGTTTTGGTTGATATGTGTCTTAAGGTGTTATTCTAGTACGAACTCTTGAATAGATCGATCAGAAAGAATAACTTTGAGGTGGTTTCGTACCCTACAATAATATCTTCGTTTGTTCTCCGGTATTAGTGACTTTGGAGTGACTCTTTGTTGCATGTTGAGGGATAGTTATATGATCCAATTATGTTATTATTGTTGAGAGAACTTGCACTAGTGAAAGTCTGAACCCTAGGCCTTGTTTCCTAGCATTGCAATACCATTTGTGCTCACTTTTATCATTTAGTTACCTTGCTGTTTTTATATTTTCAGATTACAAAAACCTATATCTACCATCCATATTGCACTTGTATCACCATTTCTTCGCCGAACTAGCGCACCTATACAATTTACCATTGTATTGGGTGTGTTGGGGACACAAGAGACTCTTTGTTATTTGGTTGCAGGGTTGTTTGAGAGAGACCATCTTCATCCTATGCCTCCCATGGATTGATAAACCTTGGGTCATCCACTTGAGGGAAATTTGCTACTGTCCTACAAACCTCTGCACTTGGAGGCCCAACAACGTCTACAAGAAGAAGGTTGTGTAGTAGACATCACCACTCGGGGCGGAACCCTTCCATGATGAAGCCGTTCGCGAGGATCTTGGCGACCTCTTCACAGATGGTTCTTCTCTTCTCTTCCGAGAAGCGACGTAGGGGTTGACGGACAGGCTTGGTGTCCTTCGGACGTGAAGTTTGTGCTCGGTGTACTTCCTCGAAATTCCCGGCATGTCCTTTGGGGTCCATGCAAAGATATCCCGATTCTCATGGAGGAAGTCGACGAGCTCGCCTTCCTATTTGCTGTCAAGGCGGGTGCCCACGATGACGTACTTGCTGCAGATGGAGTCTTCCGGGTTCAACTTGACCTTCTTGGTCTCCTTGGACGGCTGGAAGGAGGCCTCGCCCGCCGGCTCCTTGGCCGAAGCCGGCACGGCCAGCGTCTCGTTGGCCTCTGCGACGATCCGGTCAAGCCGGGGCCGCTCCTCCGCTAAGACCAACGACTCGGCCAGTTTGGCGCCAGCTTGGGCGCACACTAGGGACTTGCGGTAGTCGCTGGCGACGGTGATGAGGCCCTTAGAACCCGGCAGCTTCATCTTCAGGTAAGCGTAGTGGGGGACCGCCATGAACTGGGCGAGCGCAGGCCGTCCCAGCAGCGCGTTATATGCGTTGGACAGGTCCATCACCTTGAACCAAATCGGCTCGCGCCAGAAATGATCGCTCGTGCCGAACAGGACATCGAGCCGGATTCGGACGATGGAGGAGCAGGAGAGGCCTAGCATGATGCCGTGGAAGACCATCCGGGATGGCTCCAAGTCCTTTGCCTTGAGGCCAAACTTGGTCATGGTGTCGCGGTAGAGGATGTTCATGCTGCTGCCGCCATTAATGAGGACGCATGAGAACTTGCAGGTGCGCCGAGGCGTGACAATGGTGGGGTCGAGGACGAGGGTGTAGCCACCCGGGTTCAGCATGACGGCCGGGTGGTCGTCCCGGGTCCAGCTGACCGGGCGCTCCGACCAATGCATATATTCCGGCTTGGCCGGGACGACGGTATTCACCTCCTTCCGGAGCAGGCGCTTGCTACGCTTGTCGTCACCAAGGCTGGTGAAGACGATGTTGCTCGCGTTCCGGTTGGGGTAGACGTCATCGCGCATTGCGCCATTGGCCGAGGGTGGGGGCGGAGGAGCCAGAGCCGGCGGCCCCGCTGATGTTGTCGGAGCCGAAGGAGGCGGGATGTCACCCCTCAGGATGCGCTTAGCGATGGCGCACTGCCGGAGTGTGTGCATGGACGGCCTTGCGCCGCTGTGGTGCTTGCAGGGAGTGTCGAGCATCTCCTCGAAGCTCATGGCGGGTTGCCACGCCGTCTTGCCGGCGTTTGGCGGCCGGCTCGGTCGCGGGTGCTTGTTCGGCGGCCGTGACGAGTCGGTTGTCATAGCGCTGGGCCGGCTGGTCGGCCTTGTGTTTGTTGTTCTGCTGGCGGCTACTCTCGCCGGCCGGGTTGGGAGGCGCTACTGGCTTTGCCTTGCCAGCTTCGTCCAGTACCACCTGGATCTTCATGGCGGAGTCGGCGTTGGCGTACTTATCCGCCGTGACCATCAGTGCGGTCATGGTTTTTGGCTCGGACCACAGGAGCTTGTGCTTGAGGAGAGTGCCATCCCGGCAGCCGCTTGTGAAGTACTGGATGGCCTGGACCTCGTGGACGCCCTCGCAGCTGTTCCAGAGCTCGGTCCAGCGTGCGAGGTACCCGCGGCCGGTTTCCACCAGCCCCTGCACGCACATGGCGAGCTGACTAGGGCGTCCGGGGCGTTTGTAGGTGCCGGTGAAGTTGCGGATGAAGGCCTGCTCGAAGTCGACTCACGCGTTGATGCTGCCAGCCGGCAGGTTATTCAACCATGTGCGGGCCGAACCCCGGAGCATGAGCGGGGCGTAGCGCATGGCAAGGCGACGGTTGCAGCCCGCGATGCCGATGGCGGTGGTGTAGTCGATGAGCCAGTCCTCCGACTTGACGGTG
Organism: Aegilops tauschii subsp. strangulata; assembly: GCF_002575655.3. Lineage (NCBI taxonomy): Eukaryota > Viridiplantae > Streptophyta > Magnoliopsida > Poales > Poaceae > Aegilops > Aegilops tauschii. The sequence continues at coordinate 484,398,684 of NC_053036.3, forward strand.
TCGTTGTACTTTGGGGGTGTCGCGGGGGAGCGTGAACCTTTTGTGGAAGGTCTCGTCCCGGATGCATGGACCGAAGCAAGTCGGCCCAACGGTGTTGTCCTCCTCCAGCTCCAAGGAGAGGGCGAGCTGGTCGAGGCGGTGACGAGCGTCGGTGTCATCAATGGCGCGCAGTCCTAGCCGACTGGTCACCGGGCCGCGGGGAGCTGGGTCGGCTAAACACGACGGTCGGGTTGCAGCGGAGGATCCTGCTGGCGCCGGTCTTTCGGAGCCGGCTCGTCACCCAGGCCGCCGGCGGTCGCTGGGGTGCGGTTGCGCCAGGTCCGGGTACAGTCGGAATGAGCTTCGCCGGGTGGCGAGGACGTCGTGTTCTGCTGCTCGGGGTCGTTGGTGTGGTGCGAGATGGATCTCGCGGGCTGGAGGAGGCGGTTGAGACGGTCCTGCTGCGTGTTGGCGGTGCCGAGGAGCTCGTTTACGCGCTGCAGGCGGTCCTTCAGCTCCACACCCTCCAGCTGCTCCAAGCCGACGTCGGCTGCCTGCGCGGCGCGCATATTCTTCACGGGGGTGTCGTAGACGGGTGGGATTGCACTAAGGGCGCGGCCGATGGCGCCGCCACGGGCCCGCACATCAGCGACAAGCCTGGGTTTGGCGGCGGTAGGCGTGAAACCGTACGCAGCATCGTGCTCCCGCTAAGTGGAATCCAGACAGCGCTGCGTGGCAGCGAGCATCTCGGACACGTCCAGCAGGCGCTTGCGCTCTTCCTCGAGCCGAGCCTGGGTCTCGGCGGCGTTGGTGGCATCGATGTCGGTGGTGATGGGAACGCGGAGGCTCTGCATCGTGGCGTGCAGCAGGTTGGGCGCGTTGGTGCGATCCGCTGCGGCCTTGACTTCTGCGGCCTTCCTCGCGGCGTTGGACGAGGAGGAGCCAGTGTCGGTGGTGAACACCTCTACTCGGACGCAGAGGTCCGCCGCCCCGGCGGAAACGTCGTTGCCGAGGGGGACGGGAGAGTCGGAGATGTCGACCACCCCGTTGGGGTACTCGTCGGCCGCTGGCACATAGGAGAGGCGCAGTGCGGCGAAGGAGGCGGCGAGGGCGCCGCTGACATCGTCCGCCAGCGCGACGGGCTTGTCGAAGTCGGTGAGGAGCCCCGTCTGGAACATGTCTCTGGTCGGGACCTCGAGCTGCCCCACGGTGGGCGCCAACTGTTGTGGTGGGCGCACGACAGATGCCAAAGGATGGCAAAAGAGAGGAGGAGGCTCGAGGGCACCGGTGGGCTCCAGAGGCGAGGTCGGCATGAGCCCGCGCGGGATGCAAGACATACCCAGGTTCGGGGCTCTCCGGAGAGATAACACCCCTAGTCCTGCCGAAAGTGGTTTATATGTGGAGTAGTACAGAGTTGCTCCTAGAGTTGTTTGTGGGAGGGAGGAAGACAGGCCAAGGCTTAGGCTGCTCCTTCTCCGTGTGTGTGTTCTATGGGTGGATCGGTTGTGTGTCTGCCCGTGTACATGGGGGCTCCTGGGGGGTTTTATAGGTCAACCCCCCAGGGTCACAATGGTAAAGATACAAGGCCGTAGGGCCGAGATGTCAGCGCCTGGGAAGCCGGTGCTGGGGCCCGCCGAGTGCCAGGATTTGCTGGGTTCTCTGGGCGCAGGCCCCGTGCACTAGAGGGAACTGTTCTCCGTCTTGTCGATCATCACGGAGTGGTTGGGCCGGCTCGGCCACAGTGGTGCACCGCCTGGTAGCCATCGGCTTGTGTCAGCAGGGCTAGGGGCGCACTGTGGCCACACTGGCCTCGGTTAGTAGAGTAGGTTGTCGGTGTTCTGGGAACAGGGGTCCCCAGACTTGCCTGCCTTGTAGCCCACGGTGTGGCTCCACCAGTGGCCCCGTATGGCCCATCTTCACCAGCAAACACTCAAGACCCTCGCGGGGGACCAAGCCTCGCGAGGCGCACGACGTAAGACCCCCTCGGGGGTAGCCTCATGTCACGACCGGTTTTTCAATAAAATATTTATTGAGAGACCAATCCCTTTTATGGACCAGTAAAGAAGAATTCCTTCTCACTGGTAGACAATATCTTGGTCACAGAAGAAAAATACCAGGAGTACTGAATATAATACAAGGTTGAGCGGGGACTGCTCAACAATTTATTACATGTACGCCGATAAAACATAACGGCGGATAGGGTGGCATAACTACTAACTCACGATAACAACGGTGGTGGAAATATCACCGCGATGTGGGTGATAAGACTCCTGAAAAACTAACAACTCTTCGAGCGTCGAAGTGAGGCTCGAGGAGACTTATTGCGGGTGGCGGAAGCGTATATAATACAAGTGACCAATATCCAGGATCGCACGGGACTGACTGGGACTCCTCTAGGCGTCGGACGCACTATCAAACTCTTCATCCAAGAGATCGCCTTCGTCAACATCTGGCCAAATCAACAAGCCAGGTGAGTACTATGAAAGTACTCGCAAGACAGTTCGGACATAAGATATAACAAATGTAAGCATGGAGCATAAGAACAGGTTAACAAGTGCATTCAGACATCGAGACAATAATGCATGGGAAATAAAAGAGAAGTCGGGCGGTAGTCCTCCCGAAATCCCAAAATAAATACTAGGTGCCAAACGAGGGTCTGAATGACTCCTCGAGAGGAAAATGCAAGAATAACAATGCCGCAGTCGGGCGTCAGGGCGACACCACATAAAGGGCTTATAATTGAAAATAAAAGACAGTGCGTGCCACAGTCGGACGTCTGAGCGACATCGCAGAAAGGGCTTATATCAAAAGTAAATAACATAAGTGCCACAGTCGGACGTCTGAGCGACATCACATAAAGGGCTTATATCGAAAGTAAATAACAAACATGCCACAGTCGGACGTCTGAGCGACATCACATAAAGGGCTTGTATCGAAAGTAAATAACAAACATGCCACAGTCGGACGTCTGAGCGACATCACATAAAGGGCTTGATAACTTAATATCTTAGTAGCTCAAGGATTTAAATCATAACCAAGGAATAATCAAGCCTGAGATAAATAACAGGGGTTAGTCCATCCTTAGGAAAAATATTTAACCAAGTTTACCACTCAAGTTTGGTTACCGGGGATAATACCACGAGGACTTGACATAGATATGGATACACTGATCACGATACTTGACCATGGATACGATGACTCGGAAGGATTTGACCCTGCAGAGTTTGTACTTTAACCAGAGCCAACGGATTTCAGTAGTCACGGGGACTAGTTCCGTTTACGGTGTTTTGGAAGAAACATGTCTAACCAGTACACACCCATTCAACATTCCGAAGCCAGGAATCACCCTCGGCAACGTTCAAGAAAACCTTGAGACGGGGAGGCTACAACCTCGCGTAGCATGGGATCAAAATTTCTATACGCGCGCTCTAAGGGGTGCCCCCCTCTCGGTCCCAACCGGAAACACCCATGCCCCCTGACCGGATGACTGGCTTTAATCCAGGGCCATGGAACCATCATCCCGGCCCCTCTGTTTGGTGTGTACACGGAAAGAGGTTACCAACTTACTAAACCGCATTCTGGCAGAAAACAAGTGGTAGCACGGAAGGGGGAAGAACGATAACGTGACTCCGTCCACGTTAACGTCGGAAAGTATCGGATGACGTAAGGCTGGCATGCTACAACAGTACCACCTTACTGCCCTTCATGTCACCACGTGACTAGGCCATCTCTCATCAGAGATCACAGTAACTTTGGAACACACGGGTAGTTGCCTCACATGCAACGAGATACTCACCGATACTCATATGCCATGCACAACCTTTCACGCAAACATGCAAAACACCTATCATATCAAAGGTTCAAACATGCTTGCCTGGTTCGGAGAAGTCGGAGTCTAGCTCGGCGAAGTTTGCGGCTCCGTCACCTCTCCCGGAACCTACGGATAGCGAAAATGCATACTAACGTGAAAACCAACGCGTGCATAAAAGTTGTTCCAAAAATTTTCCAAATAAATCCCATAAAAAACTAGACAAAATTATAAGACTGCCAGAAAAAGAATCACTCAAAAATCAATTTTTATTAAAAAGTTATAAGGGTTTCTGTCCAGGGACTCATCTGTAATGAAACAGAAAAGTTCCAGGGGCTAAACTGAGAAAACAGAAAACTGTTCGAATAGAAACGCGCCAGCCCACAGAGAAAACGCACTCTGCCCGAAGACGCCAACAGAAAACGCTTCAGGGGTGAAAGAAGAGAGGCTGACGTGGGGGGTCCACATGTCAGGTTTGAAAAACCTCGCCGGCGCCCGAAGGCTGCGGTGGTCGCCGGCGTCAAACCACGGCGAGTCAGGGAGATCGGAGTGTACCAAGAGTATCAGCGTGTCCTTCCGCGTCGGTGGGTGGTGGACTTGGGCGTCGGGGAGCACCACGTCGACGGCGACACTTTCTCCGGCGGACGGCGGCTCGGGTGATGGTGGGGAACTCCGGTGGTGTGCTGCAAACTTCGAATTGAAGCGCGGGTCAGAAGGAGGGATGCACTAGAGAGCTACTGGCAAGAGATGGGAGGCAGAGGTGCACGCACGGGAGCGAATTGAGCTGGATCCCGTGGCGGGTCGCGGCGGCCGGAGTTGAGGAAGGAGACTTCCTCGGGGCTCTTCCAGTGGCTAAGCGGGGTCTTGGTGGAGTGCAGAGGTGGTGTGGGTACTAGCTGGAGCTCGGGGCCTCTATTTATAGGCGGCTCGAGGGGGTGGCCGTGAACGGAGAATCTCCGGCGAGCAATTACAGCGATGTAGTGGATTGGCAGGGGGTTTAGGTGGCCAGGCAGCATCAGTGGGGGTTACTGGTCCCGTTCCACTGCTAAACTCGGTCGGGCATGGCGTAATGGCGCCGGTCTTTGTCGGGGTCGCCGTACTGGCACGGCGGCGGCAGAGAGCGCGCTCCGCGCCTAGCGGTTCACGACGAGGGTGGCAGCGCGCATGGGGGAGTGGAAGACCACGCGGCGGCCTCCGGTGACTTGGGCGGCTGTCCAGCGCCGTCTACGCTGTGCTTCTTCCTGGCGGCCGCAAAGCCGCCGCTGGCGTCGGTCACGGGGCGGCGCACCTCCTCCTGCTCGTCGCCGACGCCCGCAAGCATCCAGGCGCTCGTGCGGTGCAGAGGACAAGGGGGAGGGGACAGGAAACACGGCGACGCCGGGGCACTGGTGAGATCAGCAACGGACACTGAAGAAACGAAAGTGGTTCATACACTGTTAACTGAATTTGACTGAACAAGACATTAACAGTGCTCTGAAGGTGTTCGATGAAATGATATGGTGTGAAGAAAATTTTTCCTGGAGCTAGGACTTGGTGAGGTGACCTCTCAATGTACCCAGAGGCTGCCTGATTTTTCTCAGAATTTTTGGAGAAGGATTTGAATGAATTTCATCAAATTTGGCAAATCTGGTCCAAACTTGCAGCAAGTATAGTTTGAAAATTTTGAACTAGAGACCAGTGGATCTTCATGGATCTTGGTTGAGGGTTCAAAGGACTAGGAAGGGAAATTGGTTTGGGGGCAAAAATCAAAACAGAAAGGGTAGCTCCTTTGTAAATCTCCAAGAGCTAGAATAGAAGGCTGAAATTGTTTTTGATAAGAAATAAGTGGAAATAAATATATGGAGAGGTCCAACTTGCTGGATTTGAAGTAAATCATGATCCAAAGATGAGGAAAGGTTTATGAGAGTGGATTTGCACTAAGGTCATGGCAAGAGAGATTTGTTGAAAGTGGCAAAGGATCATTCCAAAAGCCATAGGGCATTTTCAAAGAAATTTTCAAAAGACATTTTTCCCAAGTGAAAAGCATTTTGGTTTGAGTCCGAATAAAAAGAAAGAACCTCCAAGACCAAAATCAAGTCTTGGGTGAATCCAAATAAAACTCTTGCCATAAAAAAAATATTTTGAAAGGGAGGGTTCTTAAAAAAAATTAAAACACCTCCCTCACGTCAAATAAATTTTTTGAAAAGGCCAAATAAAATTTTGGGTGTCACAACACCTACCCTCTTAGGAAAAATCTCGTCCTCGAGATTTCAGCTGATCCTCGAATAGATATGGGTACTCTGCCCGGAGAAAATCTTCCCTTTCCCATGTAGCTTCATCCTCAGTGTGGTTGCTCCACTGAACTTTGAAAAAATTTGTCGTTTTCTGACGGGTCCTCCGTTCAGACTCTTCCAGTATCTTTACTGGCCTCTCTCTGTAGGTGAGGTCTGGTTGTATATCAATGCTTTCATGAGGTACATGCTTCTCCGGGTTACTTACACATTTTCTCAATTGTGAGACATGGAACACGTCATGGACGTCTGACAGCTCCTTGGGTAAGTCTAGTTGGTAGGCTACCGTGCCTCTTCGTGCAATTATATAGAATGGTCCGATAAATCTCGGGGCTAGCTTCCCCTTAATTTTGAACCATTGCAGACCCCTCATAGGAGATACTCGGAGGTATACGGAATCACCGGGTTCAAAGCTGATCTCACGATGTTTTTTATCGTAGTAGCTCTTTTGTCGGCTTTGTGCTGTCTTGAGTCTGTCCCTGATCTGCGTAACTTTCTCCTCGGCCTCTTTAAGCATGTCTGGGCCGAAGATACAGCTGTCACCTGTTTCTGACCAATTCAGTGGGGTACGACACCTCCGTCCGTACAATGCTTCAAAGGGTGCTATTTGCAAGCTGGCTTGGTAACTGTTGTTGTAAGCAAACTCGGCATACGGCAAACTCTCTTCCCAACTGGATCCATAGGTGAGCACACAGGCTCTCAGCATATCTTCTAGGATTTGGTTCACACGTTCTGTTTGTCCATCAGTCTGAGGGTGGTACGCTGTACTGAAAGCTAGCTGCGTGCCCAGAGCTTGTTGCAGGTGATCCAAAAATTTGGAGACAAATAGTGTGCCTCGGTCGGATATTATAATCTTTGGGACTCCATGCAAACAAACTATACGGGAGAGATAAAGCTTGGCCAGCCTTTGTGTGGAGTAGGTAGTCTTCACGGGAATGAAATGAGCAACCTTGGTTAGTCGGTCTGTGATGACCCATATGGCGTCATTTCCGCGTTGTGATCGTGGTAGTCCGACGATGAAGTCCATTCCTATTTCATCCCATTTCCACTCCGGTATCCTGTTTGGCTGGAGTAGCCCTCCTGGCTTTTGATGCTCGGCCTTGATGCGCTGACATGAATCGCAACAAGCAATAAATGTGGCTATATCTCTTTTCATACCGTGCCACCAAAATCTTTCCTGAATGTCTTTGTACATTTTGGTTCCTCCAGGATGGATCGAGTATGGAGCGGTGTGCCTTTCGGTTAGGATTTGTTGCTTGAGTTCCTCAATGTCAGGTACGCAAAGTTTGTCTCCGTACCATAATATTCCTTCACTGTCTGTGACGAACTCTGAAGTCTTACCAAAGTTCATTTTCTTCTTTATTCCTTCGATGCTGGGATGTCCCTGTTGAGCCTTCTTAATTTGTTCAACTAGGGTAGGTTGTATCTCCAGATTTGATACGGTGCCCTCAGAGACTAACACCATGTTGAGCCTAGCGAACTCTTGCTGAAACTCAGGCCTCAAGTTTTGCGGACCGTCGTTGTCCGGGCTGGGGTTTCGACTAAGGGCATCAGCCACTACATTTGCTTTCCCTGGATGGTAGTGAATGCCGACATCATAGTCCTTGACCAATTCTAACCAGCGTCGTTGGCGTAAATTTAGCTCCGGTTGTGTGAAAATATATTTAACGCTCTTATGGTCCGTATATATTTCACAACGATTTCCCAACAGAAAGTGCCTCCACTCCTTGAGTGCATGTATGACTGCTGCTAGCTCCAAGTCATGTGTTGGGTAATTTTCCTCATGTTTTCGCAGCTGCCTGGAGGCATACACGACAACTTTGCCGTCCTGCATTAGCACACATCCGAGGCCCTTTCGGGAGGCGTCACAATATACTTCAAAACTCTTGTGTATGTCTGGCACGGTTAAGACCGGTGCGGTTGTTAGCTTCTTCTTAAGCTCTTGGAAGCTTCTCTCGCATGCTTCCGTCCATACAAACTTCTTGTCTTTCTTGAGCAATTGGGTCATTGGTTTCGACACAGTGGAGAATCCTTCAATAAATCTTCTGTAATATCCGGCCATTCCAAGGAAACTCCGCACATCTGTCACGTTGGCGGGTGGCTTCCAGTCAAGTATGGCTTTGACTTTTTCTGGGTCTACGGCCACGCCTTCTTGGTTCAATATATGGCCTAGGAAACCGACTTGCCTTAGCCAAAACTCACACTTGCTAAATTTGGCGTACAACTGATGTTTCCTTAATTCTCCCAAAACAATTCTGAGATGCTCAGCATGCTCTTCTGGTGTCCTTGAATATACCAGAATATCGTTGATGAACACCACAACAAATTTGTCCATGAATTTCATGAACACTTTGTTCATGAGGTGGACGAAATATGCGGGGGCGTTCGTTAGTCCAAAAGGCATCACTGTGAACTCATATAATCCGTATCTGGAGGTAAATGCTGTCTGAGGGATATCTTCTGTCCGTACTTTCAATTGATGGTATCCCAATCTCAAATCAATTTTTGAGAACACCTTGGCTTGTGCGAGCTGGTCAAACAAATCATTTATCCGTGGCATCGGATATTTGTTCTTGATGGTGACCATATTGAGAGCTCGATAGTCTATACACAGTCTCAGTGTCCCACCCTTTTTCTTAGCGAATAATACGGGCGAACCCCATGGTGAGGAGCTGGCTCGAATAAATCCTTTGTCCAATAGTTCCTTTATCTGCTTCTTCAATTCCACCAATTCTGAGGGTGCCATTCTATAAGGTTTCTTATAGATGGGAGCGGTGCCAGGTGCTAGTTCAATGCTGAACTCTATCTCTCGGTCTGGTGGCATGCCTGGTAGTTCTTCAGGAAATACGTCAGGAAACTCGCATACCACTGGAACTCTTCTCAGTTCTGAAATGTCTACTTTGTTCAGCTTTGGTTGCCGTGACCGTGGCCTTTCTTGAGCTGTAACCTTTATTGTCTTGCCGTGATGGTGAGTGAGTATCACAGTCCGATTGAAACAGTCAATGAATCCTTTGTTGGTGGTCAACCAGTCCATCCCTAAAATGACATCCAGTCCTTTATTTTCCAACACGATGAGATTTGCTTGGAATTTTAGTCCTTTGAACTCAATGATCACTCCTTGGCAGTAACTCTGAGCGATCTGCTTATTTCCGGGGGACTTGATGATCATAGATTTTTCCAAGGGAAGCATCGGAAAACCATGTTGCAAAACAAAATTCTTCAAAACGAACGAATGGGAAGCTCCAGAATCAAACAAAACCGTGGCAGGTACTGTGTTGACAGGGAACGTACCGAGCACGATGTCTGGGGCATTCTGCGCTTTTCCCTGGTCACATGGTTTAGGTGACCCTTCCTGTGGTTGTTGTTGGGATTGAAATTGTTGCGCTTGGGGGCTGGATTACTCCCACCATTGTTTGGCTTGGGGGCCAAGTTCCTTGGCTTTGGGCACTGTTTAGCATAGTGCCCTTCTTCACCACAAGCATAGCATGTGACCCCTGGACGGTACGTGAACTCCTTGTCCCTGGCATGAAACTGTCTGACTGGCCTTAGATCAGTAGTCGTGGATTTCCCTGCTTCTGTCCTTGGAACCCCAGTCTTGCTTCGGTTGTTGCGAGCAAGAGTCGTCTTGTCCCTCTTTCGCTTACGGATATCTTCCAGACTACGGCGCTCATTCTCCAAGGTAATGGCCTTGTCAACCAGAGTTTTAAAATCTGGGAAAGTGTGTACAACCAGTTGGCATTTTAGTGCCGGTGCCAGGCCGTCTAGGAATTTTTTCCATCTTCTTGTTCTCTGTCATGTGCTCGTCGTAGGCATAACGAGATAGCTGGGTAAACTGACCGTTGTATTCTGTCACTGACATGTCTCTTTGCTTGAGGTCGTCAAATTCTCTCTTCTTGATTTTTATGATGCTCCTGGGGATGTGTGCCCCACGAAAGCCTTCCTTGAATTCTTCCCAGGTGATGTTGTGTTCCCTGGGATGCATGTGTAGGAAGTTTTCCCACCATGCTGCAGCTGCTCCAGTAAGGTAGTGTGGTGCATAAAGCACCTTGTCATGGTCTGAGCACTGAGCGATAATTAGCTTTCTCTCGATGTCACGAAGCCAATCATCGGCTTCCAGCGGCCTATCGGTGTGAGCAAACGTTGAAGTGCGAGTCTTCTATAATTCAGACAACTTGGAATGTGGTTGATAGGGTTCACGGTGGTTTCCCATATTGATGACGTGATTCATCATCTCTTGGTGTTGTTGCTGGCTTTGTTCGAAGAGACGGCATACTTGAGACAGAGCTGCTTCGCTGTCCTGTTGACTAGACTGTCCCTGAGTGAAGTTGTTGCTAGTCTGTGTTCCATAAACTTCTTCTGGCTGATTGGGCATGGAACGAGTCCACGGACGAGACATTTTTCCAGTCTGGGGTATTATTTTGCAAACTCATATAAGAAGGACTGTGTGGCAGAAGGAAAATCTTGCAAAGGCAAAAATTTAAAAGACCTCAAGATTTTTTTTTTCAAGAAAGCATGAACGATTTCGCATGGAGAAGAACTGCTTAACACCAATCTTACACGCGAAAAGCAAACACACGATACAGCACTCAGGATGTGCGTACACAATCCTGACATGTTATTTAGACTAGCACACTCCTCCGGAATGCAGCGAACACACTAATACAAACTAGCGTACAGAGAAAACACATCATACAAGCAGACATAACGCGCGGCTACTCGGCGCTCTCAGTCGGAGATGGTGACGATGTCCTTTCCCTTGCCGAGGGCAAGGCTCAGCGGTGCAGGAGATTCAACCTCCACCTCCTCTCTAGCAGGCTCCTGGCGCGAAACACTGCGCTGCGGTGACGGCGCGGGTGCGACAGGCGGTAGTGCGGGTGTGGCAGGCGGTGCAGCTCTGACTGGAGTAGGAGCGATGACTCTGTCGAACTCCTCAGTGGTAGGCAGACGGCGAGCAGTGGCCAAAATGGCCGGTGTATAAGAGGCTGAAGACGAGACGAATGTCAGAGGCGGTGCCGTGTGGAGAAGCTCCTTCCTGCAGGCAGGACCGCCCCGGACTAAGTCCATGCGGGCAGCCACAAGATCGTCCACGAGGTTGTCGAAGGATTCCTCCAGAGCCTTGAGGTACTCCACGACCATCTCGATGGCTTCATCTCGCTATCCCCGATGGCAGAATGCATAGTGACAAGTATATGGCACATGGCATGGGAGGTAGTGGTAGCGACGAGTCTTCATCATAGGAAGGATGTCCCGAAGGTGAGCTGTCGCCTCCCGGGCAGCCATCTGCATGGCATGCCTCTCCGTAGGCATGGCCCTTCCCACAAAACGGAATTGGCGAGATGCAGAACGTCCTCCCTTGAATTGCACCATGGCTTGGTGCATAGACACGTCGTCGCTGAGCTTGTGCTGGTAAAGTGTGAACTCCGGACGAGTCGCTGGCCCGATCGCGAGCTTGGTGATGGAGACGAGGAGTTTGACAAACCCCTCGGGCACGTTCGTGAACACTCGAGTCTCGCAGTTGCTGCCAGCCATCTACAAAAGTAGGCAAAAATTCTGAGTAGTCAAGTCATAAATTTATGATGACCAACAGAAAATAGGTACAATTGCAAAATGCTGAAAAAGCACAAAAGATGCTAATAACCGATTAGTGATCGCACCTAGTGGCTTCCTACAGTCAGCCTGGCTCTAGTACCAAGCTTGGCACGACCAGTTTTTCAATAAAATATTTATTAAGAGACCAATCCCTTTTACGGACCAGTAAAGAAGAATTCCTTCTCACTGGTAGACAATATCTTGGTCACAGAAGAAAAATACCAGGAGTACTGAATATAATACAAGGTTGAGCGGAGACTGCTCAACAATTTATTACATGTACGCCGATAAAACATAACGGCGGATAGGGTGGCATAACTACTAACTCACGATAACAACGGTGGTGGAAATATCACCGCGATGTGGGTGATAAGACTCCTGAAAAACTAACAACTCTTCGAGCGTCGGAGTGAGGCTCGAGGAGACTTATTGCGGGTGGCGGAAGCGTATATAATACAAGTGACCAATATCCAGGATCGCACGGGACTGACTGGGACTCCTCTAGGCGTCGGACGCACTATCAAACTCTTCATCCAAGAGATCGCCTTCGTCAACATCTGGCCAAATCAACAAGCCAGGTGAGTACTATGAAAGTACTCGCAAGACAGTTCGGACATAAGATATAACAAATGTAAGCATGGAGCATAAGAACAGGTTAACAAGTGCATTCAGACATCGAGACAATAATGCATGGGAAATAAAAGAGAAGTCGGGCGGTAGTCCTCCCGAAATCCCAAAATAAATACTAGGTGCCAAACGAGGGTCTGAATGACTCCTCGAGAGGAAAATGCAAGAATAACAATGCCGTAGTCGGGCGTCAGGGCGACACCACATAAAGGGCTTATAATTGAAAATAAAAGACAGTGCGTGCCACAGTCGGACGTCTGAGCGACATCGCAGAAAGGGCTTATATCAAAAGTAAATAACATAAGTGCCACAGTCGGACGTCTGAGCGACATCACATAAAGGGCTTATATCGAAAGTAAATAACAAACATGCCACAGTCGGACGTCTGAGCGACATCACATAAAGGGCTTGCATCGAAAGTAAATAACAAACATGCCACAGTCGGACGTCTGAGCGACATCACATAAAGGGCTTGATAACTTAATATCTTAGTAGCTCAAGGATTTAAATCATAACCAAGGAATAATCAAGCCTGAGATAAATAACAGGGGTTAGTCCATCCTTAGGAAAAATATTTAACCAAGTTTACCACTCAAGTTTGGTTACCGGGGATAATACCACGAGGACTTGACATAGATATGGATACACTGATCACGATACTTGACCATGGATACGATGACTCGGAAGGATTTGACCCTGCAGAGTTTGTACTTTAACCATAGCCAACGGATTTCAGTAGTCACGGGGACTAGTTCCGTTTACGGTGTTTTGGAAGAAACACGTCTAACCAGTACACACCCATTCAACATTCCGAAGCCAGGAATCACCCTCGGCAACGTTCAAGAAAACCTTGAGACGGGGAGGCTACAACCTCGCGTAGCATGGGATCAAAATTTCTATACGCGCGCTCTAAGGGGTGCCCCCCTCTCGGTCCCAACCGGAAACACCCATGCCCCCTGACCGGATGACTGGCTTTAATCCAGGGCCATGGAACCATCATCCCGGCCCCTCTGTTTGGTGTGTACACGGAAAGAGGTTACCAACTTACTAAACCGCATTCTGGCAGAAAACAAGTGGTAGCACGGAAGGGGGAAGAACGATAACGTGACTCCGTCCACGTTAACGTCGGAAAGTATCGGATGACGTAAGGCTGGCATGCTACAACAGTACCACCTTACTGCCCTTCATGTCACCACGTGACTAGGCCATCTCTCATCAGAGATCACAGTAACTTTGGAACACACGGGTAGTTGCCTCACATGCAACGAGATACTCACCGATACTCATATGCCATGCTCAACCTTTCATGCAAACATGCAAAACACCTATCATATCAAAGGTTCAAACATGCTTGCCTGGTTTGGAGAAGTCGGAGTCTAGCTCGGCGAAGTTTGCGGCTCCGTCACCTCTCCCGGAACCTACGGCATAGCGAAAATGCATACTAACGTGAAAACCAACACGTGCAAAAAAGTTTTTCCAAAACATTTCCAAATAAATCCCATAAAAAACTAGACAAAATTATAAGACTGCCAGAAAAAGAATCACTCAAAAATCACTTTTTATTAAAAAGTTATAAGGGTTTCTGTCCAGGGACTCATCTGTAATGAAACAGAAAAGTTCCAGGGGCTAAACTGAGAAAACAGAAAACGGTTCGAATAGAAACGCGCCAGCCCACAGAGAAAACGCACTCTGCCCGAAGGCGCCAACAGAAAACGCTTCGGGGGTGAAAGAAGAGAGGCTGACGTGGGGGGTCCACATGTCAGGTTTGAAAAACCTCGCCGGCGCCCGAAGGCTGCGGTGGTCGCCGGCGTCGAACCATGGTGAGTCAGGGAGATCGGAGTGTACCAAGAGTATCAGCGTGTCCTTCCGCATCGGTGGGTGGTGGACTTGGGCGTCGGGGAGCACCACGTCGACGGCGACACTTTCTCCGGCGGACGGCGGCTCGGGTGATGGTGGGGAACTCCGGTGGTGTGCTGCAAACTTCGAATTGAAGCGCGGGTCAGAAGGAGGGATGCACTAGAGAGCTAGTGGCAAGAGATGGGACGCAGAGGTGCACGCACGGGAGCGAATCGAGCTGGATCCCGTGGCGGGTCGCGGCGGCCGGAGTTGAGGAAGGAGACTTCCTCGGGGCTCTTCCAGTGGCTAGGCGGGGTCTTGGTGGAGTGCAGAGGTGGTGTGGGTACTAGCTGGAGCACGGGGCCTCTATTTATAGGCGGCTCGAGGGGGTGGCCGTGAACGGAGAATCTCCGGCGAGCAATTACGGCGATGCAGTGGATTGGCAGGGGGTTTAGGTGGCTAGGCAGCATCAGTGGGGGTTACTGGTCCCGTTCCACTGCTAAACTCGGTCGGGCATGGCGTAATGGCGCCGGTCTTTGTCGGGGTCGCCGTACTGGCACGGCGGCGGCAGAGAGCGCGCTCCGCGCCTAGCGGTTCACGACGAGGGTGGCAGCGCGCATGGGGGTGTGGAAGACCACGCGGCGGCCTCCGGTGGCTTGGGCGGCGCTGGCCAGCGCCGTCTACGCTGTGCTTCTTCCTGGCGGCCGCAAAGCCGCCGCTGGCATCGGTCACGGGGCGGCGCACCTCCTCCTGCTTGTCGCCGACGCCCGCAAGCATCCAGGCGCTCGTGCGGTGCAGAGGACAAGGGGGAGGGGACAGGAAACACGGCAACGCCGGGGCACTGGTGAGATCGGCAACGGACACTGAAGAAACGACAGTGGTTCAGACACTGTTAACTGAATTTGACTGAACAAGACATTGACAGTGCTCTGAAGGTGTTCGATGAAATGATATGGTGTGAAGAAAAATTTTCCTGGAGCTGGGACTTGGTGAGGTGACCTCTCAATGTACCCAGAGGCTGCCTGATTTTTCTCAGAATTTTTGGAGAAGGATTTGAATGAATTTCATCAAATTTGGTAAATCTGGTCCAAACTTGCAGCAAGTATAGTTTGAAAAATTTGAACTGGAGACCAGTGGATCTTCATGGATCTTGGTTGAGGGTTCAAAGGACTAGGAAGGGAAATTGGTTTGGGGGCAAAAATCAAAACAGAAAGGGTAGCTCCTTTGTAAATCTCCAAGAGCTAGAATAGAAGGCTGAAATTGTTTTTGATAAGAAATAAGTGGAAATAAATATATGGAGAGGTCCAACTTGCTGGATTTGAAGTAAATCATGATCCAAAGATGAGGAAAGGTTTATGAGAGTGGATTTGCACTAAGGTCATGGCAAGAGAGATTTGTTGAAAGTGGCAAAGGATCATTCCAAAAGCCATAGGGCATTTTCAAAGAAATTTTCAAAAGACATTTTTCCCAAGTGAAAAGCATTTTGGTTTGAGTCCAAATAAAAAGAAAGAACCTCCAAGACCAAAATCAAGTCTTGGGTGAATCCAAATAAAACTCTTGCCATAAAAAAAATATTTTGAAAGGGAGGGTTCTTAAAAAAATTTAAAACACCTCCCTCACGTCAAATAAATTTTTTGAAAAGGCCAGATAAAATTTTGGGTGTCACACCTCACAAGGCTGGCTCGCGAGGGGCGGAGAGATCAAGGCAAGGGAACCTCGCGAGGTTCCCATGACGTAAGCCATGACGACCAAGGCTAGGCGGGCGCCAGTGGGCACAGTGTCCTCGTTTCCTCTTTGGTGCTAAAGAGGCGAGCGCAGGCGAGGAGTCCCGAGGCATCAGGCAAAGGTTTCCATATCGGTGCAACGAGACCAAGACCAGCAGGACGGCAGGACGGAGGTCACCGTGGATCCCAAGACAGCGTCACCACCAGAGCCATTGGCAGGCAAAGACCACCTTTAGTCAGGATATCTTGTACTAGTTGTCCCCCTTTGAATTGGCCGTTGTGGGATCCCTTCCCGCTCAATATTTGGGAAGAGGACCAGGGCCTCCATAAATAGGACTAGCCACCACCGTAGCAAGGGACGGATCATTGAGACCATCCTCACCCACACAAGCTCTCCAAGCACAAGAACACCTCTCCTGAGGAGGCTGTTCTTCCCTTGTACTGTTCATTCATAGCCCAAGAGGCAATCCACCACTCCACACTGGAGTAGGGTATTACACCACATCGGTGGCCCGAACCAGTATAAATCTCGTGTCTATTGTTCTATGGGTTCATCGAGCTAGGGCGTGAGATCATGATGCGTGCGAGCTAGAGGGAGGAGAGATCTTCGTGCGCACCCAAGTGTTTGAACCTCAAGGGTTTTGCCGAAACCCGAAATCCGACATTTGGCGCGCCAGGTAGGGGTGCGCTGAAGCTTTCCTATCGTCGATCCGCGTTTGCCACTCCACCAAGTTCATGGCCGACGCTCGCCAGGCCCGCGCTGAGCGCCGGGCCGCTCTCGCCACCCGTGTCGCTCAGATAGCCCCTGTCAGCGGGCCTCCCCATCGTTCTCCGTCACCCGCCACCAACGCCGCCACCGGTCCGGCAGGAAACGAGTAGCAAGCATCCTCTCTGCACCCCTCCGTGCGGCGGGATGGCCGCACCGCCACTCCGTCGCTAACCCCAGCCGGCTCGTCGTCTCACGCTCGCCGCGCTCCCACGGACGCGCAGGCCGTGTTGCTCATGGCATGTGAGCTCCTGCGCTACCGCCCCGAGGACTGGTTGGACCGCATCGCCGAGCTCGTCAGCGCCGCTGGGGGCTCCCCCGCACCGCCCCTCTCGCTGCCTCGCCCTCCACCAGCTGCGGGCGACGTATCTCACGGAGCACCTCTACCGCCTCTGCACCAAGACGGCGCTCTGGCACCAAGACGCGTGGCCCCTCGGCACGACCCGCAGCGCTAGGTGCCCGCGCGGGAAGAAGGAAGCTGCCAAGAAGTTCCCTGACCGCAAGAAAACGCTCCACCGCTCCTAGCACCGCCACGTCAGGATCGCTTGCCGCGGCAGGGCCACGCGCCACTTGCCATGGCGGCGCGGGGACACCAAGGTCAAGCTCCGCCTCCACGACGGCCCCGGTGGCCACGGCCGGCTGCTGCGCCTTCACTCCTGAGCTGCGTGGTCGTCTGGCCGGGCAAGTTCAAGCCAGATCTGCCTCCTCGCTACGAAGGCACCCCCAACCTTGCGGAGTTCTTGCAGCTCTACGAGCTGAGCATCGAGGCGGCCAACGGCGACGAAAAGGTCATGGCGAACTGGTTCCCCATGGCTCTCAAGGCCGGCGCCTGTTCATGGCTCCTGAACCTGCCCCCGGGCTCGATCTCCTCCTGGGATCAGATGCATGTCACCAACTTCCAGGGCACTCGCGACCGCCCTCCGGCCGCGGGTGACCTGCGCCGTATCAAGCAGCAGCCAGGAGAGACCTTGCAGAAGTACATCCAGCGCTTCAACAATGTTCGTCTCAAGATCCCCAAGGTGACGGACGAGGCCATCATTTCGGTGTTTTCCGATGGCTTCCGCGACGTCAAGATGAAGGAGAAGCTCGCCATCCACAAGGAGCTATGCACAGCTCTGGAGCTATTCAACCTGGCGACCAAGTGCGCAAGAGCTGAGGAAGGGCGCCTTTCCCTCCTCGAGCTCCCTGCTACCGACCGAGAGGAGAAGAAAGCCAAGGCGAAAGATGTCAAGCGCAAAGGAGTGGCCGTACTCGCGGCGGAGCCTGATTCGAAGCACGGCTGGGACCATCCCGAGTCGTCCAGGAGTAGCCGACCGTTCTGCGCCTTCCACAACGTACAGAGCCACAACACCAACGATTGTTAGGAGCTCAGGGCCATTCGAGATGGACGCTTCGGTCGATGCCCCGAGCGCAACGACCAGGGCTACGGCCGAGGAGGAGGACGAGGCGGAGGTCGCTGGGACGATCACGGCCCAAGCTAAGAGTGGCGCGAACGGCCTCGCGAGGACCGCTGGCAGGATCAGCCTCGTGAGGAAGCCTGGAGGGATCAGCCTCGCGAGGACCGCCCTCAGGGTAACGCTGGTCTTCCTCCACTCCCGCCACCACCCAGGAGAAATGACGACCACCATCAGGACGAGGGGGCTGGGGGCTTCCAGGAAACGCGCGCTATCGCCTGCATCTTGGGCGGAGCTCAGGCCCCAGCGTCTCAGCGTACCTTCAAGCAGTTTCCTCGCGAGGTGAACGCGGCTCTTCCCAAGCTAGAGGCCACACGCTCGCTCAGGTGGTACAAGTACGCCATCACTTTTAGCTCGGCGGACCAGCTCAAGTGCGCCGCAGCCGCCGATGCTCTCCCAATGCTTTGCTCGCCTGTCATCAGCAACGTCCAAGTCACCAAGACCCTCATCGATGGCGGTGCGGGGCTTAACGTCCTGTCCGTCGACACGTCCGATCGCCTTCAAGTACCCTATGATCAGCTGCAACCGACCAAGCCCTTCTCAGGAGTGACCGATGGTTCCACCACCCCAATCGGGCAAGTCCGCCTCCCAGTCACCTTCGGTGGGCGCGACAACTCCCACACCGAGCTCATCGACTTCGACGTCGCCCACATTTGTTTGCCATACAACGCAATCCTCGAGTACCCAGCGTTGGCCAAGTTCATGGCAGTGACCCACCACAGCTACAACGTCCTCAAGATGCCAGGGACTGGTGGTATCATCACAGTCGCCTGGGAGGAGAAGGATATGGTATGCTCCCTCGAGCGCGCCTTCCAGGCCGCAACAATCGAAGACCCGACAACGAAGGAATCCTATACCATCCTGAGGCCATCCCCAAGAAGAAGAAGCAACTGCTCCGTACAGGGCCTCAGGATAGCGGCGTCACCAGCAGCACCACCTCAAGACCTGCGCCCTCAGATGGGGCGCCAACAGCACGAGGGAGGCACTCGGGCACCACATGGAGGCGTGCTTTGCGGCACGTTTCCCTCAGGAGGAAACCGGGCGAGGAGTGCCCAGTGCTCAGGAGTTCATTGCCAAAACCACTCAGGAGCTGCAAGATGCAAGGGCCATGCGCGGCAATCGCCGCTCGCCTGGCGCGGCTCCCCATCCAGGCGAGAATGGTGGGCTGCGCATCTGGATCGACATCCCAGGGCTCAACAGGGCCGCATCTCAGGAGCTTTTCTGGCCTTCGCGCGTGGGACGTTGCGAGGGCCCACCTCACAGCTATGTTCGCATGCCATTCGGACTGACGAGTGTGGTATCCGCCTTCCAGCGCAACCTGCAGAGCGTCATGGCGGCTCAGGAGGCCAGGCATCACGCAGTCTTGGAGGAGATGGAGACGGTCCTCAGGGAACCACCCACAGAGCCTCCCGAGGCTCAGGGCTTCGGTGGCTCATGAGGAGCAACCCCTTCGCCACACATCTTCAGCTACCCCAGCATCCCTTCGACAACGAAACCAGGTGACATTTTTCAAGTTTATTTAGCTGGGAGCGCCCCTCGGGCTGCATCATTCCCAGGCCGCGTGGGCCTGTCCCTGCGACATGTATCCTTTTGCATCTTTAGCTCACTTTGCTGGGGGCGCCCCTCGGGCTGCATCATCCCCAGGCCGCTCGGGTCCGACCCAATGGCATGTATCGTTCTTGCATTTACCTAAGCTAGTTCGCTTTCCATGCATGATCTATCTATGGTTATCACCTGCTTGATTGTCACCCACCATGGGAGCCGCGCGCCGACCATCTTTCTTCAGGATCCTTCGCATAAGAAGGCTAGGCACGGCATCTGTGCTCGGGCCCGTCCCTGCAGCGTCGATAAATCCAACGGCTGAGCTCTATCTGGTGGGTCGGCCCCGTTCACGTCACCTCCTGGGGTCGTTGGTGTTTGGCCTTCCCGTGCGATAACCTCAGGAAATTAATTCGGCGCAGGTTGCCTAACCATCTCGCAGGAACACCACAGCCATCAAGAACCAAGACCAGGCGCAACCCGCCTTGAGGTAGGGCCTCGTGAGTCCCGCGCTGGCTCATGGGTGCCCAGACACACCTCATCTAGCCCTGCCGTGCAAGCCACGTGTCAGGGCGGGGTTGTACACGCCCCGGGGGCTCTCCGCAGTAGGGAGTCCCCTCCCACGCACCAGTGGAAGGACCATGCTCCGTGCTGGCAGTCAACGCTACCGAGGAGCGGTTATGCCCGTGCAAGTGCGGAAGCGCTATGCTCCGCGCTGGTGCTAACCAACTGAGGGCGGCCCCCTGGCCGTATCAACCTCAGGGAGTCCTTGAGCTCAGTGGATGGCCTCATCGCAACACCTCCCTTCGGGAGAGTCGCGCGAGGGGGCTGGGCACGGGGGCTGCGCTCAGGTCACGCCCAAGCGTATGCCACGCTGCCAGATCCCCCGGACCTGGTCGTCGCGCGCCCCTCCCTTGCCGAGCCTCGGCGAGGGAAAAGGTACGAAGGTCGTTTGAGCGTCAACGGGGACTCCTGAGCATAGCGACTTAGGAGCCTAACTGGCCACGTACCCCTCACTCCTTGGTCTCGTCCTGGTGATCCGGACGACCCAACGGCAGTTGAGGTATGCGCGGGGCCGGGCCCTGCCGACATAGAACACTGGACCTATTCCTGCATTTCCTTCCCATAAGCTATTTACCCGTCAAGGGGGACTCCTGAGCATCGCGACTCAGGAGCCTAACTAGCCATGTAGCCCCTCACTCCTTCGTCTCATCCTGGTGATCTGGACGACCCAATGGCTGCTGAGGTATGCGCGGGGTTGGGTCCTGCCGACGTAGAACGTAAAGCAAATGGGAAGGAAATCGCAAAATCTCAAGCAAATATTACAAGACATATTGTTCTCCCAATGCCGAACGCAAGTTTAAACGCCTCCACGAGGCACGGTGCATTTTGTGGAAACTAAACAGGGAAGGAGTCGCCAGCAAGTCATCTCGTCACCCCCTGACGTTGCCACCGTCACCCGCAAGGGATGCTTCTCCTTCAAGGGTGTTGCCCTCACCTGCGCCACCTGCCGGAGTTGCAGGATCAGCAGCACCACCGGTTGAGGGCGCAGGGGCGAAGGCGTGGAACTTCTTCAGCAGGGCCTCCACTTGACCCTTCACGGTTGTAGCAGCGGCTGCGCAATGCTCGTCGTCCACAGGCTCCAGCAGCTCGTCAAGCCGGGCGGCGAGATCGCAAAGATGGAGGTGGCTGAAGACGCGCGTCAGCGCGGCTGAGGAAAGAACGCGGGCTTCTTCCTCTGCCATGGGGCCGATACTGCTCACGACTTCCTCAAGCGCCTCGACCAGATAGGGAAGCAGCTGGGCAGGGCCTTCCTCGTTGGTGGTCAGCGGCTCCTCCAAGCCCTTCTCGTAGAGTGCCCGTAGTGCCACGCGGGACCTCTCCTCGAGGAGCTCGAAGGCCGCGCGGTCCTCGGCCAGGACCTTCGCCTTGGCATCAAGTTCGGCTTTCCCCGCTTCCACCTCCTGCTCCAGCTTCTCCAGCCGGCTGCACTCCGCGGCCTGCGCCTTCGCCAACTGCTCCAGCTCGGCGTCGTGACCCTTGATGGTGTCCTCCAGGGCCTTCGTCTTCTCCTCCTCCGCCTTGCAGCCACGAGCTTCTTCCGCACGCTCGTTGCGCAGAGTCTTCAGTTCGGCCTCCAGCACTCGGCAGCGATCTTGGGCGGCCTCAACATCCTTCAGCGCCACCTCGCGAGCAGTTGCGGCTTGGGCGGCGGCCTGCTTGTCCTTCTCGGGTCGCCGCGGCCTGGCTCAGCGCCGCCCGAACGGACACGTCCGAGTGAAGCCAGCCGGAGACCAGCTCCAGGCGCCCGGCTACCAGGTGGCGTTCGGCGCCTTGAAGATCTTCTCGCAGTAGGGTCATCGCGGAAAGAGCGCGCCCCAGGACGTCAGGAGAGGCGGAAGGGCCCGGAGATAGCAGTGCGGCAGAAGGAGGAGGAGGAGGCGTCGTCACCATGGCCTGGGAGGCAGGAAGCTCCTGAGCTCTGGGGACCTCGGCGTCCGAGCCGGACGCTGGAACCTCCGAAGCCAGCGGGGCCACAGGGGCTGACTCCTCCTGAGGACGCTCCCCCAAGCCTCGCGAGGACGATCGGGCCGGAGGGGCGCGAACGCAAACACTCCCCTTCTCCACGGAGGGAGATGCAGCCTCAGCAGGCAAATTGGTCCCGAGCAGTACCACTACTTCCTCCTTCCTCGTCTTCGCCGCGGGCGTCAGCCTAATTGCACAACGGAGCACCGTCAAGGATCAGCAGCATGAGCAAGAACAAGGCGGGGCGAGAACACTTACTGGTCCACCGCAGTGTAGTACCTTCGCTTGTTAAGCTTGAAGCCTGAGAGCCTCGTAGCCTGAGGCGCGGGCGCGCAGGCTCCAGGAGCGGAAGAAGGGGCAGCAGATGGGCCGGAAGCAGCTCCAGGCGGTGACGGAGCAGAGGCATCATCTCGGGAGATCAGCGCCGACCTGCCCCTCGTCGGAACCTCGGCCGGTGGCCTCCTCTGGGAGCTGGCCTTGGTCCTTGAGGAGCCCCCAGCCACGGGCAGCTCCTCCCTCTCCGGGGGGACGTCGGCCTCGTCGTCGTCGTCAGGCAAGGTGCGGAGGATGTCGGCCTTGCGCAGGGGAGAGGTCTCCCCATCCCCTCGGGGGACGCCTCCGAGTCGCGCTCCTCGTCTTCTTCCTCTTCCCCTTCCCCGCAGGAATCAACAGAAGACACGACCACCGGCATTGTCGCCACCGGGACCCCAAGGGGCACTGGCGGCACCAGCCCGCGCCCATCAAAGGTGGGCATGGCGGCCGGGACCTGCGTCCCGTCCTCATGAAGGAACAAAGGAACGAAGGCACTCGACGGGTACTCCTGGTCGTCCCCGACCAGGAGGCGGAGAGCCACATCTAGCTCTTCTTCAGGCAAGGCCTTCGGACTCAAGTGAAGCTTATCCTCTGCGCCCTCAAGCGTCCACAAGGGGCGCGAGCACGCCTGGAGCGGAGCCACGCATAGCATTAGGAACTCCCTCAGGAGCATGGCCCCCGCCAGCTTCGCCGCCTTCGCGTTGCCCGGCGTCAGGTCAGCAGTCATCTTCTCCAGCACCAACTTCGCCCCGTCATCAGTAAGCTTCGCGCGAGACCACCCTTCATCGGACTGGGCATCTCCGTCGGCAGCGTCAACCACGGGTGGACGCACTTGGCATCCATCATGACCCACTTGCTCCTGAAGCCCTCGGCCTTCTTCCCAGCCTTCGAGATCACGTTGGCCTTGCCGGCTGCGACGAAGTTGGCGCATCCAGAGGTATGACCGTCGTTGATTTAGAGGAAGAAGAAGTGGCGCAGCAGAGCCACGGACGGCATTACCCCAACATACGCCTCACAGTAGAAGGAAAAGATCGACAAGAGAAGGACAGAGTTGGGATGGAGATGAAGGGCCTGCAACCTGTAATGGCGGAGGACGGCATAGAAGAAGTCGGAGAAAGGGGGAACCAGGCCCGCGACGACGCTGCTCATGAAGAAGGGGTAGAAGGTGCTCTTCGAAGCTTCCGGATCGGCGGAGCCAGCCCGGAGCTCGGTCTTCCCCTTCTCGTTGTTCTCCCCCGCCTTCAGCAGGCGCGTGGCGGCGAGGCTCTTCTCCGAGACATTGGGCGCCTCCAGGGCCGGCTCGTACCAGGCAAGCGGCGAAGCAGCCTTGGCCTTTTGGGGCGCCATTGGTTGGAGAATCGGAAGGGGATTGAAGCAGATCTGTAGATTTCAGAAGCAAGGAGCAAGAAAGGGGATCTGGAGCAAGAAAAAGGAAAGCAATGAAGGCAAGCGTTGCCCACGCCAGTCTTTTGTCAGTCGGGCAGTTGCCGAGGCAGCGTGGGGAAGCGGAGACGCCCACGTCCAATCAATCACCACGCGTCAAGTGGGGCCGCAGGCTGTTGGGGTCCGCGGCGCTCCACACTTGCCCTTTGGCTTCGCCACGAAGCCAAGTCCGAGCACGCCTTGGGCCCGGGGGCTACTGTCGGCGTTCTGGGAACGGGGGTCCCCAGACTTGCCTGCCTGCGGCCCATGGCGTGGCTCCACCAGTGGCCCCGTACGGCCCATCTTCACCAACAAACACTCCAGACCCTCGCAGGGGGCCAAGCCTCGCGAGGCGGACGACGCAAGACCCCCTCGGGGGCAGCCTCACTAGGCTGGCTCGGGAGGGGTGTAGAGATCAAGGCAAGGGAACCTCGCGAGGTTCCCATGACGTAAGCCATGACGACCAAGGCTAGGCGGGCGCCAGGCGGGCACCAGTGGGCACAGTGTCCTTGTTTCTTCTTTGGTGCTAAAGAGGCGAGCGCAGGCGAGGAGTCCCGAGGCATCAGGCAAAGGTTTCCATATCGGTGCAACGAGACCAAGACCAGCAGGACGGCAGGATGGAGGTCACCGTGGAGCCCAAGACAGCGTCACCACCAGAGCCTTTGGCAGGCGAAGACCACCTTTAGTTAGGATAGCTTGTACTAGTTGTCCCCTTTTAAATTGGCTGTTGTGGGATCCCTTCCCGCTCAATATTTGGGAAGAGGACTAGGGCATGTATAAATAGGACTAGCCACCACCGTAGCAAGGGAGAGACCATTGAGACCATCCTCACCCACACAAGCTCTCCAAGCACAAGAACACCTCTCCTGAGGAGGTTGTTCTTCCCTTGTACTGTTCATCCATAGCCCAAGAGGCAATCCACCACACCACACTGGAGTAGGGTATTACACCACATCGGTGGCCCGAACTAGTATAAATCTCGTGTCTCTTGTTCTGTGGGTTCGTCGAGCTAGGCCGTGAGATCATGATGCGTGCGAGCTAGAGGGAGGAGAGATCTTCGTGCGAACCCAGTGTTCGAACCTCAAGGGTTTTGCCGGAACCCGAAATCCGACATAGGTGGACCACTGTTGCCACGGCCCTGTCAGCTAGAGGAGTTGGTGGGTCACTGTGGCCACACTCATCCCCTTTATGGGGACTTGTTCCGTCGTACGCCTCGGATGGGACGGGAGCTGACCCGTGGCCAGGTTGGGGAAGACGCCACGAGGGAGTTGGCTTGCTGGAGAAGTCTCGGTTTGCCGGGTTCGGCCGGCACGCGCCAGCTGGCCTGGCCGCGTTGCAGTCTTGGCCGGGTTGAGGGACTTGGTCGGGTTGAGGGACTTGGACGAGTTGAGGAACTCGTCCAAGTGCAAGCCGGATTGAGGGGCGACGCCGACTCAATGTTTTTGAAAAGGATCCGGGTTCTGATGCCTGCCCGGGGTTCATCCCCCTGACAGCAGTGGCGGCGAGCGTCACAATAAATAGATGATGATCAGATGATTGTTTATCCTAGTTAATTATGCATGTAATAGTTTACTTTGGTGTGTGTAAATGTCATGTGTGCATTATCCACCTATGTACTTGGATGTTTGCCGCGTATTACGTACATCTTCTTTCTGTGAAACGTTTCTGTTCTCTTGGCTCAACACAAACAGTTTATCGAAATGAACTGTATGCCCTCCATTGCACACACCTTGATCTGACTAAACCGTTTCTGTTGCGTTGCCTAATCGAAAATAGTTCATCCGAGTGAACGGTATGCCATATATCACACACACCTTGATCTGGCTGACCATTTCTTTTGTGTTGCCTAATCACAAACAGTTTATCCGAGTGAACTATATGCCATATATCTCACATGCCTTCATCTGGCTGCCCGTTTCTGTTGTTCTGCCTCATCGCAAACAGTTCATTGAACTGAAACATATGCCCCGCATCGCACACGCAACAAAAATATGAACCTTTTTCATGTATCCTTCATCGCAAACGTTTTGCATCTTTTTTGACGGGTTTTTTACATCACCGTTTAAGATTAATTCATCGCACACAATTTTGTTGAAGGGTCTCTGATTATAGTGTCGCGTTAGAAGCATCCTACAGTAGTGTCCATTGAACAAGACCACTATTAGATATTAATATGTCATTTTTTTCTTAAAATTGGATAGTTAATATATAAAAAGTAAATATGGAAAGAGTAATGGTTTCTGTCTAAATTATTGGCAATATAAATGAGTGAAAAACTATTTGGAGGGTACCCTTACAGCATGAGGCATGGGTGTGTGTGTCGGATTTCGGGTTCCGACAAAACCCTTGAGGTTCGAACACTGGGGTGCGCACGAAGATCTCTCCTCCCCCTAGCTCACGCCCTCCCCACGATCTCAAAGCTCAACACGTCGAACTCACAGAACAAGAGACACAAGGTTTATACTGATTCAGGCCACCGATGTGGTGTAATACCGTACTCCAGCGTGGTGTGGTGGATTGCCTCTTGGGCTGAGGATGAACAGTACAAAGGAAGAATAGCCTCCTGACGAGAGGTGTTCTTGTGCTTGGTGAGTTCGGGTGGTCAAGGGTGATCTGAATGATCCGTCCCCGATCCGTCCCCCGCTAAGGTGGTGGCTAGTCCTATTTATAGAGGCCTTGGTCCCCTTCCCAAATATTGAGTGGGAAGGGATCCCACAACGGCCAGATTTGAAAGGGGACAACGAGTACAAGCTATCCTAACTAAAGTAGTCTTCGCCTGCCAAAGGCTCTGGTGGTGACGCCGTCTTGGGCTCCACGGTCACCTCCGTCATGCCGTCCTACTGGTCTTGGTCTCGTTGCACAGATATGGAAACCTTTCCCTGATGCCTCGGGACTCCTCGCCTGTGCTTGCCTCTTTAGCACCAAAGATGAAATGAGGACACTGTGTGCGCTAGCGCCCGCCTGGCCCTGGTCTTCATGGCTTACGTCACAGGAACCTCGTGAGGTGCCCCTTGCCTTGATCTCTCCGCCCCTCGCGAGCCACCCAGGTGAGGCCGCCCCCGAGGAGGTCTTCCGTTGTCCACCTCGCGAGGCTTGGCCCCTTGCGAGGGTCTTGAGTGTTTGCTGGTGAAGATGGGCCATACGGGGCCGCTGGTGGAGCCACGCCGTGAGCAGCAGGCAGGCAAGTCTAGGGACCCCCATTCCCAGAACGCCGACAGTAGCCCTCGGGCCCAAGGCGCGCTCAGACTTGGCTTCGAGGTGAAGCCAAGGGGCAAGTGCGGAGCGCCGCGGGCCCCAACAGCCTGCGGCCTTGGTTGACGCGTGGCGATTAATTGGACGTGGGCTGCTCCGCTTCCCCACGCTGCCTCGGCAACTGCCCGACTTGACGAGTCCCTGCTGCATGCAGAGAAAAATCATCATTACCTGTGATCGTGGGGATCGCCGGTTGGCCTTCTCCCGCTATAAATGAGGAGGGGGCGGAGCCCCCATCGCTCATCTCTTCCCATTCCGCTCGCTTCTTCTTCCTTGCTTCATTGCTAGTAGCGACACTCATGGCGTCGATACGGAGGTTCTCGGCTGCGGAGAAGGGAAAACCCCCCCGTGACGAACCCGGGCCACTTCCGCCGAAGAAAAGGCTGGCCCACCGCCGCGACATAGTCGCGAGACCGGAGGTGTCGAGGCCTTGGTGCGAGTGGCCACCTCCTGGGTATCCGCTGCCTCTGTACGCTCAAGCTGAGGGCTCCAGAGGAAGAGGCGGTGAGCGACGCCGCCCACGCCGTGGCCGTGGTTGCCGCGCCGTGGTCCCAGGAGCCCATGCCGCGGACTCCTCGCGGGAACTCGTGATGTGGGCGGCGATGCCCCCACGCACATGGATTCTCTTTCCGCTGTTCTTCTCCACCGAGATGCCGCTTAGGGGCCCCCTCGAGCTTTGGCTGCAGCACGCCGGCTGCGACGCCCCGATGACCGAAGCAGAGGTTGAAGCCGTCTTCCCAGGAAAGATCTTCATGACCCGCGGTTGGGGCGAGGTTTCTCGAGTTTGCCGTGCGGAAGGCGCCCTCGCCATCTATTTTGAGTACGATGGCGCCTCCACCATGTTCTTCAAGGTCTTCAAGGAGGAAGGCCGCCGCCTGGAGTGCTATCCAGGTGGGGGTCGTAGGGATGGCGCAGCGTCCATTGGCGAGCCTGCTGCTGGCTTCGCCAGCGGCTCCTCCACCAGCAGCGGTGGCGCTTGGGAGTCCAGTGACTCTCCTGAGCCCCACGAGACCCCGGAGACGAGCGACGCCAGCTACGTGCCCCGAGCTCTCGTCGCGCTCGGAGAAAGGCCACAGCGTTCGGCCGCCGCCGTCGCTGATCTGGATGGGGTTGGCGCCGGCCTCCCATGGCCCGCTGTTGATGATGGCGCCGGCCGCGCTGGCGCGTGTAGATTGTGCTCCTAGAAGCTCCCTTCTTTTCTTCCCTGCGAGGAATCGATATGGACCCCGCGGGGGTGTGTAAAGGATCTGTAATGTTTTTGTTGATATTATCCTCATTATGGAGATTGGAGAGTGTGTGTCCTGTTTCAGCTCGGTCTCCCCTTTCCAACCTCGCGGCAGCTTGGTGCTCTACGCCGATAGGTCCCAGTCCCCAGGAAGGCTGCAGCCATTGCTGGTATGCCAGGTCGCGCTGCCGTGGTCAAGGCCAGGAGGTGAGCGGCCCAAGGTCCAGTAAGAGCTCCTGAGGCGCGATGCTCAAGAGGTCCCCTTTAGCGCGCAAGCAGCCACCGAGTGGTAGGAAAAGGAGGCGACGTTGCCGCAACAGGGCTACAACAAGTGAGAGTCCTATGTTGTAGCGCTTGGTCTACCCAAGCGCGAAACTTATCTTTGCAGCCGAGAGCCGATTCCTTGCGCTCCGCTAGACTCGCGCGTTGATAGCTGTTGTGTAGCCAGGTTAGGCCCTTGCGAGCTTCCCCCTCTTCCCCACGCTCTTCTATGTGCTCTACGTCCTCAGGTCCCGGCCCTCGAGCGAGCTCAGCCGCCGCTGGTATGCCAGGTCGCGATGCCGTGGTCAAGGCCAGGGGTGAGGGCTGGAGAGCCAGTAAGAGCTCCTGAGTCGCGATGCTCAAGAGCCCCCCTTTTAACGTGCAAGCGAATTGCATGGGAGAAGAGGGAGCCCACGGTACCGCTTGTTGTTGTGTTCAGGAGGTTCCTGCAGGTTAGCCCGAGAAGGGACACAGATTGCCACTACGATTGCTGGTCTGCCACTGGTTGTTCCACAAGAAGATGAAGGCACTGAGGGCCTGGTGAGGTGACGTGCGCGGGGCAGGCTGCGAGTCAGAGCTCGACCGCTCAGATTTGTCAGCATTGCAAGGACGGACCCGAGCACAAGCACCGTGCCAGCGTGAGTAGCTCTTGTTGCGGAATGAGCATGAGGCAGATCGGCGACGCAGGCAGTTATTATGGGTGATAATCGAGCAGGCGATAACCATAGATTGATCATGCATGGAAAGCGAACTAGCTTAGGTAAATGCAGGAACGATACATGCCACTGGGTCAGACCCGAGCGGCTTGGGAATGATGCAGCCCGAGGGGCGCCCCCAGCAGAGTAAGCTAAAGACGCAAAAGGATACATGCCGCAGGGACAGGCCCGTGCGACCTGGGAATAATGTAACTCGAGGGGCGCTCCCAGCTAAATAAACTTGGAAAATGTCACCTGGTTCCGTTGTCGAAGGGATGTTGGGGTAGCTGAAGATGCGTGGCGAAGGGATTGCTCATCAGCCACCGGGGCCCTGAGCCTCGGGAGGCTCTGGGGGTCCAGGCGGTTCCTTGAGGACCGTCTCCATCTCCGCCAGGACTGCGTGGTGCCTAGCCTCCTGAGCCGCTAGGACGCTCTGCAGGTTGCGCTGGAAGGCGGCTGCCATGCACGGCAGGCCGAATGGCATGCGAACATAGCTGTGAGGTGGGCCCTCTCAGCGTCCCACGCGCGAAGGCCAGAAGAGCTCCTAAGATGCGGCCCTGTTGAGCCCTGGGATGTCGATGCAGACGCGCAGCCCGCCATCCTCACCTGGATGGCGAGCTGCGCCAGGTGGGCGGCGGTCGCCGCGCATGGCTCTTGCTTCTTGAAGCTCTTGGGTAGTCTTGGTGATGAACTCCTGAGCACCAGGCGCTCCTCGCCCAGTGTTCTCCTGAGGGAAACGTGCCACAAAGCACGCCTCCATGTGGTGCCTGAGCACCTCCCTCGTGATGTTGGCTAGGTCTGAGGCCCTCCAGAAGAGAGCCCCCGAGCCTGTTGGGGAACGTAGTAATTTCAAAAAAATTCCTACGCACGCACAAGATCATGGTGATGCACAGCAACGAGAGGGGAGAGTGTTGTCCACGTACCCTCGTAGACCGAAAGCGGAAGCGTTAGCACAACGCGGTTGATGTAGTCGTATGTCTTCACGATCCGACCGATCCAAGTACCAAACGTACGGCACCTCCGAGTTCAGCACACGTTCAGCTCGATGACGTCCCTCGAACTCCGATCCAGCCAAGCTTTGAGGGAGAGTTCCGTCAGCACGACGGCGTGGTGACGGTGATGATGATGCTACCGACGCAGGGCTTCGCCTAAACACCGCTACGATATTATCGAGGTGGAATATGGTGGAGGGGGGCACCGCACACGGCAAAAAGATCAAGAGATCAATTGTTGTGTCTATGGGATGCCCCCTGGCCACGTATATAAAGGAGTGCAGGAGGGGAGGGGCCGGCCCTCTCCATGGCGCGCCCTGGGGAGTCCTACTCCCACCGGGAGTAGGATTCCCCCCTTCCAAGTAGTAGGAGTAGGAGAGAAGGAAAGGGAAAAGAGAAGAGAAGGAAGGAGGGGGCGCCGCCCCTCCCCTAGTCCAATTCGGACTAAGCATTGGGGGGCGTGCAGCCTCCCCTCTCTCTTTCCCCTAAAGCCCAATAAGGCCCATATACTCCCCGGCGAATTCCCGTAACTCTCCGGTACTCCGAAAAATACCCGAATCACTCGGAACCTTTCCGATGTCCGAATATAGTCGTCCAATATATCGATCTTTACGTCTCGACCATTTCAAGACTCCTCGTCATGTCCCCGATCTCATCCGGGACGCTGAACTACCTTCGGTACATCAAAACACATAAACTCATAATACAAATCATCACCGAACGTTAAGCGTGCGCACCCTACGGGTTCAAGAACTATGTAGACATGACCGAGACACGTCTCCGGTCAATAACCAATAGCGGAACCTGGATGCTCATATTGGCTCCTACATATTCTACGAAGATCTTTATCGGTCAAACCGCATAACAACATACGTTGTTCCCTTTGTCATCGCTATGTTACTTGCCCGAGATTCGATCGTCGGTATCTCAATACCTAGTTCAATCTCGTTACCGGCAAGTCTCTTTACTCGTTCCGTAATACATCATCCCGCAACTAACTCATTAGTTACAATGCTTGCAAGGCTTAAGTGATGTGCATTACCGAGTGGGCCCAGAGATACCTCTCCGACGATCGGAGTAACAAATCCTAATCTAAAAATACGCCAACTCAACAAGTACCTTTGGAGACACCTGTAGAGCACCTTTATAATCACCCAGTTACGTTGTGACGTTTGGTAGCACACAAAGTGTTCCTCCGGTAAACGGGAGTTGCGTAATCTCATAGTCATAGGAACATGTATAAGTCATGAATAAAGCAATAGCAATATACTAAACGATCAAATGCTAAGCTAACAGAATGGGTCAAGTCAATCACATCATTCTCTAATGATGTGATCCCGTTAATCAAATGACAACTCATGTCTATGGCTAGGAAACTTAACCATCTTTGATTCAACGAGCTACTCAAATAGAGGCATAGTAGTGACACTCTGTTTGTCTATGTATTCACACAAGTACTAAGTTTTCGGCTAATACAATTATAGCATGAATAATAAACATTTATCATGAAATAAGGAAATAAATAATAACTTTATTATTGCCTCTAGGGCATATTTCCTTCAGTCTCCCACTTGCACTAGAGTCAATAATCTAGTTCACATCACCATGTGATTTAACACCAATAGTTCACATCACCATGTGATTAACACCCATAGATCACATCGTCATGTGACCAACACCCAAAGGGTTTACTAGAGTCAATAATCTAGTTCACATCGCTATGTGATTTAACACCCAAAGAGTACTAAGGTGTGATCATGTTTTGCTTGTGAGAGAAGTTTAGTCAACGGGTCTGCCACATTCAGATCCGTATGTATTTTGCAAATTTCTATGTCAACAATGCTCTGCACGGAGCTACTCTAGCTAATTGCTCCCACTTTCAATATGTATCCAGATTGAGACTTAGAGTCATCTGGATCAGTGTCAAAACTTGCATCGACGCAACCCTTTACGACGAACCTTTTGTCACCTCCATAATCGAGAAATATATCCTTCTTCCACTAAGGATAATTTTGACCGCTGTCTAGTGATCTACTCCTAGATCACTATTGTACTCCCTTGCCAAAATCAGTGTAGGGTATACAATAGATCGTGTACACAGCATGGCATACTTTATAGAACCTATGGCTGAGGCATAGGGAATGACTTTCATTCTCTTTCTATCTTCTGCTGTGGTCAGGCTTTGAGTCTTACTCAATTTCACTCCTTGTAACACAGGCAAGAACTCTTTCTTTGACTGTTCCATTTTGAACTACTTCAAAATCTTGTCAAGGTATGTACTCATTGAAAAAACTTATCAAGTGTCTTGATTTATCTCTATAGATCTTGATGCTCAATATGTAAGCAGCTTCACCGAGGTCTTTCTTTGAAAAACTCCTTTCAAACACTCCTTTATGCTTTGCAGAATAATTCTACATTATTTCCGATCAACAATATGTCATTCACATATACTTATCAGAAATGGTGTAGTGCTCCCACTCACTTTCTTGTAAATACAGGCTTCACCTCAAGTCTGTATAAAACTATATGCTTTGATCAATTTATCAAAGCGTATATTCCAACTCTGAGATGCTTGCCCTAGTCCATAGATGGATCGCTGGAGCTTGCATATTTTGTTTGCACCTTTAGGATTGACAAAACCTTCTCGTTGCATCATATACAACTCTTCTTTAATAAATCCATTAAGGAATGCAATTTTGTTTATCCATTTGCCAGATTTCATAAAATGCGGCAATTGCTAACATGATTCAGACAGACTTAAGCATAGATACGAATGAGAAACTCTAATCGTAGTCAACACCTTGAACTTGTCGAAAACCTTTTTGCAACAATTCTAGCTTTGTAGATAGTAACACTACTATCAGCGTCTGTCTTCCTCTTGAGGATCCATTTAATCTCAATGGCTCACCAATCATCGAGCAAGTCAATCAAAGTCCATACTTTGTTCTCATACATGGATCCCATCTCAGATTTCATGGCCTCAAGCCATTTTGCGGAATCTGGGCTCATCATCGCTTCCTCATAGTTCGTAGGTTCATCATGGTCAAGTAACATGACCTCCAGAACAGGATTACCGTACCACTCTGGTGCGGATCTCACTCTGGTTTACCTACGAGGTTCGGTAGTAACTTGATCTGAAGTTACATGATCATCATCATTAGCTTCCTCACTAGTTGGTGTAGTAGTCACAGGAACAGATTTCTGTGATGAACTAGTTTCCAATAAGGGAGCAGGTACAGTTACCTCATCAAGTTCTACTTTCCTCCCACTCACATCTTTCGAGAGAAACTCCTTCTCTAGAAAGGATCCATTCTTAGCAACGAATATCTTGCCTTCGGATCTGTGATAGAAGGTGTACCCAACTGTCTCCTTTGGGTATCCTATGAAGACACATTTCTCCGATTTGGGTTTGAGCTTATCAGGATGAAACTTTTTCTTATAAGCATCGCAACCCCAAACTTTCAAGAAACGACAACTTTGGTTGCTTGACAAACCACGGTTCATACGGTGTCGTCTCAACGGATTTAGATGGTGCCCTTTTTAACGTGAATGCAGCTGTCTCTAATGCATAACCCCAAAATTATAGTGGTAAATCGGTAAGAAACATCATAGATTGCACTATATCCAATAAAGTACGGTTATGACGTTCGGACACACCATTATGTTGTGGTGTTCCAGGTGGCACGAATTTGTGAAACTATTACACATTGTTTTAATTGAAGACCAAACTCGTAACTCAAATATTTGTCTCCGCGATCAGATCGTAGAAACTTTATTTTCTTGTCATGATGATTTTCCACTTCACTCTGAAATTCTTTGAACTTTTCAAATGTTTCAGACTTATGTTTCATCAAGTAGATATACCCATATCTGCTCAAATCATCTGTGAAGGTCAGAAAATAATGATACCCGCTGCGAGCCTCAACACTCATCGGACCGCATACATCAGTATGTATTATTTCCAGTAAGTCAGTTGCTTGCTCCATGTTCCGGAGAACGGCGTTTTAGTCATCTTGCCCAAGAGGCATGTTTCGCAAGCTTCAAGTGATTCGTAATCAAGTGATTCCAAAAGCCCATCAGCATGGAGTTTCTTCATGCGCTTTACACCAATATGACCTAAACGGCAGTGCCACAAATAAGTTGCACTATCATTATTAACTTTGCATCTTTTGGCTTCAATATTATGAATATGCGTATCACTACGATCGAGATCCAACGAACCATTTTCATTGGGTGTGTAACCATATAAGGTTTTATTCATGTAAACGGAACAACAATTATTCTCTAACTTAAATGAATAACCGTATTGCAATAAACATGATCATATCATATTTATGCTCAATGCAAACACCAAATAACTCTTATTTAGGTTCAACACTAATCCCGAAAGTATAGGGAGTGTGCGATGATGATCATATCAATCTTGGAACTACTTCCAACACACATCGTCACCTCGCCCTTAACTAGTTTCTGTTCATTTTGCAACTCCCGTTTCGAGTTACTAATCTTAGGAACTGAACTAGTATCAAATACTGAGGGGTTGCTATAAACACTAGTAAGGTACACATCAATAACATGTATATCAAATATACTTTTGTTCACTTTACCATCCTTCTTATCCACCAAATACTTGGGGCAGTTCTGCTTCCAGTGACCAGTCCCTTTGCAGTAGAAGCACTCAGTTTCAGGCTTAGGTCCAGACTTGGGCTTTTTCACTTGAGCAGCAACTTGCTTGCCGTTCTTCTTGAAGTTCCCTTTTCTTCCCTTTGTCCCTTTACTTGAAACTAGTGGTCTTGTTAACCATCAACACTTGATGCTCTTTCTTGATTTCTACCTTCGTCGATTTCAGCATCGCGAAGAGCTCGGGAATTACTTTCATCATCCCTTGCATATTATAGTTCATCACGAAGTTCTAATAACTTGGTGATAGTGACTAGAGAATTCTGTCAATTACTATCTTATCTGGAAGATTAACTCCCACTTGATTCAAGCAATTGTAGTACCCAGACAATCTGAGCACATGCTCACTGGTTGAGCTATTCTCCTCCATCTTGTAGGCAAAGTACTGTCAGAGGTCTCATACCTCTCGACACGGGCATGAGTATGAAATACCAATTTCAACTCTTCAAACATCTTATATGCTCTGTGGCATTCAAAACATTTTTGAAGTCCCGGTTCTAAGCCGTAAAGCATGGTGCACTTAACTATCAAGTAGTCATCATACCGAGATTTTGTCAAAACGTTCATAACGTCTGCATCTGCTCCTGCAATAGGTCTGTCACCTAGCGGTGCATCAAGGACATAATACTTCTGTGCAGCAATGAGGTTAATCCTCAAATCATGGACCAAGTCCGCATCATTGCTACTAACATATTTCAACTTAGTTTTCTCTAGGCACATATCAAAATAAAACAGGGGAGCTAAACGCGAGCTATTGATCTACAACATAGATATGCCAATTCTACCAGGACTAAGTTCATGATAAATTTAAGTTCAATTAATCATATTACTTAAGAACTCCCACTTAGATAGACATCCCTCTAATCCTCTAAGTGATCACGTGATCCAAATCAACTAAACCATGTCCGATCATCACGTGAGATGGAGTAGTTTCAATGGTGAACATCACTATGTTGATCATATCTACTATATGATTCACGCTCGACCTTTCGGTCTCAGTGTTCCCAGGCCATATCTGCATATGCTAGGCTCGACAAGTTTAACCTGAGTATTCCGCGTGTGCAACTGTTTTGCACCCGTTGTATTTGAACGTAGAGCCTATCACACCCGATCATCACGTGGTGTCTCAGCACGAAGAACTTTCGCAACGGTGCATACTTAGGAGAACACTTATACCTTGATAATTTAGTGAGAGATCATCTTATAATGCTACCGTCAATCAAAGCAAGACAAGATGCATAAAAGATAAACATCACATGCAATCAATATAAGTGATACGATATGGCCATCATCATCTTGTGCTTGTGATCTCCATCTTCGAAGCACCGTCATGATCACCATTGTCACCGGCGCGACACCTTGATCTCCATCGTAGCATCGTTGTCGTCTCGCCAACTTATGCTTCTACGACTATCGCTACCGCTTAGTGATAAAGTAAAGCATTACAGGGCGATTGCATTGCATACAATAAAGCGACAACCATATGGCTCCTGCCAGTTGCCGATACCTCAGTTACAAAACATGATCATCTCATACAATAAAATATAGCATCATGCCTTGACCATATCACATCACAACAAGCCCTGCAAAAACAAGTTAGACGTTCTCTACTTTGTTGTTGCAAGTTTTACGTGGCTGCTACGGGCTGAGCAAGAACCGTTCTTACCTACGCATCAAAAACCACAACGATAGTTTGTCAAGTTAGTGTTGTTTAACCTTCTCAAGGACCGGGCGTAGCCACACTCGGTTCAACTAAAGTTGGAGAAACTGACCCGCCAGCCACCTGTGTGCAAAGCACATCGGTAGAACCAGTCTCGCGTAAGCGTACGCGTAATGTCGGTCCGGGCCGCTTCATCCAACAATACCGCCGAACCAAAGTATGACATGCTGGTAAGCAGTATGACTTATATCGCCCACAACTCACTTGTGTTCTAATCGTGCATATAACATCTACGCATAAAACCTGGCTCGGATGCCACTGTTGGGGAATGTAGTAATTTCAAAAAAATTCCTACGCACACGCAAGATCATGGTGATGCACAGCAACGAGAGGGGAGAGTGTTGTTCACGTACCCTCGTAGACCGAAAGCGGAAGCATTAGCACAACGCGGTTGATGTAGTCGTATGTCTTCACGATCCGACCGATCCAAGTACCGAACGTACGGCACCTCCGAGTTCAGCACACGTTCAGCTCGATGACATCCCTCGAACTCCGATCCAACCAAGCTTTGAGGGCGAGTTCCGTCAGCACGATGGCGTGGTGACGGTGATGATGATGCTACCGACGCAGGGTTTCACCTAAGCAACGCTATGATATTATCGAGGTGGAATATGGTGGAGGGGGGCACCGCACACGGCTAAAAGATCAAGAGATCAATTGTTGTGTCTATGGGGTGCCCCTTGCCACGTATATAAAGGAGTGGAGGAGGGGAGGGGCCGGCCCTCTCTATGGCGCGCCCTGGGGAGTCCTACTCCCACCGGGAGTAGGATTACCCCCCCCCCCTTCCAACTAGTAGGAGTAGGAGAG
This sequence comes from Aegilops tauschii subsp. strangulata, assembly GCF_002575655.3. Classification (NCBI taxonomy): domain Eukaryota; kingdom Viridiplantae; phylum Streptophyta; class Magnoliopsida; order Poales; family Poaceae; genus Aegilops; species Aegilops tauschii. Next base: position 484,436,168 of record NC_053036.3, read on the forward strand.
AAGGAAAGGGAAAAGAGAAGAGAAGGAAGGAGGGGGCGCCGCCCCTCCCCCTAGTCCAATTCCGACTAAGCATTGGGGGGGCGCGGAGCCTCCCCTCTCTCTTTCCCCTAAAGCCCAATAAGGCCCATATACTCCCCGGCGAATTCCCGTAACTCTCCGGTACTCCGAAGAATACCCGAATCACTCGGAACCTTTCCGATGTCCGAATATAGTCGTCCAATATATCGATCTTTACGTCTCGATCATTTCGAGACTCCTCGTCATGTCCCCGATCTCATCCGGGACTCCGAACTACCTTCGGTACATCAAAACACATAAACTCATAATAGAAATCGTCACCGAACGTTAAGCGTGCGGACCCTACGGGTTCGAGAACTATGTAGACATGATCGAGACACGTCTCCGGTCAATAACCAATTGCGGAACCTGGATGCTCATATTGGCTCCTACATATTCTACGAAGATCTTTATCGGTCAAACCGCATAACAACATACGTTGTTCCCTTTGTCATCGGTATGTTACTTGCTCGAGATTCGATCGTCGGTATCTCAATACCTAGTTCAATCTCGTTACCGGCAAGTCTCTTTACTCGTTCCGTAATACATCATCCCGCAACTAACTCATTAGTTACAATGCTTGCAAGGCTTAAGTGATGTGCATTACCAAGTGGGCCCAGAGATACCTCTCCGACGATCGGAGTGACAAATCCTAATCTCGAAATACGCCAACTCAACAAGTACCTTCGGAGACACCTGTAGAGCACCTTTATAATCACCCAGTTACGTTGTGACGTTTGGTAGCACACAAAGTGTTCCTCCGGTAAACGGGAGTTGCATAATCTCATACTCATAGGAACATGTATAAGTCATGAAGAAAGCAATAGCAATATACTAAACGATCAAATGCTAAGCTAACGGAATGGGTCAAGTCAATCACATCATTCTCTAATGATGTGATCCCGTTAATCAAATGACAACTCATGTCTATGGCTAGGAAACTTAACCATCTTTGATTAAACGAGTTAGTCAAGTAGAGGCATAGTAGTGACACTCTATTTGTCTATGTATTCACACATGTACTAAGTTTCTGATTAATACAATTCTAGCATGAATAATAAACATTTATCATGAAATAAGGAAATAAATAATAACTTTATTATTGCCTCTAGGGCATATTTCCTTCAGAGCCCTACCCGAGGAGGCCGCCGGGTGCGCCTTCCTATGCGCGGGAGGGAGGCGCCCCATCTGAGGGCGCAGGTCTTGAGGTGGTGCTGCTGGTGACGCCGCCCTCCTGAGGCCCTGTACGGAGCAGCTGCTTCTTCTTCTTGGGGATGGCCTTAGGAGGGTACAGTATTCCTTCGTTGTCGGGGTCTTCGATTGCTGCGGCCTGGAAGGCACGCTCAAGGGAGCACACCACATCCTTCTCCTCACAGGCGACTGCGATGATACCACCGGTTCCTGGCATCTTGAGGACGTTGTAGCCGTGGTGGGTCACTGCCATGAACTTGGCCAATGCTGGGTACCCGAGGATGGCGTTGTATGGCAGACGAATGTGGGCGACGTCGAAGTCGATGAGCTCAGTGTGGTAGTTGTCGCGCCCATCGAAGGTGACAGGGAGGCGGACCTGCCCGATCGGGGTGGTGGAACCATCGGTCACTCCTAAGAAGGGCTTGGTCGGTTGTAGATGATCATAGGGTACTTGAAGGAGATCGAACGTGTCGACGGACAGGACGTTAAGCCCCGCACCGCCATCGATGAGGGTCTTGGTGACTTGGACGTTGCTGATGACAAGCGAGCAGAGCATTGGGAGAGCACCGGTGGTCGCGGCGCACTTGAGCTGGTCCGCCGAGCTGAAAGTGATGGCGTACTTGGACCACCTGAGCGGGTGTGTTGCCTCGAGCCTGGGAAGGGCCGCGTTCACCTCGCGAGCAAACTGCTTGAAGATACGCTGAGATGCTGGGGCCTGAGCTCCTCCCAAGATGCAGGGGATGGCACGCGGTTCCTGGAAGCCCCCAGATCCTTTGTCCTGATGGTGGTCGTCGCTCCTTCTTAGTGGTGGCGGCAGTGGAGGAAGGCCAATGTTGCCCTGAGGGTGGTCCTCGTGAGGCTGATCCCTCCATGCGCCCTCACGAGGCTGATCCTGCCAGGGGTCCTCGCGAGGTCGGTCGTGCCACTCCTGGCGGGGGCCGCGATCGTCCCAGTGTCCTCTGCTGCGTCCTCCTCCTCGGCCGTAGCCCCGGTCGTTGCGCTCGGGGCGTTGACCAAAGCGTCCATCTCGAATGGCCCTGAGCTCCTGACAGTCGTTGCTGTTGTGGCTGTGTACGTTGTGGAAGGCGCAGAACGGATGACTGCTCTTGGACGACTCGGGATGGTCCCGGCCGCGCTTCGTATCAGGCTCCGCCGCGAGCACAGCCACCCCCTTGGGATTTACGTCCTTGGCCTTCGCTTTCTTCTCCTCTGGGTCGGTAGTAGGGAGCTCGAGGAGGGAAAGGCGCCCTTCCTCAGCTCTTGCGCACTTGGTCGCCAGGTTGAACAGTTCCAGAGCCGTGCATAACTCCTCGTGGATGGCGACCTCCTCCTTCATCTTGACGTCGCGGACGCCATCAGAAAACGTGGAGATGATGGCCTCATCCGTCACCTTGGGGATCTTGAGACGAACGCTGTTGAAGCGCTGCATGTACTTCTGCAGGGTCTGTCCTGGTTGCTGCTTGATGCGGCGCAGGTCACCCACGGCCGGTGGGCGGTCCCGAGTGCCCTGGAAATTGGCGACGAAGTGGTCGCGCATCTTATCCCAGGAGGAGATCGAGCCCGGGGGCAGGTTCAGGAGCCACGAGTGAGCACCATCCTTGAGAGCCATGGGGAACCAGTTCGCCATGACTTTCTCGTCGCTCATAGAGCTGCAAGAACTTCACAGGGTCGGGGGTGTTGTCGTAGCGAGGAGGCAGATCCGGCTTGAACTTGCCCGGCCAGACGACGCCACGTAGCTCAGGAGTGAAGGTGCGGGAGCCTGCTGTGGCCACCGGGGCCCTTTGCAGAGGTGGGGCCTGCCCTTGGTGCCCGCGCACCGTGGCCGCAGGCGGTGCACGGTCTTGTCGTGGTGGCGCCGGGAGTGCAGGAGCATTTTCTTGCGAGTGGGGAACTTCTTGGCAGCGTCCTTCTCGCGCGGGCGCCCGACGCGGTGGGTCACACCGGGGGGCCGTGCGCCTTGGCGCCAGAGCGCCGTCTTGATGCGGAGGTGGCAGAGGTGCTCCGTGAGCCACGTCGCCCGCAGCCGGCGGCGGGCGAGGCAGCGAGAGGGAGGGTGCGGGGGACCCCCCAGCGGCGCTGGCGAGCTCGCCGATGCGGTCCAACCAGTCCTCGTAGAGGTCGTCGACCGGGCGGTAGCGCAGGAGTTCGCATGCCATGAGCATCGCGGCCTGCGCGGCCGTGGGCGCGCGACGAGCGGGAGACGTTGAGCCAGCTGGGGTCAGCGATGGAGTGGCGGTGCGGCCATCCCGCCGCACAGAGGGGTGCAGTGAGGACGCTTGCTGCTCATTTCCTGCCGGACCGGTGGCGGCGTTGGCGGCGGGTGACGGAGAACGACGGGGAGGCCCGCCGACAGGAGCTATCTGAGCGACGCGGGCGGCGAGGGCGGCCCGGCACTCGGCGCTCGGCGCGGGCTCGACGCGCGTCTGACATGGTTGCGGTGGAGCGGTGGAACATGGATTGACGGAAAGAAAGCTTCAGCGCACCCCTACCTGGCGTGCCAAATGTCGGATTTCGGGTTCCGACAAAACCCTTAAGGCACGAACACTGGGGTGGCCAAGGGTGAGCTGAATGATCCGTCCCCGATCCGTCCCCCACTAAGGTGGTGGCTAGTCCTATTTATAGAGGCCTTGGTCCTCTTCCCAAATATTCAGCGGGAAGGGATCCCACAACGGCCAGATTTGAAAGGGGAGAACGAGTACAAGCTATCCTGACTAAAGTAGTCTTTGCCTGCCAAAGGCTCTGGTGGTGACGCCGTCTTGGGCTCCACGGTGACCTCCGTCCTGCCGTCCTGCTGGTCTTGGTCTCGTTGCATCGATATGGAAACCTTTGCCTGATGCCCCGGGACTCCTCGCCTGCGCTGGCCTCTTTAGCACCAAAGTAGAAACGAGGACACTGCGCGCGCTGGCGCCCGCCTGGCCCTGGTCTTCATGGCTTACGTCGTAGGAATTTCGCGAGGTGCCCCTTGCCTTGATCTCTCTGCCCCTCGCGAGCCAGCCTGATGAGGCCACCCCCGTGGAGGTCTTCCGTCGTCCGCCTCGCGAGGCTTGGACCCTCGCGAGGGTCTTGAGTGTTTGCTGATGAAGATGGGCCGTACGGGGCTACTGGTGGAGCCACGCCGTGGGCCGCAGGCAGGCAAGTCTGGGGACACCCGTTCCCAGAACGCCGACAGTGTGTGTGTGTGCACGCCTAATTAACACGTGTCAGATCGGGATCAGGATAATAAAGAAGGTGAGAAAAATAGGATGTGATGCCTCGTCAACTGGCTAGATTTGGCTCCAAAACATCACAAGGTAACCAGCATAAACGCCATTGGCATAGGCGACCACATCTTCATCGCAATCTTTTTTCCTTCGTATAGTGCCATGTCTTTCCCTAAATCTCTCTAATCCTCTACTATTTCATGGTGCTTGCTGCAAAAAATTATTTCTCAATGATGTATTGCATTATTTTACACCATTTTGTAGTAATTTCTTTGTCCTCTTGGAGTTTGAGATCAAATATGATTGTTTTAATTGTTTTGAAATGGCGGTGTAACTTGTGATAGTACGATTATAAACGTACATTAGCTCCCACTTGAGGTTTAATCGTGTGTACTTGTGATCTATGTCGTGGACCACCTGGTTTCCTGACGTGACGTCCTCTCGGTTACAAAGTCCATGTACTCTCCCTTGTACCGCTACTAGGATGGACGAAATGTCCATCTGGTATCATGGTAAAATTTATGCTTCCACTATTTGTCCGGACGTGTCTAGCACATAAAATTCTTTTAACAAAAAAACTGGTCATGAAGGACCCAAGAGAGTCATTAATTAAACAACAATATCATTATACAAAGCTCAAAAGAGGACTCAGAAAAGAGAAATTTAACTATCACATCCCTTATATTTTTTTACCTGAAGGACCCTAGGCCCGAGATCTAAGGGCATCTCCAACGCCGACACTCAAACCTCCCGCATCCATTCGGACCGCGGAAGCCATCCAACGCGGGCATGTATCGGTCCGCAGGGCGGTCTGGACGCATTTTCTCCCGCAAATCGTAGACAAACATGGTGGGCTTTGCGAGAGTCTAGAACGCTCCCAAGCCCGCTTCTGACCACTCTGGTCCACCCAAACCCCCCACCCGCCCCCTCCCACGCTTTCCATCATAGGCCTCGTGCCGCTTGCCGTGCCGCATTCATGCCAGTCCAGAGCATGGAGCAGCTAGCATTGATGTCGCGACCAGACGGGAAGGTGGCGCAGATGGACATGACCTCTCGGGCGTCGCCATTGCTTCAATGCGGATGTCGCGTCTCGAGAAAACAACTCCTACCGCTGCGCCGCATTGAAGTGGGCTAATGTGGCACCCGGGCTCAGAGAAGCCGGAACGCCTTGTATTCCAGCCTAGAGATCGAGGTGAAGTCTTCTGGAATACGACACTGCTTAGCATAGAACAAATCAGCTCTCTATTACAACACGAATACGAATACAAGGTCTCCAATATTACAATGAATAACACCGGCACGGCGACACTACGCCAACCACAATTACTATATGCAAGCAGCATAACAACTCGAGGCAGCGGAACCTCTACTGGCAGCGGAACAACCAACGACGATGATGGACTCCAATCCGCAGGGACTCTGGCTGGAACGTTTATCCTAGCTCGCGAACACGGGAACCACACCAAACAAGCAAGCAAACCAGGCACGACCTGCAAACTGGCATGACACGCCAGGTTAGTACATTGAATGTATTTGCAAGCTCACAATAACCAAAAGCACTCAAGACAAACAACAACATAGCAATTACAGGTTAAAGCAATCATGAACATGATACTAACAAAACAACGTGGCATGCACAACTGAACATGATACAGCTAGAACAACTTTAGCACGGCATGAGCATATGAACGTGATGATACTACATGCAACAAGTTAACATTCGCATGCACCAACTTACTCTTATTCAGCGATTACCTCGTAACCATCTCATGCATCAACTTACCAACCTCGGTATCCACGATACCACCGTGATCATCTCGCGATCACATAAATATCAACCAACTTCGGTATCCATGATACCTCCGTGATCCTCTCTCGATCACAACCAATCTCTTTCTCATCGTCGAACTGGGGTGATTATTAAGCAAGTTATTATTATTGTTGGCTCATAGTGTCACCGACTATAAACTGGGGCCTTATCCGCAGGCACGCCTATCGATAGATTTAAACACACACTTTGCAGAGGTTAGTACACTGTACGCACACCACGGAATCCATGGCCTCGCACTCCCATTCGGGTGGACCAAAGGCATTCCGACAAAACCGATCTATTGCCATCACACTCTCCCAGCCACTCCGACCAACTCCCCTCTGGGCTAAGTCATGGGTGGCCCCGATGTCTACCAAAGACATCCAACGTCCACCGTCGTGGCAAAACATAAACGGTCCCAAACGGGGACAAGGTACCATAACAACAACAACGGGCACACAAGGCTTATGTCCGCCTACCTGATCAGGGTAGCGCGCGCCCATAACCTTCCCTCGTTGGAGGCACCAGCGAGAGGCATGACAATAGACCCTGTTAGGACCTTCCCATAAATGGCAAATGTGATTGCACTGGTCAGCTCGATTCAGTGGCACCATGACTCAGCCAACAGTTGTTCAAGTTCATTATTATCTGGTTAAACTTGAATGCAAGAAGTTGATCCATATAAAAATAACATGATGCAACTACAAAGCATGACATCAACATAAGCACGGAGGTGCAACATAATCATCGAGCATAACCACAATGAATCATATATCCAGATGAGCATGGCATACTGACGAACATAATCATAACACTACACAGGAGCATAGCATGACTACTAGCATCATGAATAAATACCATGCAAGAACATAGCAAGGATGCTACCAGGGAAGCACGTAACCAGCTAGATGCAACGGAACATGCATAGCAATGGTACTGGATAAGAGACGACAAACATGCAACAGATGAGCATCACTACTACAAGCATGTGCTACTATCAAGCAAGGCATATGAACATAATACTAGCAAGTAGCACAAGGTAACGAGATGCATCGAAACATAGCATGAAGGTGGACATGAATCCACGAGCAAAACCGAAACAACGATAGTAGTAGCAAACAAACAGGTAGATAACAGGCAAAATTTTATTAAATATTCAAGTAGAAACCATGGCTATCATACAAATGGCTGTTGTGGCTTGCCTGGGGGTGACTGAGACTCCGGGAAGAAGTGCGGTGAAGCCGTGGAACGAAACGCCGGACGGTTCTCTCTCGGAGGAGGCGGATTAGAGGCAAGGGCAAAATCGTCATTTTCACTATAGGACCACCTAGTGAGAATGTTACCAATAGAAAGATCTCGACGAGACGAAGAAGTGAGCATTGGTTTCACCTCAATCGGAGTTACGGTCGCAAAGTAATGAGGTGTGGAAGAAGAAGGACCAATCTATGAATATTTTCATCACCAACGGGTTCCTGGGCTGAAAAACAGAAAACACCTTCATGATGATTACACTTTCCGCTAGGGAAAGCGTATTTTCAGCCGCAGTGCAAAAGGAATACACCTTCCGGACACGAAGACGTATTGTCGGAAATGCGCCTCCACTTACGCTGACTGGACTTGGGGCTTCTGTGGCTGACTAGTGGAGTCGGGAGCGACGCGGGGCCCGCCTGGCCCTGTGTTCTTCCTCCTCCCGGCTCTCCCGATCGGGAACAGAGGAGGGGCAGGGGAGGCCACGACCGGCGCCGTCTCCCGTGGCTCCGGCCACCTCCGGTCGAGGGGGCGGCACCGGCGGGCGCGGAGCGGCGCGCCGCTCCCTCCTGGAGTAGCAGCACCGGGGGGAGGCAGGGGCTACGGTGACTCGAGGGGACAGGGAGCAAGGGCGGCGGCGGCCAAGCTAGGAGACGACGGTGACCGAGGCTCCGGCGGCGAGCTGAGGAGAGGGAGAGGATCGCCGGAGAGAGGAGAAGAGAGTAGTGTGGTCGGGAGAAGTGGAGGGGCTCGGAGCAACCCAATTGCAACGGTGGCCGGCGGCATCCGCAGCGGCCAGAGGGGCAATGGAGCGGCTCCGGTGAGCTGAAGAGAGGAAGGGTGAACGAGCTGCGGAGGACCTCAAGCGAGCTATTTATAGCCACGGGGAAGCTCCGGGAGCGCTCTAGAGAGCTCGGCCGACATGCCCAAGGAGGGACAGAGGACGGACGCGTCACAGGGACGGCGACGGCGACCACACCACAGCGACGCAGGTCGGGGCAGCGACGCAGGGCGATGTAGTCGGGCACGGGCTATCTCCTGGACAAGGTTTGGCATCGAGACGAGGAGGGAAACGTCGGGAACAGCGGCGACAACGTGCCAGAGTACGAGTTTGGCTGGTCGTGACCCGTGGTCACAGCGTGAACTGGTATACGCGGTTCCAGGTGATCGGCCACATCATGTCTAGTAGATAGACCATGCTAGCCTGATTCCAAATGAAGAAAGAAATAGGTTCAGGGGCAAATAAGAGATTTGGAGGAGGAGCCAAAACATTTCAGCAGCAAAGTGTTTGATGTGAATTGTGAGATCTAGAACAATGCAATGACTCTGATCTTTGGCGTAGCTTGATCACAAGCTAAGGTAACTGTGGTGGCCAAATATCAGACAAAATGGAGCTCTCTAGAGTGCACTTGCTGTAGAGAGGGCCCTACTGGTCAGATTTGGGAATTATGAAGCAGCACTCACTTAGTTGCATGAAATGAGATTAAAATGGTCATGGCCCAATGATTTGATGATATGAAGATGACCAAAAAGTTTCATGCCATTTGGATGAACCAAACTAGCACTTGCTTCACAAAGCATCTCTCTGGACAGAAACTTGGAAAAATTGCACAGGGCAATTGATTAGATGAAATGGTCCAAAAATTTGTGGAGAGAGTTGATATAGATAGGAGAATGCCCTGGTAAAGTTTCAGCTTAAATGAAGTAATATAGAATATGGTTGCTTGACAAACTAAAAATCTGACCAGAAACTAAGATTTGAAGCTGGGCTCTCATGGATGAGTTACATGAGCTCAAATTTGGTGGAGAGGCATGATTTGATCAAATGAAGGATGTGGCAAAGTTTCAACTCATTTGGACATGCCTAGAATATACCTCCTTCACAAAGTTCCTTCCTGGACAGAAATTTTGGAAAATTGCTGAAAAATATTTACTAGGAAAATGACTATAAAAATTTGCACAGGGACATGATATGGACAGGAAAAAGTGTCCAAAAAGTTTGGAGGCAATCAAGCAAAGATAAATAGCACTTGCTTTGCAAGGTGCCATTTAGGCAGAATAGGAAAATAATTATCGGAGGATTATTTATGAACATGGCAATGAAAAGTTTTGCCATATTTGAGCAAGATAGGACCCAAACAATTTATGAGAAATATTTGGGAATTTTGGGAGTGACAGAAATATAGGTTGCTTCACAACCTAGGGATTAAAGGGTTATTCTTTTAATAGAAAAGGAATATTCCCTAGAAAAAGAATATTGGATTAGGTCAAGGATGAAAATGACATGATCTTGCGACGATGATGAGGATGACAAGCCACTATAAAACCTAGGAAGACATGATCTTCCCAAGTTTTGGAACCACATAGCCACAGAAAAACAAAACAAATCAAGAAATCCAAGAAAATCAAAGGAAAAAGAAAAGGGCAAAATCCAGGTTGTTACAGCTAACCGCCCCTCTATGTGGCCGAGCCGCGGCATTTTAAGCCGCGCTCCGGCGTTGTCAAGATCCGCACCGCCCCTCCCCCTCCCGAGCATCGCACTCTCCTCCTCCCCTTGCCAATCCCATCATCCTCTCCAAGCCTAGCGGTGATGTCGAACTCCTGGTTCTCCACGCCGGCAGGTGACACCGGTGGAAGTTCGTCATTAGGCGGATCGAGGCGTCGCCGCCCTCGCTTGCTAGGACCATCCGGGCGCGTTTTCTCGCACAAAACATAAACAAACGTGGGGGGCTTTGCGGGAGTCCGGGACGCTCCCAAGCCATCTTCTGACCACACTGATCCACACAACCCCCACCCCGCCCCTCCCACGCTTTCCATCCTACGCCCCTCACCGCTTGTCGTGCCGCATTCATGCCAGTCCAGAGCATGCTGCAGCCGGCATTGATGTCGCGATTTGACCGGATGGGAAGGCGGCGCAGACGAACACGACCTCTTGGGCGTCGCCCCCGCTTCAATGCGGACGCCGTGTCTCGACAAACTAACTCTGGCCGCTGCGCCGCATTGAAGTGGGCTGACTGCCCCTCCGCCTGGCCTGGTCGCAGCTATTTAAGCCACGGTCCAGCACCATCCAGATCCGCACGCCCCCTCTCGAGCACTGCACCGTCCTTCTCCCCCTCACCGAGCCCCTCCGCCTGGCCTGGTCGCAGCTATTTGCCTTTTTATTTATTTGCATATTTTATTTTCAAATCCATATTATCAAAAACCCAAATATACCTCGCTGAATTTTATTTGCTGTTATTCTATTTGCATCGACCAAATTATATCTTTACCAATCCTTTACCCGGGAGAGATTGACAACCCTTCTTACGCGTCGGGTTGCAAGTATTTGTTCTTTGTGTGCAGCTACCGTTTACATAGTGTTGCTTGGTTCTCCTACTGGTTCGATAACCTTGGTTTCATCACTGAGGGAAATACCTACCGTAGCTGTGCTGCATCATCCCTTCCTCTTCGGGGAAAAACTGACGCGGACACGAGCCATCAAGGAACGGCGACGACAGCACGGACACTGAAGGCGGTGCGACAGGACAAGGCAGCCACGCTTACGAGGTGGTCGTCCAATATATGGTTTAGTGTTATTAATAGTTTTTAGTAAAACGGTCGAAATATCCTCTGTTTATGTAAATTATATTAGAACTTGAATGAAATCCATCCGGTTTGCATGAATTTCATTCGGTTGATTCATAAAGTGTTTGAAATGGTCGAATGGTAGCCTCCCACATCTGTGTCTACGCACAGTGTGGCGCCCCCGATTCAACCGTACACTAATCATGCACGCAAATGTGTACGATCAAGATCAGGGACTCACGGGAAGATATCACAACACAACTCTACAACATAAATTAGTCATACAAGCATCATAATACAAGCCAGGGGCCTCGAGGGCTCGAATACAAGTGCTCGATCATAGACGAGTCAGCGGAAGCAACAATATCTGAGTACAGACATAAGTTAAACAAGTTTGCCTTAAGAAGGCTAGCACAAACTGGGATACAGATCGAAAGAGGCGCAGGCCTCCTGCCTGGGATCCTCCTAAACTACTCCTGATCGTCGTCAGCGGGCTGCACGTAGTAGTAGGCACCTCCGGTGTAGTAGGAGTCGTCGTCGACGGTGGCGTCTAGCTCCTAGGCTCCGACATCTGGTTGCGACAACCAGGTAGAAAGGAAAAGGGGAAAAGAGGGAGAAAAGCAACCATGAGTACTCATCCAAAGTACTCGCATGCAAGGAGCTACACTACATATGCATGGGTATATGTGTAAAGGGCCATATCGGTGGACTGAACTGCAGAATGCCAGAATAAGAGGGGGATAGCTAATCCTGTCGAAGACTACACTTCAGGCCACCTTCATCTTGCAGCATGTAGAAGAGAGTAGATGGTAAGTTCACCAAGTAGCATCGCATAGCATAAACCTACCCGGCGATCCCCTCCTCGTCGCCCTGTTAGAGAGCGATCACCAGGTTATATGTAGCACTTGGAAGGGTGTGTTTTATTAAGTATCCGGTTCTAGTTGTCATAAGGTCAAGGTACAACTCCGAGTCGTCCTTTTACCGAGGGACACGGCTATTCCAATAGATAAACTTCCCTGCAGGGGTGCACCACATAACCCAACACGCTCGATCCCATTTGGCCGGACACACTTTTCTGGGTCATGCCCGGCCGCGGAAGATCAACACGTCGCAGCCCCACCTAGGCACAACAGAGAGGTCAGCACGCCGGTCTAAATCCTATGGCGCAGGGGTCTGGGCCCATCGCCCATTGCACACCTGCACGTTGCGTACGCGGCCGGAAGCAGAACTAGCCCCCTTAATACAAGAGCAGGCTTACGTTCCAATCCGGCGCGCGCCGCTCAGTCGCTGACGTCACGAAGGCTTCGGCTAATACCACGACGTCGAGTGCCCATAACTTTCCCACGTAGTTGGTTAGTGCGTATAGACCAAATGGCCAAACTCAGATCAAATACCAAGAACTCGTTAAGCGTGTTATTATTAAGTATCCGCGGACGGCGACCAGGGCCAGGCCCACCTCTCTCCTAGGTGGTCTCAACCCGCCCTGTCGCTCCGCCACAAAGTAACAGTCGGGGGCCGTCAGGAACCCAGGCCCACCTCTACCGGGATGGAGCCACTTGTCCTTTCAGCCCCCTCATCAGAATCACTTGCGGGTACTCAACAAGCTGACCCGACTTTAGTCACCACATGTGTCATGTATATAAAGTATATAGTATATACCCGTGATCACCTCCCTAGTGATCACGGCCCGATAGTATAGCATGGCAGACGGACAAGAGTGTAGGGCCACTGATGGAACACTAGCATCCTATACTAAGCAGTAGGATAGCAGGTAAGGGTAACAACTATAGCAACAATGACAGGCTATGCAGCAGAATAGGATTAACCGAAAGCAGTAACATGCTACACTCTTCTAATGCAAGCAGTATAGAGAAGAATAGGCGATATCTGGTGATCAAAGGGGGGGCTTGCCTGGTTGCTCCGGCAAGAAGGGTTCATCGTCGATGTAGTCAATCACAGGGCTACCGGTAGCGGTCTCGGGGTCTACCGGAAAGAAGTAACGGAGGGGAACACAATAAATAACAGAGCAATCAAAGCATCACAAAGCATAACATGGCAGTACACGGTGCTAGAGGTGATCTAACGCAGGGGTAGGTAATACCGGCGAAGGGGGAAAATATCCGGGAAGGTATCCCCGGTGTTTCGTGTTTTCGGACAGATGAATCGGAGGGGGAAGGTTGCAGATTTGCTATGCTAGGGACGCGAGGCGGACGAACAGGCTGCGTATCCGGATTCATCTCGTCGTTCTGAGCAACTTTCATGTACAAAGTTTTTCCAACCGAGCTACGGTTTATTTTATATTAATTTTAAAAGATTTAAATCATATTTTGGATTTATTTAATTATTTTAAATCAACATTATCCATAATAGTGTTTGCTGACGTCGGCATGACGTCAGCAGTCAACAAAACGTTGACTGGGTCAAACTGACGTGTGGGGTCCACATGTCATTGACTGATTAGGCTAATCAGGGGTTAACTAAGTTAACTAGTAATTAGGTTAATCTAATCAAGATTAATTAAGTTAATCAATTCTTTAATCAATTAATTAATTAATTAATATTTTAATTCTTTTAATTATTATTTAATTATTTATTTTTAATTCCTTTTTTTAATAAAACGTTCTGGGGGCTAGGCCCACCTGTCTGTGGCACAGGGGCCTTGCGGGTCGGGCGAGCGGGCTTGGGCGCGTGGCTAACGGACATAGCCCGAACGGGCGCATGCCCGAGGGGCGCTGGGCACGCACGGCGCTCGCCGGCGGCCAGGACCAGGGGAGACGGCAGAGGGGTGGTCGCGGACCGGCTGGGCGGAGCGGGTGCAGGGGGGCGGCTGGAGGTGGTGGTGGCAGGGGGAGGCGCTCGGCGACGAGGCCAGGGGCGGAGCGGTGCGTGCGGTCGCGGGCAGAGGCAGCCGCCGACGCCAGCAGCGGCGGGACGCAAGCGAGGCACAACGGCGGGTTCGACCGGACGGAGCAGGGCGGAGGCCACCTCGGTCGGGTGCCGCGATGCGCGTGATGGCGCATGGGAGCAACGACGAGCATGGTTGCGAGGCGACGGCATGCGCGGGCGCAGGCGCGTGCGGCGTGGGTGCGCGGCCGTGGGCGCGCCCGATGTGCGGTGGGAGCGAGGAAGAGGAGAAGGAGGGGGGCCTCACGCGGTAGCTGTAGGGTACGGGGCAGCGGGGCTCGGGGAGGAAGATGGGGACGACAGAGAGGACGGCGAGGCGGAGGCGCGTCGAGCTCCGAGCGGCGAGGATCGGCGACGGGTCAAGGCCGCGGCTTCCGGAGGGCTGGTGACGAGGTCCGGTGGCGCCAGGGACGGCTTCGGGCGACGGGTGGCGGCGCCAGGGGCGATGCGGTCGGGACGGCGCCAAGAGGGACGAGGGAGCGAGGTGTGGACGGGGCGGCATCGGTGTGGGGGCGGGGCAGCGTCGGTGTGGTGCGCCCCGATCCCTATTGGATCGGAGGGAGAGGGAGAGTGGGGGGAGTGCGTGAGCCCTGATCCGATCTGGATCCGGGGGGAAGTGGGTGTCGGTGGGGGGTTAGGGTTTGGGTACTGGGGGTTATGGAGGATTGGGTGGCCGGTTGGGCCTGGCCTGGTGGTTAGCTGGGCCACGGCCCAGCAGGGGGCTTTGTTTCTCTTTTTTCGGTTTTTTTCCTTTTGTTGTTTTAGTTATTTTAGAGTATCTAAGTACTTTCTAAAACTGTGTTCTCTTCAACATAATTACCTAGGCAATACTTGGCACAATCCGAACATTTTGTTTTAATGTTTGAAAACTTTTATTGTTTGCTTGATTTTTAATTTGAATTCGAATCGGTTTCGAACTATCGCGAGATTAGTAATAGTAATCGAGATGAAGTGGCATCATTAGCAAAGGTTCACTGTAGCTTAATTATCCGGGCGTCACAATTCTCCTCCACTAAAAGAAATCTCGTCCCGAGATTTAAGAGGTGGAAAACGGGGGAAAAGTCTGGTTATGATTTCTAACGAATCTTCTCGGCCTTGGTTGCTCTTCTCGAAGAGGTCGATCCCTTACATTGACGTCTTCATTTCTCTGCTTTAGGTCATCATGGTGAAGTCGTCCTTTTCTTCGGAAACTCCAACGTACTTACGAATAGGTAAGGGACAGCTCGGCTAAGGCAGAATGCTTATGAGGGAAACAATCTGGGGCTAACCCATGAATGAGCATAAGATTATCTCTCGAGTTGAACATATAAAATACATCGAGAGTAAGGTACGAAGGTACAATAAGAGGTTCCAAGCGGAAAGATAGTTACTCGAAGTCTGAACCAGAGTGAAAAAGGGGTTCAGAGCAGCAAGAGTAAGTATTGCGCCTGATACCAGAATAGAGCACTAGGAAGGTGACCCGTGAATTACTTACGAAGTCAAGCGCAAGGAATAACTTTGGCAACAGGGGTGTACAGGAGAGTCAGGTTTCGATCCTGTGGAACTGTGGGTTATGGGCCCACCATGTGGGTTAAAAGTAGAAAGGCGCTAACATTTGCATGGTCAAGATAGCAAAGTATGTCAGAGGATAGCCTGTCAGTTTTGTTGGCAACAACGTTGGTACCTAGGGCGAGGGACGAAGAGAACCATTTTCCTGCTCGTTGAAACGAGGCGGACCAATAGGCAAAGTTCTCGTACATCGGTGGTTACCGGAATGTCATCAACAATAGTAACAGGGTCTCACTGACAGAGTTGTACACCAAGGTGTTTACATAAGCAGTGAATTATTACTGCTTAGATCATACAATTCACAAGAAAGGTTAAACAAAACAATGGAAAGGAAGAGGTGATCATCAGATTAAACAGAACAATGGAAAGGAAAATGTGTTTAAACACCTATTTCAGGGATATATCCTTCCCAAGGACAAGCAGAGCATGCTATCCGTGGCAGGGTATAATGTAGAAAACCCTTTAGGTAGGGGAGAGAATTTTCATGACATTACCCATACAGGGGTGTTTGGATAATTGAGCAGGAAACATTTAGCATCGGACTTCAAATGTCCCTGAGAAAATCAGAGTACCATAGACATGCATCGAGATAGCCTTGACATGGTTATCAGGTGAAGATCATACTTTAGAAACACAAAGGATCCATCAGGAACCGCTTGTAGAATAAGTCTTACAATTTCCTCATGGAAGAAAGGATAGCCTTGCTAAAAAGGAAAGGGTAACAATAGGTCCTCCGGCCAGGTGTGCTAGGCACGATATCACCTTACCGGGTCATATAAAGACCATTGTTATTACTCTTGGAAATATGTTCCCCCCATCATATCTGATTGAGGTTCAGATCTAATTGGTGTCGGGATACCTCAGACTCGGGATGCCTGAGAAGAAAAGGCGCAACACCAATTGACGAGATGACATTGTAAGATCCTCGGGAAATGAACTATGGAAGCAAGTTCCGAAACAAGAGTTCATCATTAAGCCAAGGAGAAGATGAGGAGCTGGCTGATGGACTCAGCAACTATTCATCAAGGTTAACAAAAGATGGATTTCCACAATGATGTGAACCAGGTGGTAACACTTGTCAGATCAAACGATATGATGTATGCTCGAGGAAAACATACACAATTAAACATTGGTTGAAAGGGGCACCCGAAATATGGGCTAGGTTGCACGACCAACGTCGGAATGGAAATTTAGCAACCAGCACACTACATTGTTATTATTGTCCATTAACTCTGAAGTAACAAGGTTGCTAGAGATATTAAATTCTCATAACAGAGTTCACTCAACACGGGGACCAAGAGAAGAATGATGATGGTGAGAAGCATCACTGTATCAAGAATTTCTTAAGAGGTGGTGAAACTCTCACGACATTCTTGACATAAAAGATGGTAATACTCCAGTGTAAAGAAGAACAATTGCTGGATAGCAAGGAACTCAAGGTATAACACAAAACAAGAACAAGTTTGTGTTGGAGGAAAGGTAGTAGAGTGGTCGATGATAACACTATTCATCGAGGGCAAGGATGGTCTTTCTCATCATGAATTCCATTGATATCCTGGAAGAGCTCAGAATGCTGATGATGATCACGACACATTTGTCGAGAGAATTCATGAAGATGTAATCGATTGGCGATGACATCAAGTCAAGGGAATGATGAAGCAAAAGGTTATTGAAACCACGGATACGACACAAACTCGGAATCAAGCTTATTGTTTGAGGTGAAATGGTAAGACAAGGAAGATCGACGTAAGCTTAGCTCATCATCGAAAGTTGTGCTCTGGGAATAAGGACTAGGTAGCACAGTTTAAGCTTTAACATGACGATGATGATGTAGCCAATCGGTTGGAAATGACATCTGCGAGTACAACTCGCAGGTAATAAGGATTACAAAGAGTAGTTGAACCGTAGAACGGACTCGATTCAGTTATCGGTGTTTCGAGTGACAAACAACTCAAAACTCGGAGAAAATTGGAACTATCGAGAAATAATAGTTGATGAAGAACTCACAAGAAGTTATGTAGTTCAGTGATATTCTCGAGATACCAGAGTGTAATACTCGATGGTAGGGCAGAGTAGACGGTGGACACGTGAAATGATCTGCAGAAGACAAGTACTTCATCTTGTCTGAGAAATGGAATCAAAGGAGAACAATCATGGTCGGAACCACGGTTGCAAAGGACCAAACATGGTTACTAGATGAACCTATATCAAGGAAATAGTTGTTATTACAAGAAGTTTCCATGATAGGATCTACATCGTGTCCATGGGCATGAACACAAGTTCAAGGTCGACTCCCACTTCTTCAATGTATAACCTTCCATTCACGTCTCGCTTTTTGAAAATGTCATAAGCAGTTGAAAGCTTTACCTGGTGCAATACTAGATAAGTATGACCCGTGAAATCTTTCGGGTTCACACAGATTAGGGAAGGCGTTGGTTCAACCCATCGGGGCATCTTAGGAACAGACACCACAAACTTTGGAGTAAATAGTACAAGCTCGAAAGTAGAGTATGGTTATCAAAGTAGAGGATACCAATTGCCAAAGGCATTATATATCAGGGAAAGAACTTCTCGAGGGTTTTGTACACGAAGGACACTGTCGGATAAAATCCAACAAAGGAACCCATGGTCCTCAAGGGATCTGATGTGAGCATCGGTACTCAACCAGAGGAAGAAGAATGCAAGGAGATCTGATTATAGAAACAACTGACTAATTCAAAGCTCAAATGCAAAAGAATTATAATTTCCAAATCAAGGGATCAGAAGCAACGCTCTGCTCAAGGATGGATAAGTTGAGTAGGCTTAGGGGTACAATCGATGGCAATTTGATTGGTCGAGATCCAGCTCATGTTTAAAATGACGTCTGAGCCGAAAGGATGAATTCTAGGATCTGATTAAGGATTGCAACATTCGCAACATATTGAATCAAGGGACCCAAGATGATACAGGCAAAGGACATCCATGAATATTGCTAGTCATTTGGAATTAACCAAAATGCAGGCAGACAAGCATTTCAAGAGCCATAGGCTAATGAGGATTCTTGAAAGATCGGATAGTATTTTGAAGAATTTTGTGAAACACATGAACAACTAGGGATGAGCGGATACTCGGTAAGAGTGAGGAATTATCCGTAGGGGTATTCATACGACAAAGATCTATAAGGCAGTAGGCACAAAATATTCTCGGAACAATAGAGAGGATTTTAGAGTATCTTGTAATAACAAGACCAACTGGGAATAAAAGTAAGAACGACAAGTGTATGTATATATCCATAGGGATATTTCGGTGGTAGGTTGCAAAAGCAACGGGCACAAAGTCTCAAAAGAGTATCGGAGAGTAACTTCAAAATCTTCTGGTGCAGCCGGCGATCATCTGGACTGAAGGGGCTCTCTGGGAGAAAGTGTTTTCGAGAACCTAAAGTTAGATTTTTAAAAATCATTTAACCCGAGTAGAAAAGAGATTAGAATCCCAGAGTATAGACAAGGAATAAAAGATCCTAATACCACCAAATGGCGACGTGTGCCCATAAGCCGCACAGCCATGTTAGTAAAAGTTTTGCAATGACTAGACTCAACTTCGGCCAAGGAGTGTGGAAGGGGGATTCCTACAGGCAGTCGACTCTGATACCAACTTGTGGCGCCCCCGATTCAATCGTACACTAATCATGCACGCAAATGTGTACGATCAAGATCAGGGACTCACGGGAAGATATCACAACACAACTCTACAACATAAATAAGTCATACAAGCATCATAATACAAGCCAGGGGCCTCGAGGGCTCGACTACAAGTGCTCGATCATAGACGAGTCAGCGGAAGCAACAATATCTGAGTACAGACATAAGTTAAACAAGTTTGCCTTAAGAAGGCTAGCACGAACTGGGATACAGATCGAAAGAGGCGCAGGCCTCCTGCCTGGGATCCTCCTAAACTACTCCTGGTCGTCGTCAGCGGGCTGCACGTAGTAGTAGGCACCTCCGGTGTAGTAGGAGTCGTCGTCGACGGTGGCGTCTAGCTCCTGGGCTCCGACATCTGGTTGCGATAACTAGGTAGAAAGGAAAAGGGGAAAAGAGGGAGAAAAGTAAACGTGAGTACTCATCCAAAGTACTCGCAAGCAAGGAGCTACACTACATATGCATGGGTATATGTGTAAAGGGCCATATCGGTGGACTGAACTGCAGAATGCCAGAATAAGAGGGGGATAGCTAATCCTGTCGAAGACTACGCTTCAAGCCACCTCCATCTTGCAGCATGTATAAGAGAGTAGATGGTAAGTTCACCAAGTAGCATCGCATAGCATAAACCTACCCGGCGATCCCCTCCTCGTCGCCCTGTTAGAGAGCGATCACCGGGTTATATCTGGCACTTGGAAGGGTGTGTTTTATTAAGTATCCGGTTCTAGTTGTCATAAGGTCAAGGTACAACTCCGGGTCGTCCTTTTACCGAGGGACACGGCTATTCCAATAAATAAACTTCCCTGCAGGGGTGCACCACATAACCCAACACGCTCGATCCCATTTGGACGGACACACTTTTCTGGGTCATGCCCGGCCGCGGAAGATCAACACGTCGCAGCCCCACCTAGGCACAACAGAGAGGTCAGCACGCCGGTCTAAATCCTATGGCGCAGGGGTCTGGGCCCATCGCCCATTGCACACCTGCACGTTGCGTACGCGGCCGGAAGCAGAACTAGCCCCTTAATACAAGAGCAGGCTTACGTTCCAATCCGGCGCGCGCCGCTCAGTCGCTGACGTCACGAAGGCTTCGGCTGATACCACGACGTCGAGTGCCCATAACTTTCCCACGTAGTTGGTTAGTGCGTATAGACCAAATGGCCAGACTCAGATCAAATACCAAGAACTCGTTAAGCGTGTTATTATTAAGTATCCGCGGACGCCGACCAGGGCCAGGCCCACCTCTCTCCTAGGTGGTCTCAACCCGCCCTGTCGCTCCGCCACAAAGTAACAGTCGGGGACCGTTAGGAACCCAGGCCCACCTCTACCGGGATGGAGCCACCTGTCCTTTCAGCCCCCTCATCAGAATCACTTGCGGGTACTCAACGAGCTGACCCGACTTTAGTCACCACACGTGTCATGTATATAAAGTATATAGTATATACCTGTGATCACCTCCCTAGTGATCACGGCCCGATAGTATAGCATGGCAGACGGACAAGAGTGTAGGGCCACTGATAGAACACTAGCATCCTATACTAAGCAGTAGGATAGCAGGTAAGGGTAACAACTATAGCAACAATGACAGGCTATGCAGCAGAATAGGATTAACCGAAAGCAGTAACATGCTACACTCTTCTAATGCAAGCAGTATAGAGAAGAATAGGCGATATCTGGTGATCAAAGGGGGGGGCTTGCCTGGTTGCTCTGGCAAGAAGGGTTCATCGTCGGTGTAGTCGATCATAGGGGTACCGGTAGCGGTCTCGGGGTCTACCGGAAAGAAGTAACGGAGGGGAACACAATAAATAACAGAGCAATCAAAGCATCACAAAGCATAACATGGCAGTACACGGTGCTAGTGGTGATCTAACGCAGGGATAGGTAATACCGGCGAAGGGGGAAAACATCCGAGAAGGTATCCCCGATGTTTCGTGTTTTCGGATAAATGAATCGGAGGGGGAAGGTTGCAGGTTTGCTATGCTAGGGACGCGAGGCGGACGAACGGGCTGCGTATCCGGATTCGTCTCGTCGTTCTGAGCAACTTTCATGTACGAAGTTTTTCCAACCGAGCTACGGTTTATTTTATATTAATTTTAAAAGATTTAAATCATATTTTGGATTTATTTAATTGTTTTAAATCAACATTATCCATAATAGTGTTTGCTGATGTCAGCATGATGTCAGCAGTCAACAGAACGTTGACTGGGTCAAACTGACGTGTGGGGTCCACATGTCATTGACTGATTAGGCTAATTAGGGGTTAATTAAGTTAACTAGTAATTAGGTTAATCTAATCAAGATTAATTAAGTTAATCAATTCTTTAATCTATCAATTAATTAATTAATATTTTAATTCTTTTAATTATTATTTATTTATTTGTTTTTAGTTCCTTTTTTTAATAAAACGTTCTAGTGGCTAGGCCCACCTGTCTGTGGCACAGGGGCCTTGCGGGTCGGGCGAGCGGGAGTGGGCGCGTGGCTAACGGGCATAGCCCGAACGGGCGCATGCCCGAGGGGCGCTGGGCACGCACGGCGCTCGCCGGCGGCCAGGACCAGGGGAGACGGCAGAGGGGTGGTCGCGGACCGGCTGGGCGGAGCGAGCGCAGGGGGCGTGGCTGGAGGTGGTGGTGGCAGGGGGAGGCGCTCGGCGGCGAGGCCAGGGGCGGAGCGGCGCGTGCGGTCGCGAGCAGAGGCAGCCGCCGACGCCAGCAGCGGCGGGAGGCAAGCGAGGCACGACGGCGGGTTCGACCGGACGGAGCAGGGCGGAGGCCACCTCGGTCGGGTGCCGCGATGCGCGTGATGGCGCACAGGAGCAACGACGAGCATGGTTGCGAGGCGACGGCATGCGCAGGCGCCTGCGGCGTGGGTGCGCGGCCGTGGGCGCGCCCGATGTGCGGTGGGAGCGAGGCAGAGGAGAAGGAGGGGCGCCTCACGAGGTAGCTGTAGGGTATGGGGCAGCGGAGCTCGGGGAGGAAGATGGGGACGACGGAGAGGACAGCGAGGCGGAGGCGCGTCGAGCTCCGAGCGGCGAGGATCGGCGACGGGTCAAGGCCGCGGCTTCCGGAGGGCTGGTGACGAGGTCCGGTGGCGCCGGGGACGGCTTCGGGCGACGGGTGGCGGCGCCAGGGGCGATGCGGTCGGGACGGCGCCAAGAGGGACGAGGGAGCGAGGTGTGGACGGGGCGGCATCGGTGTGGAGGCGGGGCAGCGTCGGTGTGGTGCGCCCCGATCCCTATTGGATCGGAGGGAGAGGGAGATGGGGGGAGTGCGTGAGCCCTGATCCGATCTGGATCGGGGGGGAGTGGGTGTCGGTGGGGGGTTATGGTTTGGGTAGTGGGGGTTATGGAGGATTGGGTGGCCAGTTGGGCCTGGCCTGGTGGTTAGCTGGGCCACGGCCCAGCAGGGGGGCTTTGTTTCTCTTTTTTTCGGTTTTTTTCCTTTTGTTGTTTTATTTATTTTAGAGTATCTAAGTACTTTCTAAAAATGTGTTCTCTTCACCGTAATTACCTAGGCAATACTTGGCACAATCCGAACATTTTGTTTTAATGTTTGAAAACTTTTATTGTTTGCTTGATTTTTAATTTGAATTCGAATCGGTTTCGAACTATCGCGAGATTAGTAATAGTAATCGAGGTGAAGTGGCATCATTAGCAGAGGTTCACTATAGCTTAATTATCCGGGCGTCACACACAGGTACCCCTGTCCGCGGACGGATGCGGGAGAAAATTTGCGGGTTGCCGTTGGAGATGCCCTAAGAACGCAATCAGGTCTAAGTCGCGGCTCTACGTCGCCGGGGACAGAATTACTTTGGACGGCCGAGCCACCACCACGCCTCATCGAGCACAAATGGGAGATGGATATGCCTAAGAGCATCTACAGCAAGGCACCCCAAACCGTCCCCAAATGCCTAGATGAAGGGCCCGGTCACTGATCGGTCATGAAAAACCGACCCATCGGGCACCCTAAATCGTCCTCAAACGTCCGGGATATCCGGCGCCCCTTATATCCAGCCCAAATATGGGGCGGCCTGGGCGGGTCCGTCATGTTAGCTTGGCCCAGCCTGGCCCACGTGTGCCCCACAAATATCCCCATCCATAAAACCCTAGACCGTAGTCAATCCGAACTCCACTTCAATCCCCTCTCCGTCCACTCCACTTTCGATCCCCTCCGAACCCATTCGATGGCCGACGACCGAAGCAGCACTGCCTCTTGTGGGGAATCTGGCTCCGACGACGACTGGGCGAGCCTGCTGCGCGAAGCGGAGCCTGGCGATGTGGAGGAGCTCGCCCTCCGCATCGCGTTGAGGCGTTCGCAACTCGACCAAGGCGGATCCGGCAGCGGCGGGTCTACTTCGGCAACGCCCGGCGCCCGTTGACGCAGCGCCGACGATGTCGTCAGCCTGTGTCGCAGCTGTGGCCGCTCCGCTCCTTCAAGTACGCCGCCCACCATCACCCTCTTCTCCGGAAGTGGTACCCGACCACCGTGGGGTCCTCGTGCTCGTGCCGGGGCCGGCGCGCACAAGGACGCTCGAGTCCGAGGCACGAGCAGCCCGGCGCCAGCGACAACGGGTGAGGGGGACGGGCAGTGGCGGGGAGGCGTTGTTTGTGCACCGGTCGCGCGTGAGCGCCCTGGTCGATCCCATGGCTGCGCGCCTCGCGTCGGTTCTCCGCCGCTCTCCCACAACGGCAGAGACGGATGCGCGGCGCCTCCGCCGCAAGAATGCCAAGGTGCTTCGACTCGCCTTCGAGTTTTCAGAGTGCAAGGCAAACAAGGAGGCGATGGCAAAGGCGAAGGCGGCCCGCCATGCGAAGAAGCAAGACCGCCTGCTCCGCTGGCTGTTGGGCAAAAAGGTGCAGCTCCGACTCCGACCTAACGGACGGCTCCCCCTCCAGCTCCGACGACGACGCACCTCCACATGATGACACCTACATGGATAAGGGGCACAACCACGCCGACGACCGGAAGGGGATGGGGCCTGCGAGAAAATGGTGATTTCATCCGCTATTCCCCTTTTTATTTATGTTTTATCTATGTTTCTAAGTATTTGTATTATGAATTTGCATTGTCCGCCGATGAACCTTGTGATGAACTATTTGCTTTTATCCGGCGATGCAATGATGATCCGGCTAGTTGATCGTGTTTATACTTTATACGTGGCATTGCATGGGTTTAAGATTTCGGATATTAGGTTGGGGTTTAAGATTTCGGATATTAGGCGGGCGTTTGAGAGACTGGATTTATCAAGTCCGGTTATGTGCTCTAACCTGCTGTATCATGTGACCTTGCTCAGATTTAAAAACAGCAGAGAGCGCCCCTGTTGAGAGTCGAGCGAGAGAAGCACGTCCCGGCCCGATCCCCAATCTTCCCCGGCGGTGATGCCGGCTGGAGGAGAGAAAGGGAAAGGAGCCCGGAGGAGCTATGTATATATTAAGTCTAAGTTGAGTCTTGCCCATGTGGCGTCTGGCGCTATGCCGAGGTGGAGAGTACCGCCGCCGTGTTAGAGCAGCGGCCGGTGGTTAGCGGTGGCTCCAGTCCTGGCTGCGCTGGTGTGCCAGTTGCTTGTGAGGAGTTGGTTGCCGGCGACTCCACGAATAAGCTCATTTGGTCCGCTGATCTGCAAGAGGTCCTTATTCTCCTCTGCTTCCAAGGTTACCGTGGTGGTGAAGGAGGAAGAGAGGAAAGATGGAGATCCAGTTCGGGTTCGAGCTCATCACCGACGAAGACCATGGATGTCCTATGGCTCCCGTTGTTGCGGTCGATGCCGGCCGTCGCCGTCGAATCCTCTGACTGAATGGCGGTCTTTCTTCTTCCTCCCGGCCAAGAGTCAGATGGGAGGCACTGCAGCTTCATGCTGGAGTTCATGGCGTGGTGCCATGGAGGGCTCGCCGCACCAAGTGGTGCCGTCCCCGGTGAAGACGAGTCAAGTTTCATGCTGGAGTTGGTAGGGACCCGATTGCTTTTTTCATCAATTTTCTGGGGTCCTCTTTGTTAAAGTCAGGGACCGGTTAGTGTTTTCCTTTTTCGTTCAGGGTCCTGATGTAAAATCGTTGTGTACTACTCCTTTCTAATCAATGCAGCTTCGGGGTCCTTCTGGGCCCTTAGTTTGTTCAAAAAAAACTGTTGTATCTGATGGATTGACAGGCGGCCACCGGTTCAGGCCAGTGTGGTGCCCTGGTGGGGTTCAAATATGGCAGGCCAGTGTGCTGCGCGCGGGGCGCGGGACGCGCGCGGACAGCGCCCCAAGCTCGGATCTGCTGGGTGGCGGCCTAGCGGGTGGCTCCGGTGGCGTCTGGGGTTGCTCTCGTCATCCCCGACCCGATCTAGAGGTGCTCGCACGGCGCGAGGTGGTAGGGCGTCGTGGTGGTGAGAGGCTCGTGGCGGCCGTGCCCGATCTGGGTTCTGGCGTGTCTGCGGCCAGATCTCGCCGTCCGGCGGCACCTGGTGGTGGTGTTGCTGGTGGATGTGGGTGGGTTCCCCAGGAAGCGTGTCCACGCCCGGCACTTGAAGTAGGGGCGCCGTCCAGCCTTTCGGTGCTAGAGGAAGACTGCGCTGACCAGTTCCAGCTCGGATGTCCGGTCCTTGCGCGCGGCAGTGCGAGCGCGTCAGTTTTGGCTTGGTTACGCCCAATTCCGGCGCGCAGCGGTGCGGGCGGGCCTGTTTTGGTGCCACCTTGGCTTTCCTTGTGCGCTGCGGTGCGATCTCTCGCCCAGATCTGCGCACGGAGGCAGAGGTTGGCCCGAACCGGCTTTGGTTCGCCCAGGTCTTGCGCGCGGCGGTGCGGACCGGTTAGGTTGGTGTGTGGTCGAGTTCTGCGTGCAGCAGTGATAGCCCCGTGTCTGGAAGTGTGTGCTTGGGCTTGTTCTACCCGGTGGTGTTGGGTTGGTCTCGGATCCGGGATTGTTGGTAAAAGACTCGGCTTCGGATGAAAATCCTGCATCGACCTGGTCGGTGCCGACGGTAACGGCATCTACGGATGCCGTCTTCCTCCTTGGAGGTACCGCCGTGAAGCTCGTTGCTCTTGCTACCTCATGGCAGAGGTCTTCCGATGAAAACCTAAGATCTGGTTTCATTAGATCGGGTGACGGTGTTGTCCTTGATATCACTTCCTTCTTGTAGGCGTCATCTTGAAGACCTTGACGATGAATTCCGATGATGTGCATGGTTGATGGTGGTGCTTGGGTGTGTGTTGGTGGAAGCATGGTCCTTTTTCTCTTTCTTTTCTTTCGCACTTGCCTTTTTGCAGTGCGTTCCTTCTCTCGAGGTTTTTCTGTAATTCCTCTTCTGATCAATGAATTTGACAGATCTACTGTCAACATTCCCAAAAAAAAAGTACTACTGTCCCTACGGCATTCTTGACGAGGCTTTCCATGTGAGCCTGCACCGCTGCGGAGGGGAGTCGCACTTGAGGAACTTCGTCGTCCTTAAATGCCTCGAAGGCGTCAGGATAGATATAAACTCTTGCCGGCGGACCGCGATACAGGTACGCGCCCGGAAGGACGTACCGGAGACTGTCGACGATCACTCCACATATCCGATCTACGATCGCATCGCATCCAGGACCAGCCCACATGTTAGTTACTGTGGCCATTAGATTGGAAGTGGCCGGTGTGTGAACGTCAAGCGCATACGACAAGAGCAAAGGAGGCATGTACGTAGTACGTACGCGGCGGGCTAGCGTTCGGACGGCTACACTGCAGCATGTGACCTTGTAACAGTCGCTCGCTAGCGAGTAGTACTGCTGACGCCAACGTACGTCGACGCATTTCGGCAAGGCAAACATCGATTCTTGATTGCACCAGAAAGACGTGGGCCCAGCCAACAGGGACCAGATGCCGACCGATCGAGGCGATCGAATTGAATGCTGGACCCATACGCACCTAGTAGCAGTACGTTTTACGTACTTTGGTTAACGCCAACTCCACCAAGCAACCCCATCTTGTCTACGTGCGTTTGTTTAGAGTAGAACGGACGAATAGCGCGGTCCAACGCGCGGCACAAAACGGACAAATGTCCGGATTTCGTCCGTTTTCGATCCATTCCCGGTCCAAACTTGCGTCGAGTTTGGGGTGAAACGGACATCGCGCGGATGGGCTCGCCGCACGCCCTTGTTCCCTCGTGGCCCGTCTGTCCGGGACATTAGCAGTCCCTTCGCTTCTAATGCTTCCACCCCCTCTCCCTGCCCGCGCCCGCCGCCGGCGCCGCCGCTATTCTCCGGCCGCCGCCTCACCGCGCACCCTCGGCTGTCCATACCAAACCACGTCTCAACATGGCCGCCACCACGCCCGCGCTTTCGCCGTAGTTTTGGCCGTCGCCGTCGCAGCCGGCGGCAGAGGGGATACGACCGCCGGCGACGTACCACGGCGGCCACGACAGCTTCCGTCAGGTGCTCCAGAGCAGCCAGTAGCCGGCCGCCAACCACCCCTACTGCATCGTGGTGATCATCGCGGCCTCTTTGCCACCACGACCGCAAGGTGTTCGACACTTTGCCCACAAAAGGTATGGACAGTGGAGATGAGTTTTTCTTCCACCACTTCATTTGTTCATCGGACGATTCGTCGTCGGATGATGAAGATCTTGTGGTGGCTGCACTGGTCGTTCACGACCACATTCAACGGCAGCTTCCTCGGTATAGGGGGTCACTCCCTGGCCATGCTCCCAACCTGAACCGCAACAGGGAGAGAGGCCACACCCTGCTCTATGCCGATTACTTTGCGAACACCCCGCTCTTCAAGCCGGATAAATTTCGTCGCCGTTTTCGAATGGCAAGGCATGTGTTTAATCGTATCCGAGAGGGAGTGGTTGCTCATGACCCATACTTCGAGTGCAAGACGGATGCCCTCGGCAAGCTTGGATTCTCCTCTTACCAGAAATGCACCGCGGCCATCTGCATGCTTGCATATGGAATTTCAGGCGATCTGGTGGATGAGTATGTGCGTATGAGTGAGACAACATGTCTGATGTCAATGTACAAGTTCTGTCAGGCTGTGATCAAGGTGTTAGGCCCGGAGTACTTGAGGCAGCCAACTGCCGCTGATACAGAGAGATTGTTGGCGACCAACGCAGCTAGAGGCTTTCCAGGCATGCTTGGCAGCATAGACTGTATGCACTGGGAGTGAAAGAACTGTCCATTTGCTTGGCAGGGCCAGTACAAGGGGCATGTCAAAGCATGCACTGTCATATTAGAAGCGGTGGCTTCACAGAATCTTTGGATATGGCATTCTTTCTTCGGCATGGCAGGTTCTCACAATGATATCAACGTGCTGCAGCGTTCTCCAGTCTTCGCAAGGCCTGTAGAAGGCCACTCCCCACCTGTCAACTTTGAGATCAACGGCCACCAGTACAACAAGGGATACTATCTAGCTGATGGATATATCCTCAGTGGTCAACTTTTGTGAAGACAATCTCCAACCCGCAAGGTGAGAAGAGAAAGAGATTTGCCCAAATGCAAGAGAGTGCTAGAAAGGATGTGGAACGTGTTTTTGGTGTGCTTCAATCCCGGTGGGGTATCGTTCGAAACCCTGCACTGTCATGGGATGAAAGGAAGCTTTGGGAGGTGATGACTGCTTGTGTGATCATGCACAACATGATCGTCGAGGACGAGCGTGATGAGAGTATCTTCGACCAAGGATTTGATTATCAAGGTGAAAATGTTGAGCCCCTGCACCAAGAACCGGCCACATTTGAATAGTTTGTGCAATTCCATCGTGAGCTGCGTGATTGGCGCACTCATTTGGATTTTCAAAATGACTTGGTTGAGCACGTGTGGGATCACATTGGCAACCAATAGATGTATTGGTTCATTTTATGTTCATTCAAGACAATTTTGATTTGGTTGTAAAACTATTTTATTAGAGACAATTTTGATTGGGTTGTCAAACTATTTTTATTTTCAGACAATTAATATTTGGACGTGCAAACTTGTTTTGATTTAAAAATATGGGCATTTTTTGCCCTGGCGGACAGGATGGGGCAAACTGATGCGGCCGCGCGCTGGGCGCACGGCTACCGCATCTCAGGACAGGCCTGGACACGACCCCATTGTCCAACCCAAACGGACCGATTCCGGATAAAGCGGACGTTCGTTTTGGGTCGCACGGTGGAGTTAGCCTAAGAGCGGAGAAGAGTTTTGTTTTCACATGAGAGGGTAGAAGAGTTTTTTTTAAGCTGAGAGGGAAGAAGAGTTGGCGTCATGGCCTGCATGCATGCCACCGGAGTTGTGATGGTGACATTGGCAATCGTTGTGGGAGAGAGAGAGAGTCCCCGCCGTCCTCACTTCTTTACCTCGAAGTTTGATGGCATCATGTGCATGGTCGGAGAAAAAAAATCAAAATGATCCGAGTATTCATTAAGAAGAAAAGAGTTGCTTGGTTAACGGAGAAAAACCACCCGAAAACAAGAATGCTTGGTTAATTATGGAAAACCGAGCGAAAATCGGTACAACCGCTGAGCAGCAGACATAAGACGCCACACTCACACCACTCTAAAGAGGGTCACTCAGGCGTCATCGTCATCACTCCTCCTCTGAAGGCGTCATCGCCATCCCTAAACCCTGAGCAAACGACTCCGACTTGGCCGTAGGCGGTGATTGACTCAACCCACACCGTAGAGGCCGCGCAGGGTTGTATGAAGATCCACGCCAGAAACTCAGTCACCTATGACCAAACATAACCAGATAGGCACATGAGATATTTATTTATTACACAAAGGAAATATCAAGTCCTTCATATAATATCGACATGGACGTGCAACAATAGATGCTTCGCAATTCAGAAGAAAACTACACCCTCTATGAAAGAAATATAAGAGCGTTTAGATCATTATTTTTAATGATCTAAATTACCGATCTAAACGCTCTTATAATTCTGTGAAAGAAATATAAGAGCGTTTAAATCATTATTTTTAATGATCTAAATTACCGATCTAAACGCTCTTATATTTCTTTACAGAGAGTTAATTTCTTGGTTTGAATGCAGCTCTGCCTTGCTATGGAACAACTAAGCTTTGCTGGTGGAAGTGTATTTTCCCTCCACAATATAGACAACCGTGTAATGCTAGAACGAAAATCCTAAACGAACGGACCTCCCTCCCCCCCCCCCCCCCCCCCCCCCCCCCCCCCCGAATTTCAGGCGGGGTGGCCCCTCACCCCAATTTGTTCCAATCAGATGGTCCTAGCTAAGCTCTCGTGAGTGTAGCATTGCTCATGCTAGAATCATATCCGTTGATTATGGAAATTTTAAAATACTCCTCCGATCCATGTTACTTCTCGCTCAAACGGATGTATCTAGACTTTTTCTGTGCTAGATACATCCATTTGGGCGACAAAGTAATATGGATCAGAGGGAGTAGCTTTCTTTTACTTTAAATCAATTATGTGTCATATGTAAGAGCCAATAAGCATGTACTGCATGGGGTCGTTTATGTTTCAACCGATGTTGGTTCAGCCATTTTCAGATCTCGTCTCAAGCGTTGAGTGGTTATTGCGGTCTTTAAAGCAAAATATGGTGACTGCGTCTACAGGTATCCCTTTTCTGTTGGTTCAATGCAATTTTTAATCTTTGATGGATGACGTACAATCGGAGGAAGAAAAGACTAGTATGACCAATGTAATTTTATCTTTTACTAGTCGTTTCACGTCTAATTCTCTTTCTATTGTATTGGCTATTGTTTTCCTTGATAATTATGAGAACAAATGCCAAAAAGATTGTAATTGTAGTCACTCTAAAAAATAGTAAACTATCATGCAAATCTAATTGTCAATGTACAAATTGTAGTCCCTCTAAAAAATAGTAACAACCATGCAAATCTAACTGTCAATGTACAAATATAAAACTAGGCCAGCAAAGGAAGGAGTCCCCGTGGCTTTTTAATTAAAAAAATATGCGACACACAAGTTTGACCCCGTAGAATTAACCTATATGGCTAAAAGTTTTTTGGTGAATATGCATTGTTGCGTATCATTTCATTGATTGGGGGGGGGGGGGTGAAAGTACAGGGTGCAACTCTAGGGGGCGCACGTGGTACAGCGTCCCGAAGAGTGCCAGAAGAGCGGAAAGGAGGATGCTCAGCCTCAGTACACTCATTCTCAGGTTACATCAATAATTGATCCGAGCCTAGTTGCTCCTGCACGGGCCCATAGGCGGGCTTCCTCTTTGATTGTGCGAGCAAGATCCTTGTTCGATGGTTGGGTATTGTCAAACACGGCGGCGTTACTGTGTTTCCAGATGGACCAGGCAGTGAGGGCGACGGCGGAGTTTGCCCCATTGCGGAGGTGTGCCGGAGCGGAGCTGTTGATCATGGACCACCAGGTGAAGAAGCCGTCGGCCGGGCTTGGAGTGGGTACTGGAAGGCGACACCAAGAGAGGATCTCATGCCAAGTTATCCTAGAGAAGACGCACTGGGCGAGTAGATGATCCAGGGTCTCCGGCTCCTGGCTACAGAGCTTGCAGAGTGGGTCATGCGGTAGGCCATGGTGAGCGCGGTGCTCGGCAGTCCAGAAGCGGTCCATGGAGGCAAGCGAGAGGAAGAATTTGGCTTTAGTCAGTGCCCATGATCGCTAGATAAGACGCCAGTGGGGGTGGTGGTCGATCCGTGGAACAAGGCTTTGTAAGCGGACTTGGACCTACGTTGGCAGGAACACACCACTACACTCCCTCAAAGCAAACGCGCGCACGTGCGCGCGCGCACACACACAAAACACCACTACACTCCCACGACCAGACCAAGAGCGCATCCACCAATTTTCAAATATACGTTGGACTTGGAGTGGCGTTAGATATTTCATAAGCTGGGCACATGTGCCTGGTAAGAGGTTGTTTGATTAGACACCTTTTGGCTTATAAGCTAAAGTGCAAAAGCCAAAATTAAGCCTAACTTTTTGCCTTATAAGATAAAGTAAAAAAGAAGTAAGTTAAGTCAAATCGAACACCCCCAAGACATGACAGAAAATATCTAACACGATGATAGGTCTCAAACACATGTTATATTTTCAGCAGAATTATCATGATGTATTCTATGTAAAAAAACACAAGTCCTCGATTTAAAAAAATACATAAAGAGCCACAGAGCAACAGGGGCTCGCCGGGGGCATAGGACCCACATGGCAAGCTCATGCGGCTTAGCCGCTGGCCATGTGGTTGGGTCGTGTTGGGCCATAGAAGCCCCCTGGCGCAACTTTTTTGCCCATATATTCTTTGTCGTCCTCAAAAAGTTGAACATGTTTTCTCCATAATTTTCCTTTGGGTAGAGGTGGCCACCATCTCCAATCTTCTTCCGAGAGGGTTGTTTGGAGGCTACTACAAAGAGGTGCAATCTTCATCATTGACATCACTAGCTCCTTCTCCATTATCACCATCATGTCTCCCCCATCCATGTGTGAGTAATTTTCTATATGCACATAGGGTGGATGTAAATTGAATGAGATCCATCATGCAATAGTTATCATATTTGTTATGGTTTGATGCCTAGTGTCATCTATTTTCTAAGATTTATATTGCTATGACTTGCATATGATTAATGCTTCTCACTAGGGCCCGAGTGATATGAATTCAGATCAAACCGTATTTATTTCATGAATATATATTTTTTTGGATGATACCTGAAAGTTACATGCACTTGTTACAGTTTTGGCAACGAAGACCTCAAAGTGACAATAATCAGGGAAATCAATGGGAATGGCCATAATTTGAGGATTACATGTATTCATTCAGAGTACCTTAACTACCCCTAGTTCCCATTATGACCTGCATAAGTAGGAGGGTGGAACAAACTATGTTCAACAAGTTTTATTGCAAGCACGTATAAGTACATACAAAATGTATGCCTACGTAAGTTAAAGAATATGTGCTAGCAATTATGGCCTATGTTTGATTAATTCTATTTGTGCAACCTCCCACTATCCATTGCCATGCCTATGTTATTTGTTGCTCTATTTTAAAAATGCTAGTAAAAAACAACAGTCACATGTGTGGTATTTGCTAGTATTACTGTTTTTATTACTGTCGGGTATTACTTTATTACTTTTTCCACAATCAAACAACATCACTTCATCGCATGCTTTTGCTAGTAAAAAATTCTCTCGAGCAGCTGTTTTACTTTCATGTGTGGTTGTAGGATCGAACGTATGTTTAGAGGGGGGTGAGTATACTAGTAGCAAAAATTAAAGTACTATTTCCCCCCAAAAAAACTTGGCATATTTATCTTAGCTAGCAATACACAAGCACCCTACACATGCAAGTCTAGAGTATAGGCAGCGGAAAGTAAAGACATGCAAGTGCTAGTAAAGTAGAGAGTAAAGTTTGATAGAATCGCAAACGCAAGTTGACAGAGTGAAGATTTTTGACCCGTGGTTCCAATAGTGGTGCTATCGTATGTCCACGTTGATGAACACAAATCCACGAAGGATCTAAGATCACAAATATCTCAGTTGCGATATTCCACTGAGGAATAGAGTCCACGAAGGGCTCATACCCACAGAGGGTCCATGAAGGAGCAACCTCACATATTCCACCATGGCTTACGCCCACGAAAGACTAGCCTCCCTTGGGTAGATCTTCATGAAGTAGGCGATCTACAAGCCCTCACAAACTTCTTGGCTTCTCCACAACGGTTGGAGACTTCCAAGCACACTTAGCTGATGTAGGAGGCGCCACCTTTCAAAAGGTAATAGATGTTGTTGTTGAAGATGAACTCCTTGCTCTTGTGCTTCAAAAGATAATCTCCTCAACACTCAAATACTCCCACATATTTTGGCTTTGGTAGGAGAGGATTTGGGCGGAAAGAAATGACGTGACTATAAATCAAAGGATCAATGGTTGGAATCCCTTTGAAATCAGCACAAAAGGAGGTGGAACTTTCTCTCTGAAAATGGATATGAGTGGTGTTTGCTTCGAGAGACAATGGTGGAGTTGGTGGGGGCATATATAGGATGACCAAAATGTAAACGTTACACACACTTTTGCACACATCGGTGAGACCGACTGGATGATTCAGTCTGACCTATAGGTACAAAAGGCAGTAGCTTCGGATCGTTTTGGTCACACCGGGTGAAGTTGATCGGTGGCTCCGAGTTGTGATGACCTCAGCACTTTTTCACGCTTTAGCGTCACCGACTAAAATAGTTCAAAAATTTCGAACAAATTACAGTAGGCAACCGAAGGTTGGGCATATAATATAGATGGTTCGGTTAGTCCGAATGGACATCTCAGTGAGACCGAACCAACTAACGTTTAGGACAATGACTATATCTGTTTGATCGGTGAATCGTAGAA
This sequence comes from Aegilops tauschii subsp. strangulata, assembly GCF_002575655.3. Classification (NCBI taxonomy): domain Eukaryota; kingdom Viridiplantae; phylum Streptophyta; class Magnoliopsida; order Poales; family Poaceae; genus Aegilops; species Aegilops tauschii. Next base: position 484,470,629 of record NC_053036.3, read on the forward strand.
TATGCATCGCTGAGTCAAAGTGGAGTTTAGAGTTTGATATAGTGGGAACTTCTGAGCATGTCTGAGGTTTTTTGGAGTTTGATCTCTAAGCACTTGAGTAATGAACTCATGTTCTCAACCTCATCCCTTTCTAATAGTACCAGTATACCTATGGACTCAGTGTGATCTTTGATCACTTATAAATATAAATGAAGAGTCCTATCGCATGAATCAACACTTGTCATTAGCATTTTGAGGGGTCCATTTTCATTTCCCATGTTGTACCAAAGATGAATTTTCCTCAAATATTCCTTGAGCACGCATTGGTTCAAGGATATATATGTCGTCATGAGTTACTAAAATCACCCAGGGGATTAGATGCACTTTCAATCTCCCCTTTTTTTAAATTGGTGACAACATATAGATCAAAACTTTGACAAATGATATAAACATGAATAATATGTCACTTTGATAAGTATGTGATAAACAAGAATTCCCCTAAACACGAATATTGTCGCTTTGAGAAGTATGGTGCATCATAAAGATCGTCCTATCTCCAATGGCCAAATTGTAATCCTTTAGTAGATCCTTCCACCCACTGAATTTGGGTCGATCACAAGGATCGTCCATGGCATATAGGGGTTTCCACTAGCTGGGGTCATTGGCGATGTATAGTGAGAGCTCCTATTTGGCAAATAGGGTGGGGCACACAAATCTCCTCCTGCGTGGTTTGTGCCGGCCCAAAGCGGGGGTGAGGGGCACTTGTTTTCCTTTTCATTTCAATTTTCCTTTCGATCCTTATTTATTTATTTATTTTATTCATTTTCCCTTTTTCTTTTCTTTTTATTTTCATTTTTACTTGTAGCAAAATTCAAAAACTTCTCAAGAATTTCAAAAAGGTTACTGGATTCAAAAAATGTTTTGAATTTCTAAAGAAATTTTGAATTTAAAAATGTTCCTAAATTTCATAAATTGTTCACAAGTTTGAAAAAACATTTCAAATTCCAAAAAATGTTCCCAGATTTCAAAAAATTACATAAATATTAATATTGTTCTTGTATTTAAAAAATGTTCCAAATTTCAAAAAATGTCCACAAACTTGAAAATTATCCGGTAATTCAACAAATATTCATGATTCAAAAGTATGTTCTTGAATTTGGAAAATATTCAGAAATTCAACAAATGTTTGTGAATTTCAAAAAATGTTCTAAATTTAAAAACATGTTCAGGAATTCAAAAAAGGTGAAATATTTTATATTATTTCATGAATTTCATATTCATGAAGCTAAAAAATCTTTAGAAATTCAAAAAATAGCCATTCTAATATTTTCCAATTTTTTGAAGGAATTTGAAAAAAGAGAAAAAACCCAACCCAAAGAGAACTAGAAAAACTAAAAAACAGGAAAGATGAAAAAATGGGTTCAATAAATGTTCTGGAACCTTCCAAAACCAGTGGGAGCCGAACCGCAAATGGGTTGGCCCAATAGGAGGTGCGCCTTATGTTGCTATCCACTATAGTACGCGGTAAATAGGAGTCACCATGTGCATACATAGTCTGCTAAAAATGGTTGGGGGAGCGATTGGCAGGGGTCTAGCCCATGCTTGGCCCCCTATGTCTCCGCCCCTATTCGTAACATCGCCGGTCGCTTACTTGCAGCAACACTGACATCGTCGTAGCAAACCGTCCCACATCCGCATCAGCGTGTGACGCCGTCTCTTGCATCATTAGCATGGTTGTTCTTTGTAGTAACACTACCCCGACACCCCGCCACCACTAGTGAGCGGGGCATTGTCTTGCTACAACGGTAAACAACAGCGCCCGCCATCTCCGGCGTGCCAACCTCACGTCTTCGTTTCGGGCGAGTATGAAGTCGTGCTGTGGCCTAAAGCGCAGTGGTCCAGAGGGTTGCACATGGCAGTAGTAGTGGATAACAACATTAAAACACACCAAAAGCCGTGTGCAACGCGCTGGTGAGAAGGCAGGAAGAGGCTTGAGGGATAAGAAAGAGAGATGCTACACTTATGTGGTCAATTTATGGGCCAGCTTACGCGCATAGTTAAAAAAAATCGAAGAAGCACCCTAACCAGTAACGTTATAGGTTCAGGATTCACCAGTTGGACCACCGCTCAACCTGTTCGTTGTCGACAAAAAAACCAAAATATGCAATCTATTTTTAAAATAAAAACTGACTTGACACCAAATGAATACACAAGTATTCGATGTAATCAAACAATAAAACAAAGCGTATTGTAGTTGGTATTAGGCCATTGGCGTACCATGGGTCAAGGTTGTTGTTGAAGTCTAGCTTATTCATCGTCTTAAGAATACTTTTTCCCTTTCCCCCAACCTTGTGCCCCTCTGCCCCCGTATCTTCTTTGCCCCTTTATCTTCATCACCTCCAACCCTCTCTCTCCCAGATTCGACTGCCCCGCCGGTCGGGGAGGCGAGAGGGGCCCACGTTCCTGTTCCTTTAGTTGTAGGTTGTATGCCTTCCTAGTGGCAGTTGGCTCTCTACCCTTACAAATAGACTAGATACTCCTGGCCTCTCTTCCTCATCCTCCCGGTGGCCACGAGTGGAGTTGAAGAGAGCAGATCTGAGGTTCTCTGTTGGACTTCTGTTGGCGTTGCCCCGTCTCCTCAATTATGACCTCCTCTTCCATTGGATCTTGCCACCGTGGTGGTGGAAGAGATTTTAGCAATGCATCATTCGTGGATTTAGTGCCTTTTCTTTCTCCTTGTTTTTTCTCTTTAGCCATAACAAACACCTACTTCCTCCACCTATGCTCAATGGTTTTGGTCCTCATCATCCTTCTCTTTGTCGAGTTTCTTGATTTGGTGCTTCATCTTCTTCTTCCTGTTGGTCCGAGCGGACAGTTCTTAGGTGTCGCATACATTTATCTACCTTTCCTGGCAATGTCTCCTTCTTCCTTTGGTGAAGTTTTCTCTTATTTTCTGCATCAAAGGGATGCCTTCTTCTATCAAAGTTGAGCTCAGTTGGCTGTTGTTCTTCCTTTCCAATCTCCACTTCGAGGCCTGCTTATTAGCCTTGGGAAACAACATCTGCTTGAATCTAGCGGCGGCGTTGCTCAACCCGTGCTTTGCAGCAGTGTCTTGCTGCTGTTGAGGAAAGAGCATTGACAAGAACCATGCCTTCTTCAGCTACAACCTCTATATCCTCGATTGTAAGATTATCCGTGCGGGGGGGGGGGGGGGGGGGGTGGATCCTGGCTCTCTTCTTTGATGGTTAGTGCTGGCCGGAGTTCATCTCTGATCGGCGTCACTGGACCATCTCAGACGCGTGTGCAGCCACGTGGGCTACATGAATCCTCAAAAGGTGCATGCCAACAGATGGCAACTTCCCTGTGGGCAACTTTTAGGGTCAGTTCTTTTGGTTGCTTCAAAAATAAGCCACCTCCTCCCTGGCTTTTCCCATAAGCCGCCTCTCTTATTTACTAGATCGGTATCGCGCCTTGGCGCGAGGGTGCCAGTCCCAATGATATGGTAATTAGGCAATGCTCAAGTTAGTAGGAATCCTGATTTTGCATACATATTCAAACAGGACAACAAATTAAAAGAAAGAGAAAACATTCACTTGTAATAGAAGCAAGTCACCATCAAGTTCAACATAGTCAAGAGATTATAAGGCAACATCAAGTTTATTGAGTTCAACGGACCACAAAAGGTAACCACTTGACATTAAGCTCAGTACTAAGAGCGTGAACATGAGAGCAATTACAAAGAGTTGGAACATAATAAAGAAGAAAAAGGTAGACACAATGACAGTAGAGACGGTAAATCTATGAAGCCATAGCTATTAGGCATACTAAATAGTAGCTCCATTTGATTGCCTTGCCGACGGTGGGTCGAGAAAGCCATTACCAACTTGCCCCGCCACTCCCTCCTGTGCGCATCCCATCTTGCCGTGGCGCCGGTAACGCGCTGCTTGCCACGACGACCACGCCCCACCTCTCACTCCTTTGTGCAAGACATCTTGTACAAATTACACAAATTAAAAGCTATGGTACAAATTTAAAAATAAATCAATAAAGATCTAATCCTAGAAACTAAATCAAGCTAGCCATGCATATTTCATCTCAAAATAGGAACACATATCCTTGGGCTTGATTACCTAAATTCAACCAGAGATCCTCGTAGCAGAGGGGTAGACGAGCAAGAAGGCTTACTTGTGAGCAGAAACTACAGTGCAGGGTAGATCAAGTCATATCCTCTTGCCTCTCTAATTAATAATCGAAGAAGCAACAGCTCAATTGGGGGGGGGGGGGTACTAACCATGGGGATCGAAGGGGTTCCCTACTTCAAGATGCGCGAAAGGGAAGCTACGTCATGGACCTTGTACAGTAGGGGGAGGTGATCTCGGGCCTGGTTGCCTTGTATATTGTTCTCAGTTATTAGATATTCCTGAGAATTTGCCAAAAAACATATCTGCACGGTTATTGCGCTGCTGCGAATATATACTGTTCTCAGTTAATCTCTAAAAGCCTAGCAGAATGAGACAACGGAAAATCATATCACTTGATAATCAAGAGAATTAGCAAATGAAGTAGGCATGTAGATCAGCTAATTAACCTGGGTTATTAGTAGGCGGCTGTGGGATGGCGCATGAACATACGTCTCAACAGTCTCCGCGTCCACCCGTGCAAGAGGTCATCCATAAAGAAGGAAGCTGTTACATGTTCATATATTCTTCAACATACCCGCCATGAAGTTAAGATGTTTCTCGATTAATGAAAGAAACACAAAATTGATAAATAGGGGATGGGCATGCATCTGTTGGAAAATACTTGTGTTGTTTGCAGAATTTAGCATAACACTTAGCCACCTTATGAAATTAACAACACGAATACCCATGGGAATGAAGTAAATCAGGTTGACCTATGAAATATAAGGTCTCATGTAGCTACACCACTGTAGAACACAATTTTATCTTAGGCACGAGAAGCCACGGTTGAAAGCTATGCAAATACTACTTTTTTGCAAAAACAATACAGCAACATGTTTTCATCTCTACGGCTAAATGGCTGAACCAAAATGGGTGAATGACCACTCGAAACGATAACAGGAACGAAACCTACAAAACACTCCAACTATACCTCCTCTGATTTTGCCATCTAGGTACTCGAAACGATGGTTTTCAGAGCTCTGGGAGAGCCAGGATTCTCCCGTGGTTCTTGTTTCTTGATTCCCCCTAATTCCCAATAGATGTTGCTAATCCCCTGCGCTATGAACCAAGGAATCACCATGTACAACACGTGAGTGGAGAAGGACAGTAACATAGATGGATATGTAAAGTAAATTAAGCATGTTTACGTGTTCTCAAATAGAGAGCATGCTCATGTTCTAATACCAAATAGTAAACAGCTGCAGTGTTCAATTAAACAATAGATGGAGAAGAGGAGGTGCAGGGTTCTGCTCTTAACCTTCTTATATGCTCTTTGTCCTCCTTTGCCGTCTCCGAATTTCATCATCCCCTTCTTCTTCTCGTTTTTCTTGGACACGGGATTATACAAAAGAATGAGCGGTGAGAATTAACAAAAAATGTTCCATGTCATATACATAAATATAGCAACATAGTTTATTTTCTAAGAGAGTAGAGATTATATCTTAGCATATAATCTACAGCAAATTTTGCACTGATCATAGATGAACCTTTGTTTCTGAACGATAACTAAAATGTTCAAATGATAATATCACATTAACATATATACCTTATGAAAATTACAAATAGAGCACGATGCTCTATATATGTGTCACAGAAATAACAATTGGAGAGAATTGCAATAAAAAATTGATAAGAAAAAGAGCGGAAAAAACTGACACTCGTCCATAGTAGAATAGCAGGAAAACAATGTTCATATATAAACACTAAAATTCAGGAGCCCTTTTTCCGTACTTAATGGGAACCGTGTAGCTAAGAAACCTGTGTCCAGCTCAAGTACTACTTTCAACTACCTGTATGGCCAATAGTTGTTAAATCTGACTACCTAATCTGTACAATCTGGAAGTTCAACCACTTTCAATACAATTTTCTTTAGGTTTTCTTGTTTTTCTTAGGAGATAACAAGTAACACAAGTGAACAAATCGAATCAAAGGGGATTAAGGGCTGTTGTAGTACAAGGAAAGACCAAAAGAGAAGAGAGGAGGAGAGGGGGGCACACCTCCATGGACATGCACATCACCCCACCTCCCTTGCCCTTCTTCTTCTTGTCCTTCTACTCCTTGCTCATCCATCCCCTTCTCCTTTTCTCTGCACATGGAATTGACATACTAATTCAGGAATTTTTCAAAGAGGAGAGCAATGAACTTTATATTTGAAGCCAAGTTGATCTTTACGGAATAGAGTAAACATATATTATTTTTTGTCGGTGAGAGAACCCATAGAGAAGTGCTAATGGTAGGTAATGCATATTCAGTTCTAACTAAAATGTATTTGCCTTGTCAAAATTACATACATAAGTTAGAATCACAAGGCTGGAGCATTATTCATGAAATTAAAGAAATCACATGATTTGTCCATGGGCACATGTCCTTTTAACTCCATATATATATATATATATATATATATTACAACTTTTACAGTAGTTGGCATTTTTTGGAGCCGTTCGTTTGTCTCGATCTAACGGCGCATACATACGTAGTACTCAAAAGTACGCGGATGAAAGTACTCGAAAGTACTATTAGTCTAGGGGCATTTTAGTCCTAGGAAATATATGACAAGGTGGGGCCCTCTCGTCCAATGCAAAACGGCCGCCCCTCTCCTCCAATGCAAAACCGCCGCCCCTCTCATCCAATGCAAAGCCCCCGCCGTGCTCCTTCCCCTCTTCCATCACCATTGAAACGCGGCCATCTCCTAGCCTTCTCCTCCTTCTCGCGGCCGCAACTTTGCTCTTCTCATCTTCCACATCCACCCCCCTCTTCCATCCACGCAAGATCCTCGATGGAGCAGCAGATCGAGCACATTGGCGGCGGCGAGAACGCCGACTTCGTGGAGATCGCCGGCGGCGACCAGGTCAAGATGGCCAGGTTGACGGAGATCCGTTCTTGGTTTCACAACATATTGCAGATGAACTGGACGACAATGGCCACTTTGAAGCAAATGACGAGGAGGGAGAGGGCAAAGCTTCCCCCCACCCGCACAACCGATGCACAAGGTCGAGATCCTCCTCTGGGCGATGGAGCAGGCCGATTCGTCCAGCCCGTGGACCAGGCGTAGGTGGTGGGCATTCAGATCCAGGGTAGAGCATCCACTGGATCAGGAACCCAAGGTGCACGAGGTGCCATTGCAGATTGTGGAGCCTCCAACCGAGTCGGAGATGACTCCGAAGCACAAGAGGAGGAGGACAGTGGTCGCGACATCGCTTCCCCGCCGTTCTCCATGCTTCCCTCGCCGCTCTCCTTGTCTGAACGGCGCCGTAGCTATGTTTAGGGTAAGATTGCTGAATTTCATTCATCATTACTTGCCACTTGCTTAATTTGATTCTCTGCAATATGTTCTTGCTACCTGTGTACTTGAATCCGTAGCCTCTGGATGGCAGCTTAGTTTGATCGACGAGGCTGTAATGAGTCTAGGCATATAGCGTTGCTATGTTTACTTGCTACGTTTTGATGTGCTGGAGTGGTATCCATGATAGGAAATTTTGTCTGTCACCTCAAGAGTTGTGTTCAAATTACGTGATGCAATCTGTGTAAATTGAACTTGCAATATTTTGGCTGCAAGAAGTGCCTCCAGAAAAGTTCAGTACACAGTTTAGAGTGATAGACTCTGGGTTGACACTGAAATATTTCAATACTGCAAGTTTAGTAGATAGTTGTAGGCATTGAAATATTCCAGTACTGACAGGTTCACACTGAAATATTTGAGTAGTGCAATTGCAGTACACACGGGTACACACTGAAAAAATTCAGTAGTGCAATGCAATTTCAGTACACACGGGTAGACACTGAATATTTCAGTACTGCAGTTTCAGTACATGCACGCAACCCCAGAAATATTTCGGTGTAGCAGTTTCAGTACACGCGCGTAGCCACTGAAATATTTCGGTGGTGCTGTTTCAGTACAAGCACGTAGCCTCTGAAATATTTCGGTGGTGCACTTTCAGTACACGCACGTATCCACTGAAATATTTCAGTGGTTCACTTTCAGTACACGCACGTACGAAATGAAATATTTCAGTGGTGCTATTTCAGTACACGCATGTAGCAACTGAAATATTTCAGTGGTGCTGTTTCAGTACACACACACGTAGCCACTGAAATATATCAGTAATGCACTTTCAGTACAGAGATGTAGACACTGAAATATTTCAGTAGTGCCATGTCGGTGATCTTGCATCCAAATATTTAGGGCTTCCTAATGATTCAGCAAAAAATAGACATAAGCAGTGAAATAATTTTTGTAGGGATGTTGGCTTACTCATGTTGCCGTGCTATACAACCTTTTGCTTCACTTCCTTTAAGTGCTTCTTGCATGTGCTATGGCCTACATGCTGTTTACTCTCATCACAGCAGTGATTTTGCATCTTGCAAAGGTCTTATTAATTCAACATTGACTTCTATGAACTTTGTATTCAAATTCATATCCTCCTACAGTTGTTGTGACAGATTTCCTTCGTATCTTCAAATTACCGTACTGTCATTTTTCCAATACCAACTGTATCCAATCTGAAACTTTCAGTTACTTATATGCTACAGGTGGAATCATGGATAGGTTGCTAAAGATGCTGCGCCTCACAATAAAAGTCCCTTGCTCAACCTCAACATCACAAGCTTTTTTGCATTTCCAGTTGTCTCACTATTTCATGTGATGTATTTGAATACCAGAAGTTGTTATGCATTACAAGTTCAATCTGATAATCGTAGTACCTGCAGTCTGTGTGTTATCTGTTTTGTATGTGTGGGATCAAAATCTAATACGGTTCTGATTCCTGTTTTCATGGCCTTGATGCTAAGTTAAGTACATGCTGGTCAGAGTGATCGGAGGGAAGGGTGGTGCTGGTGGGAACTATTCTAGGGTTTTATCGTCGTGATAACCCTAGAAAATTAATAAAAACGTCGAAAATCAATGGAACTAGTCATGGATGCTTCTCATGTTGGTACAAGGGTGAAGAAAGAATACAGGTCCATTTGAAGCAAGTCGAGAAAAACCCGTCCTTCCACACGGACCCTTACCTCCTACCGAAACGGCCGCCGGTGAAGGATCGACAACGTGCGCTTCTCGCGTCACCTCCGAGAAGTATTCTGAGCATTTAATCGTATTAGAAAATCCATACAAATGCCGACAACCTTACCAAACTAGTCATGCTTCCTTCTCATGTTGATACAAAGAAGTGGAAATTTTTTGGGTCCATTTACATCATGTCCGGCAAGTATTTTAAGCAGTATAAATTAAAAAAATATAAAACCTTGGAAAACTAGCTTTGTTTGTGCAAGAGATCATGTGTGCCAAATTTTGGGTGATTTGGAGGTGGTCGAAAAAATCACCGCATTCCGGAGGGACCATTTGGTCTTAACTTAAGCCATTTTTTGAACAAAGGTGATTTTTTCCACCACCTCCAAATCACCCAATTTCTCTATGACACGGTGACCCACATGTGCCAAACATGTCCATGAAAGAAAATTTGGAAAAAAATATTTTACAATGCCCCCTTGAGGTATAGACTGATGTTTTGATCAGTCAGTCTAGAGGGCAGTATAAATTCAAAAAATATAAAACCTTGGAAACCTAGCTTTTTTTTGCAAGAGATCATGTGTGCCAAAATTGAGGTGATTTGGAGGTGGTCGAAAAAATCACCGCATTCCGGAGGGACCATTTGGTCTAACTTAAGCCATTTTTTGAACAAAGGTGATTTTTTCCACCACCTCCAAATCACCCAATTTCTCTATGACACGGTGACCCACATGTGCCAAACATGTCCATGACAGAAAATTTGGAAAAAATATATTTTACAATGCCCCCTTTAGGTATAGACCGATGTTTTGATCAGCCAGTCTAGAGAGCAGTATAAATTCAAAAAAATTCAAAAAAATATAAAACCTTGGAAACCTAGCTTTGTTTGTGCAAGAGATCATGTGTGCCAAAATTGAGGTGATTTGGAGGTGGTCGAAAAAATCACCGCATTCCGGAGGGACAATTTGGTCTAACTTAAGCCATTTTTTGAACAAAGGTGATTTTTTCCACCACCTCCAAATCACCCAATTTCTCTATGACACGGTGACCCACATGTGCCAAACATGTCCATGACAGAAAATTTGGAAAAAATACATTTTACAATGCCTCCTTGAGGTATAGACCGATGTTTTGATCAGTCAGTCTAGAGGGCAGTATAAATTCAAAAAAATTCAAAAAAATATAAAACCTTGGAAACCTAGCTTTGTTTGTGCAAGAGATCATGTGTGCCAAAATTGAGGTGATTTGGAGGTGGTCGAAAAAATCACCGCATTCCGGAGTGACCATTTGGTCTAACTTAAGATATTTATTGAACAAAGGTGATTTTTTCCACCACCTCCAGATCACCCAATTTCTCTATGACACGGTGACCCACGTGTGCCAAACATGTCCATGAAATAAAATTTGGAAAAAAATATTTTACAATGCCCCCTTGAGGTATAGACCGATGTTTTGATTAGTCAGTCTAGAGGTCAGTATAAATTCAAAAAAATTCAAAAAAATATAAAACCTTGGAAACCTAGCTTTGTTTGTGCAAGAGATCATGTGTGCCAAAATTGAGGTGATTTGGAGGTGGTCGAACAAATCACCGCATTCCAGAGGGACCATTTGGTCTAACTTAAGCCATTTTTTGAACAAAGGTGATTTTTTCCACCACCTCCAAATCACCCAATTTCTCTATGACACGGTGATCCACATGTGCCAAACATGTCCATGAAAGAAAATTTGGAAAAAAATATTTTACAATGCCCCCTTGAGGTATAGACCGATGTTTTGATCAGTCAGTCTAGAGGGCAGTATAAATTCAAAAAAATTCAAAAAAATATAAAACCTTGGAAACCTAGCTTTGTTTGTGCAAGAGATCATGTGTGCCAGAATAGAGGTGATTTGGAGGTGGTCGAAAAAATCACCGCATTTCGAAGGGACCATCTTAAGCCATTTTTTGAACAAAGGTGATTTTTTCCACCACCTCCAAATCACCCAATTTCTCTATGACACGGTGACCCACATGTGCCAAACATGTCCATGAAAGAAAATTTGGAAAAAATATATTTTACAATGCCCCCTTGAGGTATAGACCGATGTTTTGATCAGTCAATCTAGAGGGCAGTATAAATTCAAAAAAATTCAAAAAAATATAAAACCTTGGAAACCTAGCTTTGTTTGTGCAAGAGATCATGTGTGCAAAAATTGAGGTAATTTGGAGGTGGTGGAAAAAATCACCGCATTTCGGAGGGACCATCTTAAGACATTTTTCGAACAAAGGTGATTTTTTCCACCACCTCCAAATCACTCAATTTCTCTATGACACGGTGACCCATATGTGCCAAACATGTCCATGAAAGAAAATTTGGAATATATATATATATATATATTTTACAATGCCCCCTTGAGGTATAGACCGATGTTTTGATCAGTCAGTCTAGTGGGAGAGGACCATTTGGAGGTGGTCGAAAAAACTCATCCTTCCACACGGACCCTTACCTCCTACCCGAACGGCCGTCGGTGAAGGAGGTGAATTTTTGGACATGTTAAGAATAATTTTTCCTTGTTGTGGGCATGGCCACCCAAGTGGATCGACAACGTGCTCTTCTCGCGTCACCTCCGAGAAGTATTTTACGCATTTAATCGTATTAGAAAATCCATACAAATGCCGACAACCTTACCAAACTAGTCATGCTTCCTTCTCATGTTTTGAATCAAAGAAGTAGAGATTTTTTGGGTCCATTTACATCCTGTCCGGCAAGTTTGTTTGTACGTGTTCTCCGTGTGTGTGAATGACATGTGGGATCCACATGTAAAAAGCCCATACGCAAAAAAGAGGCCCAACCAAAGTGCCCGACGAAGTTTCGAACCTAGGGCATTAGTTTGTGATGGGGAGGGTGTTAGCTGGGCTGATGATGCATTTTCATACAAATTACGTGCCCTCATATTTAAGAAATTCATTTACCATACCTATAATGTGTAACCACTGCTGGTGTCCACGTGTCAGCAGTTTGAAGGGCGGCGCGGGGCATAGCGCACGCGAGGTGCACGGCGCGGGGCAAACCCCACGCGTCCACAATGTGGAAGGCCCTGGTAGGTGAGACAAATCACCCCCTCGACCCCTCGGTAACTCCAAGAGGCAGCCACATTCATTTTCTTCCCCAATTCGGGTAGAAAACCCTCGTCCTCTCCCACTCCAGCCATACCACCTCGTCCTCTCCCAAACCCTCCTGGCTTCCTCAGCAATCCACTCCTCCTCCTCGTCTCGTCGACCGCCGATGAAGCACAGCCGTGAAGATGCGACCGACGAGCCGGAGGCAACCATCGGTGGAGAGCAGTCTGCTGTCGTGGGTGCCGCCGCGGTTGTAGCGGCTGACTCCGCCGTAGCGGCGACCGCTGGCGGTGCAGCAAATGCTGTGCCTCCTCCCGCTGCCATCCCAGCCGTCGAGCTACCAGTCAGAGAGCGTGTGCACGAGAAGGTGGGGGAAGATATGGACGAGGAGACGGCGAGGCTCCATGAGAGAATCGAGGAGGAGTTCTATGGGGGGGGGGGCACTGTGGACGAGATAGAGTTCGAGCTGGCTGTGGATCCCAGGAAGGGTGGCGACTTCGACGAGGATGTCATCGACGAGCTGTCGGAGATACTACTCTGATTTTTTGAGATTTATTTTTCCTTCATGTACTCTGTTTTTTCATGGCATTGGGTTTTTTCTTGTTAAGTACACAAGAATAAAATTCATATGGGCGTGCTAGTTGAAAGGATCTAGCATAGATTTTCTTGCATAATGAATGGTGGTTTTTGAATCTGAATCATTTTCTTAAAGTATTGATGAGGTATTTCTACTCATGTACTGTCCGGCCCCTCCATAATGTTTGCGTACATGTAGGATTGTAGGGATCTAGCATAGATTTTCTTGTTGGATGGTGATTTTAGAATCCGATTCATTTTCTGTTCGAATAGACAGAAGAAAAAAACCACTAGTATAGCTAAAACTCCATCAAGCAGGCAGATGATGCATTTGCAATATAATGGCAATTTACTGAATTGACACAGAGTTGCCATACTGATCTCTTAAAACACCACCCATCGACTCATGTCCTTCTTAACTATCATATGATGCATCTACATTCAGTTTTAATTGGTAAGAATCTTGTTCTGACCACTTGATTATTTCTTTGACACCATTTCCTGATTTGGCAATTGGTCTGCCTTGTTGCATGAGGACAGAACCAATACCTTGACCTGATGCATCTGTTTAAAAAGTAACTGGTAGGGTCAAATAAGGCAAAGCCATAACAAGAGCAGTGACCAGACAATTCTTCAATGTTGTGATGGCCTCAATTTGAGCATCTGACCACTGGAATGAATCTTTTTTAGACAACATGCCCTAAATACTCAACTTGTATTTGTAAAACTAGAATTCAATTTCTGAATCTTTTTTTAGACCACTGGAATGAATCTTTTTTAGCATATATTTGTAAAACTAGAATTCAAGTTCTGATTCCAATAAATAGACAAAAAACACTTTGTTTTGCATGACAACATTTCCTGTGCCAAGTTAAGTTGCTCCAAAGTATTTTCCTCACCGGTATCATCAGAGTCACAAGATAAGGGATAAAGATAGTATCCCAAAGCTCCTTTGTAACTACCGACGACTAGACAGTTGGATTTAACCCTAACTAATTGCATATACCAATTGATGAGAGGCGTCGTAGCAAGGCATTGCATTCCACTATGATAAAGCTTGTTCTATTTTGACATTTTGATTATGTCGTAAATCTAGTATCGACGCATCACTTGACGAGCACACTGACATCAGTTTAATGTCAAATTAGTCATACGAAATGACAAAACAATCTCTCTCTCTCTCTCTCAGATAGATGAAATCAAGCTGTATGGGCTGTAGCGTAGTTCTGCATTATGCGTTGACTTGTCAGTGTGCTCTTGGCATTTTCGTCCATACTAACAATGTTGGAGAATTAGTATTGCTGCTCTCAGAAAGAATTATGGTTTCTTGATTCCAGTAGATAGAAGAAACCCCCGAAGCCTTTTTCTGATTCCAATCAGAATTACACCTGTAACAAGTATCAAGTATCATTAAACCAAGCCACATTATGAATTCTTTCATGTGTTAATTATGTACACTACTAGGAAAAGGGCTATAGCTGATATAGACATTAATGGCGCACCATGTATGTGGTGCGCCACTGCTATGTAGCAGTGGCACACCAGATATAGGTGCGCCATTAGTGTCCTCATTACTAATGGCGCACCAGACACACGGTGCGCCATTACTAGCAAATTTTATTTTTTTATTTTTCCAAAACTATTAATGGCGCACCAGGGCACAGTGCGCCATTACTAGTTTTAACTAGTAATGGCGCACCACACGCTCTGTGCGCCACTACCGACAATTTTTTTTACTTTTTTTTTCAAAACTAGTAATGGCGCACGAGGGTGAAGTGCGTCATTACTAGTTCAAACTAGTAATGGCGAACCACAACCACGGTGCGCCACTACTGACAATTATATATATATATATATATATTTTTTTGCAAAACTAGTAATGGCGCACCCCTAACTGGTGCGCCATTAGTAACCAGGGATACTAATGGCGCATGTTTGGGTGGTGCGCCATTAGTTAGCTGAGACCAGCTAGATATTTTGGACAACCATCTACCACACTCACTTTCCCCACTTCATCCTCTCCACCTCCTCCTCCAAGCTTGTCTCGGTTGCCTCCTCCTCCTCACCTCATTTGCACCATAGATTCACCCAAATTAAGTGGTTAAATTACCTTTTTTGATAGGTAAGTAAGGGGAAAGCTTTCTTTATGTTGTAGATCTATTTTTTTTCTCCCTCCAACAACATGCACATGCACTTTTTATGGCCTAGCTAGATCTACGTGTGTTTGTGGTGTTGCATATGTTTGTGGTGTTGCATATATGTTTGTGTTTGCAGGTACCGGTATTTGAAATGCGATAGTTGCCAATATTTTGCCGGAATGTTGATTCATTTCCGTTTCGGCGAGAATTTGGCACTATGCATTCTTTTTGGTCCTATTTTTAGGCAAAGTCATGCCAAATTTTTTCTTGGTTCTAAAGTATCATTTTGCTCTACCCCACAGGCGACCATGGTCCGCACGATGACCGAAGGCATCGTGAATAGGTTTTTGAGCTCCGCGAAGGCCGAGATGCTTCAAAAGAACGAGACAGAGATAAGATGTCTGTGTCGAAGATGCAAGCTGAAGAACCTTATTGCGGACCCGGATTCCGGGCAGGTGCGGGACCACCTGCTCTTGTGTGGTTTCATGGATGGCTATCGGTGGCAAGGTGATGAAGATGACTATGAAGTCGTCCATGGGGGCCAGGCAAGAAATGAGGAAGGGCAACAAGATAACCACCGCGGCGAGGGTGGGCGAGAAGACGAAGAATCTCCAGGACATGATCACGACGGTGATGCTGTACACAGTCATCATGTAGAAGATGCAGGACATGATGATGAGGAAGATCAAGACGAAGGGCATGATCATGAAGATGAAGATGCCGGAGCAGACGACGATGGACCATCGATGGGCTGGGTGCAGGACCCTCATATTCAAGAGCCGCTTCTCAAGCAGACGGATAATGCAAGAGCTACCGCCCGAGAGAAAGCCAAGCTGGATCAACTGGAGATAGACGCGGTTACTCCATTGTATGAAGGATGCAGGCCCGAGGATACCCGCCTGAAAGTAACGCTCATGGCTCTGGAGATGAAGGTAAAACACAAAATGACCGACGCATGCTTCGACGAGAACATGTCATTCTGGCACGAACGGCTTCCCAAGGGGAACAAGTGCCTGACCAGTTTCGAGGAGGCGAAGAAAATCGTGTGTCCTCTGGATTTACCGCACGTGAAATACCATGTGTGCATGAATGATTGCATCATTTATCGGGACGAGCACGCGGAGTGTACCATATGTCCGGTGTGCGGCGTCACTTGATACAAGAAGAGGAAGAAAGCTCCTCGAAAAGTGGTGTGGTACTTTCCGATCACTCCTCATCTGCAGCGGTATTTCGCGGACCCTAAGCTAGCAAAGCTCCTGCGTTGGCACGCGGATAGGGAGGAGAAGAAGCGAGAAGATGACGGAAATGATCCGGAGATAAATAAAAAAGACAAGATGCTGAGTCACCCTAAGGATGCGAGCCAGTGGCAAGCGTTGAACTTCGAACACCCAAAATTTGGGAACGATCCAAGGAACATCGTGCTGGGCGCGAGCACCGATGGAGTCAATCCGTTTGGCAGCCAGAGAAGCACACATAGCACCTGGCCTGTGTTTGTGTGGATGTACAACTTTCCCCCCTGGTTGTGCATGAAGAGGAAGTACATTCACATGAGTATGCTAATTGAAGGGCCGAAACAACCAGGGAACGACATCAATCTATATGTGGGGCTGCTGAAAGAGGAGCTAGACATGCTGTGGAAAATGCCAGCCAATACGTGGGACGCCGCAGAGAAAGAATATTTCCCTATGAGAGCCGCACTGCTCACGACGGTGCACGACTATCTTGGTTACGGATATCTCGCGGGGCAGGTGGTCCACGGATTTTCTGGATGCGTCAGGTGCATGGATGACACAACGTATCGCCAGCTAGATAGAGATCCCGGGTCTTTGAAAACCATGTTCATGGGACATCGAAGGTGGCTTCGCGACGATGACCCATGGAGAAAACGCAAGGATCTGTTCGATGGTGAAACCGAACCCCGAAGACGCCCGCGTACGAGGAGCGGCGAAGAAATAGACGAGCTGTTGAAAAATTGGAAAGATTGCCCACTACCGGGAAAGAAGCAAAAGCCGCCAGAGCCAGGAAAGAAGCGAAAGGCGCCAGAGCCGCTGCTGAAGGTATGGAAAACGAGGTCTGTTTTCTGGGACTTGCCATACTGGAAGATCCACCATGTGCCTCACAGCCTTGATTGTTGGATATCGTAGCAGAATTTTAAAATTTCCTACGCATCACCAAGATGCATCTATGGAGTATACTAGCAATGAGGGGAAAGGAGTGCATCTACATACCCTTGTAGATCGCGAGCGGAAGCGTTCCAATGAACGGGGTTGATGGAGTCGTACTCGCCGTGATCCAAATCACCGATGACCGAGTGCCGAACGGACGGCACCTCCGCGTTCAACACACGTACGGAGCAGCGACGTCTCCTCCTTCTTGATCCAGCAAGGGGGAAGGAGAGGTTGATGGAGATCCAGCAGCACGACGGCGTGGTGGTGGAAGTAGCGGGATCCCGGCAGGGCTTCGCCAAGCTTCTGCGGGAGGGAGAGGTGTTGCAAGGGGAGAGGGAGGCGCCCAGGGCTGTGGTGCTGCTGCCCTCCCTCCCCCCCACTATATATAGGCCCCCTGGAGGGGGGGGCGCCGGCCCTGGAACCCATCTACATGGGGGGCGACGGCCAAGGGGAAAAGGGGGGTGGCTTCCCCCCCAAGCCAAGTGGGGCGCCCCCCACCCCTAGGGTTTCCAACCCTAGGCGCAGGGGGAGGCCCAAGAGGGGCGCCCCAGCCCACTAAGGGCTGGTTCCCTTCCCACTTCAGCCCATGGGGCCCTCCGGGATAGGTGGCCCCACCCGGTGGACCCCCGGGACCCTTCCGGTGGTCCCGGTACAATACCGATAACCCCCGAAACTTTCCCGGTGGCCGAAACTGGACTTCCTATATATAATTCTTCACCTCCGGACCATTCCGGAACTCCTCGTGACGTCCGGGATCTCATCCGGGACTCTGAACAACTTTAGGGTTTCCACATACTAATATCTGTATAACCCTAGCGTCACCGAACCTTAAGTGTGTAGACCCTACGGGTTCGGGAGACATGCAGACATGACCGAGATGCCTCTCCGGTCAATAACCAACAGCGGGATCTGGATACCCATGTTGGCTCCCACATGTTCCACGATGATTTCATCGGATGAACCACGATGTCAAGGATTCAATCAATCCCATATACAATTCCCTTTGTCAATCGGTATGTTATTTGCCCGAGATTCGATCATCGGTATCCCAATACCTTGTTCAATCTCGTTACCGGCAAGTCTCTTTACTCGTACCATAATGCATGATCCCGTGGCTAACTCCTTAGTCACATTAAGCTCATTATGATGATGCATTACCGAGTGGGCCCAGAGATACCTCTCCGTCATACGGAGTGACAAATCCCAGTCTCGATCCGTGCCAACCCAACAGACACTTTCGGAGATACCCGTAGTGTACCTTTATAGTCACCCAGTTACGTTGTGACGTTTGGCACACCCAAAGCACTCCTACGGTAGCCGGGAGTTGCACGATCTCATGGTCTAAGGAAAAGATACTTGACATTGTAAAAGCTCTAGCAAACGAACTACACGATCTCTGAGCTATGCTTAGGATTGGGTCTTGTCCATCACATCATTCTCCTAATGATGTGATCCCGTTATCAATGACATCCAATGTCCATAGTCAGGAAACCATGACTATCTGTTGATCAACGAGCTAGTCAACTAGAGGCTTACTAGGGACACATTGTGGTCTATGTATTCACACATATATTACGATTTCCGGATAACACAATTATAGCATGAACAATAGACAATTATCATGAACAAAGAAATATAATAATAACCATTTATTATTGCCTCTAGGGCATATTTCCAACAGTCTCCCACTTGCACTAGAGTCAATAATCTAGTTACATTGTGATGAATCGAACACCCATAGCGTCCTGGTGTTGATCATGTTTTGCTCTAGGGAGAGGTTTAGTCAACGGATCTGCTACATTTAGATCCGTATGTACTTTACAAATATCTATGTCTCCATTCTGAACACTTTCACGAATGAAGTTGAAGCGACGCTTGATATGCCTGGTCTTCCTGTGAAACCTGGGCTCCTTCGCAAGGGCAATAGCTCCAGTGTTGTCACAGAAGAGGGTCATCGGGCCCGACGCATTGGGAATAGCCCCTAAGTCGGTAATGAACTCCTTCATCCAGATTGCTTCTTGCGCTGCCTCTGAGGCTGCCATGTACTCCGCTTCACATGTAGATCCCGCCACGACGCTTTGCTTGCAACTGCACCAGCTTACTGCTCCTCCATTCAAAATATACACGTCTCCGGTTTGTGACTTCGAGTCATCCAGATCTGTGTCGAAGCTAGCATCGACGTAACCCTTTACGACGAGCTCTTCGTCACCTCCATAAACGAGAAACATATCCTTAGTCCTCTTCAGGTACTTCAGGATATTCTTGACCGCTGTCCAGTGTTCCATGCCGGGATTACTTTGGTACCTTCCTACCAAACTTACGGCAAGGTTTACATCAGGTCTGGTACACAGCATGGCATACATAATAGACCCTATGGCCGAGGCATAGGGGATGACACTCATCTTTTCTCTATCTTCTGCCGTGGTCGGGCATTGAGCCGTGCTCAATTGCAGACCTTGCAATACAGGCAAGAACCCCTTCTTGGACTGATCCATATTGAAGTTCTTCAATATCTTGTCAAGGTACGTACTCTGTGAAATACCAATGAGGCGTCTTGATCTATCTCTATAGATCTTGATGCCTAATATATAAGCAGCTTCTCCCAGGTCCTTCATTGAAAAACACTTATTCAAATAGGCCTTTATACTTTCCAAGAATTCTATATCATTTCCCATCAATAGTATGTCATCCACATATAATAAGAGAAATGCTACAGAGCTCCCACTCACTTTCTTGTAAACACAGGCTTCTCCATAAGTCTGTGTAAACCCAAACGCTTTGATCATCTCATCAAAACGAATGTTCCAACTCCGAGATGCTTGCACCAGTCCATAGATGGAGCGCTGGAGCTTGCATACCTTGTTAGCATTCTTAGGATCGACAAAACCTTCCGGCTGCATCATATACAATTCTTCCTTAAGAATGCCGTTAAGGAATGCCATTTTGACGTCCATTTGCCATATCTCATAATCATAGAATGCAGGAATTGCTAACATGATTCGGACGGACTTCAGCTTCGCTACGGGTGAGAAAGTCTCATTGTAGTCAACCCCTTGAACTTGTCGATAACCCTTAGCGACAAGTCGAGCCTTATAGATGGTCACATTACCATCCGCGTCTGTCTTCTTCTTAAAGATCCATTTATTTTCTATGGCTCGCCGATCATCGGGCAAGTCAGTCAAAGTCCATACTTCGTTTTCATACATGGATCCTATCTCGGATTTCATGGCTTCTAGCCATCTGTCGGAATCCGGGCCCGCCATCGCTTCTTCATAGTTCGAAGGTTCACCGTTGTCCAACAACATGATTTACAGGACAGGGTTGCCGTACCACTCTGGTGCGGAACGTGTCCTTGTGGACCTACGAAGTTTAGCAGTAACTTGATCCGAAGGTTCATGATCATCATCATTAACTTCCTCCCCAGTCGGTGTAGGCACCACAGGAACATCTTCCCGCGCTGCGCTACTTTCCTGTTCGGAAGGGGTGACTATCACCTCATCAAGTTCCAATTTCCTCCCACTCACTTCTTTCGAGAGAAACTCTTTCTCCAGAAAGGACCCATTCTTGGCAACAAAGATCTTGCCTTCGGATCTGAGGTAGAAGGTATACCCAATGGTTTCCTTGGGGTATCCTATGAAGACGCATTTTTCCGACTTGGGTTCGAGCTTTTCAGGTTGAAGTTTCTTGACATAAGCATCGCATCCCCAAACTTTTAGAAACGACAGCTTAGGTTTCTTCCCAAACCATAATTCATACGGTGTCGTCTCAACGGATTTCGACGGAGCCCTATTTAAAGTGAATGCGGCAGTCTCTAAAGCATAGCCCCAAAATGAGAGCGGTAGATCGGTAAGAGACATCATAGATCGCACCATATCCAATAGAGTGCGATTACGACGTTCGGACACACCGTTTCGCTGAGGTGTTCCAGGCGGCGTGAGTTGTGAAACGATTCCACATTTCCTTAAGTGCGTACCAAATTCGTGACTTAAATATTCTCCACCACAATCTGATCGTAAGAAATTTATTTTCCTGTCACGTTGATTCTCAACCTCACTCTGAAATTCCTTGTACTTTTCAAAGGTTTCAGACTTGTGTTTCATTAGGCAGACATACCCATATCTACTTAAGTCATCAGTGAGAGTGAGAACATAACGATATCCTCTGCGAGCCTCAACACTCATTGGACCGCACACATCGGTATGTATGATTTCCAATAAGTTGGATGCTCGCTCCATTGTTCCGGAGAACGGAGTCTTGGTCATCTTACCCATGAGGCATGGTTTGCACGTGTCAAATGATTCGTAATCAAGAGACTCCAAAAGTCCATCTGCATGGAGCTTCTTCATGCGCTTGACACCAATGTGACCAAGGCGGCAGTGCCACAAGTATGTGGGACTATCGTTATCAACTTCACATCTTTTGGTATTCACACTATGAATATGTGTAACATCACGTTCGAGATTCATCAAAAATAAACCATTGACCAGCGGGGCATGACCATAAAACATATCTCTCATATAAATAGAACAACCATTATTCTCGGATTTAAATGAGTAGCCATCTCGAATTAAACGAGATCCAGATACAATGTTCATGCTCAAAGCTGGCACTAAATAACAATTATTGAGGTTTAAAACTAATCCCGTAGGTAAATGCAGAGGTAGCGTGCCGACGGCGATCACATCGACCTTGGAACCATTCCCGACGTGCATCGTCACCTCGTCCTTTGCCAGTCTCCGCTTATTCCGCAGTTCCTGTTTTGATTTACAAATATGAGCAACCGCACTGGTATCAAATACCCAGGAGCTACTACGAGTACTGGTAAGGTACACATCAATTACATGTATATCACATATACCTTTGGTGTTGCTGGCCTTCTTGTCCTCTAAGTATTTGGGGCAGTTCCGCTTCCAGTGACCAATTCCCTTGCAATAAAAGCACTCAGTCTCAGGCTTGGGTCCATTCTTTGACTTCTTCCCGGCAACTGGCTTACCGGGCGTGGCAACTCCCTTGCCGTCCTTCTTGAAGTTCTTCTTACCCTTGCCTTTCTTGAACTTAGTGGTTTTATTCACCATCAACACTTGATGTTCCTTTCTGATCTCCACCTCCGCTAATTTCAGCATTGAATATACCTCAGGAATGGTCTTTTCCATCCCCTGCATATTGAAGTTCATCACAAAGCTCTTGTAGCTTGGTGGAAGCGACTGAAGGATTCTGTCAATGACCGCGTCATCCGGGAGATTAACTCCCAGCTGAGACAAGTGGTTGTGCAACCCAGACATTCTGAGTATGTGCTCACTAACAGAACTATTTTCCTCCATTTTACAGCTGAAGAACTTGTCGGAGACTTCATATCTCTCGACCCGGGCATGAGCTTGGAAAACCATTTTCAGCTCTTCGAACATCTCATATGCTCCATGTTTCTCAAAATGCTTTTGGAGACCCGGTTCTAAGCTGTAAAGCATGCCGCACTGAACGAGGGAGTAATCATCAGCACGTGATTGCCAAGCGTTCATAACGTCTTGGTTCTCTGGGATGGGTGCTTCACCTAGAGGTGCTTCTAAGACATAATCTTTCTTGGCAGCTATGAGGATGATCCTCAGGTTCCGGACCCAGTCCGTATAGTTGCTGCCATCATCTTTCAGCTTGGTTTTATCTAGGAACGCATTGAAGTTGAGGACAACGTGGGCCATTTGATCTACAAGACATATTGTAAAGATTTTAGACTAAGTTCATGATAATTAAGTTCATCTACTCAAATTACTCAATGAACTCCCACTCAGATAGACATCCCTCTAGTCATCTAAGTGAAACATGATCCGAGTTAACTAGGCCGTGTCCGCTCATCACGTGAGACGGACTAGTCAAGATCGGTGAACATCTCCATGTTGATCGTATCTTCTATACGACTCATGCTCGACCTTTCAGTCCTCCGTGTTCCGAGGCCATGTCTGTACATGCTAGGCTCGTCAAGTCAACCTAAGTGTATTGTGTGTGTTCCGAGGCCATGTTTGTACATGCTAGGCTCGTCAACACCCGTTGTATGCGAACGTTAGAATCTATCACACCCGATCATCACGTGGTGCTTCGAAACAACGAACCTTCGCAACGGTGCACAGTTAGGGGGAACACTTTCTTGAAATTATCATAAGGGATCATCTTACTTACTACCGTCGTTCTAAGCAAATAAGATGCAAAAGATGATAAACATCACATGCAATCAAATAGTGACATGATATGGCCAATATCATTTTGCTCCTTTGATCTCCATCTTCAGGGCACCATGATCATCTTCGTCACCGGCATGACACCATGATCTCCATCATCATGATCTCCATCATCATGATCTCCATCATTGTGTCTCCATGAAGTTGTCACGCCAACCATTACTTCTACTTCTATGGCTAACGCATTTAGCAACAAAGTAAAGTAATTTACATGGCGTTATTCAATGACACGCAGGTCATACAAAAAATAAAGACAACTCCTATGGCTCCTGCCGGTTGTCATACTCATCGACATGCAAGTCGTGATTCCTATTACAAGAATATGATCAATCTCATACATCACATATATCATTCATCACATCTTCTGGCCATATCACATCACATAGCACATGCTGCAAAAACAAGTTAGATGTCCTCTAATTATTGTTGCAAGTTTTTACGTGGCTTGTATAGGTTTCTAGCAAGAACGTTTCTTACCTACGTAAAACCACAACGTGATATGCCAATTTCTATTTACCCTTCATAAGGACCCTTTTCATCGAATCCATTCCGACTAAAGTGGGAGAGACAGACACCCGCTAGCCACCTTATGCAACTAGTGCATGTCAGTCGGTGGAACCTGTCTCACGTAAGCGTATGTGTAAGGTCGGTCCGGGCCGCTTCATCCCACAATTCCGCCGAAACAAGATAAGACTAGTAGCGGCAAGAAGAATTGGCAACATCTACACCCACAACTGCTTTGTGTTCTACTCGTGCATAGTAACTACGCATAGGCCTGGCTCATGATGCTACTGTTGGATATCGTAGCAGAATTTTAAAATTTCCTACGCATCACCAAGATCCATCTATGGAGTATACTAGCAACGAGGGGAAAGGAGTGCATCTACATACCCTTGTAGATCGCGAGCGGAAGCGTTCCAATGAACGGGGTTCATGGAGTCGTACTCGCCGTGATCCAAATAACCGATGACCGAGTGCCGAACGAACGGCACCTCCGCGTTCAACACACGTACGGAGCAGCGACGTCTCCTCCTTATTGATCCAGCAAGGGGGAAGGAGAGGTTGATGGAGATCCAGCAGCACGACGGCGTGGTGGTGGAAGTAGCGGGATCCCGGCAGGGCTTCGCCAAGCTTCTGCGGGAGGGAGAGGTGTTGCAAGGGGAGAGGGAGGCGCCCAGGGCTGTGGTGCTGCTGCCCTCCCTCCCCCCAACTATATATAGGCCCCCTGGAGGGGGGGCGCCGGCCCTGGAACCCATCTACATGGGGGGCGGCGGCCAAGGGGAAAAGGGGGGTGGCTTCCCCCCCAAGCCAAGTGGGGCGCCCCCCACCCCTAGGGTTTCCAACCCTAGGTGCAGGGGGAGGCCCAAGGGGGGGCGTCCCAGCCCACTAAGGGCTGGTTCCCTTCCCACTTCAGTCCATGGGGCTCTCCGGGATAGGTGGCCCCACCCGGTGGACCCCCGGGACCCTTCCGGTGGTCCCGGCACAATACTGATAACCCCCGAAACTTTCCCGGTGGCCGAAACTGGACTTCCTATATATAATTCTTCACCTCCGGACCATTCCAGAACTCCTCGTGACGTCCGGGATCTCATCCGGAACTCTGAACAACTTTCGGGTTTCCACATACTAATATCTCTATAACCTTAGCGTCACCGAACCTTAAGTGTGTAGACCCTACGGGTTCGGGAGACATGCAGACATGACCGAGACGCCTCTCCGGTCAATAACCAACAGCGGGATCTGGATACCCATGTTGGCTCCCACATGTTCCACGATGATTTCATCGGATGAACCACGATGTCGAGGATTCAATCAATCCCGTATACAATTCCCTTTGTCAATCGGTATGTTACTTGCCCGAGATTCGATCGTCGGTATCCCAATACCTTGTTCAATCTCGTTACCGGCAAGTATCTTTACTCGTACCGTAATGCATGATCCCGTGGCTAACTCCTAGTCACATTGAGCTCATTATGATGATGCCTTACAGAGTGGGCCCGGAGATACCTCTCCGTCATACGGAGTGACAAATCCCAGTCTCGATCCGTGCCAACCCAACAGACACTTTCGGAGATACCCGTAGTGTACCTTTATAGTCACCCAGTTACGTTGTGACGTTTGGCACACCCAAAGCACTCCTACGGTATCCGGGAGTTGCACGATCTCATGGTCTAAGGAAAAGATACTTGACATTGTAAAAGCTCTAGCAAACGAACTACACGATCTCTGAGCTATGCTTAGGATTGGGTCTTGTCCATCACATCATTCTCCTAATGATGTGATCCCGTTATCAATGACATCCAATGTCCATAGTCAGGAAACCATGACTATCTGTTGATCAACGAGCTAGTCAACTAGAGGCTTACTAGGGACACATTGTGGTCTATGTATTCACACATGTATTACGATTTCCGGATAACACAATTATAGCATGAACAATAGACAATTATCATGAACAAAGAAATATAATAATAACCATTTATTATTGCCTCTAGGGCATATTTCCAACATTGATGTCATGCATATCACGAAGAACGTGTGCGAGAGTCTGCTTGGTACCCTGCTCAACATGCCAGAGAGGACCAAAGATGGGCCGAAAGCAAGGGCAGACTTGAAATCAATGGGCATCAGGGAGGAGCTTCACGCTAATGATGATGATGATGATGAGGCGAAGCAGGACACGGAAAGTCGTCGCAAAGGCAAAAAGGCCAAGAAGACCGGAAATGACTACCCTCCCGCGTGCTTCACTATAAGTCAGGAGGAGATCGAGCAGTTTTTCACCTGCCTCGTAGTTGTAAAACTTCCTTACGGTTACGCGGGGAAGATAAGCAGATACCTAGACTCAGCGAAGCAGAAGTTCAGCGGGATGAAGTCTCACGACTGTCACGTGCTGATGACGCAGATACTTCCAGTTGCAATCCGTGGGATCATGGACGTGCACGTTCGTGAAACTCTATTTGGCCTATGCAACTTTTTCGACGTCATCTCTCGAAAGTCGGTTGGCGTGAGGCAACTCAGAAGGCTACAGGAAGAGATCGTGGTGATACTATGCGAGCTTGAGATGTACTTCCCACCCGCATTCTTCGATGTTATGGTGCATCTGCTGGTCCATATCGTGGAGGATATCATCCAACTCGGGCCGACGTTCCTGCACAGCATGATGCCGCTCGAAAGGATGAATGGTGTCATCAAAGGATACGTTCGCAACATGTCACGTCCAGAGGGAAGCATAACCAGGGGCTTTTTGACCGAAGAGTGCATCTCCTACTGCATGAATTATCTAGGCATCGAGAACCCCGTTGGTCTGCCCATCAACAGGCACATCGGCAGGCTCGCTGGATGGGGTCACCGCGAGGGTCACCGCGAAATGCATGTCGACTTCGAGGGTCGACTTGCCGACTTTGAAAGAGCAAACCTAGTCGCGCTACAACACATTGACGTGGTCGATCCTTGGGTGGTAGAGCACAAAACCTTTATTGAGAAGACGTACAATGACCGAGGCCAACAGAGGACGGACGGAGATATAATCAAAGAGCACAACTCATGTTTCACGCGTTGGTTCAAGGAGAAGCTTCTGTCGTACCCTTTACATAAGGATTCTTCCGCGGAAGAAAAACTCATATTCGCCTTGTCACAGGGCGCCGAGCACAACCTGATGACCTATGAGGCGTACGATATCAACGGCTACACATTCTACACCAAGGACAAGGACATGAAGAGCGATGGTTATCAGAACTCCAGGGTAACGATGGAATCCTACACCGGTAACGACAAGGACAGATACTACGGAAGGATCGAGGAGATCTGGGAGCTGAGCTACGCTGGAGAGAAGGTCCCGATGTTCGTGTCAGATGGACCAAGAGCGTCATAAAAGAAGACCGGTATTTCACCACCATGGTTATACCCGAAGCCAAATCCAAGACCGCGGGCGCAAACGTCACCGCGAAAAATGAGCCATGGGTACTGGCTTCCCAAGTGGACCAATGCTTCTTCATTACCGACCCGTCAAAGCCCAGTCGTGTTGTCGTGAGGAGAGGCAAAAGGAAGATCATCGGAATGGATGGAGTCGCCAATGAGCAAGACTTCGACAAGTACGGCGACCCAAAGATGGAACATGACGACGACGATGAAGTGCCATACACCACAAGAAGAAGCAGGACCACCCTACCTAAAGGACGTCCGTTCAACAGAAGAACTCCATTTGCGAAAAAGAAGGGCAAGAAGACTATGAAAAGATAGCTAGCTAAGATCGATTGTATTTAAATCGTAGTCTTCATTTCTCGATTGTATTTCGACATTTTGAAATGATATTTCTTCTGTTCTAGTCCTCATGAATATTGAATTTGTAATATTTTTTGAACTCATGAATATTTTTAAATTTAATGGGCACTTTTTGAATTCATGAATATTTTTTCAAATTTGATGATATTTTTTTCATATTCATAAATGTTTTACCAATTCACAAATGAATGCAACTAAAAATCCAAAAAAAATATTGATGATATTTTTAAATAACAAATTTGATGATATTTTCAAATAACAAATTTGATGATATTTTCAATTAAAAATAAAAAAACAAATTTGATGATATTTTCAAAAAAAACAAATTTGATGACATCTTCTGTTCTAGTCCTCATGAAAATAACAAATTTGATAAAAACAAATTATTGGATGCAACAAAAAATAATGAAAAAAAGTTACTAATGGCGCACGAGGAGGGTGCGCCATTGCTATCAGAAAAAAAGTTACTAATGGCGCACCAGAGGATGGTGCGCCATTGCTATCAGTGTTTTTATGGCGCACCCCTAGATGGTGCGCCATTACTAACATTCCCCCCTCTAGCTGGATACCCCTTCGCCCGATCCCCCTTCCCTCTCCCTCGCCAGATCCCCCTTCCGCTCCGACGACCCCCGCGCCCGCTCCGATGACCCCCGCCCTGCTCCACACCCGCTCCGGCTCCCCTGTTGGATAAGGCCGAGCCAGACCCCTGTGCAAACCCTAGCACCTCCCCACTTCCCCTCCCCTCGCGCTGCTTCACCCGACTAGGTCGTCGCCGTCACCGCATCGTCCCCGCGACCACCGTCGTCCCCGCACCCCACCAAGGAGTCCAGGAGCTCTGCAGTGTTCTTCTACGTCATCTACGGCCACCCGTTCGAGCTCGACGACTCTGCATCGTGCGGATCGAGGTCTTCTTCCACCTCCGGCCACCGCGGCTCACCGTCGATCCGCGTCACCTCGTCAACCCCGGCCCCGCACGAGCTCGCCATCGTCTTCCTCTCGGTGAGCTGCACCGGTTCCCCTTTTCCCTCCCTTCGATTTCGTCGCCGTAGACTGTCGCACCACCGTGCCCCAGCTCCTGGTTGCCCCCCCCCCCCCCGTGGTCGTGCTCCCCTCGGCCCCTGGCCGCGCCCAGGCGCGCTAACCGCACCGCGACCGCGCCTCCACTACGCTCGGGCCCCGCCCACCTGCTGTTGCTACTGTGGGACAATGTTCCTTCTTTTCTTCCTGATGTTGCTACTTGCATTGAAGTACTCACATGTGTTCTAGATGAGCTGCTGTTAGTTAGTTCCCCTTAGACTACATTCTAGATTGCATAGCATAACTCCAGAATTTTTTCATTGCACACCTGCGCATATATTTCTGTTGTGAGCATAACTCCAGAATTTATTTATCTGTGATTCGTATTGGGTTAATAATCTGCAGCTAGTTGTATTTTTAATTCACTAGCCTTTTACTTATACATGAGAGAAGTGGGAAGCTAAGTCAATAGGAGCTAAACTCAACCCTTGGCTTGTTACGTGAGCTCAAACTAGTACCTAGTGAGTGTTTCATGTACTGAACTTGGATTTCCGTTGTTTTTTTAACATCCATGTAAGGTGCATAGCAGCCTATTTTATGCTAGATCCTTTGTTTAACCAAATTAGTTAGGGATGATAACCCATTCATGAGCAATATTGCGAGATGTTGGTTGCCTTTTAGAGAAAATCTGGATCGTGGGGTGACTCTGGCTGTAAAGTGAACTTGGTTCGGTTAAAAACTGCACTGTCAAATCTGGACAACAAGCTTATATCTGAAAAATGAGTTAGCTAGGCTCAGAATTTTGAGTTGGCCCCTTTACATAAGTTTTAGATAAAGTTTCAAGGTTTCTTTTAGAGTATTTATTTGTGTCGTTTGGATGTACGGTTTGAGAGCAGCTATCAGTTTAGTTTGCTGTCCCGAAATATATGTTCCTGGGTACAGTATTTTGATATGGGAGATTAGGCCCTGTTAGAGGTGGTATTAAAATAAAGTTACAACATGAAAATTTTAGAGGCTATTCCGTAGATACTTAAAACACATATCACTTGTCAGGTTTCGTTCGGTATATTAAATCCTATGAAATTATCAAAGTGTGATGTACTATGTTGGACAGAATTTTATGTTTGGACTTGGGTGAATATAACCAGACTTATACTCTCAGATTTTGTCATAGTTGATGGTGTGAGGACTTATAATGTGATAAAGTATATACATTGTTGCAACACCTATATAATGTGATAAATTATATACATTGTCATCTAAGTTGAGCTGATTTTGATTTCCGTATGTTATGGGGGGACAACAGATATTGCTATATGTTCATTCTTGAGGGTACAGACTTGCTAAACTATTGATGATTTTTTGGTGGGTGACCTATTAGATCTGGAATGGAAGCTCACATAAGTTGAGCTGATTTTTGTCCATATGAAAGCAGAGGACCATACGGTCTGTGGCCTTTTCATCCATATGAAAGTAGAGGCACATTGTGGTGCTAGTTTGCTGGGTTTTGTCTCCGACCATCGTGTCGTGATGATTTTGCAGGTACCCCGAGAGGCCCTTGAGTTTGCCAGAATGTCGATTAACTTCCGTTTCGGCAAATTCGGGTACTCCATATGTCCTATTTTCAGCAAAGGTCAT
The DNA here is from genome assembly GCF_002575655.3 of Aegilops tauschii subsp. strangulata. Taxonomy (NCBI): domain Eukaryota; kingdom Viridiplantae; phylum Streptophyta; class Magnoliopsida; order Poales; family Poaceae; genus Aegilops; species Aegilops tauschii. The sequence goes on from NC_053036.3 coordinate 484,500,936, forward strand.
GCTGAAATTTTCCGTGAATTTTAGCATGACTTTGCTAAAAATAGGACATATGGGGTACTTGCGACTAATGCATGGGCCGGGGTATCTTAGTACTTAATTAAGTAGGATCAACTGCCTCTTGTGTTATGCATGGGCCTCAGCGTCGACAAACCCTAAATGATAAAACCTTGGCTTTTAGGGTGCCTCGGTGTCGATAAAAACTTAAATGATGAAAGCTTAGGCTTTTAGGGTGCCTCGGCGTCGACAAACCCTAAATGATAAAAGCTTAGCTTTTAGGATGCCTCGGTGTCGACAAACCCTAAATGATGAGACCATGATCTTGTTCCTTGACAATAACCAACTTTTTGACCAATTGTTTTTCCTATTTAGAGCAAAACATGGCCCACAACGGTGAGGCCGGCGGTTCGGGAAAGGCATTCTGGGAGCTGTCCCAGGAGATGGAGGAAGAACCTCACCGCTATGAGGACGCCGCGGAAGACACCGATCCCGACTACACAACCCCTAGTGGCGTCGGGGATGACACCACTGATGGTGCCGCCGAGGATGCCACCACTGATGATGGCGACGCACGCACAGATGGCAGCCAACCGAAGAGGCAACGGAAGGACCGGCGGCCGAACGTGCTCGGCACCGTCAAGGAGGAATTTACTGAAGTGTCTTCCCAGGGGCATCCAACGGCACCCAAAGAAATAGTCAAGGGGTACGCGGGATAGCTCGGGTGCATTCTCCGGAGCACCGTCTCGATCAACACAAAGAACCTAAGGCATCGTGACCGAGGGAATTTGCGCAACCTCCTCTTCACGAAGCTGCACGAACGATACAAGTTCCCTGGTGACTTCGCAAACACACGCCTCTCAGGGAATAAAGTGAACAGTGCCGCCCTCACGAAGACGAGCAAGGCCCTGGCTACTTGGAGAGGCGCGGTGAAGAGCATGATTGAAAAAGGTGATAGTTATGAGAAGATCAAGGAGAAAAATCCTTAGATCAGCGAAGATGACTACCGGGAGTTCAAGATCAAGTGCGAGAGCAACGCATCCGAGGAATCAAGTCAGTGGGGGAAAGGTATGCGGGACTTGAACTTAGGGGTCCACAAACTCGGTCCCGGCGGTTACAGAGTGGCGGAACCTATATGGGTCAAGGAGGACGCGGAGCGTGCCAAGCAAGGCCTACCGCCCCGCTTCGAGAAATACTGTGACAAGCAGACCAGGAACTATGTCAGGGCCCGGTACAAGATTGACCCGGTAACCAAGGAGCTTACCACGGATCTGAAGACCAAGGCGCTTCAGAAAGTTCTGGTAAGGAATACACCCCCGCGTAATTAGCTACATATATGGTTGCATTCTACTTAATGAAGCCAAATTTCTAAATGGTTCACGTTCCTTCCGCGGGACACTGAAAGCAGTAGCGCGGGGTCGCCTCAGAGCTCCCCTTTCGACACCCCTTTAAATAGGGCGTTGACCATAATGAAAACCAAGGATAAGCTCAGTAAGCCGTCGTCAGCTGGTCGTGTGGCCGGCAAAGGCTTGTCCACGAAATGGTCGGAATACTATACCGCTGGGCGAAAGGAGAGAAAGACCAGCTCGGAAAGCCAGCAGTGCGAGGTTGAACAACTCAAGGCACAAGTGGCACGGATTCCGGAGATGGTCGAAGAGCAAGTGCAATACCAACTGGGAGCGACGATCACCGCCATTATACCTACCTTGGTTTCTAGGCTGCAGGCGTGGGTGGTGGGCAGCCAACAAGGGCCGCCCCCGATTCCCAGCTTCACGGGCAGCACCTCGCGCAACGCGCCCGCGGCGCCATTGGTGTCTCCAGCGGAGGCGGCATTGGTGTCTCCCGTGGCGGCGCCATTGGTGTCTCCGGCGGAGGCAGCATTGGTGTCTCCCGCAGCGGCGCCGGCATTGCAGCTTAATGCACCCAGGTGTGGGAAGAATACGCCGGCCGGCACCTCGGCAGCAAGCGGCCCCTCTGTCAATTGCACGCCCGCCGTTGGCGGTGCCTCGACATTAGCCGAGCTCAACGCCATCACGGTAACTAATTAAGCCTCTCGGCCGATGACTTCATCTCCTTGCCTTTGACTGGGCATCCCTGACGCCCTACATGTTTTCGCAGGGCGCCGCCGACGTTCGGTGCACTCTCCTGCACTTCGTGAACGACGAGTTGGTCGATGTCGCCAAGGGCAGAATCGTTCAACCGGGCAGCCGCGTGTTCCACGGTAATCCGATGCCACCCACCGTTTATAGGGTTCAACTGGTTCGGGTGCTGCCGGGCTTCGATGACATGTTACCTCCGTATCGACCCCATGGGGCCGACGAAGATGATGTGATGACCCTCAGCGCCTGCATAAGCTGGCCCATGCTTCGGCCGAAGAGCCAGATCCGTTTGGGGGCGGGGGACACCACCCCACAGACAACACCGCCAGTCGTACCGGCGCCAAGCCATGGAAAGACCCCCGCAACACTACCAGACATGCCGGACGTGCATATGGCACAGGATCCGGACATGCATATGGCACAGGATCCGGACGACGATGACGATGACGGTACATTTACCAATGTCGATAAGTACTTCAACGAACATGGGTACGATGACGTATTCTTGGAGCCTCCTTCTCAAGAACCCAACCCTGCAAAAGACGATCGTGATCTAGCTGGTACCGCGGAGAAACCCAATTGCAACAGGCATCGTCTGGCGTTCAGTTCTCAGGAGACGCCTCCAGCTGCCGCCTTCACCGAGCCTCAGATAGCCGAGGTGCGAAATATTATCAGCCCCAACACACTCAAGAAGGCGGTCTCTGAGCAGAACTCGATCCCATTATAGCAGAAGAAGAAGGGGCGGAAAAGAAAGACTAACAAAGGTGCGAGCCAGCCGGCACCGAGTACGATATGTGCTCAGGACGATCCACCTTCACCTAAGGATATCTCAAGGAGGGTGCATGTGGCGGGTAGGCCGATGCTACCGACTAATCTGCTCAATGCTGCAACCAGTGCTATGCGGAGTCTGCATGACAGTGTTCTTTCTTTGGAGAAGCGGCGTCTCTCCGAGAATGATGTGGCATTCCCTGGTTTTCGTGGCCAAGGTGCCAGGGGGCAAGGGCTTTGTGGATAGCGCCATCGGGGGTACGATCGTCCTGCGGTTTGATGACATCTTCGCTATGTTTAACCTTCATCCGCTGCACTACACCTTCGTTCGGCTATTTTCGCTGAGTATGGAGATGCGGATCATTAGAGACAAGACCCCGGACATCGTGATAGTCGACCCCTTCTACATGCGTGCCAAGATCTTGGGCAGCGCTGGGGACCGGCAACTCGCGAGTTCGTACCTCAAAGGCGTCATTCTGGCAAACCCAGATAAGGATAACTTCCTCGTGCCTTACTTTCCCGAGTAAGTCATCCCCTCACCGCCCCGTAACATATGATTTCATAGATTTCGATCGTTCTTTTTTTCTAACATTCCGTGTTTTGTGCAGTGACACACATTGCACACTCATCCTCTTAAGCCCGAAATATTCCATGGCCACGTATTTCGACTCGGACCGTCAGTCGAAGAAAGACTACACAAATATCAAGAAAGTTCTTGATGATGTTCTCCCCGGCTACGCCAGATCTGGAGGCACCTTCAGCAGGCCAGTTCGTAGGTACGGCAAGCACGTGTTCACCCACAATACGACGTTCCCCTGCATCAAGCAGCCGTCTGGTGGTCAGAAGGATGCCTACTACGCCCTCCATCACATGCGGGCGATCGTACGGGACCATAATCACCTTCTGCTACCAAATAATCTCAAAGATTTGGCCGCAAGCTTGTCGGCAATCCAGGACGCGGACATCAGACAAGAATTCTTTCGCATTCAGTCGGAGTTTGCGGAAATCATCCATCAAGATGTACTTCGTACCTCGGGGCAGTTCTACCTCAGATATCAACCGTCCAACAGTGAGATAGAAACAACGCTACAAATGCAGGCTGACAACGGCCGCGATTTCATGACCATCACGACAGACGGCGGCTTCATCCACGCTCCGGTCCCTGAGTCGAGTCGAAAGTAGTGATGCTATGTAGTTCTGAAATATCGATTAGCTCATGTTGTAATTAAACTTTAATGAACTTGTATGTCTCTTTGGTTTGGACAATCGCTCAACTTATATGTAATCGATGCTATTTATTAGTAGGACCATGAATCGTGCTATCAATGTCTTGCTTTTCTCTTACGATCCTTTTGTTGCATACTTATATATTGCTTATGTATTGTCTGTCAATTGCTACTAACGTTTTGTTTGGCTAGTGCATAGAGATGCCGTCGTATGTCGTGTACAAGGGTAAGGTTCCCGGAGTCTATGACGACTGGGAGGAGTGTCGGAGACAGGTTCGCCGTTTCAGCGGTAATAGTTACAAAGGGTACACCACTAGGGCGGAGGCGGAATCTAGATACACGCGCTATGTAGCGGGAGAGAGGAGGGAGCGGAGGAGGAACCGGATGAAGACCAGTTTCATCGCGATGATGCTCATCATGATGACCGTAGTTCTCTTCTATGTGATGGTAGTTTAGATGATCGATATCGACTTGTAATGTGAAGACAAACTCGCTACTCGCGGTCTCGAGACTTGTAATGTTCTAACTTTGTTCGGTATTTTGAATTCAGAGACTAGCTAATATGATGAATTGTATTCGGAGACTAATCTTCTATTGTATTCGATGAATCTGCTATTTATATGTTTTGTTGTCTATATTCTGTGCAGTAATATATTTTGTAACCTCTGCAAATATCAGAAATGAAAAAAATTCCTAATATTCATACTAGTGGCGCACCATACAGCAAATTAGTGGCGCACTGCTATAAAAAATACTAGTGGCGCATTATCTATTAGTGCGCCATTAGTAACCCAGAGCACAAGGTAAATATGGCCCCCTGGGAGGCATACTAATGGCGCACCAAGTGACATACTAATGGCGCACTGCCTGGTGCGCCACTACTGTCTGGTATACTAATGGCGCACCAGGGGTGCGCCATTAGTATTAGTTACTAATGGCGTGATGATAGTGGCGCAACTGTAGTGCGCCATTAATGGCCAAAACAGGTGCGCCACTAACAGGCCTTTTCCTAGTAGTGGTACTTCTTGTGCACTAATCTATCAATGCAACTATTCCACCGTCCATATTTATGCATGTCAAATTATTTGGGTCAACTATGTATGTGCATATACGCCTTATTTCAAGCAAATAAATAGTTGTCATGTTACATGTCTGTACTTTTCATACATTATAATTAAGAGCAATGTAGCAGAATAGATTAACTGAGTTCTTCTTTGTGTACTAATTCACAGGAGGATGACGATGATGTGGGGTATGACATGGACAGCAGGCACAGCAAGAGCCGCTACATCATGAGGCAGCTGATTGCTGGAAAATTCAAGTACCGTTTCTATGGAAAGCTTGGCTGCCCCTTCTGTGGCAAGGCGATCAAGGGCGGCATAGATGGCTTGATGCAGCATGCCGTCTCCACTGGCAACTCCTACAGTAGGAAGCAAAAGGCCAGTACTCTAGCAAAACATGCGGCCTACGGGCGCTTCCTCAAGATTGTCAAAGTCAATGAGCCCTACTACATCCCGGCGCTCCGCCGCTAAACAAGGGAGACAAGTGATGTGCTGCTAGACTGCTGCTGCTTCCCCAGGACCGCCGTGTCCTTTTATGTTATCGGTATTCGCTGGTCGACTCTAAAACTTATGGTCTATGGTGTGTAAGAACTTATGTCCTATGGTCTATGGTGGGTGTGAACTTATGGTGTGCGGTCTGCCATTTAACTAAGTGTTTGCTGCTAATCTGCTTAAGTGTGGTCTAAGTTGTTATTAGTACTATTTTGCTGATGCATGTTAGGTATTGTACGATGGTAGATGCTAAGGGTGATGCTTAGAAAAATAAACCGGGTTTTTCTGAGGCACCATTGCCTATTCCTACAGGACAGACGCCTAGTTAAGCGTCTACCCTGTACAAATAAGCACCGGTGCTTAAGAAAAGCCTGGTTTATCTCTCTAAACACCTCGCCTAATCACCTTGCATTGTACAAGGCCATAGCAACTCAAGTATCGTACGGTGGTCTATGTTATGTTTGTTGTGTTATTCTTCCGTTCTAGAATCGTACGGTGATGCATGCTAGGAACTCTACTACAATGACTATGGTAGTTATACCTTGGCATGATTATGTTCAGTTTATAACTCAGGATGTTCCAGCCATATCTATGATCAGTTACAACTGAACTATGCATTAGTTTTTGCCAAAAGTAAAGCATGCAAATGATTGCCAATTCTACCTATTGCCATTTGAAGCTTTGTACTGAGGATGCATTAGTTATTGCAATAAGTAGAGGATGCTCATGTTTCCTAGAAGTGCGTGTTTCCACTTTCTGGTAAGAACTGAACATGTATCAAATTATGCTAAAAGTAGACCATGAGCATGAACATGTATCAATTGCTGCTTCCTATTTGTGTTTGAATGGGCTCAACATATATGGTGATGGTTTAGGGTCTCTGCATGATCGTGATGATAACTCAAGATGTTCCAGCCATATCTATGACCAGTTATAACTCAACTATGCATTAGTTCTTGCCAAAAGTAAAGCATACAAATGATTGCCAATACAACCGTATTGCCTGTTCAATTTTTGTACTGAGGATGCATTAGTTATAGCAGTAAGTAGAGGATGTTCATGATTGCCAAAAGTACATATATCCACTTTATGATAAGAACTGAACATGTATGAAATGATGCTAAAAGTAGAGCATGAGCAAGATCATGTATCAATTGATGCTACCTATTTAAGTTTGAATGGGCTCAACATTTGTTTGGCTATGGTCTTGCTGTCAAATTTAAGTGGATCATTTAACATATGATCCACTTATGAGTTTAAGCACACAACCTATTTGGTCATGCATAAAATATGCGCAGTTTAACAAGGGTATCCAATTGCTTAACCACGTGAAGTTGTGCAAACCCTATGAGGGTTCAACTACTAAAAGAGCGGCCGACAACGATTAAAAAAAGCTACGATCAGGAAATACCTTCTCTCGGAAACGTCGGCGCCGAGTTGATGGCCACGGATAGTGCGTGGCAAACTAGAAGTGCCCGTATAGCGCGGTAGACGCGGCAAGGATATACGGCGGGTTCATGCGAGGATGGGGCGGCGACAAGAACACTGAAGTCCGACCCCTCATGGCGGTGGGCGGTGGCCGACAACTCCTGTAATCCGTGTGAGCCCGGCTCTCCGATCTGATCTTGCAGCGGTCGTGGGAGCTGCGGATGGCACGACTGGGTGGTTAGAATGAGGCGCTGTAATCGCGGGATTTAGGGAGGGGTGGGCCGCGTTGAGTTATGTGAGATTTCAATAATATCACAATGATATCCCAAAAGATCTAGAAAATATTGTCCTTGCTTTTTTAGTATTAACAATGGTTTCTTCGTGTCGCATATGCCCAAAAACGCCATACGTGACAAAACTTGCAATACATGTTGAAAATGGTCGACATTGTACTAATGAACGAAAAAATCACGCATGTGACGAAACTTCCAAAATTTGTTGAAGATGGTTGATTTGGAGATGTTCTACAATTTCACTGCAATATTACATATTTATTTTATAATTAAAATTCAATGATGCAAGGTTTTACATGTTTTTCAATTGTTTTCAAACTTAAACTTTTTACACATGTCCAAGAAAGGCAATGTGGCAAGGTTTTACATGTTTTTCATTGTTATCAAACTTAAACTTGTCACATAAGACACGTGTACCTAAAAAAAGGAAGTGTTATTTTAGTATAAGTCAAAATGTCTCATAGGCAAAAAAAGATTTCATAGAAGAAAAAAGCCCACCTACCTAACATGATATTTCACACACCACAGCCCGCATACGACTACAAACCCAGTGATATGGGCCAGGATGCAGGCCCGTGGTGGGACTAAACTCAGACGTGCGCGCACCCAGCAGTGCACAGAGCGCGGTTGCCACGACGGACTGCAACTGCGCCCCACCACAACTACCCCCACGTCCTAGACGAACCGCCTCCCCCACGTCCCCATCCCAGGCGTGAAAAGGCCCCAAATCGACTACATCACTGCCTCATTCCGAGAACCTCCATTGTTGCTTCCATCTCTTCTGCAAACAACCCACAAACATCTCTCTTCGAAGCCCGCAATCGCATGAGGAGGGCAATGGCGGAGGAAGCGTCTGCCAAGCATCATTGTGGCCAGACATCCCACCAGAGCGGCAACCTCGACGTCGTTCACGTTCCCGGTCAGAAGCGCGAGTACACCGTAACCCTCACAGGGGTTGAGCTCCACGGCAAGGAGACGCTGGAGGTCGTCTGCACCAGCGAACCAAACAAGGCCGATGAGATGATCTCTAGGATCAGGAGGAGCGCCTGCGGCTCGTACCCCCACATCATGGGCGTTGATGTGGAGTTTACCAAAGATGATGAACCTCCGCAGATGGCAGCAGTTCTGCAGATTAGCGTGGAGGGTCTCTGCCTCGTGTACCACATCGCTGCGGCCACAAAATGGTGAAGTATCCTACTCATTCACCCTCTTCCATTCATCAATACTGCTCCCTCGAAATTTCATTAGACTAGTTTCATACTAGATGTACTAGTGTAGTTTGTGAAAATGGATGCACTAGTGCAGTTCCTCAAAGTAGATGCAGTAGAATATATTTTGACCCTAATGCACTTGATTAGTATCTGAAACTGTTGCACAAGATTAATTTGTGAGTTTGATGTACCAGTGTAGTTTATCATCTTGATTCATTAGTGTAGTTTCTGAACTTCATGTAGTGAAGTAGTTTCTGAACTAGGTCTGGTGTTATTTTCACCACCAAAAAAACTTAAGAACTTGGTGAAGCAGAGGTATATGCTATTTTATTCAAAATAATAAAACTAAACTGGCACTAAGAAAGCAAATAGATCATTGACTCAACTATATATTTCGAAAAGAAAAATAACATGGTGTACTTGATTTTAATTTCAGAACTTTGTGTACTAGTTTCTGAACTACATTCATCCATGACTTATACTGTATAAGCATCTACTCCATGTATTATTCACTTGTAAACCGTAAAAAACAGAATATTAAATCTTGAAAAATAAACACTAGTACTCCATGTATTCATCACTTGTCTCTCCCCTAGCAGGCCAAAGCGCCTCAAAGAGCTCCTACAGGAGGAGAAGTTGTTCGCCTTTGCCAGCTTCAGCATTAAAAATGACAGGGACAAGCTGATTGTCTGGTTTGGAGATAAACCCCAACAAGCACATCGACATTCAGCGCAACTGGAGAATTCCATACAATGGAAAACCGTACGACTCCTTGGCTGATGTTGCAGCTAGCGTCATCCACCCATTCTACAGAAAGATGAAGAAGAAGATCGATAGTGAGGCAGACCATAAACTGTGGGGGGACAACCCACTGCCAAATTACCTCATCGAGTACGCAGCAATAGATGCGTACGCCACCTACAAGTCGTGGAAGATAATCGACAACATCAAAAGAGGTCTAGAAATTTCAAAAGAGCAGGAAGCGGACCCCTACTACCACTGCCACTATGCGGGATGAGGAGACATCAAAGTCTGCCTTCGTGTTGCTTGTGCTTGTGCTTGTCGTTTATCTTGTTGTTTGAAATTTGTAGTTTGCTTTTCTTGGGTTAAACCAGCTTGTTTATGTCATGTGTGTCAGAGTTGAACCAGTTTGTTTATGTCCTGTTTGTCAGGGTTGAACAAGTTTGCTTATGTCATCAAGTACATAGTTTGCTTATCTCGTTAAATAAGTTTGCTAGCTTCCTATTTTGTTTATCCATCAAAACAAATATTCAAGTAAATTGTTAATGGAACTTTGTGGCTGCTCTTTAATACTCCCTACATAAACTAATATAAGAGCGTTTAGATCACTATTTTAGTAATCTAAATGCTCTTATATTAGTTTACAGAGGGAGTACTAGTTATCAATGGAACTAATCACAGAAGGTTGTGCCATGTGTAGTTTTGGTTCAGAATTGTATGGAAAAGTAAACAATTGCTACAATTAGAACTAAACTCCATTAACCGAACCTACGAAAAAGGGTCCCCCACCCCCCCAGCTTTATACTATAAAGGAACAGCACCAAGCATCCAACAACAAGTCAAGACATATTCAAGTTCAAGGAAGTCTCAAATAACCGCTGGGGCAACAACAAAACAAGCCCCAAACATAACAAGTTCATTTCACAGCGATACATGGCCCATTTACTGAACCTAGATATATATAGATAGGTACGGTAATACACGGCAAGTACTAGGAAACAAGAGCTAACATACCAAGTTCATTTCACATAGAAACATGGCCCAGCCAGTTCTAAATGAGGTTGATGGTGATCATCATCCTCAAGTCACGGCGACGGGTGTTCCCAACAGTGAGTAGGATGCCCTGACCTACCCAAAGATTCTTGCCATGAAGGAACTTCTTCCACCCCGCCCGGTTGAAGACAGTGCGACCGTCCGTGTCCACTGCGTAGGCACAGGTGGTGATGGAGCCCGTTCTGGTAAGGTGTAGTCCAGCAGTCATGCCTTCTTCATGCGGCTCGATGCCACAGCTAACAGATAACCTCTTAGGTAATTTCTGAAAATAGTTGATATGATATATGGGCATGTCACGTGCAATTATCAGCAAATCATACACTTGAAGACACATATATCATTGGATTCAACACTGAGCATATATATCATCACATCACTACACTAGACGCTAATCATCAAATTACTACAGTAATTAAGCATATCATTATTTACTACGTACACTAACCATATCATCGCATATTACTACACTACATAAGGATATATCGCATTACTACAACACATGCATACCATAAAAAATTCTGCACTAAATGAATTCTACACATGGCATATCATCACAGTACTACAACATGCATATCATACCAACTAGTACACTTATTAAGCATGCATATCATGTAATTACCACAGTAAGTAACATACCATGAGATGCTGTTTAACATTCGTCCTTATGAGGCGGGTCACGAATGGCATCCCGACGTAGTCTTCACATAGCGGAAGCATGTCCCAGAGGTTGCACGTTTCATCGCCGCTCAGCCTCAGTCTTTGGGCATAGAGTGCTTCATCAAGTGGGTTCTCATCATCATCTGAATCCTCACCATCGTCCTCCTCATGAACTTCATCCTCACTATCGAAAATCAAATTCAGATAGATAACAGAAATCCTGGGCCTTTCTCCTCTGAAGGAGAAGCTGATCAATTCACCCCCACTAAGACGCAAGCGGGCGATGAAACGATCCCATTCATCTCCTCCAATCTGGGTTATCGTTCGCCCCTTATCGACCTGCATAGTGTACGGCCCCCCGAGAGCGTCGAAGGTCACCGTGTCTCTGACGAGCTCATTGAATGCCAATCTCACATTGCATGGGACGATCTGTGCAAGATAAAAACAAATAACAAACACAATGCATTAGTGGTAATAGCAATAAAAAAACAAAATTAATGAACTGTCAGAAGGTTCATATAAATTGTTACCGCTGCAAAAACAAAAGTAGGCTGGAAGTAGATGCCGAACAGCGTGGCAGTACAAAGGCTGGTCCGGCACCGTGACTTGCACCGTCGGCACGGTGCTTCCTCCATTCTACACAGAACATGTTGAACTCTAAGTTGAATTGTACGCTACCATAGTACAATACAAAGATCATACATATAATAAATCATAGTGATAACCTAAAATGCAATGCCTATTAAATCTGTTTACTATCATCTACCTAAAAAAGCAATGCCAATGACAATGGCAATGCCAGTATCATCTACCTAATAAATCCCAATCAGATCCAATCCAATGTCAATACTACATACTATAGTGAAGAACGGATGAATTATTTTGATTTATTTTTTCACACATAGGGCCTCATTTTGATTTGCACAGGGCCTCTCTTTTCCCTGGTACGGCTCAGATCCTACACTACGACATCCATCAATCTATCAAAGAACCATCATATCCATCAACAAATCATCTACCGCATGTATCAAATAAAATTTCTGGATCAGATCCGCGCCCGGAGGGAGACGCATGCGGTTTGGGAAGGGAAGAAGATTCGCGAGGGGGATGAGGGGAGATCTCACCTACTTGCCGGAGTTGGTGGCGGCCGCGCAGATCCGGCGGCGATGAGAGGCAGCGTCGGGAGCTGGCGGCGGCGGCGCTTGTCGAGAAGGGGACGAAGAAGTTGAAAATGATGTGGAGTACTAGGTGCACTTAGCCAAATGTGGTACATGTGGTGGCGCGTTTGTGTGGATGACAAGGGGACCCCACGTGTCGGTACCCATAGAAAAAAATTGGCATTTCCAACTGCCTCACGGGGATTTGAACCAGGGCCATGCGGGTGTGTGGTAAAGGGTCTAACCAGTTCGGCTGATGCAGTGTGTTCGGCTGAACCAATTTGCCTCTCCTTAAGACATTTATCTAGACACAGACACACGAAAAAAACCATGCACCGAGGCTGTGCTCCATGTGTGGCATAAGTGGTCCTGTGAAGCGGCAACTAGGACCAATGTTGATATATGTTGTTATTAGCTAGGGTACCAACACTATATAATGGCTTATGTGATCCTTGCTAGTAAAAAAACCATTATCCATGTTGGCCCAAGTGGCACGTTTGAGTGCAACGTGTCAATATTGGTGCATTTGGCCCTTATGGCATCCGTGAGTCCAAAGAGACCATGATTAGTGAAAACACATGAAGATTGCTACATGACGGGCCGTTGGCGTGTCTTGGTATGCACTGTGCGTGCAATGTGACTATGAAAAGTTGTTGCATGTCGAGACGTAGTTTATCGGTGCATGTGGATCCTATAGGCTTATTTGTTCCTTGTTTGTGGGCATGGTGCGTGTTGGCCCAAGTGACATGTGTCAGTGCATTGTGACATCTATTGGTGCATCTGGCCCTTATACCAATTATTTGTGCAAAGATATCAAGATTGATACATGTCGATCCATTGTCGCATCTTGGAGTGGAATGTGACCAGAAGAATTGGTGAATGATTTGGACCCCTTATGGCATGTATCAATCTAATGAGACCAATGTTGTTGCATGTTGGTCAAGATGGTATCGACACGTGCAGTGTGAATATTACTGGTACATGTCCGTCGTCATAGCTCTGTGTGTCGAAGGAGAACAAGTTTGGTGCATGCTCTTGTGTGCCAAGATGTTATGTGGGAACAAAAAAATTGTCAATAGTTCATTTCTGTGGGCCCAGAAACAATGAGAATTATTTCGGGAGTACCTATTTGTAAATTTTGCACAGTTCTAGCTGGGTGCTGATGTGGAATGTGTTTTTTCCCGCGGTGCACTTACAAACTGGACTCACTTGTCACAAATCATGTCAACCCACCCAAAATGGCGGATTAGACCTAGCTGCAACAAATTACCCCAATATGTGTTCTTTTGTGCAACAAACCTGTAAAGTAGGTGTTCTATGCAAAAGTAACACCAAAAGTAGGTAATTTGTGCAATTTCCTCGCTAAACCACGGGTCAAAAAATAAAAATATACAAATTCATGACAAAAATTAAATGAAAGCGGTTGGGGCGTGCACGAGCGCACGACGCTACGCGTCTAGCCTCGGTAACTCCAAACGTCCACCCCCACACACCAAATAAAGGCCGCCTCCCCCACCCCCGTCTCCCCCACCCCCACCCCTGCTGCTTTTCTTCCCCAAATCAGCAAAACCCTCTCCTCTCACCTCAAACCAACCTCCTACGAGCCAGAAACCACCTCCCTTGCCCTTCATCGTCGGAAGATGAAGGCCGGCCATGAAGACGCGGCGGTGGAGAAGGACGCAGCGGTAGAAGCAGTGGAGAAGCCTGCTGTGGTCATTGCCGCCGCGGTTGGCGCGGCCGAGGGCGCCGTCGCGGCGACGGGAGGCGGTGCACCATCTGCTGTGACTGCTCCGGCTGCCGTCGCAGCGGTCGAGCCTGCGATCGGGGAGCAGGTGGAGGAGGAGGTGGCGGTGGATCTGGAGGAGCAGAGGCTCAAGCGGAAGCGCGAGCAGTACGAGCTCATCGACAAGAGCTACGAGGAGGCCCACCTCGACGCTCAGGAAGTGCAAGACGAGGCCATCGAGTTTGATGAGGAGGTCGACGACGAGCTCTCGAAGGTACTACTCTGTTCTGTTCTATTCTCCTACTCTGTTTTTTGGGTTTTCTCCCTTGGGGTTTTCTCCTGAATTGCATGCAGCACGGATTAGATTTCGTCCAGATAGGTTATGTTTCTTGATCTCTCCCTTAGGGTTAGGATTAGTACTATTTGTTTCATACATTTGGAAGGAAACCCCTTCAATCTGAAACCTGGCATGGAACAGTAGTCATGTAGGCCTAAAATCCCCCTGTGCGTGCAAAAGTAGTCATAATCAGTTCTGCTGTAGAAAACGGTGTATTTGTTACATTCTTTAGAGTCGACCAAAGGACTCGTTGGTTTGGCATTTGCTTTTCGTTTTGAAAACTTGACTTATCAGAGAGGGGCCAGGGGGCTCTTCTTTTCGCTCAACAAATGCAAGTTCGTCAGGGTTTGGTTACTAGTTTTTAGGTATCACCTCTTTGATTCGTACGATTTCCAAAACGCAGGAATAGGGAAAACGTGGGATTAGAGTGGCATGTCACTTGAATCCTACAGGATTGTATGAGTGTTTGATTGTGCATACTAAAAACGTAGGATTCTTTCAGACAGGTTTGAGTGGATGGAAAATTTCCTACAAATTTCTTTATTTAATGACAGTCAATAAGAGGATCAATGATTAATATCTAGAACATGAAAAGTTGACATGCAACAGTAAATATTTATCAACATTACTTGAGCTTCTATAAATGGTAACTTTTAAAACATGTACTCTGGAAACAACTTTGAATATTTGCTGTTGGATGAAGCCAATCCAACGGTGGACAGATGGGAAATCGCAGCATTTTTGGCCATTCGATATCTTATTTACTACAAAAGAAAAATTCCAAGCATGCGTACTATATAGAATATTCCATTTGTAAGCTCAAGCACAATGCTACCTATGCACAAACAACCTCATAGCACTATGTTTCTCCATTGTTCTAGAATCTTTGATACTTTAACAGTGCAAACTCTTTTATTCTAAATGAATTGCTAATGCTTTGAACTTTGTGAATCTGAATGCATAATATGCACAAACATTATCACTTTATTAAAGAAAACACACACAAAAATCCAATGCTACAGTAGCATAGCAATGTAAGTGGACCTGAAATAATTGACATTAACTGTTGCTTTCATGCCCAATGCACGTGTGCCTCGCTAGTACCAACAAGAGTATCAATGATGAGAGTTTAAATCAGTACAACCCCTGTTACAACTATGCTCTGTTCCTCAATTGTGCAACCCATTATCTGGTTTTGCTATTCATGAAACTATGCTCCATTCTTCAATAGTGGCAACCCATTATCTGGTTTTGGTATGCATGAAACTGGGCCACATCATCGAGTCATGCATCTGGTCAGTACTGATGCATGCAGTAACAATTTACGGCCACTGCCTGCCATTAACAACAAACATGGATTAGTTCTTCTCTTGCACAAATCAATCCATGAAACTATGGCACATCAGTAATCATCCATGCCAAGTCCATGCAACAGTACATTTCTAGCAACAAGATTTCCTATTGCATTCTTACTATATAGAATTTTCCATTACTAAGCGTAATCATAATGCTCCATATGCACAAAGCTGATACCACATTTTCTCCTTTCTTATAAAATCTTTCTTACCTTAACAGTGCAAACTTTTTCTATCTGCTTCATGATTTCCATATAATGAAGTGGACTATGCATCTTATTTTCAATCTGATTACCAAATCTGTTGAGACCTAGTAAACAGTACATTTATTTAGTTGTCAGAAAAACTGGTTTATTTGATGAAAATCATGAAGCCATACAGCTATATTGTGAAGACATTTTCTGATTGCAGTCAGTAATTCATTGCAGAGTTTCTTATGTACACACCCTATGTAATTATTAGCAACAAGGATGAGTAATTAAAGCCATAATTTCTTATGTTCGCAACCGATGTACCTCAATCCAAAATTTCTCTTTTTTATACATAATTCATGACCTCATTCATATGTTTTTTGTCTTGAAAATATCAAGTGAGGGCAATCTTTTGTTTGTTGATGCGGTAGTTTTACTTTGTAGTATGTACTCATCTAGTTTGAATATCATTAAATTAGATATTGTCTGGTATCTCTTTATGATAAAACCAGATCATACAACATATTGTTGCAAGAAATGATCCTGTTTTTGGAATTATCTATTTTCAGTATGAACTAAAATATGTGCTTGAATGCAGTAAAGTGATTTGTTCATACCGTAAAAACTGAACACTTTAGTTAATTGTCAACTTAGATTGTACAAATAGGAGTACTTTAGAGGGGAGAATAGCTACGCATGCAAAGCAAAGAAAAAAGAACAAGAAAGATAACAAATAATACATAAACATATATTGCAATACATGAGGTACATGTTGTGTGAATCATCTGATTGATCATATTTTTGTATTCCTACTTTAGGAATGTACTTGATACTCTTCTGAAATGCTACATTTCTGTATTCCTAATCTGACATAGCTGTCGATCAACTAACACACAGGAAGATGACGAAGACGTGGATGATAGTAAGGAGAGCAGGGACAGCAAGAGCCGCTACGTCCTCAGGAGGCTGCAGAATGGGGAAATCCCATACCGCAGCGGATACAACAGGCTCTACGGCAACATAGCCTGCCCCTTCTGCTGCGCGATTATCAAGAGCGACTACAACAGCCTGATCATGCATGGCACCTATATCAGTCGTGGTAATGGGAGGAACCGCAAGCCCCACGTCCGGGCTAAACATGCCGCTTTTGGTGCCTTCCTGTAACATCCCAAATTTTCAATTTGGTATGTTATAAATAGATCATCTTTGCATATCATATTTTATTGCATTTTGGCAAATCCTCGATAAATCCTAAGCAACTCAAGGACCCTCGGAGAGAGTTGGGGATTTTCTCAAATTTTCATATTTGATTTTTCATCAAATAAGAAGACGAGGATTTTTGGTTTTAATTATTTTTCTCTCCGGAAAAATATTTCATTAAACAAAATAAATGAGAGGAGAAAATAGGACTTCTCCAAAACAATTGAAATACTGGAGGAAAAATGTTAAAATCATTTATTGGATTTTATTCGGATTTTATTTGCAATTTTAATTGCATTAAAAATATTGCATGTTTTCAAAAATTTATTTTGTGTTAAAAAAATGTTCACCCTATTCTAGATTTTCTAACAAGATGGGGAAAATTTATTTTATCTTTTTTGGACTTTTATTTATTTTTCTACGAATTTTTTTCCGCGGAACGTATTGAAAAGAAAAAAATGCGCATCGCCCGACTGGGCCGAGGCCCAGCCGAGCCGCCGGCCCGCTCGCGCCTTGTCCTCCCCGCGTACGCGCGCCGCCGCGCCGTGTCCATGGCGAACACGGGAGCCGCACCCCGCCCGGCTTGCCCCTCCCCCAAGTCGCCGGACTCCCCCCCTTCTAGTTATACCCCCCTCGCCTCCTCCTCTCATCCCGCCGCCGCCCGCACCCGCACTCGCCGCCGCCGGAGCCGGAGCTCGAGCCCGCGCCGCCGCTCGCCGACCCCCGCCGCCTCGCCGCCCCTCGCACCCCCCCCCCCGAGCCCCCAAGCCCCGCCGCCCCCGCCGCCACTCGCCGGAGTCGCCGGAGACCCGCCGGAGCCCGTCCCCGAGGTAGCCGCACCTCGCCTTGTTTGCCGGTTTTTGTTAAAAAAACCGTTCGTTTTAAAAAAAACCTAGATCGGTTTTTTTTGGTTTTGTTATTTTGTGAGCGTTCACCAAACTGTTCGTTTTAACGAACGCGCTCGTCGGTTTTTCTCTGTTAACGAACGTCCGTTCTTTAACCGTTCGTCCGTTTTTCTTTTCCGTCGGATTTTTCCCGCGATTATCTCAGATTCGATTTCTGATCGAATCTTCGTTTCTGTTTAACTTTTCGCTCGTTTGTCGGAATCAGGCGATTCAAGCGCCTAGAGTTTCGTCTCGAAATTCTCTTTCTGTTTAACCTACTCAAACAAGTTTTTGCTGCTGTAAAATTCGACCTAGATCCAGATTAGTAAACGAAGCTTGTTTCTTTCGCCGTTTGACTTTCGTTGCTTCGTTCGAGTTGATTCTTTTTGCAAACCGGAGTTCTTAAGTTGAACTTTCTGGTTGGATCTTTCATTCGAGTTTTACCTGTGCATTAGATGAGTACTTATTGTTTGCTTGTTTGTTTGCGATAGAGTACCCGGAGTGTGCCGCTTGTTACTTCGAATCGCTAGGTTTCGCGGATCATCAGCAAGGCAAGTTCACACTTTGATCATATACCTTCCATACCCAGTTTTTATTGCATTAGATCTATTCCTCAAACATTGCATGATTAGGATCTAATTAAATTGTGGGTACTGGGAAGTAGTTGAGGTAGTACCTATTACTTGTTTTAATTATCAAACCCTTGGGAGTTACTTCTACGTTGCTATTATATTGCCATGCTATGCTCATAGACGTGGATTGGGTTTGAGAGATATTCATGATAGATGTGAGATTGTTAATAATGGTTTACCTAAGGTGGCAACTAAAACTCACATCTGGGTGGATTGAGGCACCTGGAGAACCCAGTGTTGTCTGTTTGTATAAGGGCCACCACCCAGGCTCAAAGGGGTCATAAGATTATTCATGCTAGAAACTTCCGTGTGCAGCCACAAGCTATTATGGGCTCTAGCATAGTTGAGTAGGTTGCATGATCTCTTGAAGAGGTGGGCTAGCAGATGTAGGGGAAAGTAGGTGTACCGGTCCACCCAGAGTAAAGAGTGATTGTTCCTGAAAGGCTGTGTCTCGGTCATCCGTTTCTCAAACATCATGCAGTGCGAGAATCAAGCGGAGGCGATCGAGTCTTGTGGGGAAAAGTGCGCAAACCTCTGCAGAGTGTACAAACTAATCATGGTTAGCCGTGTCCCCGGTTATGGACAACTTGAGTATCTAGTACCTGGATTATCATTTGAATCTCATCACCATGTTACTTTTAATTAATATTGTGGGTTAATGATGATACTTAATTGGGATTGAGTTGGAGGTACCTTCTCAATGTTTAACAACCACCATGATAGTTAAATAAAATTTATTCCTTTGCAGTAGGGAAAAATTTGCTTTTTGCAAAATTGTAACCATAGAGCTTTCCACCAGCCATATATGCATGTAGTATAGAATTATTATTGTTTATTATTCTCTATGTGCTACTTTGCCAGCATATTCTATATGCTGACCCGTTTTCGGGCTGCAACGTTTCATGTTGCAAACTTTTCAGGCGACGAGTAAGGTGCCTTAGGTCGTGGTATTATACTCAGTGATGCCGCTGGAGTTGATGGACTCACTTATCTTCCAAGTCTTCCGCTGTTATCGTTTAGATGGCCTTAAGCCATATTTATCATACTTAATCTCTTTGGAGATATTCGATGTAATAAGTGTGTGATTGCTACTCTATTATAAATCCTCCATTTGTACTGTGCGTGTCAGCATTACTGATCCAGGGATGACACTGGTGCACAGCAGCACAGACCATTTGAGGTCTGGTCGCTACAAAGGTGGTATCAGAGCACACGCTGACTGTAGGACACGACCACTAAGCTTAAGCCCTAGAAAGCTTCTCTCTTCTCATTTCTGACCCCTCTCCACTTTCTACTCTTTTAGGAATGGCGGATGCAAGGAGCAAGTTCATGCAACCAGATGAAGACACGCCGTTTGGTCGACACTTGAAGGAAGTCACCAAGTATTTGAACATAGGAATACCAAGCATCACCGGAACCTACAACGCCACATTACCCGAAGAGGAGAGCTGGAAGATTCAAGTTCACATTCCAGGAAGGACGTTTGTGCCAGTTACTGAACCCATAAGATTGGTTTTCGAAGCACCAACCTGGAGTTTAGGGAAGAGCATGGCCGCACACATCGCCATGGGACGCATTGGAGAAGTCTACCACCAGGAGCTTAAGGATACAATTTATCAGATTTGTGGACACCGAGACGCGCAATGGGAGATGGTCAGAACCAACAAGGATGGATCAATTGCAGCTTTCATCCAGGAGCAAAACCAACATATTCGTCGCCAGGAGAACCAGATGTGCACGGACAAGGAAGAACTGAAGAAGGCATTAACCAAGATCAAGGAGCTGGAGGAAGAACTCAAGGCTACACGCGAGGATTATATGGAGGAAATCATCGCACTAGTAGGGAAGAATGACGACCTGGAGAAGAAGATTGGAGTATTCATGGGAAATCCAGTGCCAAAAGCAAAGGATGACGAATGCACTTGTCCGGATAACTACATCATCATCGACGACACCGACTCGGAACCAAGTGAAGATGACTTTGTTGATGAAGCTGGAGCAGACATCATGGAGTCTTCAACGGATTAGAATTTCTAGTAGACCACCATATCAGTAGTAGTTTTCCCCCATTTAATAGTATAGTTCAAGCACTTTTGTAACGCTAGTTAGATCGATTGTTATGCCTTGTTTGAATTGATTGAGTGATATTGATTGTATTTGTCTCATGAGCATATGGGTAGTGTTTTCTCTCTAGACTTCATTCTATTCTTAACTCTCATCTTTTCTAAACCTATCAGATGCCTCCGAGACGCGACACCGGATTTGTTTTTCCACCAGAGATCACCCAGTTGATTCAGCAGCAGAATGCCCTGATGCGAGTGTTAGTGCAGAACCAAGGCAACAACAACAACAACAACAACCCACCGCCACCACCACCTGTTGATCACTTAGCCCATTTCTTGAGGCTAAACCCGCCGGTGTTTTCCAGTAGCACCGAGCCGATTGTTGCAGATGATTGGCTCCGCAAAGTTGGAAGGGAGTTGACCACTGCAGGATGCACAGATGCGGAAAGAGTGCGTTTTGCCGCACATCAGCTTGATGGACCCGCAGCATCATGGTGGGAGAATTATGCAGCCACGCACCCTATTGACACTGTCACATGGGATCAGTTTCAGCAAGCTTTCCGTACAGCACATGCTTCAGCAGGAGCTATGGCTATGAAGAAGCGCGAGTTTCGCAACCTACGCCAAGGAGGACGCACCGTAGGCCAGTATGTGGAGGATTTCAGTAAGTTAGCACGTTATGCACCAGATGACGTTGCTACAGATGCAGCCAAGCAGGAGAAATTTTTGGAAGGACTGAATGATGAACTGAGTATGCAGTTGATGGTAGCAACCTTCAACAACTACCAGGAGCTGGTAGATAGAGCTCTCATGATTGAAGGGAAGCAACAGCAGATTGAAAACCGTAAGAGGAAGTATGGACAAGGGAAGTACAATTCTGGAGCTCAGCAGAAGCCACGATTTGCCCCGAAGCCGGGAGGACAGTTTCAGCATACCCATGGAGGAGGTAGTTCGCACAACCATAATGGCTCCAAGAATGGTAATGGGAATGGAGGAAGCAACGGACAGAACCGTACCAACCCATCTACCCCAACCAAGAGGGATCTAAGTCACATTACTTGCTTCAAGTGCCAGAAGACTGGACACTATGCAACTGATTGTCCTGAAGCCCAAAATGGAAATGGCAATGGAAGCTCTGGGAAGAAACCGAACCCGTTCAACAAAGGACATGTGAACCACGTGAGCGTGGACGAGGTTGAAGATCAGCCTGATGCAGTAATCGGTAAGTTTTTGGTTAATTCATTTACTGCAACCGTTCTTTTCGATACTGGTGCATCGCATTCATACATATCAAGGGGATTTGTGAATAAGTTTAAGATGTCCACCCAAGTTCTCAAAACCCCTATGTTAGTAACCTCGCCAGGAGCAGAGTATATGGCCAGCCAAGGATGTTTTCAGATACCATTGGCCATTGGTAGGCATGTTTTCCCCTCAGACCTCATTGTTTTGGAATCGCAACGTTTGGATGTGATTTTGGGAATGGATTGGCTATCGTTGTATGGAGGAAACATCGATTGTGCCAGCAAGACGATTTTGCTTACCACCCCAGAAGGAAGAAGGATCAAGTATGTATCCCGGCATATGCCGAAGAGGACTCAAGTGAATTCCTTATCAGGAGTTGTACAGGAGGAAGTACCAGTGGTGAAGGATTATCCGGATGTATTTCCAGAAGAGTTGCCAGGCATGCCACCGGATAGAGACATTGAGTTCTTGATTGAACTTTTGCCAGGCACAGGGCCAATATCTAAGAGACCGTACAAGATGCCCGCAAAAGATTTGGAGGAAATTAAGAAGCAGATCAAGGAGTTACTGGATAAAGGCTATATTCGCCCAAGTTCGTCACCTTGGGGATCACTAGTACTTCTAGTGGAGAAGAAAGATGGATCGCTGAGGATGGTTGTTGATTATCGAGGATTGAATGAAGTGACCATCAAAAACAAGTACCCACTGCCGATGATCAATGATTTGTTTGACCGCCTACAAGGAGCTAAAGTATTTTCCAAGATCGATCTACGATCAGGATACCATCAGTTAAAGATTCGAGAGCAGGATATACCTAAGACGGCTTTTACCACCAGATATGGATTGTATGAGTACACCGTTATGTCATTTGGTCTGACTAACGCACCTGCCTATTTTATGAACCTGATGAACAAAGTATTTATGGAGTTTTTGGATAAGTTCGTCGTGGTGTTCATTGACGACATTCTAGTCTTTTCCAAGGATGAGGAAGAGCATGAGGAGCATTTGCGATTGGTACTTGAGAAGCTCAGAGAACATCAATTATACGCCAAGTTCAGCAAGTGTGAGTTTTGGCTGAAGGAAGTTGGATTCCTTGGACATGTTATTTCTGGAGAAGGAATAGCAGTAGACCCTGCCAAGGTTGATACAGTGACAAGTTGGGAATCACCCACGACAGTAGGAGAAATCCGGAGTTTTCTTGGACTTGCAGGATACTACCGGAGATTCATCGAGAATTTCTCGAAGATTGCTAAGCCCATGACTGAGCTATTGAAGAAGGACACCAAATTCAATTGGACTGAGGAATGTGAAGCTAGTTTCCAAGAGTTGAAGAAACGATTGGTTACATCACCGGTGTTGATTCTGCTAGATCAACGCAAGGATTATGAAGTTTATTGCGACGCTTCTCGTCGAGGACTTGGAGCAGTGCTTATGCAGGAAGGAAGAGTTGTGTCATATGCTTCACGACAACTTAAACCCCATGAGAAGAATTATGCTACGCATGATTTGGAGTTAGCAGCCGTGGTGCATGCATTGAAGACATGGAGACATTTTCTCATCGGAAACCATTGTGAGGTGTATACAGATCACAAGAGTTTGAAGTATATTTTCACGCAGAAGGAGTTAAATCTCAGACAGAGGAGATGGTTGGAGCTCATTAAGGATTATGATATGAGATTGCATTATCACCCAGGAAAGGCTAACGTAGTAGCAGACGCGTTGAGCCGCAAGAGTCATGTCAACACCCTCATGACAGGAGAGTTACCTCAGGAGTTAGCCGAGGACCTTCGCGAGCTATGTTTGGAGATAGTCCCAAGAGGCTATTTAGCGACATTGGAGATTCAGTCTACCTTGATGGAAAGAATCAGGGAAGCTCAGAAGACAGACAAGGAGATTGAAGAGATAAAGGAGAAGATAAGCAAAGGAAAAGCCAAGGGATTTCGTGAGGATGAGCACGATACCTTATGGTTTGAGGACCGCGTATATGTGCCAAATGATCCAGAGATCAGGAAGTTGATTTTGCAAGAAGCCCATGATTCACCGTACTCGATTCACCCAGGGAATACCAAGATGTATTTGGATCTGAAGAATACTTTCTGGTGGACCGGAATGAAGAAGGATATTGCAGAGTATGTAGCAGTTTGTGATGTATGTCAGAGAGTGAAGGCAGAGCATCAGAAGCCAGCAGGATTGCTACAACCATCGCCGATACCCGAATGGAAGTGGGATAAAATAGGCATGGATTTTATCACGGGATTACCCAGGACTCGTTCAGGCTATGACTCAATATGGGTTGTAGTTGACCGTTTGACGAAAGTGGCTCATTTTATTCCAGTGAAGACCACTTACACCAGTGCTAAGTTGGCAAAGATATACATGACCAGGATCGTATGTTTGCATGGAGTTCCGAGGACCATTGTATCAGACAGAGGAACCCAATTTACCTCGAAGTTTTGGAAGCAGTTACATGAAACATTGGGAACCAGGCTGGAATTTAGTACAGCTTTTCACCCACAGACAGATGGACAGACCGAGAGAGTCAACCAGATTTTGGAGGACATGTTGAGAGCTTGTGCACTAGATTATGGATCTAGTTGGGACGACAATTTGCCATATGCGAAGTTTTCGTATAACAACAGTTATCAAACCAGTTTGAAGATGGCCCCTTTCGAAGCTTTGTACGGAAGGAGGTGTAGAACACCGTTGTTATGGGACGAAGTTGGAGACCGTCAGTTGTTTGGACCAGATTTGATTAAGGAGTCTGAACAGAAAGTGAGGTTGATTCGCGATAGGCTCAAGGTAGCCCAGTCCAGGCAGAAGAGTTATGCTGATTCTAAACGAAAAGAGACAGTTCATGAAGTCGGAGACCGAGTTTATCTTCGAGTATCACCACTTCGAGGAGTGAAGCGTTTTGGAGTTAAGGGAAAGTTAGCGCCCCGTTTTATCGGACCATACAGAGTTTTGGAACGTATGGGAGAGGTTGCCTACAAGCTGGAATTGCCCGAAGCATTGTCAGGAGTTCATGATGTATTTCACGTCTCCCAGTTGAGGAAGTGCCACGCAGAGATGGCTGAGATACCACTGAGAGATATTGTGCCACTGGAAGCGATTCAGCTGGAAAGTGATTTGACTTATGAGGAGAAACTAGTTAAGATTCTTGAGTATGCCAGCCGAGTTACCCGCAGTAAGGTTATCAAGTTTTGCAAAGTCCAGTGGAGTCACCACACGCAAGATGAAGCCACCTGGGAGCGAGAGGAAGATCTACAGAAGGACCACTCCCACCTGTTTTCTAGCCAACTCGAATCTCGAGGGCGAGATTCATCTTAAGGGGGGTAGGTTTGTAACATCCCAAATTTTCAATTTGGTATGTTATACATAGATCATCTTTGCATATCATATTTTATTGCATTTTGGCAAATCCTCGATAAATCCTAAGCAACTCAAGGACCCTCGGAGAGAGTTGGGGATTTTCTCAAATTTTCATATTTGATTTTTCATCAAATAATAAGACGAGGATTTTTTGTTTTAATTATTTTTCTCTCCGGAAAAATATTTCATTAAACAAAATAAATGAGAGGAGAAAATATGACTTCTCCAAAACAATTGAAATACTGGAGGAAAAATGTTAAAATTATTTATTGGATTTTATTCGGATTTTATTTGCAATTTTAATTGCATTAAAAATATTGCATGTTTTCAAAAATTTATTTTGTGTTAAAAATATGTTCACCCTATTCTAGATTTTCTAACTAGACGGGGAAAATTTATTTTATCTTTTTTGGACTTTTATTTATTTTTCTACGAATTTTTTTCCGCGGAACGTATTTAAAAGAAAAAAATGTGCATCGCCCGACTGGGCCGAGGCCCAGCCGAGCCGCCGCCCGCTCGCGCCTTCTCCTCCCCGCGAACGCGCGCCGCCGCGCCGTGTCCATGGCGGACACGGGAGCCGCACCCCGCCCGGCTTGCCCCTCCCCCAAGTCGCCGGACCCCCCCCCCCCCCGCCTCCTCCTCTCATCCCGCCGCCGCCCGCACTCGCCGCGGCCGGAGCCGGAGCTCGAGCCCGCGCCGCCGCTCGCCGAACCCCGCCGCCTCGCCGCCCCTCGCACCCCCCCGAGCCCCCAAGCCCCGTCGCCCCCGCCGCCCCTCGCCGGAGACCCGCCGGAGCCCGTCCCCGAGGTAGCCGCACCTCGCCTCGTTTGCCGGTTTTTGTTAAAAAAACGTTCGTTCTAAAAAACCCTAGATCGGTTTTTTTTGGTTTTGTTATTTTGTGAGCGTTCACCGAACCGTTCGTTTTAACGAACGCGTTCGTCGGTTTTTCTCTGTTAACGAACGTCCGTTCTTTAACCGTTCGTCCGTTTTTCTTTTTCGTTGGATTTTTTCCGCGATTATCTCAGATTCGATTTCTGATCGAATCTTCGTTTCTGTTTAACTTTTTGCTCGTTTATCGGAATCAGGCGATTCAAGCGCCTAGAGTTTCGTCTCGAAATTCTCTTTCTGTTTAACCTACTCAAACAAGTTTTTGCTACTGTAAAATTTGACCTAGATCTAGATTAGTAAACGAAGCTTGTTTCTTTCGCCGTTTGACTTTCGTTGCTTCGTTCGAGTTGATTCTTTTTGCAAACCGGAGTTCTTAAGTTGAACTTTCTGGTTGGATCTTTCATTCGAGTTTTACCTGTGCATTAGATGAGTACTTATTGTTTGCTTGTTTGTTTGCGATAGAGTACCCGGAGTGTGCCGCTTGTTACTTCGAACCGCTAGGTTTCGCGGATCATCAGCAAGGCAAGTTCACACTTTGATCATATACCTTCCATACCCAGTTTTTATTGCATTAGATCTATTCCTCAAACATTGCATGATTAGGATCTAATTAAATTGTGCGTACTGGGAAGTAGTTGAGGTAGTACCTATTACTTGTTTTAATTATCAAACCCTTGGGAGTTACTTCTACGTTGCTATTATATTGCCATGTTATGCTCGTAGACGTGGATTGGGTTTGAGAGATATTCATGACAGATGTGAGATTGTTAATAATGGTTTACCTAAGGTGGCAACTAAAACTCACATCTGGGTGGATTGAGGCACCTGGAGAACCCAGTGTTGTCTGTTTGTATAAGGACCGCCACCCAGGCTCAAAGGGATCATAAGATTATTCATGCTAGAAACTTCCGTGTGCAGCCACAAGCTATTATGGGCTCTAGCATAGTTGAGTAGGTTGCATGATCTCTTGAAGAGGTGGGCTAGCAGATGTAGGGGAAAGTAGGTGTACCGGTCCACCCAGAGTAAAGAGTGATTGTTCCTGAAAGGCTGTGTCTCGGTCATCCGTTTCTCAAACATCATGCAGTGCGAGAATCAAGCGGAGGCGATCGAGTCTTGTGGGGAAAAGTGCGCAAACCTCTGCAGAGTGTACAAACTAATCATGGTTAGCCGTGTCCCCGGTTATGGACAACTTGAGTATCTAGTACCTGGATTATCATTTGAATCTCATCACCATGTTACTTTTAATTAATATTGTGGGTTAATGATGATACTTAATTGGGATTGAGTTGGAGGTACCTTCTCAATGTTTAACAACCACCATGATAGTTAAATAAAATTTATTCCTTTGCAGTAGGGAAAAATTTGCTTTTCGCAAAATTGTAACCATAGAGCTTTCCACCAGCCATATATGCATGTAGTATAGAATTATTATTGTTTATTATTCTCTATGTGCTACTTTGCCAGCATATTCTATGTGCTGACCCGTTTTCGGGCTGCAACGTTGCATGTTGCAGACTTTTCAGACGACGAGTAAGGTGCCTTAGGTCGTGGTCTTATACTCAGTGATGCCGCTGGAGTTGATGGACTCACTTATCTTCCAAGTCTTCCGCTGTTATCGTTTAGATGGCCTTAAGCCATATTTATCATACTTAATCCCTTTGGAGATATTCGATGTAATAAGTGTGTGATTGCTACTCTGTTATAAATCCTCCATTTGTACTGTGCGTGTCAGCATTACTGATCCAGGGATGACACTGGTGCACAGCAGCACAGACCATTTGAGGTCTGGTCGCTACACTTCCTCAGGAAGTACGCGAAGGGGCATCTGCCATTCTACCTCCTGAGGCCTCCTCGTCCGGCCATGATGGCGAGGATCTGATGCGCTACTTGGTTGTTACTGCTGGCCCACCCTAGTTAAGACTGTTTTTATGTTATGGTTGTCGTGTGATACTTCTGCCCCACCGTACTGCTTGAACTTATGCGCCGGTTTATCTTTTTTGTTCTGACTGTTTAACATGCTATGTTTAAGTGTTTGGTAGTACATTGCTCATTTCTGGTAATGGCCAACTTCCAATGCTATGTGCTTAGGTACATGCTAACAATAATAAACATGGTTTTCTGAAGCAGCAGTGCCAATTTGTACATGATAGGCGCCTAATTAAGCGTCTACCATGTTCTAATAAGCGTCGTTGCTTCATTAAACTATTGTTTATCTTGATAGCACCTACCCTAAGTGCATTGCGGTCAACCTTGCCTAATACCTCCACTATGGTGATATATGGTACATATATGTTATGACTCTAACTGAAGATGCTAATGCTATATCTTGCACTGAATTTGGTATGTTTAGAAATAATGACATTCAAGTTATTTCTATGGACAGTTAAACCATTATAAATGAGCTTGTATTAATAGTTGCCAAAAGTAGAGCACACAAATGTTTGCCAGGAGTACATACTGCCATTTGAAGCAAAACAAATGAGCATGCATTAGTAATTGCCAGAAATGTAGCATGCACATGATTGCCAAAAGTACCTATTGCCACTTTTTGACATGCACTTAGGTTGTACTATAAGATATTGCCAAAAGTACATCATGCAAATGATTGGCAGAATGACCTATTGGCAGTTCAACCAAAAGAACTGAGCATGCATCCCTAATTGCCAAAATTACATAATGTTCGTGATTGCCAAAAGTATGTACTGCGATAGCAGAGATTGCTATATTGTGGTATGTTATCATACCCTACTTTTTACGGTCTTAGCTGGTGTTAGCAAGCCATCTTTCACCGCTCGTCGATGCATGTTTGATAAAGTTCAATCACCAAATCGTAAATGACAAATGTATCATAAGTAGTGCTAACTACAGTGCTACCCAGTACGTACCTAAACTACCATTTGGTTAACTTGAATGGGCTTGATATAGCTTGTGATGGCTTGCGTGATCGTCTTGACATCGAAGAAGCCACTTGTTTAGCAATGGCCTTGCTATCAAATTTCACTCTGAGCTCTTCCATAGTTTTTGTTTTTTTAGCTTGCACTTCATCGACAAGCTTCCTCGGGCGTCCACGTCCTCTCCGCTTTTTTGGGGAGCTCGGGGTGTCGGGATCCTTTGGGGAGCTCGACGTGTCTGACATCTTGCACTCAATAGTACCGATAATTTCTTGGACATCGTCTTCTGAACCCATAGGTTGCGATGCAACATGGGCTTCATACGTCTCCACCTGTAAAGCTGACATGAGTGCATTCGGTAGCGTCATGACACATAGGAATAAAATAAAATATTCGTGCTTTTTCGCTAACCGTTATGGGGTACTTGTATGTTTCCATGCGAAGACTGTTGCAATCTGAACGCAGCAAGCTTGAAACTATTTT
Source organism: Aegilops tauschii subsp. strangulata (assembly GCF_002575655.3). NCBI lineage: Eukaryota > Viridiplantae > Streptophyta > Magnoliopsida > Poales > Poaceae > Aegilops > Aegilops tauschii. The sequence goes on from NC_053036.3 coordinate 484,530,374, forward strand.
CCAGCTAAATATATCTATCTGTGACTACATTTGATAAGCGACACATATGTCAGCACAGCGGTTAGTCATAAGATATTCTACAAGAAAATATAGTGTTTGGCTCACCTGCTCCACTTTGTCGGTAAATACTTCACCGTTCCATGTCAACATGTACTTCAGTGTGAAAAACGCACATGAATGCCTGCAGTGTTTAGTTTAGGTTTTAGTGAACTTGGACGTGTCGGCAAGGAATAATTTAGGAGGTCGTACGTACCCGTCATTCTGTTGCGGTATGTCGTCATAGCGTACTACTTCTTAGTCGGTAAATTTGATGGGCTTAGCTGGTGTTACCAAGCCATCCTTCACCGCTTCGTCCATGCAGGCCCGAATCGCCTCCACCTAGCATAATACGAGTATTACGAAGGGTTACGGTGATTTGGGAGTTCATGTGCCATGCGATAGTAAAGAGGCAGCAAGATAAAGCTTACAAGAGCAGTTTCCTTGGACTCGTCAAATTGATTTTTCAAGGAGTTTAGGATTTGAATCTCTTCTTTGTCGAAATTGAACACCATTGCCATCCAGTGGTTATCATTCACATTCAACGGGATGTGGACTTGCCGTAAAGTCAAAGAGGACTCATTCCACGGAATAATGTATATAAGGTAACAATTATGGTTCGGGGGACCCCTGAAATATTTCATCTACACTATCTATTACGATATATGAAAGTGAGGAAAACGGTTACCTTCCGGCGTCCTACAAATTTATTTGCAATACGCTGAACCCACGAGCTTCCATGGCCCTTTGGAATAACCCCTTTTGTTTGTAAAAGCTTTCTGGTTTCATTGGGGGGTATGACTGAGGTAGTATCAGTCTCAACTCCGCTGATGTGAGCATACGACATAATAACCTGCCAAATTTGTAATCATGTAATGATGTGCCAACAGTTCAAATAGTTGATGTATAATGGAGTACAAGGGGCTTACATCACCACATATGTATTTTTTATCGTAAATTGGCTTCAGTTATTCCGCTCTTAGGGGAATGTCTCCGATTTGAACGACTTCAACAGGGCCGTGTGTTCTCCTGATGAAAATGGCTGCCTCTTTGTCCTCAGCGGTGAGCACGTAATCATTATCAAACAGAGGCTTCATCGGTGTGATTCGAGGATCGTCCTTGTTTGGCAGGACGTGTCTGGCACTTGGTGTTGGAGTCGAAGTACGTGGCGTGGATGCGTCGAACTTAGGAGTCGCCATGAAGGGATCACTGCACACATTGACTTGTTCCGACAACAACAAAAAATGGTCAATTATAATTAGTTTGGTAATACTACTTATGTGGTGGGCCATAATTATTTCCTAGACGCCTGCTTTTTGTGACTCGGATTATCGGCTGACTTTACTTTTGTTTTTTAATTCCTGTAACAATTATAACAATAATGAATATGGAGGAACATATTCGTAACAATAAAAAATGCACAACATGACATACCTTCAGTTCCCTCCTAAAGTCCTTAATTTCGTCCTCGAGCAGCGAGAGCCTAGGATTACTGCCAGATTTACTCTTAATGTCAATTAACTCTTCGCTAAGGGTGAGGAATTTCGCGTCAAATCTATACTGAAATTCCATTAACTGTCTACCTATATTCTTTTCTTACTCAGCACAACGTGCATTCAGGGCTGCAACTATCATTTCCACCTGTGCAAACGAAATAACACCCCATTCAAAAGAAATCAAAATGAATGAGTTTCGATGCGACCTTTTACTGATCTTGGAAAATGAAAATTGTCTTTGTTGGGCTTACTTGGTGGCTACTCATATTTTGACCTTATGATTGTGCTCGAGATGAATCACCTTCATGCACACGTACAAATTTTTGGCTTCCTGGATCCTTTCTATTGTTGGCCTCTGGTTGTCCAGCACAAATTTCCATCACAACCTTTGAATCAGGTACAATGAATCAGTAGTAGCAAATAAATAACCGGATATATACATGGGTCAAATCTAGATACACACCAGTCCTTTATGAAGACCTCCTGAGGTGTAAGCTTCTGCTCTTATTACGCACGTGCATTCGTCCCATCGTGCGACCAATGGTGGGGGTATAGGAGTATACATCAATTTGCCGGAACGTAGGTGCTCCCAGTACCAAATCTTCACAATAAATTACTTCGTCAATATAGAGAGATATAGAAAAGAAAAACAATTGTACAATGTTAACTAGTGATGTTGCACTAACCTGAAGCAGAGGTAGATTTCCCTGTAGAGATACTTGATCAAGAGAGTTAAATTTGTGTATGGACATGAACAAGTGTTTCATTGTGAAACATCCCCAGTTCAATCTCGGAAGGCTTTTAATATCCGCAACCAGTTTAAGGTATTTCGCATCGACATAAGATTGTGTTGTTGGTGCTAAAACTATGCCAATAGCGAATAGAACGAACCGCGCCAGGAAATCATTGTCCGGTGTTTTGGAACTTAAGATCTCTCTCAAGGTCAGCCTGATCAATGCTCCCATTTTTTTGAAATGTGTTAAACAAATTTGGATCCGGTGCGCTTTCCAGCTTTTTATCGATATCCTCCCCTTCTATCGCAAGGCCAAATATATGGTGCACGTCTTCTGCGGTGATAGGAATGGATGTTTTACCTATGGTAATGGACGATGTCTCACTATCGAAGCTCTTTGCTAGTCTTATCAACATAATGCGCCGGAGTTTAAATTCACGAATCATGTTTAGACACCCAAGACCGGTATCGCTTATGATTTTCTCTATGTGTTTTGATGACAACAATTTCATGACTTTGGCGAGCCTTGACGGTGAGCACACTAACTTCATATGGCCGTGTTTCCTCAAGATTTCCTGCAAAAGTGGCAATAGATTTTATCGAGTATGAAAGAAGGGTCTGCAAGTACAGTTTTCAAACGAAATGTCAACTATGTACCTCATCGGTCACTTCGGAGACGTGTTTTTCTCCATTAGCAGGACTTTTAACATTAGTTTCCATTTTACTGGCACCTATGGAACAAAAGCAAAACCGGTTCAATTTATTTGACCTTCACGTTGAGAAATGTGTAACAAAAATAAAATCTTATACGCAGGCACGGATGAGTTTATTAAATAATATGAACTACATGTAACTTTAAGCACACTACAGATTTTGGTCATGCATAACATTGGGACAGTTCAACTAGGGTTTTGGGATTGCATAAACATACGACGTGTTATTTCATGAAAGAGATACCCTTGTTGTGGTATTACCTCTTCGGACGTTCGTGTAGTGTGCCAAGATTGATTACAAGATAGTTATTAATGAGAGCTATGATCAGGTAATCTTGACGACTGGAATAACTTGTGGGAAACCTATTAGGGCTTTACTAGTAGACCTGCATGTCTGAGAAAGATTAAAAAGAGCTATGATCACGTAACCTTCTGTCGTCGGCGGTGGCGGCCCAATGCTCCACGCGGATAGTGCGTCCCACACTAGATGTCGATGTGTGGCGCTCGATGGCAGCAACAGGAGCAACGGCGCGTTGACGCGCGTAGTAGGCGGCGACAACACCACTCCCGTCCGACCCCTCAGGCGACGTTGGCGGTGGGCGGCGGGCGGCGGCTACAATCTGATCTTGCAGCGGTCGTGGGAGGTGCTAGGGGACCTGGATGCTGCGGGTGGTTACGAGGGAGGAGCTGTAATCGTGGGATTTCGGGAGATCTGGGCGGCGTGAGTTATGGGTGGTTGAAATAGCATGTAATTGGCCAAAACAAATGTAATGTTCCGAAGAAAAAACAAATGTGCCGTCGAGAAAGGAATGCATTTTTAAGTGGTAAAATATGTTGTTTGTTCTGAAAATGCCCGGAAATTGGCCGTACGTGACTAAACTTGCAACTTCGCTGAAAATGGTTGAAATTTGAAAGTACCCCAATAATTACCATGGCTTGCAACCCTGCAAAGTTGGGTTGATTTCAGGTAGGTCAACAAACCAGCATGTGATTTCGGAGGTGCCAGTCAAGGCCGCAAGGGCGTGTTTGGGGGCACCCCCATGTTTAGTAGATCATCTACAATACAAAATGATGTGTACTAATTCCCATGGAATCCCATGACCAAAACAAGCTGCCACGCAAAATGCTTCTAAGTTTAGACTAAGATTTACACATGAAAAAACTTCCAAACTTAGATGAAAATGGTTCAAACTTGGCATATGTATCCCTAACATAGCCATGGATTGTAACGATACAAACTTGGCGGTCATTTAATATAGGTCAATAAACCAACATGTGCTTTCGGAGGGTACAAGTATAGCCCGGAAGAGCCCGTCTCGGGCCACCTCCTTCAATACACCATGTACATAGGATTCCAAGTTATTTTGATGCCATCCCATGAACCAAATCAAGCATGCATGCACAGTGCGTTCAAGGTTACACATGATTTTCATGATTTTTTCACCTCCCAGACGGTCTACCCGTAGACAACCATCGAAAGTGGTAGCACATGATGCCTTCAAGCTTTATTGCCTAAGGTTAGACCTAATTGACACCATACCAAGTGCGAACATTGGTTCAAACTAGATTCCATCCATGGAGTCGATGCAGTACACGCACTGCCTCCGTCGAGAACCTTCGTGCTACACTGTCGAATGTACAAACCAAGTAGATCATGCTTCATGTGGAATGAACCCAAGTTATGACATGCAATGGAAAATGTTACATTACAGGCTTCCAGGACAACATCAAAATGAGTTTCAGCAAAATTTGCAAGTTTTGGCAATTGCGGCCACTTTTCGAGCATTTATGACCGAAAAATGGAAGAAAATGGAAATCTAGTACAAACTTACAACCATTGTGCATGCATGCTTCATTTGGTCATGGGAGGCCATGATATATATTTGACAAAATATAAAGATGGTGTGAACATGGAGGTTCCCCGACACAAGCCCTTCCGGCCGAGCCTGGCGCCCTTTGAGAGCAGATGCTATAGTACTATCCTGACCTGTATGAAATTGACCCAACTTTTTGGGGTGACTATTGAAGGCCATGTTTGAACCATTTTTTTGTAAAGTTTGCAATATGATTCACGTGTGGCCAGTTTTCGAGTATTTTCGGCCGAAAAAATTACCGTACATGCAAAATTTTGTGTAAACTGAATAGCATTTTTGCATGCTTGCTTGATTTGTCATGAGATGTACTTTAAAAGCTTGGGAGAACAAATTTCATGTTGTACTTGGTTCACAAAGTGGACAGTGCAGTTCGAAGGTTCTAGACGGGAGCAGTTGATGTGCCCGAGCTTTCAGACGGCATGGAATCCGGTGTAGGCCAATGATCCAACTAGGCTTGGTGTGTCAACGAGGTCCACCATAAGACAAACAAAGTGTAATGCATCATGTGCCCCCTCCTTTCGATGTGTGGCTAGGGGGGTAGACCATGCAGGTGATGTTTCTTTTTTGCTTCGAAATTGCAGAAGGATTATAAATGTTGGACAAATTAAAAACCATTGTGAATGCATTATTGATTTTCTCATGGGAGATAATGAAATAAAGTTGGCATCATTTGTGGATATTGTAAACACGGATTTGCTCCAATACGTGCCCTTCCTTTGGGCTAACATGGCATCCTCTGAGAAGACACATGCTGGTTTGTTGACCATTCTTGAATAAACACAAAAATTTTGGGTAACAACTCATGGTCATGTTAGTCCTCCATGCCAAGTTTGAAGTATTCTTGGTAAAGTTTGCAACTAATGTCACGTGGGGCCAGTTTTCGGGCATTTTCGATATAAATAAATCCCAATGCGTGGAGAAGTTATCGAAACTGAGAACCATATTTGATTGTTTGCTTGATTTTATCATGGGAGGGCATGAAAAAAAGTTGGAATCATTTGTATGTGGTGTTAACATGGAGGTGCTCCCGGACTCGCCCTTCCGGGCTAGCCTGGCACCCTCCGAAAATGCCCGATGGTTTGTTCACATATCTTAAGTCAACCGAACTTTTTTGCGGTGACAATTCATGGCCATTGTACGCCTCCATGCCTAGTTTGAACCATTTTCGACAATGATTGCAAGTGTTGTCACGTGCGGCCACATTCGGGCATTTTCGTCCGAAAATGAAAAACTTCGCTAAACTAAAAACCATTTTGCATGCTTGCTTGCATTGGTCATGGCATGTATAGTTGTGAAACTTATTTGGAAAATGGACAAGGCCAATTTTGGAATTATATATCGTTCAAACTTGTTTCGAACCAAAAACCTAGTTCACCCTTATGAAATGTATTTTTTAGCACAACATAATGTTCTTTTTTTATCTTGATGATATATGTTAAAAGATCCCATAACTCATGCACGCCACCTCTTCCAAAATCCCGTGATTGCACCGCCTTCCTCCTAACCACCCGTGGCATCGGGGCCTCCTACCACCGCCACGACCGCTCCAATATAAGATCGGAGACGCCGGGCGTACGCGCTTTTCAAAATCTCCAGACACCGCCGCCGCCATCGTCAGCTTAGGGGTCAGAAGTGACTGCTCTTTTCGCCCCCTCCTCCTCACGTCCCTCTCTCGAGCGAAAATGGTTAAGGAGATCAGTGCGGTACGTATTTGCACTATAGAATCTGTCAGATCTGAATTCAACTGCTAGCACTAATCTTTAAGACTGTACGTACTAGTAATGAGATTGATCTCGATTCGCAGTGTGGCATTTGTTTGGACACCAAGGGTTTGTGCCCCGGTGAGCATCGTATGAGGGAGTTTTGTACCGTCACCATGCACGCGGGATTTGCAAAAAAGACAGTAAGATCCAGTCTGACATGACCGTAGCAAATATCATGAGAAATTTAGTACTCCGTCCGATCCAAAATTAATGTGTTAGATTCATGTAGATACGCATGTATCTAGTCATGTTTTCTGCATAGATACATCCGTATGTACAAAAATTTGTCCACAAATTTTTGGACGGAGGCACTAATATTGAACGAATATTGTACTTGGACCCTTTGTACTCAGTCAATTGTTCGTAATGTTTACTGCAAAAAGAGTTATATTGCATGTTGATTTCTTAGATGATAAATGGTTTTGTGTACGTGCATGTAAATTTAAATCTTCTATGGGGTTATATGATAATACTGCTAAGAAGTAGTGAACTATACTATGCTAGTCATCTATGATTGGACAAACTCTTTAGAGTAACAGGCAGTTCATATATATTAACAATCGCACATATGCTATTCAGGTAATCCCCTGCTACGACAGATACAGTTTCATGCAGAAATTTGGAGTGCCCTTGGGAAAATATGGGAACTTTGAAGCAAGTTTCAGTACCAATGAGGGGTTTGAATTCCCATGTGAGATTACACTTGACAATGAGTTGACATACATTTCAGGGGAGTCTTGGAAGGAATTTGTTAGAGTTTATACGCTACATGTGGGTCAGGAGATTACGTTCAGTACTGACAATTCAGAAGTACCAAGTAGCGTTGTGACAACTGGGAATTTGCCTGTCATACATCCGAGTAAGATACTTTTTTCCTCCTGTAAGTTTTATTACTCTAAATTTATCATATACCATATATAATAAATTAAATTGTATGTGCTATAATATTGTAGCATACTACCAATTGTCCAATGAGAAAATAGATATTATTGACAATGTCGCTGTAACTGAGGGGACAAGCTTGAACTGGAGAATGATGGAGTATGTCATACGCCAAGTGATGGACCTTGACAAGTTAGTGGAGCGTCATGATGCTGGAAACTATGATCAAGGAAGAGCATATGCATTCCTCCATACGTTGACATGGTCAGATTGCAACAAGAACTTCTCGGTAACCATCTTTCTGTTCTTCATTTACTTTGTGTCATTTCAGTATGTTTGTAGCTTTGTTCCAAATTAATTGTTCTTCCTTTACTACATAACAATAAGTTGCCACGTGTTGATGTAACAAATATTGTTTTCAAACAGAAACTGCCTAATCATGTTGTCCCCGAAGAAATGGAGGAATATGGTGCCATAACCATTGTTTGTCATCCACACAGTACTGTGTCAAGTACATACACCATTTCTAATATTGACGGTCGTGTCTGCGTCAACAAATGGAACGAGTTCATGAAGAAGGAAAAAATCTTGTTATTAGGACAGAAGGTGCTGATGTTGCTGTACCTGGGAGATCATGGGATTTATCTGTTTGTTTCCCATGTTCCTGATGTGCCTCTAGAGTAGTTTTGGCAAAACGTAGTGTGATAAAATAAATTAAGGGATTTTTAAGTCATTGCTATAATGGCGTACTTTATTTTTATATCATGGTACTCTTGTGTTCGTGCACAACATAGTGGGCAAGAATTTAAATGGTCGTTTACGTTTTTCCATTCGATTGCCTTCATTGCAACTTGGTTTATTCATTATTTTTTAGCAATTTTAACATGCTCCGTCTTGCCCCTTATTTTCTCATAATAGTCAAGAAGGTAAGAAATAATCAAAACAACTATTTCATGCAATCATCGTGTAAGATTTATTTCTTACTCTTACATGTCATGTTAAAAGAGGGGTGGGGGCCGGGGGGTGTAAGAGGTATCATGTTAGAACACCTCTTCTTATTAAGCTGTTATTACATGTGACCATGATAATCGCCTTGATACGATCACAAATATATTATTTCTTCACAATCAACATCACACACAACACACACAACACCATTACACTAGCCGTTAACAGCTTCAGCATGAAAACAATTTGTCTCCCTAGTCCTAACATCGTATAAGCTTGGTGCTTCATAATGGTTGCCACATTGCTCTGACTGTAATTTGTCCTGCCTCCAATGTTGCCACTCTTGGCACATGCATTCTTTTCACACTATTTTTTTGCGCGTTGTAGTTGTTCCCTTCTATCCTGTGCCGCAGCCATTGCATCAAGGGCATAAGCACCAACAAGGACACTTGTACCAACAAGATGATCCACGTACTCTAGTTCCCAGCGCCAGAAATCACATGGATCCTATGAATCAAGTGAACTCAAATCAAACCAGCACTAACAAAACAGTAGAAAAATTTACTCATGCAGTAAATGTCATGTAAAGGGATTGTACATCGTGGTGCTTGCACTTGTAGAACACCCAACCATCATGCTCTTCGGTACTGGAGAGATAGAATCTAACCATTTCACCACAGTCAGGGCAAGGGATCAGGGGCACATCAACTGATCGGCCCCTCAGTGCGCACCTAATCGAGCTCGACGACGACATGGTTGATTTGGTGTTAGGCGACTGCGGCAATGACAGACGGTGGTCGTAATCCTTTGGGTAAGAGAAGAACTAGGGACTCCTCCGCTGGGCAAACAAACCCTAACACCAGGACCAGAGCATCGTGCTCCCTCTAAATAGGCTAACTAACAAATCTTCCAACCGACTAACCCACCCTAAAATCATGGACGGACCATCCATGCGCATTACTTGTAAATATATCGTCAGATATCACGGGAGATATGTACCCTTCCATCGTACCGCATATCCCTCCCATCTTTTCTTTCCGCATATCGCTCCTTCCTTAACCGCCCAGAAAGTTTTGGTGTCCAGAGGTAGCCGTCGCCGGGATAATCGCCATCGCTCTGCGGAAGCCCACGCCGACGGCCGAGTAAAAAGAAAAGGGTATCATCCTCCATGTCTCCTCCCATCTCTTGAAACGTTCGTACTTTTTCCGTCGATTGGACCAAAAAGGAGGCTGTGATGAGATTAGAGATGCCATATTTGTGTGCAAGATCTTTGGTATTTGTTCCTGGCGGATTAGTTTTTCGTCAAAGGTACTATTTTGGTGCAAGATTGTGTGTGCTTGTCTTTACTTGGAGTAAAGGCCGTTATGAGATTAGATGTGATTGCAAGTTCATAGTAGTTCATAATACGATCTGGTTACGGAAATATTATGTTGGTGGAGCTAATTTTCTAGCCCTTTCTGCTATACTGGATTACTATGAATGATTTGCATAAGGTTGGAGTGAAGAATTTTATGCAAGAGCTTTGCGATTGGTTGTTAGGGGATCCTGATCATACGGTCTAGTTATGGATATTTTTTTGTCGTTGGATTTTCTTTACAAGACCTTTAGGCTATGTTCCATTAGTAGGAATGATTTGGATGATGTTTGATTTAGCCACTTAGATGTGGCGTACAAAGACTTGTTCTCAATACTACAGTAAAGAAGGTGCTGTTGAAGGAGTTGCTGGATTATTTAGGACTGATTTGGATGAGGTTGTTCATACCAAATTAGGAATACGAATTTTAGGAGATTAGAGCGTTTGCTGGAAATTCATGACTCAGTTTGTCTCACACATACCATGCTATTCTATATTACGAGGTATTTAAATAGTCCTATGTTTTAGTGAGAATCGGTATATTTTGACAATCTGGATCTCATTAATCGCATTCTACTATCTGGTGTTTGTAGGCACCATGGATTCACATGTGCATGGCAATAAGCGTGCGGAGTACGACAGGTTGTTGCGTGAAGCCCGCCGGGAGATCGACGCGAAGGTCCAACACGAACGTGATGAGATGGACAGGGCACTCAAACAAGAACGTGCGTATGTCGATAGGATGCTTAAGGATGAGCGTGTTGATATGTCTTAGAAGATTAAGCAGATGCGTGAAGAGATGGAAAAAAAGTTAAATCAGGACCGCGAGGCCATGGAAAAGAAATTCCAGCTGGCGTACAAGGAGATGCAGCTTAAATTGTAAAAGGACCGGAAGGTTGTCGACGGCCTTATACAGACAGAGCGTGTAACCATGGACGCGAATGTGTTGCAGGCGCGTGCCAATATGGACATTAGGCTGTAACAGGAGCGCAAGGACATGGACTACAAGGCTATGGTGGGGCAGGTCATGATGGAAGGAAAGATGCTGGAAGACCGTGCGATGTTTCAATCCCACGTTCAATGCCACAGCAGTCAACCGCAAGAGCATGTCTTCAGTACTCCCCCTGTGAGTACCTTGCAACGATGCTATTCAGTCACGATCACGACCGATATTGTGTATTAATAGTTTTTTTGTGAGTAACTTTGTGTAAGCTATTCATATGCAGTCCAAGAAGCGTTACGCGGCACAATCTCAAAACACTAAAGGCCTAGTGATGTCGGTGTCACCCGTTGAATGCCACAGTTCTCCACTCAAAGAACATGTCTTCAAGTCTCCACCTCTAAGTACCTCGCACCCATGGTAAACATTCACATCCAACATTTTGTATGACCATATTTAATTCGTGTGTAACTCTATGTCGGCGATTCATACGTAGGCTAAGCATCCAGTGACGGAACAATCCCGAATCCTCGCAGATGAAGTTTACATCCCATATAATAATAAGGTAACTTTGTCGCGATGTTGCTACGCACATAAAAAAATATTTATGGAACTTTGGTGATTGCAATGTATTAAATTTGACGTGAGATACTCGTATGTAGGTGCTGGTAATGGAATTTTACATTCATAGGTATTGTGAGCTTTCGCATGTCCCGACAGGATACTTTGACGAAAGACCCATTGAGATGAGATTGTTTGAACCCGGCGTATTGGACTATGATTTTCTCATGAAAGAAGTGGCTGGATATGGTTATAAAAAGGATTCAGATTTGTACCACTTCTTACCTGAGCATGCGTGCAATCTACCAGAAGGAATGTTCCTGATTTCAGGACCAGGTGATTTTGCAAAGATGATTTCCCGCCTGAACGGCAGCAAGACATGTCATTTGTATTTGGTGTATAATCGTCCACCGAAAGATGATTATGAGTGGTGGTCGGACATGGATTTAGAGGTTCCTATTCTTCATGTTACATCAATTTTACGGCTTCATCATCCTTAAGTTTGTCCTAATACGTTAGTATGATTTTACAGGAACTGCGCATCCAAGACTTGCAACATGAGGAGGCTCTGGCTAGAGAGCTTGAGGCAAAGGAACAACTTAACTCCTTAGGTTACATTGATGTACCGTGTAAAAATATTGGAGAAGGTGGGTCGTCGCAAATCCTGGCGCAAACTCCAACGACCAATACGAAGAAGTCACTGGATTTTGGCACCGGAGACGAGCTTCCGTAGGAGGGCTAATGTTATTTTAAATGTTTTAAGCTGGAGACAACATTTTTTGGTTTTTTTACGAATGTTTGCTGTTATGGTACAATTCATTCACGATGGAGGTCTTGTAACAACATTTTTGCTAGAATGTGATTTCCATTTCCGACGCGACATGCATGTGTTTATACCCAACTATACACTCCGTCCGTTCCTAAATACTATATGTTTTTTAAGATATTTCAGTATGAACTACATACGGATGTATATATAGACGTATTTTAGAGTGTAGATTCACTCATTTTGCTCCGTATGTATTTCATACTGAAATCTCAAAAAAGACTTATATTTACGAACGGAGGGAGTAGTTGTTAATGAGCAGGTGCTGCAGGATCATGTACAACTGCGACTGAAAAAATTTGCTGCAAAACGGTGCAAGAAATAAACCAAACGGACATTTTATGTGGCACAAAGTGACAAAATTGCTAGCGAATCATCCTCGGGATCCGCGGAGTCAAACCTGACGAGATCTGCTCCGGGATCGGTGCGGTGTCAGGGCGCATCGAAGCGCAGGCGGATCCCCGCCAAAGCGCACGAGAAAGGGTCGTCGCACGCCCGCGCGTCGTCACCCGGAGACAGGCCGACCGAATTAATCTATGCCGGCCCCGCACATGTACGCCTGTCGGGCCCAGTTTGATTATCCCGCGCGATCCGCCTGCTGTGCAGTTCCATGCATGCACGTAGATTTCCCACGTCCGCCACGCCTCCTACCCCAAAGCCCGACCCATTCAAGCAATTCAGGGCGGGCCAGCCCACGTCGCGCCGATCTCGAGCCAGGATCACGTCTTAATATTTTTAGTCCCACCTCGCCCCCCGAGCAAGTGTTGCACCGGCTTAAATACCTTCATCTATTTGATTATCACAAGCGTTGGTCTTCCTTGCACTCTACGTGGAGGATATCTAGGATGAGTATGATTAATCATCTGTATTCATCCTATATATTCTTCAATTGCAGAGCAAGGATGACTGATGTATTTTTTAGAATTTATAGAAAATGCAAACCAAATATCGCAAAAAAAGAGAATTTGAAATAAGATGAACATGTTATTTTTTGAGTGGTGAGGTAATTTTTATGTAAACAAAAGGAAAAGGAAAAAATAAACAAAAGGAAAAGCATGGGCCAGCCTAGACATCTAGACCCACGCGTGGTCCAGCGCGCGGGATACGCAGGCCTGTGAAAGCCCATCTAATCTGGCCCATCGCGTGGGCGCACCAGGGCAAAGCAGACGGTGGTGGGAGTTTAGTCCCACCTGGCCGAGCCAGAGGGAGACGCACCAGCTTATATACCCGGCTGTGCCTCCCCACTCAAGCTCCTCTCATATGCAGGCAGTACTTTGCCTAATGTTTCATGTTCTTTGCCCAGTTGGCCCCACCAGCAGAAGAGTAATCTGCACCCCGGGCCTGTATCCTGGCCCATAAACTGTTGGGTTCCTAGTCGTATACAGGCCGTGGTGTATGAAAACTCCTGCCTCTGGTATGGTAGGTGTGCATTTTTTTTGCATTCATATTGAAATTAGTCAACAAAATTTAACACATGCTCACTGACTTACCTAGCTTTGTTTGTGCAAGAGATCATGTGTGCCAAAATTTGGATGATTTGGAGGTGGTCGAAAAAATCACCGCATTCCGGAGGGACCATTTGGTCTAACTTAAGCCATTTTTTGAACAAAGGTGATTTTTTTCCACCACCTTCAAATCACCCAAATTTTCTATGACACGGTGACCCACATGTGCCAAACATGTCTATGAAAGAAAATTTGGAAAAAATATATTTTACAATGCCCCCTTGAGGTATAGACTGATGTTATGATCAGTCAGTCTAGAGGGCAATATAAATTCAAAAAAATTCAAAACAATATAAAACCTTGGAAACCTAGCTTTGTTTGTGCAAGAGATCATGTGTGCCAAAATTTGGGTGATTTGGAGGTGGTCGAAAAAATCAAAGTATTCCGGAGGGACCATTTGGTATAACTTAAGCCATTTTTTGAACAAAGGTGGTTTTTTCCACCACTTCCAAATCACCCAATTTCTCTATGACACGGTGACCCACATGTGCCAAACATGTCCATGAAAGAAAATTTGGAAAAAATATATTTTACAATGCCCCCTTGAGGTATAGACCGATGTTTTGATAAGTCAGTCTAGAGGGCAGTATAAATTCAAAAAAATATTAAACCTTGCAAACCTAGCTTTGTTTGTGCAAGAGATCATGTGTGCCAAAATTGAGGTGATTCGGAGGTGGTCGGAAAAATCACCGCATTCCAGAGGGACCATTTGGTCTAACTTAAGCCATTTTTTGAACAAAGGTGATTTTTTCCACCACCTCCAAATCACCCAATTTCTTTATGACACGGTGACCCATATGTGCCAAACATGTCCATGAAAGAAAATTTGGAAAAAAATATTTTACAATGCCCCCTTGAGGTATTGACCGATGTTTTGATCAGTCAGTCTAGAGGGCAGTATAAATTCAAAAAAATTCAAAAAATATAAAACCTTGGAAACCTAGCTTTGTTTCTGCAAGAGATCATGTGTGCAAAAATTGAGGTAATTTGGAGGTGGTCGAAAAAATCACCGCATTCCGAAGGGACCATTGATGTGCACGAGAGTTCGTGGCCGCAGAAGATCCTATAGCCCTTTCTGGAGACAGGACAGCGACGGAATCCGAGGCAGATTAGCCTGCAGCAGCTGGTTCCGGGCGGTCCTGATCTTCTGTGGCAGCGGGCCGAGGCGCTGGTGAGAGTGGAGCCGCAGAAGATCCAGGGCGGCTCGCAGACTCATCATGAGCCCATGATGTTGCAGGCCCACTGGAGTCAGGGGCTGTCTCCACGTCCGCCTGGCGAACGGCGGGGCACCGCTGGTAGCACACGGGCTGGACCGCAAAGCGCGTGCGTCCCTGACCATTATCTGGTTGCCGCATGGCCGCCGGTGATTGGTGCGGGCCGGAGGGCGCGCCTCGCCCGGTCCGAGGTGGCCGCGTGTCGAGCGGCGGGTTAGAGGCGCGCGTACAGCCGACCGCAGCTGGCGCGTCTGGTCGATCTGCCGCGGATCCGCAGCTGTCACCTGGCGTTGATCCCGGAGACGATTGTCTGGGCCTCTGCAATGGAAATCCCAAGGAGGATATGTTCCCCACGCCGCGGCACATGCGATATAACTCGCCCGGAACGATTTCTTCACCAGTTTCTTTGCCGTTTTCACTGTTTTGTTCTCCTGGCTCCCCTGTAGCATGGTGAGTTGTACATGCAGATACAAACACACTATGATAAGAAGTCGCAAGCAGTTTTCCTTGCACTCTACGTGGAGGATATGTAGGATGAGTATGATTCATCATCTGTATTCATCCTGTATATTCTTCAATTGGAGAGCATGGATGTCTATTGTATTTTTCGGATTTATCAGGCTTTTATTTTGTTTTCAGGAGCGAAATATAATTCCTCCATTACATCTATTCCAAATTTTATCGTGAAACATAAAGAAGCTACAAGCTGGTCACGAAGAAACCATGATTCTTGAGGTTGCACTTGAAAAACTCACATATAAAATGCAAAAAAAATATGCCAAACTAATACTGTTACAAGGGAGTGGACAACCAAATAGCTAAGTCATACATTATGAGGAAGTCACTAACTGATAGAATGAAGTATTTTAGAGAAAAGGTCACACGATACTAGACATAGACGACAATGCACACGCCAACATCAGGTTGATCGTCGACGTACTTGCTGTCCGACCGTGCGCACAATGTTGTAGCTATCATAGTTCTTCTTTGAGATCCTGCACATAAGGATATTAGTAATGCCATGGAATATATTTGGACACATTAAAACATTAAATTACGGCATATTAGGTACCTCTATCAATTTGACGCACGTACGTCGATTGTGACCATCTGCCTCATGACAATAGCTACATCTACCCTTTGTTCTGGTTTTCTTCATCTTTGCCTGTAGCCTTTTCTTCGGAGCACCTCGGCCTGGCACATGCACGGGATCCAGAACCTTTTCGAAACCTTCACCATCAAGGTTAGCCGATTGTGGCATCAACGGGCCAAACCTAATGCTGTTACCCTGAGCATTAGTTGATCCCTTGCTATCAGCTTGTTCACTTGTTGATCCCTTGCAAACATCTTGTCCTTCCAAAACCCTTTTTAGATGCTGAAACGCCTCATCAGAGTGGCATGCCTTGAAACATGCTGCGTGACTAAAATTCCTTAGCTTACGGTACCTTTGTAGGGCTGCAGAGTATGCATACATCTCGCTCTTTCTGGTCGGTGCGAATGCACATTTTGCACTCATTGTCCACCTAGTGGGAACACAACACCTGGGACGTGTTTCTTCTTGTAAAATTCCCAATATGTAAAATATGTGGGAACATGGTGTGCCTGCGCATTCCAATTTGCGGCAAGAACAACTGATACTGCGAAGCATACCTTCCTTCGTCTCCGTGCGCACTTCAATCTTTTTATCCATTCTTTCCTTCTTAGACACAATGTATGTGGTAACCTCTGCTGCATCAAGTACCTCTCTAATCTCACATTTCATGACAGCATCTATGCTCCATAAGACCAACTTAAACACAGCAGGAGTGAAAACTTTCGCGGCATGTTTCTCAAGAACTGAAGCATTTTCCTCTGTGAAGGGAACGGTCTGTAAGGCCTCGACGTCTTGGAGAGCCGCGTTCAAGCGTCGCGACGCAAGGCAACGCTCATAGTGCTCTAGCATTTGAAACAACGTCATCTTAGCCTCAAGATGCGTATGTAGCACCGAGTTTAAACTCTCACTCCGCTGATTGCTGCTCAATCCTAGGAAACAACGGCCCTCAAGATATGGAGCACACCACAGTTTTCTCATCTTATACATCTGATGCATCCAGGAGTCCTCACTTGTTACTTTATTCCGTTGTAAGAAGTGTAACCATTTTCTCTCATGCTCTTCAATGGAAGATGTATCATATATGAAAGATCGGAATTCCTCCTTTACCGCGTCATCATGCAGATGGCGTACAATGTTCTGCTGAATGTGCCATATACAGAGCCTATGGTTTGAGTCAGGCCACACCACCCTGATTGCTCTCTGCATTGCAAGGTCCCCATCCGTGATCACAGATATAGGATGCTTCTGTCCCATAGCATCAGAAAAGGTCCGTAACATCTACTCGTATGCCTGGCTTGTTTCATGTGAAATGATACCACATGCAAAAATAACGGTGCTGCGGTGATGATTCAACCCGACAAACGGCACAAATGGCAGATTGTACTTATTGGTTCTGTATGTGCTATCAAAAACAATAACGTCTCCGAAAGCCTCGTAGTCAAGTCGGGATTGACTATCACACCAGAACAGTCCCTTCAGATGGCCAGCTTCATCAACCAAGTACCTGAAGAAAAAATCTGAATCTTGCTCTTACCTCGCCACCATGTGATTGATCACCGTTTGAGCATCCCCGGAAGAAATTGTTTCCTGCTTGTTAGCGTGACAGAAATTGTAAATGTCCCTCATAATGCATCCAACCTCATCATATCCACCGTATTGCATGCACATAGTATCCATAATATGGTGTTTTCTGATCCCAGATTTTTCCATGTCTGCAATATCCGCTTTCTGCTCATCGCTAATTCTTCTGTGTGAACGCAAAAGACACGACAGATCCCGTGGGGCTAGAGGATGGTTGTGTTCATCGATGAAATCCTTGACAAACCACTGACATGTTTCCTCCTGTCTTGCAATCACCAATTTAGATTTACACCCTACACGAGTTATACTCCGTGGCCTCCTCTTTCTATCTTCCATCTTCCTCTTCATGTGCTTCTCTTCACGAACCCCTTCACGACTACACACAAATTTCCTTAAAATTATATGGCAGTTGGATCCATCCCACTCGACATAGCTTCTCCGGACACTAAAACCTTTCTCAAGACCATATTTGTTATAGAATGTATAACCTTCATCCTCATTATTAAACATCTTGTTGGCAATATGATAGTACTCCATCATTGACTCGTGACTTACGTCCGCCATGTCTTCCTGCATCACAATTCGGACGAATAAAAATCTGAAAGGACAGACATAAATGCATGCAAAACCCAGTACGAAATCTTGCGTGGAATTTTAAACTTTGCTCCTTGTACATGTTATGGCAAGCGATCATAAACGTCCATAAACTGGGTCCCCCGTAAACTAGTGAAGTGACCATGGATGATGAAAAATTCTAAATTGAATTGCATGCACTAGGGAAACCTAAATCGATGATGACTAAACAAATCTAAGTAGGAAGTGCAGGCTATGAATCAAAGTAAGTTGAGATTCGGGCGATTCATACCTTAAGATGCAAATCCGGAAGCGATGGGATCAGCGGGGGGCTTTCTCCTATACCGCCGCCGCTGTCGCCGCCGACACTGCCGCCGCAGATGTCACGCCTTATTCTTCTTCCTGCCGCCGACCACGTCTTTTATAGTGAAGGGGACCAGGAGGAGGACGAGAACGACGCCGACGACGGTGAATTGGTTCCTCTCGACGGGCTCGTCGGACAGAAGGAAGAGGACGAGAAGGAGGACTTGACCGAGCTACTAGATCTAGACGTGGTTCTGGTCGTGGACGTGATCGGTTGAAATATTTTTTTACCCTGGACCATTATGCCCTTCTCTGCTTAAACTAATTAAGTTAATTCATTCTTAATCCCCCACCAGATCGGACGGCTAATAAAAATCGGAGGGGTAAGTACTCGAAAGTACTCCCAGTACTGCCCCAATCACCGTAAAGGAGCTCATTATATATATACACATAGCTAGGGGTATTCACACACAGTGAGAGAGGGGGTGGTAAAAAAATTAGCAGACCTGGATGAACGGTGATCAGGCGGAGTATAGGCAAAGTGGCAGGATGAATCTCCCAGCGTCACCTTGGAAGTCCAGGAGCAGTCAGAGCGATTCCAGTATTTTACTCTGCTAGCACAATCACACTCCTTCCCGAGCTGCCGCGATAGGGAGATTGTCAGGTGTGCACGTCGACTTTCTATTAAAGACAATGTCATGCAAAATAATTTGTTTCCTTCCTACACATATCCACATCTCAGGTAGGTTCATATCTTTTAGGAGCACAGAACACAATATAACAAAGCGACATAAAAGATTTGCCTTCTCAATATATATGAAGATTAAAGCAGAATTCAATTTAGATGTCCTAGCATGGAAAGAAAATATAAAAATACCAACAAGCTTACCAATGCTTCAATTTTTGTGAAGACTGAAAATATACAGAAAGAAAGAAAACTTGACTGGGTGCTATACCTAAAATAGTCCAACTGGTCATTGAAGTGATGGTCGAAGCTCCAGATTAAGAAAATCACGAAAATGCTCAATCTTAAATCTGAATTATTCTGTTCATTCGACATCATCCACCCCTTTGCTCATCACCCAGAGATTCACAACATCCATAAACAGCACCACAGACGATTCAGCAACAACAGTAGTATCCTGAACAATTTCTGCTGCAATTCATGTGCTTTAAAGCCTCAATCCCACACAAATATCCACAAAAATAAACTGATTGTTGGCATTGTCCGCTGCATCGATCACGTTGCCAATCTAATCGCCATGCCATGGTGCGCGATGGCACCTGACAATTGCTCGTCGCCGCTTGCTTGACCATGTGAACCATCCAATCCCTAAGACAGACGAACAAGTAAGGATCAATCAAAACAATATAGCAAAAGCAAGACAATACATCGTTTAGTTCGTGGCCATTTTTAAATAATCCCACGACAATAAGTTCATTACAATATACCAAAAGCAAGAGATACATCGTAATAAGAAACATGTATTGTCCTGCTACAGCATAACATTAGACTACATAAGAATATGGCTATTTTATTGACATTCTCAAAGTTTATGAACAACAAGGGGCAGCCATAAATTGTGCTGCTCAAAAGCGAAGACACAAATATCCGTAGTCTTGAAAAAGACAGACCAGTTGGTTGTTATAATGGCTCTGTTATTGGTGTCCCTCGACTTGTTCTTTAGCACACCCACACACGAGAGCTTGATTCACATATTCTCTACCGATGGAGTGAGGAATTTCAGAAGATAATGCTTGGTGAAATGGAACAGAAATGTACTAAAACCAGGGAGCATATGGTTCGGGATTAGCATAGCACGTTGGTATAGGGAAGAATGCATACATAAACTGTGTACCATTCATTAGCCTTGCAAATGTCTTGTTCATCTCATGCATAGTATTAATTGGAGGCTTAGTGGAACCAACGAACGGTCGAAGATGATAGACCTCACATGGTGAGATCTTCATGTCATTTGCATAGACACGTTAGAATTTGACGGACAACATATTGCATGTGTGGTCCTGTGTATTCAGTTAAACGATTGAATACACTATATGGAGAAGAATCGGTCATATGATGATGTGAGATCAATGTGTTACCTCGTGTCAAAGGTCCTATCGCACCGCAGACATGGATTGCTGCATGCAATTGGAACTCTTGGTTTTTTCTTGCGGCTATAGTTCTCTGAAAAGACCACTCCTGTCTTATCTTCCTTATGGGAGTTAATTGCCCAAAACCACCAGATTTGTGGCTAGGGTACTCCAAAACCACCAACTTGGTCGAAAATAACGAACAACCACCACTTCTGTGGCAAGTGAATAACATATGGCACTAAAAACGCTATGACCCGCGGCTAAGTGCGAATCTGACATGCCTGGCCCGCCTGTCGGGACCACGTGGCCAGGGCTAACGGCGGAGGCCAGACGGCCGTTTCCCCCGCTCGTCAACTCTGTTGGCTAGCGCGCGACAGGGCATTTCTCTCCTCTGCTCGTTCTCTCCTCTGCTCCTTCCCCTCTGGCGCCGCACCTGTCGCCGCCGCCGTCGACGCCATCCGCCGCCGCACCGCCGACGGGAGGGAGTCATGGTGTCTTGGTCTGATGGTTTTGGCTCGTCCTCGTCGTCTGACGATGAAGTTAGGAAGGTAAGATTCTGCTCTTGTGCATCTAGGGTTAGGGTTTTAGGTAGAAAGGGGAATATCTGTTCCCTCTAGAAATTGAACACTTTTTCCTTATGTTTAGGCACCTGCGACCATGGAGTGCACGGAATGGTGCGGCCTTGCTCTGAATCATCCTGCATGTTGTGAGCATCGATCCCCCTGTGAGAAGTTGGTTGCATTTGAATCCACTGATAGCGGCAGGAGGTTTCTAGGCTGTGCACAGAAGGTAAATTAGCAGTGCAATTAGGTGTTATACTGTACACATTTCATTGCTTGGCTGTTGTACTGATTTTGTGAAATATGTGAATTGTTATTTTCTTAGATGACTGATAGAATTAGGTCTGCAAATAGGATGTTACAAGTAGAACATTAGCACAAGTAGAACATTGTTGTTTTCTTATAAGTGTGCCATGAGTTTTGTTCATAATAATTTGAGCTATTTAGTACATATCATTATTTTTGCTGTCTATTACAAGTAGAACATTAGCACAATTTAATAGGTACATATCATTGGTTTGAGCTCAGTGGTTTTGCATTGTTATCAGAAAATTTGAGCTCAGTTGTTTTGCATTGTTATCAGAAAATTTGAGCTTAGTGGTTTTGCATTGTTAACAGTTGGTTCTGCATTGGTTATAAATTAAATTATTTTTTCACACATTCTTAGGATGGACCCAAGTGCCCATATGTGGAATGGGTTGATTCTGAGTGGCCAATCCCATTGAAGACAGCTTTAAATAAGATCTGGTCTATGTATGAGAAGGAGTTGACTGACAGGTTGAGATAGAACGTAGTTAATGCTGAAGAAGTCTACAAGGTAGTTGAAGAGAAGAGAAAGATGGAAAATGACCTGAGGTTCTTTAAAGTTGACTTTGCCAAAATGGTGGCTGACAAAGAGGATGCAATTGCCCAGTTAGGCAATGCACGAATAGCTCTTAGTGACCTGAAGGAAGAGCTTGAGAAAAAGAACTTGGCTGTCAAAGCAGACACTAACATCCATCAGGTGCTAAGGGCCAAAGCAGAGAAAGAGAGAGACCAAGAGAAGTTAGAGAAGTTGAAGCTGCTGCAGGAGATGGACCAGATCAAGCAGGAGAGGGACATGTTGTTGGAGCAGAGGGAGAAGTTCAAGCAAGAGAAAAGGCACCTGGAGTACACCATAGGTGATCTATTCAAGGAGAAGGAGGCCACCAAGGGGAAGATCGGGAAGATCAAGGAGATAGTTGATGAATGAATTCATGTTGTTGTACTAGTATCTGCTATTTGTATCACTAAACATCTCAAGACATTTGTGCTGAAATTGTGCTTCTGGTGAATCCAATTGTGCTACTGGATTATGCTATTAGTGACTTATTTGTGCCTGTTTTGTGTTTGATGAAAGTGCCATATTAGTCATGTTCTGAGTAATATAATTATGGTTGGGTAGTTGTCGATGGCTCGATAACCCTACTTTTGGGTGTATGGTTGGGTAGTTGTCGAGGGGTCAATAACCCTACTTTTGTGTGTGTTCTATATGGTTGGGTAGTTGTCGAGGGGTCGATGACCCTACTTTTGGGTGTGTTCTATATGGTTGGGTAGTTGTCGAGGGGTCGACAACCCTACTTTTCGGTGGGTTCTTTATGGTTGTGTAGTTGTCGAGGGGTCGACAATCCTACTTTCGGGTGGGTTCTTTATGGTTGGGTAGTTGTCGAAGGCTCGACAACCCTACTTTTGGGTGGGTTCTATATGGTTGCGTAGTTGTCGAGGGGTCGACAACCCTACTTTTGGGTGGGTTCTTTATGGTTGGGTAGTTGTCGAAGGCTCGACAACCCTACTTTTGGGTGGGTTCTATATGGTTGCGTAGTTGTCGAGGGGTCGACAACCCTACTTTTGGGTGGGTTCTATATGGTTGCGTAGTTGTCGAGGGGTCGACAACCCTACTTTTGGGTGGGTTCTTTATGGTTGGGTAGTTGTCGAGCCTTCGACAACCCTACTTTTGGGTGGGTTCTTTATGGTTGTGTAGTTGTCGAGGGGTCGACAACCCTACTTTCGGGTGGGTTCAAATGACACACAGAATGACATAATAAAATGAAACACAGGTTGACATAATCAAATGAAACACAGGTTGACATAGTATCATAGGACTCAAATAGTACATAGGTTCATAGTTCATAGCACCCAAATGGAACAGAGGTTCACATGACTCAAATACTACATAGGTTCAAACTTCATAGCACCCAAATGGAACACAGGTTCACATGACTCTAATGAAACACAGGTTCACATGACAGATACATGGGTGGCATTCCCAAAAGTTTAAAACAGGAGGCACACATCAAATTTCAAACATTTCCACTGGCAGTGAAGTAGCTCTTCAGTCTTGCATATTTCTGAGCTTTCTTCTTTCTACCTGTTCCAGCTGTTGAAACTCCTCCAACTCTTCCACCTCTCATTGATCTCATCTTTGTGGCAAAAGCATAAGTAGATGTAGATGAAGTACCAGCAGATGAACTACCAGTTGTAGCCCTTGTTGCTGGCCTTGGTGCTGTGAAAGCAGCCCTAGGTGGAGCCCTTGGTGCTTCTCCAGTTGGTGCCCTAGGAGCAGCATTAGGTGGAATGTAGGCTTCTGCCTTCTGCCTTCTCTTTTCCTGCTGTTTAACAATCAAAGAAAAAGACACATTGAAACATGGGTAGGTAATTAAGTTAAAAAAGTGACAAAGCTGATGATGTTACCATGTTTCTATTCTTCCTTAACTGGAGGTCAGCCCTCAAAGGTTGTGAACAGTTAGTAAACCTATGGCCCATTAACTTGCAGTTGCCACATTTGATTGTAGCCATCCTAGAAGTATCTTTTGGTTTAGGCACTTCAAACCTGCCCTTCTTCCTTTTTTCTTCTTTTCTTCCACTCTGGTCCTCTTTGTGGAAAATAGGAGGATCAATATCAGGTTGCTCTGTCTTGACCCAAGCATCTTCTCCTGGAACTGGATACACTATAGGTTTATATGACTCAAGGTACATTGCTTTCTTGAAGAATGGACTGAAAAAATCCTCAGGTTGCATCTTGCCTTTGGAAATAGCACTGCAAGCATGGTTGCATGGGCACCCTGACATGTCCCACTTCCTGCATCCACAAGTGTGGTCAAGAAGGTTGACAGCATATGTCTGTGGGCCATTGGTGACCTGCCACAAGTTTGGACCTGCCCTAATTGCTTTGCAATCTCTAGCATACTTCTTGCTGAGCTCCAGCATCCCTGCATAAGTTGGAGCTATTTCCCATCTGGAATTTTCTGCACCTTCTCTCTTTCCATCAAACCTGACTAGGAACTTGTCTTTGATTCCATTTATCATTGTCACAATTGGTTTGTTTCTAACATCTAGGATATATTTATTGAAAACCTCACTAATGTTGTTAACCACTAGGTCAGTTTTGTAGTTTGTGTCCATTTCGTGCCTAGCCCATGTGTGTACTGGAATACCAGATAACCACCTCCAAGCATCCTCACACTCATTCTTCAAATTGGCCATGGCAACATCAAAACCATGTTTTGTGTATGCATAGCTAGCACTGTCCATGCATTTTTTCAAATCTTCACCCCTAAAGCCAGCTCTTTGGAAATTTGCATAAATGTGTCTTAAACAAAATCTTTGTAGGCAGTTTGGAAATACAACATTGATAGCTTTAAGTAGTCCCTGCTTACACAATAAACCTAAATGTTACTAGCAGAGCAAAGCTAAACAGTAAACCTAAATCTTACTAGCAGAGCAAAGGTACACATTAAACAAGAGCAAAGATAACATATCACTAACCTTCTGCCTACCTGACATGATGGTGTATTTGCCAAATTTTCCCTCTGTGCCTCCTAGAGCATATTTGAGTTGAGTGAGAAACCAGCTCCAGTTTGGTGTGTCCTCCACTCCTACAATTACAAAGGCAATAGGATACATGTTGTTGTTGGCATCCCTACCAGTAGCTGCTAGGATTTGTGCTCCAGTAGTAAGCTTAATGAAGCAACCATCCAAACCATTGAAAGGCCTACATCCATTTAGAAAACCCTCCCTAGGTGCATTCAGACAAAAGAAAAGACCATGGAATCTAGGACCAGGATGTGGGTTTTCATTTGTTCTTTTTGGAGTGATAGTTATCACAATGCATCTTGAGCCTGGATTGCATAACTTAACAGTTTTAATGTAATCAGACAACCTGTGATATTGTTTCTTATGATCTCCCAAAACAATTAGCTTTGCTTTCTTCTTAGCTCTCCATGCCATCATCTTGGGAACTTCAATTCCAAATTTCCTCTTTGCCTTGTCTACCAATGCTGGCACAGTTGTGTTTGGGTCTGATCTAATAGTCTCTAGGAAAGTGTTTCCTAGCCACTTTGAACTCACTTTGCTATGACTGTCACTGGTTGGACAAGTATGTTCTGCTCTAAACTTCTTAATACAAAATGTTTTCTCATGCTTGATCTGAGAAGCAACAATGAAAAAAGGACATCCCTTTTCCTTGTAATCATACCAGGCAATGACCATGTCCTTGCAGTTCCTGTGATATCTGAAAGACCTGAGTTGCTTGATATGAAAGTTAACAAGAGCAGACCTAAAGTGGTAGACATCTTTGAAACAGAGCTTCAAACAGAATTGCTGCTCTGGATTGAGTCTGCCTTCATCATACCAAATTCTTTCCTTTTTCCTCTCTGCTCTTGTTTTCCTTCCTGAGGGAATAATGAAAGACATAGGCTCATTGCCATCATCATCCTCTGAATCCAATAAACCCAGATTTGAATCTTCATCATCTGAAGGAAACCAGTCAGGCTCAATTGGATCATTTGCTGATGAGTGTGAGTTTGATGTTGGTCCTACTCTCTTTGCAATTTTCAGAACAGGTAGCACTTCAGTCAAATGTTGTTCTTCATCTTCAGTTGCATCTTCTTCAGTCTGGTCTTCCTCCTCTTGAACATGTGGAACATCATAAATGTCCTCTGGTTCAGTGTCACCCTCACAATGCACTGCTGTTGTCTTCTTCATACCTGCATCACCTCCATCTTCACAAGAGCTATCATCTGTACTTTCTATAGCATCTACATACTCTCCACTATCTTCAGTTTCTGAATCCAGTTCCATGTCTGAATAATTGCCACTGTCTTCTTTCTGAATGTTATATTTTTCTAGCTGGGGAGGTGGCATTGTTTTGATAGGCTCATAGTTTACACTCTGCTGTGTGCCCATCAGTAAGCACTCATTTGGGCCTGACAAACTATAGCCAATGTGATCAACAAAATCCTTATGTGCCACACCTTCTTCATTGACTGCAAACAGTACAGGAGGAACAATGTTGTATTCTTCATCTTCATCGTACATATCTGTTGGTACTGTTGTTGTTGTTGCTGCTGCTAATGCTGGTGCTGGTACAATTGCTTGCTGCCTCTTGCCGTTAATAACTGTCAATCTGATTGACTTGTTGTCCTCGTATTCCCTCAGCATTTCATCCACCTTAATCTGATTGTCTAGAAGTTTAAAACCATCCAATCCTATGCCATCAATACTTAGATAATACATATAGTCTGATTCACTGTAGCCATTCTCAATCAGCAAGGCCATAAGATAGAAATGTCTTATGTCTTTCCTATACATCTTAGTCTTCAGATATTTGGACCCTTGAAAATCAATGTGAACGTCCCACTGCTCATACCTCAACCTAATACAATACCAAAATGAATTAAATGTAAATATAAGCTATCTTGTTATAGCTGTCTTGTTGAACTAAATATGCTGAATCAAATGAAACCCTAAATCAACCTAATACGCTAGCAAATAAATCACAACTACTACATTGTGAGGCTAAATGAAACCATAAATTAACCTAATACGCCAGCAAGTAAATCAAATGACAGAGAGGTCACATAGAGGTCGTACTCGTCGCCGGTGTTACTACGACGGCCGGCTGGTGAATCAGCCCGCGCCCGCTCAGCCCATTGCGCAAACTCCTTCTGCGCACGGCAGGGAGATGGTGGCTCTTCCCCCTCGGATTCGGCTTCGGCGCCTTCGTCGTCCACGGATCTGGATCCACCCGTTGCAGCGGGCTCCACCACCGTGGCCGCCGCCGGGTCCGACCAGGCCGTGCGTGCGCGGCACGGCGACGGCGGGCCGCCAGCAGCTGACGAGGGCGACGCGAAGTCGAAGCCAAGAACGTCGCCACCACCGTGGTCGCCACCACCGTCCACATCGCCGGTGTTTGGGGCAGACGCCATTGTCGCGCGCAAGATGGGAAAGGGGGGAATGAGAGCGAGGGACAGTGAAGAGGGCGAGCCAACAGAGTTGACGAGCGGGGGAAACGGCCGTCTGGCCTCCGCCGTTAGCCCTGGCCACGTGGTCCCGACAGGCGGGCCAGGCATGTCAGATTCGCACTTAGTCGCGGGTCGCAGCGTTTTTAGTGCCTTATGTTATTCACTTGCCACAGAAGTGGTGGTTGTTCGTTATTTTCGACCAAGTTGGTGGTTTTGGAGTACCCTAGCCACAAATCTGGTGGTTTTTGGGCAATTAACTCTCCTTATGGTAGTAGTTCTCTGAAAATACCCATTATTATACAAAGAATTAGATATTTTAACATATACAAGGTCTAATAAGCATTCTAGCGACCACATAAGTATTACATGAATAGATACAAAAGCTAATCAACGGTGATTCCTAGAGCGAATAGCCAATGTTGCCTCTTTGAAATAAGTAGCCACTAAAGGGGAAAGAGAAGAATATTCATGTACCTGAGGGGAATAGTTGAAGAGATGAGACCATGAAGTTCTGAAGCTGAAATCTATAGCAACAATAAAAAAACAGATCCACAAACTTTGAGTTTTGGGTAACCAGCAAACGTAGCAGATAAATGCAAAGGGTAGAAAATATGCCTTTAGTCCCGGTTCGCAAAGGCCATTAATCCCGGCTGTGCAACCGGGACTAAATATGCGCGACTAAAGGCTCCCCCCCTTTAGTCGCGCCTCTTACGAACCGCGACTAAAGGCCCGTCCACGTGGGCGCCAGGAGTCCGTCGGGGCGGAGGACCTTTAGTCCCGGTTCTCGTGGCTAACCGGGACTAAAGGCCTCCTCCGCAGGTTTAGGCTTTTAGCCCCCCTAAACCTGGTTTCTTTTTAATTTGTAGTGTTTTATTTCTTTTATTTTTTATTTTGTGTTTTATTTTAATTTTGATGAAGTTTCAGTACACATATTCTACGCTACTATATACATGCATATGAAATTTCAAACAAGAAGAATTCAAGAGGAATATATAATATATATTCAATCTCGAGTGACCATATACAACTTCGAACAAGTTTCCATACACAATTAGGATGGATGACCATATACAACTTCGAACAAGTTTCAATCTCGGGTATGCATATAAATTTCTTCGTCCTCGGTATAGTGTTCTCCTTTAGGATTGATGACTTCCCTCATGAAAAATCCTGCTAATTCATCTTGAATTGGTCGGAAGCGAGCTTCTAGACTAAGCCTCCTCCGCAAGTTATCCGTCGCCTTCCGCACGCTATCCGATGCCTTCCGCTCAGAGGTGTGTCTCCGAATGTTCTCACAAACATAGTATCCACATAGATTGGTCCCCAGTGGCTGCTTATCCACATTAACTAACCTTCTAAAATCTAGCTCATGTTTGAATTCACCGACAATTTCTTCTGAGAACCGTCTCCAAACCCTACAGGGCAAACAAAATTAAATGAACAAGGGAGTTATTAGTTACTTGATATTAGGAAATGAACGAAACAGACCGATCGATATAGAGCTCAAATGATTGAAAATAATTACTTTTGCAGCATTTTTCTCATGTCGGCCCAACGCTTTGGATCCGAATCCATAGAGTCCATGATTAGAACTCTGGAGGTGTGAAGTTCAAGCAGAATCCAGTGGAACCTGCGGACACGTTACATGCACAGTCATGCATAACTCATCGATTAGACATACCATGCATGGAGTAAACAAAAGAGAATGGGCACAAGAGAGAAACACTCACCCAAAATGGTAAGGAAATAGAATATGACTTTTGAGTTGATGCTTTCTAAGAAACTTGTACAAGTCTTTCTCCATGTCTTCGGGGTGATTTTGTAACACATGTCCATTAACGATATGTGGGTCAATGAACCCAACATCATGGATGTTTCTTATTTTGCATTCCCAAATCTTCAATCTGCATAATAGCGTACGCAACAATATAGTTAGGACAATATATATATAGTGCAGGCAATGAAGAACGAGATGAGGTAGAAATAAATCACTTACAGAACGTAGCAACTCAGGATAGATTTGTCGAGCTCGCGCAGATTGAACAGCTGGAACAATTCACTCATATGAACTTGTACAGAGTACCGTTTGGTGTGATGCTCCTCTGTAACATCCGCATAAATATATTCTTTGTCGGCCCATGTTATGAATTGCTTGTACCAACATAGCAGATTTCGCATTTGTGGTGGTAGACTCTTTTCCCGCGCAGGCTCGACGAGAGGCCCATTCCGCACATATTGTAATGCTATCTCACATACTGGCGCATCCTCAAGGCCCAAGAAGGCACGAAGAGTCAAACCCATCTCGGACGCTTGTTTCATGGCACTCGCTACAGTCAATCCAAGTGCTGCCGCAGCTGCTATGATCTCGGGGTCCTCTTCCGGACCGTCTTTCACTATGAGCGGGGGGGTCGATTGTTTATTCTGCATCCCGAGCTGGTCAACTTGTTTCCCGCTTTTTTTACTTTCTTCTTTCTCCTCCTTCAATATTTTTGCTTGCCTATGAAGTTCATGTCCATAGTCGTCAGGCATATTCAGCTCGGCTTGGGACGGTGTCGTCAAAAAATCCTTAGCCCACTTCTTTTGCTTCTCAGTGAATACTTGCTTGGGCTCAGGCTCTTTTATCGCCTTCGTATCCGCCTTCCATTTCTCATAATGAGCAGACGCGGCCAATTTGGTTTCAGCTTCACTAAGTTCCCAAGGCCTTGGGAGGAGAGGCTTCAGTGATGGCTCCGGTACCCTTGTGGTCTTAGGTACATAAGGGTCCGGGTTAATAGTCCAGGAGCGGGTTTCCTTGCTGTCCGCCTGCTTCTGCTTCTTCGTCGGAGGTGGATTGGGGGGCGTTGTACCCGCCGGAGGAGGATTGGGGGGCGTCGTACCCGCCGGAGGAGGATTGGGGGCGGCGGCTGCTTACCCGCCGGAGGTTGTGGATCGGGGGACGGCGTCGAATGGCGTGAAGGAAGTGTAGGTGAACCACCACGACCACCACCACCGCCACCACCACCACCATCGGAGGGGGGTGGACTTGTTAGCCTTGGCGCCTCGCCTGGAAACACTATGTACTTCTTTTTCCATAGAATGATCTGGCGCTTGACATCTCCAAGTCTTCTCTCCCCTTCGGGTGTAGCTTTGTCAATCTCCAGGTCCTCAAACTCTTGGACTATGTCTTCCACCGTGACACGAGCATAGCCATATGCAATGGGGTTGTTGTGGTGGAGTGCTCCAGGTGTACAGGGTAAAGCACTGCCAGTAGCTACCTTCGTGGAAACGTTCCCCACGGGATAATGCAGATCACATTCTTTCATCTCCTTTACATCATCCACGGGGTAGTGAGGCTCCGGTGCACGAATCTCGATCATCGGTGCATTAGCACCAGGCGGGGCATCCGTGGAAGCCACGCTGCTTCTCCGCTGCTGGCTTCCGCGATCCGCTTCATGATCTTCATGCGGCCCTGCAGCCGATTTTTCTTTTACTAGTTCATGCACGGTCTGCTTCAACTCATGGAGTTCCGATGCAAACTTCGCCAAAAGATCTGCATCCCGGTCCGTCTTTCTCTTACGGCTTCTGTAACAGTACGGGTCATTGTCCTGGGAAAACCCTACTTTCCACGGAATTTTGCCTTTGCCTCGTACACGTCCTCCGTGTTCATCATTCCCGAGGGCTGTTGTCAGTGCGTCTTTCTCTCTGTTGAACTTGATCAAGCCCTCTTGAGCTTGGTTCATTGCGTCAATAAGGGCTTGGGTGGGAGCAAACTTTTTCTTCCGGTGAACACACACCCCTGTCTCCGGGTCTAGCGATCCCCCATGCCCGTACCACCAGCTTTTGGCCCTTGGGTCCCATCCCTCTGTACCTAGAGGGATTCCTCGCACCCTCAGGTCCTCCTCCATCTTCTGCCACTTAGGCTCCGAAAGGCGGTATCCTCCTGGCCCCATAATATGATGGAACTTTTTCTTACTCGCATTATCCTTATTTTTTTCGATATTTCCTTGAAATGCTCCGATTTCTTTTGCCTCACAAATTCTGGCCAATCATCTTTCAGTTTCTCATGTTGTCCATTGAAATCCGGAGTCTTGCCCTTGTTGACATAGTCACGGGTTAAATTTTTCTTGAAGTTCCGGAATGCTTCGCCCATCTTCTGAAGAGCGAACTCTTTAACTAGCCTCCTCCTCTCACGTCCACCCGGAACCTCGTTACCGAATTCATCGACTTTGTTGTATTCCGGAGGTAGAATGAAATGTTCCATAAGCTTTCACCAGCAATCCTTTTTCGTTCTCTTGTCGACAAAACTGAAACCAAGACGTGCCTTCTTTGGCTCCTTCCATTCCTGGACGGTGATCGGGACGTTGTCTCTAACAACGACTCCGCATTGGTTGATAAACTTTGAGGTGTGCTGTAGGGGCTTGCCGGTTTCACTGACAAAATCAATGGCATATGTTTCTCCTGTTTTCATCGCCTTGGATTTGCCACGCTTTGTCGTACTCGATCCGGCCGAGGGCTAAAAAAAGAAAGAGAGTCGCGCGCGTTAATACATATGTATTCACATTTCAGTAAGTTTGTATCACGAGAGGCTCAATGTATATATATACCTCGCCGGAGGTGGTTGCTACTTGCAATTCGAGATCGTCGTTTGTTGACGGTTGACCTCCGTCGACAATGTTCGTTCCTTCACCTTCTTGATCATCGACAATGTCTGTTCCACCGTCAAGGTTCAGAAAAGAAGAGACTACATCCTCTTCTTGCTCATATTCTGAACCCGGCACATAAGGAATCTCGTTGTTTATGATGCCCATTAAATAACGTTCAGCCTCCGGATCCCTAAGCGGCTCGGCTCTATCGTCCGCCATATGTCACTCCTGCATGTAGTAAAAATTAATTAAGTATAAAGGAATTAAAAAATAAGATTAAGGGGACATAGAGGAGGAGCAGCTACGGTTGAATGATTAAGAGCTATTAAAAAATAAAATTGATGTTTTTCCTTTTCTTTTTCCTTTTCTTTTTCCTCTCTGCTCTCTCTTTCCTTTTCTTTTTCCTTTTCTTTTCCTTTTCTTTTCCTTTTCTTTTTCCTTTATACAATTATTCCCAAATAAATTTCCTTTTCTTTTTTCTCTCTGCTCTCTCTTTCCTTTTCCTTTTCCTTTATACAATTATTCCCAAATAAATTTCCTTTTCTTTTTCCTCTCTGCTCTCTCTTTCCTTTTCTTTTTCCTTTTCTTTTTCCTCTCTGCTCTCTCTTTCCGTTTGTTGACGGCAGGCGGCGGCGGGCGGCGGAGGACGGCAGGCGGCGGCGGGAGGCGGAGGACGGCAGGCAGGCGGCGGCGGGCGGCGGAGGCAGCGCGCAGGGGCAGGGGCAGCGGTGGCGGCGGCGTGCAGGGCAGGGCAGGGGCAGGGGCAGCGGTGGCGGTGGCAGCGCGCAGGGGCAGGGGCAGCGGTGGCGGCGGCGTGCAGGGGCAGGGGCAGCGGTGGCGGCGGCGGCAGCGCGCAGGGGCAGGGGCAGCGGTGGCGGCGGCGCGCAGGGCAGGGCAGGGGCGGCGGCGGCAGTGCAGGGCAAGGGCGGCGGCGTAGGGCAGGGGAAGTGGGGGCAGAGCTCACTGGGGGCGGCGGAGCTCACTGGGGGCAGGGCGTCGGCGTCGATCGGCGTCGGGGCAGTAGCCTGGCGGCGTCGGTGTCGATCGGCGTCGGGGCAGGGCGTCGGCGTCGAGAGGAGAATGGGAGGTGGGGGAAAATTTACTAAGTGCTGTATATATAGACAGAGCATTAGTCCCGGTTGGGGACACCAACCGCGACTAAAGGTACCCTTTAGTCCCGGTTGGGGACACCAACCGCGACTAAAGGTACCTCCCCAACCGGGACTAAAGGTTCTTTCGCGCCGCTTTCGTTCCCGCGCGGAAAGAGCCTTTAGTCGCGGTTCGTGTCACGAACCGCGACTAAAGGTCCTTTTTCATATACTTTTCATTTGAAAATCTTAAAAATACAAATAATATATCAAAAAATTCAGAAAAATAAAACTAATTCATTTTAAAATCTTAAAAATAGAAATAATATATCAAAAAATTCAATAAAATAAAACTAATTCATTTTAAAATCTTAAAAATACAAATAATATATCAAAAAATTCAGAAAAATAAAACTAATTCATTTTAAAATCTTAAAAATAGAAATAATATATCAAAAAATTCAAAAAAATAAAAACTAATTCATTTGAAAATCTTAAAAATACAAATAATATATCAAAAAATTCAGAAAAATAAAACTAATTCATTTTAAAATCTTAAAAATAGAAATAATATATCAAAAAATTCAAAAAAATAAAACTAATTCATTTTAAAATCTTAAAAATACAAATAATATATAAAAAATCCAGAAAATAAAACTAATTCATTTTAAAAATTCAGACCGATTGTTTTGTTCTACATCCTCGATCCCTTGAAGGTTTGACAAAAGGTTTGATACATCATTCAGTTCATCGACTAAATACAAATCATCCGGATTCGCCATCGTACGTTTTAATTCACATGATCCATTCAACAAAGTTTGGTACAATAAATTATTACACATCAATTCTTCCCTTGTGTCCCTGCTTGCTTACGATTGTGCCGTATCCATGGAGCATCCTCATCATTTAACTTAATGCTTGGGTCAGTGTTCACTTTGAAGGGCGGAATTTCACCAAACATATTATAATCTTCTGACATGTCTGTCTTGTCCTCCACTCCCACGATGTTTCTTTTCCCTGAAAGAACAATGTGGCGCTTTGGATCATCGCATGATGTACTGATCGTTTTCTTATCTTTCCGTTTCCTCGGTTTGCTACTCATGTCCTTCAAATAAAAAACCTGAGCGACATCTTTGGCAAGGACGAATGGTTCGTCAAGGTAACCAAGATTGTTGAAATCCACCATTGTCATTCCGTATTGCTCGTCCACCTTTACCCCACCTCCTGTTAGCTTGAACCATTTGCACCGGAACAAAGGGACCTTAAAGGAGGGTCCATAGTCAAGTTCCCATATCTCCTCTATGTAACCATAATATGTGACCTTTTGCCCATTCTCGGTTGCTGCATCAAAGCGGACACCACTGTTTTGGTTGGTGCTCTTTTTATCTTGGGCGATGGTGTAAAATGTATTCCCATTTATCTCGTACCCTTGGAAAGTCGTTATAGTCGAAGATGGTGTCTTGGCCAACATGTACAGCTGATCTCCAACATCATTGTCATTCATTAAATGTTTTCGCAACCAACTGCTGAAAGTCTGCATGTGGGCCTTTCTAATCCAGGATTCAGGCTTCCCCGGGTTGTCCGAGCGTAAAATATTCTTGTGTTGCTCGAAGTACGGAGCCACCAAGCTGGAATTTTGCAGAACTGTGTGGTGTGCTTCATTCATAGAATGACCGTCCATACATATCGTTGATTTCCTTCCGATCGTGCCTTTTCCACTTAGTCTCCCCTCGTGCCGCGATTGAGGAATACCAATCGGCTTAAGGTCAGGAACATAGTCAATACAGAATTCAATTACCTCCTCATTTCCATAGCCCTTGACGATGCTTCCTTCTGGCCTAGCACGGTTACGAACATATTTCTTTAATACTCCCATGAACCTCTCAAAGGGGAACATATTGTGTAGAAATACAGGACCGAGAATGGAAATCTCTTCGACTAGGTGGAGCAGGAGGTGCGTCATAATATCGAAGAAGGATGGTGGGAACACCAACTCGAAACTGACAAGGCATTGGACCACATCATTCTGTAACCGTGGTAGATCTTCTGGATTGATTACCTTCTGAGAGATTGCATTGAGGAATGCACATAGCTTCACAATGGCTACTCGAACATTTTCCGGTAGGAGCCCCCTCAAAGCAATCGGAAGCAATTGCGTCATAATCACGTGGCAGTCGTGAGACTTCAGGTTTAGGAACTTTTTGTCCGCCATGTTTATTATTCCCTTTATATTCGACGAGAAGCCAGACGGGACCTTCATACTGCTCAGGCATTCAAAAAAAATGACCTTCTCTTCTTTGGTAAGTGCGTAGCTGGCACGACCTTGAAACCATTCTGGATGCCGGTCATCTGGGTCTTTCAAAAGTTGCTGGTCCTGCCGTGCTTCCTTGTATCATTTGTCTTCCCATACACGCCCAAGAAGCTTAGCAGGTTCACGCAAATATTCTTCGTAATATGCATCACGTCGATTGCAGAGCGGACATCTAGGACTTTCCAATATTCTAGCTCCCAAAATATAGATTTCTTCTTCCACATGAGTGCGTGCCCGTCAACTCCCCGCGGAACTGATTGTCCGCCAGGACCCTTTCCAAAGATGACTTTCAAATCCTTGACCATATCAAATATCTCAGCACCAGTACGTTCCGCAGGCTTCGGCTGGTGATCTGCCTTGCCGTTGAAATGCTTGCCTTTCTTTCTTACGTTATGATTTCGGGGAAGAAATCGACGATGACCCAGGTACACGTTCTTCTTACAATTACCCAAACGTACACTTTCAGTCTCATGTAAGCAGTGCGTGCATGCATTGTATCCCTTATTTGTCTGTCCCGAAAGGTTACTGAGAGCAGGCCAATCGTTGATGGTTACAAAAAGCAACGCTCGTAGGTCAAATTCCTCTTCTTTGTGCTCATCCCAGACACGTACATCAGGTCTGCCCCACAACTGTAAAAGTCCATCAACTAATGGCCTTAGGTACACATCGATGTCGTTCCCGGGTTGCTTTGGACCTTGGATGAGCACTGGCATCATAATGAACTTCCGCTTCATGCACAACCAAGGAGCAAGGTTGTAGATGCATAGAGTCACGGGCCAGGTGCTATGGCTGGAGCTCTGCTCGCCAAAAGGATTCATGCCATCAGTACTTAGACCAAATCTTATGTTCCTTGCGTCAGCTGCAAAATCTTTGAACACTCTGTCGATCTTTCTCCATTGCGTTCCATCAGCGGTGTGTCTCAACTCCCCGTCGGACTTACGGTCCTCTTTGTGCCATCGCAACGACTTGGCATGCTTTTTGTTCCTGAACAGACGTTTCAACCGTGGTATTATAGGAGCATACCACATCACCTTGGCGGGAACCCTCTTCCTGGGTTTCTCGCCCTCAACATCGTCACCAGGGTCATCGCCTCTGATCTTATAACGCAATGCAGTGCATACAGGGCATTCATTCAAATTCTCGTATTCACCGCGGTAGAGGATGCAGTCGTTAATGCATGCATGTATCTTCAGAACCTCTAAACCTAGAGGGCAGACAACCTTCTTTGCTTCGTACGTACTGGCGGGCAACTCGTTATTCTTCGGAAACATATTCTTCAACATTTTCAGCAAATTTTCAAATGATGAGTCAGCTACACCTTCTTGTGCCTTCCATTTTAGCAAATCCAGTGTGCAGCCCAGCTTTTTCAGACTATTATCGCATCCTGGGTACAACGACTTTTTGTGATCCTCTAACATGCGATCCAAATTCTCCCTCTCCTTGTCAGTTTCGCAGCGTCTCCGTGCATCAGCAATGGTCCGACCAAGATCATCAACGGGCTCATCATGTGCCTCTTCTTCACCTTCACCTAACCCTTCCCCACCTTCAGCATCATCCTCCATGAAAGTATCACCGAAATGATCATGATAGTTGTCATCGATATCATCCCCTTCTTCATCTTCTTCCATTCTAACCCCTCTTTCTCCATGCTTGGTCCAACAATTATAGCTTCGCATGAAACCGTGCCGAAGCAGGTGCATGTGAACGTCTCTTGAGGAGGAGTAACCCTTCTGATTCTTACAGACAGCACATGGACAGATAATAAAACCTCGCTGCTTGTTCACATTTGCCACTACGAGGAAATCTTTCAAACCCGTAGTGAACTCGCCGGAGAGTCGGGGACCGTACATCCATTGCCGATTCATCTGCATTATTATTATATAAAGTATATAATTAACCATCATGCATTTGTTAAACTAACTAGCTAGAAATAATACAAATTAAACAATGAACTACACACATGCATATTTTATCAATGACACATGAAAGGTTCAAGTTGCTAACCGCGATCGCGGAGGAAAAATAAATGAGAAAGCTCAAGTGTGGCTCGGACACTTCATATCATGTTTGTTTCATGCTCTCGGGCATTTCATCGAACACCTTGTGTGCATAGGAGGAACCAAAAGCAAACCCACCACCCCCCCTTCTGAATTGTGGCTAAGTGAAGTGAGCTGAGTCCTATATATAGGGATGGGCCTTTAGTCCCGGTTGGCCTGGCCAACCGCAACTAAAGGCCTTCGGGCCAGCCTGAGGACCTTTAGTCCCGGTTGGCCAGACCAACCGGGACTAAAGCCCCTCCCGTCCGCCAGCTGTCGACCGAGCGCGCTGGGCCCAGATAGTTGGTCGCGGGTCTCCTCCCGAACCGCGACTAAAGACCCCTTTGGTCGCGGTTCGATTATTTTAGGGACTAATGGGGGCGTATGGAAGCCTCTGTTTCTACTAGTGGGTGGCACCCAAACAAAAATAATATGAACTAACTGACAAAATAATTGTTGCTATAATTGCATATATTTCAGAAGCTCAACATCCCAAGAAACGAACAAGTTCAGCATGTCCACACAGATAAGTTTAGCATCCCAAGCACAAAGGAAAAATTAATAACATTCCCTCAAGAATCGCAAGTTCCTCACCACTCCAAGAATCATTGATGATGAATTAAAATAACACTCGCTAATGAAGTACAAGATACATGATTGTCCTGAAAAAGATATCCAGTTTCAGCCGTAGCTATGAATTTAAGTATTCAAATCCAAAGATGTAAGCTATAAAGGTTTGTGATGTAGCTTGTTCGGCTTGAAGTCTGGACTTGTAATCTAATAGAGTAATCGGATCGAGAAGGAAAATTGAATCACATGTGAGTGGCTCAATACATGCAATCGACCATTTGTCATCATCGTATGTGAAAAAGAATCTATTTTCATAATATAATGAGATAAAATGAAAGTAGCACACAAAGATGACACAAAGAGTTCAGTCGCCAGCTTATATCAAAGTGTCAATTTAATATGCTGAAGAAACTGATGAACTTGCGACAGACTTTTCTCGTCAATTCCAAAAATGAGTTGCTATCTTTCTCTCTTTCTGTGAGACTAAAGAAAATGAACTTGCCGTACATTTTTCTCGCAACCAAGGATCATCGTTAGCTTATTTCAAAATGTCAATCTAATAAAAAATAAAAAATAGTGGTAACTAATAAAAATTTGGAAGTATAAAAGGAATCATACAACCTGCAAGATCTACTATAGCCAAGAAAAAGTGGTATTGTTAAGCATTGGTAAATAACTAAATATAGTAAAGGACAAAATGACTTGGCAAAAGCAAGCAACACAACAAAAAAAAGAGATGCCAGGCAGCGATAATTAGTTGTTGTATTGTTCTTTTGAAACTATACATATCTGTAATATTCTTTTGAAACTATACATATCTGTACCAGTTGACCATGATTGCACAAATCTACATTTTTTTTCAAAAAGGAGACTCCCCGGCCTCTGCATCAGAATAATGCATACGTTCGAACAAGGTCTTGAAGTCTCCAAATAAAAAAAGAGCTCACACAGAGCCAAAAAGGCTAGAAGACAGACTAGCCAAATAAAGGACGCCACAACCGGCTGGCAAAAAGAGAGATAGGTAAACTAATTGCCTATCCTATTACATGACCGCCATCCAAACCGGTTGAATATATCCCGAGCTACCGTCTCCCAGCGGATAGATCCAGTAACCAAATGCTCACTGGTCTCCGTTGGAGTGAGTAACGACCACGAACGGATCAACGCCGTGGCTCGAAAAATAACCTGCAAAAAATGAATGCGTGTTGTCCTGTTATAAGTCAAATCATTTCTGCAATTCCAGAGAGCCCACAACAAAGCGCAGACTCCTACGCGAATATGTCTCGCTAATTCGGGCTCTATCCCGTTAAGCCACGTTCCAAATAACGTGTTGACAGAATTCGGTGGAGTAATATTAAAAGCAATATGGACCGTCCGCCTAAAACTTTGGCTAGCGGGCAATCAAGAAAAAGGTGTTTGATCGTCTCATCCCGATCACAGAAATCTACATGACAACATGTTTTCAAAACATATCCTGAAGGGAAAATGGACTGCATGAAAGAAACAAGCCCAATCATCCATGGATAGCAGGATTGTACAACATGCTAAACTACAGTAAAATGGAATATATAAGTTATATCGCAATCCGGCTAAATGTGCAAGAAACAGTTTTCCTACATAGTTTTATATGTACTATGCATCTCCCTGCAATATTCAGTACCAAGCAGGCTGTAAATGTCATGGGTACGATACAGTCTATTACTCTGATTTTGATAAGCTCTTTACACATATTAATATGTTAGAATAATGTAATAAGATAAAAATATTCTTAAAACGACATGGAAGTTTTTAAACAAATCGTCATCAATGGAAATTATTTGCATACTGAAAGATATATTGAGCCTTACCTGCAATATAAAGAAAAATAGCGAATAAACTTCGGACACTTTATTATGCTGCTGACAACCCTATACAGCAAGTGATCTGAAGTTTAAGCTGTTACCAAGCTACTCCCGACTAAGAATGCCGTGAAGTCTGTGAAGAAGTGATGAAACTTGTTCCCACAAAAATATATGTACATTTGAAATATATTAAATTGGTGGCAGCAGAGTCGATTACAATTTTCTGGTTCAAAATAATAGTATAATCAGAATGCCCTATAAGCTACCAATTCAGCAGCCTGAGCCCTGACAGTTGCTTCTCTTCGCTCGATCTTCTGAGTAGGTTAAAAACCTCTCACAGCCACCATGGCTCAGATATAAAGATGACCCATATAAACTATGAACACAGAGTCTCCAATCATCCCCAAAGTTGAATATGTACACATAGAACTGACTTGTTCTTGTTCTGGTCGCTGACAAGCAAAAGCAGTCCACTGGCTGTATTCCCATTGGTGGCAACCTGAAGAAAATATAAGATTAGCTCCAAAAAAGATACTCAACAGATAGTCCATTATTAGTAAAATAGGTGAATGACTTTTTTTTCGAAAAGGGGATCTCCCCGGCCTCTGCATCAGAGTGATGCATACGGCCATCTTATTAACGAAATAAAAGGTTCCAACAAGGTTCCAAAGTCTCCGACTGAAAAGTAATAAAAAGACAGGTCACACAGAGCTAAAGAGGCTGGAAACACAGACTAGCCAAGATAAGACGCCACAACCGGCTGGCTAAAGATAGATAGGTAAACTAATTGCCTATCCTATTACATGACCGACATCCAAACCGGTTGAAGATATCCCGAGCTACCATCTCCCAGCGGATAGATCCAGTAACCAAATGCTCCCTCGCCTCCATCGGAGTGAGTAGCGACCATGAACGGATCACGGCCGTGGCTCGGAAAATAACCTGCAAAAAGTGAATACGTGATGTTCTGTTAAAAACCAAATCATTTCTGCAAGTCCAGATAGTCCACAACAAAGCGCAAACTCCAACACGAATATGTCTCGCTAATTCAGGCTCAATCCCAGTGAGCCATGTCCCAAATAACGTAGTGACAAAATTCGGTGGAGTAATATTAAAAGCAATGTGAACCGTCCGCCAAAGGACTCTGGCAAACGGGCAATCAAGAAAGAGATGTTTGATCGTCTCGTCCCGATCACAGAAGCTACACCTCGTAGGTCTTGTCCAATTACGCTTAATCAAGTTATCCTTGGTTAAAATAACCTGTTTATGGACAAACCACATAAACACTTTTATTTTCAAAGGAACTTTGACAGCCCAAACATGCTTGGAGGTAGGAATGAAGCTCGAATTAATTACATCAATATACATTGATTTAACCGTGAATACTCCAGACCTAGTCAGTTTCCAGCGTAATTCATCGGGTTGTTGAGAAAGATGGACATCCATTAGTCTCCGAACTAGATGGAGCCAATCTTCCCAACGATTGCCCACTAACGACCGTCTAAACTGAATATTAAGGGGGGTGGATTGAAACACCGTAGCAACGAACACCTCACGTCGTTGAACAATGCGATATAAAGACGGATATTGAATGGCCAAGGGTGTCTCGCCGAGCCAAGTATCCTCCCAGAAGCGTGTACTAGCGCTGTTGCCAATAACAACCTTTGTCCTATTAAACAGAGATTGTTTGACTTTCATCAGTCCTTTCCAGAAAGGCGATTCAGTTGGCCTGACTGTGACCTGGGACAAGGATTTTGTCTGTAGGTACTTGCTGTGAAGGATTTGGGCCCACATGGCATCAGTCTCAAAAGAAAGCTTCCACAGCCACTTGCTAAGAAGGCATCTGTTCTTAACTTCAAGATTCTCAATACCAAGACCCCCTTGGTCTTTTGGTCTACAGATGATATCCCATTTTGCAAGTCTGTATTTTCTTTTTAGATCATCACCCTGCCAAAAGAAACGTGATCGATAAAAGTCCAGTCTTTTCCTAACACCAACTGGGACTTGAAAGAACGATAAGAGAAACATAGGCATACTCGTGAGCACCGAATTAATCGGCCTCCGTATGACATGAGCTTGCCCTTCCAGCAACTCAGTTTCTTCTCAAACCGGTCTTCGATGCACTTCCATTCTCTATTAGTCGGCTTTCGATGGTGGATTGGAATACCTAGGTAAGAGAAAGGTAAATCCCCCAAGTCGCACCCAAACAATTGCCTATAAGCCTCCTGTTCGTCTTTGGCTCTACCAAAGCAGAACAACTCGCTCTTATGAAAGTTAATCTTTAACCCGGTCAATTGTTCAAAAAGGCATAACACCAGCTTCATATTTCTCGCCTTAGCCAGGTCATGCTCCATAAAGATGATTGTATCATCAGCGTACTGAAGGATGGATACACCTCCATCAACCAGATGAGGTACCAAGCCACCCACTTGACCATTCTCCTTAGCCCGTCCTATCAAGATGGCTAACATATCAACCACAATGTTAAACAGGATAGGGGACATCGGATCTCCTTGTCTTAGGCCTTTATGTGTCTGGAAGTAATGACCAATATCATCATTCACTTTAATTCCCACACTCCCTTTTTGCATAAATGATTCAACCTGGCGGCGCCAGGCTTCATCAAAACCTTTCATACGCAATGCCTGTTGGAGAAATGGCCATTTGACCTTATCGTACGCTTTCTCGAAATCCACCTTAAAAATTACACCATCTAATTTCTTGGAATGGATTTCATGGAGCGTTTCATGAAGGACGACCACCCCTTCAAGGATGTTTCTGTCCGGCATGAAAGCAGTTTGGGAGTGCTGCACCACAGAATGCGCAATCTGTGTGAGCCTATTAGTCCCGACCTTGGTGAAGATTTTAAAACTAACATTGAGAAGGCAGATCGGCCTGAACTGCTCAATTCTCACAGCATCCGTCTTCTTAGGAAGCAGTGTGATAGTTCCAAAATTCAAGTGAAATAATTGAAGTTGTCCAGAGAACAGATCATGAAACATAGGTAGCAAATCCCCCTTAATAATATGCCAGCACTTCTTGTAGAACTCCACCGGAAATCCATCCGGTCCGGGAGCCTTATTATTTTTCAACTGTGTTATAGCATTAAACACCTCCTTCTCCGAGAACGGGGCAACCAGAATATCATTTTCAGCAGCCGAAAGTTGAGGCACATCCTCAGTTCTGGACTCATCGAGGGATACACAATTATCCTCCGGAGGTCCAAATAACTGCCTATAATACTCGGTTATATATGTTTTTAGGTTATCCTGTCCTAAAATAGTGCCCTCATCTTGTTCAAGTTGGAATATTCTCTTCTTTCTGTGCTTACCATTAGCAATCAGATGAAAGAATTGAGTATTCGCGTCCCCTTGGACCACTTTGCGAACCTTAGCCCGCAAAGCCCACTTCAATTCTTCTTCGCGGAGAAGTTCTTTCAACCTCTTCTCTGCCTCAGTTTTAACCTGGAGCTCAGCAGGCATCAAAACCGTGGATTCGGCCTTAACGTCCAGATTCTGTATAAGAGAGAGGAGCCTGTCCTTCTCAATCTTATACACCCCACTAAGGTGCTTAGCCCAACCCCGTAAGAAGCTTCTCAAACTCCTAATCTTATTTTGCCAACGCTCAACCGCGGTCCTACTTCCTACACCCTTCGCCCATTCCCTAGCGATCAGGTCTAAGAACCCTTCGCGTTCGAACCAGGCCATCTCAAAAGAAAAGGTGTTTTTGTTTCCCACGTGGTTCGGCTCCCCAGAGTCAACGAACAAGGGTGTGTGATCGGAAAAACCCCGTGAAAGAGCTTGAACCGTCACAAGAGGGAACTTCTGTTCCCACTCCACACTCGCAAGAACTCGATCAAGCTTTTCGTAAGTCGGGTTGGGCAAAGAGTTAGCCCAGGTAAACTTTCTACCAGAAAGCTCTATCTCCCTCAGATCCAAGCTTTCAATAATAGTATTGAACATGAACGACCACCTGCCGTCAAAGTTTTCATTATTCTTCTCCTCTCTCCTCCTAATGATGTTGAAATCACCCCCAACTAAGATTGGAAGCTGTTCGGACCCACAAATCCGAACAAGATCCGCCAAAAATTCCGGTTTAAGCTCGGGCCGTGCGGCACCATAAACCGCCACCAACGCCCAGTTGAAACCATGAAAACCAAAAATAAGCAAACCCCCTCCCCCTCCCCACCCCAAAAAAAAGCCTAACAATAACAGTAGATTTATTAAGGCACAATCCATGCTCAAAATACAGGAGCTAAAATAAAATACGGACAGAGAAAGGCGGGGATAAGATGAGCACCTACAACGAGATGGCCGAGCAAAGTCAAAACCAGCAAAGCAACCTCGATCAACAGGGACGGGAGATCATAGTAACCTGACAGGTTATCAGCTCACGGCAGTCACCAATCCAATAGCAAATCCTAACCCTAGAACAGCAACAAATCGAACGGCAACAGAAGACCTAGATGAGCACTGGGAGATAACAAAACGAACGAAAAATATTATACAAGAGTAGCGGTTCCTAGATGATGGATGCAGTGGCAGTCAGAGAGAGAGAGAGAGAGGGCCTGGAGTAGAACTGCAGCCGACCCCTGCATAGCAATGATGGAGAAGGAGGAGCCACGGGGGAGCACCTGCAGTCAGCGTAGAAGGAGGAGTGACGGGGGAGCCACATCGAGCGCCTCCGGCGGGTGCTCCTCGCCCTGCGCCTCTACCCCCGCCGCTTCGGGCCGCCGCCGTGCTCAACAACGCGCCGCCGCGCCCGGGCTCGAGTGTTAGGAGGGAAGAGAAGAATGAGATTCAACACACTTTGATTAAGCTCAAGGCTGCGGTATATATACAGTTTACTGCTGCTGCCGAGCGAGATCATGCGTGTGCCACTACCACACATCGTGCGCCACTCCGCTATCAACTGCTGCACGACCTGGCTATACCGTATGGCGACTATACATGGGCACATACGGTATAGAACTACCTACCCTAATACCCCCCCTTCCCCCCGCAGTCGTGACGTCGGCTGAAGCGACGCAAAGACTGGACCGGAATTCGGAGAAAACTTCCGATGGCAGCCCTTTCGTCATGATGTCGGCGAGCTGCTGTCGAGTGGGGATGTGAAGAACACGGAACTCGCCGAGCGCCACCCGCTCGCGAACGAAGA
The DNA here is from genome assembly GCF_002575655.3 of Aegilops tauschii subsp. strangulata. Classification (NCBI taxonomy): domain Eukaryota; kingdom Viridiplantae; phylum Streptophyta; class Magnoliopsida; order Poales; family Poaceae; genus Aegilops; species Aegilops tauschii. The sequence goes on from NC_053036.3 coordinate 484,575,311, forward strand.
GGATATCCAGCTCGACGTGCTTTGTCCGGCGATGGTGAACAGGGTTGGCGGACAGGTAGACAGCGGAGACGTTGTCACAGTAAACCAGCGTGGCCTTGTCGACGGGGAAAGCAGCTCGCCGAGTAGTTGTCGGAGCCAGACGCACTCAGCAACGGCGTTCGCAACGCCGCGGTATTCTGCTTCGGCGCTGGAACGCGAGACGATGGCCTAGCGCTTCGACGACCAAGACACGAGCGCGTCGCCGAGGTAGACGCAGAAGCCAGAGGTGGAGCGGCGTGTGTCAGGGTAGCCAGCCCAGTCGGCGTCCGTGAATGCTCGCAGGTCCAGGACGCGCGAGGCACGGAGGTGAAGACCGAGGGCGGGCGTGCCGCACACGTATCGAAGGACACGCTTGATCAACCCGAGATGACACTCGCGGGGATCATGCATGTGGAGGCAGATCTGCTGGACGGCGTAGGCGATCTCTGGGCGCGTGATCGTCAGATACTGTAGAGCGCCGGTGATGCTACGATAGGCGGAGGGGTCAGCAACGCGGGGCCCATCGGCCGTTGGCAGCTTGCCCTTGGTGTCGATCGGTGTGGGAGAAGGGCGGTAGGTGTCCATGCCGACGCGATCCAGAATGTCCACGGCATACTGCTCCTGGCAGAGGAAGAAGCCCGCCGCCGTGCGCGTGACGCGGATGCCGAGGAAGAAGTGCAGAGGGCCGAGGTCCTTCATGGCAAACTCCCCAGTGAGCTGAGTGACGACGCGGTGGAGCGCTGCGGGCGAGGACGCGGTGAGCACGATGTCGTCGACGTAGAGGAGCAGGAACGCGATGTCGGGGCCGTGGCGACGAGTGAACAACGACGAGTCCGAGCGTGTCGCAGAGAAGCCGATGGACTGAAGAAAACCGGCGAAACGGAGGAACCACGCGCGCGGCGCCTGCTTCAAGCCGTAAAGAGACTTGGAGAGGCGACAGACGTGGTGAGGCCTGTCGGCATCAACGAAGCCAGCCGGCTGAAGACAGTAGACCTCCTCGTCCAGCGTACCGTGCAGGAAGGCGTTGGATACATCAAGCTGATGAACCGGCCAGTCGCGTGATGCAGCGAGGGTCAACACAGTGCGAACGGTGGCGGGCTTGACGACCGGCGAGAAGGTCTCGCCGTAATCCACGCCGGCACGTTGTCAGAACCCGCGCACGACCCAGCGGGCTTTGTAGCGCTCGAGGGACCCGTCGGCCTTGTACTTGTGTTTGAACACCCATTTGCCGGTGATGAGGTTGGCGCCGGGCGGGCGAGGCACCAGCTCCCAGGTGTGGTTGCGCACAAGAGCGTCGAACTCGGCGCGCATGGCGGCGAACCAGTGCGGGTCGCGGACGGCGACGCGCACCGACGAGGGAACCGGCGAGACCTCTCCAGAGATCGTGGTGGCGACGAGGCTGTCGTGGTAGCGCGGGTTGGGGCGGAAGACGCCGGTCTGGGCGCGTGTCACCATACGCCGCGGTGCGGCAGGCGAAGCAGTCAGAGGCGGCGTCGCAGAAGAGCTGCTCGACGCAGCACTCTCGTCAGGGGAAGACGAGGAGCCCGCGACGGAGAGGCGTGTACCCGAGCCGTCGATCAGCGGAGCAGCGGCCCGATATCTCTGCATGGGGGCGCGCTGGGTGAAGAGGGCGCCGAGCCGCTGGATGACGATCGGCCGGTAGAGCTCGAACGCGTTGAGGGCGCGCGCTGCATAGAGACGGCCGAGCCAGCCGACGACGATGCAGATGCCGCACGTGAACGCGGACCGCGCTCGCTGGGGCGCGGCTCAAGCATGGGTACCTGCAAAACGGGCGGTGCAAAAGCAGGCGGCGGTGGAGCGGCGGTGTTAGAAGGTGGGTGAGTAGCGAAGGGAAAAACTGTCTCGTGAAAGTGGACGTGGCGAGAGGTAATGACGCGACGAGATGTGGGATCGAAGCAGCGGTACCCGCGGTGGTCGGAAGGATAGCCGAGAAAGACACACGCAAGGGACCGGTGATCGAGTTTGTGCTTGGCAGTGGAGGCGAGATTTGGGTAGCACAAACACCCAAAGACCCGAAGAAGGGAGTAGTCTGGAGCAACGCCTAAGAGGAGTTCATGTGGAGTGTGCGGGGTGGTAGCATGGCATGGCCGCCGGTTGATTAGATAAGTCGCCGTGTTAAGGGCTTCTGCCCAGAACCTGGCGGGCATGGATGCGTGGAAAAGAAGGGCGCGCACACTGTCATTAAGCGTACGTAGAATACGCTCCGCCTTGCCGTTTTGCTGACTTGTGTAGGGGCAGGAAAGACGTAAATGCGTGCCGTGGCGAGCGAGGAGAGATCGGACAGCGGCACTGTCGAACTCACACCCATTGTCGGTCTGAAGTGAGAAGACAGGGAGTTGAAACTGTGTCTTGACATACGCATAGAAATCTAGCAAAACCGGAAGCACATCAGATTTGCGTTTGAGTGGGAAAGTCCAGACATAGTGGGTGTAATCATCAAGCACAACTAAGTAGAATTCATAACCAGATATGCTTACAACCGGAGACGTCCATACATCAAGATGCAAAACATGGAAGGGAAACATGCTAATGCTGGAAGAACTACTAAAAGGCAAATGGGCGTGCTTGCCTAAGCGACAGGCGTGGCAAGAGTGGGGTGCAGACTTGCTGAACCCAACAGAGAGGTGATCGGCGACCAGACGGAGCGAGGCGTGACCAAGGCGTTGGTGCCACAAGGTGGTGTCGGCGAGACCGGCGAAGGCATGGCGAGGAGGAAGCGTGGGGCGCCGAACGGGGTAGAGATCACCATCAGAATCACAGCGGAGGATCACCACCTTGGTTCGAAGATCCTTGACAGAGAAACCAAACTTGTCAAACTCGACGGAAACAGGGTTATCACGGCAAATTTGACGAACTGAAAGTAAGTTTGTAATGAGAGAGGGTGAGACAAGAACGTTTCGTAGTTGAACAGGGGAGGTGCCCTGGATGAGAGCCCCGTCCCCAACATGGGTGATGGGAAGATGGGCACCGCTGCCCACGATGATCTTGGAGGAGGAATGGAAAGGGCGGAGGGAATGAAGGTTACCAGGGTTCGAAGACATGTGAGCGGAAGCACCAGAATCAAGGTACCACTCGGGAGAGGTGCCTGACGAAGAGGGGCCAGCCGTGGTGCTGTGGAGGGCCGCCTGGAGGGACTGCATGTCCCACGGCTACGGCGGTGCAGTAGACGAACTAACGCCCGGAGAACCGTAGGCAGGAGGAGGCCCGCCGGGAGCACCGTAGCCTGGAGGAGCGCCGCCAGGAGCACCGTAGCCGTAGGGGGTAGGCGCCGCGAACATGGCCTGCTGGTGCGGCGTGCCCGGTCGCGGCCCAAGCACACCAGAGCCGGGGGCACGCCATTGCATGGGCCAGGCCTGAACCAACCCCGTCCATGAGTTGGCGCCGGGCGCCGGTGCAGGGCAGATGGGCGCGCGCGGTGCCGGTTGGGCGAGCGAAGCAGGAGGGCCGCCGTTGCCGCGACCACGGCGGCGCTGGCGCCCGCGCCCACGCGAGGTGTTGTCGTTGCCGGGAGGGGGTGCTGGTGGAGCCGGAGCCGGCGGTGTAGAGGAGCCGCGGCCAGCCCAGAGAGCATGGGCGGACTGTAGACGAGCAGTCTGTTCGGCGCGGTGTTCCTCCAAGAGGAGAAACGAGCGCACCTGGAGGAGCGACGGCAGCGGGTTCTGGGAGGTGATGTGAGGGATGACAGAGTGGTATTGGCGGTTCAGGCCGCGAAGGAGATGAAAAACCTGACGCGTGTCCGTCACCGGCTGCCCCAGGTCGCGGAGCTGGTCGGCAAAGCTCTTGAGCCGGGTGCAGTACTGCATCACGGTCATGTCCCCCTGGACGACGGCGTGGTACTCGGCGTCGATGTAGACGGCGCGCGCTAACTGGTTGTTGCGGAAGATGTCGTCGACGGCGCGCCACACGGTCAGGGCCGTGTCCTCCGACTGCATCACCGCCTCGAGAAGCTCCGGCGAGATGGTGGTGTACAACCAGTGTACGACGGTGTGGCCGGCCATCTGCCACTCCGGATCACGAGGGCGAGGGACCGCGGCGGCATCGACGTGCGTGCGAAGGCCAAACATGCCGAGCACCGTGTCGAAGTGGCGCCTCCACTGTGAGTAGTTGCCGGCGAGAAGGTCCAGAACGACGGGAACATGACGACGAATGTCGACAGTTTGGAGAATGGCGGAGGGAAAAGGAGAGGGAGGAGGGACGGTTGGGGCGACTGGCGCGGCCTGCTGAAGAGGTTCGGCGTCAAGAGCGCCGGCGGCAGCGGCGAGTACGCCAGCAGCGCCGTCGACAGAGGAGCGGGGAGAGAGGACGGGATTCTCGTCCATGGCGGAAGCGGAAGTAGGATCAGGAGCCTGCGCGAAGGGATTGTGCAGGTCCGGGGCATCTGATGCCATGTTAGGAGGGAAGAGAAGAATGAGATTCAACACACTTTGATTAAGCTCAAGGCTGCGGTATATATACATTTTACTGCTGCTGCCGAGCGAGATCATGCGTGTGCCACTACCACACATCGTGTGCCACTCCGCTATCAACTGCTGCACGACCTGGCTATACCGTATGGCGACTATACATGGGCACATACGGTATAGAACTACCTACCCTAACATCGAGCTCCACCACGACCGCCGCCGAACAAGAGCAAACAAGGCGGTGCTTTCCGGAGGCGAAGGAGTCGGCGGGCCGGCGGCCGGCGGCGCTAGGGGGGCGGGGAAGAGAGGAAGAGCGCGAGCTTTGGAAGGGGAAGGGGCGGCGGCGGCTCCCCCTCCGGGAACACGAAGAGGAAGGAAGACGACTTGGGAGAAACCCTATGGGCATTGGGCTTTTATACCCCATAGCGAAATTGCAAAAATGCCCTCGGCGGGGGACAGGAATTACGTGCGGTGGCACGAGATTTTTACAGCGAGACGGTAACTATTCATTCCTACAGTGCCTCGGCTTCGATCCGGCGGCCCAGATCGCTCGGGTGCTCGATCCGATGGCCAAAAACGCATCAAGAGATTCGATCCGACGACCGAGAGTCCCTAATCGCTGAGGAGGCCGGGGGGCTCCTGTCTTCCTTATTTCTTGATTGGAATTTCTAGACCTGTTATAGGATAACTAATTCAGAAGTCTCAACAAATTTAGGGTGCCTTATTTTTTAAAAAAATTAGGAAGAAGCCGTTATGTTATAATTAAGAGGCAACTTTTTTTAAGCCGCCCAACAGATTGATAGTTAATTCTTTATGATATAAGACCCACCTAGTGTTGATGAAAGCAAGTTTTAAGTTGCAAGTTAAAATTGCCTTAAAAAAGTTGTAAGTAAAAAAACACCTTTTCAGATCCTGAAAAACTTTTCTCAGTTATTAAAAGAAACTATACTTGTTTCCCTTTTTTTTACTAACAAAAGACCTATGCAATTTTAAAGAAAAAGTCGCACGCGCACAGCGGCTGACGCTACGCGTCTATCAGCCGGCAGAAACGACTCGGTTTCTTCTCATTACTGAGGGTGGCAAAAACACAAACTAGCTGTCCACGGAGAAAACCTTACATGTGAAGTTCAGATCTGAAGCGTTTAGCTTCCGAACAAACCCACGCCATCGGCCGAGAGAAGATCCTCTGAGAGATCCGCCCCGGTCCCGCAAGGCACCGCGCCCTTCTTCCTCCTCAGAAAGTTCAACATCTCGCCGCTTGTTTCCGGATCTGAGCGAGGGATCTGCGGCGTCGGGTCTCTTTGGGGGAGGATGAACTGGATCGGGCGCAAGATCCACCTTTACAATGTCAACATCGGCCTCTACATGCTCGATTGGTGGGAGCGCTACCTCTTCAGTATCCTTCCACCCCTCGCCTCATGTTTTTTTTGCTTTACTCAACTGCTAAAGAATTCGCCTTTTGTGTTATCTTGAGTGCGTTTTGGTGGTGCCGTGGTAGTTGCTTGCTGAATCTGACGAAACCCTGCAGCGGGTAGGGAGTTCTGTAGCTTATATGGGATTTAAGGGTCTTTCTGGCTTTGAATCACATGCCCTCTGTGTTAAAGGAATTGTTATATTTCTCGTTTTGGCTAGGATGATTTAGAATTTATATTCTGGTCGCTCAAATCTTTAGTGTTTGGTTATTCGGAGGCTGTGGAATCTAATTAGAGTTTGCAAGGGTTTTTTGTTTAGTTGTTAGTTGTGTAGAACCGAGTTGATTTGTCCTGGCATATTCTCTAGACTACGATATCAGGCATCTCCAGTCGCCAACCCATTTGTCCATGCAAGCCAAGCTGCCTCCAGCATACCCTCCAACCTCGATAATTGACTACTACCAAGGGGCAGTGCAGGACTAAGCTTGCAGGTCACATGCCTTAGCACTTACTGTAAATCTGTCGATCTGCATCCTCAAACCAATTAGATCTTGCGCCTTGCAGAACTATAAAAGAAAAATCTTATACGATGATGATCATGTGAATATCAATACATAGATATATGACGAGTGAATCATCATAGGGAATCTGATGATACAAAACCTAATAAACAAGCCACTGCCTGAACATGCTAAATTTATTTGGCTGCAGCGCAAAATGCACACTTGCAATCTCCCATTGTTATTGAAATGACTCCGTATAGTTTGGTTTTGTAGCAAAGGTTACAATACGAAAAACTTAAAATAGCAGTTATCAGTATAAGCTCAGCATATCTTTTACACCAAACTAATCAGCTAGGGAAACAAACCTCATACCCTTCTGTCCAAATTTCTATACAAACTACTCGTCTCCATGAATCCAGATAACTCCACCTTCATCTTACTGTGATTTTCTTGCGACATGCTCAAAACTGTTAAACTATACCCAACCCTAGTTATCTGGCAACAGATAGTGTCGTACTCTTTTTTACTCTCTTCATTCTTCCTGCAACTGTTCCCTCTTGCAATAATTCGTTATCCTCCCTTTCAAACTTCCAGTGTCAAGTTCTCTACATGCTCATGTTTTCTTCCTTTCAAGAATTGCGTCTCACTGCATTGATAGAAAAGAAGGTTATGTTCAGCCGTAGAAGTGTCACACCACAAACAATACCACGCCTCTATGAGCTAGGCATCATTGGAAGTATCTCCACGATGCCCAATGCTCCTGCCTTCGCCCACAGCCGAGCCAATGTTCATGCTGTATGTTGCCATGTTGGGCACTTCAGCTCCAGCATGTGCTCTACTCATGCAAAGATATTATGACATGTCAAGTGTGTCCACTCCTTGCCTATAGAGTATTTGTACTGTCGGTATAGTGGAATTGTGAAATGGTGTTAGTCGCGAGGGACATTTGTTTTTCTTCCTTTTGTTCTTTCAACAACTTTGTGGAAAAGATCTAGACTTTTTTGTATTGCATTTGAAGTTTACAACACTTGAATTGTTTCCAATTACTGATGGATCTCAGCAAGTCATTCAGAAAAGTTCAAAATATGTTATGACTTAACTGTTACAGATACATTGATGCTTTGCCTTCTCTGGTACATTCTACGGTATCTCACTGGGTTCTTTCAAAGGTATATTCCTTCTAGCCTTGATCTGCTTACATCATTTCACATTTAAGCATGTGCTGAAGGTTTTTCCAAGTGCCATTTTTTTTGTTCCCCCATAAAGACATCATCTACTACTTACTAAGTACTTACTATCATTCTCCTTCGAATCAGCTGTTGCAAGGAACTCAGGCCATGTACGATGCAAGGCGTTTAGGGAGGCTCTTGTGAAAATGAACCAGTTTTTTTAAGCGTCGGTGCTTATTTGTATGGCACAGACGCTTAGGCACCTCTGCCATAAAGACAAGCACTAGTGCTTAAGCAAAAGCCGGTTTATTTTTACAAGCACATCTCTAAACACCTTGCATTGTAAGTGCTCTCAAAGAGCTAGTCAAGCATAAGATCTTCTATGTTATGGCTTTTGCGGAAATATAAATTTATGAACATACATGGGAGTAGTTAAGCCAGCGAATTCAAGCATACAAAGTTACAAACTTTGATTGATCATATTGGTGTGTCCCCATTCTGAAAACGCTGCAACACCTCTGAAACTACCTCTTATTCAGTTGTCAATTTGACATATGTCCCATACCTGGTTCGTTTGAATGTAAGCTGACCTGGCTTCTCTATGTGTTGTAGTAATCTGGAGACCATCCTACAAGGTGCGAACTATCTTCTACAAGGTAGTTAATCGTCGAAGGCAAAAGCACATATGTTGATGGCTTTATGGAACTCCCCCTGTATAATCTATGTTTTGATTAGTCTCAGCTGAGAAACTAGAAAGGAACGACTTATGTGTTGTTGTGTTTGTAGCCGTCTTTTACTGTATGTTTGCATTGTCCATGGTGGTTGTGGTATATTGATGTTGCTGATTCTCAGTTGACTGCCTGGAACTTCCGTAAATCTAGTCACCTCGGTTTGCACATCCCTAAACCTAAAATTCGCAGTTCAACTTTTAGCCTTCTCATTTTTCTTAGTTGGCTTCATACAATCCAGTAATTATGTAAGAGGATGTCATGAACTTGGCTTACACTGTCCATATGTATAGCCCTCTGTATTTTGGAATTTATCTTTTCTTTTTTACCTTATATGTATTGTGTGACTTCAAGTAATTTTTTGCTGAAGCGTTTTTATTACTAGTTTTGTGTGATTTCATACTGGTATCATTGCCTTTGTCATCCGTGGACAAACTGACTGATGTATCCATCGCAATGCGTGAAAACGCACAAATATACTGTTAATAATTCGACTGATAGTTTTTCTGAATGAGAAGATGACTGGAGTCGAGCGGTTTTGGTTAGACGTCCAATCGATCAACTTCAGCTGGTGGTTGCAACGTTGTTTTCTTTCTCCGGAGGAATCCTTCGTATCGAAGCAGCAGCAATCCTAGCCTTTTGTACACACACTGATGAGAGTCCAGGCTTGTACGTCAGTTTGTTCTGGAGCGTCAACCTTGGCCGCTCACGCTGAAGTAAGGCTCGGCCGTCACACGATTCCACCTGTCGGGGCACCGCTTGAAATGCTGACCTGAGCTGCACCCCCGTCGTCCCCAGGTTGAGCGCTCATCGTTTCTAGTCTAGCACGCCGTGTGCGTGACTGCTCGTTCGTTGCGTACTGCAGAGTTCCACTAGACAAGGAGAAGCAGCAAGAGGGCCGCTCAGTCGCTTCGGCTCAGCCATGTTTTACCTCGTGATATCGATCCCGGCGATCCTCCTGTTGCTCGTGCTGGCGCTGGGGTGCTACATGCTCGGCCGGAACCGCGGCTGGGCCGAGGCGGCGGCGCCGCAGCAGTTCGCGCCACCGGCACCGCCCAAGTAGCAGCAGTAGCAGCGTGGAAATCTTCCTCAGTAAAGCTATATGCCGGTTTTCTTCCCCTGCTTTGCTTCCAGCAGTACTTTTTCTTTCATACTTTTGTCTTAGATGTTCTAGTATATATTTTTATCTTGCAACGAGCGTGGACAGTTCAGCCTGGATGTCCCCCTTGTAATCAGGTAATCAGTAAAACGGGTAAAGCGTTCTTCTTCTTAATGCAATGTATTGCTTGCTGCAACTTTGCAAATGAGTTTGCTCTTCAGTCACAATAGCCGGTTGGAGAGTGGTTGCGCAGGTAGACAGTCTCAGATCGCTTACAGTTACAGGCTAAATTATCTGGTATGATGGCTTGGATGTTAGCCTATTCCAGTCTGCGAGGCGTTCATTTGTTTCTGTTCTGTTGCCGCTTGGTAGTGGAACCCGGCCCATTTTTGTGGATGGACTGGAAAAAAAAAGGTGTTCATTTGTGTTACAAACGTTAGATTTACACTTCATGCTTGGTAGAATCTTCAAGCTACATTACAATATGACTCGTGCTAATTGAAATCTCATCCTGTTGATCAGTAGTAAAAAAAATAGATAGTGTAGTCAATTTTCTTGGTAAATGACGTGTAGGTTTTTGCTAGGGATTATACCGCATGAGGTTAAGAAAATATTTTTTCCCTTAGAATAAGCATCCAAAGACATTTCAGATTCGATCCGTGTTACGAACTAAGCATGGCTTAGATAGGTAGGCTCCTTGTGTGAAACCAACCCACCACTATTTTGTTAGGCGTGTCCGTCAACTATGAGGCGTCTATGACGACTTCAATCTTAAGATCTGTCGGCTTAATCTCTCGGAGATGCTCATAGGAGTAGAGCATGTGCGAGTGCATTCATAGGGGTGAATGTGCGTATCAGCGTATGTATGTGAGCGTCTGTTTTTGTGTTGTGCTTCTAAAAAAATTCACCTGTGTTGGAGGAAACAATAGTAAGGATGTGAGCAGCCAACGCTGCAAAAAACAAAAACATCTTGTGAACACTGTATGCACCAAACGAACTCAAAATAGTCCCACAGTTTTTGAAGACTGCGACCATGGTACTAGGATAAATACATCGCCAACCGATGATCGGTAGTGCCACCAGGTGGCAAGCCTGGTAAGCTATGCCAAAAAACAGCATTGGCGATCGGCAGTGCCGTTAAGTTCGCAGCCACGAGTCTCAAATAGCATGGGCGCAAACCGCATAATGCATTTGGTGGACGGGCCTCCTTTTGGTGGATCCGGCCTTCTTTTTGCTTGTTGTTGTATTTGGCCAGATTTTTGTCTTTTTTGCGTAGGATGCAAATAATCACATTATTTCATGTATTTGCAAAAAGTTGAATCTTTTTGACACATCTAAATGGTATTGAAAAAATATCAATAATAGGCTCCCTGGAGCCCATCCTTTAAAACACCGCACTCGAGCACAAACACCGAGCCAGCTATAATATACATGAAGCTAAATGAAGATCAATCCCAATCCTACAACAAATTTTAGTGCAATTGCTAGCACTACAAAGTGCCAACTCTTCCAAGACACATCCATGGACCAACGGAATACCGTCGCCTTGAGAAATCTATTTGTCATTGAAATTGACACTGCAAAGCTAAACACTCATAGGGGCAAAAGTGTTGGATGGAACCAGACTCCTTACAAGTTGTCTAACGTACATAACCATCTACATCCACATAACCACACACGCACATGCATTTTGCCCACATTGCGGTGAGCTAGTGAACACTCTCTGAGCGGGAAGGAGGCCAATTGGCCATGCAAATCTAAACTTAGAGCAACCCTGGCAGATTCTCTAACCTCCACCTTTAAAAACAACTGCTAAAAGAAAGGAAAAGACCACTTTAGAAGATTCCCTAAAACCCATCTATATTCATTTTTTTCTTAAAGACCTATAAGATAACTGTTGGGGAATGTAGTAATTCTAAAAAAATCCTACGCACACGCAAGATCATGGTGATGCATAGCAACGAGAGGGGAGAGTGTTGTCCACGTACCCTCGTAGACCGAAAGCGGAAGCGTTAACACAACGCGGTTGATGTAGTCGTACGTCTTCACGATCCGACCGATCAAGTACCGAACGCACGACACCTCCGAGTTCAGCACACGTTCAGCTCGATGACGTCCCTCGAACTCCAATCCAGCCGAGTGTTGAGGGAGAGTTTCGTCAACACGACGGCGTGGTGACGATGATGATGTTCTACCGACGCAGGGCTTCGCCTAAGCACCACTACGATATTATCGAGGTGTAATATGGTGGAGGGGGGCACCGCACACGGCTAAGAGATCAATGATAAATTGTTGTGTCTATGGGGTGCCCCCCTGCCCCCGTATATAAAGGAGCAAAGGGGGGAAGGTGCGGCCAGCCTTGGGGCGCGCCAGGAGGAGTCCTACTCCCACCCCCTTTTCCAAGTTGGATTAGGACTTGGGAGGGGGGAAAGAGAAGAGGGAGAAGAAGGAAGGGGGCGCCGCCCCTTCTCCTTGTCCTATTCGTACTAGGGGGGAGGGCCGCGCGGCCCAGCCCTAGCCGCCTCTTCTCTCTTCCACCTAGGCCCACTAAGGCCCATTATGTTGCCGGGGGGTTCCGGTAACCTCCCGGTACTCCGGTAAAATCCCGATTTCACCCGGAACACTTTCGATATGCAAACATAGGCTTCCAATATATCAATCTTTATGTCTCGATCATTTCGAGACTCCTCGTCATGTCCGTGATCACATCCGGGACTCCGAACAACCTTCGGTACATCAAAACATATAAACTCATAAAATAACTGTCATCGAAACGTTAAGCGTGCGGACCCTACGGGTTCGAGAACTATGTAGACATGACCGAGACACGTCTCCGGTCAATAACCAATAGCGGGACCTGGATGCTCATATTGGCTCCCACATATTCTACGAAGATCTTTATCGGTCAGACCGCATAACAACATACGTTGTTCCCTTTCTCATCGGTATGTTACTAGCCCGAGATTCGATCGTCGGTATCTCAATACCTAGTTCAATATCGTTACCGGCAAGTCTATTTACTCGTTCCGTAATACATCATCTCGCAACAAACTCATTAGTTGCAATGCTTGCAAGGCTTAAGTGATGTGCATTACCGAGAGGGCCCAGAGATACCTCTCCGACAATCGGAGTGACAAATCCTAATCTCGAAATACGCCAACCCAACAAGTACCTTCGGAGACACCTGTAGAGCACCTTTATAATCACCCAGTTACGTTGTGACGTTTGGTAGCACACAAAGTGTTCCTCCGGTAAACGGGAGTTGCATAATCTCATAGTCATAGAAACATGTATAAGTCATGAAGAAAGCAATAGCAACATACTAAACGATCGAGTGCTAAGCTAACAGAGTGGGTCAGGTCAATCACATCATTCTTCTAATGATGTGATCCCGTTAATCAAATGATAACTCATGTCAATGGCTAGGAAACATAACCATCTTTGATCAACGAGCTAGTCAAGTAGAGGCATACTAGTGACACTTTGTTTTGTCTATGTATTCACACAAGTATTATGTTTCCGGTTAATACAATTCTAGCATGAATAATAAACATTTATCATGATATAAGGAAATAAATAATAACTTTATTATTGCCTCTAGGGCATATTTCCTTCAGTCTCCCACTTGCACTAGAGTCAATAATCTAGATTACACAGTAATGATTCTTACACCCATGGAGCCTTGGTGCTGATCATGTTTTGCTCGTGGAAGAGGCTTAGTCAACGGGTCTACAACATTCAGATCCGTATGTATCTTGCAAATTTCTATGTCTCCCACCTGGACTAAATCCCGGATGGAATTGAAGCGTCTTTTGATGTGCTTGGTTCTCTTGTGAAATCTGGATTCCTTTGCTAAGGCAATTGCACCAGTATTGTCACAAAAGATTTTCATTGGACCCGATGCACTAGGTATGACACCTAGATCGAATATGAACTCCTTCATCCAGACTCCTTCATTTGCTGCTTCTGGAGCAGCTATGTACTCCGCTTCACACGTAGATCCCGCCATGACGCTTTGTTTAGAACTGCACCAACTGACAGCTCTACCGTTCAATGTAAACACGTATCTGGTTTGCGATTTAGAATCGTCCAGATCAGTGTCAAAGCTTGCATCGACGTAACCATTTACGATGAGCTCTTTGTCACCTCCATAAACGAGAAACATATCCTTAGTCCTTTTCAGGTATTTCAGGATGTTCTTGACCGCTATCCAGTGATCCATTCCTGGATTACTTTGGTACCTTCCTGCTAGACTTATAGCAAGGCATACATCAAGTCTGGTACACAGCATTGCATACATGATAGAGCCTATGGCTGAAGCATAGGGAACATCTTTCATCTTCTCTCTATCTTCTGCAGTGGTCGGGCATTGAGTCTTACTCAACTTCACACCTTGTAACACAGGCAAGAATCCTTTCTTTGCTTGATCCATTTTGAACTTCTTCAAAACTTTGTCAAGGTATGTGCTTTGTGTAAGTCCAATTAAGCGTCTTGATCTATCTTTATAGATCTTCGTGCCCAATATATACGCAGCTTCACCGAGGTCTTTCATTGAAAAACTCTTATTCAAGTATCCCTTTATGCTATCCAGAAATTCTATATCATTTCCAATCAGCAATATGGCATCCACATATAATATCAGAAATGCTACAGAGCTCCCACTCACTTTCTTGTAGATACAGGCTTCTCCAAAAGTCTGTACAAAACCAAATGCTTTGATCACACTATCAAAGCGTTTATTCCAACTCCGAGAGGCTTGCACCAGTCCATAAATGGATCGCTGGAGCTTACACACTTTGTTAGCTCCCTTTGGATCGACAAAACCTTCCGGTTGCATCATATACAATTCTTCTTCCAGAAATCCATTCAGGAATGCAGTTTTGACATTCATTTGCCAAATTTCATAATCATAAAATGCGGCAATTGCTAACATGATTCGGACAGACTTAAGCATCGCTACGGGTGAGAAGGTCTCATCGTAGTCAATCCCTTGAACTTGTCAAAAAACTTTCGCAACAAGTCGAGCTTTATAGACAGTAACATTACCGTCAGCGTCAGTCTTCTTCTTGAAGATCCATTTATTTTCAATGGCTTGCCGATCATCGGGCAAATCAACTAAAGTCCATACTTTGTTCTCATACATGGATCCCATCTCGGATTTCATGGCCTCAAGCCATTTTGTGGAATCTGGGCTCACCATCGCTTCTTCATAGTTCGTAGGTTCGTCATGGTCTAGTAACATAACCTCCAGAACAGGATTATCGTACCACTCTGGTGCGGATCTTACTCTGGTTGACCTACGAGGTTCAGTAATAACTTGATCTGAAGTTTCATGATCATCATCATTAACTTCCTCACTAATTGGTGTAGGTGTCACAGAAACCGGTTTCTGTGATGAACTACTTTCCAATAAGGGAGCAGGTACAGTTACCTCATCAAGTTCTACTTTCCTCCCACTCACTTCTTTCGAGAGAAACTCCTTCTCCAGAAAATTTCTGAATTTAGCAACAAAAGTTTTGCCCTCGGATCTGTGATAGAAAGTGTACCCAACAGTCTCCTTTGGGTATCCTATGAAGACACATTTCTCCGATTTGGGTTCGAGCTTATCAGGTTGAAGTTTTCTCACATAAGCATCGCAGCCCCAAACTTTAAGAAACGACAACTTTGGTTTCTTGCCAAACCACAGTTCATAAGGCGTCGTCTCAACGGATTTTGATGGTGCCCTATTTAACGTGAATGCAGCCGTCTCTAAAGCATAACCCCAAAACGATAGCGGTAAATCAGTAAGAGACATCATAGATCGCACCATATCTAGTAAAGTACGATTACGACGTTCGGACACACCATTACGCTGTGGTGTTCCGGGTGGCGTGAGTTGCGAAACTATTCCGCATTGTTTCAAATGAAGACTAAACTCATAACTCAAATATTCTCCTCCACGATCAGATCGTAGAAATTTTATTTTCTTGTTACGATGATTTTCAACTTCACTCTGAAATTCTTTGAACTTTTCAAATGTTTCAGACTTATGTTTCATTAAGTAGATATACCCATATCTGCTCAAATCATATGTGAAGGTGAGAAAATAACGATATCCGCCACGAGCCTCAATATTCATCGGACCACATACATCTGTATGTATGATTTCTAACAAATCTGTTGCTCTCTCCATAGTTCCGGAGAATGGTGTTTTAGTCATCTTGCCCATGAGGCACGGTTCGCAAGTACCAAGTGATTCATAATCAAGTGGTTCCAAAAGTCCATCAGTATGGAGTTTCTTCATGCGCTTTACACCGATATGACCTAAACGGCAGTGCCACAAATAAGTTGCACTATCATTATCAACTCTGCATCTTTTGGCTTCAATATTATGAATATGTGTATCACTACTATCGAGATTCAACAAAAATAGACCACTCTTCAAGGGTGCATGACCATAAAAGATATTACTCATATAAATAGAACAACCATTACTCTCTGATTTAAATGAATAACCGTCTCGCATCAAACAAGATCCAGATATAATGTTCATGCTTAACGCTGGCACCAAATAACAATTATTTAGGTCTAAAACTAATCCCGAAGGTAGATGTAGACGTAGCGTGCCGACCGCGATTACATCGACTTTGGGACCATTTCCCACGCGCATCGTCACCTCATCCTTAGCCAATCTTCGCTTAATCCGTAGCCCCTGTTTCGAGTTGCAAATATTAGCAACAGAACCAGTATCAAATACCCAGGTGCTACTGCGAGCATTAGTAAGGTACACATCAATAACATGTATATCGCATATACCTTTGTTCACCTTGCCATCCTTCTTATCCGCCAAATACTTGGGGCAGTTCCGCTTCCAGTGACCAGTCTGCTTGCAGTAGAAGCACTCAGTCTCAGGCTTAGGTCCTGTAGCGACCAGACCTCAAATGGTCTGTGCTGCTGTGCACCAGTGTCATCCCTGGATCAGTAATGCTGACACGCACAGTACAATGGAGGATTTATAACAGAGTAGCAATCACACACTTATTACATCGAATATCTCCAAAGAGATTAAGTATGATAAATATGGCTTAAGGCCATCTAAACGATAACATCGGAAGACTTGGAAGATAAGTGAGTCCATCAACTCCAGCGGCATCACTGAGTATAAGACCACGACCTAAGGCACCTTACTCGTCGTCTGAAAAGTCTGCAACATGAAACGTTGCAGCCCGAAAACGGATCAGCACATAGAATATGCTGGCAAAGTAACACATAGAGGATAATGAACAATAATAATGCTATACTACATGCATATATGGCTGGTGGAAAGCTCTACGGTTACAGTTTTGCGAAAAGCCAATTTTTCCCTACTTCAAAGGAATAAACTTTATTTAACTATCATGGTGGTTGTGAAACATTGAGATGGTTGACAGCATCTCAATCCCAATTAAGTGTCATCAATAACCCAACAAAATTTAATTAGAAGTAACATGGTGATGAGATTCAAATGATAATCCAAGTACTAGATACTCAAGTTGTCCATAACCGGGGACACGGCTAACCATGATTATTTTGTACACTCTGCAGAGGTTTGCGCACTTTTCCCCACAAGACTCGATCGCCTCCGCTTGATTCTCGCACTGCATGATGTTTGAGAAACGGATGACCGAGACACAGTCTTTCAGGAACAGTCACTCTTTACTCCGGGTGGACCGGTACACCTACTTTCCCCTACATCTGCTAGCCCACCTCTTCAAGAGATCATGTAACCTACTCAACTATGCTAGAGCCCATAATAGCTTGTGGCTGCACACGGAAGTTTCTAGCATGAATAATCTTATGATCCCTTTGAGCCTGGGTGGCGGTCCTTATACAAACAGACAACACTGGATTCTCCAGGTGCCTCAATCCACCCAGATGTGAGTTTTAGTTGCCACCTTAGGTAAACCATTATTAACAATCTCACATCTGTCATGAATATCTCTCAAACCCCATCCACGTCTACGAGCATGGCATGGCAATATAATAGCAACGTAGAAGTAACTCCCAAGGGTTTGATAAAAGAATAGGTAATAGGTACTACCTCAACTACTTCCCAGTTCCCACAATTTAATTAGATCCTAATCATGCAATGTTTGAGGAATAGATCTAATGCAATAAAACTGGGTATGGAAGGTATATGATCAAAGTGTTACTTGCCTTGCTGATGATCCGCGAAACCTAGCGATTCGAAGTAACAAGCGGCACACTCCGGGTACTCTATCGCAAACAAACAAGCAGACAATCAGTACTCATCTAATGCACATGTAAAACTCGAATGAAAGATCCAACCAGAAAGTTCAACTTAAGAACTCCGGTTTGCAAAAAGAATCAACTCGAACGAAGCAACGAAAGTCAAACGGCGAAAGAAACAAGCTTCGTTTACTAATCTGGATCTAGGTCAAATTTTACAGTAGCAAAAACTTGTTTGAGTAGGTTAAACGGAAAGAGAATTTCGAGACGAAACTCTAGGCGCTTGAATCGCCTGATTCCGATAAACGAGCGAAAAGTTAAACAGAAACGAAGATTCGATCAGAAATCGAATCTGAGATAATCGCGGAAAAATCCGACGAAAAAGAAAAAACGGACGAACGGTTAAAGAACGGACGTTCGTTAACAGAGAAAATCCGACGAACGCGTTCGTTAAAACGAACGAGTCGGTGAACGCTCACAAAATAACAAAACCGAAAAAAAACCGATCTAGGTTTTTTTTTAACGAACGGTTTTTTTTTAAAACAAAACCGGCAACCGAACGGCGGCGAGGTATACCTCGTCGGGGGCGGAGCTCCGGCTACTCCAGCGAGGGGCGGCGAGGGCGGCGGGGCTCGGGCTTCGGGGGGGGGTGGCGCGGGGCGGCTCCGGCGGCGACTCGGGCGAGCTCGGCGGCGGCGCAAGGCGACGACGGCGCGGGCTGCAGCGGCCGGCGGCGGGGTGAGAGGGAGGGCGGCGGCGGCTATATAAGAGGGGGGGTGGCTTGGGGAAGGGGCAAAGGCGGCGGCGGCTCCCGTGTCCAAGCCGGACTCCGGCGGCGGCGGGCGGCGTGCTGGGGAAGGAGACGGCGCGGGCGGGCCGGCGGCTCGGCTGGGCTTCGGCCCGGTCGGGCGGCGCGCAGTTTTTTTTTAATACGCTCCACGGAAAAATTCGTAGAAAAATAAATAAAAGTCCAAAAAAGATAAAATAAATTTTCCCCGTCTAGTTAGAAAATCTAGAATAGGGTGAACATTTTTTGACACAAAAATAATTTTTTGAAAACATGCAATATTTTTAATGCAATTAAAATTGCAAATAAAATCCAAATAAATCCAATAAATGATTTTAACACTTTTCCTCCAATATTTCAATTGTTTTGGAGAAGTCATATTTTGTCCTCTCATTTATTTGTAAAATGAAATACTTTTCCGGAGAGAAAATAATTAAAACCAAAATCCTCGTTTTATTATTTGATGGAAATCAAATATGAAAATTCGAGAAAATCCCCAACTCTCTCCGAGGGTCCTTGAGTTGCTTAGGATTTATCGAGGATTTGTCAGAATGCAAATAAAATATGATATGCAATGATGATCTATGTATAACATAGCAAATTGAAAATTTGGGATGTTACAGGTCCAGACTTGGGTTTCTTCTCTTGAACAGCAACTTGCTTGTTGTTCTTCTTGAAGTTCCCCTTCTTTTTCCCTTTTCCCTTTTTCTTGAAACTAGTGGTCTTATTGACCATCAACACTTGATGCTCCTTTTTGATTTCTACCTCCGCAGCCTTTAGCATTGCGAAGAGCTCGGGAATCGTCTTATCCGTCCCTTGCATGTTATAGTTCATCACAAAGCTCTTGTAGCTTGGTGGCAGTGATTGAAGAATTCTGTCAATGACGCTATCATCCGGAAGATTAACTCCCAGTTGAATCAAGTGATTGTTATACCCAGACATTTTGAGTATATGCTCACTGACAGAACTATTCTCTTCCATCTTGCAGCTGTAGAACTTATTGGAGACTTCATATCTCTCAATCCGGGCATTTGCTTGAAATATTAACTTCAACTCCTGGAACATCTCATATGCTCCATGACGTTCAAAACATCGTTGAAGACCCAGTTCTAAGACGTAAAGCATGGCACACTGAACTATCGAGTAGTCATCAGCTTTGCTCTGCCAGACGTTCATAACATTTGGTGTTCCTCTTGCAGCAGGCCTGGCACCCAGCGGTGCTTCTAGGACGTAATTCTTCTGTGCAGCAATGAGGATAATTCTCAAGTTACGGACCCAGTCCGTGTAATTGCTACCATCATCTTTCAACTTTGCTTTCTCAAGGAACGCATTAAAATTCAACGGAACAATAGCACGGGCCATCTATCTACAATTAACATAGACAAGCAAGATACTATCAGGTACTAAGTTCATGATAAATTCAAGTTCAATTAATCATATTACTTAAGAACTCCCACTTAGATAGACATCCCTCTAATCCTCTAAGTGATCACGTGATCCATATTAACTAAACCATGTCCGATCATCACGTGAGATGGAGTAGTTTCAATGGTGAACATCACTATGTTGATCATATCTACTATATGATTCACGCTCGACCTTTCGGTCTCTGTGTTCCGAGGCCATATCTGTTATATGCTAGGCTCGTCAAGTTTAACCTGAGTATTCCGCGTGTGCAACTGTTTTGCACCCGTTGTATTTGAACGTAGAGCCTATCACACCCGATCATCACGTGGTGTCTCAGCACGAAGAACTTTCGTAACGGTGCATACTCAGGGAGAACACTTATACTTTGATAATTTAGTGAGGAATCATCTTATAATGCTACCGTCAATCAAAGCAAGATAAGATGCATAAAAAGATAAACATCACATGCAATCAATATAAGTGATATGACATGGCCATCATCATCTTGTGCTTGTGATCTCCATCTCCGAAGCACCGTCATGATCCCCATCGTCACCGGCGCCTTCTAAGACACATCCATGGACCAACGGAATACCGTCGCCTTGAGAAATCTATTTGTCATTCAAATTGACACTGCAAAGCTAAACACTCATAGGGGCAAAAGTGTTGGATGGAACCAGACTCCTTACAAGTTGTCTAACGTACATAACCATCTACATCCACATAACCACACACGCACATGCATTTTGCCCACATTGCGGTGAGCTAGTGAACACTCTCTGAGCGGGAAGGAGGCCAATTGGCCATGCAAATCTAAACTTAGAGCAACCCTGGCAGATTCTCTAACCTCCACCTTTAAAAACAACTGCTAAAAGAAAGGAAAAGACCACTTTAGAAGATTCCCTAAAGCCCATCTATATTCATTTTTTTCTTAAAGACCTATAAGATAACTGTTGGGGAACGTAGTAATTTCAAAAAATTTCCTACGCACACGCAAGATCATGGTGATGCATAGCAACGAGAGGGGAGAGTGTTGTCCACGTACCCTCGTAGACCGAAAACGTAAGCGTTAACACAACGCGGTTTATGTAGTCGTACGTCTTCACGATCTGAACGATCAAGTACCGAACGCACGGCACCTCCGAGTTCAGCACACGTTCAGCTTGATGACGTCCCTCGAACTCCGATCCAGCCGAGTGTTGAGGGAGAGTTTCGTTAGCACGACGGCGTGGTGACGATGATGATGTTCTACCGACGCAGGGCTTCGCCTAAGCACCGCTACGATATTATCGAGGTGTAATATGGTGGAGGGGGCACCGCACACGGCTAAGAGATCAATGATCAATTGTTGTGTCTATGGGGTGCCCCCTGCCCCCGTATATAAAGGAGCAAAGGGGGGAAGGTGCGGCCAGCCTTGGGGCGCGCTAGGAGGAGTCCTACTCCCACCGGGAGTAGGACTCCCCCCTTTTCCTAGTTGGATTAGGACTTGGGAGGGGGGAAAGAGAAGAGGGAGAAGAAGGAAGGGGGGCGCCGCCCCCTTCTCCTTGTCCTATTCGGACTAGGGGGGAGGGGCGCGCAGCCCAGCCCTAGCCGCCTCTTCTCTCTTCCACCTAGGCCCACTAAGGCCCATTATGTTGCCTGGGGGTTCCGGTAACCTCCCGGTACTCCGGTAAAATCCCGATTTCACCCGAAACACTTCCGATATGCAAACATAGGCTTCCAATATATCAATCTTTATGTCTCGACCATTTCGAGACTCTTTGTCATGTCCGTGATCACATCCGGGACTCCGAACAACCTTCGGTACATCAAAACATATAAACTCATAATATAACTGTCATCGAAACGTTAAGCGTGCGGACCCTACGGGTTCGAGTACTATTTAGAAATGACCGAGACACGTCTCCGGTCAATAACCAATAGCGGAACCTGGATGCTCATATTGGCTCCCACATATTCTACGAAGATCTTTAGCTTAAGTGATGTGCATTACCGAGAGGGCCCAGAGATACCTCTCCGACAATCGGAGTGACAAATCCTAATCTCGAAATACGCCAACCCAACAAAGTACCTTCGGAGACACCTGTAGAGCACCTTTATAATCACCCAGTTACGTTGTGATGTTTGGTAGCACACAAAGTGTTCCTCCGGTAAACGGGAGTTGCATAATCTCATAGTCATAGGAACATGTATAAGTCATGAAGAAAGCAATAGCAACATACTAAACGATCGAGTGCTAAGCTAACGGAATGGGTCAGGTCAATCACATCATTCTCCTAATGATGTGATCCCGTTAATCAAATGACAACTCATGTCAATGGCTAGGAAACATAACCATCTTTGATCAACGAGCTAGTCAAGTAGAGGCATACTAGTGACACTTTGTTTTGTCTATGTATTCACACAAGTATTATGTTTCCGGTTAATACAATTCTAGCATGAATAATAAACATTTATCATGATATAAGGAAATAAATAATAACTTTATTATTGCCTCTAGGGCATATTTCCTTCAATAACCATCTAGGCTTTATACTTGGAGGAAGGTGGAGGGAACATACGATGCACTCTAACATAGCAACTTTGGAGCCACAAAATTTTCAGCTGCGAATTGCGTTACCACCTTTAGCCGGCCACCGCACTTTCCGCCGTCAGCATGGCCACCACCCCAAAACCCCGTGACTAATTTCACTTCTGACCTGAAGCTCACGTTGTATGGAGTTTGATCCTTGAGATTTGCAACCGGTGGGTGGGTCGTATGGATCAAGAGAAGCGCATGCCACCCAGTGCCGCCATTGATGACTATGTGAGTGCTCTTATAACCTTTATCCACTACAAATTTAGCACCTTTTTCAACTATCATTGCTCATAAAACTATCTTCCAATTGAATGGTGTAGGCCAAGTGCGCTCAAGAGAGGTACTAG
This sequence comes from Aegilops tauschii subsp. strangulata, assembly GCF_002575655.3. Taxonomy (NCBI): domain Eukaryota; kingdom Viridiplantae; phylum Streptophyta; class Magnoliopsida; order Poales; family Poaceae; genus Aegilops; species Aegilops tauschii. Next base: position 484,597,991 of record NC_053036.3, read on the forward strand.
CAAACCCCCAAGTTAAAAGAAAAAAATATTTTCCTTGCACCATTGTTGGTCATTTCTCCAAAACAATGAGAAGCGGATGACAAGGAATGACGGCCGAAGTTTGAATATCATGATGATGATGATGATGATGATGATGATGATGATGAGGAGGAGGAGGAGGAGGAGGAGGATACCTAGGAGTCCTACTATGGGGATCAAGCAAAGGGCGGCCCGGCGGGAGAAAGAGGGCGAAGGAGAAGACCAAGAGAGACGGAAATGTTGCAATAGTAAGAGAGAAGCTTGATAAGTTGATTATTGTAAGGAAGGACATGTCGGCTCAATCTATGCAAGCAGAGGTGCCCTTTGGCAGAGAAGAAGTAATAAGAGAAGTAGTCAACATGGCAAGAGATAAAAGAGAATGGCGAAAGAAGGTTGCACACAGAGAAGTGCAAGACCGACTTTTGAGGATCGTAAACTTCTTATCGAGGAGAACAGGCTAAGGAAAGAGATGGTAGGCGTGGAGAATCGGCTCATGATGACGGATACAAGTGGGATGGATAAAAGTAGAGACCTTTCGGGAGATGATACGGTCGGAGATCTTAGCATATAGTGTGGAATGGAGCAACACACACTTGGGAAGAGGGAGTTGTATCGGCTATGGTGGCATGCGATGGTCTTCGTGTTGAAGCTATGTGGATGAATTTGCTTTTGATTGATCTATGGCCTTGGATGATGTTTTACCATGCATTTGGACCTCATGTTATGTTTGATTCTGAATTAAAAAATATCAAATTATGAATTTGCAATGTTTTTCAATTGTATGATCTTGAAACATGAATATTTTTTGTTTATACTGATGTGAAATTGGTGTTGAAGTAGAATTCATACAAACACACATAGGGGAAATAGAAGAGAAAATATATATAGAATCTGAAAAGGTACAAGGTCCCAACATCTTCAAAATAATTATAAAAGCGTCCTCTAATTTTTTTAAAGCTATGCTTCTAGAAAGTATGCTAGAATTGCTCTTGCGCTGAATAAAAATGCACACGAGACAATTAATATTTCTTTTCTTGAGAATCAGACATAGCATGAGAGCTATTTCTCGCTTATTGCGAGTCGAGAGCTTCTCTCGTCTGAAGGAATTTCGTCTCGCGTAGCAACTGGGCCGTCCCATTTCTCTGTTTTTTTTGTCTTCGCTGGCTCACTCGGTAGAAGACGTTCTCACCTCGCTCGCTCGCTCAGTTTCGTTGGTTTTTTTCCTTTTTCTGTCTATTGGTAGAACTTGTCCGGTTTTCATTGATTTTTTTCATTCTTTCTTTTTATGTGTCTGTTCGTTTATAGTTTTCTTCGGTTTCCCTGTTTTTTTTTACTTGTCTGTGTGTTTTCTTTGGTTTCATTGTTGTTTTTCCTTTCTTTCTTTTCATGTGCTTTTCCTTACAGTTTTCAATGGTTAATTTCTTTACCCTTTTTTTTCTCTGCGTGATATTTTCATCGTTTTTTTACTTTCTTTGATTTCATTTTGTTTTCTATAGTTTTTCAACCCATTTCTAAATTTTTCATACACATCACATATTTTTCGTATACGTCAAGAATTTTTTTAATACAGGTTTAACATTTTTAAAATACACTATTAACTTTTTTCTCAAATATATGTTTTGATGTGAACTTTTCTTGTCACACTATACATTCTGTTAGAAATCTATATATTTTTATAATACGTTTAGCATTTTTCATATACATGAATAACATTTTTTTCCAAATATATGTTTGGGTGCCTATTTTTTTGTACACACTGTTTTTCTCTTATACCTCAAGAACATTTTTTACTACATACTTAATATTTTTAAAATAAATTATTGATATGTTTTTCAAATATATTATTGTTTTCATACTCAATTTACATACATATAAAAAATTACATTTTTAATATTTTTCATATAAATGATTAACTTTTCTCATATATATATATATATATATATATATATATATATATATATATATATATATATATATATATATATATATATTGAGTTCTACTTTTTTAGTACAAATGGAACATTTTTCTGATACATCCGATTTTTATACATGTTTAACATATTTCCAAAGCATGATTCACATTTGTTTTTCAAAAATTTATGTAAAATGATTTTGGAAATACAAATATTTGGAATATTTTTAAATATAAACCAAGTTAAAAAATAAAACAAAAAAGTTAAAAATGGAAGAAAAAAACAAAAAAAAGAAACACACTAGCTAGCTAGTCTGTGCAGTCGTGAGTAGCCTGACCCATGGTCGCAAGCGTTTGAGGCGCGTCCAACTCGCTATAAGCGAAGGATAAAGGCGCCAGACACACAAGAGAGCAACTAATTGGAGGTTACCCCTTGCGGGGACCGCCGATGGTCACTTTTGGTGCCCCGGGAGTATGCCAAGTGGTACGTTCAGCCGCCGCCACATGTCACGTGCTGGACACTTCCTCTGGGTTTTGCTTTTTCATTTTTTATACTTTTTGGGTTTTATATGATTTTTTTCTGTTTTTTTTCTTTACGGTCTAGCCTTGTTTTCCCTAGGTTTTAGAAAACTCTTTTTTCGCTTTTTTTTGTGCGGAAAAACCATTTGTGCTTCCAGGAGAAGCATAGATTTACTTCTTGTGAAGGCACATATTTGCCTTCGCGAGTGTGCTTTTGGAAAAAGGGCAAAAAAAAAAATGTGCTTCCATGGGAAGCACAAATTTGCTTCTCATGGAGTCACATATTTGCTTTTTATGAGAAGCACAACTATGCTTCTCGGAAAGGGAAAAAACAGTGCTTCCGGCTCCCCTTCTTTTTTGTCATTGTTTCTTTTCTTTGCCCTTTTTGCCTTTTGTTTTTTATATTTTTTTGGAATTTTTTTCGGTTTCTGTTTTTCTGTGAGAAAAGGTATATCAAACTCTATTAACACGGGATCTAGTTTTGAAGACGTCGACGTGAGAAATCCAACGATGAAGACAGTTCGAAATTGGGACGCTTGGTTCAAATGGTGTACATGCAGTGCGCTAATTATTACATGCAGTCCCTTCATTCGAACATTGTCTCAAAGAAAAACTTCATTCGAACTGCCCCTAAAAAAAAGAACTTCATTCGCACTCTTCTTTATCATGCTGCCATCGAGAAAACCACTCTGATGACCTGATCCCGTCGCTAGCACACATCCTTCCCTGCCAGCAACAGCAAGTCCTGGTGTGACGCCACCGAGATCAACAAACAGACCGCGTGCGCAACAACCAAATCCGCGGGAAGGTTTGCTCATCGTCAGGCCTAACTTGCGCGGCGCACAGGCCAAACAAATTTTTTTTAGGGTAGGCCAAACATGTACTGCTAGTGGAGCGAGCGTCACGCACGCCACCTACCACCCACCACCCTACCCGGCCACCGCGCCGGCGCGCCATGCGCCAACCTGTTCCCGCTGCGTGTGGTAGGTGGAACCTGTGGACGCTCGCCTCGCCAGGCCACCCCCCACAACCCACCGCCACCAACAACACCAACCAGCCAGCCTCCCCGGTCCGGTCCAGGTCCAGCAGAGCGCCGCGGGTCGCTGCCGGGCGCCGGCCTACTTGCCGGTACGGCGGAGGAGCGCGCTCCGTCCGCATTGAAGAGCAGCACATGGATCCACTGGTTGCCGTCGTTATGCATGGGCCACGCCGGCGATGGGCCGAGAGCGATAGATCGATTAGCCGGACATATGCATGTAGTGGTAGGTTCCTGTCTACTTAATGGCCATAGCTATATGCATTTCACGTCGAGAATCATATTATACCATTCGAAAACGTCGAGATTCATTGTACTTTCACGTGGCCAGCTTCGTCGTGCGTCGGCAGGACTCCATGGCGTCGATCGTCTGCATGGCGTGGCACCTCTTTCAGCGACATGCACACCACGGCATACGTTTCTCGGGCATTTGTTCGCTTCGTGACCACCCGATCGATCGTGTCGACGACGTATGTGTACCGTTTTGGTCGGGCGCGGGCACGGCTTTAATACCGAAATGGACCGGCCGGCAGAGTAACTCGGTTAAGCTTGCAGAGCTGCGGTAGGTGCCTGCCTAGGTGAAGTTCAAACCAAGCTTTCTGCCTACCACCGAGCACTAGTGAATGATTTGGTGCATGGCAGTGCTTCCCACTATTTTCAAAGGCCTGTATTCATCCAGCGGTCTGCACAAGCATGATTCCAAGGTTGATGTGTCTACGCTATTCTTCTTCTTTTGTGTGCTGATGATGTACCCACGATCTTGACCCTGGGGTCGTGGTTGGTGACTTGGTGGGAATTGATCATTTCAGCTGATATAAAGCAAAGACCTAAATGGTGATCGAGAATTGGCAATAAAATTAAGAAAGATGCACTAAATATCTAGGATATTTTAAAGATGAAAAAACAAAGAGAAAATAAAATATTTACAAATAACCATGAAAATCAATGACATCACAAATTATTTATGGACCTTTATGAGTAATCACGAGCTTTATCAAATTCCCTAGTTTTGTATAATATTTAGCCTTTTCCCTTATATATATTTCAATAGTAGCTGGGAGAGAAAATACATGTTTGAAAAAACGGAGATAGGGGGAGAAGACGGAAGCACTGACGTTAGCAATCGTGCGGCCGCCATTAGCTGCAGCCATAGGGCAAGTGCCATGCTTGGTTTGCCACTGTATCAGTTGAACCCGTCGAGTGATCTTTCTTCACGTGTCTCACTCTCACCAACCCACCGAGGTAATGCTGTCTACTGAGTGTTGAGCGCCTAGCCGAGTTGAAGCTTAGGGTTGGTACTACGTACATGGCTAATTATTGTACTCCCTTCGTTCCAAATTACTCGTCATGGTTTTAGTTCAAATTTAAACTAAAACCACGACGAGTAATTTAAAACGGAGAGAGTATTACTTAGAGCATCTTCAGCCGTTGTGTCCTTAGGAGGCGTTTTTTCGGTCTCCTGGGGTTGCCCCAGCGAAAATTTTGCTTTGGGAGTGAGATTTTTTCCGGTCGTCCCCCCACACGCACGCCGCCCAGGCCACGCCCACGCCGCGCCCGTCCGCCAACAGCACGCCCGCCCCGGCTTCGCTCATCCGTGAACGCGTGGGAGAGCCAACACGGCGCAGCTCTGGAGCTCGAGGGCGTCGGCGAGGTGGAGCATGGTGGTGTGGAGGATGGTGTGCGCGTCCAGCGGGGAGCTGCGGATGTGGGACGAGGATCGTGGCCGACGTGGTGCTGGATGAGGCCGCCGACGAGTGTGCAGGGCCACGCCCACACCGTCCCGGCCGCGCCCGCGCCGCACCGCCCAGCTGTCATGTACGCCAGGGAGAAGCTCAAGCTCTAGAAAAACAGCGACCGCACGACGCTCACCTCCTTCCGGACCGAGTTCGTGCTCAACATCCTCCCCCAGAACGGCAACCACGTTGGGCTCGATGTCAACGGCGTGCGCTTCGTCGAGCAGATGCCGCTCAGCAACTTCTCCATCGTCCTCTCCAGCGGGGCCGCGTCGTCCAGGCCACGGCCGCGCCCCGCGCCGCTCCGCCCGGCCGCCGCGCGCTCCTCCTCCGCCCAGCCACGCGCGCTCCTCCTCCGCCCCGACCTTGCCCACTCCGGCCACGCCCCCGCCTCGCCAGCTCCGGCCAGCGCCCGCCCCGGCCTCGCCAGCTCCGGCCACGCACGGCCAGCTTCGGCCTCGCCCGCCCGGAGTACATGGAGAGCGTAGAAGTCGTCGGGGAGAGAGGGAGTGTGGGCCTCGAGAGGAGAGAGGGAGTGTGCTCTGTGCTCGCACGTGGGTGGGCCCGGAGAAGAGAAAGGGAGTTGGGGACACTGACCAGTGGACCATCTGCATGCAAAAATTAGTGCCGGCGTCCCAGCTGCCCCCTAGGTTGTTGGGTTTCGCCCGAGATCGCCGTGGAGATGCTCTTAGTACGTAAAATCTGTCCATACTATAACCATGTCTTTGTATCTTGAACATACGCAGTAATTCTCAGTCAACAAATTGATCGCTGATAATAAGCGGAGTTGTTGGCAATCGTTGACAATGTCAAACATCAACGCACTCGTGCTCGTCAAATAAGTCAAATATAAACACAGAGTCAGAAAACTATGCATGCTCGTATGCTGAATATTTCTTGACTTGTGTTTGGCTTTATGCCCTCGACTGGTGTAAATCGTGCCTCAGTTAGCCGGAAAGGTTTTCGCTCGTTCGGAAGAAACTGCATGGACATGTTGAATGGCTTTCGTAACAGAGACGTGTCTAAAGGCAACAAGCTGTACTATGTGCTTGGAAAATGCTGCGCATGTAGCTAGAGACCAAATGCCACAGGAATTTTCCACGATATTACTCGGTAAGTAGCTTCGCATGAGCACGGCCAAACGACATGCATTTTCTCCTCCAAAAAATGGCTATGCTGCCACCAAAGTTCTTCAAAAAGAAAAAGGAAATCTTTTCGGAAAAAAGAAATATATAACCTTTTTCCAATCAGTATGTCTAATTCACATCTAGATGTTTTTTAAAAATGTCACATCTAAACTCCCACAAATATATAATGCAGCAACATGAAACAAAAAAAACTAGGACAAAAAAATTGACCACAAACAAAGTGGACATCAGTTTAGATGTGACATAATTATGTCACGTGTAGATGTTTCCTAGACAGACCACTTTTCCAATAGATAGACTGGAGCAGAAACAAGAATCTGACATCTATGTATGCGTCCGACCGACCCAGCAATTAAGAGGCACATTCTTAGGGCATGTACAATGCATAGTCTCAAGGTGATGCCTCACATGCCATGTAGGATCGGATATGACGTAAAGTAGGTTCGGATAGGGAAGCGGGATCCTCTCTAGAAGACGGGTGCTTGAGAAGAAAAAGTATGGTCCACTGACAAAAACTGAAAAGGTTGGAGTGAAGAGTAGAGATGCATGTGTACTAGAGTCTTTATTTTCTATTTTTAATGAGACCCACTAATGATAGCTTGCATTGAAGAGAAAAAATTAATGTAGATGTTTTAAATTACTTTTTGTCATGGGGCATATGTATCCATACGCCCATGATTGTACATGCCCTTAGAAGACAGACCCCTTTTCCAATAGATAGACTTGGCCACTCGAAAAGATCCGGTCGACATTCCGACGCAAACTTTGGCAGCCCCGTCAACCCCAACGGCTCAAAATCTTTTTCTCTCGCACGCATGCCTACGACGGTGTGCACGCAGATGACCGACGATACCCGGACCAGCGAGAGAACGCTGGCCGTTCCTTCCGTTTTCGCTCCTCGTGGGTGGAACTGTCGGAGTGGAGGGCTGAAATGACGCGTTTGTACGTGCAATTTGGCCCGATCCGGACTCTGATCGAGTGATCCAGCAGCTCCCCCAAAGCTGCGTGCAGAAATTGGACGGAAGACCAACCAGATGCTCCTGCAGCTTGGGGCTCACTTGCCCACTCACTACTGCAGTAGCAGTCGAGAGATGTCTCACGTGCGACTGATCTTCAGTGCAATTACGGACAGCAGCAGTGAAAATTCCTTGCAGTTACCGATACAGATTACCCCCAAAACTCCAATCTTTGAAAAGGAGAACATCAATTCCGGCAGCAGCAGTGTAACCTTTGAAGAAATTATTACATAGTTTCCAGCCAAGTTTGCCAAGTCAAGTGTGCACTTGGAAAGTGAGAATGGATCTTCACGCGGGGGTAATGACCTGCATCAGAATAGAATGGCTTTACACGCAAACTGGAATTTCCCTAGTCATTTACTCACTTGCGGATGAGACAGCAGAGATGACCAAGAAGCAAATAAATGCTTCCTAGTTTCCTTTTCTTTAGATGAAGCTTCCAATAGATCGGTGGAGCTTTCTAAAGGAAGAACATACTCAGACATACAGTTACTACATTGTGAATTCGATCACTACCCAGCTTGTGCCGCGCGACTGTTGACTGACGGACCGCCTGGCAGGATTGACCGGTGGACTGTCTCATTTTAAACACACTGTTCGTGAATGAAGATAGGTTCTTCCCAACAAGTTAATTCACAATCTCCGGAAAACAGCATGAAAGCGTCAAATTGCATGGCTTGTTATTTGGATCACCACCGAGCTTGTGCCGCGAGACTCTTGACTGACCAGTGGACTGTCTCATTTTAAACTGAACAGTTCGCGAATGAAGACAGGTTCTTCCCAACAAATTAATTCATAATGTCCGGAAAACAGCATGAAAGCGTCAAACCGCATTAGGAAACACTGAAGCTCACGAGTTCAATCAAAACCGTATGACCATGTGCGGCCCTGAATTTAAATAGAATATGTGGCGTTCATCGCACCCCGAAGAAAATACCACACTACTGAAAGGCGTATGGATCAACAGCAGATAACAACTCCCAGTGGATAGCAGAACTATCTTTTGGAGAAACAATCCAAGCTGCTCTGTCAAAGCAAGGACCGTGTAACTGTTTTCTAAGATTTCTTTTCTTGCAGTTTTATACTACTACTAGTAGATGGTGTAAGCAGCCGCCCCGCTTGTTTTAAATGTTCCAATGTCGACAAAAGGACATGCTTACATTAGTAGTACAAGTTGCATGTTCGTATCTCGGAGTACAGCGTTTCCGGCACCAAATTAGGTAAAGCTGCCTTCAGCAACAGGTTGGCGCAAAGCAGCAGACGCCACTCCCATTCGAAGAACACTAGTCGCTTTGATGAAGTAGGTTAACACAGAGGCACATGGTGCATGATTAACACTGAACGCTTGAGCATGTGAGTGCACAGCTAAATTGGAGGTGAGCGCCGACATGGGCAAACACTCTCTTGAATAGCTATAATGATACATGAATTCCACTCCTCCGGAAAGGAGAAATGGCCATGTGCCTGCACAAACGGCCGAGCACCTTACGTTCAACTCGAAATAGAAGACAGGAGAGCGCGCGCAGCCCCAGCGGGCGCTCTGCCTCCCTTCCCCGCACCAACCATCTTGCACACCCCGGCCAAGCGCAGCTGCCACGATGCCGCCACCGAGCGCCTGTACGTAGTCACCACCCGGTCCGTGCGCTCCAGCGGCCACTGGTGCACCCACCAATCCAGCGGTCAATCCCGCCTTCAGGTCCACATTCCACACCAACCCAACCCCCGTACCCACCCTGCCCCAGCTGCGCTCCCTATTTAACCCGTCTTGTCCCTCCGTTCATCTCCAAGAAGCGCCTCGCCTTCTTCTCCAGTTTGAGCTCCTCTTCAGCGCCACCGATCAATCCATCACCACCCCCAGAATTCATCCAGATACGCATACACCCGCCCGGCTTCTAGCTTACTTGCTTTAGCACTTCTTTGCATATCTCGATGGAGTGCGAGAACGGGCACGTTGCCGCCAACGGCGATGGCCTGTGCGTGGCACAGCCGGCGCGGGCCGACCCGCTCAACTGGGGGAAGGCCGCGGAGGAGCTGTCCGGAAGCCACTTGGATGCGGTGAAGCGGATGGTCGAGGAGTACCGTAAGCCGGTGGTGACCATGGAGGGCGCCAGCCTGACCATTGCCATGGTCGCCGCGGTGGCTGCCGGCAGCGACACCAGGGTGGAGCTCGACGAGTCCGCTCGCGGCCGCGTCAAGGAGAGCAGCGACTGGGTCATGAACAGCATGATGAACGGCACCGACAGCTACGGTGTCACCACCGGCTTCGGCGCCACTTCTCACCGGAGGACCAAGGAGGGCGGCGCTCTCCAGAGGGAGCTCATTAGGTACGAATTAAACCACGAACAATTTATGTTTCAAGTGTTGATCATCTCTGTCTGTGAGTTATGGAAGACTTATTTTTTCGTGTTTTGCTCGTCTGTTCAGATTCCTTAACGCTGGAGCCTTCGGCAACGGCAACGACGGCCACGTTCTGCCTGCTGCGGCGACGAGGGCAGCCATGCTCGTGCGTGTCAACACCCTGCTTCAGGGATATTCTGGCATCCGCTTCGAGATCCTCGAGACGATCGCCACGCTTCTCAACGCCAACGTGACACCTTGCCTACCGCTTAGGGGCACCATCACCGCGTCCGGTGACCTCGTCCCGCTTTCCTATATTGCGGGACTGGTAACCGGCCGCCCAAACTCCATGGCCACGGCTCCAGATGGCACGAAGGTTAACGCGGCAGAGGCATTTAAGATTGCCGGCATCCAACATGGCTTCTTCGAGCTGCAGCCCAAGGAAGGCCTTGCCATGGTGAACGGCACGGCAGTGGGCTCAGGGCTTGCATCCATGGTCCTTTTCGAGGCTAACATCCTTAGCCTTCTTGCCGAGGTCCTGTCGGCCGTCTTCTGTGAGGTCATGAACGGCAAGCCAGAGTACACTGACCACTTGACCCATAAGTTGAAGCACCACCCTGGGCAGATCGAGGCTGCCGCCATCATGGAGCACATACTTGAAGGCAGCTCCTACATGATGCTTGCTAAGAAGCTCGGCGAGCTCGACCCATTGATGAAGCCAAAGCAAGATAGGTATGCACTCCGCACGTCACCGCAGTGGCTTGGTCCTCAGATTGAGGTCATTCGTGCTGCCACGAAGTCTATTGAGCGAGAGATCAACTCCGTCAACGACAACCCACTCATCGACGTCTCCCGTGGCAAGGCTATCCATGGTGGAAACTTCCAGGGCACACCAATCGGTGTGTCTATGGACAACACCAGGCTTGCCATTGCCGCGATTGGCAAGCTCATGTTTGCCCAATTCTCAGAGTTGGTGAACGACTTCTACAACAACGGTCTTCCTTCCAACCTCTCCGGTGGGCGCAACCCAAGCTTGGACTATGGCTTCAAGGGTGCCGAGATTGCCATGGCCTCGTACTGCTCCGAGCTCCAGTTCTTGGGCAACCCTGTGACCAACCATGTCCAGAGCGCAGAGCAGCACAACCAAGATGTCAACTCTCTTGGCCTCATCTCCTCAAGGAAGACTGCCGAGGCCATTGACATACTGAAGCTTATGTCCTCAACATTCTTGGTCGCGTTGTGCCAAGCTATCGACCTCCGCCACCTAGAGGAGAATGTCAAGAATGCCGTGAAGAGTTGTGTGAAGACTGTAGCTAGGAAGACACTGAGCACCAACAACAATGGTCATCTCCACAATGCACGCTTCTGTGAGAAGGACTTGCTGCTCACAATCGACCGTGAGGCGGTGTTTGCTTACGCAGATGACCCTTGCAGCGCCAACTACCCACTGATGCAGAAGATGCGTGCAGTCCTCGTGGAGCATGCCTTGGCCAATGGTGAGGCTGAGCGCGATGTGGAGACATCGGTGTTTGCTAAACTTGCCATATTTGAACAGGAGCTCCGTGCAGTGCTTCCAAAGGAGGTCGAGGCTGCCCGAGGTGCCGTAGAGAATGGTACTGCTACACAACAAAACCGTATCGCTGAGTGTCGATCATACCCTCTCTACCGGTTTGTGCGCAAGGAGCTTGGAACTGAGTACTTGACCGGGGAGAAGACTAGGTCTCCCGGCGAAGAGGTGGACAAGGTGTTCGTTGCTATGAACCAGGGCAAGCACATTGACGCACTACTTGAGTGTCTCAAGGGGTGGAACGGTGAGCCCCTACCTATCTGCTGAGGATCAAGAACTTGAAGAGAAGATAGAGTACTTTAAAGTTCAAAAGGCTTGAGATGTTCTTAGTTGATAAGTGATAATACTGTTTTTCATTGGATTTCCTTAGAAGTCGATGTTTTGTAATGTTCTTACAGAGCTGCCAGGTTGTTGCCAAAAATTGCAATTGCATGCTTTGGTAGTGATAGGTAGCCACTAGAACTACTATGATGCAAGTTAAAAGGATACAATGTGTGATAAATATTCATGATAAATTTACTTGTCCCTTTTTTGAGATCAATGGTCCAGTGGTTCTTGAGACAACTTCAAACAGTGCAAAGAATTTATTGTGTTTTCTTAACTGCAAAGAATCTATTGTTGGCATGTTATATGGTGTGTGGAAGCCACGCATCAAGATAGACCGCAGACCAGAAAGTTAAAATAGTTCCTACATAGTCACTAGTCGGTTGTATCCCTACAGTGGCTAGTTCCATCAACACGATGTGATGGCTTCTCTTCTTTGTCGTAACCAAGTGTTGCTATTTACCAATTTGAGTCTACGATGTTGTCCGACTTCACTTGGTGATACAGACATATTTTAGATAAATAATTTTTTTATTTATGATTAATCACGAGCTTTCTTCAATTCTCTACCTTCTGAATAATAACTGGCCTTTTCCCTTTGAAGTTTCATTTTTTATCCTAGAATTTCACTAGCTCCCAGTTCCCACTTTGATATTGAAAAATATATACTCTAATGTCTTCATGTTTTTTCTTCTCATTTTTGAGTTTTTTATTTTAATACTCTATATTTTCATCATATTTCCATGAGTCGTGTTATTTAACTGAAGTTAGAGATCACATAATATTATGTCTATACTACTAAAACAGAAAGATCAAAATTGTCTGATGTTATAGCTTAGAAACCACAACCCGCAGAAAAAAAGGCTTAGAAACCACTAATAAATTCAATTTTCAATAGTAATAACGGGAAGACAAAAATGCATCTTTGAAAAAATGGAGATAGGAGGAGAAGACGGAAGCACTGACGTTAGCAATCCTACGGCCGCCATTAGTTGCAGCCAGGCCAAATAGCTTGTATGGTTTGCCACTGTATCAGTTGAACTACATGTCGCACTCTCACCAACCCATCGAGGGAACGCATGTCTAAGGGCATGTTTGGTTTCAATAAGTCACCTGACTTATAAGTTAGGTAACTTAAAACCAGTGACTTATAAATCACGCCTGTTTGGTTATCACCTGATTTATAAGTCACCTGACCACACCTTTCCATTTTGTTTTTTTATGTAAAGGTGATGGGACCCATGTAAAAGAGGGTGACTTATAAGTTTTAAGTTGGGATGGAGCAACTTATGACTTATAAGTTGGGGTGACTTATAAGTTGGGTCTGCTTGGCAAAATAAGTCACTTTTTTTACTTTTCGACTTATAAATTGGTGACTTATTTGGAACCAAACAGGCCCTAACGAGGGTTGGGCGCCTAGCTGGGTTGAAGCTTAGGGTTGGTGAGATTCTTCACCGTATGCACGTCCATGGCCAATTATTGTATAAGTTCGTAAAAAAAAAATCTGTCTATACTATAACCATGGTCAGGGTTGGTAATTCTCAGTCAACAAATTGATTGTTGATAATAAGCGGAGTTGTTGGCAATCATTGACAATGTCAAACATCAACGTGCTGGTCAAACAAGTCAAATATAAACAGAGTTGGAAACTATGCATGCTCGTATGCTGCATAGTTCTTGAGTTGGCTTTGGCTTTATGCCCTCAGACTGGTGTAAATGTACCTCAATTAGCCGGAAAGGCTCCACTCGTTGGGAAGAAACTGCATGGACATGTCGAATGTCTTTAGTTACAGAGACGTGTCTAAAGCCAACAATGAACAACTTGTATGTGTGTAGACCAAAGACCACAGGAATTTTCCACGATATCACTCGAAAAGTACTAAAAAGGCCAAACGACATGCATTTTCTCCTCCAAAAAGACTGCTATGCTGCCCCCAAAGTTCTTCAACAAACTCGCACAGGTACAGCGTAGCGTAGAAAAACGCCAGCAGCCGCCTCCTCCTCCAGGAAAGAAAGTTAGAATTCGTGCCTCTCGCCGGCGCTGGCGCAGGTCCGCCTCGTCTCCGATGGCCGTAGGGCCATTTAGGAGCGGTGGATCCTGACAAGGACCGGCGAGAGGGCTTCTTTTTAGTCGTTTTTTCAATCTTGTTAGGGTTTGTGTCCTGCTCAGGGAGACGAAACGGCCGCGGCTACCTGAAGATGGAATAAAGGTCTCCCCGCCTAGCCTCCGTTCCGGCGATGCGTCTATCATCGTTGGTGGGCGTGTGAAGGTGTGTCTCCGGCAGATCTATCTTTGATGGATTTGCTCGGATCACGTCGTTGTTCGTCTACGTTCGTGTGTCTTCGGTTTGGATTCTTCTGATCGATGTACGTTATTTTTCATCGGCGGCGGTTGTTGTTCTGGGGTGCTGGTCTTATGTGGCCTTAGCACGACGACTTTCCGGCTGTCTACTACAATAAGTTGTGGCCGACTCCGGTGATGGAGGGGCGATGACGGCAGCGCGCCTTCGGCTAGCTTCAGTGCTTGTACTCGTCGCTAGGTGGTCTACAAATCTGGATGTAATTTTTATTTCTGATATTCGTTGTACTGCCATGATTAAAGATGAATAAATTGAAAAAATTTCTGAAAAAAAAGTTCTTCAACAAATATCTTTTTCTCCCCGGAAAAAAAAGAAATGTATAGCTTTTTTTTGGATAGACTGGACCAGAAACGAGAATCTGCCGTGTATGAATGCATCCGACGGACCCACTAACTATTTTTAGAGGCGCATGTCTCCGTGTGACCAACGACTTGACCTCAAAAAGATCTGGTCGACATTCCGACGCAAAAACGACCCCAACGGTGTGCACGCGGATGACCGACGACGACGAGAACACCGGCCGTGAATTCCCCTGTTTCCTTCCGTTTTCGCTCCTGCCTCGTGGTGAAGCTGTCGGAGTCGACAGACTGAACGAACGACCCCGGCCAGAGAGGACGCCCGTCAGTTTTCGACCTGGACCTGATCGAGTAATCCAAAAATTCCGAAGCAGCCTACAGGACTGATTTTGAACGGGAGACCAGCCACATGTTTCGGGCTCACCTGCAGTCACGGTCGAGAGAGTCTTCAGTGCAGCCACTGCACCACTGAAATTCTTTGCAGTTACCCATAAACATCATCCCATTTTCCAACTTTGAAAATGAGAAGAGAACATTGCCCCAATTTCCAGCGTACAGCGTTCTAGGAAATGATTCCAGAGTTTCCACTGAGCACAGTAGTCAAAGTCTGGCAAGTCAAGCGTTCACTAAGAAAGTGAGAATGGATCTTCACACGGCGGCAGTGCAGAGCGCAGAATGACCCGTACCCATCAGAATATGATGGCTTTACATTCAGACCGGAATATCCCTCGTCATTTACTCACTTGCGAATGGAATAGCAGGGAAGACCACGAAGCACCACCCAATTTCTTTAGATCAGTGGTGCTTGCTAAAGGAAGAAAATACTACATTGTGATTTTGATCACCGCCCAGCTCGTGCCGCGAGACTCTTGACTGACGGACCGCCCTGGCAGGACTGACCGGTGGACTGTCTCGTTTTAAACAGAACTGTTCTTCCAAACAAATTAATTTCGTAATGTCCTGAAGACAGCATGAAAGCGTCAAATTGCATTAGGAAATACTGAAGGTCACGAGTTCAATCAAAACCATATGACCATGTGCGGCCCTGAATTTTAATAGGACATGTGGGGTTCGTCGCACCCCGAAGAAAATACTACTAGTAGTGAAAGGCCTATGGATCAGTGGCAGATAAACAAACTCACAGTGGATGGTAGCAGAGCCCCACTCGCTTTGGAGGAACCAACGAGGCTGCTTTGTCAAGGCAAGGACCGTGTCACTGTTTTCTAAGGTTTCTTCTCTTGTACTCCAGTTTTATACTACTCCAGTAGTAGAGTAGATGTTATGCAACTGCCCCGCTTGTTTTAAATGTTCCAATGTCGACAAGAGGACATGCTTATATTAGTATGTTTGACACGAGAAATGATAAAAATAACGTTGGTTATTGTATAATTATCTCTCTACGCTCCAGGAGAAATAAAACGTTGCGGGCATGCCAGTGTACTAAGTATACAAATAAACATGGGAAAACATGCACTTTATTTATCTCTCATCGGAGAAACAAAATTACAAGTTCCCTTTACATATGCGCTCCGTGGCCTACTAGCGCGGCCAGCCTAACTATAGCGATTGCGGTCTCTTGATTCCCGAGGCCTCGGAAAGCTCCCGATTAATTACTCCCGCGGGTTACTCCGCGAGACACCTCCGATTAAGCCGTGCGGTCATCTTCGTCGTCTTCGCCTTGCGTTCTCCATGCATGATGATGGTGGTGTGTGTAAGTGTGGGCAGCGGTAAAGCCCGTGTCCTCGTCGGTACACGTGCCGCTTAAAACATGGCTCTGTGCTAGCCACGTTCGCCCTTGCTGTCATGCCTCGTCAGTCTTGACAGCGTTGATGTAGTTGGTGTTGGAGTAGCATGGGTCCTGCTTGGCTCGGACTTCCTGACGATGTAGCGGCTTCATCGGGGTATGCAAAGGGTTGCCTCGCGGGAGTATTCTTTTATGGAGACCGGCGTCAGTGTAAAACCAACGCACGCTCGCATCGGCATGGCCGGTGTGGTTGACGCCTCGTCTCGACTACACGCCGGGGTTACGGCGGTTTGTGAAGACAAAGACTCCGCCTCACGAGGCCGTGAAAGGTAACATCTTGGAGGGGCGCGGTGTATGCCTCGTCTTGGCTAGACGCCGTATTCGGTGGTCTGCCAAAACAAGGATCACACCGCGGGGCCGAAGAAAGGTGACATCACGGAGGGGCGTGGTTGATGCCCCGTCTCAACTAGACGCCGTATTCGGTGGTCTGCTAAGACAAGGATCACGCCACCCGTACGACAAACGAGACCTGATGCAATGAAGGGTGCACCTCGTCTCGTTTGGACGCTGTATTCGGTGGTCCAACAAGACAAGGGCAAAGCATCGCGGTGCCGAAGAAAGGTGACATCATGGAAGGGCGTGGTTGATACCCCGTTCTAGCTAGACGCCGTATTCGGTGGTCTGCTAAGACAAGGGGCACACTGCCTGTACGCCGAGACCTGTACGCCATGAAGAGTGCACCTCGTCTCGGCTGGACATCGTATTCGGTGGTCCACCAAGACAAAGGAAACACATCGCATGATCGTGGTAAGGGTCGGTGAAGACGTGTCATCGCGTAGCACCATCTTCTTCGTATCGCGGGCTCCGTGTTGCGGGCAGCACCGGGGGCATGTGTCATCTTCATGGACTCCGCGTCGCGGACTCCGTCTTGATGAGGTAGACATCGGTGGTGTCGTCCTGCGAGCTCCACGACTCCGTCCACCACAGCACCAGCTTGTTGATGTTGATGATGGGCGTTGTCCTAGCGAGCTCGGTGTCGCCATCCAACGCGGCATGGCGGCGACATCCTTGCGAGCCTCCACACCTTCGTCCTTCGTGGCGCCAGCTTGATGAAGAAGACGGCATGGGTCGTCCTAGCGAGCTTCGTCCATCCACCGCGGCAAGGCGGCGGCATCCTCGCGAGCCTCCACGCCTCCAGGCTCCATCTTGACGAAGCAGACGTCGATGGCGTCCCCAACGAGCGCCACACCTACGTCCTCCTTGCGAGCTCCACACCGCAATCCTCCGCGGCACTGGGTTGATGATGTTGGCGATGGGCCTGGCGTTGTTGATGCAGGCTCCTTGTCCTGCGTCGTCGTCCGCCGTCTTCATTGCATCTGGTACAAGGAAGAGTGCCGCTACGTCCGCGGCCACCACCGCCGGGCGTGTGTCCGCCGCCTCGATAGCACCTGGTACGAGAAGAGCGCCTCTTCATCCGCGGCCACCTCCGTTGGCCGTGTCGTTCGCCTCCTCAACTATGAGAAGAGTGCTGCATCGTCCTTGGCCACTTCTGCTAGGCGCGTCGTGCGGAGGTCATTCTGCAAAATAGATGATAACACATAGAAAAAGAAAGATTATTGCACCGCCAAAAGTCCTCCCGCGGGCACGTTCATCTTCTTTTCGATGCTCTGCTTCCGTGTGAGGATGTCGTCGCTGCATCCCCTTGGCGTACGCGTCGCCGCATGGGTGCACCCTCCGATATCCTCGACGTTGTGGCCAGGGGCGCGTCTCCTCGTCTTCTCTGTGCGTGCGGGAGCCTGCGGATGTGTGCTTGTTGCTGGCTCTCATGGATGTGTTCTCGCCTCCTTTCTCTTGCTCGACGCTGCCACCTCGGCGCGTCTCTTTCCCTCCGTGCGATCGACGTCGCGGTGAACCTGCTTAAAAAAAGTATTATGCGTACCATAGATGCATGCATGCAGTTGCTATCCATTGCAATGCACAACCGTCATCTCGGCAACGTGCTCGGCACCACGACGCGTCAGTCGGACGCGGCCGGCGAGGCGGCACCTCCCTCTAAATCCTCTGGGGTTGGCGGTCTCCTTGTCTCCTCTGCCTCCAGTCTTTGCCTGGCCTTCTCACGTAGCACTGAAAGACATAGTAACAAAATAATTAGTCAGCGGAGCTCTCTCCCGTTTCTTCATCTCCTCGGCGCCTGCAGCTCGCCGTGGCCAGCTTCTTCCTCCTGAGCTTCGTGTGTTGGCGAACGCGCGGCCACGGGCGCGCTGTCACCTCCTGCGCTGCGTTCCTTCTCTCCTTTGTTCCGTAGACGCCGCCGCGACGGGCATGTCTTCGCTTCGTGCCCTGCATGGGGTTGTTTTTTGCCGCCCTGGTCGAGAACTTCTGCCTTTATTTATAGGCGTGGAGAGATTAAGGTTGCCCAGCCGGAGCGATGTACACGTCCGTGAGATTTACTTTCCTTTTTTTCTCTCATGCCGTGCCGTACGAGATGTTCGCTTGCCTATTGGGCGCATCCAGATCTTTACTTTCTAAATACTCTATTTGATTCCATGCCTAAGCAGCCTCGTACAAGCTCAAAGGTATTTTTTTAGGATAGCTCACAAAGGTATGTTACACCCGATGCCAGCATATCCATCCAAACACGCGCACCCCAATCCATAACAAGCGTGGCGGGTACTGTTCGTGTATCTGCCGGCGTGCCGGCCGGTATACGGGTATTTGGTCATGTATTTGTACGCGCTTGACGTACGTGTGCATGGATGTATTTATTTATCATGCTGGGCTAATTTTAACTAGCCGGCCATTAGTCCATTAACGATTACTTTGGGCGAAGTGTAGTTCATAAGCCCACGCACATGCAATATAGGCGCCATGCACACGCAATATAGGTGGGCACACATAAGCACTTCTTGCTCCATGTGACCTAAATATTATTGGTAGAGGTAATATCATCAGTGGTGCTTAAACTTGTCACCAATGTTCACTTTAGTGCATGAACTTGAAAAATACGTCCAAATGGTTCTAGAACTTGGCACAAGCGTGCAAATACGGTGCTAATCCAATCCGCAGACATATAATGCACTGACGTGCACCGTATTTTGTTTAGCATGTACATGGGACTCACTTTCAACAGATGGCTTGCTATATGTATGTCTCTATGATTAGTGGGACCCAAAATCAACGTCAAAAATTGGAGCCACTATGACTCGGACTTGCGATGTGGGGCTAGCAAAGGCCTGCCAAAGGTCTTCCGTAGGAACACATTCGTGGCTTTGAAATGGACTGTAATCAGTGCAGCCCATTTCGCACATGTTAAATCTTTTTTAGAAATTGGTAACAGTTTCGTAAACTAATATTACAGTAAATAAATTTTGAGTATTTATGTGTTATAAATATTATACGTATGAATAAAATAACTTATTAAAAAAATGTCCTTGTAAGTTTTAAAAATATTCACTCATTTACATGCGGATTATATTGAAATAAATTAGTTAATACTCCATCCATTCCCTAATATAAGACCTTTTAGCTTTTTCTTGATTCCTATGTACCTAGACACATTTTAGTATGCATGTTCACACATTTCAATATGTATGTAGTCAATATTTTGAAATAGCTAAAAGGTCAAGGAACGGAGGAAGTACCAAACTACTAAGTATTTAGTAAATGTAAGAAAAAGTACCTCATGGCTTGTATTTACATTGTACAAAATTGTGGATACAAACATTTTTATTAATATTCATTGGTGATAACTTTACCTGATGTATACATTTATAAAAACGTTAAATATTAAAAATAATAAATATTCTTTAGTTGACACGAAAGCATGAGTAATGAATTGGTATGGGTCGGCGCTAGCTAGCTTGGCTTTGTAAGTTAGATTCCTGGCGGGGACTGTTTTTATCGTTTAATTTCTCTTTATTTTGACATGTGGGGCCCATTGGTCATGGAGACTCACATTAATGCTAATCAAAATATGGTGCCACGTAGCACATTATACGTCCGCAGGTTGGATAAGCACCGTATTTGCACTCTCGTGTCAAGTTCTAGAACCAGTTCATCGTATTTTTCAAGTTTAGGCACTAAAGTGAACATTGGTGACAAGGTTAAACACTACTAGTGATATTACCTCTTATTGGTACAAGTTACCATTTAGAAAACTCTTTTTTTACAGAGAAAGTATCCTTCCTCCTTACTTTCATATTATTTATAGTGCAAAATCTCATCGAACATAGTACAAGTTGCACGTTCATATCTCGAAGTACAGCGTTTCTTGCACCAATTAGGTAAAGCTACCTTCAGCAACAGGCTGTAGAATGCAGCAGACAGACGCCACTCCAGTCCAATGCGGCAGTGCACCAATAGGAGAACACTACTCGCTTTGCCGGAAAATGCACAGGAGCTCATGGGTGCTCCACTCCCTATATGAATACCAACTTCAAAAAATAACAGGAAGATTCGAAAAAATCTGAAATTTTGGGATATCAAACATGGATGCCCAATCTACTCCCGTGTGAAGTTTCATGAAAAGATACCAAAAAATGTATCAGTGACGAAGAAAATCAGTCCGACCTACGATCCACCCAAACAGTTTTTTTGTACATATGATTTTTTGTCTTTTCTACTGAGAGTATCACGAATGCCATTTTTTCGCGGAACATCGCACGGGAGTAGATTGGACACCCAGGTTTGATATCCCAAAATCCGAGTTTTTTTTAAATTTTCTGATATTTTTTTGAATTTAATGTTCATATAGTGGGGTGGAGCACCCAGGAGCCAAAAATTTGCGTCCTCACTTTGCCTCTTCTTCTTCTTCTTCTTCTTCTTCTTCTTCTTCTTCTTCTTCTTCTTGCTATTGCATGATTAACAGAAAATGGAGGTAAGGCCCACCCACATGAATCTTATTCTGATTATATCGACATGGGCAAATACTATGTTCAATAGCTATAATAATACATTATAGCTAACAATCATCTTGTGTCTGCGGAAATACCACTCCTCCGGAAAGGAGGAAGGAGAAACGAGTCGACCATGTGGTTGTGCATCTGCCTGCACAAACGGTCGAGCACCTGGCGTTCAACTTGAATGGAAGACGTGGGAGTACCTCTCGTCCCCGCACCAACCATCTTGCTGCCACCGAGCACCTGTGCGCAGTCACCACCCGGTGCCGAGATTGCCATGGCCTCACATTGCTCCGAGCTTCAATTCTTGGGCAACCCTGTGACCAACCATGCCCAGAGCGCGGAGCAGCACAATCAAGATGTCAACTCTCTCGGTCATTTCCTCCAGGAAGACCGCCGAGGCCATTGACATACTCAAGCTCATGTTGTCGACATTCTTGGTCGCGCTGTGTGAGGCTGTCGACCTCCGCCACCTCGAGGAGAATGTCAAGAATGCTGTCAAGAGCTGTGTAAAGACGGTGGCTAGAAAGACATTGAGCACCAATAACAATGCCCATCTCCACAATGCGCGCACCAACTATCTGCGGGTTCGCATACGCGGACGACCCTTGCAGCACCAACTATCCACACATGCAGAAGATGCTTGCAGTTCTTGTGGATCACACATTGGCCAATGGTGAGGCCGAGCGCGATGTGGAGACATCAGCGTTTGCCAAGTTTGCCACCTTTGAGCAGGAGCTCCGTGCAGTGCTGCCAAGGGAGGTCGAGTCTGCCCGGAGTGTCGTGGAGAATGGCACTGCTGTACAACAGAACCATATCAGCGAATGTAGGTCCTACCCGCTCTATTGGTTCGCGCGCAAGGAGTTGGGAACTGAGTATTTGACTGGGGAGAAGACACGGTCTCCCGGTGAAGAGGTGAACAAGGTGTTCATTGCCATGAACAAGGGCAAGCTCATCGATGCGCTGCTCGAGTGCCTTGAGGAGTGGAATGGTGAGCCTCTGCCTTTCTGCTGAACAGAATGTCCAGAAAGTGAAGAGTAGTGTACTTCAGAAGGCCTAAGATGTGCTGATAAGTGATAATATTGTTTTTCGTTGCATTTCTTCAAAGTCGATGTTTGGTAGCGTTCTTATAGAGCTGCCATGTTGTTACCAAAAATTGCAATTGCATGACTTGATAGTGGTAGGTACCCAGTAGAACTTCTATGATGTAAGTTAAACAGATGAGTGGCCTGCTGAGGAGAGGATATAATGTGTGATGAATATTTATGGTAAATGCAGTGCTTCATTTTTTGAGATCACTAGTACGTTTTTTTAAATAGATCAGTAGTCTGGTTTGTCTTAAGATAACTCCCGGCAATGCAAAGTATCTTGTTTTTAACCGTAGAGAGAATCTATTCGTTGGCATGCCATATGGTTTGTAGATCTCATGCATCTATATGAGCCATGGAGACAGGGTCGTCCAAGGGCCTGTGCGAGCTGTGCGCTCGCACAGGGCCCCCAAAATCGAGGCCCCCCGATTTAGGGCCATATACGTGTATGAATAGTCCGAAAAATGAGATCAGTTTTGGGCCATTCGTTGCATCTGTGTGTGGTCTGAGGGCTGAAAACACTCCATTCGGCCTTCCTGGGCCTGGTCCGCTCAAGGCCTCGAGCCATACGCGCTGTCCATCCTCGCGTGGATCGATCTGAGAGATGTTAGATGAAAAGACAGCCCTAGGCCCCTAGCGCAGTACGTGTACATACGTTCCGTGACTTCTGCCATTCCCTAATCTCTCCGCTTTCCATCTGATTCCTCTGCGGCTGTGCGATTTATCTTTTCGGGACGACTGAATCGGTGGCTCGGCGGCGATTGCTTTGCAGCCAGGCGATGGCGGAAGGGGAACTGGACGGGACTTGCGACCGCTGGATGCCGTCGCGCCATCCGACACTGCTGCGGTGCCGCCGAACAGAAGGCCAACGGCCAACAGTAACCGATGCCCTACGCGTCTCCTCTTTTCTCTAATTTTGATACAAACTGCAAAGTTGTGTTAAGATTTTACCTATATGTTTTGGAATGATCTTTTGTCAAGTTGTTGAATTTCAAAAGTTGTCACACATTCAAGATTTTTTTTAGAGCGGAGGCACATGTCCGGCCTTAAACTGAGGCCCTTACACACAGTCACACACACGGCAGAGGTTCAGGCCACAAAAGGAAAGGAGTCTAAACGGGAAACTAGGGATACATGACCATACAGGTCCGATGCCACGACGCAGCGTGCATATTCCGCCTACATGGGTGTGGAAGGCTGGGCGGTCCCCGCACCGGTGTGATCCCGCCTTCGCACCCGTCGTAGCTCAGCACACCTGGCCTGGAGGCTGCCTGCGAGCTGCTCCACCTTTCCTTGCTCTGAGGGTCTTGCCAGAAGCTTCCGTAGCTGCAAAAAGATAACCAGGTTGTATATAACATCAGCTGGGTGCTTAAAGAATTTTCCCTCTATTAGCGCTTTATTACGAGTAGTCCACTGGGCCCAGGCTATCGCCCCAAACCCCACCCAAGCCGGTCTACGCTCTTGCCCATGTGTGTTGTTGATCAACTGGAACACATCTACTACCGATCCCGGGTTCCATGCGCAGCCAGTGGCCGCACGGAGCACACTCCACGCAAATCTAGCAACGATGCACCGAAAAATGATATGATCACTTGTTTCATCCTCGCCACACCACACGCACTTGCCGTCACCCGGGCCATTGCGTTTCTGCACTTGATCCCCAATAGGGATCCTATTTCTCACTAGTTGCCAACGGAAGATTTTTATTTTTGTTGGCATTCTCGCCTTCCAAAGCCCACTCAAGTCACACGGCTGCGCCGATCGAAAAATCTCCTTGTACAGGGATCCTGTCGAGAACTCTCCGGATGGCGCAAGCGACCAGGTCACCTCGTCCCTGTCGTGGGAGATCCTGCAGCCAGCCAGATCGAGACTCAGCTGCTCCCATTCTCTGGACTCCACCGGGCCTAGAAGGCGTCGGAAACGTGGTAGCCAGCGACCATTACTCCAAGCTTCCATCACTCTGGCCTCCGGCCGCTCGGCGATGGCGAACAATGCCGGGAAGCGAACCCCCAACGGCTCCTCCCCACACCAAGTATCCTGCCAAAACAAGGCCACCCGCCCGCCTTTCACCTGAAAACGTGTCCCTAGTCTCAGCAGAGATTGCACCTTCCTGATCCCTTTTGCAAAATGGGACAGTTTAATGCTTCGGCGGAAGTCCGTCCCCCCTTCCGTCAAATATTTCTTTCTAAAGATATCGAGCCATAGGCCACCTTGCCCGATCAGAATTTTCCATGCCCATTTCGCAATGAGGCACCAATTCATCACTCTGGTGTTGATCACCCTAATCCATCTCGCTCCTTAGGAGTGCAAGTATGTTCCCATTTAACCATGGGGTACCTTTGTTTGCCCTGCTCTTTAGCCCCAAAAAAAATCTGGATCTCACCCTATCCATCTTCTCATGTATGCCATCTCGAAGCAAATAGAAACCCATAATAAACATCGAGATATTCGTAAGACAATCATTAATGAGCACAAGCCTGCCACCCGAGGCTAATAGTCATTTTGATTGTTAGTCCAGGTAAACCTGGCACTATTTCTCTGTAGTTCAATGAGCTCAAGGTTCGCCGCCCAATCATTAAACATCACCACAAGGCGGTGGTTATTAATGTGTAGATTTCTATTATCTGCCGAACTGCGAAGCAAGTTGAAGTCCCCCTAATCACAATTGGGCAAGTGGCTATAGAAATCTTGTCTTGTATTTTCCTCAAAAAGTCCGCCGAGCGAGCATGATCAACGGGGCCGTACACCACCTGCAGCTCCCACTGGAAACGGTTGTTCTTTTGAATGACCTCTACGGCAAGGAAGAATTCCCCTCTAGAAAACTGGATTATTTCAAACGCCTCGGAACTCCGGCCGAGGAAGATGCCTCCAGAGCGCCCTCAAGATGGAAGCCATTCCCACCTAAAGCGTGTCATTCCTCCTAATGAGTCAAGTTCGAGTTGGGAGAAGGAAGTCCTGAATGTTTCCTGTAAACCCACAAACTCCATCCGTTGCTCGCGGATATACTCGATCAACTGACGCCTCCTGTCAAGTTGGCCGAACCCCCGCAAGTTCCAAAATAAGCCTCTCATTGTGCCCCAATGGGGGATCGGGCCCCCGCCCCCTCCACCGGTGTCTAGTCGATCGACCTCTCCCTCTACCGCGGCAACGGCCACTTCCCCGACCGCGTGATGCGCGACCGCGAGTTGACGTCACTGCCCTCTCCCTGGCAGGGACGTCAGACGCAGCCACGCGTGCCTCGGCCGCCAACGTGCGGGCGATATCCCGCTTCGCGACACTCTCTGTCACCTGCGCTTGGACCAATTCTTGCGCACGGAAGCGATCAGGCATTTCTAGTGGAGTCACATTAGCATTACCCAACAGCACATGACTATCTGACGCCACTTTAAGCAGATGTGAGTCCGAAGCAAGAGCTAAAACCTTAAAAGACGACATTTACCGAGTTATGGGTTTGGAAAATATACCTGGTGTGGACTGGCTGCCTTTAGGGTCATAGCTTTTGCCATCATGTCAGATGTCTTGGCGTTTGCCGTCCTGGTACTTGAACGCGCTGTTAGGGAACGTAGTAATTTCAAAAAAATTCCTACGCACACGCAAAATCATGGTGATGCATAGCAACGAGAGGGGAGTGTGTCCACGTACCCTCGTAGACCGAAAGCGGAAGCGTTAGCACAACACGGTTGATGTAGTCGTATGTCTTCACGATCCGACCGATCAAGTACCGAACGCACGGCACCTCCGAGTTCAACACACGTTCAACTCGATGACGTCCCTCGAACTCCGATCCAGCCGAGCTTTGAGTGAGAGTTCCATCAGCACGACGGCATGGTGACGATGATGATGTTCTACCGACGCAGGGCTTCGCCTAATCACCGCTACGATATGACCGAGGTGGATTATGATGGAGGGGGGCACCGCACACGGCTAAGAGATCCAATGGATCAATTGTTGTGTCTCTAGGGGGTGCCTCCCTCCCCGTATATAAAGGAGTGGAGGAGGGAGGGGCCCGGCCACCCTTGGCGCGCCCCATGAGGAGTCCTACTCCCACCGGGAGTAGGACTCCCCCCTTCCATGTTGGAGTAGGAGAGGAGAGGGAAGGAGAGAGAGGGGGAAAGGAAAGGGGGGGCGCCCCCCTCCTTGTCCAATTCAGACTTGGGAGGAGGGGCGCGCGGCTGCCCCTTGGCCGCCTCTCCTCTTCCACCACTTGGGCCCATGAGACCCAGTAACCTGGGGGGGGGGGGGGGGGGGGTTCCGGTAACCCCCGGTACTCCGGTATATATCCGATGACCCCCGGAACCATTCCGGTGTCCGAATATAGTCGTCCAATATATCAATCTTCATGTCTCGACCATTTCGAGACTCCTCGTCATGTCCGTGATCGCATTCGGGACTCCGAACTACCTTCGGTACATCAAAACACATAAACTCATAATATAACCGTCATCGAACTTTAAGCGTGCGGACCCTACGGGTTCGAGAACTATGTAGACATGACCGAGACACATCTCCGGTCAATAACCAGTAGCGGAACCTGGATGCTCATATTGGCTCCCACATATTCTACGAAGATCTTTATCGGTCAAACCGCATAACAACATACGTTGTTCCCTTTGTCATCGGTATGTTACTTGCCCGAGATTCGATCGTCGGTATCTCAATACCTAGTTCAATCTCGTTACCGGCAAGTCTCTTTACTCGTTCTGTAATACATCATCCTGCAACTAACTCATTAGTTGCAATGCTTGCAAGGCTTATAGTGATGTGCATTACCGAGTGGGCCCAGAGATACCTCTCCGACAACTGGAGTGACAAATCCTAATCTTGAAATACGCCAACCCAACAAGTACCTTCGGAGACACCTGTAGAGCACCTTTATAATCATCCAGTTACGTTGTGACGTTTGATAGCACACAAAGTGTTCCTCCGGTAAACGGGAGTTGCATAATCTCATAGTCATAGGAACATGTATAAGTCATGAAGAAAGCAATAGCAACATACTAAACGATCAAGTGCTAAGCCAACGGAATGGGTCAAGTCAATCACATCATTCTCCTAATGATGTGATCCCGTTAATCAAATGACAACTCATGTCTATGGTTAGGAAACATAACCATCTTCGATTAACTAGCTAGTCAAGTAGAGGCATACTAGTGACACTATGTTTGTCTATGTATTCACACATGTATTATGTTTCCAGTTAATACAATTCTAGCATGAATAATAAACATTTATCATGATATAAGGAAATAAATAATAACTTTATTATTGCCTCTAGGGCATATTTCCTTCAGTCTCCCACTTGCACTAGAGTCAATAATCTAGATTACACAGTAATGATTCTAACACCCATTGAGTCTTGGTGCTGATCATGTTTTGCTCGTCGAAGAGGCTTAGTCAACGGGTCTGCAACATTCATATCCGTATGTATCTTGCAAATCTCTATGTCTCCCACCTGGACTTGATCCCGGATGGAGTTGAAGCGTCTCTTGATGTGCTTGGTTCTTTTGTGAAATCTGGATTTCTTTGCCAAAGCAATTGCACCAGTATTGTCACAAAAGATTTTCATTGGACCCGATGCACTAGGTATGACACCTAGATTGGATATGAACTCCTTCATTTGCTGCTTCCGAAGCAGCTATGTACTCCGCTTCACATGTAGATCCCGCTACGATGCTTTGTTTAGAACTACACCAACTGACAGCTCCACCGTTCAATATAAACACGTATCCGATTTGCGATTTAGAATCGTCCAGATCAGTGTCAAAGCTTGCATCGACGTAACCATTTACGACGAGCTCTTTGTCACCTCCATAAACGAGAAACATATCCTTAGTCCTTCTCAAGTATTTCAGAATGTTCTTGACCGCTGTCCAGTGATCGACTCCTGGATTACTTTGGTACCTCCCTGCTAAACTAATAGCAAGGCACACATCAGGTCTGGTACACAACATTGCTTACATGATAGAGCCTATGGCTGAAGCATAGGGAACATCTTTCATTTTCTCTCTATCTTCTGCAGTGGTCGGGCATTGAGTCTTACTCAACTTCACACATTGTAACACATGCAAGAACCCTTTCTTTGCTTGATCCATTTTGAACTTCTTCAAAACTTTGTCAAGGTATGTGCTTTGTGAAAGTCCTATCAAGCTTCTTGATCTATCTATATAGATCTTGATGCCCAAAATATAAGCAGCTTCACCGAGGTCCTTCATTGAAAAACTCTTATTCAGATATCCCTTTATGCTATCCAGAAATTCTATATCATTTCTGATCAACAATATGTCATCCACATATAATATCAGAAATGCTACAGAGCTCCCACTCACTTTCTTGTAAATACAGGTTTCTCCAAAAGTCTGTATAAAACCATATGCTTTGATCACACTATCAAAACGTTTATTCCAACTCCAAGAGGCTTGCACCAGTCCATAAATGGATCCCTGGAGCTTTCACACTTTGTTAGCTCCCTTTGGATCGAAAAAACCTTCCGGTTGCATCATATTCAACTCTTCTTCCAGAAATCCATTCAGGAATGCAGTTTTCACATCCATTTGCCAAATTTCATAATCATAAAATGCGGCAATTGCTAACATGATTCAGACAGACTAAGCATCGCTACGGGTGAGGAAGTCTCATCGTAGTCAACCCCTTGAACTTGTCGAAAACCTTTTGCAACAAGTCGAGTTTTATAGACAGTAACATTACCGTCAGCGTCAGTCTTCTTCTTGAAGATCCATTTATTCTCGATGGCCTGCCGATCATCGGGCAAGTCAACCAAAGTCCACACTTTGTTCTCATACATGGATCCCATCTCAGATTTCATGGCCTCAAGCCATTTTGTGAAATCTGGGCTCACCATCGCTTCTTCATAGTTCGTAGGTTCGTCATGGTCTAGTAACATAACCTCCATTACAGGATTACCGTACCACTCTGGTGTGGATCTTACTCTGGTTGACCTACGAGGTTCAGTAACAACTTGATCTGAAGTTTCATGATCATCATCATTAATTTCCTCATTAATTGGTATAGACGTCACAGGAACCGGTTTCTGTGATGAACTACTTTACAATAAGGGAGCAGGTACAGTTACCTCATCAAGTTCTACTTTCCTCCCACTCACTTCTTTCGAAAGAAACTCCTTCTCTAGATAGGATCCATTCTTGGCAACAAATGTATTGCCTTCGGATCTGTGATAGAAGGTGTACCCAACAGTTTCCTTTGGGTATCCTATGAAGACACATTTCTCCGATTTGGGTTCGAGCTTATCAGGTTGAAGCTTTTTCACATAAGCATTGCAACCCCAAACTTTAAGAAACGACAACTTTGGTTTCTTGCCAAACCACAGTTCATAAGGCGTCTTCTCAATGGATTTTGATGGTGCCCTATTTAACGTGAATGCGGCCGTCTCTAAAGCATAACCCCAAAACGATAGCGGTAAATCAGTAAGAGACATCATAGATCGCACCATATCTAGTAAAGTACGATTACGACGTTCGGACACACCATTATGTTGTGGTGTTCCGGGTGGCGTGAGTTGCGAAACTATTCCGCATTGTTTCAAATGTAGACCAAACTCGTAACTCAAATATTCTCCTCCACGATCAGATCGTAGAAACTTTATTTTCTTGTTACGATGATTTCCAACTTCACTCTGAAATTCTTTGAACTTTTCAAATGTTTCAGACTTATGTTTCATTAAGTAGATATACCCATATCTACTTAAATCATCTGTGAAGGTGAGAAAATAACGATACCCGCCATGAGCCTCAACATTCATTGGACCACATCCATCAGTATGTATGATCTCCAATAAATCAGTTGCTCGCTCCATAGTTCCGGAGAACGGCGTTTTAGTCATCTTGCCCATGAGGCATGGTTTGCAAGTACCAAGTAATTCATAATCAAGTGATTCCAAAAGTCCATCAGTATGGAGTTTCTTCATGCGCTTTACACCAATATGACCCAAACGGCAGTGCCGCAAATAAGTTGCACTATCATTATCAATTCTGCATCTTTTGGCTTCAACATTATGAATTGATATCACTACTATCGAGATTCATCAAAAATAGACCACTCTAGAAGGGTGCATGACCATAAAAGATATTACTCATATAAATAGAACAACCATTATTC
Source organism: Aegilops tauschii subsp. strangulata (assembly GCF_002575655.3). Classification (NCBI taxonomy): domain Eukaryota; kingdom Viridiplantae; phylum Streptophyta; class Magnoliopsida; order Poales; family Poaceae; genus Aegilops; species Aegilops tauschii. The sequence continues at coordinate 484,628,120 of NC_053036.3, forward strand.
TCTGATTTAAATGAATAACCGTCTCGCATTAAACAAGATCCAGATATAATGTTCATGCTCAACGCTGGCACCAAATAACAATTATTTAGGTCTAATACTAATAACGAAGGTAGATGTAGAGGTAGCGTGCCGACGGCGATCACATCGACTTTGGAACCGTTTCCCACGCGCATCGTCACCTTGTCCTTAGCCAGTGTCCACTTAATCCGTAGTCCCTGTTTCGAGTTGCAAATATTAGCAACGGAACCAGTATCAAATACCCAGGTGCTACTGCGAGCTCTGGTAAGGTACACATCAATAACATGTATATCACATATACCTTTTTTCACCTTGCCATCCTTCTTATCGGCCAAATACTTGGGGCAGTTCCGCTTCTAGTGACTAGTCTGCTTGAAGTAAAAGCACTCAGTCTCAGGCTTAGGTCCAGACTTGGGTTTCTTCTCCTGAGCAGCAACTTGTTTGCTGTTCTTCTTGAAGTTCCCCCTTTTCTTCCCTTTGCCCTTTTTCTTGAAACTGGCGGTCTTATTGACCATCAACACTTGATGCTCCTTCTTGATTTCTACCTCCGCAGCCTTTAGCATTGCGAAGAGCTCGGGAATTGTCTTATCCATCCCTTGCATGTTATAGTTCATCACGAAGCTCTTGTAACTTGGTGGCAGTGATTGAAGAATTCTGTCAATGACGCTATCATCCGGAAGATTAACTCCCAGTTGAATCAAGTGATTGTTATACCCAGACATTCTGAGTATATGCTCACTGAAAGAACTATTCTCCTCCATCTTGCAGCTGTAGAACTTATTGGAGACTTCATATCTCTCAATCCGGGCATTTGCTTGAAATATTAACTTCAACTCCTGGAACATCTCACATGCCCCATGACGTTCAAAACGTCGTTGAAGTCCCGGTTCTAAGCCGTAAAGCATGGCACACTGAACTATCGAGTAGTCGTTGATACGTCTCCAACGTATCTATAATTTATGAAGTATTCATGCTATTATATTATCTGTTTTGGATGTTTATGGGCTTTATTATGCACTTTTATATTATTTTTGGGACTAACCTATTAACCCAAAGCCCAGTGTCAGTTTTTGTTTTTCCCTTGTTTCAGCGTTTCGCAGAAAAGGAATATCAAACGGAGTCCAAACGGAATGAAACCTTCGGGAAAGTTATTTTTGGAACGGAAGCATTCCAGGGGACTTGGAGTGCACGTCAGGGAATCAACGAGGAAGGCACGAGGCAGGGGGCGCGCCCACCCCCCTGTGCACGCCCTCCACCCTCGTGGCTCCTCTGACGTACTTCTTCCTCCTATATATACCAATATACCCTAAAACCTTCGGGGAACAGAATAGATTGGGAGTTCCGCCACCGCAAGCCTCTGTAGCCACCAAAAACCAATGGGGACCCTGTTCCGGCACCCTGCCGAAGGGGGGATCCCTCACCGGTGGCCATCTTCATCATCCCGACGCTCTCCATGACGAGGAGGGAGTAGTTCACCCTCGGGGCTGAGGGTATGTACCAGTAGCTATGTGTTTGATCTCTCTCTCTCTCTCTCTCTCTCTCGTGTTCTTGAGGTGATACGATCTTGATGTATCGCGAGCTTTGCTATTATAGTTGGATCTTATGATGTTTCTCCCCCTCTACTCTCTTGTAATGGATTGAGTTTTCCCTTTGAAGTTATCTTATCGGATTGAGTCTTTAATGATTTGAGAACACTTGATGTATGTCTTGCGTGGGATAACCATGGTGACAATGGGTTATTCTATTGATTCACTTGATGCATGTTTTGGTGATCAACTTGTGGGTTCCGCCCATTAACCTATGCATAGGGGTTGGCACACGTTTTCGTCCTGACTCTTCGGTAGAAACTTTGGGGCACTCTTTGAGGTTCTATGTGTTGGTTGAATAGATGAATCTGAGATTGTGTGATGCATATCGTATAATCATACCCACGGATACTTGAGGTGACATTGGAGTATCTAGGTGACATTAGGGTTTTGGTTGATGTGTGTCTTAAGGTGTTATTTTACTACGAACTCTAGGGCTGTTTGTGACACTTATAGGAATAGCCCAATGGATTGATTGGAAAGAATAACTTTGAGGTGGTTTCGTACCCTACCATAATCTCTTCGTTTGTTCTCGTCTATTAGTGACTTTGGAGTGACTCTTTGTTGCATGTTGAGGGATAGTTATATGATCCAATTATGTTATTATTGTTGAGATAACTTGCACTAGTGAAAGTATGAACCCTAGGCCTTGTTTCCTAGAATTGCAATACCGTTTGTGCTCACTTTTATCATTAGTTACCTTGCTGTTTTTATATTTTCAGATTACAGAAACCTATATCTACCATCCATATTGCACTAGTATCACCATCTCTTCGCCGAACTAGTGCACCTATACAATTTACCATTGTATTGGGTGTGTTGGGGACACAAGAGACTCTTTGTTATTTGGTTGCAGGGTTGTTTGAGAGAGACCATCTTCATCCTACACCTCCCACGGATTGATAAACCTTAGGTCATCCACTTCAGGGAAATTTGCTACTGTCCTACAAACCTCTGCACTTGGAGGCCCAACAACGTCTACAAGAAGAAGGTTGCGTAGTAGACATCAAGCAGTTTCTGGCGCCGTTGCCGGGGAGGTGAGTGTTTGAAGGTATATCTTTAGAACTTGCAATCGAATCTGTTAGTTTCTTGTTTTATCACTAGTTTATATTATAAAAGAAAACTACAAAAAAATGGAATTAAGGGTGCCTCATATGCTTCATCTTTTTAATATCTTTCGTGAAAATGATGGGAAGGAAAATTGTGCTCAAGTACTAGAAGAAGAATTACATAGAATGCTTGGAATAAAATATGTGAATGATGAGCATGATTGCAATGTTGTTAGTATGAACTCCTTGAATATCCATAGTACTAATGATGATTGCACTAGTCATGATGAAAATATCTCTTATAAGCATGTCGATTTTTGTGGAGTGTATTGGGGTTGCAAGTACACACCAAATAGGGAAGATAGATATTGCAAGAGGCAAAAGCATTTAGAAACTAAATTGTTGCAAGAAAGGCTAGATGTTTGTGCTAAAAATTTAAATTTTCTTAGCCGTACTTGTGAACTTTGCAATGAACATGATCATTTCAGTACCCAATGCGAATTGTTTCATGATCATATCGTGTCTAAAAATTGCGATGACTTGATTTCCCTTGCACATCATAATGAACTTAGTTTGCTCTTGGGTTATGAAGAAATGAAACGTATAACTAAGGTCATTCCAGAATTTGCCCTTGATAGAATTCTTCATTTTGATCTAGAAGAAATTTATATGTATTGTGCGGTGAATTGCCTTGAAAATCCTTATATTGCCAACTACATAAAGAAAAGAAAATAAATAGAAGATGAAGAAAATACTAATGAAAGGGAAGAGACTACCCAATATCCTCCTATTATTTCTTATGATGAATCAGGTAACGAGGAGGAGCCTTCTATTCAACCAATCTCATTAACAAGGAGCTCCAAAAAGAGGATTGAACCCACACATGATGTGGTGAAGAAGAAGAAAAGAAAAAGGAAGAGAGGTAAAAAGATATCTCTCCCAAATAATGTTGCTCCTATTATTGTTGTGCCTCATGAAAATGAATCAAAAATAATTGTGGAAGATGATGCACTTGATGATGATCTCGTTATGCCTATTGCTTGTTGTGATGATTATGATTGGGAAGATAATAATACTTCTTATGATCTTGAAAATCTTTTTGGCACTTGCTTGGAAGAATATGATAATCGCTATACTATTGGTGCTATCCATACTATTAATGATGAGAGTGATTATGCTTACGATATAAAAAGGCCCAAGCTTGGGGATGCTATGTTTGAATAAGAAGATGTTTTTGAGAATATATTTGCTGCAATTAATGTTTGTCCCAAGCTTGGGGATGCTACGTTTAATGAAGATGATATTTTTAGTCTCCTAAGTTTTGATATGAAAATTTATAATGATTATAGAATGCCTCCTACTTATGATGATTATATTGATGAAAGTGGGTTTGGAAGAGTGTAAACTTTAGGAAGTAATGATCCCACTATTTTGGAGGATGTTGAATCTTATAATATTTATGAAAGTGGATTTGGAGAGGTCATGACTTTATTTAGTGATGAGTCCACTATCTTGGAAGAGGTTTCAATTGATTATGATGAGAACAAAGTTGCTACTTATGATGATTATTGTGATGAAACTTATGCTATAAAAAGTAGTGATGATTATATTTATAAAACTTGTCATGATTATGATTACCCTTTTTCTGAACATTACTCTTTTAATGTGGAAACAATTTACAGTATTCAAGTCTCTTATGATACTCCCACTATTCCGAATGAGAAGAATTTTGCTTATGTGGAGAGTAGTAAAATTTCTATGCTTGTAGATGATGAAAAGAATGCTTTAGGTGCTGGTTATATTGTTGAATTCATTCATGATGCTACTGAAAATTATTATGAGGGAGGAATATATGCTTGTAGGAATTGCAATAATATCAAGTTTCCTCTCTATGTGCTTAAAGTTTTGAAGTTATGTTTGTTTTGCCTTCCTATGCTAGTTGATTATTGTTCCCATAAGTTGTTTGCTCACAAAATCCCTATGCATAGGAAGTGGGTTAGACTTAAATGTGCTAGTCATATTCTTCATGATGCTCTCTTTATGTTTCAATTCTTATCTTTTATGTGAGCATCATTGAAATCATCATGCCTAGCTAGGGGTGTTAAACGTTAGCGCTTGTTGGGAGGCAACCCAATTTTATTTTAGTTTCTTGCTTTTTGGTTCTGTTTAGTAATAAATAATCCATCTAGCTTCTGGTTAGATGTGTTTTCATGTTTTAATTAGTGTTTGTGCCAAGTAGAACCTTTGGGAAGACTCGGGTGAAGTCTTTATGATCATGCTGTAAAAAACAGAAACTTTAGCACTCACGAGATTAGCTTCAACTTTTTACTGGAGAGTGCTATTTAGTTGATTCTTTTTTAAGATGATTACTAGGAAAATTCCTCAGGTCCACCAATTTATTTTAGAATTTTTGGAGGTCCAGAAGTATACGTTTGATACAGATTACTACAGACTGTCCTGTTTTTGACAGATTCTGTTTTTCATGTGTTGTTTGCTTATTTTAATGAATCTATGGCTAGTAAAATAGTTTACAAACCATAGAGAAGTTGGAATACAGTAGGTTTAACACCAATATAAATAAATAATGAGTTCATTACAGTACCTTGAAGTGGTGTTTTGTTTTCTTTCGCTAACGGAGCTCACGAGATTTTCTGTTAAGTTTTGTGTTGTGAAGTTTTCAGTTTTGGGTAAAGATTCGATGGACTATGGAATACGGAGTGGCAAGAGCCTAAGCTTGGGGATTCCCAAGGCACCCCAAGGTAATATTCAAGGATAACCAAGAGCCTAAGCTTGGGGATGCCCCGGAAGGCATCCCCTCTTTCGTCTTCGTTCATCGGTAACTTTACTTGGAGCTATATTTTTATTCACCACATGATATGTGTTTTGCTTGGAGCGTCATTTTATTTTCTTTAGCTTTGCTTGCTGATTGAATAAAATACCAAGATCTGAAAGTCTTAAATGTTAGAGAGTCTTCACATAGTTACATAATTATTCGACTACTCATTGATCTTTACTTATATCTTTCGGAGTAGTTTGTTGTTTGCTCATGTGCTTCACTTATATCCTATGAGTAAATGGTTGAATGATTTGAATGTAATAAATCTGAAATTATATATGTTTCATATGCCTTTCCCATGGGGAGTAATGCCTTCACATATAAGAAGTATAGGTGGTAATTTGTTTGAAGGATAGCAAACGTTGTATTGGTCACTTGAACAATTCATGAAAGAATATTGAAGGAAGAGAGATTTCACATATAAATATGCTATCTTGGACATCTTCTATGATTGTGAGCCCCATTGGTTATTTTCAAACCTGAGCAAATTAGTTGAAGTTGGACAAGGAAGACAACATAATGAGTTATGCTTGGGTATATTTGTATAGAAGTTATATTGTTATGGATCCTCTAACATGTGGTGCTTGCTATTTAGAATCCTTTGCTAGCCAAAATATCTGTACTAAGCGGGAATACTGCTTGTGCATTCAAATTCCTTGAACCAAGTTTCTTCCATGAGTGTCCACCATATCTACCTATATGCGGTATTTACCTGCCGTTCCAAGTAAATTTGCATGTGCCAAACTCTAAACCTTCAAATAATAATCTGTTTTGTATGCCCGAATCGCTCATGTAGCGACTAGGGTTAGCAGTATCTTCCATGCTAGGTGGGTTATTCTCACGATGAGTGGACTCCGCTCATCATTCACGAGAAAATGGCTGGTAACTGGGATGCCCAGTCCTATGATCAAAAGATCAAAAACAAATTCGCAAATAATTTAAACAAAGCTCCCCCAGGGTTGTTGAAAGTTGGACGGCACCCGTTGTTTCGGACAAGCCGTGGAGTGTGATTGTTGGTGGAGGGGGAGTAAAATCTTTACCTTTCTGCGTGGGAACCGCCTATGATGTATCTAGTATGGAAGATATTGGGAATTCTTGGTCGTTATGTTGACAATGAAAGCATACCTCTCAAAATTATTTTCATCTGTTTTAGCTTCGAGCTCTGGCACCTCTGCAAATCCCTGCTTCCCTCTGCGAAGGGCCTATCTTTTACTTTTATGCAAGAGTCAGTAGTATTCCTTCTCATTCCAACCTACTCTTTAGTTGGCAAGCATCATGTGATGGAAAGATCTAGGCATATATGGCCATTAAAATACATTTGAGCATGAATTATTACTGTTGACATTACCCTTGAGGTAAAAGGTTGGGAGGTGAAACATTAAGCCCCTACCTTTCTCTGTGTTCGATGAATACTATTTGTTCTAAAAATATGCTTTGAGTGGTAGCAATCATGGAAGACTAAATGATAGTTGAGTATGTGAAGTTTGCTGAATCAAAGCTCTGACATAGACTCTTCCTGAAAATAAGATGAATTGCGATTGTTTGATGATTGAGAACATAGTTTGTTAGTTTTCAAGAAAGTTTATGATCTATACTTTAACATGTGAAGAGTTTGTTACTTGATCATGAAAAGTTCTATGAGTTGAGCTACTGTTATGACATATGATGATGCTAGAAAAGGTGATTGAAATTATCATTGATCAAACTTGTGCACCTGCTAGCATTCACACTTCATAAATTATTTCTTTTATCATTTACCTACTCGAGGACGAGCAGGAATTAAGCTTGGGGATGCTGATACGTCTCCAACGTATCTATAATTTATGAAGTATTCATGCTATTATATTGTCTGTTTTGGATGTTTATGGGCTTTATTATGCACTTTTATATTATTTTTGGGACTAACCTATTAACCCAGAGCCCAGTGCCAGTTTCTGTTTTTCCCTTGTTTCAGTGTTTCGCAGAAAAGGAATATCAAACGGAGTCCAAACGGAATGAAACCTTCGGGAAAGTTATTTTTGGAACAGAAGCAATCCAGGGGACTTGGAGTGCACGTCAGGGAATCAACAAGGAAGTCATGAGGCAGGGGGCGCGCCCACCCCCTGGGCGCGCCCTCCACCCTCGTGGGCCCCTCGTGGCTCCGCTGACGTACTTCTTCCTCCTATATATACCAATATACCCTAAAACCTTCGGGGAACAGAATAGATCGGGAGTTCCGCCGCCGCAAGCCTCTGTAGCCACCAAAAACCAATCGGGACCCTGTTCCGGCACCCTGCCGGAGGGGGGATCCCTCACCGGTGGCCATCTTCATCATCCCGACGTTCTCCATGACGAGGAGGGAGTAGTTCACCCTCGGGGCTGAGGGTATGTACCAGTAGCTTTGTGTTTGATCTCTCTCTCTCTCTCGTGTTCTTGAGGTGATACGATCTTGATGTATCGCGAGCTTTGCTATTATAGTTGGATCTGATGATGTTTCTCCCCCTCTACTCTCTTGTAATGGATTGAGTTTTCCCTTTGAAGTTATCTTATCGGATTGAGTCTTTAATGATTTGAGAACACTTGATGTATGTCTTGCGTGGGATAACCATGGTGACAATGGGTTATTCTATTGATTCACTTGATGTATGTTTTGGTGATCAACTTGCGGGTTCCGCCCATGAACCTATGCATAGGGGTTGGCACACATTTTCGTCTTGACTCTCCGGTAGAAACTTTGCGGCACTCTTTGAGGTTCTATGTGTTGGTTGAATAGATGAATCTGAGATTGTGTGATGCATATCGTATAATCATACCCACGGATACTTGAGGTGACATTGGAGTATCTAGGTGACATTAGGGTTTTGGTTGATGTGTGTCTTAAGGTGTTATTTTACTACGAACTCTAGGGCTGTTTGTGACACTTATATGAATAGCCCAATGGATTGATCGGAAAGAATAACTTTGAGGTGGTTTCGAACCCTACCATAATCTCTTCATTTGTTCTCCGCTATTAGTGACTTTGGAGTGACTCTTTGTTGCATGTTGATGGATAGTTATATGATCCAATTATGTTATTATTGTTGAGATAACTTGCACTAGTGAAAGTATGTACCCTAGGCCTTGTTTCCTAAAATTGCAATATCATTTGTGCTCACTTTTATCATTAGTTACCTTGCTGTTTTTATATTTTCAGATTACAAAAACCTATATCTACCATCCATATTGCACTTGTATCACCATCTCTTCGCCGAACTAGTGCACCTATACAATTTACCATTGTATTGGGTGTGTTGGGGACACAAGAGACTCTTTGTTATTTGGTTGCAGGGTTGTTTGAGAGAGACCATCTTCATCCTACGCCTCCCACGGATTGATAAACCTTAGGTCATCCACTTGAGGGAAATTTGCTACTGTCCTACAAACCTCTGCACTTGGAGGCCCAACAACGTCTACAAGAAGAAGGTTGCGTAGTAGACATTAGTCATCAGCTTTGCTCTGCCAGACGTTCATAACATCTGGTGTTGCTCCTGCAGCAGGTTTGGCACCTAGCGGTGCTTCCAGGACGTAATTCTTCTGTGCAGCAATGAGTATAATCCTCAAGTTACGGACCCAGTCCGTGTAATTGCTACCATCATCTTTCAACTTGGCTTTCTCAAGGAACGCATTAAAATTCAACGGAACAACAGCACGAGCCATCTATCTACAACAACATAGATATGCAAAATACTATCAGGTACTAAGTTCATGATAAATTTAAGTTCAATTAATCATATTACTTAAGAACTCCCACTTAGATAGACATCCCTCTAATCATCTAAGTGATCACGTGATCCAAATCAACTAAACCTTAACCGATCATCACGTGAAATGGAGTAGTTTTCAATGGTGAACATCACTATGTTGATCATATCTACTATATGATTCACGCTCGACCTTTCGGTCTCAGTGTTCCGAGGCCATATCTGCATATGCTAGGCTCGTCAAGTTTAACCTAAGTATTCTCCATGTGCAAAACTGGCTTACACCCATTGTAGATGGGCGTAGAGCTTATCACACCCGATCATCACGTGGTGTCTGGGCACGACGAACTTTGGCAACGGTGCATACTCAGGGAGAACACTTTATCTTGAAATTTAGTGAGAGATCATCTTATAATGCTACCGTCAATCAAAGCAAGATAAGATGCATAAAATATAAACATCACATGCAATCAATATAAGTGATATGATATGGCCATCATCATCTTGTGCTTGTGATCTCCATCTCCGAAGCACCATCATGATCACCATCGTCACCGACGTGACACCTTGATCTCCATCGTAGCATCGTTGTTGTCTCGCCAACTATTGCTTCTACGACTATCGCTACCGCTTAGTGATAAAGTAAAGCAATTACAGGGCGATTTCATTTCATACAATAAAGCGACAACCATATGGCTCCTGCCAGTTGCCGATAATTCGGTTACAAAACATGATCATCTCATACAATAAAATATAGCATCATGTCTTGACCATATCACATCACAACATGCCCTGCAAAAACAAGTTAGACGTCCTCTACTTTGTTCTTGCAAGTTTTACGTGGCTGCTATGGGCTGAGCAAGAACCGTTCTTACCTACGCATCAAAACCATAACGATAGTTTGTCAAGTTAGTGATGTTTTAACCTTCTCAAGGACCGGGCCTAGCCACACTTAGTTCAACTAAAGTTGGAGAAACTGACACCCGCTAGTCACCTGTGTGCATAGCACGGCGGTAAAACCAGTCTCGCGTAAGCGTACGCGTAATGTCGGTCCGGGCCGCTTCATCCAACAATACCGCCGAACCAAAGTGTGACATGCTGGTAAGCAGTATGACTTGTATCGCCCACAACTCACTTGTGTTCTACTCGTGCATATAACATCTACGCATAAAACCAGGCTCGGATGCCACTGTTGGGGAACGTAGTAATTTCAAAAAATTCCTACGCACACGCAAGATCATGGTGATGCATAGCAACGAGAGGGGAGAGTGTGTCCACGTACCCTCGTAGACCGAAAGCGGAATCGTTAGCACAACGCGGTTGATGTAGTCGTATGTCTTCACGATCCGACCGATCAAGTACCGAACGCACGGCACCTCCGATTCATCACACGTTCAACTCGATGACGTCCCTCAAACTCTGATCCAGCCGAGCTTTGAGGGAGAGTTCCATCAGCACGACGGCGTGGTGACAATGATGATGTTCTACCGACGCAGGGCTCCGCCTAAGCACCGCTACGATATGACCGAGGTGGATTATGGTGGAGGGGGGAACCGCACACGGCTAAGAGATCCAAGGGATCAATTGTTGTGTCTCTAGGGGGTGCCTCCCTCCCCGTATATAAAGGAGTGGAGGAGGGGGAGGGGGCCGGCCACCCTTGGTGCGCCCCATGAGGAGTCCTACTCCCACCGGGAGTAGGACTCTCCCCTTCCATGTTGGAGTAGGAGAGGAGAGGGAAGGAGAGAGGGGGGGAAAGGAAAGGGGGGGGGGCGCCGCCCCCCTCCTTGTCCAATTCGGACTTGGGGGGGGGGGCGAGGGGCGCGCGGCTGCCCCTTGGCCGCCTCTCCTCTTCCACCACTTGGGCCCATGAGGCCCAATAACCTCCGGGGGGGGGTTCCGGTAACCCCCCAGTACTCCGGTATATATCCGATAACCCCCGGAACCATTCCGGTGTCCGGATATAGTTGTCCAATATATCAATCTTCATGTCTCGACCATTTCGAGACTCCTCGTCATGTCCGTGTTCACATCCGGGACTCCGAACTACCTTAGGTACATCAAAACACATAAACTCATAATATAACCGTCATCGAACTTTAAGCGTGCGGACCCTACGGGTTCGAGAACTATGTAGACATGACCGATACACGTCTCCGGTCAATAACAAATAGCGGAAGCTGGATGCTCATATTGGCTCCCACATATTCTACGAAGATCTTTATCGGTCAAACCGCATAACAACATACGTTGTTCCCTTGCTCATCGGTATGTTACTTGCCCGAGATTCGATCGTCGGTATCTCAATACCTAGTTCAATCTCGTTACCGGCACGTCTCTTTACTCGTTCCGTAATACATCATCCCGCAACTAACTCATTAGTTGCAATGCTTGCAAGGCTTATAGTGATGTGCATTACCGAGTGGGCTCAGAGATACCTCTCCGACAATCGGAGTGACAAATCCTAATCTTGAAATACGCCAACCCAACAAGTACCTTCGGAGACACCTGTAGAGCACCTTTATAATCACCCAGTTACGTTGTGACGTTTGGTAGCACACAAAGTGTTCCTCCGGTAAACGGGAGTTGCATAATCTCATAGTCATAGGAACATATAAGTCATGAAGAAAGCAATAGCAACATACTAAACGATCAAGTGCTGAGCTAACGGAATGGGTCAAGTCAATCACATCATTCTCCTAATGATGTGATCCCGTTAATCAAATGACAACTCATGTCTATGGTTAGGAAACATAACCATCTTCGATTAACGAGCTAGTCAAGTAGAGGCATACTAGTGACACTCTGTTTGTCTATGTATTCACACATGTATTATGTTTCCGGTTAATACAATTCTAGAATGAATAATAAACATTTATCATGATATAAGGAAATAAATAATAACTTTATTATTGCCTCTAGGGCATATTTCCTTCACGCGCCGCCTGCATCGGAGACTCATGCGCCGCCTCTGGCTAAACGCCCTCCTCTTCACGCAGTCCCTCAAAAGCAGCCTCACACTCCTCGACTGGCATCAGGTTATCACTAAAGGCCTCTCCCTCGAATTGATCTAGGAGAGTTGTTGGAACCACTGGGGACAGCCGACGCAGCACTCCCGGGCCCCCTGCCGTCTTGGATACCTTCATGGACACCGGGATGGATGAAGCGGGAGTAAGCTCAACCGTGGTAGCCGAAGTGGGGGTAGACATGGCACTTGGAATCGACTCCTGAGAGTTGGCTGCAGTCACCCCGGAGCCTATGGTCCGTTCCCCATCCAGCTCAGCAATCGCCGGGATGATTTCCATGTTGAACGCCTCATGCCCCTGAGCCGTCACTACTAGGAAAAGGCCTACTAATGGCACACCTATTTTGGCTACTAATGGCGCACTATAGGTGCGCCATTAGTACCATGCCACTAGAATATTTTAGTAATGGCGCACCACAGGTGCGCCATTAGTATCTGGTATACTAATGGCGCACCATAGGTGCGCCATTAGTATCTCGCAGGTGCGCCATTAGTAGCTGGTATACTAATGGCGCACCAGATGGAAGTGCGCCATTAGTAACAATTTTTTTTAAATCGTTTTTTCTTAATCTCAGGTCACTATTTCACATATGAGATATCCAACACACATATATATATATATATATACAACAAGCATCCATATAACAATCATATCCAACACACAAGTTTCATCATATATACATACATAGCCAACACATAGTTCCATCGTTACATATTACAAAAGTTTCACATTGTTCATCCAACACTGTTATCCATCAATTCACAAAAGTTTCACGTTGATACAAAATAAAAACACAAATGGAAAAGAAGCACTCCATCCATGCAAGCTTCCGTGAATTAAATCAAATCTGCAAAATGATAAACAAGAAGTTAGAAGAAGAAGAAGAAGAAGAAGAAGAAGAGAAGAAGAAGAAGAAGACTAGAAGAATACTAGAAGAAGAAGAACACTAGAAGAATACTAGAAGAAGAATAAGAAGAAGAATAAGAAGAATAAGAAGAAGACTATAAGCTTATTATGTAAACTTGATCATTTTGTGCTAACATAAGTAATTTTGGAGCTAACCTATAGAAAACTAAGCATCTAAGCTCTCTAAGTTAGCATATTAGAGCCAACTTAGGTAAAATGAAGCTAACCTATGTCATTTTGGAAAAGAAGAAGAGTAAGAAGAATAAGAAGAAGACTATAAGCTTATTATATAAACTTGATCATTTTGTGCTAACATAAGTAATTTTGGAGCTAACCTATAGGAAACTAAGCATATTAGAGATAACATAGGTAACTAAGTATATATATATATATATATATATATATATATATATATATATATATATATATCATTTTGGAGATCTGACATACCTGACATAGTTCAGTTCTCATTGTTCTTCTCCTTCTCCTTCCTCAGCCTGATGCGCCAAGAGCGGCGAGGCAGTGGAGGCAGCTGTGGGATGTAGTCTTCTACCACAATTGGCGTGGTCATGTCGCCCAGCTGTGGGATCGCCGGCGCCACCACCGGTGCGTGGTCATTGTCAGGCACCACCACCATCGCGAGGCCACCTTCAGGCAGGACGGGCACGACCATCGCTAGGTCATCCTTAGCCACCACCATCTCTTGCCCATGGTCAGCCACCACCATCTCTTGGCCATGGTCAGCCACCACCAGCGCTAGGTCATCCTCAGCCTGATGCCCATCGTCATCCTGCAGCTCCTCATCCCCACTCTGCTCCTCTTCTCCCCCACTCCAGTCCGGATCATCCTTCTTGCTGTCTTTGCTGCTGCCAGAATCGCTGCTGCTTTCGCTAAAGCCAGAATCGCTGTTGCTTTTGCTACAGCCATAATCGTTGCTGCTTTGGCTGTAGCCAGTGTCGCTGCTGCTGCTCCCATTGCCTGTCCAAATGCAACAATGACCGTTAACAATCGATGTGAGACAAAGCCAAATGTAGAGGAATAAGAAGAGGCAGAACGCACTGGCATCTTCGTCGTCAGCGTAGCGCATGCGACACATAGTCGTGTTGAAAACCTTCACGATGAGCATTGTGGCGTCATCGTCGTACCTGAAGAGAAGAAAGTACCCGGTCCGCAGGTCATAGGCACTGTAGAACTTCTCCCAGCCACGGCACAGGTACATGTGGCCCTCCTCGATCACCAACTCCACGTCCCACGGCCTGCGAACCCCGCTGCCGGCCTGTCGGAGCTTAACATTATCTGGCAGATCTTCACCCAGCATGTTCATAAAAGTGTCAGGCAACCTCTGCAATTTGGGACAAGGAGTGATGTAGCAAACGACAGAGTTATCATAATGAGATGGGTGAAGGGGAGATCTCTCGTTTAATATACCTGCCTCATGGCTGATACTGAAGTCCCAAGTATGACACTGAAGAACTCGAAAGCATCCAACTCGTACTCCGGTGAGGCAGAGCGGTGGTGGCTGCTTCCCCCCATCTCTGATAAGCAGCAGAAGAGACCAATTAGTACCAGGATTATACATCGACTAATTATACATCTGACCCAATTTATAAAACATGCGATGTATTCCACAATACAAAGAACAACTACCATTAATCAGAGAACAAACATATGATCTAAGGTGAAACATTAGTGCCATGGTTAGTGGTAATTGGTAAATGCTATTTCTTTCTTTAGTCGATTTCATTTGCCTTGGTCTGAGAAAAAAATGCTACGTTTAGGAAATGCAAACATCAGATTAGAAATTATGTAGAATAGATAATCAACTTTGCTGATTCCTAATAATAGACTTATTGATTGACATTTAGGATCAAAATGCAACCAATGAAAAAAGAAAACAGAGGATCAGAGACAAGCCATGTCTTGCATTGTTTCTATTTTTGTGTTTACGGAAGTACCTAATGGTATTTTTATGATGTTTTGCAGCTGGTGAAAACGTATGAAATTGCATTGTTTTGCAGCTGGTGAAAGAAGCACCTAATTGCATTAACACATGTCCAGTTCCAATAGAAATCTTGGGGTACATTCATGCTTCAGACCCATAACAGGAGCTTTTACTGGTTCAGAACACATCATGCTCTAAAAATCCAAGTTCTCTACTTCACACACAGGTACTACCTTCCTCATCTCTCTGCCCTCTCCCTCTTCCCATACCCCCATCTAGATGTCGACGAGACCCTGGCTCGAGGCCACGAGTGGTAGATTCTTTGATCATTTTATGTAGAATAGATAATCAACTATTTGTGCAGATAACTATGTAAACTACAATACCTTACATGTAAGCAGTGCAAAAGGAGATGAAGAAGATATCAGTTGCTAAACCCGACAGTAATTGTTACACCGCTTTAATATCTCTCAACACTTTCTAGTAGAAACTAACAACCTGTATCATCACATAAGGTTTGCCCTATTGAAGTTTTGCACGATTTGGAATATATAACAGTTAATGATGTAATATGGCAATGAAACAATTGCATTAAAAAACTAAGACATGTGGAAGAGTGGACATTGTACCTGTCAATGGAGAGGATTGCTTTGCGACACCACCACTTCTCAAACTTGACCTTCACAACACACTACATAGACAGATGTAAACTAAAATATGAATTCCTTTGCACTGGGATCATAAAACAAAATATTTAGAACTGAATCATATAGTAATTAATCACAATCTACAGGGCTGCTGCACTCTAATCTTTGCAAAAGAACAAAAAATAACATTGTTTTAACCTAAACAGAAGTGCCAAATACTAAACAATGACCATTGTTGTTATACTAGTGAACTATCTGCTAGAGATTCTACACCCATACTGAAAAAGGGAGTCAGTCGATGGTGATGGAGTCGGCGCTGGACAGGTGGGAGGGAATGGGGAATGGTGGAGAGAGGGAGGAAGGAGGAAGGAGGAGAGGTACCTGGTCGCCAGAGGGGTCGGGGTCGGCGGAGGGGTCGCGGTCGGGGTCCGAGCTCGTCCGGGTCCTCGCTCGCTGCTGTCGAAGGAGAGCAGGGGCCGGTGGCGGAGGACGGCAGGGGCAGGCGGGATGGGCGCGTCGGGGCCGCGCTCGCCGGCTGCTGCAGGGGCCGGAGGAGGCCCTCGCTTGTCGGAGGGAGGAGGAGAGGAAAGGAGCGGGCGACGCGCGCTCGGCCGATCCCGTTCGGGGGGCGCGGGGGCGGCGGGGGTGGAGTCTCGCGGGGGTCGGGGCGGCGGCGTCGAGGCAGCGCAAGACCACAGCGGCGGCGGCGTGCAGGCGCGGCGGACGGAGGGGGCGGAGCAAGGGGGCGGCGGCGTACGGTTGGGGTCGAGTGGGGGATCTGGCGAGGGAGGGAGGGAGAGGCCACAGTGCGAGGGGAACAAGTGGAGTCGGTTAGCAATGGCGCACCTCCCCCTAGTGCGCCATAAGTACGTCGATTCTAATGGCGCACCGCCCTTGGTGCGCCATTAGAATTTTATTTTAATTACTAGCCCGACTGGTCAGGTTATATTCAACCTAACCCTATCTCCATCAGAACACGCCCACTAGCCCGACTGGTCAGCACGCAGCACACACACTAGGAGGTCTTGGGTTTGATTCCCAGGCTCCCCAATTTTTGTTTTTATGCATTTAAAATGTTGTTTGATATTTATTTGTGTTTAAATATGTTCAAACTTGTTTAAATCATAACAGTAATATTTTTTTTGTAAAAACAGTAATGATTTTTTAAAAAATATCATCAAATTTGTTATTTGAAAATATAATTAAATTTGCTTTTTTTTGCAAATTTAGTTGCATTCATTTGTGACGGTGGAGCGGGCCGGGGAAGGTGCGGGGGGTCGTCGGCGGCGGTGGAGTGGGGGAGGGTGCGGGCCGGGGGTCGGCGGCGACGGCCGATGGAGCGGGGGAGGGTACGGTGGGTCGTCGGCGACGGTGGAGTGGGGGAGGGTGCGGGCCGGGGTCGGCGGCGACGGCCGATGGAGCGGGGGAGGGTACGGTGGGTCGTCGGCGATGGTGGAGTGGGGGAGGGTGCGGGCCGGGGTCGGCGGCGGGTGGTTGGGGCGACGGGGCGAGGGGAGGTGGGGCAAGGGGGCGGCGAGGGGAGGGGGCGACGGGGCGAGGGGCGTCGGGGCGGTGGCGGGTGGCGTCGGCGGCGGCGGGTGTTTGGGACGGTGGGGCGACGGGGCGAGGGGAGGTGGGGCAAGGGGGCGGCGAGGGGAGGGGGGCGACGGGGCGAGGGGCGCCGGGGCGGTGGCGTGTGGCGTCGGCGGCGGCGGGTGGTTGGGACGGTGGGGCGACGGGGCGAGGGGAGGTGGGGGCGGCGTAGTAGTTTTGCAAAAAAGTAAAAAATAAAAAAATATTATAGTGGCGCACTATGTGGCTGGTGCGCCATTACTAGTTAGAACTAGTAATGGCGCACTGTGCCCTGCTGCGCCATTAGTATGTCTGGAAAAAAAATTGTTACTAATGGCGCACCGTGTGTCTGGCGCGCCATTAGTGTATTTCACACTAATGGCGCACCAGCACATGGTGCGCCACTGCTACATAGCAATGGCGCACCACATGTCTGGTGCGCCATTAGTGGTCATTCCATTTATAGCCCTTTTCCTAGTAGTGCGTGATGGCCCCAGGGTTGTCCTTGAGCACATTTGTCATCGCCTTGTCCAACATCTGTCTCAGCCCCAGGTTGGAGCCGTATTGATCCACTCCCAGTTCCACCGAGCCCCATGCCTGCCGGAACATCGTGGGGATGTCCACCCGAGGTAGAGTGGTCGTGGGCTTTGGAGGGCGCGCAGACGCGACGACAGCCAGAACCTCGCCTCCCTGGGGCCCGGAGCCGCCCCCTGCTTGCTTTCCGCCATGGCCCAAGGAGGCCGCATTAGAGCCCTTGCCATCCGTAGTCTCCTTTAATCTCTTGACCCCTACCGCATCCCACTCGGCCGTGTTGAGACTTGGAGCCGATTCCTCCTCCTCATCGTCGTCGTCCGTGGGTGGGGGTGCGGCGGTGGTGGCAGGGGCTCAACATTAGGAGCATATGCCCCCCACCTCACGATTTTCAATAGTTGCTCGTCGTCCAAGTCGAAAATCAAGGTTCTATCTGATTCTAACTATCTATATAAATTACAAGCCTATATTTTTTATGTGAGTTCATCAGCTTAAATGCATTGATATTATTTTGTTGGGTTGATAAATATAAACAATCATGCATTCTAGTTATAAAAGGAAGTATGATTCTGGTGCCTTAAGAGCCCATACTTTATACATGATACATGTGGTGACTAAAGTCGAGTCGGCTCGTGGAGCACCCGTGAGTGATTCACGGATTGGGGGCTGAAAGGACCTTTGTCCCGACGGCCCTCTGGGTGGATCTTTGTGGCGGAGCGACAGGGCAGGTTGAGACTACCTAGGTGAGAGGTGGGCCTGGCCTTGGTCGGCGTTCGCAGTTACATCAATTAACACGTTTAACGAGTTCTTGGTATTTGATCTGAGTCTGGCCACTGGCCTATACGCACTAACAAACTACGCGGGAATAGTTATGGGCTCTCGACGTCGTGTTATCAGCCGAAGCCTTCGTGACGTTAGCGACTGAGCGGCGCGCGCCGGGCTGGACCGCGTAACGCAACTTCCTTTGAAATGGAGGTTGCTAGGTCTGCTCTCCGGCCGCGTACGCAACGTGCAGGTGTGCAATGGGCGATGGGCCTAGACCCCTGCGCGCATAGAATTTAGACCGGCGTGTTGACCTCTCTATTGTGCCTAGGTGGGGCTGCGACGTGTTGATCTTCCAAGGCCAGGCATGATCCAGGAAAGTGTGTCCGGCCAAATGGGATCGACCGTGTCGGGTTATGTGGTGCACCCCTGCAGGAAATTTATCTATTCGAATAGCCGTGTCCCTCGGTAAAAGGACGACCCGGAGTTGTACCTTGACCCTATGACAACTAGAACCGGATACTTAATAAAACACACCCTTCCAAGTGCCAGATACAACCCGGTGATCGCTCTCTCACAGGTCGACGAGGAGAGGATCGTAGGGTAGGATTTTGCTATGCGATGATACTTGGTGAACTTACCATCTACTCTCTTCTACATGCTGCAAGATGGAGGCTGCCAGAAGCGTAGTCTTCGACAGGATTAGCTATCCCCTTCTTATTCTGGCATTCTGCAGTTCAGTCCACCGATATGGCCCCTTTACACATATACCCATGCATATGTAGTGTAGATCCTTGCTTGCGAGTACTTTGGATGAGTACTCACGGTTGCTTTTCTCCCTCTTTTGCCCGTTTCCATTCTACCTGGTTGTCGCAACCAGATGTTGGAGCCCAGGAGCCAGACGCCACCGTCGACGACGATTCCTACTACACCGGAGGTGCCTACTACTACGTGCAGGCCGCTGATGACAGCCAGGAGTAGTTTAGGAGGATCCCAGGCAGGAGGCCTGCGCCTCTTTCGATCTGTATCCCAGTTTGTGCTAGCCTTCTTAAGGCAAACTTGTTTAACATTTGTTTGTACTTAGATATTATTGCTTCCGCTGACTCATCTATGATTAGTGTACGATTGAATCGGGGGCGTCACAAGTTGGTATCAGAGCCGACTGCCTGTAGGAATCCCCCTTCCACACTCCTTGGCCGAAGTCGAATCTAGACATTGCAAAAACGTTTACTAACATGGCTGTGTGTCTTACAGGCCCACGTCGCCATTGGGTGGTACTAGGATCTTTTACTCCTCGAACCTTACTCTGGGATTCTAATCTCTCTTCTATTCGGGTTAAATGATTTTCTAAAAATCTAGCTTTAGGTTCTCGAAAACACTTTCTCCCGGAGAGCCCCTTCAGTCCAGATGATCGCCGGCTGCACCAGAAGATTTCGAAGTTACTCTCCGATACTCTTTTGAGACTTTGTGCCCGTTGCTTTTGCAATTCCCTACCACCGAAATATCCCTATGGATAAATACATACACTTGCTGTTCTTACTTTTATCCCCAGTTGGTCTTGTTATTACAAGATACCCTATAATACTCGTTGTTGTTCCAAGAATCCCTTGTGCCACTGCCTTGCGGTTCCTTGCCGCAAAAATATCCTTACGATTTGTTTCTTCACACTAATCGAGGAACCGTTCATTACTAGTTGTTCATAGGATTCACTAGATACGTTGAAATACCACCCGATCTTCCGGTAATTCTCTGCCAACTATTGTTCTGCAAATACTTGTCTACTTGCAGTCTGGAAAATTCCATTTGTCTAGCAATAACCATTAAAATCCTTGTGATTGACATTCTGATCCTATTGATTTGACATGTGTGTGAATGCACACAATCATCAGTTATTCCCTGAAAATTATCCTTCCGGCTCAGATGTCATTTTAAATGTGAGCTGGTTCTCATCCAATCAAATTATCATCGATTGTATCCCTAAGCCTACTCAACTTATCCATCCTTAATCAGAGCGTTTGCTTCTGATCCTTTGATTTGGAAATCACAATTCCTTTGCATTTGTGTTTGAATTAGTTGGTTGTTTCTATAATCCAATGCCTTTGCATTATTTCTTCCTCTGGTTGAGTACCGATGCTTACATCAGATCCCTTGAGGACCATCGGATCCTTTGTTGTATTTTATCCGACAACGTCCTTCATATTCAATCACTTTGGAAGTTCTTTCCCCGATACATATTGCCATTGGTAAATCCTATTCCTTGATTTGGCCAACCATGCTCTGCTTTCGAGTTGGTGATATTTACTATTGAAGCTTGTGGTATATGTTCGATGCCCCGATGGGTTGAACCTATGCCTTCCTTAATATGTGTGAACTCGAAAGTTTTCACGAGTCATACTCTTCTGGTGTTTTTCTAGATAAAATTAACATTACAACTTCTTCAAAAAATGAGAAGTGAATGAATGGTTATGCATTGGAGAAGTGGGAGTCGACCTTGAACTTTGTGTTCATGCCCATTGACACGATGTAGATCCTACCATGTAAGCTTCTTGTAATAATAGCTATTTCGTTGATATAATATCATCTGCTATCTGTGAATTGATCCTTTGCAATCGTGGTTCCGACCATATTTTCTCCTTGATTCCATTTCTTAGGCAAGTGAAAACACTTGTCTTCTGCAGATCAATACATCTCCGCAACCCCTGTGTCGATCTTCCTTCGAGTAATACCCTCCAGTATCTCGAGAATATCAAAGAACTGTGTTTCTTACTAGTCTTCATCTAGTATTTCTTCTCACCGATTTCAGATTTCCCCTGGGTTATGAGTTATTTCACTCGAGAACACCGATAAGTGAATCGATTCCGTGCTCCAATTCAATAACTCTAAGTAAATTTCATTGCTTACGAGTTTAATAATCCTTCAAATCATTCCTAGCCTGATCAGTTATATTATTATTGTGCTAAATTTTAAACTGTGCCACCCGGTCCTTATTCCCAGAGCACAGCTTTCGACAATGAGCTAAGCTTACGTCGATCTTCCTCGTCTTATCGTTCGCCTTCAACAACAAGCTTGATTTCGAGTTTGTAGCATACCCATGGTCCCAATAACCTTTCGCTTCATCATTCCTTTGACTTGATGTCGTCGCTGGTTGATTACATCTTCATGAAATCTCTCGACAAATGTGTCGTGATCATCATCAACCTTATGAGCTGTTCCAGGATATCAATCGAATTCATGATGAGAAATACCATCCTTGCCCTCGATGATTTGTGTCATCATCGACCACTTTATTGCCTTCTGTTCAACACAAACTTGTTCGTGATTCGTGTTATACCTTGAGATCCATGCTATCCAGCAATTGTTCTTCTTTACCTTGGAGTATTACCATCTTTTATGTCAATAATGTCATGAGAATTTCACCACCTCTTATGCATTCTTAGTACAAGTGATACTTCCTTTCATCTCTGTTCATTCCTTGGTCCCCGTGTTGTTTCTAACCGGAAAACCGACAATTGAACTATGATGTGTGAATTCAAAACTTCTAGCAACCCTATTGCTTTGAAAGTAATGGTCGACATTTCATTCTTAGGCCATTGATTATCGAATCACCATTCTAACATTGATCGTACTACCTAAGCCCATATTTTGGGTGCACTTTTCAATCAATGTTTAATTGTGTATGTTTTCCTCGAGCATACCTCATTATATCATTTGATCCGACAAATGTTATCTCCTTGTTCACATAATTGTGGAAATCCATCTTTTGAAAACCTTGAGGAATTATCGCTGAGACCATCAGCCACCCCCTCATCCTCTCCTTGGTTTAATGATGAATTCTTCTTTCAGATCTCGTTTCCATACTTCATTTCCTGAGAATCTTACAATGTCATCTCGTCAATTTGTGTTGCACCTTTTCTCTCAGGCATACAGAGTCTGAGGTATCCTTACACCAATCAGATCTGAATCTTGGTCAGATTTGATGGTTGGAGCATTTTCCAAGAGTCATAACATTGGTCTTTATATCACCCGGTAAGGTGATGTCATGCCTAGCACACCTGGCCGGAGGACCTGTTGTTACCATTTCCTTTTTAGCAAGGTTATCCATTCTTCCATGAGGAAATTGTAAGACTGATTCTATGAGTTCCCCTGATGGATCATTTGTGAATCCTAAGTCTGATCTTTACTTGATGACCATGTCAATGCTATCACGAAGCATGTCAATGGTACTCCGATTTTCAATAAGAACATTTGAAGCACAATGCTAAATTTTCTTTATCAATTATTCAAACACCGTTGTTTGGGTAATGTCATATAATTCCTCTCCCCTTACCTAAATGGTTTACTACTTTCTTCCTAAATGGTTTACCCCTGAATTATGTGTTTAAACACATTTTCCTTTCCATTGTTTGGTTTAACCCTTCTTGTGATCTATATGATCCAAGCAGAAATATTCTCCTGCTTATGTAAACACCTCGGTGTACAATTCTGTCAGCAAGACCCTGTTACTATTGTTGATGACATTCCGGTAACCACCGATGGACGAGAACTTTGCCTATTGGTCCGCCTCGTTCAACGAGCAGGAAAATGGTTCTTTTCGTCCCTCGCCCTAGGTACCAACGTTGTTGCCAATAAAACTGACAGGCTATCCTCTGACATACTTTGCTATCTTGACCGTGCAAATGTTAGCGCCTTCCTGCTTTTAACCCACATGGTGGGCCCATAACCCACAGTTCCACAAGATCGAAACCCGACTCTCCTATACACCCCCTGTTGTCAAAGTTATTCCTCGCGCTTGACTTTGTATGTGTTGGGTAACGTAGCAATAATTCAAAATTTTCCTACATGTCACCAAGATCAATCTAGGAGATGCTAGCAACGAGAGAGAGGGAGTGCATCTTCATACCCTTGAAGATCGCTAAGCGGAAGCGTTACAAGAACGCGGTTGATGGAGTCGTACCCGCGGCGATTCAAATCGCAGAAGATCCGATCTAGCGCCGAATGGACGGCGCCTCCGCGTTCAACACACGTACAGCCCGGGGACGTCTCCTCCTTCTTGATCCAGCAAGGAGAGAGGAGAAGTTGAGGGAGAAATCCAGCAGCACGACGGCGTGGTGGCAATGGAGCTCGTGGTTCTCCGGTAGAGCTTCGCTAAGCACTACGGAGGGGCTGCGCCAGGCAAGGGTGCGGCTGCCCTCCCACCCCCTCACTATATATAGGGGGAAGGGGAGAGGGGGCCGGCCCCTCTAGATGGATCTAGAGGAGGAGGCGGCGGCCAGGGGAAACCCTAGATGGGTTTGGGCGTCCCACCCCCTAGGAAACTTGCCCCCCAAGCCGGGAGGGGCGGCTGCCCTAGGGGTGGCGCCCCCACCTCTCCTGGTTACATGAGAGGGGTTGGGAGGGGCGCACAGCCCCTTAGTGGGCTGGTTTGCCCCTTCCCCTTGGCCCATAAGGCCCCCAACGCTTGCCGGGGCCTCCGAAACCCCTTTCGGACATGCTGGCCATAGCCTGGTACCCTCGGAATAATTCCGGACTCCAATACCCTTCGTCCAATATACCGATCTTCACCTCCGGACCATTCCGGAGCTCCTCATCATGTCCGGGATCTCATCCAGGACTCCAAACAACCTTCGGTAACCACATACTATTTCCCATAACAACTCTAGCGTCACCGAACCTTAAGTGTGTAGACACTACGGGTTCGGGAACCATGCAGACAAGACCGAGACACCTCTCCGGCCAATAACCAATAGCGGGATCTGGATACCCATATTGGCTCCCACATGTTCCACGATGATCTCATCGGATGAACCACGATGTCGGGGATTCAATCAATCCCGTATACAATTCCCTTTGTCTATCGGTATGTTACTTGCCCGAGATTCGATCGTCGGTATCCCAATACCCTGTTCAATCTCGTTACCGGCAAGTCTCTTTACTCGTTTCGTAACGCATGATCCCGTGGCTAACTCATTAGTCACATTGAGCTCATTATGATGATGCATTACCGAGTGGGCCCAGAGATACCTCTCCGTCATACGGAGTGACAAATCCCAGTCTCGATTCGTGCCAACCCAACAGACACTTTCGGAGATACCTGTAGTGCACCTTTATAGCCACCCAGTTACGTCGTGACGTTTGGTACACCCAAAGCATTCCTACGGTATCCGGGAGTTGCACAATCTCATGGTCTAAGGAAACGATACTTGACATTAGAAAAGCTCTTAGCAAACGAACTACACGATCTTGTGCTATGCTTAGGATTGGGTCTTGTCCATCACATCATTCTCCTAATGATGTGATCCCGTTATCAATGACATCCAATGTCCATGGTCAGGAAACCATAACCATCTATTGATCAACGAGCTAGTCAACTAGAGGCTTACTAGGGACATGTTGTGGTCTATGTATTCACACATGTATTACGGTTTTCAGTTAATACAATTATAGCATGAACAATAGACAATTATCATGAACAAGGAAATACAATAATAACCATTTTATTATTGCCTCTAGGGCATATTTCCAACAGTATGTAGTTCACGGGCCACCTGCCTAGTGATCTATTCTGGTATCAGACGCAATACTTATTCCCATTGCTCTGGACCCCCCTTTTCACTTTGTTTTAGGCTTCGAACGATTGCCTACCCGCTTGAAACTTCTCATGGTACTTTCTTACTTTGCTCTTGATATTTTCTTAAGTTTCAGTTCGAGAGTTACTTTCCGCCACCTTCCCCGATGTTAGCTACCAGATAGTCAACCTTACAGGCCCGTTCTCCCGGAATACCCCCCCTTTATTCTTTCGTAAGTACGATGGGAATTCCCGGAGAAAGAATGCTGACTTCATCACATCAACGTAATGGATCGACCTCTTCGAGAAGAGCAACCAAGACCGAGAAGATCCGTTAGATTTTTCGTAACCCAATCCCTCCCCCCCTTACTCCCCTCCTAAATCTCGGGACGAGATTTCTTGTAGTGGAGGAGAATTGTGACGCCCGGATAATTAAGCTACAGTAATCCCACATTAACGATGCCACGTCACCTTTGTTACTGTTGCTAATCCCGCGTTAGTTCGAAACCGATTCAAATTTAAATTCAAAATCAAGCAAACAATAAAAGTTTTTAAATAAAATAAAACTAAAATGTTCGGAGTGAACCAAATATTGCATAGGTAATTTTGGTGAAGAAACCACACTTTTATAAAAGTGTAAAATACTCAAAAATGTTTTAAACAGTAGCAAAAACAATTATTTGAATGCCTTTTACAATAAATAAAATATTAAACTATATTAATTAGTTTCCCAAACTTATGTGGCAGTAGCCTATTTATTAACACTAAAGTAGGGACTACTTTTAGTGTTTATAAAACTATAAAAAAAAAAGAGGAACTAAAATTAAAACAGAAAAGGAAAAGCAAAACAAAAGAAATAGAAAACAATAGGAAATATAAAATAAAAACTAAAATAAAGCAACCCTCCCCCCCAACTGGGCCTCAGCCCAGCCAGCGGCCTACCAGGCCGGCCCACCCCACTCCCCTATATGGCCTACCCCAGCCTCTCCCAAAACCCTAACCCCCTCACTCACCCCCTCGCTCTCCCCTCCCCCTCCCCCGATCCAGATCGGATCGGGGCACGACGCCGCCGTGCGCCGCCGCCTCGCCCTCGTCAGCGTCGCCGCCACCGGAGCCCCGACGTTCGACGGACGTCCCCGTCCTCCTCCTCAACCCCCCGCTGCCCGAACCCCTACACCACCCTGTGAGCCCCCCTTTTCCTCCTTTCCCCGCGGTCACCCCCGCTCACGCGCGCGCACGCCCGCACTCGCGCGTTGCCTCGCCTTGCTGCTGCTCCCCATAGCCTTTGCCGCCCGCTCGCCTCACCTGCACGCCCGCAGCCCACTCCCCGCTCGCCGTGCCCCACGGCCTCGTCCGCATCCCCCCGGTGCCGATTGGCCACCCCTGCTCATCCAGCGCGCAAGCGCCCGCGCGGGGATGCGCCCGCGGCCGCCTGCTGCTGCCGTGCCAGCCCCCGCTCTGCGCCGCTCGCCAGCGCCCACCCGCTGCCGCGGCTCACCTGCCGTCGCCCGCCTATGCCGCTAGCTCCGGCACCGCGCCCCATCTCCGGCTGCTGAGCCCGCCTACGCCGACTGCATCCGCCTTCAGCCACGCGCAGGCAACCGTCCCGTGCCGCCTCTGCTTCTTGGCCGGCGCTGCCGTCCCACCTCGCCGCTGCGCTGCTCCTCCGCCGTCGTTGCTGCCTCCGGCCGCCGCTGCCGCCAAGACCGCTCCCCGGCCGGCGGCGATGGCCTCGCCCGAGCCAGCACCCTGGCTCGCCCCAGTTGGGTGCCCACGCGCCCGTTACCGCTAGCGCTAGTGCCTGGTTTGGCCTATGTGCCCATGACAGCCAGGGCCCACCCCTAGAACGATTAAAAAATGAATTTAATAAAATCAATAATTAATATTTACTTAATTAACAAAATAGTGAATTAATTAAGATAATTAATTTTGTTTAACTATACTAATTAAAATTAGTTAACCTAATCATTTAGCCAAACTAATTAAACTTATTTAGTTAGTCTTAGACAATGACGAATGGGACCCACACGTCTGTTGACCCAGTCAACAGACGGTTGACTGATGACATCATGCTGACATCATAATTACATTTTATAATTAATTTAATTCTGTCAATTACTGGAAATGAATTAAATCTTTAAAAATTAATATTAAATAATCCGTATCTCGGATGAAAAAACTTTGTACATGAAAGTTGCTCAGAACGACTAGACGAATCCGGATACGCAGCCCGTTCGTCCGCCACACATCCCTAGCATCGCAAACTCGCAACTTTTCCCCTCCGATTCATCTATCCAAAAACGCGAAACCCCGGGGATATTTTCCCGGATGTTTCCCCCCTTCGCCGGCATCGCCTAGTACCACGTTAGGGCAAACCTAGCACCGCGTATTGCCTCGTTATGTTTTGTGATTCTTTGTTTGCTCTGTATTTACTGTTTCTTCCCCCTCTTCTTCTCCGGTAGACCCCGAGACCGACGCCGCTGCTACCCAGTACGACTACGGTGTTGACGACCCCTCCTTCTTGCAAGAGCAACC
The DNA here is from genome assembly GCF_002575655.3 of Aegilops tauschii subsp. strangulata. Taxonomy (NCBI): domain Eukaryota; kingdom Viridiplantae; phylum Streptophyta; class Magnoliopsida; order Poales; family Poaceae; genus Aegilops; species Aegilops tauschii. Next base: position 484,655,811 of record NC_053036.3, read on the forward strand.
AGGCAAGCCGCCCCCTTTGATCACCAGATATCGCCTATTCTTCTCTATACTGCTTGCATTAGAGTAGCGTAGCATGTTACTGCTTTCCGTTAATCCTATTCTGCTGCATAGCCTGTCTTTGCCACTACCGTTGTTACCTTTACCTGCAATCCTACATGCTTAGTATAGGATGCTAGTATTCCATCAGTGGCCCTACATTCTTGTCCGTCTGCTGTGCTATACTATCGGGTCGTTATCACTCGGGGGGTGATCACGGGTATATACTATATACTTTATACATGCTACATGTGGTGACTAAAGTCGGGTCGGCTCGTGGAGCACCCGCGAGTGATTCACGGATTGGGGGCTGAAAGGACCTTTGTCCCGATGGCCCTCTGCGTGGATCTTTGTGGCGGAGCGACAGGGCAGGTTGAGACTACCTGGGTGAGAGGTGGGCCTGGCCTTGGTCGGCGTTCGCGGTTACATCAATTAATACGTTTAACGAGTTCTTGGTATTTGATCTGAGTCTGGCCACTGGCCTATACGAACTAACCAACTACGCGGGAACAGTTATGGGCACTCGACGTCGTGGTATCAGCCAAAGCCTTCGTGACGTCAGCGATTGAGCGGCGCGCGCCGGGTTGGACCGCGTAACGCAACTTCCTTTGAAATGGAGGTTGCTAGGTCTGCTCTCCGGCCGCGTACGCAACGTGCAGGTGTGCAATGGGCGATGGGCCCAGACCCCTGCGCGCATAGGATTTAGACCGGCGTGCTCACCTCTCTGTTGTGCCTAGGTGGGGCTGCGACGTGTTGATCTTCCAAGGCCGGGCATGACCCAGGAAAGTGTGTCCGGCCAAATGGGATCGAGCGTGTCGGGTTATGTGGTGCACCCCTGCAGGGAAGTTTATCTATTCGAATTGCCGTGTCCCTCGGTAAAAGGACGACCCGGAGTTGTACCTTGACCTTATGACAACTAGAACCAGATACTTAAGAAAACACACCCTTCCAAGTGCCAGATACAACCCGGTGATCGCTCTCTCACAGGTCGACGAGGAGAGGATCGTCGGGTAGGATTATGCTATGCGATGATACTTGGTGAACTTACCATCTACTGTCTTCTACATGCTGCAAGATGGAGGCTGCCAGAAGCGTAGTATTCGACAGGATTAGCTATCCCCCTCTTATTCTGGCATGCCGCAGTTCAGTCCACCGATATGGCCCCTTTACACATATACCCATGCATATGTAGTGTAGATCCTTGCTTGCGAGTACTTTGGATGAGTACTCACGGTTGCTTTTCTCCCTCTTTTCCCCCTTTCCATTCTATCTGGTTGTCGCAACCAGATGTTGGAGCCCAGGAGTTAGACGCCACCGTCGACGACGACTCCTATTACACCGGAGGTGCCTACTACTACGTGCAGGCCGCTGACGACAGCCAGGAGTAGCTTAGGAGGATCCGAGGCAGGAGGCCTGCGCCTCTTTCGATCTGTATCCCAGTTTGTGCTAGCCTTCTTAAGGCAAAGTTGTTTAACTTATGTCTGTACTCTGATATTATTGCTTCCGCTGACTCGTATATGATCGAGCACTTGTATTCGAGCCCTCGAGGCCCCTGGCTTGTATTATGATGCTTGTATGACTTATTTTATTTTAGAGTTGTGTTGTGATATCTTCTCGTGAGTCCCTGATCTTGATCGTACACGTTTGCGTGTATCATTAGTGTACGATTGAATCGGGACCGAAACTGGCGCCGCCGGACCCAGGCCGAACCCGGCGCGCTGGGGGCGCCAGGGGACGCGTTTTTGGCACGAATGGGGATGGGCCCGCCGAGTCAATGAGACGCCGCTTCGTCGTCCTCATCGCCTCGGTTCCCGCGGGAATCAATGCCAAGGCTGGCCAAGGCTGCCACGCCGGTCAACCTCCATTGATGCCTCACGGGCGGCGCGGTGACGGTGCCACCGACGCGTGTCCCGCCCGCTCCCGCCACGCGTCGCTCGGCATGCAGACTCTCACCGCCCCGCTTCGGCTATAAAAGCCGATCTCCCCGCCGGTGAACGCCATAGTCGCCACACCTCGCCTCGTAGAGCCACGCAAAGCAACACTCCCCTCTCTTCCCCGCCGACGAGCAATGGCTGAGAGGTACCCCGGCGACGCCGCGGAGGCGAACGGCTTCGGCCGTCGCCATCTCCACGCGGATGAGGCGCGCCTCCTCTACGAGGCCGATTACCCGGCGCCCCCGGACATGCGTGTGCCGGGGGCGTGGAAGTTGAGCGCCGGCGGCGTCCCGGTGCCACCGGTGCCCGAAGGGGCTGCACGGTGGGCCGAGATCGCCCGCATCCGCGCGTTGCTGACGGAGGCGCAGTGGAATGAGCCGAGGTACGCCGTCGAAAGCCACACGCTGTGGACGATGTACTTCGAGCGCCGCAGCCAAGAGCAGATTGTCTCCGCCAACGGCACCATCCCCCGTGGCCGCCTCAACTCCGACGGGTGGCGCGAGTGGTAGGGCCTGCCCGGTCGCACCCTCAAGGCCGTCCTCGACTACATCGAGACCGAGAACACGGCGCGCCTCGAGTACCCGCCACGCCCGTTGTTCTCTCGCCGCCGCGGCAGCTCCTGGACGCCGCGGCAAATGGAGCCGGGGATGTCCTCCTCGTCGGGCTCCGACTCGCTCTCCTCCGGCTCGCCGGTGCTACGCCCCGTCAGGCCGGAGCCGGAGGAGACCCCGCTTCGGTGCCGCACCCGCAACGGCGCCCTCGTCATCAACGAGGGTGGCCGCCCCTCCCGCGCTCCCTCCACCTGGTCCGGCCGAAGCCCGAGCCAGGGTTGCTCCCCGTGAAGCTGGAGCACGTGGACATGTTGGCCCCCGACGACGAGGCCGCCCTCAAGTGGCCGAAGGAGGACTACGTCCGCGAGCAGGTGCTCCGCCAGCGCCAGGCATACGCGGAGCTCCAGGCCCGGCGTCGTGGACGCGAGGAAGGGGCGTCACCGTCCTCGACAGCGACGACGAGGGCGAGGCCGGGCCGTCCAACCCCCCACCGCGCGTCGGCGACCCTGGCCAGGGGTGCAGCAGGGACTGCGGCGGCTCTGGCGGGGCGCGCGACGATGACGGCGACGACTACACCCGTTTTTACAGGCTCCTCGGCATGTAGATGGCGGGCAGCGGCCGCGGCGTAGCAGGGCTAGGCGTAGTTTGCATGCTTATCTGTTTTTGTACAAATTTCTATCAAATATCGCCGAGTTTGTGCCAGATCGCCGAGTTTGTACAAATTCTATGAAATATCGCCGAGTTCGCGCGCTTTTCGCGGCGGCCTCGGGGGCGTCGTCTGGGAACGCAGCCGCCCTCACGCGCCAAGCAAACGCCGGTTCAGCACCTGACGGCTCTTTTTGGCGTCCTGAGGGCTCGAACGGCTGGAGATGCTCTTAACATGACTGACATGAAGTATGCGGTTGGAGATGTCCTAAACTAGATCCAGAGCAATCTCAAGGAAGCAATTTGTCTCGAGGTGCATCCATGGTCACCGTGTGCACGCGGGTGACCGACATGACATGCCATTTGGAGGCTCCTCTCGGAGGAACAGCCGGAATCGAGGACGGAGGAGCAATCGAGGTTCAAGAGAAAAACCAAACGCCACTTGCCGTGGAACTCGTGACCCGTGACCGTGAGGCAACAGGCCACATGCCGCGCGCAACGCGCGCCTCGTCCTCGTGGCCACAGACGCGCGCGATGAAGCCCGATCTCCGTGCCTGACCGATCACTGATCAGATCTCACCCTTTGCAGCGTAGTACTCAAGTCTGTCCAACACAAGTCAAGTCTGCCCATCAAGTGTGCAATGAGGAACGAAGCTTCACACCAGAGGACCGGAAGTTTGCATCAGAATGGCCTTACATTCAGACCGGAATATCCTTCGTCATTCACTCATTTGGATACGAAATTGCACGGACGATCAAGACGGGAACAAATCGGGTTTGCAGCTCTTGAGAGGAAGCGTCAGTAGACCAGTGGAGCTCACCATGGAAACAGTTCATCATCGGCGTGTTTCTGTCGCGGGACTCGTGACTGACTGACCGTAGCAGGACTGATCGGTGGACCGTCACCCTTTGCAAGCAAATTAGTTCATATAGGAAAGCAGCAGGAAAAGAATAGGAAAAACAAGCACTCGATTGAGATCATGATAGATGAGTTCGGGCCCCATATGGCCATGTGTGCTGTCTTGCTTTAGAGTACGTGGGGTTCTTCACACCCCAAAAAGAGTACTAGTGGAACCTCATGGAGCATTAGCAGATAACGACCTCGGTTCTCCACGGCATAAACCCACCTTCATTAGCTAAGCAAATCTACCTCCTTCTCGTTTTAAGATTTCTTTATCGCTAGTTTAGTTTATTTATACTAGACGGTGTAAGTAGCCGCCCTGCATGTTTTAGATGTTCTAGTATTGACAAAGAACATGCTTTACATGAGTAAAGTTTGCACGTTCATAACTCGTAGCCCAGCGGTTGTCCTATCATCGTATCAACTAGAAGGGTTGAACGTGCTTCGTTGCACCGCTGATGTTATTAGCATTTCATAAAGACAAAATTTGGTTTGGTGCGTGAGGAAGATGATGAAGTGTTTTTTTAATATAATGTGGTGTTTTGGTGGTTTTTATTGTTGATGTGATTCGGTTTATCCGCTAATCAACTAATACTAATGTGGGAAAGTTTTTTGCCCTGCTAGTCGCATGTACTATATTTGTGCTACAACATGACATGTTGGCGCTTCTTCTTTTTAGATGTTGAAAGGGTGCATAGGAGTGATGTGTTTTTACACCCTTGTTGTTGATTAATTTGAAAAATCATTGACCCAATCATAATCGTGAATCAAATCCAAAATTGAATATATTACACGCTCGACGTTGATTAATTTGAGAAATTATTGACCCAGTCACAATTTTGAATCAAATCCAAAACTGAATACCATAACTGAATGACAGAGCTGGTTGAGAAACAGTTGATCCAGTCAAAATCGTGAATCAAATAAAAAAATTAAACACCCTAATTGAGTGTGGGAAACCTCCAAAATTAAGAAGCATACTTAAATAGAGGTAACGCCGGCTTTCAGCAATCAACACTAGGTGGTACTGCATCTCATGCGACTGCTGTGCTGAACAACTGATCATGCATTAATACTAAATTGTTTTCTGGTAACAAAAATAACAATAATAATCAACACTTGTTACTTCAGCATGTGTGCATGTATGAAAAAGAACTAGAGGCTGACGTGTGCTTCACCGCACCGTTCTTCACTCGTGGGATTAACTCTTTTATGCCTGGTAGATCATTGTGGTCATTTGTTTTCTTTGAATTTTATCTATGTTGACTTGTGTTTTAGTTATGTTTTGGTGGTGATTTTTTCGGTTCGTGTATCGTGTTGGGTTGTTGTTGGAGACTAGTTGTTCCAAGAGGAGAATGTAGTCGTTTGGTGGGTGTTTTTCGTGTGTGTTCACTCGTTTCAGCATTGGTGTCAACCGATGGTGGTGGTTTGATCCTCTTGCTCCTTTTCCACATTGAAACCATGTAATTGCTGCTATAACACTCAAATTGACTAGTCATGAAGTTCTCTCTCGCACAGCTGCCTTCTTGCTCCTCTCGCTCACTTAGTCTTTTTTCCCCTCGCCCCACTGCTAGCTCGGAAAAAAATCGCCTATCATTTATTTAGAATGTTAGTTTAATTAAAAGATGGTCAAGGATTCTAAAAATATTGTGAATTTTAAAAACCTAAATTTTAGAAAATGTTCAGGAATTTCAAATATATTCATGGATTTCAAAAAAATGTTCATAAATTAAATAAATTTTCAAATTTAAAAAGAGTTCACAAACTGAAAAAATCATCATGGTAAAAATATCTACGAATGTAATAAATGAATCTAAAAAGAAATGTGAATTTTAATATATTTTTTGCTTTTTAATGCACACAAATTCTAATAAGCGCTAATGAATTAAAAAAATAAAAATAAAAAGGATAAGGAGAAATAAAACTAAACAGCTCACGAGCTTGAAATCATGCAAGCTTAGTATCTCTATAGATAGATAGATTAAGCTGAAACCGCATGAAAAAACGTTGCTATGTTCATCAGTGCATATACCATTACCAACGTTCCCGACCGCAAGATAGACAACTCTGGTGCTGGAAGACTGAAGAAACACACAGCAGTACATCTTCGTGCGTGATCCGACGAGAACCTGGCGCTCGACCTGGAAATGGAGGACGAGGAAGTCAGCAGCGCACCGCCCCTCACGAAACGAAAAGGCCCGGCGTGCTCTCTTCCCCCTCGTGCCACCATGCCGGATAAACCTCCCCGCGCCACCAACCGCCGTCCCCCTCGCGCGACGCGCACCAACCAGTTCCTGCTTTGCCCACGTCGACTGAGTCCGGCTGCCACGAAGCCACCACCGCGCGTAGCCACCACCCGCAGTCCGCTCCGTGCGATCCCGTGGCGACAGGAGCTCCGCACCCGCCAATCCAGTGGTCAACCCCGCCGTCCAGTTCTTCACCAACCAAATCTCATACCTACCTCCTCAGCTGCCTATTTAATCCCTCGCCTCCCTCCTTTCCCCTCCAAAGAGCCTCAGCTTCATCTGCAGCTGAGCTCCTCTTCAGCACATACATCTGCCGGCGTCTAGCCAGCTTACTTTCAGAATCCAGATACACATACCCCTGCCGGCGTCCAGCTAGCTCACTTGCTTTAGTACCTCTCTGCATCTTTCGATGGAGTGCGAGAATGCACACGTTGCCGCCAACGGCGATGGCTTGTGCGTGGCGCAGCCGGCGCGGGCCGACCCACTGAACTGGGGGAAGGCGGCGGAGGAGCTCTCGGGGAGCCATTTGGATGCGGTGAAGCGGATGGTGGAGGAGTACCGAAGGCCCGTGGTGACCATGGAGGGCGCCAGCCTGACCATCGCCATGGTCGCCGCGGTGGCTGCCAGCAGCGACACCAGGGTGGAGCTCGACGAGTCCGCCCGCGGCCGCGTCAAGGAGAGCAGCGACTGGGTCATGAACAGCATGATGAACGGCACCGACAGCTACGGTGTCACCACCGGCTTCGGCGCAACCTCTCACCGGAGGACCAAGGAGGGCGGCGCTCTGCAGAGAGAGCTCATCCGGTACGAATTAAACCGCAGAACCAGTTCTACTTCTTGTTAAGCATTTCTGTTAGTAGTTATGTGTACCAGACTATGAATTGAGTTATGGAAACCTTATTTTTTCGTGATTGCTTTTGAGTTCAGATTCCTTAATGCGGGAGCCTTCGGCACCGGCACCGACGGTCACGTCCTGCCTGCCGCGGCGACGAGGGCGGCGATGCTCGTCCGAGTCAATACCTTGCTCCAGGGATATTCAGGCATCCGCTTCGAGATCCTGGAGACGGTCGCCACGCTTCTCAACGCCAACGTGACACCATGCCTGCCGCTCCGGGGCACGATCACCGCATCCGGTGACCTCGTCCCGCTTTCATACATCGCGGGCCTGGTCACCGGCCGCCCAAACTCCATGGCGACCGCTCCAGATGGCACCAAGGTTAATGCCGCCGAGGCATTTAAGATTGCCGGCATCCAACATGGGTTCTTCGAGCTGCAACCTAAGGAAGGCCTAGCCATGGTGAATGGCACGGCAGTGGGCTCAGGGCTTGCATCCATGGTGCTTTTCGAGGCTAACATCCTTAGCCTCCTTGCCGAGGTCCTGTCAGCCGTCTTCTGCGAGGTGATGAACGGCAAGCCCGAGTACACCGACCACTTGACCCACAAATTGAAGCACCACCCTGGACAGATCGAGGCTGCCGCTATCATGGAGCACATCCTTGAAGGCAGCTCCTACATGATGCTCGCGAAGAAGCTCGGTGAGCTTGACCCATTGATGAAGCCAAAGCAAGATAGGTATGCACTCCGCACATCACCGCAGTGGCTTGGCCCTCAGATTGAGGTTATCCGTGCTGCCACCAAGTCGATCGAGCGGGAAATCAACTCCGTCAACGACAACCCACTCATCGACGTCTCCCGTGGCAAAGCTATCCACGGTGGTAACTTTCAGGGCACACCCATCGGTGTGTCCATGGACAACACCAGGCTTGCCATTGCTGCGATTGGCAAGCTCATGTTTGCCCAATTCTCAGAGCTGGTGAACGACTTCTACAACAACGGTCTTCCCTCCAACCTCTCCGGTGGGCGCAACCCAAGCTTGGACTATGGCTTCAAGGGTGCCGAGATTGCCATGGCCTCCTACTGCTCCGAGCTTCAGTTCTTGGGCAACCCTGTGACCAACCATGTCCAGAGTGCGGAGCAGCACAACCAAGATGTCAACTCTCTTGGTCTCATCTCCTCAAGGAAGACCGCCGAGGCCATTGACATACTCAAGCTCATGTCCTCAACATTCTTGGTCGCGCTGTGCCAGGCAATCGACCTCCGCCACCTTGAGGAGAATGTCAAGAATGCTGTCAAGAGTTGTGTGAAGACTGTGGCTAGGAAGACACTGAGCACCGATACCAATGGCAATCTCCACAACGCACGCTTCTGCGAGAAGGACCTTCTGCTCACAATCGACCGTGAGGCAGTGTTTGCGTACGCAGACGATCCTTGTAGCGCCAATTATCCACTCATGCAGAAGATGCGTGCAGTTCTTGTGGAGCATGCCTTGGCAAATGGTGAGGCTGAGCGCGACGTGGAGACATCTGTGTTTGCTAAGCTTGCCACGTTCGAGCAGGAGCTTCGGGCAGTGCTGCCAAAGGAGGTTGAGGCTGCCAGGAGCGCCGTGGAGAATGGCACTGCCGCACAGCAAAACCGTATTGCCAAATGCCGGTCGTACCCGCTCTACCGATTCGTGCGCAAGGAGCTTGGAACGGAGTACTTGACTGGAGAGAAGACAAGGTCTCCTGGCGAAGAGGTGGACAAGGTGTTCATTGCCATGAATCAGGGCAAGCACATCGATGCACTGCTTGAGTGCCTCAAGGAGTGGAACGGCGAGCCCCTCCCTATCTGCTAAATAGAGGATCGAGAAAGTGAAGAGTAGTGTGCTTCAGATTTCTGAAGGCTCTTATGATAATACTGTTTTTTCATTATATATTCTAAAAGTTGATGTTTACAATGTTCTTCTAGAGCTGCCAATGTATTGCCAAAGATTGCAATTGCATGACTTGGTAGTGTTGGGTAGCCAGTAGAACTTTTATGATGTACGTAAGTTAAAAGGGCAGCGTGTGTGTTAACTTTTCATGATAAATTTACTGCCTCCATTTTTTGGGATCAACTGGTCCTCGTGACGATAGTCCAAGAACCAACGATTGGAATTTCTTATGGTGTGTGTACGGCGATTCAGAAAGTAAAACTCATGCCTAGGTGGTCACCGGTCAGTAATAAGTTCTTTGAATTCTCTGAACGGGATGAGGGCTTCTCTGAATTCCCAATCTCCCATCTAGGTTTTGTTGTTTCAGTATTCTACTTACTAAATTTCAGTCTGGATTTCTATGGAGGGACACAACGATGTTTAACTTGGCGTTCTTCAACTATTGTACCACCGCATACCTATGAATCCATTTTTTGATTATTAATTCACTAATGATCACAGCCCATAACACAGGGTACATACACATGAAGTTTCTCTGTGCTTCTGAACATTGCACTAATTTTCAGTTCTAGTCATACGTAGGCATGAAATATATATGAAGATTGTAAGGTTGCTCACGCGGCAAAATTGACAAATTTAACCTATTGACGAAATCAAATCACAGAATGAACTGCCTGTGAAACTATTTCACGTGGTTGACCTTTTTGTGTGACGCCCGACACAAAGGCGCCACACTACACTGTGCAACGCCTCATAGATAGTCGCTACACGCCTGGCCAGCGTCGCACCGGTGTCATCCGAAAATTACTAAGTCAGTGTGCAGCGCCTGAGAGCTAGGCGCCACACTATACAGTGTAGCACCTAGCTTCTAGGCGTTGCACTAGTGGTTGCTTCATTTTATAGTGCAACCACTAGTGCAGCGCCTGAGAGCTAGGCGCCACACTATATAGTGCAGCGCCTAGCTCTTAGGCTCTGCACAATGACTTAGCAATTTTTAGGCAGTCTGGGGTGCAACGCTGGCCAGGTGTGTAGCGCCTATCTGTGAGCCGTTGCACAGTGTAATGTGGCGCCTTCGCGTCGGGCGTCACACAAAAAGGTCAGCCGCGTGAAATAGTATCACGGACAGTTCATTTTATGATTTGATTTCGTTCACAGGTCAAATTTGTCAAATTTGACTGCTCATGCATGTGGCACGTGCTTGTATTCTACTCCCCTTTGGTGTTCTTCAATCTACACGCATCAATAGCTCCACGCATACATTGACCATACACGAGATGTGTATGTATGTCCCTCTGCACCGGCCATCGTACCCTGCCAACTAACACGTCTGTGTTGCATGAAATGAAGATGTCAACTAGCAGTGTCCTAATTTCGAACTCAGTATGAGAAACAGAAAGCAGTCTGATGTCTACTACACAACCTTTTTTTTGTAGACATTGTTGGTCCTCCAAGTGCAGAGGTTTGTAGGACGGTAGCAATTTTCCCTCAAGTGGATGACCTAAGGTTTATCAATTCGTGGGAGGCGTAGGATGAAGATGGTCTCTCTCAAACAACCCTGCAACCAAATAACAAAGAGTCTCTTGTGTCCCCAACACACCCAATACAATGGTAAATTGTATAGGTGCACTAGTTCGGCGAAGAGATGGTGATACAAGTGCAATATGGATAGTAGATATAGGTTTTTGTAATCTGAAAATATAAAAACAGCAAGGTAAAAATAATAAAAGTGAGCACAAATAACGTTATTGCAATGCGTTGAAACAAGGCCTAGGGTTCATACTTTCACTAGTGCAAATTCTCTCAACAATAATAACATAATTGGATCATATAACTGTCCCTCAACATGCAACAAAGAGACACTCCAAAGTCACTAACAGCGGAGAACAAACGAAGAGATTATTGTAGGGTACGAAACCACCTCAAAGTTATTCTTTCGGATCGATCTATTCAAGAGTTCGTACTAGAATAACACCTTAAGACACAAATCAACCAAAACCCTAATGTCACCTAGATACTCCAATGTCACCTCAAGTATCCGTGGGCATGATTATACGATATGCATCACACAATCTCAGATTCATCTATTCAACCAACACAAAGAATTTCAAAGAGTGCCCCAAAGTTTCTACCGGAGAGTCAAGACAAAAACGTGTGCCAACGTCTATGCATAAGTTCACGAGGTCACGGAACTCGCAAGTTGATCACCAAAACATACATCAAGTGGATCACGTGATATCCCATTGTCACCATAGATAAGCACATGCAAGACATACATCAAGTGTTCTCAAATCATTAAAGACTCAATCCGATAACATAACTTCAAAGGGAAAACTCAATCCATTACAAGAGAGGAGAGGGGGATAAACATCATAAGATCCAACTATAATAGCAAAGCTCGCGGTACATCAAGATCGTGCCGAATCAAGAACACGAGAGAGAGATAAAAACATAGCTACTGGTACATACCCTCAGCCCCAAGGGTGAACTACTCCCTCCTCATCATGGAGAGCACCGGGATGATGAAGATGGCCACCGGTGAGGGATCCCCCCCGGCAGGGTGCCGGAATGGGTCTAGATTGGTTTTCGGTGGCTACAGAGGCTTGCGGCGGTGGAACTCCCGATCTAGGTTATGTTTTGGATGTTTGGGTATATATAAGAGTTTTTGGCGTCAGGAACAAGTCAGGGGGGTCTCCGAGGCGGCCACGAGGTAGGGAGGCGTGCCCAGGGGGTAGGGCGCGCCCCCACCCTCGTGGGTGCCTCGGGACTCTTCTGGCCCATCTTCGATGGTCCATGGGCTTCTTCTGGTCCAAAAACAATCTCCGTCACATTTCAGGTCAATTGGACTCCGTTTGGTTTTCCTTTTCTGCAATACTCGAAAACAAGGAAAAAAACAGAAACTGACACTGGGCTCTAGGTTAACAGGTTAGTCCCAAAAATATATAAAATAGCATATAAATGCATATAAAACATCCTAGATGGATAATATAATAGCATGGAACAATCAAAAATTATAGATACGTTGGAGACGTATCACAGTCAAGTAGTCATCTTCAAACCGTGTTTTTTTTCTTTGTATTTCCTTATTCAATCCCGAAAAGAAATTGTATTTCCTTAAAAGTCGGTGTTTTGTAATCTTCCTATAAAGCTGCTAGTTTGTTGCCAAAAAATACAATTGCATGCTTTGGTAGTGGTAGGTAGCCAGTAGAACTTCTAACATGTAAGTTAAAGGGTACAATGATATACTGCATTCCTTCCGGCCAACCGATCTACCTTCCCGCTGAAGTATCTCGGATTGCCACTGTCGGTCAAGAGGCTAAATAGGATCCACTTCCAGTACCTGGAGGACAAGATTGTGGCCAAGCTTACTCCATGGCTGGGCGTGCTCATGGCACCTCCGGGAAGGGCGGTGCTGGTCAAGTCTGTCATCACGGCTATCGCTATATACTATATGACAACGTTAAACCTACCGATTGAGGTCTTGGAAGAGATTGATTCTCTTCGCCGAGCCTTTCTTTGGGCTGGCTGTGACAAGGTCACTGGTGGCAAATGCAAGATCAACTGGATGCAGGTCTGCAAGTCCAAGGTTCATGGGGGGCTGGGCATCTTAATTCTAAAGAAGTTTGCGTCTGCGCTTCGCATCTGGTGGCTTTGGGCAGAATGGTTGGATCCGCCGAAGCCGTGGGTTTGCTTGGGCAATCCTTGCGACGAGAATGATAAAAACATTTTTGCGGCTGCCACCAAGGTGCTTCTCGGCAATGGTCTTCGGGCCTCTTTCTGGGAGTCCGCTTGGCTCGATGGTTTGAGGCCCACAGACATCGCGCAGAAGATTTTTGATCTATCAAAAAGAAGGGGCTGTTCGGTTCAAAAGGCATTGCAGAATAATTTCTGGGCCTACCAAATTAACACGGACGAGATCACCTCCAGTAGACATCTGACCAAGTTCACCAACCTTTGGGAGAAGATTTCTACGGTGCACCTAAACCCCGAGATGGCTGATTCTATTTCCTAGAAACTCACTAACGATGGCATTTACTCTGCATCCTCGGCCTACAAGGCCCAGTTCCTGGGTTTGGTTGACTCCAACATGTAACAATTGGTGTGGAAGATCTGGGCTCCCCCCCAAATGCAAATTCTTTGCTTGGCTAGTTATCAATAAAAGGATCTAGACGGTCGACAGGCTTCAACGCCGGGGTTGGCCTAACTGCAACCGTTGCCCCCTATGCAAACAAGAATCCGCGGCCCACCTACTGTTCCAGTGCCGCTACACGGTTCGAGTTTGGGGAATGATCAAGTCTTGGCTTAGCTTGGTGGATGTGCACCCTTCTACTTGGATGGCCATCCATTCGGTAAAGGCCTGGTGGAACCTTATTGATTCCAATATGTCGCAATCTAGACGGCCGATGATGTCCCTCATTATGCCTATCTCGTGGGAAATTTGGAACGAGAGAAACGCACGTGTGTTCCGTAACACCGCGGTGCCGGTAGGGGTTCTTGTTGCTAGAATCAAAGATGTATCCAAGCTATGGTGTCTTGCAGGGGCAAGGTATTTGAGTAATATAGTGCCACAAGAGTAATGTGTTGTAATTCGGCTTTTTGGCCAAAACCTCTAAACCTTCTTCTTAATCCATGAAAGTGGCAAATCTTTTGCCCAGTTTCAAAAAAAGGATACAATGCCTGATAAATATTCATGATAAATATACTTGTCCCTTTTTCTAGATCAATGGTCTGGTGGTTCTTGAGGATACTTCAAACAGTGCAAAGAATCTATTGTGTTTACATGACCGCAAAGAATCTATTGTTGTTATGCCATAAAGTCCATGGACATGATAAACCAACATAGACAGGGATCAGGAAGTTAAAATGGATGGAGTTCTGGAGCGGGAAAATTGTATAAGGACCCAGTGGTGATGGAAACTGATAGCACGACAATGGGGACGGAGCTCCAGGAAGGCTTAACGAACCGATCCAACTGTTTCTCCCTGTTGGTTGACATAAAAACGAAGCTTCTAAACTTCCCATGTGAGATCAACATCGTAGGGAGGAATTGTAATAGTCTGGCTCACGAACTGTCAGCTAAAGCAAGGAGGAATGGTAATCTGACGTTGATAGGCAAGGTTCCCGATACTCTTCAGAAAGTCTATTTGCTCGATTGTAACCCAACCTCTCGGTAGACTACTCATTAGTTCTAAAAAGAAGTTAAAATGGTTCCTACGTAGTAATATAGTCACTGGTCGTTGTTATCTCCGTAGTGGCTAGTTCCGCTTTCGTCGACAAAATGTGATGGCTTCTCTGAATTCTCAGTCTTGTACCCACTTGTTCCTATTTAAGTGTTCTATTTACCAGCTTCAGTCTGAAATGTAAGATGAGCACATAATATGATGTTCTCCTAACTTGGTGCTATGAACATATTTAATTTGGATAGAAGATTTTCAATTCTTTGTTAGCGGCCGAACACAAAATAGTTTCTTTCGTCAATGAAAATGTTCACTAAACCAAATATCAGGTTCACATGTTATTTAAAGGGCACTAAAAAATAAGCACACAATATGAATTGCCATACATGCCTCGCTAAAACCCTGCCCTCATGTGGCAAAGAGCCCTCTCATCTATGATTAAGATTTGAGGAGAAATTGAGGGAGTAATATTTTTGGGTTGTTAGGATTCTTAAGCACACTCAACACATGTAGTTGTTCGTTCAAGGGAAAAAATGCAGTTGTTCGTGAAATCTGAATTTTGACCAATGTTAGTAAGTCAATGGTCAACAACTTGAACAATGATGATTTGGTGGTGGAGTTGTTGGCAACTATAGGTCAAGTCAAATATTAACATCCTCGCAGAACAAGTCTAGCGTCAACAAAGATGAGGTCAAAATTAGGCAATTGCCAGTCTTACGTCCTTAGCACCCATGGTGCGAGAATGTTTCAGGAAGAAAATTGTGGATATTCCCTGATTAGCATGGGCGTTGATGTTCAACTTAATTTAAGCCACCAACCAAATGATTTCAAAAAATCTAGTTTATAACTGAAGATCACTAAAAACATCTAGCTATAATAATTTTGAGGAATTTGCATGTTTTTCGCTTCGGCAAACAGCCAGTTTAACTAACTTCACTAAAACCGCGATATTACAGAGTGAACTTTATTCAGCCTGGACTTGCACGGATGTAAATTACATATGAATTAATCTAAAGTTCTTCACTCGTTCAGAGAAACTGCTTCCACAACTCGATTGTCCACGTGCATTTTCACCTCCAGAGATTCACATGTAGTGTGATCATATTGGGTATACTGATACAAGCCGGGGTTCTTTTCCTTCGTCGGATCAGGTCCTCGACGATCTCTTTCTATAGACTCAAGCTCAAACAAGAATGTGCACATGTCTGCACGCATTGGACCGCCCTGTGTTTGTAAGAGCTGACCGATTGGCTACGGAAAAGACGCTCCCTGACTTCTCATGACCAAACCACTTGGAGCGACAGCTGCACGTCGGCCCTCGCCGGTAAGGTCCGTAAGGGTTGGTTTCTTCTTTAGAGTGAGCTTGTGCTGCAACCCGATCCCCCCTGCTTTCCTCGCCCTTTGTTGCACCCCCCGCCGGCTTCCTGTCATTCAACTCGCTTCCTTAGCTCTAGCCCTAGCTTCCCTCCCAGCTTCGTTCCCTGGCTTGGTCTATGGATGGTTCCGAGTTCGAAGATGCTATGTTGGCCAAGTATGGGTGCGGTATGGTTGAGGCTGTCACCGGACGCTGCCGGCATGCTGGCGTGCTCGCTACAGTCCTCACCGACGGTGTGCTGCTCTCTCCTAAGGCTTTCGCTTCGCTCTTGGTCAGTTGGTTTGGGGTATGGGCCAACGGCTATTGCGTTCAAACGCGCCGGCGTGGCACCTTCCTCTTCTAGGTCGCACATGAGTACATTGCCAAGGAGATCGTGCTCCACAAACCCTGGAGCTCTGGCTTCCTTTCTGTTAGTATGTCGCTTTTCGCCCTGGAGCCTTCTGCGTGTCGTGAGGTCTCGTCTAGCCGCCTTGGCGCGCGCGGCTGGATCTGGCAGGCTAACGCTCTCTTGCCTTCTGTCCTTGGGCCGCGCCCCTCGTGCTCGTCTCATCTGCGCCAGGTTGGCAGTCAATCGATAGCGCATGTCCCGCATGGCCAGATTTCTGCGGATCCCGTCATCGCTTTGCACGGGTCGTGCCCTCGCGCATGCAGCTGCGCGCCTACATGCAATCAATTGCATGCTAGCCCTTTCCCCCATAATCCTGGCCTTTTGCTGGCACCGCCTCCTGGTGACCAACCCGCTGTTGTTCAACGCTCGGATTCCTCCGTAGCTGTTGGCAACGCTTCGGCTGCCACCCCCGGCTCCCCTTCCTCTCCTCTGACCGCGCCTGGCGTCCCCAGCTATAGAGAGGTGCTGCTGTCTAATGCAGATTCACCGTATCCACCTCCTGCAAGCTTGGGTTCTGCACCAAATCGCCCTTTTCGATTTGGAAGGCCTAAAGACCTGTCCCAGCGCTGCTTCCGATGCCTCGCCTACAGCCACCGCCGCCGCGATTGCCGGGATCCGGCTGTTTGCTGGACGTGCCGCTTAGTTGGGCATTTTAGCTATCAGTGCCTTCTCTGTTTCTTTCACTCTCCTTCCAGCCGCTCCGCCCCGGCCTTAAGTACCAGCCCAAACCCATCCGCTCACCCCACTCTCGCCCTCGACTAGCCTTCTCCCTCCCGCGCCCTCGCTCCTCCTCATAGCTCTTCTAGCCCACCCTCCCCTCTCATGGAGCCTGTTGTGCATGGCCGCCCCTCCTCCCTGGATGTGCACTACCCCATGGTGCCGGACCAAAACTCCCTCGTTTGCCTAGTCAACATCACCCCCCCGAAAGCTGCCTTCTTGCCTTGGCTCAAATTCGTTTTCCGTCACCACCTTGGCATCACGGCGGTGCGCTTCGCTGATGCCACTGTGGGGACTGCCTTCGTGATCTTCCAGCGGGAGTCCGAGTAGGTTGCGGCCCTGCGCGCCAGCCCTCTCGCTCTGGCGGATCGCACCGTTTGGATCCTGCCTCACAATGCCGGCGACAACGCCTTCTCCTTTGCCTACCGCCATGTTGTGAGCTTGTCTCTCGAGAAGATGCCTTTGGAGCTGTGGAACCGGCGTGGGGTGGCAGCGAGTGTTGCTGGATTCGCCAGCCTGTTCCGCCTCGTGCATGCTTGCCTCCATGGCAGCGAGTTCTCAAGCATCTTCGTCCTGGTTAAGGTGGAAGCTCTCCACCACATACCTCACCACCTCACCTTCCACCGCGTCGACGGCAATGGCACCTACGCCGACGTGATCATCAATGAGATCTGGGACATCGCCCGATCGCTCGGCGCACCCACTGCACCACCTTGCCGCGCTTCGTCGGGAGCGGGGGCGGGAGCAACGCGCGCTCTGCCGCACCGCCGCGCTGTGGTCATCCCCTCACTCATTCTTCCGCACCTTACACGGCGGAGGAAGGAATGGCAGACCGGGCCTTCCATGCTTTTCTGCACCCGCAGATGGCCAAGGTGGACGACTGCCTCGCCATGCTCAGGCTCTCCGCTAAACCTAAGCTCATCAAAGGCGCCACCTTCTCCTCTCCATCGGCGGACCAGATTCTGCATGAGGACGAGCTACGCCTCTGCCTCCACTCCTCGTTGTTGGCGGCTGACGTGCGCACTCCGCGTGTCACGGTCTCGTTCGACATTGACTTGCTATGCTTCTCCTTCACGCTAGAGCTCACCAATTGCCGGGCGATCACTGGGCTCATCTCGGTGCGGCCGGTGACCGTGGGCGATGTTTTTTTCCTTGCTTCAACTATCTCACAGAGGAGCTTGCGCGGGAAAGCTGCCGATCCCTGCTTTTCAAATTCTGGCCCAAGGAGGTGGGTGGTGGGCTCTGTCCGCGCACTCTGCCCTTGCTCCCCTCTGTTGAGGCCCGCAACCCGCCCAAGCCCAATGTGCCTGCCAACATTCTTCCAATGGCTGGCCCGCTGCTTTCCTCCATGGACCCAAACACCCTCCCTCCTGCGGCCCAGTTCCCAGTCCAGGCACACCTTCAAGCTCATCAGATCCTTACTACCCGGCCCATCTGCACCAGGCCTCTCCACTATATTCCTAGGGCTGAGCCAGGGATCCTCCCCACTAACCAGCCTTCTCCAGTGATTGCCACTGACCTCATCCATGGCGCTTGTGCGGCGCTCCCCCCGCATGTGGCCACCGTCTTCTGCAGTTGTCGCGATCTGCCGCGCGAGCCTGCAGCAAATGACTTCTTCGCCTCTAAGGCCGTGCTGCAGCTCCTTCCTCCCGCCCCTGGTTCTGCTGCTGTCACACCAGGCGCTCCGGCCATGCTGGATCTTAACTTGGATCTGCGGGGGTCGGACCTGCCTCTGGTGGAGAACGACGTGATCGCCCCCAGTCTGGTGGCCGCTCCTGTGGGGTGGCACCGCCTGCTGCCTCGTCCCCGCGGCGCAGCCCGCGCATTCAGCAGGCATACGATGGGGTTCAGGTGAGCCCGGTGGAGTGTGCCGCCAAGCGCAAGGCGATGGAGTCTGGCTCCAGCTCCAGCAGCGGCCCCTCCCGACGCCCGGGCTCCTCCAACCGACGCAAGAAGGCCAGGGCCAAGGCGCCGGCTGTGGCCGGCCTCCTGGAGCTTCCTCTACTTGCGACCCTGACTCCACTCACCAGGAGCAAGCTCAAGCTGATCGCCCAAGGCTGTGACCTCAACGCCTCAGCCATCCTCGACCAAGCCAGGACCCGCGCGGAATCTGCTGCTTTGGGCGAGGCGCCTGCCTCCCCTTCTGTCAGCGCTTCCTCTGCTTCCTCTGTGCGCATCCTCGACACCCCAAATGCATAATTCCTCTGCTGTCAGTCGGTGGTTGACGCTTGAGACCGCCGTTTTGCTGTCATCTATGTTTGTTAGTGTTTCATCTTATCTAGTCCAGGATTTGCAATCGAGTCGTAGTCGTGTGCCTGCTGTCTTTGTAGTGGTTGTGGCTATCTGCTTCAGTCTGTACTGCTCTAATATGTATCGAGTTTGTTTCCTTTCCAACAAGAGATATCATGTTTGCTTTCTGCCCCATGTTTCTTCTAGCTTTCTTATGCTTTGCTTGCTCTTTCTCTCAGGTTGCTTGCACAATGTTTCTCTATGAAGATACTAAGCTGGAATGTCCGCGGCCTCGGTGACGACGATAAGTGTTCGCTCGTCCGTGATGCCATAACTTCTTGTTGTCCTAGTGTCGTGTGTTTGCAGGAAACGAAGCTGGCCTCCCTCACTCCGTTCAAGTTGAGATCGTTCCTACCCATGAATTTCACAGATCACGCTGTTACTCTGTCTGAAGGCACATATGGGGGGATCCTGGTGGCGTGGGACTCCTCAAGTGTTTCTGGGCAAGTTGTTGCTGAGCACAGATACCACATTACGGTCAAGTTGGGTTCTACTGAAACTAACTGCCAGTTCTTGCTCACTGCTGTGTATGCACCCTGCCTGAGCACCGAGCGGTCTACGTTTTTTGAGGCAGTTTCTGAAGTGGCAGCCGATTCCGACACACCATGGGCCGTTTTGGGAGACTTCAACATGTACAGATTCTCACACGAGAAATCAAGGGGCCGGATTTGTTGGACTACTATGGAACATTTCAATTCTTGGATCAGAGAGCATGGCTTGGACGACATCCCAATTGAGAACAAGTTGTTTACCTGGTCCAACAAGCGAAGCTCACCAACTTTGGTTCGTCTAGATCGTGCTCTTGTTAATGCTGCCTAGGGTCTAAACTTTATGCAGACTGCAGCCTCTTGCCCGCCCTCTATTACCTCGGATCATGCTCCGATCCTGCTTCATTTCTCTGCTAACACTCCCAAGAGCAAGCTCTTTCGCATGGAAAACCACTAGTTGGAAATGGAAGAGTCAAGAGAGCTCATTATCAGTTGCTGGAGCAGAGGGCTTAGACACATCTCCTCCACCCTCATCAACTTTAAGATGAGGCGGCTGCGGGCTGCCCTACGACAATGGAATCGACGCAAAACTTGTCTTCGTGTGCTGATTGAAAACAACAAACATGTTGTTTGCTTCCTCAATGTTGTGGAGGAGAGGAGGCAATTGTCTTGTTTGGAAACTGTTTTCAGGGAAGTCGCTTCAGCCAAGGCAGAGCAGATGATATTATGGCAAACCGCGATTTAGCGTCGCAGGGCCAAAGTGAGGTGGTGTGTATCCGGGGATGAAAATTGCAAGTTCTTCCACGCAGCGGCCAACTGCCAAGCCCGTCATAATAAGGTTAAAGTCCTAATCCACAATGCGGTCGAGCACTACCAGAACAACCAGAAACTTGGCATTGCAACTGAGTATTTTTCTGCGGTTTTGGGACAGCCGGTTGTTTCTTTGCCAACAGTACAGCTTAGCTCCTTGTACACGGCTATGGATCTTTCTGGGCTTGCAGTTCCTTTCTCCCGGGCTGAGATTGTTGAGGCTATCAACAAAGCTCCAAATAATAGGAGCCCAGGACCAGACGGATTTACCAATGAGTTCTACAAGGTTTTCAAGCATCTCCTTAAGGATGACCTAATCAGATTCTTCAAAGACCTGCACAGCAACAAGGTCAACCTTGATGGTATCAATACTGCCTACATCACTTTGCTGCCCAAAAAGGATACGCCCTTGGAAATAAAGGACTACAGACCCATCTCTCTGGTTCATAGAATGCCCAAGCTAGCTTCCAAGATCCTGCAGCACTCTGACATTCTTTGCTACCAGTGGTTCACTCTGCAGTATCGCCAGATAGCTATACCTCTTGGGGCTTTCAGCAGAGATACTGCCATGTGGCGTGGTTTCAAGGATCATATCCCCATGGTCATAAACTCCTCACGCTGGACTCTGGGCTCGGGCAAGCTCATTTCCTTCTGGCATGATCATTGGGTCGAAGCAGGCAGGCTCTTCTTGCTGCTCCCTGTTCTGTACTCCTTTGCCAGGAACCATTGCTACTCGGTTAGCTTGCAGTTCTCAGACGGTGCTTGGTCAGTACAACTCCACCCCAATCTCTCCCACTCTGCTGAGCGTGAGCTACTGCTGCTGCAAAATCTTATTGCTTCTCTAGCTCCCGACGGTTCATGCGAAGACATGCGTACTCCCTCAGTTTTTTATAAGCAAAACAGCACGGCCTACTTCTACCGTCTGCTGACCTTCCGTGGTGTTTCTTGTACCTTCCATGATTGGGTCTGGGATACGTCGATTCCCTTGAAGCACAAAACCTTCCTCTGGTTAGCTTTTTGGGGCCGGCTAAACACCAGAGACAGCATGATCAAGAAGCATTGGACGACCGTTGCTGCATGCTCCGGTTGTGATCTATGCCCAGCAGTGGAATCGGTTCATCATATAATGTTGCACTGCAGGGCGGCATCTACACTATGGCATCACATGCGCTTGGCATCGTTGGCTGACAGGTCGCTAGATATACTATCCTTCGTCCAACAAGCTGCTGCTCATCTACAGTTCAAGCGCAAATGGAACATGGCTTTTGCTGCACGTGCCATCACTCTCTGGCATGCACGAAACGATCGTGTTTTCAACTCACGTTCATGGGCAGACTCTTACGTAAGATATTATGCTGTAGATTTGATCTGCCTTTGATGCTGCAGGACCAAGAAGCAACAAGATAAAGAGGACCTCACGTTTTGGCGCAATCTTGTAGCAACATAGTCACATAGTTTCTTCCTATTGTTTCTCTCCTACCTGCCTCAACCCCTCTCTTTTATCGGTTCTTGTTGGGTTTGCACTAAAGTGCACCCCACAAGCTTCATGTAACCGTTCGTTGTTCCTCAGGCTACGGCCTGTTTTGAAATATAAAGGAGGCTGGAGCCCCTTTCTTTTTCAAAAAAAAAACCCTCAGTGGTTTCAACTTTCAAGGAAGCAATTTCCGTCCCATGCGTGATCACGGTGTGCACGCGGTGACCGACCATGACCAGGCCGGACACATGACCAGTGTACACCGGCCGGGTTCCCCTCGGTGGAACAGCCGGAATCGAGGCTCAGGAGAAAAACCAAACGCCGCTTGCCGTGGAACGCGCGAATCCGTGAGCACAAATCACTGATTAGAACGGCACATGCTGCAGTTGGAGCCTCTCCATAGTTGAACTCTTTGCCGTGTACGTATATAAGATTCCAGAATATCTGGTCAACACAAGTAAAGTCTGCACTGAGGAGCGAAACTACACACCGGAGGCCGGAAGTATGCATCAGTATGGCTTTACATTCAGACCGGAATATCCTTCGTCATTTACTCATTTGGAGATGGAAATTGCACGGACGACCAAGACGGGAACAAAAGCGGGTTCCAGATCTTGAGACGAAGCTTCAATAGATCAAGTGGAGCCGAAAGTGCTATTCTGAGCCCGAGCTCAGATGCACCTGTTATCCTGACCATTCTTCAGCGCCAAGATTCGCTCCAGTGTGTGTATTTCACAGTGTATTCTCAGCAGTATTGGATGCTTTTCCAGAGGATAGGGCCCACCCACCTACCGCATTTATTTTAACGGCCACCCCCCCCCCCCCCCCCCGCCGCCCCCCTCCCGCTACTCATGCTCAGACTTATGAAGTTTTAGTTGCATTTACCACAAAACGAATGTCGAACAGATGCCTCCATCTTATTTTCCATTTTCCATACACGCGAGCATCTTTACCGACAAGCATCCATGAAAATGCTATCCACCCATGCTTTGTCAGCTCACCATCAGGGCCAAATTGATGTATGAAATCATCCCCACCCAGGACAATGAGGTACATGACCAGGTGTTTGAACCATTTCCTGCGTGTAGATTCCCAATTAGGTCTGGACACATGTACTAAATGGCATAGACAAATCTGGCAAGTAGTCATCAGAAAACAACTACCCACCTGTCACGATCACTCGGTGTGCTGTGCACCATCTTGTCGTAGAACCGCACCACGTCCTGAGCAGTGGGTATATCATGCTTAAGTCCGAATTTCCCAGGGAACTTCTCACCCATCTCACCCTTAACCTCAATCCTTAGTATTCCCTCTGGAAACCTCAGATTTCTTGACAGTATCTCTGATACCGGCACTGAAATTTTCAGAAACATTGCATATAAGCATGCAAATAAATTCCCAATCTCAACCAGACAAGCTAATGTATTAAGCTACAAACTTATCATTGGAAACAACGTCTGGTCACCTGTTGCTCCGTGGTGCCGAGCAGCTGCTGAACCATCCATTCCTGTCACATGTGAACATATTATTACACTACTTGAAAATAGAACCAATGGTATTCGCTGTATACTTCAGGTAAATCTCAGAACCCTGTGTTTTACCTTGGTTAGAATTTTGTACCCGATGTGGCAACTGGGTCGAGCTTCCCCCAACTTCCGTCACTGTCACTTTTTTTGTGAAGTATTATATAATTGAAAACGAAATAAGGTGCATGAAAAAATTACTTTTCTCATTTTTCATGTGCATGAGAGCTCACCAGTTCTCCCTGCAAACGTATCCCCAGGGATACTATCATGCCTATGGAGTCTGCCAACAGTGACAGGTTCATCATCAGGACCTATGTCCACGCCAGCTACAAGACACACCAACAGATCAACTCAGATTAACCGATCCAATGTTATCAATAATTCAACGCCCGTGTAAACATGCCCACTCACCAGCATGGCCGTGTACTGGACCAATAGGATCCACTACATTAGCTTCAGTTATGCCATCACTAACTGGACCAGCAGCATGCGCCCGTACCACGCCACCACTGACAGTGTTGCCAACAACTGTAGATTTTTCATATAGGTAATCTTCATCTCATATTTTTCAACACATAAAAAATGAAGTGCACGTTATCGCAAAATTGACATTTTACCTGTACCCTGTGTAGCTGGTTCCCCATTGTCCTCACCACTAGCATCGTTCCCGTCGTCAGAACTGCTATCATCAGTTTCAGAGCTGTGCGTTGGACAAATTGTCTGAACAACATTCGAGAACTTAACTCTTCTTCGGTGCTTACTCTCTGCCTTTCTTGATTTCCTTGTCTTACGTTTCTTCTGGGGGGCAGCCCTCCTCCCTGCAGAATCAAACACAATTTTCGCAAACATATGTTAGATAGAGAAGTATCAATTTTTCTCCGTTTCACTTGTCTGATTTAATTAGATTTTACCTCTTTTTTGTCGATGCATGGATACGCCACTCCGACAGTAGTAATAATCATCTAAGCTGGTCTGAACCACTACATCTACAGGAAGAAATATTTGTCAGGTTCTCATCAGCACGTCTTGCTTGCAGCGCGTACTTATGAATCGTTTTTTTCGATCACATACCTGAACCTGATGATCGCCCTGCCATCGCCCTTGTCCCCATTGAACCAGCAAAACCCACACGAGAAGAGACGATCTTGATTTGCTCGTCAGTAGCTGCAGCAGAAACATGCAAGGATGAGTACCCCTATACAGTTCCAATCATTTTCTCATGGACCGTCTAATTTTTCACATGTTATGTTTCTACTCACCGTTGCGATCATAAAGCTTCTCTTATATTTCTGCTACATGAGTATCATTAGCCACTTGGTCCCTTGCGTCCTGATCAATCTCCTCCTGAATCTTCTTAGCAACTTCCTCATCTTTCGCATGGCGCTCTTTTCCTTTCCTTCCTTCATCCTCC
Organism: Aegilops tauschii subsp. strangulata; assembly: GCF_002575655.3. Lineage (NCBI taxonomy): Eukaryota > Viridiplantae > Streptophyta > Magnoliopsida > Poales > Poaceae > Aegilops > Aegilops tauschii. The sequence continues at coordinate 484,680,528 of NC_053036.3, forward strand.
AGAATCTTCCTTGCCACTTCTGCGTCATGCTTTTCTTGTTCCCTTAGCCTTTTGTCAGTGTCCACCTTATTTACGTGATCATGTCCAGACCACATTTCAAAATCAGACTCGTGATGGCTATCAATGTCAACTCCATACGAAACTCCTCCTGGAGCAACCAATGATAAGTGCTGGTTGGCATCAACGGTTGTTTCCTCTAGCACGTCTGCAGTCATCATGGGTCGCTTAGTCAACATACAAAAATTCATTCTGCTGAAACATTTGAAATCATGGTCTGAAGCTGCATTGCACACTCCACGTCGATGTCGACAACACGAGGCTGTTGAGTGCAATGCACGTCAATCTCATCCTTCACAGTCACTGCCTCAACTTGCATTGCCGTGATCTCTTGCAGAACAGTGTCCATTTCACTAGCAGCAGCTGCATAGTCCAACAGGCCTATCTTTTTTGTTTACGTGTCCAAAATAAATAAATTACGTACGTGCTTATTTTTCAGACATGACATGGAATACCTGATGTTCGCTCGACAACATCAGTTCGAGCCCTTTTTTGTCTTGAACCCACATTTCCTTGATTCGCTACTCGGGCGTGCCGTGCAGGCCCTACAGTTTTTATCAAGTTAGGCATCCTGGTCAAACCAGACATCAAAACTACATTTTCACATCTGCGAAAGCAATACCAAAATCATACCTCCAACATCTCCCAGACGTATCCCTTCTTCAGCTCCACCCCCCAACATATCTATGAGTTTTTATTGGAAATGTTGTTAGGTATCATCTTGCTCATGGTTACATACATATAATTGCTACAATGTAGTCAGCCCGTGAGGCACTAACCTTGTCTTCGTAGGTGACGAGCAGCGTTCCTGGAGCGACGCTCACGAATTTCCTCATCATTCTCATCACTGTCGGATGACTCCATCTCAGATTCTATAGCTGCCGCCTTCTTGCCTTTCTCTGCTGCACTTATCCGAGTAGACCGCCTAAGTGGGGTAGTTGCTGAAGGCGCCATTGGAGGTGGTGTTGACATCACAGTATGTTCAACACCAAGTACTCCACCTGCATCAGAAAACAACAATGCCACGATCAGTCACCATAAAGATCGTAATGGCACACCACATTCAAGTTCCTGGTTGTTTCTTAAAAATTTTAAAGCACTTACTGTGTGCGAAAGGTATTGGTTCCGCCAATGTTGTGGTCACGACGGTACATTCGCTATCCACAGCTACATCATCTTCAAAGTTCCTAATCTCTTCTACATTATCCTGCATGCTTATAACAATCAGCAATAGGCACTAAAATAACAGGAAGTCTTTCATAAATTTCAGGATGAAAGCTATCACCAGAGTAATGCTGCCTGCTACCAAAGGATGCCACTGCATCTGAAGATTAGTAATGTATCAATCAGGCCTTGTCTGCATCAGAACAACAGCTGTCAGAGTTAGTACTGTAGTTTTCATTTCTCTGAACAATTTGCACGCACACTCCTTCCATTTACAAAAGGTTGTACTTACTCTATAAGCAGCAGGATTAGCCTTGATTAGCTTAATTAGCTTGGCAACTTGGTTATGTGTGTAAGCTGCTATCCTTGGCCCAAAGCTTGGATACAAGTTATGATTCCCGAAGTCTATCCAGTCCAGAGTGAAACACTGCACAACAAACAAAATGTGTTAGAAAGGTTGTACTTTTTAGTGTTGGCAACAGCATAAGGACATGCACAATGATTGAAAGGTGCATTCCAACAACTCACTTTAAGGAAAAGTGGATTGCCACACAAGCATCCATGCTGGCGAGTACGTCCGCATGTAGCCTTCTGGCAGCCCTTCTAGCCATCTCCAACAAATAGGCTCCCCAGTTGTATGACCCAATCTGTGTTGGGTCTTGCACGACAAGCAAAATTTCTTCAGGAATGACATGCACGGACTGCCTTGGACCAATGAACGTGGCGCACACAACTATGGTGACAGCAACCATGAAAGCAACTGTGTCCTCTCTGGTCATGCAGCAAGGGTTGATCTTGCTAATGACATCTCTGCAGTCTTTCACACTAACAGCCCCCGTGCCCTCTAAGCGTAGATACCTCCTGATGTTATCCATCAGGTCAGATCTGTGAGTTGGTGCCCCGAACTCCACTAATCTACCTCTACCAGTCACCCCAAAGATCCTAACCGCATCCTGGACCGTGATTCTTCACACCTCACCGTCCCAAAATACAAATGTCATGTTTCTTGGGTTGACCCTGGAAAGCAGAGTTGCGTAGAATTTTCGATCTACAGTCCGGGCGTACCGGTTAGTGAGCAAGCTAGCTAGCCCAGTGGGAATGGCGACGCTGTAGAAGACGGGGCCGATGGTCAGCAGTGGCAGAGTAGCGAACATGCTCGAGTACGTTGCCCGCCTTCTTAGCTCGACCACCGGCGAGCCGCTCGCTGACACCACCATCGACAAGCTCCCCCAGCGCTTGTTCCTTTTTCTCTGGCTAGATCCTCCCGCCTTGTCTGGTTCATCGATCGATCTGCGCCGCTTCCGACTCCCTGGATCGTCATCGGTCGCCATATAGCTCCTGCGGTCAAACAGACATTGCCGTAGCAAGCAGCAGAGGTCACAGATGAGCTCCCAAAGGAAGAAGAACATAATATGGATGAGAGAGAGGTGCAGATATGTCGCCGGCGCATGCGCTCGCGTTACTCACCTGTGAGCCGCCTTCAATGCCGCCGGATAGCGGATCTGCGCCGCTTTCCCAGCGATAGCTCGGACCTTGTTCTCCCCCAGGCTGCTGTGAGGGAGAAGGAGTGTGGTGTTGGGGAGTGGAGTGAGCAGTACCGCAGCAGCTAGCCTAAGAGAGGTAATAGTCTCTTCGGTTTCACCCGAGGCCGCCTGCCACCTGACAACTTTTTACCACCACAGTGGTAAATACGAATCTCTCTTTTTTTATCACCCAAAGTGCTACAGTCTTAGATATTTTGGGTTACACTGGCGGGAACTTTCCCGCCCACACCCGCTGGCACGTCGGTCGGTCCACACCGAACACGAGCATACAACATTTTCGTTGTACCGTTCACTCCTGCCTGCAAGTGCACGCGTGTAATCTTTCAAAAACCAGTTCCCGATTCGTGTACCAGTTTATCCACATGGTCCCACTAGTTAGAATGGAGCATCCTAATTGAGTAATGGGTGCACAGGCAAGCACCATATATCTGTTTTGGGACCAGCCCCGGCACCTGACACGTATATACAACTGGAAACAAAGACCCGATCAGGACGATCCATTTTGCCACAAGTGACAAACCCAGAGGATGTTCCTCTGGGGCCACGCTATGAGACCACCCTGTCCGTGCGGTTCCTCCAAGCAGCACCGGCAGAACAAACGGGCGGTTGCGGTGGTGTGCGGTCGCTGAATGCACATGCAGTGATTGCAGTCTCCAAAAGGGCCACGAACAGCTAACACCTTTGACCATGGGCCCCATCTCGGGTCAGACGCATGCACATGCACCATGCAGTTCCCAAGCTCTCCTCAGGCAAATTTAATATGATTCAAACACAGCTACCACCATACATCATTGGTTTTCAGTACTTGTGCTCAATCTGCGACGCTAATCACCGTCTGACAAAACACACACCATGGTCTTACAATAACAAAGCACACATCCCACTGTACTATTTTAAACGGCTCCTACTGTACATACTCCAGAAGCACCCCGTAAACAGAAACACAGGCAATTTTCCTCTACTCGAATCCTCAGTGGCTAGCCTAGCGAAGCCGTTGACGCTTCGCTGGTGGGCTCACCACTTCTTATTCCCCATCGTCTTCACCCATCTCATACTGTGGAGCTGCCGATCCTTCCCCGTCCTCATAATCCTCGGCATCAACAATCTGGCCCCAGGCGCCTCCTTCTGGATCGTGGTCGCCACTCCCTTCGACGCCACCAGCTTCTGGTTCCACTCCAACGTTTCCTCCCACTTCGTGTTCTTCATCGTCAGATCCATCATCCAAGTATGGACCTCTACCCAAGGCACAGCTCTGCTCAAGAAGAATCAGAAATGAGAAATCAGCATGAAGCAATGAGATCAGCAAGGAGCGTTCACACACACAACACACCACGCACCTGTATTGATCCACTGGTCATATCCGATTCCGCAGGCCCAATTGAGTCGTCAACTACTACCTGGTTCACACTCCCTTCAGAATCCCTTCCGTTCGAAAGAACCCGCTTACCAATTGAAGAAGCTCAAGTAACTATCAACTGGATGCAATTAATCTGATCAAGAGATTGGTCTTGCAGTGAAGGCACACACCTCATGGTTCCTGTGCGTAGCTGCTGGCAGATTGACACCGGTCAAAATAGAACCGTATGTAGATGTCGCTGTAGCTTCCATCTTCCCAACAAGGGCAAACAATGCTGGTGGCGCCGCTGCACTGGACCCGTCCCTCGGCCTCCTCCTTTGTCTATCTTATATACCAGGAGAGGCACCTCTTTCCCGCTCAGGCGGTTCAAATTTCAAACCCCTTACCTGGGCCATGCGTGATGACACTTGGCCTCCATACCTATTGAAATTGACAAGTACATGTTATTTAATACCGAAACGACATCCCACAACCCATGACATATATTAAATATACAAGAAAACCACAGAGAGACATTCACGCATATTCGGCTACAGCCTGGAGCTTGCCCACTTCAGTACTACACTGGATCAACTCATACAGACAGCATCACATGGAAAACCATGAGGTGTGTGCCAGAAACAAGTCTGAACTTAGATAGACATAGATCCAAGAATTGAACTAAACATGAACTAAACAGTTACAAGCAATGCATCAACACTTTGATAAAGTAACACCCTAACTCAGAATGCGCCACGGACCTTTTTTACTCTTCACATACCTACAGCGAGTCTTAGTTCCATTGCTTTATTGCAATTGTTCCGCCGGTGTCCTTCCACACCACAGTTCTTGCACCTAGCAGGCTTCCTTGGTTGCTTTGGTAAATCACCACGGTCAGGGCATGTTGTTCGCTTGTGACCTTGTCTACGACAAATCGTGCAAAATCTGGTCCGTTTGCTTAGACCTTCATATGGAGCCTTCTCCCTGCTGGTAGTTGGTCGCCCCATCTCTTTCCTTTTTGCCGGAGCCAACAGTCCATCCAACCGGTTGCTTGTCCTTGACATGGAATCATTTTCCGGAAGGTTTGCAGCAAAACCCACCACATTGTCTGTCTGTTCAACAACTACAGCAGGACGGCTCCGCTCATTCACAACTGTGCCCTTATCTGCTATTCTATCCTCTAGTCCTAGACCATCTCTAATCTCTGCGAATGGGAGCATAATTGTCAAATTTGACTTGAACAGGTCCATCAAATGGTTATACGCGTCAACACTGGTGTCTCCAAGCCTAACTAATTCCATTGCATGCATATACATGGTGAAGTGCCTGTATGAGAAGGGATTGTTTTGCATACTGTCTTTTTGGTACTGAGCTAGATGAGCAGGCAGAACATCTCTGGCATCCTTTGTCCACCTCTTCACTATATGCTTCGCCGGAATTTCCTTTGCTCGAATAAAGTCTAGGACCTGAAAGAACAAGACAAGATTCATACGGTTCAGCTCGCAACTTTCATCTTCATCTTGCTGGCATAACCTACTCAATTTTCAAAATTACATATCGCACGCCTAGTTCCGACCACGCCAAAAACAAAAGCTATATTAGACTCGCCCTCCAAATGTAGGCACCAAATGATCAATTAAGTAAACTCAAATTAAACCCCGCCGGTCAAAAAGAATCCACATAGTAGTTCAAAAAACCACTAACCTTCAGAACATGGCTGCAAAGCAGCCCCATATGTGCAAACTGCCCACACTCGCACTCGAACTCATCTCCACCGTCAATCATAGTCACCTTGTAAGATACTCTACACCACTTTTCCCTTTTCTCTGCTTCGCTATGTATTGCTAGGTATGTCTTGTGTTTCTCAATCTCCTCCACCTGATAAGCTCCACACTCATACAAAATCTCCCCAAATTGTTCAAACATTGCTCGTGTGTATATTTTGCTTGCATGCCTCTCCACTGCAAGATTTGCCCTCATCAACGGCTTCCCCTGGGAAAATGGCAAAACATTGGAAATTTAAACCATTTTTATTTGCTAGTAACACCTTGATAACTAGTACAAAAATTTCCCCACTAAATTATGCACTTACGATACGAGTGCGTTTCTCCTCATAATTCTTCTCTGATTCGCGATCGAACTGAAATCTCATGTATTTCTGGACAAACATGTGCATTGGGCATCCAGGAGGCACATAATTTTTGAGCACGTGGTTTGCGCTCTCACTCCGCTGTGTGCTCGTCATTTTCGCACAAAATACCCCTTTGAAGTAAGGCTTCACCCATTTCTTACGAATTTCAAACAACTGCGTCATATAATCATGACCTCTTAGCTTGTATTTATCCAGCAGCACCTCCCAACCTTTCTCAAATTCATCTTCAGTCAGCATGTGGTTTATCACTTTGTAAAATTCAGCCCTGAATTCACTTTTCTTCGTGTACAGCGGCCCAAGTGACTCTTTTGCTTTCTTCAACACATGCCATTTACACCACCTGTGTGCTGTATTCGGCATAACCTTGCTGATAGCAAGCTCCATTGCACGGTTCTGGTCTGATATAAGAAATCAAAGTAGTGGCAAATCAATTAATCAATGCTCCCTCATAACTACCATTGATGAATATCGAAAAACTAGATAAAATCTTTTTTTTTCTACCTGTGAGTATAGTTACTGGTGCTGAGCCACCCATCATACGAAGGAACTCAGAAAAAACCCATACAAAGCTATCCTCAGTCTCATCACGGACAAGCACACCCGCCATAATGACACTCTGGAAGTGGTTGTTCACACCAACAAACAATCCAAAAGGCATGTCATACAAGTTTGTCCTGTAAGTTGTGTCAAATGTTATGACATCCCCGAAGAAAGAGTACTGCAGCCTACTGTTCCCACTTGCCCACATCAAATTCCTAATTCTCCCGTCACTGTCAGCTTGCACCCTATAGGTGAAGTGCGGATCTTTCGCACCAATCTCCGCAAAGACATCCATTGTCTTCTTCACATCATCCTCTGCGTGGTCTCGGTTAATTCTACCACAAAGACTGCGCAAAGACCTTTTTGTGAATGGGACATTCTCCATCGATCCAAAGAAACCTCCGATTATGCTATACACCTTAGACAAATTGACATTGTTCTGCCGCAACTGCTTCACAAGATCTCTTGTGTATACATCTATATGCTTGTGTGATGGCCAATGTAGTGTCTCGCCAAAGTTCGGCGACAATGAGTGGTTGTGAGTATCCTTGTGCTATGCAATATACCATCCATTATCTTCTGCCCGTAGGAGCCTTATTAAAGCTTGGCATTCGCAGCGGCAAGATCTTGTATTCTCAACCCCAGCTTTTCCCTGGGGAAATGTACCACAAAAACACAAAATTCAGTTAACGTCAGGTTTCAGCAACACCAGGAAATTGAACACTGCATACAGAAATCAATTTCTACTAACCGAGCAACCACAGACGATTTCTTGCATGCATTTAATCCTCTCTACATTTAGCCGACTCTTGCCATATCTGATACCAAACCCCTTTTCCCATGAATACAAATTGTAAAAGTCATACGCCTCTCCTACAGAATCAAAGGTCGTGCCAATAGTCGGTGTGATCACATTGTCTCCTGGATTCTCAGCATAGTTTCGAACAACCTTCTCAAATGCAGTGACACGGTTTGGGCAAGGCGGCCGACTTGGTGCAGCGGCACCGATCCTCAACCTGCAGTTACATAGCATGATTCACATTTCGACAAATTGTGCATTATTATTGATGCAAGCATAATTAAAATTCACGTAGCTGCAACAAGTCACATCATGTATTTGCCCTCAATCAGGAAAAACGTCAAACGGAAAAAGCATGATGGAACTATCACAATTAAAAGGGCAGCACAACATGGTAGATGTGCCTGACCACAATATCGTTATCAGTACAAGTTTCATTTATCAAGTTTGCTTTAAGATCAGACACCACTTGTAGCAGTGTGGTTAGCATCTAAAGGGGACTGAGTAATACAAATTCCTAACGATGCACGGCAAAAAGGGGACTTGTAGCATGGTAGATTCTTCAATATAATTAGATGCTACTGATAACCAGACTCAGTCCTCCATCATCTCAAGCACAAAAACATACAACAGGGAACACATGCCCTTTGCAAACTTTCATTACTATCCAGAGAAACAGGTATTACATAGAAAAAAAGACCTCGATACATGTCACGTCGCCCAGGTCCTAGAAACAGGGGAGACATCCATGTTTTCTACTTATCTCAATTGGACCTAACCTGTTAGGGAATGTTTTTATCAACCGCTCTTACTCCCAAATTCACACCCGCATCACTACAATATTTTGTTTTCACTCACAGCTACTGCCCATCGAATGAATCATGTAAACACATGGGTGAATTTCCTACTTCCAAACAATGCAGAGACCTCACTGCCTTGCTTGTAATAATCTACAAATAAAAATCACAAATAAAGGATGTTACCCAAATATGCCACTACTTCTCCTCAAAAGGATCAAGCCCCTGTTAACTGCCTCAATATGCAACTACTAATTCAGTTATGAGGTTCCTTCTTCAGTCCAACCTCCTAAAAAATTCCGTGCCGTCTATTTTCCTAAACCTTTTCATTCCAGTCGATAGCAACAACATATTCAGTTACTGGTATGACACAACGATCATCGTCTTGCTCAGCCCAGAGGCACATCATCAAGTAAAGTACATATGCACGCCATGAACTAACCTCTTATTCCATCCAGGAGCTCGTGGGTTCATCTTCCCAGTAGATAGCTCCGAGCTTGGTGGAGACACGTCCCTCCTCTCCTTCGCTCCTTCACTGAGCATCAACATCTGCGCCTCCCCTGTAGCTGCCGGCGGAACCTCAACCGCCAACTGATGTCCTTCCGTCACCTGCGCCGCCACCATCTTCACATCGACCGCATCCGCCCGCTCCGGTGCCGGCACCAAACTCTCCCCAACTTCCTCCAGGGAGTTAGATCTGCCCGACGCTCACGCAAATCCGCTCAGAATCACCACATTTACGGTTTACAAATCTCTAGAAGAAAGCCACATATCTAGAGTACATACCCGTCTATAGGTTGCATCAGGAACTCCATCCTTGTCGCCCTCACCTCCGCCGTCGGCGCCGCCGCTCACCACCAGGCCTTCGATAATTAGGTCAGCTTTACCCTAGCCGAAGCCACCAGACCGCGCAGTTGGTTCCTACCATGGGCCCAGCGAACGGAAAAGCTCACATTCGGGGCCACGGACTAGACGTCGAATTACTGTTCTGATCCACGGCCCAACTCGTCAACCACAAACGGACGTTTATCCGCCCGTGAAACTGCGGCCCACCACCCACGCCTGCCATCTACGTATTTCGTGACAGTGGACATTTATTAACTCGCCAACCCCTCCCGTATTTAGAACTGGCGCATATCTCCATGCTTCAGCCAACGCCCTAGATAACGGGCTCATATGAGCTCGCGCATAGATACTCCGCGTCTGCTCATAATAAAGGAATCAACAAATCCACGTGATTCTGATCACCGGCGTGTTTCCGTTCGCGGGACTTTGTGACTGACTGACCGTGGGAGGACTGATCAGTGGACTAATTAATTCATAGGAAAGCAGCAGGAAAAGGATACGAAAATACTTTAAAATAATATAGTAGTACGTGGGGTTCTTCACACCCCAAAAGAGAGTACGAGTGGCCTAGTGATCAGATAACGACTCCGTTGTCCATAGCAGAACTCCACTTTCTTGAGCTAAACAAACCTATCTCCTGTGCGGTTTAAGATTTCCTTTCCGGTAGTTTATACATACTGCATGCAGCCGCCTTGCTTGTTTTAAATGTTTCAGTATCGACGACAAAGAACACGATTTACATGAGTACACAGTTTGCACGTTCGTAACTTTAGTGCAGCGTTACCTCAAACAAAAAGCAAAAAAAGAACCCGTAGTGCAAGGTTACTCGAATTAGACTATCAATTAGGAGGTAATAGCATGCAGCATGTGTATTTCATGCTGTTGGTGTAATGAGTAACTAATTAACAAACATGTACTCCACAAACTAGGGCTTTGATTTCTAAATATGGTATTCATAGTTTAAATTTGTTCCTTGGTAAATCTCCTTTCTCCTCCCCTTCATCTCTCTTCCTCTGACCCCTCACTTGAGAGTCGCCCAGGACTGCCTGGCCCGATCCAACTCCTCGTCCGGCGGCACTGCCGGCCGGCGATGGCTACAGAGAGATGCTTAGGTCCTCCATGTGCATATTAGGATAGTAGAAGTCCTAGTTAGTCTTGGCTTTATGTCAAGGTTTGGCGCGATATGCCAACCTCTAGCTTGCGAGCGGCGTCGTTTGGTGGTCGTTGTTATCTTCTTCCTTATCCCCATGGTGGAGGGAAGAGGAGGGGCGATGGATTATCCCCCTCAATAAGTTTGCTCCGGTGCTATGACAAGTGGTGGAGGTGGTGAGGTCGCTATTATTCTCTAGCCGTCAAGGAGGTGGCAAGAAGAGATGTGGCGGATCCAAACGCTCCTTGCCTTGTCGCTGTTCTGTTGCATCGGATCTTTGCGACTGGCACATGCTTGGTTGGTCCCTATGCCGCAGGAAGAGGTTTCCCAAGTTGCCTTACTTTTGCACGAAGATCCAGATGCAAGGTGGTGAAGATGTTTTTGGGGATAGAGTGGATCTTCGACGACTGCTTTGGATTATCCTATGCATCCACTGCGGCGGTCGATGTTTAATCCGTTCCAACACGTGGCCGATTTGCTTGGCCAAAGGGCGGACAATTTTCTTCCTCCCGGCCACGATGACACAAGGGAAGTAGTGCATCCTTTAAGTAGACTTCATGGTGTGCTGTTGTGAAGACTTCAACGAACCAAGTGGTTTCGTACCCGGTGCTGACCAAGTTTTTTCTGTGAGGAGGGTTTTTTGGACCTGATTGCATTATGTATCCGTGTTTTGGGGTCCTTCTCGTAAAGTATGGGGACTTAGTTGCCATTCTTTCTAGTTCGGTTCATGCCATAAGATTCTATGTACCTTCGCTTTGATCAATATAGCATCTGGGTCCTTTGAGACCCTTTTTTGTTAAAAAAATCATTCATTACAATTTAAACTATGAAAAGAATCTGCAAAAAAGTAAAAGGAAAGAAACAACTTAACATGATACAATTAAATATAATAATATTTGCAACCAACTTAGAAGGCTCTAATGGATGATGCCTACCCAATTTTAAAACTTGACCAGTGGTCCAACTGAAAAAACCTCCAGCCGACCTCTTCTTTTATTTTTAAAGATGTTTTGGTCTTTTAGCAAAAAAAAACCAAAAAATATTCAAAAAATGGTGTTAAGACAAAAATAAACCTTTGAGCTCAAGCAACCAGATAATGAAGACCCATTACACACTTGGCTAGCTACATTTCTGATTTATTGAGGTAATACATCTTATGTGTATTTATTTGACCAGAGAGCAATATTATTGAAAAATGGCTTAAATATTTAGCCTTTTCATCTCCAATGACCCAGCTAAACCGATTGTCCGACTGGGTGAAAATTTGAACTGACAACCTCATTGATTCAGTTGTCGGTCCCCTTTTTTAAATTATGGTTGCATGGTAACATGCTCTCATGTTCACATCATAAGAATTATGGACCAAGATAGTAAATTTATTAGTTACAATATTTTTGATAACATGGAAGCATGCACATGCAACCAAATAGCTATTTAATGACTTGTATCAAGGTTTATCTATGTAGGATATATGGATTATAGTTAACACACATGGATGTCTAGTTATTAGATGCAAAACATTCCTTAAGTTTGGGTCATACTCTAGTAGATGCACAAGAATGTTATGAACTGAGCTTGGGCAGCATGATGGAGCTACCGGACAAGCTCGGACGGCTGCGATCGCGACCAAGGCGCAAGTAGAGAGGGATGGGGAATTGTTTTTGGCGCCAACTGCTAAAATATGAGTAATGCTATATCCATGGGTGGGCCAGGGGGGATTTACGGGCTGGTCGGTTGGGCTAGCACTTAAATATAGGGTTTAATTAGGAGAAATTATTTATTTATTTAGGTCAATTCCCTAAAAATAGCTATTTAGGCCAATAAAATTAAGACATATCAGTTTTTCCCTAATTATCACCTAAATCTTCCGATAAACTTTGTAGGTGGAGCATTATAGCCAAAATATATAGAGGATCTCTATCCATTCAGGAATACAGAGAATGAAAGGGGAGAATATGAGATGACACTACCCTTCACATGCTACATGCTCCAACTTCTGAAAAGTTATATTTAAATGTTTTGAAAAATTCTTTTTTTTGTGGATGCGCACAAGACATGTGACTACTAAACCTAAAAATCCCGAAAATTCGAAACACACATTGAGAAACAAAAAAAGACAAAATCTAAAATAAATTGTTTCAAAAGAAGGCAAAACATGAATAGTGTCAGAAATTACACTTTTCACATATGGATATGTCCTTTTTATTTCTCAACATATATTTCAAATTTTGATCTGAATTTGTTAGGGTTATAGATATATGTCTTCTGAAATCCACAAATTTTTTTTAGAATTTTGCGGAACATATTTATGTGATTTTCTAAATTTGTATCATGGGAACTTATGAAGGGTGGCATCACCTGATATTTACCCGAAATGAAAGACATGTTTTAGTGTCTCTTCAAAAAAAATTAGAATAGAGAGCCATAGTGAGGATTTACTAGAATGAGAACATGTGGTATTTGAACCCGAGCTCACATGCTCTATAATGAACAGTAAAATAAAAAATAAAAAAATTCTGACTTTATTGTGGTAAACATTGATGAACACTTCAACTGTGTGCAAAATTTTGTGATGAAATCACAATCGCCTAGGTCTGGGCAAAAAAAGACAAAATCAATGCTTTAGAATAACTATTATTTGGAAGCATTTTGGAGGATCGATTTTTTTTCAGCCCTCCACGATTGTCATTTCGTCACAAAAAATTGCACCCAGTTAAAACATTCATCAATGTTTATCACAGAAAAAAATCAGAATTATTTTAATTTGCTTACTGTTTTCTTCGGATTTTACTGTTCCTCGGGGAGCATGTGAGCTAGGGATCAAAAGACCACTTTTTGCTAGAATGACTCCATCTTCTCTATATAGAGATAAAACTTTTAGACGATGAGGGGGTTAGGATTTGCTATACAATTTTTTTGCGGGATGATATGAATTTGTAGTAATCGTGATTTATCAATATATTTTTTTGGAAAGAGGAGGCAAAAGACTTGACTCATTTATTAATTAAGAGAGAAGTAATATAGAGGGTAACCAAGAACTCAAAAACAAAAAGATTGTTACTCTACCGGCATCAAGTTACTCAAACGCTTCGCCTTTGCCAGAACCCGAAGCTTTGCTTCATTCCTTAAAATGTAAAAGGTGATTTACGGTGCTGTAGATTTTTTTTGGGAAGACCCTCAAGTTTCTCATTTTCCAGATTGACCAAGTGATGAGCATCACAAGGGACGCCAATGCCTTGCTAGTTGTGGCAGTTGAGTCCATCAATCACCCACGGAGTGATATATAAGCCCATTTTAGGTTGGGTCGAGGTTATCGAGACCCGAGACCCGACCAAGCTTTGATCAACCTCCAAACACACATTTCAGACAACTGGAGACATATATGATGCATGCACGTATAGAAAAAGGTGAACCTCCCAGAAAAAAAATCTTATTGTCATCAATCCATACCAACGTTGCACATAGCAAGTTAGATTCCTCGGAAACAAGATCGAAGAAACAGACATCAGTGCATCTTAGATAACTCGGAATGAAGATTAACTGAAGAAACACAGCAGCAGCGCATCTGCCTGCGTAAGCCGACGAGCACCTGGAAATGAAGGACGAGGAAGTCAGCAGGGCACCCCCTCACGAAACGATAACGCCCAGCATGGCAGCGTGCTCTCTTCCCCCGTCCATGCCGGATATCAGAGCCCTCCGTGCCACCAATCCCCGCCCCCCTCGCGCGACGCGCACCAACCAGTTCCTGCTTTGCCCACGTCGACCCAGTCCGGCTGCCACAAAGCCGCCACCGCGCGTAGCCACCACCCCCGCTCCGTGCGCTCCCGTGGCGACAGGAGCTCCGCACCAACCAATTCAGTGGTCAACCTCGCCGTCCAGTCGTCCAGGTCTACACCAACCCGCTGCCTCACACCTACCTACTACTTGCGCTGCCTATTTAATCCCTTCCCCTCCCTCCATTCCCCTCCAAGAAGAGCCACAGCTTCATCTGCAGCTACAGCTCCTCTTCGTCTTCGACACACAAGTATTTTTTTCAGGACAAAGATCAATCCAGATACACATACACCTGCCGACGTTTAACTAGCTTACTTCCAGAATCCAGATACACATACACCTGCCGGCGTCCAGCTAGCTCACTTGCGAGCTGTAGTACGTCGCTGCATATTCCAATGGAGTGCGAGAATGGGCAAGTCGCCGCCAACGGCGATGGCTTGTGCGTGGCGCAGCCGGCGCGGGCCGACCCACTGAACTGGGGGAAGGCTGCGGAGGAGCTCTCGGGGAGCCATTTGGATGCGGTGAAGCGGATGGTGGAGGAGTACCGACGGCCCGTGGTGACCATGGAGGGCGCCAGCCTGACCATCGCCATGGTCGCCGCGGTGGCTGCCGGCAACGACACCAGGGTGGAGCTGGACGAGTCCGCCCGCGGCCGCGTCAAGGAGAGCAGCGACTGGGTCATGAACAGCATGATGAACGGCACCGACAGCTACGGTGTCACCACCGGCTTCGGCGCAACCTCTCACCGGAGGACCAAGGAGGGCGGCGCCCTGCAGAGAGAGCTCATCCGGTACGAATTAAACCGCAGAACCAGTTCTACTTCTTGTTAAGCATTTCTGTTAGTCATGTGTACCAGACTATGAACTGAGTTATGGAAGCCTTATTTTTTCGTGATTGCTTGTGTGTTCAGGTTCCTTAACGCGGGAGCCTTCGGCACCGGCACCGATGGCCATGTTCTGCCAGCCGCGGCGACGAGGGCGGCGATGCTCGTCCGAGTCAATACCTTGCTCCAGGGATATTCAGGCATCCGCTTCGAGATCCTCGAGACGGTCGCCACACTTATCAACGCCAACGTGACACCATGCCTACCGCTTCGGGGCACGATCACCGCATCCGGTGACCTCGTCCCGCTTTCGTACATCGCGGGCCTGGTCACCGGCCGCCCAAACTCCATGGCGACTGCTCCAGATGGCACGAAGGTTAATGCCGCTGAGGCATTTAAGATCGCCGGCATCCAGCATGGCTTCTTCGAGCTGCAGCCAAAGGAAGGCCTAGCCATGGTGAATGGCACGGCAGTGGGCTCAGGGCTTGCATCCATGGTGCTTTTCGAGGCTAACATCCTTAGCCTCCTTGCCGAGGTCCTGTCAGCCGTCTTCTGCGAGGTGATGAACGGCAAGCCAGAGTACACCGACCACTTGACCCACAAATTGAAGCATCACCCCGGGCAAATCGAGGCTGCTGCCATCATGGAGCATATCCTTGAAGGCAGCTCCTACATGATGCTGGCGAAGAAGCTCGGTGAGCTTGACCCATTGATGAAGCCAAAGCAAGATAGGTATGCACTCCGCACATCGCCGCAGTGGCTTGGCCCTCAGATTGAGGTTATCCGTGCTTCCACCAAGTTGATCGAGCGGGAAATAAACTCCGTCAACGACAACCCACTCATCGACGTCTCCCGTGGCAAAGCTATCCACGGTGGCAACTTCCAGGGCACACCCATCGGTGTGTCCATGGACAACACCAGGCTTGCCATTGCTGCGATTGGCAAGCTTATGTTTGCCCAATTCTCAGAGCTGGTGAACGACTTCTACAACAACGGTCTTCCGTCAAACCTCTCCGGTGGGCGCAACCCAAGCTTGGACTATGGCTTCAAGGGAGCCGAGATTGCCATGGCCTCCTACTGCTCCGAGCTTCAGTTCTTGGGAAACCCTGTGACCAACCATGTCCAGAGTGCGGAGCAGCACAACCAAGATGTCAACTCTCTTGGTCTCATCTCCTCGAGGAAGACCGCCGAGGCCATTGACATACTCAAGCTCATGTCCTCGACGTTCTTGGTCGCGTTGTGCCAGGCTATCGACCTCCGCCACCTTGAGGAGAATGTCAAGAATGCTGTCAAGAGTTGTGTGAAGACTGTGGCTAGGAAGACACTGAGTACCGATACCAATGGCCATCTCCATAACGCGCGCTTCTGCGAGAAGGACCTTCTGCTCACAATCGACCGTGAGGCGGTGTTTGCGTACGCAGACGATCCTTGTAGCGCCAACTACCCACTCATGCAGAAGATGCGTGCAGTTCTTGTGGAGCATGCCTTGGCAAATGGTGAGGCCGAGCGCGACGTGGAGACGTCGGTGTTTGCCAAGCTTGCCACGTTCGAGCAGGAGCTTCGGGCAGTGCTGCCAAAGGAGGTTGAGGCTGCCAGGAGCGCCGTGGAGAATGGCACTGCCGCACAGCAAAACCGTATTGCCGAATGCCGGTCGTACCCACTCTACCGATTCGTGCGCAAGGAGCTTGGAACGGAGTACTTGACCGGAGAGAAGACGCGGTCTCCTGGCGAAGAGGTGGACAAGGTGTTCATTGCCATGAACCAGGGCAAGCACATCGATGCGCTGCTTGAGTGCCTCAAGGAGTGGAACGGCGAGCCCCTACCTCTCTGCTAAATAGAGGATCGAGAAAGTGAAGAGTAGTGTGCTTCAGATTTCTGAAGGCTCTGATGGTAATACTGGTTTT
The DNA here is from genome assembly GCF_002575655.3 of Aegilops tauschii subsp. strangulata. Classification (NCBI taxonomy): domain Eukaryota; kingdom Viridiplantae; phylum Streptophyta; class Magnoliopsida; order Poales; family Poaceae; genus Aegilops; species Aegilops tauschii. The sequence goes on from NC_053036.3 coordinate 484,697,414, forward strand.
TCATTGTATATTCTAAAAGTTGATGTTCACAATGTTCTTCTAGAGCTGCCAATGTATTGCCAAAGATTGCAATTGCATGACTTGGTAGTGTTGGGTAGCCAGTAGAACTTTTATGATGTACGTAAGTTAAAAAGGCAGTGTGTGTTAAATTTTCATGATAAATGTACTGGCTCCATTTTTTGAGATCAACCGGTCCTCGTGACAATAGTCCAAGAACCAACTATTGGAATTTCTTATGGTGTGTGTACGGCGATTTGGAAAGTAAAACTCGTGCCTAGGTGGTCATCGGTCAGTAATAAGTTCTCTGAATTCTTTGAACGGGGACGAGGGCTTCTCTGAATTCACAATCTCCCATCTAGTTTTTGCAGTTTCGGTATTCTGCTTACTAGTTTCAGTCTGGATTTCTATGGAGGCACACAATGATGTTTAACTTGGTGCTATTCAACTACCGTACCACTGCATACCTTGAATCCAATTTTTTGATTATTAATTCACTAATGATCTCAGCCCATAACACAAGGTACATACACATGAAGTTTCTCTGTGCTTCTGAACATTGCACTATTTTTTAGTTCTAGCCATACGTAGGCATGCTATATATATGAAGATTGTAAGGTTGCTCAGGCATGTGACGCGTATTTATATTCTACTCCCTTTGGTGTTCTTTAATCTACACGCATCAATAGCTTTTGGGCGTACATTGACCATATAGGAGACGTGTATGTATGTCCCTCTGCACCGGCCACCATACCCTGCCAACTAACGCGTCAGTGTTGGATCAAATGAAGATGTCAACCAATTGTGTCCTAATCTCGAATTCAGTAGGAGAAACAGAAAGCGGTCAAGTAGTCATCTTCAAACCGTATTTTTTATCATTGTATTTCCTTATTCAATCTCGAAAAAAATTGTATTTCCTAAAAAGTCGGTGTTTTGTAATCTTCCTACAAAGCTGCTAGTTTGTTGCCAAAAATGCAATTGCATGCTTTGGTAGTGGTAGGTAGCCAGTAGAACTTCTAACATGTAAGTTAAAATGGTACAATGCCTGGTAAATATTCATGATAAATATACGTGTCCCTTTTTCTAAATCAATGGTCTGGTCGTTCTTGAGGCAACTTCAAACAGTGCAAAGAATCTATTGTGTTTTCGTGACCGTAAAGAATCTATTGTTGTCATGTCATATAGTGTGTGGACATGATGAACCAACATAGACCACGATCAGAAAGTTAAAATGGTTGGAGTTTTGGAGCAGAAAAATTGTAGAAGGACCCGGTGGTGGTGGAAACTGACAGCACGACAATGGGGAATGAGCTCCAGGTAGGCTCGACGAACCGATCCAATTGTTTCTCCCTGCTGGTTGACATAAAAACGAAGCTTCTGCACTTCTCAGTGAGATCAACATCGTGGGGAGGAATTGTAATAGTTTGGCTCACGAACTGGCAGCTGAAGCAAGGAGAAAGGGCAATCCGACGCTGATAGGCAGGGTTCCGGATACTTTTCAGCAAGTTTGTTTGCTCGATTGTAACCCAACCTCTCAGTAGACTACTCATTGGTTGTAAAAAGAAGAAGTTAAAATGGTTCCTACGTAGTAACATAGTTACTGGCCATCTCAGTAGTGGTTAGTTCCGCTTCCGTTGACAAAATGTGATGGCTTCTCCGAATTCTCCGACTTGTACCCACTTGTTCCTATTTAAGTGTTCTATTTACCAAGTTCAATATGAAATGTAACAAAAGCACATAATATGTAACAAAAGCACATAATATGTTGTTCTTCTAACTTGGTGCTATGAACATATTTTAGGTAGAAGATTCTCATTTGTTTGTTGGCGGACGAACACAAATAGTTTCTTTCGTCCATGAAAATGATCGCTAGACCAAATATGAGGTACACATGTAATTTAAAGGGCACTGAAAAGAAGCTGACAAGATGAAGTGCCATACCTGCCTCGCTAAAACCCCACCCTCATGTGGCAAAGAGCCCTCTCATATATGATTAAGATTTGAGGAGAAATTGAGGGAGTAATATTTTGGGGTTATGTTAGGGGTGCAATTATAGTTGGTAGGATTCTTAAGCACACTCAACACATGCAGTTATTCGTTCAAGGGAAAAAAGCAGTTGTTCGTGCATGCTTGGGAAACTGATGCATCGATAAAATCTGAATTTTGACCGATGTTAGGAAGTCAATGGTCAACAACTTGAACGCTGATGATTTGGTGGTGGAGTTGTTGGCAACCATAGGTCAAGCGGAATATTAACATCCTCGCAGAACAAGTCTAATGTCAACAAAGATGAGGTCGAAATTAGGAAATTTTGCCGGTCTTACGATCTTTAGCACCCAGGGTGCGAGAATGTTTCCGGAAGAAAATTGTGGATATTCCCTGATTAGCATGGGCGTTGATGTTCAACTTAATTTAAGCCAACAACCAAAATGGTCTCAAAAAATTTCTGGAGTTAGGCAGTTAGCTAGCTCTCATCGTTATCTCCTTGATTGGCATGGGCACCGGTTATGTGTGCATAAATGTGTGTGTGGGGGGGGGGGGGGCGATCTAGTAGTTTATAATTGAAGATCACTGAAAACAACTAGTTGTGATAATTTTGGGGAGTTTGCATGTTTTTTGCTTCAAAGGAAACGTCAGATCCGTGCCCCGCTGGGAATTATCACTCCTCGAAATTATCGCATGGGATGTCGGTACTTTCTTCATTGCTGCGCATTTTCGCATCCGTGCTTCGCTGCGTGAGCTTGTTGTCATTCAGGTCTACGGACCTGCTGATCATTCTCGATCGGCGGAGTTCTTGGGAGAAATCCAACAGAAAGTCACTACGGTGACTGCCGCGGCGCTCCCGGTCCTCGTGGGGGGGGGGGGGGGGATTTTAACCTGATAAGGTCGGGAGATGACAAAAACAACAGTAACATAAACTGGCCGCGGGTGTCCATGTTCAACTCCGCTATCGCCTCCATGGCCCTAAGGGAAGTGGCTAGGACGGGCGCGCGTTTCTCATGGACAAATAAGCAACTAGACCCGGTCCGCTCGGTGCTCGACAGGGTGTTTATGTCGCCGGAGTGGGAGATGGGCTACCCCCTATGCACGTTGGTCGCGGAGACCCGCATTGGATCTGACCATGTCCCGCTAGTTTATTCCTCCAGGGAGGATATGCTTCGACGTAGCCCGCGGTTTTTCTTTGAAACGGCCTGGTTTGAAGTGCCAGGCTTTGAGGAAATCTTCAAAGAGAAATGGCTGGCGTGCGTGAATCAGGTCGGGCCACAGCGGGGCCTGATGGAATTTTGGAACGCGGTCGGGGGACATCTCAGGGCTAGCCTCAAGGGGTGGGGTGCCAACCTAGAGAGGAATGGCAAGGAGCTCAGAGCATCGATCCTGGAAGAGATAGCCAGGATTGATGCGCAGGCTGATGCTCGGGTTTTCTCGGAGCAAGAGTGGGCTCATCGATATGCCCTTCAGGGGCAGGTCGAGGGGTTACTTCATGCGGAGGAGGAATATTGGCACCGTCACAGTGGGCTCAAGTGGACACTTAAGGGCGATGCCAATACCAAATACTTCCACGCCTACGCGAATGGCCGTCGTCGTAAATGTGCTATTCTCAGGTTGCAATCGAAGCAGGGGCTTCTGCTACGGCAAGAGGACATCTCTAGACACATTTACGAATTTTGCATCAACTTGATGGGATCTTGCGAGGCCCAGGGGGCGGGTCTGCGCGCGGATGTGTGGGAGGGCTCACAACGCGTCCTGGATTGTGAGAACGACGAGCTGGGGCTCGCATTTCATCCTGAAGAAATTGATGCCGCCCTTGCGGGGATGAAAGCGGACACGACACCGGGCCCGGACGGGTGGCCGGTGGCAATGTTCAAGCGGTTTTGGCCCATCCTTAGAGGCCCTATGTTTGAGATCTGTAATGGTTTTATGCGAGGGACGGTAGATATAGCCCGCCTTAATTTTGGAGTTTTGTCGCTCATTCCGAAGGTTCAGGGGGCCGATAACATTAGACAGTTCCGCCCTATTGCGCTCATTAATGTTCCTTTTAAGATTTGCGCTAAAGCGTGCGCCACTCGATTAGGTCCAATAGCACAGCGCTCGATCCATCGTAATCAATCTGCTTTTATTCGTGGTCGCAATATCCTCGAGGGTCCGCTTGCTCTCCAGGAGATTGTGCACGAGCTCAAACGCACGAAGGAACCGGCTGTCTTGCTCAAACTAGACTTCGAGAAGGCTTATGACCGGGTAAATTGGGATTTCCTGCGTCAGGTGCTCTTAGGGCGTGGTTTCTCTGCGGTGTGGGTTCATCGCGTTATGCAACTGGTCTCAGGAGGCCAAACGGCAGTTTCGATAAACGGAGAAGTAGGGCATTTCTTCAGGAACAAGCGCGGACTCAGGCAGGGTGATCCGATGTTGCCTTTGCTGTTCAACTTCATCGTTGACGCGCTGTCCGCGATGTTATCAAAAGTGGTTGGGCTGGCTATATACAGGGTCTGGTAGGCCACCTCATTCCAGGGGGAGTGACTCATCTGCAATACGCGGATGATACGCTTTTGATGTTTCGTCCGGATTTACATAGTATTGCTTCGGTCAAGGCGATTCTCATTGGTTTTGAGCTCATGTCGGGCCTCAAAATAAATTTCCACAAATGTGAGTTACTTTCGATGGGGATTGAGCCGGAGGAGGGAAGGCGTATAGCGGATTTGTTTAACTGCAAAGGAGGCAAATTCCCGTTTACATACCTTGGTTTACCGATAGACACCAAACGACCCACGATGGAGGACTGGGATCCTTTGTGCGTCAAGGTGAGGGGGAGGGTTTTCCCCTGGCGGGGGAAATTCCTTTCCAAGGCGGCTAGGTTAATTCTTACGAATTCCAGCCTGTCCTCCTTGCCAATGTTTGCTATGGGCCTGTTTCTGCTCGCAGAAGGGGTTCATGCAAAGTTCGACACGCCCCGCGCCAAGTTCTTTTGGGAAGGAACCGGCCTGAACCGTAAGTATCACATGGTTAAATGGGCCTGGGTGTGTCGACCCAAGGCCTTGGGGGGTCTCGGGATCACCAACTCCAGACTTTTAAACATCGCGTTGATGTGTAAATGGATCTGGAAAATCGCCCAAGGGGCTACCGGGCTATGGGTTGATCTCCTAAAGGCCAAATACTTTCCTGATGGAAATTTCTTTGAAGGGAGGACAAGGGGATCCCCCTTCTGGAATGACTTGCAGGCGATCAAACCGGCATTTGCCATGGGGGCGAAATTTGTCGTTGGGAATGGCCGCTCGGTCCGCTTCTGGACTGATCTTTGGATAGGGGCCCAACCTTTATGGGCTGATTTCCGGGATCTGTACGAGATTGCGGTGGACCCAGCGATCACGGTGGCGGAAGCGCTCGCATCGACGCCACCTGCGATTCACTTCAAACGGGAACTCAATGGGCAAGAGCAGGCTAGTCTAGCGGCTATGTTGCATTGCATTGAATCAACCAATCTTGCGAACGAACCGGACACGGTGAGCTGGGCGCTCACCAGCTCCGGGAAGTTTACGGTGAACTCCTTATATCGCCAGCTGTGTCGAGGGACGGCGCATCACGCGATTGCAGGGTTGTGGAAAGCACGGCTGCCCCTAGATCAAACTCTTCATGTGGCAACTGCTCCGCGATAAGCTGCCCACCTCCCTAAATGTGGCCAAACGCAACGGTCAGGCCACGGGACCGTGTGCGTTGTGTGGGGCTCCAGAGGATGCCAACCATGTGTTCTTCAATTGTCCCCTTGCAAGGTTTGCATGGAGTGCGGTCCGCACCGCGGCGGGTGTCCAATGGGACCCTCGATCGGCTGCGGAACTTACCCTCCTTCTCGATGCGATTCACGGTCGCGCTAAGCGGGTTATGTGGAGTTGTGTAGGGGCATTACTCTGGGCTATGTGGTTAACTAGGAACAAATTCACTATTGAAGGTTGCTTCCCTACGCATCCGGCTAATATTATCTTCAAATGCAACCTACTCTCGCAGCAGTGGAGTCCGTTGGGGAGGCGCAGGGATGCTGAGACGATCAAGATCGCCCAACAACGACTGATGCAAGTGTACGTGATGGCTAGGGAGCCTTGACTATGGCTTCGACTATGGTCCCTTTTGGTGCTTGACGAGCCTGCGCGCTCTGTGCGGGCTGAGCCTTGTAATCCGCTAAGTGGTTTGTTAAGTAGCGCCTGAACTTCTATGGTGATCCTTTTGCGTTGGCCGGGGCGGTTTGTGGTGATGTATTAAGACTTGGTGTGATGCTACGCTGCCTGTTGTGGGCTTTATTAATTTAAAGCCGGACGCATCTGGCGTCTTCGTTCTAAAAAAAGAGAAACGTCGGGCAAACACCCAGTCTAACTAACTTTATTCAGCCTGAACTTGCGCAGATGTAAATTACATCTGAATTAATCTAAACTGCTTCACTCGTTCGGGAGAAACTGCTAGCACAACTCGAGTGTCCACGTGCATTTTCACCTCCAGAGATTCACATGCAGTGTGATCATATTGAGCATACTGATACAAGGCAGGGTTCTTGTCCTTGCGAGTCGTCGGATCAGATCCTCAACAATCTCTTTCTACAGACTGAAGCTCAAACAAGATTGTGCACATGTATGCACGCATTCGATCGACCCGTGTTTGTAAGAGCTGACTTCGCACGACCAACCACTTGACCACTTCAGACGAATCTGGTGGACACATACAGCGAGATGTAAACTTCACCATCATTAGTAATGTCAAGGAAGCAATTTCTGTCGCATGCGTGCACTGGCGGAGCTACGTGTTGTAAAAAGAGGCTGTGGCCCGCCCAGCCCATAGCAAGTGCAGTAGGATATTCAGACTAGACTAGGCCATGAATGCAAAACTATTGAGCTTTTCCTTCTATTGGCCCGCCCTTCTTTGCTACTAAAGCTCCGCCACTGCATGCGTGGTCATGGTGTGCACGCGGTGAACGACCATGACCAGGACGGACGCAGGACCAGTGTACACGGCCCGGGTTCCCCTCGGTGGAACAGCCGGAATCGAGGCTCAGGAGAAAATCCGAACGCCGCTTGCCGTGGAACGTGTGAATCCCTGAGGCTATAGGGCACATGCCTCGTCCGCGTGCAACGCGCGCCTCGTCCTCGTGCGTGCAAACGCGCGCAATGAAGCCCGATCGCCATGCCTGACCGATCACTGATTAGGATGCCACATGCTGCAGTCATAGTCTCTCCACAGTTGAACTCTTTGGAGAGACTATGACTTGTCGTCGATGAGGGTGGGCTTTGCCCTGTGTGTTTCAGTCTATGGGAGTGGGACTTGGCCCTTGTTGTTCCGGTTTTTGCCCAGTTTTCCGTAATTAACTAGACAATTCTCTTCTGCTTAATTAATAGATGAGGCAATCTTTGCCTTCGTTTTGAAAAAAAACAGTTGAACTCTTTGCGGTGTATAAGATTCCAAAATATCTGCTCAACACAAGTCAAGTCTGTCCAGTCAAGTGTGCACCGAGGAGCGAAACTTCACACCGGAGGACCGGCAGTATGCATCAGAATGGCTTCACATTCAGACCGAAATATCCTTCGTCATTTGCTCATTTGGAGATGCAATTGCACGGACGACCAAGACGGGAACAAAAGCGGCTTTTCCGGATCTTGAGACGAAGCTTCAATAGATCAAGTGGAGTTCATAAATAAAGGAAGCAACAAATCCACGTGATTCTGATCATTGGCGTGTTTGTTTCCGTCGCGGGACTCTGTGACCGTGGGGGGACTGATCAGTGGACTAACTAATTCATAGGAAAGCAGCAGGAAAAGAAAAGGAAAATACTTTAAAATAGTATAGTACGTGGGGTTCTTCACAGCCCAAAACAGAGTACTAGTGGCCTAGTGATCATATAACGACTCCGTTGTACATAGCAGAACTCCACTTTCTTTAGCTAAACAAGCAGAACTCCACTTTCTTTAGCTAAACAAGCAGAACTCCACTTTCTTTAGCTAAACAAACCTATCTCCTTTTCGGTTTAAGATCTCCTTTCTGGTATACATGGTGCATGCAGCCGCCTTGCTTGTTTTAAATGTTTCAATATCGACGACAAAGACCATGATTTACATGAGTACAGTCTGCACGTTCGTAACTTCAGTGCAGCATTACCTCAAACAAAAAGCAAAAAAAAGAACCCATAGTGTACGGTTACTCGAATTAGACTATCAATTACTCCCTCCGTTCCAAAATAGATGATCCAACTTTGTACTAAAGTTAGTACAAAGTTGAGTCATCTATTTTGAAATGAAGGCAGTAGGAGGTAAAAGCATGCAGCATGTGTATTTTATGCGGTTCGTGTGACGAGTAACTAATTAACAAACATGTTATAGACTGAGCTTGTCCGGTAGCTCCATCGTGCTGCCCAAGCTCAGTCTAACTAGGGCTTTGATTTCTTTTATTCATAGTTTAAATTCATTCCTTGATAAATATCCTTTCTCCTCCTCTTCATCTATCTTCCTCGGCTCCTCTCTAGAGAGTCGACCAGGGCTGCCCAGCCCGATCCAACGCCTCGTCCGAGGGCACTGCCGGCTCGCGATGGTTAGAGCATCTCCAGCCGTTCGGCCCCCCAAGGACTTGAAATAGCGCAGCCTGGGGGCGAACCAGCGGAAAAATCGACGTGGGGGGGCTCGGGTTCCCAGCCGACTCCCCAAGGTCGCCCACCAGCCGCCGATTTCGGCCCACTTTCGGCGCAAATTGGCCCGATTTCGACGTGCCTGGGCACAAATTCAACATAAACTAATTTTTATCACAGAGTTCTTCACAGAAATCAATACAAATCAAGTAGTTCAACAAATCCATACAAATCAAATAGTTCAACAAAGAAAAACTCATATTTCATAACGCGTCGAGCTAGGCGTTGCCCTTGAGCCTCCATAGGTGCTCCACCAGATAATGTTGCAGTTGTTGATGCACCTGTGGGTCTCGGATCTCCTGACGCATATTGAGGAAGGCAGTCCAGGTTGCCGGTAGCTGGTGATCAACTTGGGCAAGAGGACCCTGCCTGTAATGTGGTTCAGTGTCAAACACTGGCTCCTTCTGCTCGCTCTCAATGATCATGTTGTGCAAGATGACACAACAAGTCATGACTTCCCACATTTGATCTTTCGACCAGGTTAGAGCGGGGTACCGGACAGCAGCAAATCGAGATTGGAGCACACCAAATGCCCGCTCGACATCCTTCCTGCAAGCCTCCTGACACTTGGCAAAGTAGGAGTTCTTGCCTCCCAGCACAGGGTTTGAGATAGTCTTCACAAATGTGGACCATCTCGGATAGATGCCATCTGCTAGGTAGTATCCCTTGTTGTAATGCCGCCCATTGACCTCGAAGTTCACCAGAGGAGCATGACCTTCAACAAACTTGGCAAACACATTTGAGCACTGCAGTATGTTGATGTCATTGTGAGTTTCTGGCATACCAAAGAAGGAGTGCCAAATCCAAAGGTCCTGTGTGGCCACTGCCTCAAGTACCACACTGCAAGCTCCTTTGGCGCCTTTGTACATCCCCTGCCAAGCAAATGGACAGTTTTTCCATGCCCAATGCATGCAGTCGATGCTTCCAAGCATCCCAGGAAATCCTCTCGCTGCATCATGTGCTAGGATCCGAGCAGTGCCTTCGGCATTGGGTGATCGCAAGTATTGTGGTCCAAACACTCCCACCACTGCCCTGCGGAACTTGTACAAACACTCAATGGTGGTGGACTCGGCCATGCGTCCATAGTCTTCCAGTAAATCACCGGGAGCTCCGTATGTAAGCATCCTCATAGCTGTCGTGCACTTCTGGAGTGAGGTGACTCCAAGTGTGCCGGTGCAATCCTTCTTGCACTTGAAGTAGCTGTCAAACTCCTGGATGGAATTTACAATCCTGAGGAAGAGCTTTCGACTCATCCAATAACGGCGCCGAAATACTTTCTCACAGTGCAATGGAGTGTCGGCGAAGTAGTCGGTGTACAACAAGCAAGGGCCCTCCAGTCGATGCCTCTGCTTTGCCTTCTGTCGGCCCAGCGCCGTGGCTTTGCAGTGCTGGCGAATAGGCCAGCCAGAGAGGCGAGGACCATGAGGTGTTCTTCGTCCTGGGCGTCGGGATCGGCTTCCTTCTCCAGCAGCGCCGCGAGCGCCTCCTCGTCGTCCGAGTCCATCGCCGAGCAGACAAATCGCTGAACACCTGGCGGGCGTGGTAGGCGCGCAGCCGCCGGTATCACCGCTTGCGTGGCCAGAGCACCGAAAAAAGCTCTCCTAGGAGTGGGGTGGAGGTTTCCACGGCGAACCCTTTCTTTCTCGGCGGGGAAATGGCCTTTCTAGTTGCGGTGGGCAGGTGGGCGGCACCGGGATCGGCACGGCAGCAGAAGGGGTAGTGCGCCCGGGGGGCGAAACTGGACGTGCAAAAAACATTTTTCGCTTGACAGTGGTGGCCCATGAGCCATTTTCCCTTCCACCGGAGCCCCCAAGCGCCCCCAGTGCGCTGGGTTCGGCCTAGGATCGCAGGACCAAAAAATGGGCCAAACCGGCGGAAATCGGTGTCCTGGGGGCGCGACTGGGGGATTTTTTGGCTCTGGCAGGAAAAAAACACGCCCTGGGGGCCTGTTGGGGGCGCGAGTGGAGATGCTCTTACATAGAGTTGCTCGGGGTCCTCCATGTGCATATTAGGCTTTATATCCTGGTTTGGCATGATATGCCAGCCTCTAGCTTGCGAGCGGCGTCGCTTGGTGGTCGTTGTTGTTTTCTTCCTTGCCCCCATGGTGGAGGGAAGAGGACGGCGATGGATCTGACAGTGTCCCCCTCAGTAAGTTCGCTCCGGTTCTATGGTAAGTGGTGAACACTACTAGGGAAATGCTTATATACAGGAGCTTAGTAGTAGCGCTTTTTATAAGAGAGCGCTACTGCTAAATAATGGTAGCGCTTGTCACTGAAGAGCGTTGCTACTATTCATGTAGTAGTAGCGCTTTTGTTATAAAAAACGCTACTACTATAGTTGCCAACGGTTGCATGGCAGTGTAGGTATACTAGTAGCGCTCGTATTTAAAAAGCGCTACTACTATTGTACATAGCAATAGCGCTGCCCTCTGACGAGCGCTACTGTTAAATAGCAGTAGCGGTTGTTCCTAAGCAGCGCTACTACTACGATTACCTTATCCACACCCGGCGCCCCGCGCGCGTCCCTCACTCTCCCTCACACACTCACTCGCCGCACATCGCCTGTCGTCGCCGCCGTCGCCCGCCGTCACCTGCCGTCGGCGCCGACTCCCCCAAGGTATCTGCCTCCCTCCCTCCCTCCTCCTCTCGCCGCCCTCCCCTCCCTCCCTCCCTCCCTCCCTCCTCCTCCTCCTCTCGCCGCCCTACTCTCTCCCTCCTCCCATGGCCCTCCTCTTTCCCCCCTCTCCGCCGGCGGCCCCCTCCGATCCTCCTCCCCCCTCTCCAGCGGCCCCCTCCTCCTCCCTCCTCCCTCTCCTGCTCTCTCCTCCTCCTCCCTCCTCCTTCCCCTCCTCCTCCCTCCTCCTCCTTCCTCCTCCTCCTGGCCTCCTCCCACCTCCTCCTCCCCCTTTCTGTAAATAGGTTTTAGTTTTTGTTAAATGTAGCTTTTTGTTTTTACTAAATGTAGGTTTTTAGTATATTTTGTTTTTAGAAAATTCGAATAAGTAATTTGAAAAGAATAAGTAAATGTAGGTCTTTTGAATAGAATAGGAAATTATAAGTAAATTTGAATAGAATAGGAAATTATAAGTAAATTTGAATAGAATAATTAAATGTAGCTTATGGAGTTTCACTAAGTCCTAAGATGACGATAATAATGTTTTTGTTTATATTTTGTTTTTGCATAAATCAAGGAGCCCCTGCATCATCCCCGCCGTCGTCCCCGTCACCGACCCCCTCCGACCTCGATTGAGGTGAGACCAGCCACCCCATGTTGTTAATTTAATTTAGGTATTTTAGGTGTTTAATCTTAGGATAATGTAGTATGAACCCTAGTTATGATCAAATCATGTTCAAAATGTAGGTTTTTAATTAGGTGTAGTTAATAGAATTTAGGTGTTTTAGGTGTCACATTTGTTGTTATTTTTTTAGTTAAAGCAATTATTCCCGCATCGACGTCGACGATGCCTATCTCGCATCCTCGTCGTCGACTCGGTGGAGGAGGCCTGCTTGATCACAGGGGCCATGTCCGGGACTGGGCTCCGCCGGGCTGGTACTGGGAGGTGCTACCTTCCGGGGGGCACAGCTTGGTGAGGAGCCAGCCCGTCGTTGACCCGAACCTTCTTTGGTGGCGGTCGCGTGGGCCAGTGATGGTGCGGAGGCTTGAGGACCCCGCGGAGGTGGTACGTCACCGTGTCAGCGAGGGGGACGAGCACGTCCGTCGCTACATGGTTGCGTTGGAGGGCAGGTTCGCCAATACCTGGCAGGTGCTTCAGGGATCTCACTGGAGCTATGATCCTGTGATGGTTCTTTCTCTTTGGGTGTCCACCGCCCGCGCCGATACCCGTCGTTCGCTAGGGTTTTAGCTGTATTACTGATGTTATATGTATGATACTATTCGAGATGTATTAGTGATAATATTCGACGATGTACGGACGAAAGAGATGATTTAGTTTTGCTTATTGAATGAATGCTAATTTGAATACTAATTTATTTTACGATTTGGTTTTGCTTATTGAATGCTCAAATTGGAAAACTACTCCATCAAGTTTGAATGCTTGCAGGTTACGCCTCCGAGTGGCCTATATTTTGCCGGAGTGTTGATTAATTTCTGTTCTGGCAAATTTCAGGCGCTCGATGTGTCCTTTTTTAGCAAAGGTCATGCCGGATTTTTCCTTGAATTCTGGCATGACTTGTGCTAGAATATGTAGGAAATATCGAGGGGCCTGGATTTTCTAGAAAAATAATTAAACGACATTCTGGGTTGACTTTAAGTCTGTCGAGGCTCCATCATCGACGGTCGAAAAATTAGTGAGGGAGTGTATCCACCATATATGAGAGAGGACGAAGAATCCCGACTGTTGTCGCGGGGGTCATTTCTCCTTCTTCTCCGGGTGCTAGACCTTTTTTATGCACTAGGGGAAGGAGGAGTAACGACCATCACCGACGGTCGCAAATTTTAGAGAGGAATCAGTGAGTGAGAGTCTCCACCACATATGAGAGGACGAAAAATCCCGACTATTGTCATGGGGGTCGCTTCTCCTTCATTCCCGTGTGCTAGACATTTTGGTGTAATGCACTCGGGGACGAAGGGAGGAGTGACCATCACCGGCCGTCGAATATATACACCACGTGAGCTAAGAGTTTTCAAGAAAAGACTCGGCAAACCGATAGTCAACCCGTGATGAATAATAATGATATAATTTAGTTTTTGTAGTACATATTTTTAATTGTACAAGTTTAATCTTTGAATTATATGAACTAAGGAAATATCGTCATCGGACGACGAAAGTCTCCCGGAGTGCGACTGGTGCAACGACGACCGGGGTCTATGCGACAGGCCTCACTTGGAAGAAGGTCAGCGCTTCAGCATTAAGCTCCAGGAGACCTTCGATGTTGAAACGGTACGCGACGACGACAAGTGTTTTTTCGTAATTAAGCATGACTTCAACTATTTTCATGTGTAATTTTCATCTTTTACAATTCGAGTAGCTTATCCCATGCCATGCAAGACGCTATGTCTTGGAGAGGATGGATTTTGAAGACCATGAAAATTTCAAAACAAAGAAAATTCACCTAGGACCCATCATGGTACGGATTTTGAATTAAATCTATACAATTCTGAGAGTGTAACCCATTTTGGTTGCACAAATTGGGAAGCACTTTGCAAGATGTGTGGTTTTTATGAGGGTATGCTTGTCACCATGGATCTTGGTGATCCTGACATCGACCAAGACAATATGGACATTTGGGTCCTTGTTGATACGCTTCCAATTCTACCGCCATGTGAGTTTCTCAAACATAGTTATTAACTATTTTATATTATTTATTTCAAAATAGTTGACAGTTTATTTCCATTGACAACTTATTTTCATTCTTCAAACAATATGCGGAAGATGGTAGACAGAACCTACTACACCGATGGCTCTGAGTTAACTTATCATGAGAAAAATCATCTGGTCGCATTTTATACTAATCTTGAGAATTACAATATCTATTATCAAACTCCTCCACATTATGGTCAATACGTGCCACCAGTGCACGTGTTGAACTATGGTAACATCCATGAAGATGCCATGGTAAGATTTTTTACTATTACGACATCCGTGCATCTTTTGCATAAATTCTTCTAAAAATGAACTACATTGCTAACTACGAAGTTATTACTATGTTTTTCAACAGATAATCCCCAATAATTGTGTGCCTCATCTGATGTATCAGAATGGTCGCCTTGATGTTTTGAACATACGACCAGGTCATCCTACGAGTCACACCTGTCCATATCGGATTTCTAAAACCAGTGAAGACATGAAAATCAAAGAATGGAAAAAATGTATGGACAGTCGTAAGGAGGTACTTGGAAGCAACATTGTGCGAAAGGCAAGAATTGGAGACAGGATAATCTCCATTCTCCATAATGGAGAGTCAGGGGCTATCTTGTTTTATGCTATTTACCTAAGAGAAGGTAGTATGTCCTAGCTAATAATACTCATGATCATGTGCTAAGAACAACTAAGTAGGATTGGTTAGATGACTATGATGATGATGTGGTATCGAGTAGAAGTTGTATGATCGATGATGATGAGTATGACTTGTTATTATGATACCAATGATGAGTTATTTATTATTATGATCGATGATGCATGGTGCTAAGTTGTTATATGAGCATGATGAGTTATTACATATATCAATAGGTGAAATGAACATGGATTAGATTCAAGTGGAGGCAACATGTGGTGCATGTCGAAAGTACTACTCTAATCCAAACAAGATCAAGCTCAGCGAACATGTTGCCTCCACTTGAATCTACTCCACGTTCATTTCACCCACTGTTATATATAATAATTAATCATGATCACAAATTCATATGATGAAAGTACTGTCTATAAAACCACAACGAAAATAAGCTGTATTTTCAAAAATACAGGAAAAGTTAGTAGCAGCGCTTTTCAGAATAAACGCTACTGCTACTTGCTACTAGCAGTAGCGCTGTCCCAAGGAAAGCGCTACTGGTAACTAGGTATAGCAGTAGCGCTCCCTTTCCAGCGCTACTGCTACTAGTTAGCTGTAGCGCCTTAGTGGTAGCGCTGGTACAAGCGCTACTGCTAGCTTTAAAACAAGCGCTACTACTAGGGTTTTCCCTAGTAGTGGGAGGTGGTGAGGTCGCTATTTTTCTCTACCCGTCGAGGTGGCGACAAGAAGAGATGTGTCGGATCCAAGTGCTCCTTGCCTTGTTGCTGTTCTGTTGCACCGGATCTATGCGACTGGCACCGGCTTGGTTGGTCCCTATGATACAGGAAGACGTTTCCCAACTCACCTTGTTTTTGCATGAAGAACCAGATGCAAGGTGGTGAAGATGTTGTTGGGGACAGAATGGATCTTCGACGACTGCTTTGGATCATCCTATGCATCAACTGCGTCAGTCGATGTTTGATCGATTCATACACGTGGCCGATTTGCTTGGCCAAGGGCGGCCAGTTTTCTTCCTCTCGACCACGATGACACAAGGGAAGTAGTGCATCCTTCAAGTAGAGATCATGGCGTGCTGCTGGGAAGACTTCATCGAACCAAGTGGTTGTGTACCAGGCGCCGACTAAGTTATGTGAGGAGGGTATTTTGGACCTAATTGCATTATGTATCCACGTTTCGAGGTCCTTCTCGTAAAGTACGGGGACTTGGTTGTCATTTCATTCTAGTTTGGGTCATGACATAAGATGCTATGTACCTTCGCTTTGATCAATGTAGCATTTGGGTCCTTTGAGACCCTTTTTGTTAAAAAGAATCATTCCTTACAATTTAAACTATGAAAAAAATCTGCAATAAAGCAAAAGGTAAAGAAACAACTTAACATGAAAATTTGAACATGAGGTTCACAACCAACTTAGAATGCTCTAATGGATGATGTGTGCCCAATTTTAAAACTTGACCGGCGGTCCAACCGGAAAAACCTGCAGCGGACCTCTTCTCTATTTTTTAAAGATGCTTTGGTCTTTAGCAAAAAATGAAAAATATTCAGAAAATGGTGTTTAAGACAAAAATAAACCTTTGAGCTCAAGCAATACACATTAGGCTAGCTACATTTGGTGATTTATTGAGGTAAAACATTTTATATGTATTTATTTGACCAGAGAGCAATATTATTAAAAAGATGGCTTAAATATTTAGGGTTTTCATCTCCAATGAACCAACTAAATTGATGGTCCGACCAGTGAAAATCTAAACTAACAACCGCATAGATTCAGTTTCCGTCCCATTTTTTAAACTATGGTTGCATGGTAGATATGCTCTTATGTTCACATCATAAGAACGTTATGGAGAAAGCTAGTAAATTTATTAGTTACAATAATTTTGATAACATGGATGCATGCACATGCAACAAAATAGCTATTTAATGACTTGTATCGAGGTTTATCTATGTAGTCCCTTCGTACCGGTACATAAGTCATCTTACAAAAAACAAATAATCTCAAAACACTTAGGCACAGTGCATTAACTTCCACCTCGTTTCTTGTTTCTTGACATGAATAAAAGAATCAACCAATAAGAGACGTGGGGTGTGCATGTTTTTAATGACTTGAGTCTACCTAGCAAGGCATGTAGTGGTCAGTTCATTGCATGCAATGGTAATAATTAGAAAATAAATATTAAGTTCTATCATTTTCCCCTCTACCTTGGTCGCATGCACAACGTAAGATGACTTATGCGCAGGTACGGAGGGAGTAGGATATATAGATTATAGTTAACACACATGGATGTCTAGTTATCAGTTGCAAAACATTCCTTAAGTTTGGGTCATACTCTAGCAGATGCACAAGCATGTTATAGACTGAGCTTGGGCAACACGGTGGAGCTACCGGACAAGCTCGAACGGTCGCGATCGCGACCAAGGAGCGACCAAGGAGCAAGAAGAGAGGGATGGGGGATTGTTTTTTGCGCCAGGAGCTAAAATATGAGTAATGCTACGTCCACGGATGGGTCAGGGGGGATTTACGGGATGGTCGACTGGGCCAGCACTTAAATTTAGTGTTTAATTAGGATAAGTTAGTTATTTAGGTCAATTACCAAAAAAAGTTATTTAGGCCAATAAAATTAGGACAAGTCAGTTTTTTTCCTAATTATCACCTAAATCTTCCATGAAACTTTGTTGGTGGAGGATTATAGCTAAAATATATAGAGGGTCTCTATCCATTCAAGAATGTATAGGATGAATGGGGAGATATCCTGAATGGATAGAGATCAGGTGATACCACCCTTCACATGCTACCATCATGCTCCATCTTTTGAAAAGTCATATTTAAATGTTTCACAAATTTCTGATTTTACATGTGGATGTGAACAAGACACATTGAGAAACAAAAGAGACAAATTTGGAATAAATTGTTTCAAAAAAGACAAAACATGACTAGTGTTAGAAATAATACCATTCACATATGGATTTGTCTTTTTGTTTCTCAATGTATATCTGAATTTTGATCTGAGTTTTTTAGGGGTTATAGACATATGTTTTGTGAACATCCACGATTTTTTTATAATCTTTTGGAATGTGATTTAAAAAAAAATTGGATCATGGGAGCATGTGAAGGGTGGTATAACCAGATATCTACCCGAAATGAAAGACATGTTTCAATGTCTCTTTGATTATTTTTGTAGAATAGAGAGCCATAGTGGGGATCTATTAGAGTGAGAACATGTAGTATTTGAACCCAACCTCACATGCTCTATAATGAACAGTAAAATCAAAAAATAAGTAAAAAATAGAAAAATTCTGACTTTTTGTGGTAAACATTGATGAACGCTTCAACTGCGTGCAAAAGTTTGTGATGAAATCACAGTTGAGTAGGTCTAGGCAAAAAGACAAAAATCAATGCTTTAAAAAGACTATTGTTGAAAGCATTTTGGAGCATCATTTTTTTCAGCCCTCCGCAATTGTCATTTCATAATGAAAAATTGCATCCAGTTAAAACATTCATCAATGTTTATCAAGAAAAAAACTCATAATTATTTCAATTTGTTTGTTATTTTGGATTTTACTGTTCTCTAGGGAGCATGTGAGCTCAGATCAAAAGAGCACTTTTTGCTAGAATGACTCCGTCTTCTATATATAGATAAAACTTTAGACGGTGAGGGGGTTAAGATCTGCTATACAATTATTATTTTGCGGGATGATACGAATTTGTAGTAACTGTGATTTAGCAATATCTTTTTTTGGAAAGAAGAGGCAAAAAACTTGACTCATTTATTAATTAAGAGAGAAGTAATACAGAGGATAACCAAGAACTCAAAAATAAAACGGTCGTTACTCTCCCGTCATCAAGCTACTCAAAGGCTTCACCCCGCGAGAACCCAAAGCTTCGCCTCGTTCTTTAAAATGTAAGGGCCTCTTTGATTCATAGGATTTTGAAAACGCGGGAATAGGAAAAGTGTAGGATTGGAGTAGCATGCCCACGTGAATCCTATAGGATTAGCAAGGAGTGTTTGATGCCATAGGAAAATCAAAGGAATTGTAAAAAGAGCTTGTAGTGGATGTTAGATTTCCTATGAAATGTAGTACAAACTATTCCATAGAAAAAATTCCTATGAGATTCAATCCTATGAATCAAAGGACAAACGTAGGAAAAAATCCAAAGGATTTCAATCCTTCAAAAATCCTATAGAATTCCTTTGAATCAAAGGAGCCCTAAAAGGTGATTTGCGTTGGCGTAGATTTCTTTCGAAAGACCCTCAAGTTTCTCTCATTCCAGATTGAAAGTGATGAGCATCACAAGGGACGCCAATGCCTTGCTACGGTGCAAAAAAAATGCCTTGCTACGGTGGCAGTTGAGTCCACGAATCACCCACGGAGTGATAAGCCCATCAGGAGGGGTCGAGGCTATCGAGACACGAGACCCAACCAAGCTTTGATCAACCTCCAAACACACGTTTCAGACAACTGAAAACATATACTCCGTACCAACGTATAGAAAAAGGTGAACCTCCCAGAAAAAAATGGTATTGTCATCAGTCCATACCAACGATGCCCATAGCAAAGTTAGATTCCTCGGAAGCAAGATTGAAGAAACAAACAGCATTGCATCTTAGATAACTTGGAATGAAGATGAACTCGGACAACGAAGTCAGCAGGGCAGATAGCCCTCCGTGCCACCAACCGCCGTCCCCCTCGCGCGACGCGCACCAACCAGTTCCTGCTTTGCCCACGTCGACCCAGTCCGGCTGCCACAAAGCCGCCACCGCGCGTAGCCACCACCCCCGCTCCGTGCGCTCCCGTGGCGAGGAGCTCCGCACCAACCAATTCAGTGGTCAAC
Organism: Aegilops tauschii subsp. strangulata; assembly: GCF_002575655.3. Taxonomy (NCBI): domain Eukaryota; kingdom Viridiplantae; phylum Streptophyta; class Magnoliopsida; order Poales; family Poaceae; genus Aegilops; species Aegilops tauschii. The sequence goes on from NC_053036.3 coordinate 484,716,859, forward strand.
CTCGCCGTCCAGGTCTGCACCAACCCACTGCCTCACACCTACCTACTACTCAGCCGCGCCTGCGCTGCCTATTTAATCCCTTGCCTCCCTCCATTCCCCTCCAAGAAGAGCCTCAGCTTCATCTGCAGCTACAGCTCCTCTTCGACACACGTCTTTTTTCAGGACACACATCAATTCCATATACACATACACCTGCCCACTTCTAGCTAGCTTGCTTTCAGAATCCAGATACACATACACCAGCCGGCGTCCAGCTAGCTCACTTGCGAGCTGTAGTACGTCGCTGCATATTCCAATGGAGTGCGAGAATGGGCAAGTCGCCGCCAACGGCGATGGCTTGTGCGTGGCGCAGCCGGCGCGGGCCGACCCACTGAACTGGGGGAAGGCAGCGGAGGAGCTCTCAGGGAGCCATTTGGATGCGGTGAAGCGGATGGTAGAAGAGTACCGTAAGCCGGTGGTGACCATGGAGGGTGCCAGCCTGACCATCGCGATGGTCGCCGCGGTGGCTGCCGGCAGCGACACCAGGGTCGAGCTCGACGAGTCCGCCCGCGGCCGCGTCAAGGAGAGCAGCGACTGGGTCATGAACAGCATGATGAACGGCACCGACAGTTACGGTGTCACCACCGGCTTCGGCGCCACCTCTCACCGGAGGACCAAGGAGGGCGGCGCTCTGCAGAGAGAGCTCATCCGGTACGAATTAAACCGCCGAAGAAGTTCTACTTCTACTTCCTGTTAAGCACTTCTGTCATGTGTATGAATTGAGTTTATGGAAGCCTTATTTTTTCGTGTGTTGTTTGCCTGTTCAGATTCCTTAACGCTGGAGCCTTCGGCACCGGCACCGACGGCCACGTTCTGCCTGCCGCGGCGACGAGGGCGGCGATGCTCGTCCGAGTCAATACCTTGCTCCAGGGATATTCAGGCATCCGCTTCGAGATCCTGGAGACGATCGCCACACTTCTCAACGCCAACGTGACACCATGCCTACCGCTTCGGGGCACTATCACCGCGTCGGGTGACCTCGTCCCACTTTCCTACATCGCCGGCCTGGTCACCGGCCGCCCAAACTCCATGGCGACAGCTCCGGATGGTTCGAAGGTTAATGCTGCAGAGGCATTTAAGATCGCCGGCATCCAGCACGGCTTCTTCGAGCTACAGCCCAAGGAAGGCCTTGCCATGGTGAATGGCACGGCGGTGGGCTCAGGCCTTGCATCCATGGTGCTTTTCGAGGCAAACGTCCTTAGCCTCCTTGCTGAGGTCTTGTCGGCCGTCTTCTGCGAGGTCATGAACGGCAAGCCGGAGTTCACCGACCACTTGACCCACAAGTTGAAGCACCACCCCGGGCAAATTGAGGCTGCGGCCATCATGGAGCACATCCTTGAAGGCAGCTCCTACATGATGCTCGCAAAGAAACTCGGTGAGCTTGACCCACTGATGAAGCCAAAGCAAGATAGGTATGCACTCCGCACGTCGCCGCAGTGGCTTGGCCCTCAGATTGAGGTCATCCGTGCTGCCACCAAGTCAATCGAGCGGGAGATCAATTCCGTCAACGACAACCCACTCATCGATGTCTCGCGCGGCAAAGCTATCCATGGTGGCAACTTCCAGGGCACGCCCATCGGTGTGTCCATGGACAACACCAGGCTTGCCATTGCTGCGATCGGCAAGCTCATGTTTGCCCAGTTCTCGGAGCTGGTGAACGACTTCTACAACAACGGTCTGCCTTCCAACCTCTCCGGTGGGCGCAACCCAAGCTTGGACTATGGCTTCAAGGGTGCCGAGATTGCCATGGCCTCGTACTGCTCCGAGCTCCAATTCTTGGGCAACCCTGTGACCAACCATGTCCAGAGCGCGGAGCAACACAACCAAGATGTCAACTCTCTTGGTCTCATCTCCTCAAGGAAGACCGCAGAGGCCATTGACATATTGAAGCTCATGTCCTCGACATTCTTGGTCGCGTTGTGCCAGGCTATCGACCTCCGCCACCTCGAGGAGAATGTCAAGAATGCTGTCAAGAGCTGCGTGAAGACGGTGGCTAGGAAGACACTGAGCACTGATAACAATGGCCATCTCCACAAGGCACGCTTCTGCGAGAAGGATCTTCTGCTCACAATCGACCGTGAGGCCGTGTTCGTGTACGCAGATGACCCCTGCAGCGCCAACTATCCCCTCATGCAGAAGATGCGTGCAGTTCTTGTGGAGCACGCCTTGGCCAATGGTGAGGCCGAGCGCGACGTGGAGACGTCGGTGTTTGCCAAGCTTGCCATGTTCGAGCAGGAGCTCCGTGCAGTGTTGCCAAATGAGGTCGAGGCCGCCCGCAGTGCCGTGGAGAATGGCACTGCAACACAGCAAAACCGTATCGCCGATTGTCGGTCATACCCGCTCTACCGGTTCGTGCGCAAGGAGCTTGGAACAGAGTACTTGACCGGGGAGAAGACGCGGTCTCCTGGCGAAGAGGTGGACAAGGTGTTCGTTGCCATGAACCAGGGCAAGCACATCGACGCGCTGCTGGAGTGTCTCAAGGAGTGGAACGGCGAGCCCCTACCTATCTGTTGAACAGAGGATCCAGGAATGGAAGAGCAGCTGCTTCAGATTTCAGAAGGCTCCAGTGATTATACTGTTTTTTCATTGTAATTTCTAAAAGTTGATGTTTGCAACGTTCTTCCAGAGCTTCCAATGCCAAAGATTGCAATTGCATGACTTGGTAGTGTTGGGTAGCCGGTAGAACTTTGTTGATGTAAGTTATAAAAGGGTACAGTGTGTGATAAGTTTCCATGATAAATATACTGGTTCAAGAAAGTAAAACTCGTGCCTTCCAGAGCTGCCAGTGGTAACTCCGTACTTGCTAGTTCCATCAACACTGTACGAGGCCGTCTCTGAGTTCTCAATCTTGCATCTAGTTTTTGCAGTTTCAGTACTCTGCTCACTAAGTTCAATCTAGACTTTAGTATAATGACTAACACTGTATTATTCACCTATCGTACTACCGCATACCTCTTCATACAATGTTTCGATTGTTAAAGTAAGATACAGGAGGGAATGTCACATGAATGAAGATCCTAACACCAAAACCATCCTTAATTTACTGCTCATCTCAGGATGTCCATAACCAAGGCACATACACATGAAGTTTCTCTGCGCTTCTGAAGATCGCACTATTTTTTCAGTTCTAGTCATGCGTCGGCAGGAAACGTATATGGAGATTGTAAGGTTGCTCACGCATGTGGCGCGTATTACTACTCCTTTTGGCGCGTGCACCGACTGTCCACCGTATCCTACCGACGTATGTATAATGTATGTCCGGCTGCACCGGCCGGCCACCGTATCCTGCCAACTAACGCGTTCGTGTTGGATGAAATGAAGGTGTCAACCAGCTGTGTCCTGATCTCGAACTCGATAGGAGAAACAGAAAGCAGTCAAGTAGTCGTCTTCAAACGCGGTAGCGTGTCCGAGTACAGAGTTGATCGTCGACAGAGTACATAATTAGATATGCTAGATGCTCTCCCTGCAAATCGCTGATACAACGATGCCTGACGATTGCGTTGTTGTTATTTGTTGCTTGTGTTTTTTAGGGAACAGGCTTCAGCCAAGCTTTATTATAAGCTCGTGGTTCAGTACACAGTGTAGCAGAAAGAGAGAAACCAAGGAGATTCCTAGTTTTACATAACAGGCGTGCAGAAACAGAGGAGAAAAAACAAACTTTCAGGAACGGTAAAGACTAGCTCCCCAGCATAACATCTCACATGAAAATAATAATTGAAAGCAGTAGCATCGCTGGTTTTCATTTTTTATCCGGAAGCAGTTGTTTCAGCTTGACGACGCCCCCATCAAAATCTGCTTCCATCATTGCTCCAGTTTTAGCACAAAGTGGATTAGAAGACAAACAAACAAAATCAGAGAAGGAAAGCCCCGCAAGAAAGATGAAAACGAGCTCCCCAACATATCATCCTCACATATAACTCCCCTACAAGATAGCACAAGAAAAAGCAGCTGTGTCATTGGTTGATTTTGCTGAAGCACTTGTTGTAGCTTGACGCCGCCGCCATTCATTTCAACCTAAAGCTTCTCCTTCCACCGTTTTCTCCAATGCTGCAATTGAATGATAACCTTGTAAGTGACATCCGAAGGACAACGGATAGCTTGGCCTCAAATATGAGAACATCGCGGGCTAGCCACGTTGAGCGGAAGAACAAAGCCAGATCAACATCCGCGTCCCGAAAACTCCCCTATAGATTCAAAGCCGTAGCTCAGCGATTGTCATGGCGCAAACAACACCAGCTGCACTTCTGATTCGGTAGACTACTCATTGGTTCTAATAAAAAGAAGTTAAAATGGTTCCTACGTAGTAACACAATCACTGGTCGTTGTTATCTTCGTGGTGGCTAGTTCCGCTTCCGTCCACAAAATATGATGGCTTCTCTGAATTCTCAGTCTTGTACCCACTTGTTCCTATTTAAGTGTTCTATTTACCAACTTCAGCCTGAAATGTAACAAATGCACATAATACATAACAAAAGCACATAATATGTTGTTCTCCTAACTTGGTGCTATTAACATATTTTAGATAGAAGATTCTCATTTCTTTGTTGGCGGCCGAACACAAATAATTTCTTTCGTCCATAAAAATGTTCACTAAACCAAATATCATGTTCACATGTAATTTAAAGGGCACTCAAAGGAAGCTAACAAGATGAAGTGACATACATGCCTCGCTAAAACCCCGCCCTCATGTATCAAAGATCCCTCTCATATATGATTAAGATTTGAGGAGAAATTGAGGGAGTAATATTTTGGGGTTATGTTAGGGGTGCAATTACAGTTGGTAGGATTCTTAAGCACACTCAACATATGCAGTTGAGTTGTTCATTCAAGGGAAAAATGCAGTTGTTCGTGCATGCATGGGAAACTGATGCATGGTAAAATGTTAGCAAGTCAATGGTCAACAACTTGAACGCTGATGATTTGGTGGTGGAGTTCTTGGCAACCATAGGTCAAGCGGAATATTAATATCCTCGCAGAACAAGTCTAACGTCAACAAAGATGAGGTCGAAATTAGGCAATTGCCGGTCTTACGTCTTTAGCACCCAGGGTGCAAGAATGTTTCAGGAAGAAAATTGTGGATATTCCCTGATTAGCATGGGCGTTGATGTTCAACTTAACTAGATAATACCCCCGCACGTTGTTGCGGGAATATTTTGTAACATATTTCATTGTGTTTCGTTGTTGAAAACATGAATATTTGAAATAATAATACAAAACCTAAAACTAAATAATGCATATAATTTATTACGTTTGATTACTATATAGTTGTAAAATGTTTATTAAATATAAATAGCATAATAGAATGAAAATTCTCATCTATATTTGCATGTTGAGGTGGGTCTTTTTTTCATGTATGTTTCATGATGAAGTGGCATGGTTGCATGTTAAGAGACATATGCAGTGGGGTGGACCTTTTCTCACGCATGTTGTTCGATGATATGACATGATTGCATGTTGAAAGAAATAGTTAGTGGAGGCTAGCTATTTAGCTATAGAAGATTTAAGCCAACAACCAAATGGTCTCAAAAACATTTCTTGAGTTAGGCAGTTAGCTAGCTCTCATCGTTATTGCTTCATTGGCATGGGCACCGGTTATATAAAGGTGGAAAAAATCTATTTTTTTCAGGGAAAACATCCAGTCTATTAATCTTCAATCATAGGGGTATAACGAACATCAGAAATAATAAAAATTACATCCAGATCTGTAGACCACTTAGCGACGATTACAAGCACTGAAGCGAGCCGAAGGCGCGCCGCCGTCATCGCCACTCCCTCACCGGAGCCGGGCAAAACTTATTGTAGTATACAATCGGGAAGTCGTCGTGCTAAGGTTCCATAGGACCAGCGCACCAGAATATTAACCACCACCGATGAAGAGTAGTGTATATCATTTATAACTGAAGATCACTGAAAACATCTAGTTGTAATAGTTTGGAGGAGTTTGCATGTTTTTTGCTTCAGAGGGAATGTCGGGCAAACACCCTGTCTAACTAACTTCACTAAAACCGCGACATTACGGAGTGAATATTATTCAGCCTGAACTTGCACGGTTGCAAATTATAGTACATCTGAATTAATCTAAACTGATTCACTCCTTCGGGAGAAACTACTTGCACAGCTCGAGTGTCCACGTGCATTTTCACCTCCAGAGAATCACATGCAGTGTGATCATACTGATACAAGCCGGGGTTCTTGTCCTTGCGAGTCGTCGGATCAGGTCCTCAACGATCTCTTTCTATAGACTGAAGCTCAAACAAGAATGTGCACATGTATGCATGCATTCGACCAACCTGTTTTTGTAAGAGCTGGCCGATTGGCTATGGAAAATACGCTCCCTGACTTCGCACGACCAATCACTTGACCACCCAGACGAATCTGGTGGACACAACGATGTAAACTTTATCATCAGTAATTTCAAGGAAGCAATTTCTATGGCATGCGTGGTCACGGTGTCGCGTCGGTGTGCACGCGGTGACCGACCAGGAAAGGCCGGACGCAGGACCAGTGGACACCGGCCGGTTCCTCTCCGATGGAACAGCCGGAATTGAGGCTCAGGACTCGGGAGAGAAATCAAACGTCGCTTGCCGTGGAACGCGTGAGTCCGTGCGTGAGGCGACAGGGCACATGCCGCGTTGGCGTGCAAACGCGCGCAATGAAGCCCGATCTCCGTACCACCGATCACTGATTAGGACGCCACATGCTGCAGTCGGACTCTCTCCACAGTCGAACTCTTTGCAGTGTACTGCTGAGATTCCAGAATATCTGGTCGACACAAGTCAAGTCTGTCCAGTCAAGTGTGCACTGAGGAGCGAAACTTCACACCGGAGGACCGGCAGTATGCATCAGAATGGCTTCACATTCAGACCGTCATTTACTCATATGGAGATGGAATTGCACGGACGACCAAGACGGGAACAAAAGCGGGTTTCCAGATCTTGAGACGAAGCTTCAGTAGATCAAGTGGAGCTGATAATAAAGGAATCAACAAATCCACGTGATACTGATCACCGGCGTGTTTCCGTCGCGGGACTCGGTGACTGACTCACCGTGGGAGGACTGATCAGTGGATTAATATAATTAATCCATAGGAAAGCAGCAGGAAAAGGATAGGAAAATACTCGAGATCATGATCGAGTTTAAGCCCCATCTAACCATGTGTGCTTGGTTACTAGTGTAGTACGTGGGGTTCTTCACACCCCAAAGCAGTAGTACTAGTGGCCTAGTGAGCAGATAACGACTCCGTTGTCCATAGCAGGACTCCACTTTCTTTAGCTAAACAAATCTATCTCCTTTTCGGTTTAAGATCTCCTTTCTGGTAGTTTGTACATGTTGCATGCAGCCGCCTTGCTTGTTTTAAATGTTTCACTATAGACGACACAGAACATGATTTACATGAGTACAGTTTGCACGTTCGTAACTTTAGTGCAGCGGAGTTCATCGTTATAATCGTACATGCCAAAACAGGGGATGGCGCTCTCGCGACCGCGCAGGTGGCGGCTGGGCGCGCGCCGCCGCCGGCCGGATCTCCGGCCTCGGGCCTCCTTTGCTGCCGCCGAGACCGGATCCGGACTCCCCGCGGCGTCCTCTCCCGCACCAGCCTCGGCGCCGCTCCGTCCCCTCATCAACACCGCGACGCCACTCTCGCGAACCTCCGCCGCGGGAGCCGCTCCAGCGCCGTCTTCCACGTACAGAGATCAGGTGACATGCATCTTTGCATGTCACCGTGTGCCTTGCGGTCCGAATTCAAATTTAAACATTACGAAAAAATCTGAAAAAAATCATGCATGTTCACAGCACATATTAAAATAACCTCTAAAAAATTCAGATCAAAATTCGAAACATACATCAAGAAGAAAAAAGAGAAACTCATATGTGAATAGTATACAGAGAACCATTCGCAACTATTCATGACAGATTTCTCTTTTTTCTTCTCGATGTATGTTTCGAATTTTGATCTGAATTTTTTAGGAGTTATCTTAATATGTGCTGTGAACATGCATGATTTTTTTCAGATTTTTTCGCAATGTTTAAATTTGAATTCGGGCCGCAAGGCACACAGTAACATGCAAAGGTGCATGTCACCTGATCTCTGTCCGTCTTCCACTGCTGCAGCCGCCGTCCTCCAGCCGCCAGCGTTGGTCCTTCGAGGGCTGAGCTCTGCCGTGGTCTCCTCTGCTTCCCCGAGTCCAGATGCTCGCGAGTCCTCTGCCATGTCGCTGCAGCTGCTGGGTCGTCAGACCTCGGTTGCCGGTGATGTGGGTGCAGCCGTGGAGACCAGGTCGGGGCAGCCTCTGCCTGCGCGTGTCGTGCCAGCGTCGAACGCCCCGGCTGCAGGCAATGTCCCGGCTACCGGCGCCATCCCTCGACTGCGGCCGGTGCCCCCAAGTTTCAGATTTAGGAAGGAAGCTGGGGGTGTTAAGGCCTCGCTGCGTTCCAAGACCGCGACAACAGCTGCTTCGGCACCGCCGCCTGCTACCCCCGCCCTACTTGCCAATGCCGCCACGGGCCTGCTGTTGCCGGCTCTTGTTGCCCCGGCCAATGGCGACGGCATGGACTGCGAAGAGGAGCTGCCCTCCCTGTCTCCATCAGCTAACGCAGAGGGCATCATCGTTGGCATGGGGGATTTGCTGACCAGTGCGCGAAGATCTGTTTTGTGGGCCTCTGCCGCTGACGATGAAGACGAAGACGAAGAGGAGCTGGCCCCTCAGATGCCGCCGGCTGCAGCCAAGGCCGTCGACTCTGGCGAGATGTGTGTGGGTCATGAGGTGGACATGGGTGGGGGTTGGCAGGAGGTGCTGCCGCGGTGCAGCCCGCATCGGCTGACATTGCCGCCGTCATCCACGATAATAGCTCCTCGTCCCATTCCTGCTTGGCTTCACGGTAGATGCTACAGATGCTTTGCTCATGGGCATGGTGCGGCTCATTGCAGAGATCCGTTGCGGTGCTCACGTTGTTTGGAGAATGGTCATCGTGCGCACGGATGTCGCAATCCCTGGCGTCCTCTAAGCTCGCTGGCATGCCTTGCCACGCCGCCCGTGGCCAGCGTCAACACCATGCATGGTCCTACATCAGCTTTACGCAAGGGTCCAATGAAATTCGCGCCCCCCTCCAAGGCGCTTCACCGTGGGTCCTGGGCGTCTGTTGTATCTGCTACGGCGGACTCGACAACCTCATCTGAAGTGGTGCTGCAGTCCGCTCTAGCTGATCAGATTGCGCTGCTGCAAGGCTGCCTGGTGCGGGTTGGGAGCTTTTTGGAGCGGGCGGAGGTTGCTCTGAGTAGACTCTCCCTTATGCCGGCTATGCTGCAAACTGCTATGACGTCACATCCTCCTATTGCAGTTGGTGTTTGCTCCGAGGAGGACACGGAGGCAAAGTTATATGGTTGTTTCTCCCCCCATGTTGGGGACATTTCGTCGTTGATGTCTGCCTTGCCCCCTGTGTTATGTACCTCTCAAGACGAGTCCATTGCCATGCTCGTGGCTCCGGTGCTGCAAATCATGCCCGAGATTAGGGAGCTATGTATGAGCTCTGCTTCGCTTTTGTCAGTGAAGCACATGAAGGTGGACTCACTAGTGACCTCGTGTGTGGGAGATGATTCATGTTTGTCATGTGAACATCCAGAGGCATCTTCTGAGTCCTTCGGGTCGGAGATGCATGTGGTTGAGGATATTGATGTGGGCGGTGTGTGCGCTAATAGGAAGGCGTCTGCGGTTTCTTGATGGATGATGCTCGTTTCTTGTGTTGTCGATGTGATTGTCCAAGTCATTGTTGTTGGTGTTCTTGTTAGGGTTCTGTTGAGTTGTGCAAGTGTGGTGAGGTACGATTGTTGTGTGTTAGGAGCATGTGACGGGTTGTCTGTGTGGTCACGGTGTTTCGTGCTTCCCGAGTAGCCTGTTTCGGGTTGTTTGTATCGGTTTCGCCCGGTTTTCCGAAAATTAACTGGGCAATTCTTTTCTTCTTAATTAATCGACGAGGCAAATATTTTGCCTCCGTTTCAAAAAAAACTTTAGTGCAGCGTTACCTCAAACAAAAAGCAAAAATAGAACTCGTAGTGCACGGTTACTCGAATCAGACTATCAATTATCAATTAGTAGGTTATAGCATGCAGCATGTGTATTTCATGCGGTTGGTGTGATGGGTAACTAATTAACAAACATGTACTCCCTCCGTCCGGAAATACTTGTCATCAAAATGGATAAAAGGAGATGTATCTAGACATATAAAATATTTTAAATATTTTATTCACCGTATAAATTCATTCCCTGGTAAATCTCCTTTCTCCTTCCCTTCAACTCTCTTCCTCTGCCCCCTCTCTTGAGAGTCGACCAGGGCTGCCCGGCCCGATCCAACGCCTCGTCCGACGGCACTACCGACCGGCGATGGCTACATAGAGGTTCCCGGGTCCTCCATGTGCATATTAGGATAGTAGAAGTCCTAGTTAATCTTGGCTTTATGTCGTGGTTTGGTGCCATATGCCAGCCTATAGCTTATGAGTGGTGTCGTTTGGTCGTCGATGTTGTCTTCTTCCTTGCCCCCATGGTGGAGGAAAGAGGAGGGCCATGGATCTGGCAGTATCCCCCTCAATAAGTTTGCTCCGATGCTCTGGTAAGTGGTGGAGGTGGTGAGGTCGCTATTTTTCTCTAGCCGTCGAGGTGGCGGCAAGAAGAGATGTGTCGGATCCAAGCACTCCTTGCCTTGTTGTTGTTCTGTTGTGTCGGATCTGTGCGACTGGCACCGGCTTGGTTGGTTCCTATGTTGCAGGAAGAGGTTTCCCAACTCGCCTTGTTTTTGCAGGAAGATCCAGATGCAAGGTGGTGAAGATGTTGTTGGGGACAAGTGGATCTTGGGCGACTGCTTTGGATTATCCTACGCATCCACTGCGGCTGTCAATGACTGATCCGTTCCAACACGTGTTCGATTTGCTTGGCCAAAGAGCGGCCAGTTTTCTTCCTCGCGGCCACGTATGTCACAAGGGAAGTAGTGCATCCTTCAAGTAGAGTTCATGGTGTGCTTCTATGAAGATTTCATTGAACCAAGTGGTTGCGTACCCGGCACTGACTAAGTTTGTTCTGTGAGGTGGGTATGTTGGACCTGATTGCACTATATATCCGTGTTTCGGGGTCCTTCTCGTAAAGTACAAGGACTTGGTTGTCATTTCTTTCTAGTTTGGGGCATGCCATAAGATGCTATGTACCTTCACTTGGATCAATATAGCATCTGGGTCCTTTGAGACCCTTTATTTGTTTAAAAAACCATTCATTACAATTTAAACTATGCAAAAAACTTGCAAAAAAGGAAAAGGAAAAGAAACAACTTAACATGAAAATTTGAACATGATACAATTAAATATAGTGAGATTTGCAACCAACTTAGAATGCTCTAATGGATGATGTCTGGCCAATTTTAAAGCTTGACCAACAGTCCAATCGAAAAAACCCGCAGCTGACCTCTTCTCTTATTTTTGAAGATGCTTTGGTCTTTTAGCAACAAACCGAAAATATTCAGAAAATGGTGTTTAAGACAAAAAGAACTTTGAGCTCAAGCACCAGATAATGAAGACCCATTACACACTAGGCTGCCTATATTTTGTGATTTATTGAGGTAACACATCTTATGTGTATTTATTTGATCACATAGCAATATTATTAAAAAAATGGCTTAAATATTTAGGTTTTTCATCTCCAATGAACCAGCTAAACCGATGGTCCGACCGGTGAAAATCAAAACTGACAACCTCATCGATTCAGTTGCCGGTCCCGTTTTGAAAACTATGGTTGCATGGTAGACATGCTCTCATGTTCACATGATAAGAACGTTATGGACCAAACGTGTAAATTTGTTAGTTACAATAATTTTGATAACATGGAAGCTTGCACATGCAACCAAATAGCTATTTAATGACTTGTATCATGGTTTATCTATGTAGGATATATGGATTATAGTTAACACACATACATGTCTAGTTATCAGTTGCAAAACAAGTAGATGCACAAGAATGTCATGGACTGGGCTTGGGCAGCACGATGGAGCTACCGGACAAGCTCGGGTGGCCACGATCACGACCGAGGCTGTGACGCCCGGATAATTAGGCTACAGTAATCCCACGTTAATGATGCCACGTCACCACGGTTACTGTTATTAATCTCGTGTTAGTTCAAAATCGATTCGAAATTCAAACTTAAAATAAAGTCAAACGGTAAAGATTTTCAAATATTAAAACTAAAATGTTGGGGTGTTGCCAAATAAGGCATAGGTAATTATTGTGGAGAAACCACACTTTTATAAAATGTTTAAAGGCTCTAAAGTAATTAAAACAGCAGCTATGACAATTAAATAAATGCCTTCTAAAAATAATAATAATGCAAACTATTTTAATTAGGTGTCAAACTTTTTGGGGCAGTAGAATAAATTATAACATTAAATTAGGAGTTGTATTTATATTTTATAAAACAAAAATTAAAAGAATAAAATAGAAAAGAAAATAGATAAAGAAAAGAAAACAGAAAAGAAACAAAAAAAAAGGAAAGACAAAGCCCCCCTCCCCCTGGCCCATTCGGCCCAACTAGGCATCCAGGCCACCAGGAGGCCCACCCCATTCCCCCTTATCCCCCTGACCGACCGAACCCTAGCCCGATCCCCTTTCCCCACTCGCCCCACTCCCTCTCCCTCGTCCCACTCCTCCTCGTGCCTTCCTCCCCCGATCCAGAACGGATCGGGGCATGGGAGCCCGATCCCGAGCGCGCCTCGCCGTCGCCACCCCGATGCCATGCCCCATGCTCGCCGTCGCCCACTCCCCCCCCCCTCGATCTGGATCGAGATCGAGGGCTCGACCACTGACCCGCTCAACGCCGCCCCGCTGTCATCGCCGTCACCTCATCACCGGGGCTACCTCGACGGACGCCATCGCCGGCCTGCTTCCTCTCCGTCGCGCCGTCGTCCCTGACTTCCTCCTCACCCCCCCGTTGCCCCAATCCCTACTCCCCGCCGTGAGCTTCCTCCCTACCCCCCCCCTTTTCTGTCGCCGGCGCCGTCCCCCCCCCCCCCGCCGCGCCCAGCGCGTGCTTGTACGCGCTCCCGCGCGCCCGCGGCCCGCGCTCACCTCGCCTGTCGCGCTCCTGCCGCGCCCACCGTTGCTCCCGCTCCGTCCCGCTCCTGGCCGCGCCCAGCGCCTCCCCCGTTGAGGCCTCTCTGCCGCGCCCGTGGCTGCGTCCAGCTGCGCCGTGGCCACGCCGTCGTGCCCTTTCCCCCGCCGTGGCTCGCATCCGCCCCGCTCGCCGCCCCTGCTTCACTCCCCGTCCGCCCTTACGCCGCGCCCGTCTCCAGCCGTCGTCGCCTCCTGCCACGACCCTCTGGTGCCGCCCCCCTCCACTCAGCCACGCCGGCCCCGAGCGCGACGGCCGCATCCCGCTCGCCCGGCCTGGCCGCGCCTCCTACCTCCCACTCCCCGCCTAACCGTCTGCGCCGCCACGACCTTGGGCCCGCCCACACGGGGGCCGCACGCTCTAACCGCTGCCGGCTCCGGTCGCCGTGGCCCTGGGCCCCCCCCCCTCCGCGCCTGGTGCTGGCGCTCGTCGCCGACGCCTTCTCTATGCAAGAGCGCACAACCAGGACGCATGGCCGTGTGCCACTGGCCAATGGGGCCCGTTCGCTGAAAAGGAAAAGAGACAGAAACAAAAGAGAAAGAAAAGATTTGGTAAAAAAAATTAAAAAATAAAAAAAATTAATTAATTAATTAACTAAATTAATTAAGTTAATTAATCCTGTTTAAATTAATCTAATTAATTAGTTAATTTAATTAAACAGTAATTAGTTTAACTAAACCCTAATTAACCTAACAGAGTATGACACATGGGTCCCACTGGACCCACGCGTCAGTTAGACCCAATCAACCCCTGTTGACTGCTGACGTCAGCATGACATCATGCTGACGTCATAAATGCACTTTAGGATTAAATTAATTCTGTTAATTCTAGAAAATGATAAAATCTTTTTAAAATTAATATAAAATAAACCATAGCTCGGATGGAAAAACTTTGTACATGAAAGTTGCTCAGAACGATGAGACGAATCCGGATGCGCAGCCCGTTTGTCCGCGACACATCCCTAGCATAGCAAACACGCAACTTTCCCCCTCCGGTCCGTCTGTCCGAAAATGCGAAACATCGGGAATACTTTCCCGGATGTCCCCCCCCCCTTCGCCGGTACCTCCTACTGCCGCGTTAGGGCACACCTAGCACCGCTCATTGTCATGTCACGCATCGTCATGCTTATGTTTGCATTGTATTTACTATTTCTTCCCCCCTCTTCTCTCCGGTAGACTACGAGACCGACGCTGCTGCTGCCCAGTTCGACTACGGAGTTGACGACCCCTCCTACTTGCCAGAGCAACCAGGCAAGCCCCCCCCCCCTTGATCACCAGATATCGCCTATTCTTCTCTATACTGCTTGCATTAGAGTAGTGTAGCATGTTACTGCTTTCCGTTAATCCTATCCTGATGCATAGCCTGTCATTGTTGCTACAGTTGTTACCCTTACCTGCTATCCTACTGCTTAGTATAGGATGCTAGTGTTCCATCAATGGCCCTACACTCTTGTCCGTCTGCCATGCTATACTACTGGGCCGTGATCACTTCGGGAGGTGATCACGGGTATATACTATATACATTATATACATGACACATGTGGTGACTAAAGTCGGGTCGGCTCGGTGAGTACCCGCAAGTGATTCTGATGAGGGGGCTGAAAGGACAGGTGGCTCCACCACGGTAGAGGTGGGCCTGGGTTCCTGACGGCCCCCGACTGTTACTTGTGGCGGAGCGACAGGGCAGGTTGAGACCACCTAGGAGAGAGGTGGGCCTGGCCCTGGTCAGCGTTCGCAGATACTTAACACGCTTAACGAGATCTTGGTATTTGATCTGAGTCTGGCCATTTGGTCTATACGCACTAACCATCTACGCGGGAGTAGTTATGGGTATCCCGGCGTCGTGGTATCAGCCGAAGCTCTTCTTGACGTCAGCGACGGAGCGGCGCGCGCCGGATTGGACTGGAACGCCTGCTAGGCTAGGTCTGCTTCCGGCCGCCCTCGCAACGTGCAGGTGTGCAATGGGCGATGGGCCCAGACCCCTGCGCGCATAGGATTTAGACCGGCGTGTTGACCTCTCTGTTGAGCCTAGGTGGGGCTGCGACATGTTGATCTTCCGAGGCCGGGCATGACCCAGGAAAGTGTGTCCGGCCAAATGGGATCGAACGTGTTGGGTTATGTGGTGCACCCCTGCAGGGAAGTTTATCTATTCGAATAGACGTGTCCCTCGGTAAAAGGACGACCCGGAGTTGTACCTTGACCTCATGACAACTAGAACTGGATACTTAATAAAACACACCCTTCCAAGTGCCAGATATAACCCGGTGATCGCTCTCTAACAGGGCGACGAGGAGGGGATCGCCGGGTAGGATTATGCTATACGATGCTACTTGGAGGACTTCAATCTACTCTCTTCTACATGCTGCAAGATGGAGGCTGCCAGAAGCGTAGTCTTCGACAGGATTAGCTATCCCCCTCTTATTCTGGCTTTCTGCAGTTCAGTCCACTGATATGGCCCTTTACACATATACCCATTGCATATGTAGTGTAGCTCCTTGCTTGCGAGTACTTTGGATGAGTACTCACGGTTGCTTTTCTCCCTCTTTTCCCCTGTCTATACCTGATTGACGCAACCAGATGCTGGAGTCCAGGAGCTAGAGATCCCGAGGATGATTCTACATGGAGTTCGGCTTCGAGGAGTAGTTAGGAGGTCCCAGGCAGGAGGCCTTGCCTTTTCGATCGTTGCTACTTTTGTGCTAGCCTTCTTAAGGCAAATTTGTTTAACTTATGTCTGTACTCAGATATTGTTGCTTCCGCTGACTCGCCTATGATCGAGCAATTGTATTCGAGCCCTCGAGGCCCCTGGCTTGTATTATGATGCTTGTATGACTTATTTATGTTGTAGAGTTGTGTTGTGATATCTTCCCGTGAGTCCCTGATCTTGATCGTACACATTTGCGTGCATGATTAGTGTACGGTCAAATCGGGGGGCGTCACAAGTTGGTATCAGAGCCGACTGCCTGTAGGAATCCCCCTTCCAAACTCCTTGGCCGAAGTCGAGTCTAGCCTTTACAAAACTTTTACTAACATGGCTGTGTGGCTTACGGGCCCACGTCGCCATTGGGTGGTATTAGGATCTTTTACTCCTTGTCTATACTCTGGGACTCTGATCTCTCTCCTATTCGGGTTAAATGAATTTTGCTAAATCTAACATTAGGATCTCGTTATCACTTTCACCCGGAGAGCCCCTTATTACTGATGATCGTCTGCTGCACGTGAAGACCCTGAAGATACTCTCCGCTGATAACCCGAGAACTTGTGTTCATCGCTTTTGCAATTCCCTTTCATCGATAAACTCCTATGGATAACCGCGTATACTTGCCATTCATACAATGTTTCCCAGTTGATCTTGTTATTACAAGATACCCCGAAATTATCTCTGTTGTTCCGAGAATCCTTGAACTTACTGCCTTGCTGTTCTTTGTCACCTGAATACCCCTACGGATAATTCTCGCACTTACCGAGTATCCGCTCATCCCCAGTTGAATTCAAGTATATCACAAAAGTGTTTAGAATACCAATCGATCTTCTGAAAATCCTCAGGAGCCTATTGCTCTTGAAATTCTTGCTTACTAGCATTATGATTAATCCCATAAGTCTCGAAATCTTATTGGCACCCTTTGTCATTATCTTTTTGAGTCCATTGATTCAATATGTTGCGAATGCTCGCAATCCTCAATCAGATCCTAGAATTCATCCTTCCGGCTCAGACATCATTTTTAACATGAGCTGGATCTCGACCAATCAAATCGTCATCGATTGTACCCCTAAGCCTACTCAACTTATCCATCCTTGATCAGAGCGTTGCTTCTGACCCCCTGATTTGGAAATCATAATTCTTTTACATTTGAACTTTGAGTTAGTCAGTTGTTTCTATAATCAGATCTCCTTGCATTCTTCCTCCTCTGGTTGAGTACCGATGCTCATATCAGATCCCTTGTGGACCATCGGTTCCTTTGTTGGATTTTATCCGACAGCGTCCTTCCTATTGAATAACCTTGTGAGCCTTTCCATGGGTATTTAATGCCTTTGGTAAATTGTATCATCTGCTTTGGAACAATGCTCTTCTTTCGAGCTTGTAATATTTACTCCGAAGTTTGTGGTATATGTTCCTAAGATGCCCTGATGGGTTGAACCTATGCCTTCCTTAATCTGTGTGAACCCGAAAGTTTTCCAAGGTTCATACTCCTCTGGTAATTCACCAGGTAGGTCTTCGCACTCAAATTATTTTTAATAGAGCAGTGAATGAAAGGTTATGCATTGCAGAAGTGGGAGTCGACCTTGAACCTTTGTGTTCATGCCCATGGACACGATGTAGATCCTATCATGGAAGCTTCTTATAATAATAGCTATTTCCCTGGTATAATATCATCTAGTATCGGTGAATTAATCCTTTGCAATCGTGGATCCGACCATGTTTCTCCTTGATTCCGTTTCTCGTGCAAGTTTGAGCACTTGTCTTCTGCAAAGCAATACCCTAGTCCAACCTCTACCTTGATCTGTCGTCGAGTATTACCCCCTGGTATCCCGAGATTATCACGGAACTGCATAACTTCTTATGAGTTCTCCATCAAGTATTACATTCTCATTTATTCCAATTTTTCACGAGCCCCGAGTTATTAAACACTCAAGGACATCGATAACTGAATCGAGTCCGCATCACGATTAAACAACTCTTAGTAATCTCCTTTCCTTACGAGTTTGTACTCGATCACGTCATCCCTAGCCTGCTCGGCTATGTCATTATCATGCAACTTTTTAACTGTGCTATCTGGTCCTTCTTTCCGAAGCACGATTTTCAACGATGAGCTAAGCTTACGCCGACCTTCCTCGTCTTATCAATTCGCCTTGGACAACAAGCTTGGTCTCGAGTTTGTGTCGTACCCGTGGTTTCAATAACCTTTCGCTTCATCATTCCTTTGACTTGATGTCATCGCCGATCGATTACACCTTCATGAAATCTCTCGACAAATGTGTCGTGATCATCATGAGCATTCTGAGTCCTTCCAGAATATCAATTGAATTCATGATGAGAAAGACCATCCTTTCCCTTGATGATTTGTGTTATCATCGGCCACTTTACTGCCTTCCCTCCAACACAAACTTGTTCGTGTTTTGTGTTATACCTTGAGATCCTTGCTATCCAGCATTTGTTCCTCTTTACTTTGGAGTATTACCAAATTTTATATCAAGAATGTCGTGAGAATTTCACCACCTCTTTAGAATTCTTGATATAGTAATACATCTTACCGTCTACATTCAGTTCTTGGTCCCCATGTTGATTTTAACCGAAGTACCCACAAATGAACTGTGATGTGTAAAATTCAAAACTTCCAGCAACCCTATTGCTTGTAAGTTAATGAACGATAGTTCATTCCTTGTGGATTGGTTATCGAATCACCATTCTAACCTTGATCATGCTACCTAAGCCCATATTCGGGTGCACCTTTCAACCAATGTTTAATTGTGTATGTTTTCCTCGAGCATACATCATTAAGTCATTCGATCTAGCTATTGCTATCTCCTTGTTCACATAGTTGTGGAAATCCATCTTTTGGAAATCTCAATGGATTGTCGCTGAGTCAATCAGTCACCTCCTCACCTCTCCTTGATTTAATGATGAACCCTTGTTCGGAACTCGCTTCCATAGTTCATCTCCCGAGAATCTTCGATGTCGTTTCGACAATTTGTGTTGCACCTTTCTTCTCAGGCATCCTGAGTCTGAGTTATTCTGACACCAATCCAATCTGAATCTCGGTCAAATATGATGGTTGGAACATATTTCCAAGAGTTATAACATTGGTCTCTACATAACCCGGTAAGGTGGTGTCTTTGCTTAGCACCCCTAGCCAGAGGACCTTTTGTTATAATTTCCTTTTTTAGCAAGGTTAACTATTCTTCCATGAGGAAATTGTAAGACTTACTCTATAAGTTGTTCCTGATGGATCCTTTGTGTATCCATGGCCTGATCTTACCTATTGACCATGTCAATGCTATCTCGAAGCATGTCTATGGTACTCTGATTTTCAACAGGAACATTTGAAGCCCAAAGCTAATTGTTTCCTGCTCAATTATCCAAACACCGTTGTATGGGTAATGTCATGAAAATTCTCTCCCGTACCTAAAGAGTTTTCTACATTATATCATGTCATGGATATCATGCTCTGCTTGTCCTAGGGAAGGATACACCCTTGAAATATGTGTTTAAACACATTTTCCTTTCCATTCTTCTGTTTAATCTGATAATCATATTTTCCTTCCCATTGTTTGGTTTAACCTTTCTGGTGATCTATATGATCTAAGCAGTAATATTCTCCTGCTTATGTAAACACCTCGGTGTACAATTCTGTCAGCAAGACCCTGTTACTATTGTTGATGACATCCCGGTAGCCACCGATGGACGAGAACTTTGCCTTATGGTCCGCCTCGTTTCAACGAGCAGGAAAATGGTTCTCTTCGTCCCTCGCCCTTGGTACCAACGTGTTGCCGACATAACTGACAGGGTACTCTCTGACATGCCTTGCTATCATGACCATGCAACATGTCACTGCTCCTATAAAAAAAACCCCCACATGGTGGGCCCATAACCCACAGTTCCACAGGATCGAAAACTGACTCTCCTGTACACCCCTGTTGCCAAAGCTATTAATTTTGCTTGACTTCGTAAGTAATTCACGGGTCACCTTCCTAGTGCTCAATTTTGGTATCAGACACAATACTTATTCCCGTTGCTCAGAACCCTTCAGGCATCAAACGATTGCCTGCCCGCTCGAAACTTCCCCACGATACCTCCTTACTTTGCTCTCGATATTGTCTTAAATTTCCATTCGAGAGTTACTTTCCGTCACCTTCCCCGATGTTATCAACCAGATAGTCAACCGTTCAGAGGCCTATTATTCCGAAGTTACCCCTTGTCCTTCGTAAGTACGATGGAGTTCCCGAAGGAAGGATGCCAGCTTCATCATGATGAGTGGCTTCCCTACCGAAACCGAAGAAATCCTCTGGGCGGGTTCCTTATCTTTACTTAATACGGAACCGAGACCTTGACTTCTTCTTATCAGAGAAGCAGGAAAATGAAGACATCAACGTAATGGATCAACCGCTTCGAGAAGAGCAACCAAGATCGAGAACGCTCTTAGAATTTCGTGACCAAATCCCTTTCCCGTCACTTCCCCTCTTAAATCTCGGGACGAGATTTCTTGTAGTGGAGGAGAATTGTGACGCCCGGATAATTAGGTACAGTAATCCCACGTTAATGATGCCACGTCACCACGGTTACTGTTGTTAATCTCGTGTTAGTTCAAAATCGATTCGAAATTCAAACTTAAAATAAAGTCAAACGGTAAAGATTTTCAAATATTAAAACTAAAATGTTGGGGTGTTGCCAAATAAGGCATAGGTAATTATTGTGGAGAAACCACACTTTTATAAAATGTTTAAAGGCTCTAAAGTAATTAAAATAGCAGCTATGACAATTAAATAAATGCCTTTTAAAAATAATAATAATGCAAACTATTTTAATTAGGTGTCAAACTTTTTGGGGCAGTAGAATAAATTATAACATTAAATTAGGAGTTGTATTTATATTTTATAAAACAGAAATTAAAAGAATAAAATAGAAAAGAAAATAGATAAAGAAAAGAAAACAGAAAAGAAACAAAAAAAAAGGAAAGACAAAGCCCCCCTCCCCCTGGGCCATTCGGCCCAACTGGGCATCCAGGCCACCAGGAGGCCCACCCCATTCCCCCTTATCCCCCTGACCGACCGAACCCTAGCCCGATCCCCTTTCCCCACTCGCCCCACTCCCTCTCCCTCGTCCCACTCCTCCTCGTGCCTTCCTCCCCCGATCCAGAACGGATCGGGGCATGGGGGCCCGATCCCGAGCGCGCCTCGCCGTCGCCACCACGATGCCATGCCCCATGCTCGCCGTCGCCCATTCCTCCCCCCCCGATCTGGATCGAGATCGAGGGCTCGACCACTGACCCGCTCAACGCCGCCCCGCTGTCATCGCCGTCACCTCGTCACCGGGGCTACCTCGACGGACGCCATCGCCGGCCTGCTTCCTCTCCGTCGCGCCGTCGTCCCCGACTTCCTCCTCATCCCCCCGTTGCCCCGATCCCTACTCCCCGCCGTGAGCTTCCTCCCTACCCCCCTTTTCTGTCGCCGGCGCCGTTCCCCCCCCCCCCCCCCGCCGCGCCCGGCGCGTGCTTGTACGCGCTCCCGCGCGCCCGCGGCCCGCGCTCACCTCGCCTGTCGCGCTCCTGCCGCGCCCACCGTTGCTCCCGCTCCGTCCCGCTCCTGGCCGCGTGTAGCCCGCGCGCTGGCCGCGCCCAGCGCCTCCCCCGCTGAGGCCTCTCTGCCGCGCCCGTGGCTGCGTCCAGCTGCGCCGTGGCCATGCCGTCGTGCCCTTTCCCCCGCCGTGGCTCGCATCCGCCCCGCTCGTCGCCCCTGCTTCACTCCCCGTCCGCCCTTACGCCGCGCCCGTCTCCAGCCGTCGCCGCCTCCTGCCACGACCCTCTGGTGCCACCCCCCTCCACTCAGCCACGCCGGCCCCGAGCGCGACGGCCACATCCCGCTCGCCCGGCCTGGCCGCGCCTCCTACCTCCCACTCCCCGCCTAACTGTCTGCGCCGCCATGACCTTGGGCCCGCCCACACGGGGGCCGCACGCGCTAGCCGCTGCCGGCTCCGGTCGCCGTGGCCCTGGGCCCCCCCCCCTCCGCGCCTGGTGCTGGCGCTCGTCGCCGACGCCTTCTCTGTGCAAGAGCGCACAACCAGGACGCATGGCCGTGTGCCACTGGCCAATGGGGCCCGTTCCCTGAAAAGGAAAAGAGACAAAAATAAAACAGAAAGAAAAGATTTGGTAAAAAAATAATAATAAAATAATAAAAATAAATTGAATTAATTAATTAACTAAATTAATTAAGTTAATTAATCCTGTTTAAATTAATCTAATTAATTAGTTAATTTAATTAAACAGTAATTAGTTTAACTAAACCCTAATTAACCTAACAGAGTATGACACATGGGTCCCACTGGACCCACGCGTCAGTTAGACCCTGTCAACCCCTGTTGACTGCTGACGTCAGCATGACATCATGCTGACGTCATAAATGCATTTTAGGATTAAATTAATTCTGTTAATTCTAGAAAATGATAAAATCCTTTTAAAATTAATATAAAATAAACCGTAGCTCGGATGGAAAAACTTTGTACATGAAAGTTGCTCAGAACGATGAGACGAATCCGGATACGCAGCCCGTTTATCCGCCACACATCCCTAGCATAGCAAACACGCAACTTTCCCCCTCCGGTCCGTTTGTCCGAAAACGCGAAACATCGGGAATACTTTCCCGGATGTCCCCCCCCTTCGCCGGTACCTCCTACTGCCGTGTTAGGGCACACCTAGCACCGCTCATTGTCATGTCACGCATCGTCATGCTTATGTTTGCATTGTATTTACTGTTTCTTCCCCCCTCTTCTCTCCGGTAGACTACGAGACCGACGCTGCTGCTGCTCAGTTCGACTACGGAGTTGACGACCCCTCCTACTTGCCAGAGCAACCAGGCAAGCCCCCCCTTGATCACCATATATCGCCTATTCTTCTCTATACTGCTTGCATTAGAGTAGTGTAGCATGTTACTGCTTTCCGTTAATCCTATCCTGATGCATAGCCTGTCATTGTTGCTACAGTTGTTACCCTTACCTGCTATCCTACTGCTTAGTATAGGATGCTAGTGTTCCATCAATGGCCCTACACTCTTGTCCGTCTGCCATGCTATACTACTGGGCCGTGATCACTTCGGGAGGTGATCACGGGTATATACTATATACATTATATACATGACACATGTGGTGACTAAAGTCGGGTCGGCTCGGTGAGTACCCGCAAGTGATTCTGATGAGGGGGCTGAAAGGACAGGTGGCTCCACCCTGGTAGAGGTGGGCCTGGGTTCCTGACGCCCCCGACTGTTACTTGTGGCGGAGCGACAGGGCAGGTTGAGACCACCTAGGAGAGAGGTGGGCCTGGCCCTGGTCGGCGTTCGCAGATACTTAACACGCTTAACGAGATCTTGGTATTTGATTTGAGTCTGGCCATTTGGTCTATACGCACTAACCATCTACGCGGGAGTAGTTATGGGTATCCCGGCGTCGTGGTATCAGCCGAAGCTCTTCTTGACGTCAGCGACGGAGCGGCGCGCGCCGGATTGGACTGGAACGCCTGCTAGGCTAGGTCTGCTTCCGGCCGCCCTCGCAACGTGCAGGTGTGCAATGGGCGATGGGCCCAGACCCCTGCGCGCATAGGATTTAGACCGGCGTGTTGACCTCTCTGTTGAGCCTAGGTGGGGCTGCGACGTGTTGATCTTCCGAGGCCGGGCATGACCCAGGAAAGTGTGTCCGGCCAAATGGGATAGAGCGTGTTTGGTTATGTGGTGCACCCCTGCAGGGAAGTTTATCTATTCGAATAGCCGTGTCCCTCGGTAAAAGGACGACCCGGAGTTGTACCTTGACCTTATGACAACTAGAACTGGATACTTAATAAAACACACCCTTCCAAGTGCCAGATATAACCCGGTGATCGCTCTCTAACAGGGCGATGAGGAGGGGATCGCCGGGTAGGATTATGCTATACGATGCTACTTGGAGGACTTCAATCTACTCTCTTCTACATGCTGCAAGATGGAGGCTGCCAGAAGCGTAGTCTTCGACAGGATTAGCTATCCCCTCTTATTCTGGCTTTCTGCAGTTCAGTCCACTGATATGGCCCTTTACACATATACCCATTGCATATGTAGTGTAGCTCCTTGCTTGCGAGTACTTTGGATGAGTACTCACGGTTGCTTTTCTCCCTCTTTTCCCCTGTCTATACCTGATTGACGCAACCAGATGCTGGAGTCCAGGAGCTAGAGATCCCGAGGATGATTCTACATGGAGTTCGGCTTCGAGGAGTAGTTAGGAGGTCCCAGGCAGGAGGCCTTGCCTTTTCGATCGTTGCTACTTTTGTGCTAGCCTTCTTAAGGCAAATTTGTTTAACTTATGCATGTACTCAGATATTGTTGCTTCCGCTGACTCGCCTATGATCGAGCAATTGTATTCGAGCCCTCGAGGCCCCTGGCTTGTATTATGATGCTTGTATGACTTATTTATGTTGTAGAGTTGTGTTGTGATATCTTCCCGTGAGTCCCTGATCTTGATCGTACACATTTGCGTGCATGATTAGTGTACGGTCAAATCGGGGGCGTCACAGAGGCGCAGGTAGAGAGGGATGAGGAATTGTTTTTGGCGCCAGCAACTAAAATATGAGTAATGCTACGTCCACGGATAGGTCAGGGGGGATCTACGGGCTGGCCGGAGCACTTAAATTTAGGGTTTAATTAGGAGAAGTTATTTATTTATTAGGTCAATTGACTAAAAGAGTTATTTAGGCCAATAAAATCAGGACATGTCAGTTTTTTCCTAATTATCACCTAAATCTTCCGATAAACTTTGTAGGTGGAGCATTATAGCTAAAAATCCAGATCAAACTTCGAAACACACACCGGGGAAAAAAATCTGAAATAAATTGTTCCAAAAGAAGACAAAACATGAATAGTGACAGAAATAACACTATTCGCAAAAGGAATTTTCTTTTTCAATGTATATTTCGAATTTTGATCTGAATTTTTTAGGGGTTATAGACTATGTCTTGTGAACATCCACCATTTTTTCAGAATTTTTTGAAACATCTTAATGTGATTACTTTAAAATTAGAGCATGGGAGCATGTGAAAGGTGGACATGTTTCAGTGTCTCTTCGATTTTCTAGAATAGAGAGCCTTAGTGCGGATCTACAAGAATGAGAACATGTAGTATTTGAACCTGAGTTCACATGCTCTGTAATGAACAGTCAAATCAGAAAATAAGTTCGAAAAATAAAAAAAATTATGACTTTTTTGTGGTAAACATTGATGAACGCTTCAACCGTGCAAAATGTTGTGATGAAATCACAATCGTGCAGGTCTGGGCAAAAAAGGCAAAATCAATGCTTTAAAAAGACTATTGTTGGAGGGAAAATTTTGTTCGCCACTCCAGATTTTGACATTTCACTTTTGCCACTCTTAGTTTTTGACAATTGACAATTATCACAATTGCCATTATGTGGCGAAAGCTAAATTTTCGGAGTGGCAATTGTGATACATTGTCAAAAGCTAAGAGTGACAAAAATAAAATAAATGATTTTGCTTTTGCCACGGAATGGCAATTGTGATAATTCTCAAAAGCTAAGTGTGGCAAAAGTGAAATGTCAAAATCTAGGGTGGCATAAGAAAAATTGACAAAATCGATTGTCATTTCATCACAAAAAGTTGCACCTAGTTAAAACATTCATCAATGTTTGTCACAAAAAAACTCAGAATTATTTTAATTTGTTACTGTAGTTTTTGAATTTTACTATTCACCACGGAGCATGTGCGCTCGGGATCAAAAGAGCACTTTTTGTAGAATGACTCCATCTTCACCACGGAGCATGTGTACTCCCGACGTCAAGTTACTCAAACGCTTCACCCCTGCGAGAACCCAAAGCTTTGCTTGTTCTTTAAAATGTAAAAGTTGATTCGCGGTGGCGTAGATTTCTTTCGAAAGACCTTCATGTTTCTCTCATTTCGGATTGACCAAGTGCTGAGCATCACAAGGGACACTAATGCCTTGCTACCGGTGGCAGTTGAGTCCACCAATCACCCACGGAGTGATAAGCCCATTAGGAGGGGTCGAGGTTATCGAGATCCGAGACCTAACCAAGCTTTGATCAACCTCTAAACACACATTTCAGACAACTGAAAACATATACTACTCCCTCCCTTTCTAAATATAAGTCATTTTAAAGATTTCACTGTAGGCTACATACGGAGTAAAATAAGTGAATCTATACTCTAAAAGGTGTCTATATACATCTGAATGCAGTCTTTATAGTGGGATATCTAAAAGGACTTATATTTAGGAACGGAGGGAGTATGATGCATGCACGTATAGAAAAAGGTGAACCTCCCAGAAAAAAATGGTAATGTCATCAGTCCATACCAACGTTGCCCGTAGCAAAGTTAGATTCCTCGGAGACAAGATTGAAGAAACAAATAGCATTGCATCTTACTCTTTTCTTTCCTAAATATAAGTCTTTCTAGAGATTTCAACAAGTGACTACATACAAAGCAAAATGAGTGAATCTATATTTTAAAATATGTCTACATACTTCCATACGTTGTAGTCCATTTAAAGTGTCGAACGGAGGGAGTAGATAACTCGGAATGAAAATTAACTCGGACAACGAAGTCAGCAGGGCAGATAGCCCTCCGTGCCACCAACCCCCGTCCCCCTCGCGCGGCGCGCACCAACCAGTTCGTGCTTTGCCCACGTCGACTCAGTCCGGCTGCCACAAAGCGAGCACCGCGCGTAGCCACCGCCCCCGCTCCGTGCGCTCCCGTGGCGACAGGAGCTCCGCACCAACCAATTCAGTGGTCAACCTCGCCGTCCAGCTCTACACCAACCCACTGCCTCACACCTACTCCTACTACTCGGTTGCGCCTCCGCTGCCTATTTATTCCCTCCCCTCCCTCCATTCCCCTCCAAGAAGAGCTTCAGCTTCATCTGCAGCTACAGCTCCTCTTCAGCACAACCCTTTCTTCAGGACACAGATCAATCCAGATACGCATACACCACCTGCCGAGTGCCGACGTCTAGCTGCTAGCTTACTTTCGGAATCCAGATACACATACACTTGGTTTAGTACGTCTGTGCATATTTCAATGGAGTGCGAGAACGTCAATGGAGATGGCTTGTGCGTGGCACAGCCGGCGCGGGCTGACCCGCTCAACTGGGGGAAGGCGGCGGAGGAGCTCTCGGGGAGCCATTTGGAGGCGGTGAAGCGGATGGTAGAAGAGTACCGTAAGCCGGTGGTGACCATGGAGGGCGCCAGCCTAACCATCGCGATGGTCGCCGCGGTGGCTGCCGGCAGCGACACCAGGGTCGAGCTCGACGAGTCCGCCCGCGGCCGCGTCAAGGAGAGCAGCGACTGGGTCATGAACAGCATGATGAACGGCACCGACAGCTACGGTGTCACCACCGGCTTCGGCGCCACCTCTCACCGGAGGACCAAGGAGGGCGGCGCTCTCCAGAGGGAGCTCATCCGGTACGAATTGAACCGCCGAAGAAGTTCCACTTCTACTTCCTGTTAAGCACTTCTGTCATGTGTATGAGTTGCGTTTATGGAAGCCTTATTTTTTCTTGTGTTGTTTGCCTGTTCAGATTCCTTAACGCTGGAGCCTTCGGTACCGGCACCGACGGCCACGTTCTGCCTGCCGCGGCGACGAGGGCGGCGATGCTCGTCCGAGTCAATACCTTGCTCCAGGGATATTCAGGCATCCGCTTCGAGATCCTGGAGACGATCGCCACACTTCTCAACGCCAACGTGACACCATGCCTACCGCTTCGGGGCACTATCACCGCGTCGGGTGACCTCGTCCCACTTTCCTACATCGCCGGCCTGGTCACCGGCCGCCCAAACTCCATGGCGACAGCTCCGGATGGTTCGAAGGTTAATGCTGCAGAGGCATTTAAGATCGCCGGCATCCAGCACGGCTTCTTCGAGCTACAGCCCAAGGAAGGCCTTGCCATGGTGAATGGCACGGCGGTGGGCTCAGGCCTTGCATCCATGGTGCTTTTCGAGGCAAACGTCCTTAGCCTCCTTGCTGAGGTCTTGTCGGCCGTCTTCTGCGAGGTCATGAACGGCAAGCCGGAGTTCACCGACCACTTGACCCACAAGTTGAAGCACCACCCCGGGCAAATTGAGGCTGCGGCCATCATGGAGCACATCCTTGAAGGCAGCTCCTACATGATGCTCGCAAAGAAACTCGGTGAGCTTGACCCACTGATGAAGCCAAAGCAAGATAGGTATGCACTCCGCACGTCGCCGCAGTGGCTTGGCCCTCAGATTGAGGTCATCCGTGCTGCCACCAAGTCAATCGAGCGGGAGATCAATTCCGTCAACGACAACCCACTCATCGATGTCTCGCGCGGCAAAGCTATCCATGGTGGCAACTTCCAGGGCACGCCCATCGGTGTGTCCATGGACAACACCAGGCTTGCCATTGCTGCGATCGGCAAGCTCATGTTTGCCCAGTTCTCGGAGCTGGTGAACGACTTCTACAACAACGGTCTGCCTTCCAACCTCTCCGGTGGGCGCAACCCAAGCTTGGACTATGGCTTCAAGGGTGCCGAGATTGCCATGGCCTCGTACTGCTCCGAGCTCCAATTCTTGGGCAACCCTGTGACCAACCATGTCCAGAGCGCGGAGCAACACAACCAAGATGTCAACTCTCTTGGTCTCATCTCCTCAAGGAAGACCGCAGAGGCCATTGACATATTGAAGCTCATGTCCTCGACATTCTTGGTCGCGTTGTGCCAGGCTATCGACCTCCGCCACCTCGAGGAGAATGTCAAGAATGCTGTCAAGAGCTGCGTGAAGACGGTGGCTAGGAAGACACTGAGCACTGATAACAATGGCCATCTCCACAAGGCACGCTTCTGCGAGAAGGATCTTCTGCTCACAATCGACCGTGAGGCCGTGTTCGTGTACGCAGATGACCCCTGCAGCGCCAACTATCCCCTCATGCAGAAGATGCGTGCAGTTCTTGTGGAGCACGCCTTGGCCAATGGTGAGGCCGAGCGCGACGTGGAGACGTCGGTGTTTGCCAAGCTTGCCATGTTCGAGCAGGAGCTCCGTGCAGTGTTGCCAAATGAGGTCGAGGCCGCCCGCAGTGCCGTGGAGAATGGCACTGCAACACAGCAAAACCGTATCGCCGATTGTCGGTCATACCCGCTCTACCGGTTCGTGCGCAAGGAGCTTGGAACAGAGTACTTGACCGGGGAGAAGACGCGGTCTCCTGGCGAAGAGGTGGACAAGGTGTTCGTTGCCATGAACCAGGGCAAGCACATCGACGCGCTGCTGGAGTGTCTCAAGGAGTGGAACGGCGAGCCCCTACCTATCTGTTGAACAGAGGATCCAGGAATGGAAGAGCAGCTGCTTCAGATTTCAGAAGGCTCCAGTGATTATACTGTTTTTTCATTGTAATTTCTAAAAGTTGATGTTTGCAACGTTCTTCCAGAGCTTCCAATGCCAAAGATTGCAATTGCATGACTTGGTAGTGTTGGGTAGCCGGTAGAACTTTGTTGATGTAAGTTATAAAAGGGTACAGTGTGTGATAAGTTTCCATGATAAATATACTGGTTCAAGAAAGTAAAACTCGTGCCTTCCAGAGCTGCCAGTGGTAACTCCGTACTTGCTAGTTCCATCAACACTGTACGAGGCCGTCTCTGAGTTCTCAATCTTGCATCTAGTTTTTGCAGTTTCAGTACTCTGCTCACTAAGTTCAATCTAGACTTTAGTATAATGACTAACACTGTATTATTCACCTATCGTACTACCGCATACCTCTTCATACAATGTTTCGATTGTTAAAGTAAGATACAGGAGGGAATGTCACATGAATGAAGATCCTAACACCAAAACCATCCTTAATTTACTGCTCATCTCAGGATGTCCATAACCAAGGCACATACACATGAAGTTTCTCTGCGCTTCTGAAGATCGCACTATTTTTTCAGTTCTAGTCATGCGTCGGCAGGAAACGTATATGGAGATTGTAAGGTTGCTCACGCATGTGGCGCGTATTACTACTCCTTTTGGCGCGTGCACCGACTGTCCACCGTATCCTACCGACGTATGTATAATGTATGTCCGGCTGCACCGGCCGGCCACCGTATCCTGCCAACTAACGCGTTCGTGTTGGATGAAATGAAGGTGTCAACCAGCTGTGTCCTGATCTCGAACTCGATAGGAGAAACAGAAAGCAGTCAAGTAGTCGTCTTCAAACGCGGTAGCGTGTCCGAGTACAGAGTTGATCGTCGACAGAGTACATAATTAGATATGCTAGATGCTCTCCCTGCAAATCGCTGATACAACGATGCCTGACGATTGCGTTGTTGTTATTTGTTGCTTGTGTTTTTTAGGGAACAGGCTTCAGCCAAGCTTTATTATAAGCTCGTGGTTCAGTACACAGTGTAGCAGAAAGAGAGAAACCAAGGAGATTCCTAGTTTTACATAACAGGCGTGCAGAAACAGAGGAGAAAAAACAAACTTTCAGGAACGGTAAAGACTAGCTCCCCAGCATAACATCTCACATGAAAATAATAATTGAAAGCAGTAGCATCGCTGGTTTTCATTTTTTATCCGGAAGCAGTTGTTTCAGCTTGACGACGCCCCCATCAAAATCTGCTTCCATCATTGCTCCAGTTTTAGCACAAAGTGGATTAGAAGACAAACAAACAAAATCAGAGAAGGAATGCCCGCAAGAAAGATGAAAATGAGCTCCCCAACATATCATCCTCACATATAACTGCCCTACAAGATAGCACAAGAAAAAGCAGCTGTGTCATTGGTTGATTTCCCTGAAGCACTTGTTGTAGCCTGACGCTGCTGCTGTGCCATTCATTTCAACCTAAGGCTTCTCCTTCCACAGTTTTCTTCAATACCGCAATAGAATGATAATCTTGTAAGTGACATCCGAAGGACAACGGATAAGCTTGGCCTCAAAATATGAGAACATCGCGAGCTAGCCACGTTGCGCATACCAGAGCGGAAGAACAAATCCAGATCAACATCCGCGTCCCAAAAACTCCCCTACAGATTCAAAGCCGTAGCTGGCATGGCGCAAACGCCAGCTACATTTCTGCTTCGGTACAACACCCCTAAACATACTAATAGAGAATTCCTTATTTGGCCCTTTCTTAAAATTTGATTCCTTTTTTGGTCCTAAAAATATTTTCTTCCTTTTTTGCACTCAAACTTTATTTTGTTCCCTATATGACACTTCCGTCAGTTTTGGCTACTAACGGTGTTAAGTCTGATTTAAAAAAACTGTTTTACCCCTAGTGCAGTATGTGACCAGATTATTTACATGCAAACACAGAGGTAACGTGATATATATATTTTTGTGGTTGAATAAACAAACAAAAATAGTACTATATGGCTAGTCATAAAAAGATATTGCGGAGATCTAATAATTATTATTATATTATGAGTGGAACAATGACGGCCCATCCAATCATATTGTAGCGTACAAATTTCTACGTATTAATATTGCCATTAATATTACGGTTAATAATCATCTACTACGCACAGGAATCAGTGAGTCACTACCCATATATACACGAATCCATGAGATAGTTATGAGAGTATTCCGCCCTCCGCCGAGATCGAATCGATCCAGTTGATTGAGAGCTAGCTTCTACCGGCCGTGCACGCACATGAGACGAGCGTGCACTGCTACGTTCCAGGCAAAATCAATTAAGCTGCTAGGTTTGCACGTACTCGTGTGCTAGCTCCTCTGAAGCATCGATACGTCCAGGATCAGCGTGTCCGCATATAATACGTTGCCGATACATTCGATACGGCGCCAATACAGGTATCCGTGCAGTATCATGTTGGGGACACGGAAAGCCCACAGCAGCAGTAACCGTAAACATCCAGCGCAGTGTATTTGTTAGCGCATCGGGTACCGTGGCAAGCTCTCGCGGATGGAGCTGCAACACGATTGTGTTTGGGCGGTAGCGGATATGGATATTTGAACGTGTTCACGCCCCTTCTCTTCTCTTTTTTTTGACACAATATCATCAGGGGTAAAATTGTCTTTGTACGTCATAGTTAACACAGCCGGATGGAAAACTGGATGGAAGTGTCATCTAGGGAACAAAATGAAGTTTAAGGGTCAAGAAAGGAAATAATAAGTTTTTTGGGTCAAAAAAGGAAGCAAATTTTAAGAAAGGGCCAAATAAGGATTTCTCTCAACATAATAAGGGAGTAGGGGCGTGTTCGGGAGCCCTCCAGCTCCTCGCTCTTGCTGCTCCACTTACGGAGTTGGGCCGAACGCTCCAACTCCAGGAGTTTAAGGCGAGAAGCTGGCGCGCAGCGTAGTGCAAAAAAGAAGGATTTGTGGAGCTGGGTTTTCCGCGCTCCTGTTTCTCTGAGAAGCTGGAGTTGACAGAATTTACATTGTTGTGCCACCGCCAAGTGAAATAACTCGTACCGGTTCGAGCGTCTATTCCTCTCCTCCGCTCGACTCGAACCACCCCTCGCTAGACAACGACCAGGCCAATGGCCCAATCCCACTTTCCCACACCGTTTGGAATGACAGCCTGCTCCAGATGGGCCAGATATGGGCGATTTTATGGGCTTCCCTTGTGCGAGCGAGAAGCTGTGTAGCCGAACGGTTCGTTCGCTCCCGGATCGCGAGTGAGAAGCTGGCGAAGGATTCGTGGCGCTGGAGTTGAGGATTTTTCGGTCGTGGAGGGTTCCCGAACACGCCCTAGATCTCTTCATAATAAAGAGAAGGACTGTCGTTTCCCCCGCAAATGGGCCGGCCTATTGGCAGCGCTGCCCGAACAGTCAAGCACGCCTCGGTGCGAAGTAAAATGTAAAAAAAGAGATGGGTCTCGGAATTGAACCCCGGACCTCATGGTAAAGGGAGTTTTTTTAGAAACATGGTAAAGGGAGTTAAACTGAACCTAGCGAGTCCAAGTGACTAATTAGCTGCGCTAAATTATACTCTCTCTGTCTTATAATGTAAGACGTACTTTGACACTACACTAGAGTAAAAAAAACCTATTAGATTATAGGATGGCGATAGTAATAACTACTGGCGGATCCGATTTTTAAATTAATTTAGAATTGTTTCATAATTCCGAACACTTTTAAATTCTTTGAAATGCAAACATACTTTGGAAATCTCAAAAGATTTTTGGAAAAATAGGACCAAAACTGACAACATGAACATTTTTTAAAATCACAAGCAATTTTATGAATACACGAACATTATTTGAAAAACAGGAATAAAATTTGGAGCATTTTTCAAAAATAAGCTCACAATTTTCTAAATTCTGGTTTTTTAAGGATTTGTAAGAAAATTTTCCAAACAGATTTTTTTTCTTGAAAAAGTGAACATTTAAAAAAAAGCAAATATTTTGTTGAAAAGGAAAAAAGAGCAGAAGAATTAAAAAGGAAAAAATAAACACAAAAATTAAAAATTAAAAAGGGCACAAAAAAGAAACAGAAATAAAAAAAGGGAAAAACAACTGGTTTAGGAACCTTCTAGAATCCCAAAACAAGAATCGCTGAAACCAACCCCGAACGCTCGCTCGATCTGCTTGTGTGTTGCAGCGACAATTTGTTGCGCCGTGTGGCAAATAGGAAAACCACACTATTTGACGCCTTCAGCTTTTTTTTAATCTTCAAAAATTGTTTGCGTTTTTATAAAATTTAGAAAAGTTCAGTTGTTGGGAAGTCAATAAAATTTAATCTTCAAATTTTGTGATCAATATTTTCATCAATTGTTGGGAGTTTGTTAAAATATTTGGAAAAAGTGTTCAAGTTTGTGAAAATTTTCATACACAATTTGATATTCCAAAATTGTTGATAAATAATTAGGGTCAGTTGACGAATGTCAAAAAAAATATGCTCTCAAACGGAGCTTTCTTGCCTATCCGGACACCCTATGTTGAACATGGTGCTTTTGTGGACATCTTTAAAATGACCCCAACTTTTTTTATCAGGTGGGCATGCTCATGCTAGACAACCATGCCAGGTTTTAATGACTTTCGACACCGCGTGCACGTTGCGACACGCCTGACCATTTACGGTCTTTTACACCAAGCAAACTTCAGAAAATACAAAACTTGTCAAAAATCAAACAACTTAGCATGGTGTGTTGAATTGGTCATACAAGGCGATGAAATAAATCAGCGCAATTCCAAGGATGTCAAGAAACAACGTGCTCTTAGACGGAGTCTTCTGACCTACCCGGACACCCTCCACTGAGTATGGTGTATTCGTGGATATTCTTGAAATGACCCCAACTTTTACGAGCAGGTTGGCATGCCCATGATGGCATCAATGGCAGGATTGAACGATTTTCGACACCGTATGCAAGTTGCGACACGTTCAACCATTTATCGATCTTTTTTTACCAAGAAAATTGCAGAAAATACAAAATCTGTCGAAAATCAGAACAACTTGGCATGGTGCTTTGAATTGTTCATACAAGCCATTGAAAAATATTGGGTTCATTCCAGGGATGTCAAGAAACAATGTGTTTCAAATGGAGCATTTTGGTCTTTGTATGTGCTTTCTGAATTTTGTTCGCTCTCTTTAAAAAATGTTCGTGTTTTGACATTCTAAGCAATTTTGATAGACATGAACTTTTTTTAATGTCTGTACAATTTATCTAGAACACAAATATTTATATTTGATGAATTTTTTTTGAAAAGGCAAACATGTTCTGAAATTTTGAACAATTTGAAAAAGCACTAGCATTTTTTGAATAAGAAAAATAAAAAATAAAAAAAGAAACAAAAGGCGAGCAGAAAAAAATAAAAAGTAATAGTAGGAAAAAGAGTGGTTCGCTATAATAAACCGGTTGTTGATGGATACTTTTTGTAGTCGGTGTTTCCTAAATATAGATTGAAGCTTATCAGCTCGTGTGGCTAGCAACGAGCGGTTAATAGCAGGAGTTAGTGGGTTTGATAGCTCGCATTGCCATTATTTTTTCGGTGAATTATTTCCAGTTTCCGCGCGCGATAATGTGCCAGCCTAGTCGAGTGGCTCCCTGTGCGTGGCACCGTCTTTTTTATGCTACTCCCCAAACGTACAAAATTTCCTATTTCCCACATTATGCGGCAAATATTCAGGCAATCACTCACACAATCATGGTAACGACCGACCCATCTAAGCGTTCGAGCCACTAATATTGTGAATCTTCTGGAAGGTTCCTGGCCAGTCCATCTAAGCGTTCGAGCCACCGGTATTGTGAATCTTCTGGAAGGTTGTTGGCACGTTTTGGGAACCCTCTAGATGGGCTAAACCGGGTTTTCTGAAGAAAAAAATGGCCTTGGTTTTATTTATATTTTTTGCTTTTTTCCTGGTACTTTTTGATTTTCTATTTCTTTTGGAAAAAACTGTAAATTTTAAAAATTCAACACATTAAACAATTCTCCCTTTTTTTAGAAAATATGGAAAATTCTAAAATTTTATCATGCTTTCAAGATGTTTTCGTGTTTTAAGTAAATGTTCAGAATTTTTAAATTTGTTGATGTTATCCAAAAAAATGGGAGATTCAAATTTTTCTTCATGCCTTAAAAATTTGTTTGGCATTTAAAAAAATATTTGAATTTCAAAATGTGTTCATGTTCTCAAGAAATTCAGAGTTTCAAAATTTGCTCAAGTGAACATATTCTTAAAAAGTTCCAGATTATTTAGTTTTGTTCCCATTTTTTAAATGTGTTCCAATTTTTTAAAGATTATTCGTGGTTTATTTTTTTTCCATTTTTAAATATTGTTTATAGATTCAAAAAATGTTCATGGATTTCAAAAGATGTTCGTGTTTTCATATTTTGTTATCAAATTTTCAAAAATGTTTGTGCTTTCAAAAAAAATCACAAAATGTAAAATATATTTGGTATTTCATAAATGTTCACAATTTCCAGTGAACGTTTTAATCTTTGCCAGTTCTATGCGTTCATAAAAAACTCGCGCTACAAGTTATTATAAGGAGTTAACAGGTCGAGTGGCTAGCAGCACATGTCACGGCTTGACAATCAGGAGTTCAAGTCGTGGCTGCACGTCGCAGCTTATTTTTGTGACTTTTACGTCCTGTTTCGGTTGCTATTACTGATCCACCCTACATACGATGGGTTTGTCAAATGTCCATATCACCTTTTATACGTTTAGTAGGGGGTTCTACCGAAGCGAGACTCCACCAGCTAAAGGCAGAGAGCACTTCAAAGAAAAGGTGGTCATCACTTCCAATATTATGTCAGAACGGGGATTTTCCATCCTAACGCTATGCTTCAAAGGAATTTGCATCCATAAACAAAATTGATATCATCTCATCAAAAGACCGGTGCATCCTTATACCTATCATAAAGGTGTCCAAAATCCTCTTGAATTCACCTCAAATATTTAAGTAATGAAACAAGGTGTTGCAATGGGCATGCTGACGTATAGTTGAAAGAATCTATCTTATTACCCGCGTTAATAAGTGATAACAAGTCATACAATCTTTTTATCCTTAGTGAGGTAAATTCAAGTATTCCCTCTCTTATTTGTCATCGGAAGTAGTACTTCACAAATAGGGACATACTCCATCTAATCCACACCACTCACTCTATTAACCTAAACCGCCCGATGATTAGACTAATAAATTAGAGAGCAATATACATGCATATATAAACAATCCATGCGAACTATTTTATGACTGACCAATATAAACATCAACAATTTCAAATTGGACTCGTTTCCCCTCAACATGTAAGTATAATTTTACTATATAGTAATTATTCATCACATGACAAATTAGTGAACATCATATGGATCACAATCATGTAGAGAAGCCCATGTGATCTTTTTATTGAGGCAATGGAGAGAGGATGCTAGATAGCAATGCTACAAACCCGTGTAGTCGAGGGGATAGACTACTCAACCTCATTATGAGAGCAACATAGATCGATGGTTGATGAAAGGCGGAGGGTTGGCCTTCTGGCAGGATGCGAGCAGAGGGCTCAAGATGAGTTTCATTTCGGGTTGCAAAGTGATAGCAATGGAAAATTACATGATAGTTTGGATGAGGATTTTGAGGTCATATATAGGTGGCGGCACGAAACTCCATGGGAGTGGGACCCCAAGCGCCCTGGGTTTGCACTAGCTTCAGGGCGCATGGGCCCCACAGCACCCAAGCCCTGTCTTTTGTTAGGTGTTCTCTTTGGGGAAAAATCAATTGTTGTTTTTTCTCAGTTTTTTTAGTTCATGATGGTTTCTACCACCAGAAACATGCAACTGACTTTTCTACCATTTTTTGATAGGTTAATCAAAATAAATTTAAAACAATGCATGCTTTGTTAAAGATAATGACATGAAAACTTCAAAAGATAATACATTTAGGATGTATCAGTGATTGACTCAGCAGTGATCTTATGATCAGACGACGAATTGTGAAGAACAATAGAGAGAGGGATGGCGCTGAAGGGATCGTCGGTAGCAATGGAGACACGATG
Source organism: Aegilops tauschii subsp. strangulata (assembly GCF_002575655.3). Classification (NCBI taxonomy): domain Eukaryota; kingdom Viridiplantae; phylum Streptophyta; class Magnoliopsida; order Poales; family Poaceae; genus Aegilops; species Aegilops tauschii. The sequence continues at coordinate 484,754,168 of NC_053036.3, forward strand.
GTTTTTATCTAGGATCAGGCTCCTAGATGGTTTATAGCCCTACCCCATGCTTGTATATCTAGATAGATCGACAAAGAGTTATAGAGCGTAGATGGAAAAGAAAGATAGGTCACATGAGTGTAGTCTCACCAAAGAAAACGACTCGTTGATGGGAGATGCTTGGGCCTTTAGGGCCAGTTCTTTTACTATCTTTTTTGGGCTGCCTCCTATTCAGTTTATTCTAGAAGCCCACCAATTTTTTTGAAGTCTACTAGTCAAGTATTAACTACTAGCCTTTTAAAAAATGTCTTCTGGTTGAGGTTTTAAAATAAGCTAGTTGGGGACAACTTATTTCAGTTTATTTTAGAAACCAGCAAAAGAACTGGCCTTACATAGGTTGACCCCTGTTGGTAATTAGGAGCTATCTTTGGAGGAGATACAAGCGTATGATACAATTAATATCCCGCAGTTATATGGAACATGTCTCGTGGGATAGTGTAATCCTAGAAATCACGCATACATCCTTATCTCTTCCAAGTATCTACTTTGCCATCACGGCTGTGGTAATATATTCACCTAGTAGGGTATATCCCTTTGATAATATACCATTACACCGAGAGTCGGCGTCTCACTGTCACCGATCTCCTTGGTTCCTTCACTTGCACCATATTGACACGGTGTTCTATGACGCATGTATCAAATTGCTTCCCATGCATCATTTGCGGTCTCTTGCTCTGCGATAGCCATTCTCTTCTCTTGACTGTAACCCCTACTAAGCAGAGAAGGATCTCATACTCATATCCCATAGGACATGAACCGTCTTAGTGGGCTAAATGTATTGCACAGTGATGCCGCACCCCCTCGACATAGCTTGTTGCACGATGGCTCCTTCCACCAACGTGTCGTCGACAACCAACCTCTTGTTGGGCCGCGTGCAATTTTAACCATTGTCGCCGCCATCAGAGACTTGTCATCCGTTTCCAATCACCGTCACTATGGCTTCATCAATCGCTGCCACCTCATACAAGCTCCAAGATCAAGAATCTAGAGCTCTGGTACCAAATGTTGGCATAAATCCTAGATGAACACACGTAAGGTGGACAACCATTTCTATAGGTTGAACACGATAGACACTAATAGGAGAGAAACGAGACACACACAAAAAGATTTTATTAATGTAATCTTTTGAGTTCCTCTAGTTCTCGTCTGGATGAGATTTAAGTAAATTTCATGAAAATTGACGCCATCTTGTATGATGTTTTGTCTTGTCTTTTCCATAGAGTTGGGCTTGTCTTGTGGGCTCTTTTGGTCTTTATGATCTTTCATCTCACTTTTTTTTGTTAGTGTTGCATTTTGTGTATTTTTTTCGTTGGTAAAACTCCCTAGTTGCATGCGCATTGCGGCCATTGTGAATGCATGAGGGGTACTGCGGTGTAGTTGCGCATGAGGGGGAAGTGCAAAACTGGTGCACTTTTGCATGAAAAACTGGAAAAACTGCACCCACTAGTTGTGTGTGTGTTGCTTCCCCTATAGTTGCATTAAAACCCCAAAAGACTTGCAACCCTTGTATGTGTGTTCCATGCATTGTGCATGAGGGCAAACATGCCATGCAACTGGTGGTAATATCACACCCCCGCCCCATCACCATCCAATAATAATAATAAAATAAAATTACATCCTAGTCTCATGCGCTTTAGAGTTGCCCGAAGTTCGATATAGCCCTATTTACCCCCCAATAATAATAAAAAAGAAAATTACATCCTAGTCGCAAGCACATTATGCCCTTTGCAGTTGCCCGCAAGTTTGATATAGAAAACCTAAAAACTCCCTATTTACTGTACTATTGCACATGGTGGAAAAGAAGACAAATAAAGAAAAAAAAATCATAATGTTGATGAACATGGCGTTGTCTTTGGCAAAATGTTGCAGCCACCCTAGTTGCATGCATGCTATGTCCCTTGCTGTTGCGCTGGGTGTACGTTGGGTGCAGTTGCACGTGAAGACCGGATGTACCACTAGTAAAAAGAACTTAACAAAATAAATGCCAAAAAATTGAGTGGCAAAAAAAGAAGAAAAAAAACACTTCCACGGACATGACCTCAACAGTCGTTATCCCATGACCCTCTCCTCTTATCTTGCGTCTTTAGGGCTTCGCCTCTTGCCGAAACAACCACATGCACAAGATAAATCAGAAGAAGAAGAAGAAATACGACATGGATAACCAAAACTAGAAAAATAGGGTTTCCTTCAACCCACAAAAAAGCAAAAAGTGCCACCCCGCCTCACTTAAGCCAAGTTCTACATGTGTAGTCAAGCGACTAGGAAACCGCTAGGGATCAGACTACTGGTCCCCGACATCCCATCAGACCACCTTGTGGCTGTCAGATGGAAGCCCTATAGATGGTGGATGAAGCACCGTCGCATACAACCCACCCCACTCGGGAGTTTCCAACACAAAAAATTGAAACAAATTAATGTCTCATGATTTTCTTTCAGTAACCAACCGTGATTGCTATTTTTTTCAGAATCTGGTTTGGATTTTATGGAAAAAAATTAATTACGGTAGCACATCGGTTTCCAACGTCATGTTAGTTTGCTTCATTATTGAATATATTTTGCTTCTAATGTCTAAACATAGAATTAGTCATGGCCGATGTCCTCCTATTTCTCGGATGGGTGCATTGTCATTCCAATAGTGTTCGTGCTTCCTTTCGGTGATGGGTGTGCTTCATTCAGATGGTGGTCAGTCCAGGGGATCGACATTGCAGTATTGATGCACTGCTAGGCGAGAATTGTGCTTCCTTCAAATACTGGGTGTGCTTCCATCAAATGGTGTTTGTGTTGTGTTCCAATGGATGAAAATGATTCGACGGGGATGCCATGGATGGATCAATGTTGCAGCATGAACGCACCGTCGGACGAGGATCATGCTTCCTTCCATTGGTAGTCATGCTTCCTTCTATTGACGAGGGCACCATGACATTCTGTGGAGCTGGCCGCACATGTTGCATTCGCTGCCCAGAAGGGCCATCACTCGAGGCGACATCGCCGTGATGTGAGCAAGAGGATGGAGAGGTGGATCGGGGCATATGGTAGATTCAACATCAATACGGCATTTCCTTGCGTGAATTACAGGCAGTGGGAATAGTAGTTGGTGGAGTATTCTGGTCATGGGATTGGTTAAGAGATGTACGGCTCAGAGCCAGTCTGATCTATAATAGGAGGAAATTATTAGACGTCTAGTGTAGAGCGTTTTCCTAGGATTTTCCACCCATTACTATGTGACACCCTGGTTTTTGCCTTTTTCCCTTTTCCGGGTTTTATTGCATTTTGAATTGAATTTGAGTTTTTGAATCAACTCATTTGGACTTCATCACTTGGGCATTTCTTTGTTTTTCACCCAAGTGACTCATCTCACCTCCAAAACCATCCCTTGCCCTCTGATATACCCAAATATAACCTTGGGAATATTTTCTCAAAAGAAAAATATCCATTTTCTCTCTTAAATAGGACTTCAGTCACTTCTACTCCAAAGCAACCCTCATTTCTCTTGCCCACAAAAAACTGGAAAAATTCTTGAATATTCTTTAGACCTTGGCACACCTCCCTGTGCAAAAATATTTCCTGGTTATTTGGAATATTTTTCTACAGAAAATCTTTTCCATTCTGGTCAGAATATTCTTTTGAAGGAAGTGCATTTTTGCTTGATCCTATGGAGCTGAAATTTTTAGGCTTCATTACCTTCCTAAGAAAACAGTAACCCCCAAAGATCAGCTCTAAACTCCTTCTCGAACCTATCCAAACATTGCTCACAAGTTTCTGTCCAGAAACTTGCTCCCTCTCTCATGTTCATCTCAGTCAACCTGGCAGTATGCCATTTATATCCCTGGACCCCTCTATGCATGAACTACACGCCAGACACGCTCTGCACAGCGCCAGCCGCGTGATGCCAGAGTTCATGTGGTGACTGCGCGAGGATAAGGCCCCTGGCATGCGGTCGACGCGCTCTACGTCGCGCCAACGTCTCTGTTTCGCTCGTGCCTGCGTCAGAGCTCGCCTCAGCTTGCCGCACTGCGCCACCACCCTCGACTCATCGCCCTTGACCCCTCCCTACCAGTCGCCGACACCAGAGTTTGCCGCAGCGAGCACGGGCACGAGGCCAAGTGCACAGTGCACCCGTGCCCCTATGCTCGTCTCCACCCGCATCATGTGCTCGTCTACGTCCCCCCACAGTGGCCGCGTGATCCATGGAGTCTTCCAGAGCCCTCCGGCGAGCCCAAGACCTAGTGAGCTTGCGAGTACATTCAAAGTACTTACCTGGCGTGTCATGCCAGTTTCAGGAGAAGTCATACCGGAGTTGGAGTTGCATATTGCATCGCAGTCTAGACTGTGTCCACATCAGTGTCCCTGTGAGATGGAGACCTTCTACGTCGTCATTCCGCTGCCGCGTAGTCTTATCGTGATGTCGAGGCCCCTGCTCATGTCTAGTAAATAATGTACATATGTTGAGCAGCACAGAGTGTGCCGCTTGGCCTCGCTACTTGATGTAATATCAAACTCTATGTTCCGCTAGTATCAATAAAGCGGTTGTATTTCTGTACCAAGTTGTTGTGTGTTGCCAGAAGACTTGATCTCTGGGGTGGCAATGCAAGGCAAACTGGTCGCTCTGAGCTGGGGTGCCACATACTACTTCTTGCTTTAAGCGAGACAATACCTCAAGTCACCTTAAGGGAAGCCTTTAGTGGGCCAACCTAGTAGGGTTTGGTTGCTTTGTTATTTTTGGTGAAAAACACAAAACTGTATTCATTTGCAATAACAAGTACATCATTTATGAGGAGGGGTACAATTTCACTCAACGTCTTTTCAAACCAGTCAAAAGTAGAAGAAAATCTAGCTAACTTAGCAAGTTCATGGGCAACTGTTGGGGAACGCAGTAATTTCAAAAAAATTCCTACGCACAATCAAGATCCATCTAAGTGATGCATAGCAACGAGAGGGGAGAGTGTTGTCCACGTACCCTCGTAGACCGTAAGCGGGAGCGTTATGACAATGCGGTTGATGTAGTCGTACGTCTTCACGATTCGACCGATCCTAGCACCGAAGATACGACACCTCCGCGATCTGCACACGTTCAGCTCGGTGACATCCCACGAACTCTAGATCCAGCTGAGGTCGAGGGAGAGTTGCGTCAGCACGACGGCGTGGTGACGGTGATGATGAAGCTACCGGCGCAGGGTTTCGCCTAAGCACTGCAACGATATGACCGAGGTGGAAATCTGTGGAGGGGGGCACCACACACGGCTAAACAATCAACTTGTGAGTCTATGGGGTGCCCCCTCCCCCGTATATAAAGGAGTGGAGGAGGGGAGGGCCGGCCCTCTCTATGGCGCGCCCAATGGGGAGTCCTACTCCCAGTGGGAGTAGGTTTCCCCCCTTTCATTAGTTGGAGTAGGAGAAGAAGGAAGAGGGAGAAGGAGAGAAGGAAAGGGGGGGGGCGCCCTCCACCTGGCCTCCTCCTCCTCTCTCCCATTAAGGCCCAATAAGGCCCATTGACTCCCCGGGGGGTTCCCGTAACCCCCCGATACTCTGGTAAATGCTCGAACTCACCCGAAACCATTCCGATGTCCAAACATAGCCTTCCAATATATAGATCTTTATGTATCGACCATTTCGATACTCCTCGTCATGTCCATGATCACATCCGGGACTCCGAACAACCTTCAATTCATCAAAACACATAAACTCATAATACCAATCGTCATCGAACGTTAAGCGTGCGGACCCTACGGGTTCGAGAACTATGTAGACATGACCGAGACTCATCTCCAGTCAATAACCAATAGCGGAACCTGGATGCTCATATTGGTTCCTACATATTCTACGAAGATCTTTATCGGTCAAACCGCATAACAACATACGTTGTTCCCTTTGTCATCGGTATGTTACTTGCCCGAGATTTGATCGTCGGTATCTCAATACCTAGTTCAATCTCGTTACCGACAAGTCTCTTTACTCGTTCCGTAATGCATCATCCCGTAACTAACTCATTAGTCACATTGCTTGCAAGGCTTATAGTGATATCTATTACCGAGAGGGCCCAGAGATACCTCTCCGACAATCGGAGTGACAAATCCTAATCTCGATCTATGCCAACTCAACAAACACCATCGGAGACACCTGTAGAGCATCTTTATAATCACCCAGTTACGTTGTGACGTTTGATAGCACACTAAGTTTTCCTCTGGTATTCGGGAGTTGTGTAATCTCATAGTCATAGGAACATGTATAAGTTATGAAGAAAGCAATAGCAACAAACTAAACGATCATCGTGCTAAGCTAACGGATGGGTCGAGTCAATCACATCATTCTCTAATGATGTGATCCCGTTCATCAAATGACAACTCTTTGTCCATGGCTAGGAAACTTAACCATCTTTGATTAACGAGCTAGTCAAGTAGAGGCATACTAGTGACACTCTGTTTGTCTATGTATTCACACATGTACTAAGTTTCCGGTTAATACAATTCTAGCATGAATAATAAACATTTATCATGATATAAGGAAATATAAATAACAACTTTATTATTGCCTCTAGGGCATATTTCCTTCAGTCTCCCACTTGCACTAGAGTCAATAATCTAGATTACATTGTAATGATTCTAACACCCATGGAGTCTTGGTGCTGATCATGTTTTGCTCGTGAGAGAGGCTTACTCAATGGGTCTGCAACATTCAGATCCATATGTATCTTCCAAATCTCTATGTCTCCCTCCTTGACTTGATCACGGATGGAATTGAAGCGTCTCTTGATGTGCTTGGTTCTCTTGTGAAATCTGGATTCCTTTGCCAAGGCAATTGCAGCAGTATTGTCACAAAAGATTTTCATTGGACCCGATGCACTAGGTATGACACCTAGATCGGATATGAACTCCTTCATCCAGACTCCTTCATTTGCTGCTTCCGAAGGAGCTATGTACTCCGCTTCACACGTAGATGCTGCCACGACGCTCTGCTTGGAACTGCACCAACTGACAGCTCCACCATTCAATAAAAATACGTATCCGGTTGTGACTTAGAGTCATCCGGATCAGTGTCAAAGCTTGCATCGACGTAACCATTTACGACGAGCTCTTTGTCACCTCCATAAACGAGAAACATATCCTTAGTCCTTTTCAGGTACTTTAGGATGTTCTTGACCACTGTCCAGTGATCCACTCTTGGATTACTTTGGTACCTCCCTGCTAAACTAATAGCAAGGCACACATCAGGTCTGGTACACAACATTACATACATGATAGAACCTATGGCTGAAGCATAGGGAATGAATTTCATTTTCTCTCTATCTTCTGCAGTGGTCGGGCATTGAGCCTGACTCAACTTCACACCTTGTAACACAGGCAAGAACCCTTTCTTTGCTTGATCCATTTTGAACTTCTTCAAAACTTTATCAAGGTATGTTCTTTGTGAAAGTCCAATTAAGCGTCTTGATCTATCTCTATACATCTTGATGCCCAATATATAAGCAGCTTCACCGAGGTCTTTCATTGAAAAATTCTTATTCAAGTATCCTTTTATGTTATTCAGAAATTCAGTATCATTTCCAATCAATAGTATGTCATCCACATATAATATCAGAAATGCTACACAGCTCCCACTCACTTTCTTATAAATACAGGCTTCTCCAAAATTCTGTATAAAACCATATGCTTTGATCACACTATGAAAGCGTATATTCCAACTTTGAGATGCTTGCACCAGTCCATAAATGGATCGCTGGAGCTTACACACTTTGTTAGCACCTTTTGGATCGACAAAACCTTCTGGTTGCATCATATACAACTCTTCTTTAAGATATCCATTAAGGAATGCAGTTTGGACATCCATTTGCCAAATTTCATAATCATAAAATGCGACAATTGCTAACATGATTCAGACGGACTTAAGCATTGCTACCGGTGAGAAGGTCTCATCGTAGTCAACTCCTTGAACTTGTCGAAAACCTTTTGCAACAAGTCGAGCTTTGTAGACAGTAACATTATCGTCAGCGTCAGTCTTCTTCTTGAAGATCCATTTATTCTTTATGGCTTGCCGATCATCGGGCAAGTCAACCAAAGTCCACACTTTGTTCTCATACATGGATCCCATCTCAGATTTCATGGCCTCAAGCCATTTTGCGGAATCTGGGCTCATCTTCGCTTCCTCATAGTTCGTAGGTTCGTCATGGTCAAGTAACATGACCTCCAGAACAGGATTACCGTACCACTCTGGTGCGGATCTTACTCTGGTTGACCTACGAGGTTCGGTAGTAACTTGATCAGAAGTTTCATGATCATCATCATTAGCTTCCTCACTAGTTGGTGTAGGAATCATGGGAACTGACTTTTGTGATGTACTACTTTCCTACTCGGGAGAAGGTACAATTACCTCATCAAGTTCTACTTTCCTCCCACTCACTTCTTTTGAGAGAAACTCATTCTCTAGAAAGGATCCATTCTTAGCAACGAATATCTTGCCTTCGGATCTGTGATAGAAGGTGTACCCAACAGTCTCCTTTGGGTATCCTATGAAGACACATTTCTCCGATTTGGGTTCGAGCTTATCAGATTGAAGTTTTTTCACATAAGCATCGCAGCCCCAAACTTTAAGAAACGACAACTTGGGTTTCTTGCCAAACCACAGTTCATAAGGTGTCGTCTCAACGGATTTAGATGGTGCCCTATTTAACGTGAATGCAGCCGTCTCTAAAGCATAACCCCAAAATGATAGCGGTAAATTAGTGAGAGACATCATAGATCGCACCATATCTAGTAAAGTACGATTATGACGTTAGGACACACCATTACGCTGTGGTGTTCCAGGTGGCATGAGTTGCGAAACTATTCCGCATTGTTTCAAATGAAGACCAAACTCGTAACTCAAATATTCTCCTCCACAATCAGATCGTAGAAACTTTATTTTCTTGTTACGATGATTCCACTTCACTCTGAAATTCTTTGAACTTTTCAAATGTTTCAGACTTATGTTTCATCAAGTAGATATACCCATATCTGCTCAAATCATCTGTGAAGGTCAGGAAATAATGATACCCGCCGCAAGCGTCAACACTCATCGGACCGCATACATCAGTATGTATTATTTCCAACAAGTCTGTTGCTCGCTCCATTGTTCTAGAGAACGGAGTCTTAGTCATCTTGCCTATGAGGCATGGTTCGCAAGCATCAAGTGATTCATAATCAAGTGATTCCAAAAGCCCATCAGCATGGAGTTTCTTCATGCGCTTTACACCAATATGACCTAAACGGTAGGGCCACAAATAAGTTGCACTATCATTATTAAACTTATATCTTTTGGCTTCAATACTATCAACATGTGTATCACTACTATCAAGATTTAGTAAAAATAGACCACTCTTCAAGGGTGCATGACCATAAAAGATATTACCCATATAAATAGAACAACCATTATTCTCTGATTTAAATGAATAACCGTCTCGCATCAAACAAGATCCAGATATAATGTTCATGCTCAACGCTGGCACCAAATAACAATTATTTAGGTCTAAAACTAATCCCGAAGGTAGATGTAGAGGTAGCGTGCCGACGGCAATCACATCGACTTTGGAACCATTACCCAGGCGCATCGTCACCTCGTCCTTAGCCAATCTTCGCTTAATCCGTAGCCCCTGTTTCGAGTTGCAAATATTAGCAACTGAACCAGTATCAAATACCGAGGCGCTACTGCGAGCATTAGTTAAGTACACATCAATAACATGTATATCAAATATACCTTTCACTTTGCCATCCTTCTTCTCCGCCAAATACTTGGGGCAGTTCCGCTTCCAGTGACCAGTCCCTTTGCAGTAGAAGCACTCAATCTCAGGCTTAGGTCCAGACTTGGGCTTCTTCACTTGAGCAACAACTTTTTGCTGTTCTTCTTGAAGTTCTCCTTCTTCCCTTTGCCCTTTTTCTTGAAACTGGTGGTCTTGTTAACCATCAACACTTGATGCTCCTTCTTGATTTCTACCTCCGCAGCCTTTAGCATCGCGAAGAGCTCGGGAATTGTCTTATCCCTTGCATATTATAGTTCATCACAAAGCTTTTGTAGCTTGGTGGCAGTGATTGAAGAACTCTGTTAATGACACTATCATCAGGAAGATTAACTCCCAGTTGAGTCAAGTGGTTGTGGTACCCAGACATTCTGAGTATATGTTCACTGACAGAACTATTCTCCTCCATTTTGCAGCTGTAGAACTTATTGGAGACTTCATATCTCTCAATCCGGGCATTTGCTTGAAATATTAACTTCAACTCCTGGAACATCTCATATGCTCCATGACATTCAAAACGTCGTTGAAGTCCCGGTTCTAAGCCGTAAAGCATGGCATACTGTACTATCGAGTAGTCATCAGCTTTGCTCTGCCAGACGTTCATAACATCTGGCGTTACTCCTGCAGCGGGTTTGGCACCTAGCGGTGCTTCCAGGATGTAATTCTTCTGTTCAGCAATGCGGATAATCCTCAAGTTACGGACCCAGTCCATGTAATTGCTACCATCATCTTTCAACTTAGCTTTCTCTAGGAACGCATTAAAATTCAACGGAACAACAGCACGGGCCAGTTATCTACAACAACATAGACATGCAAAATACTATCAGGTACTAAATTCATGATAAATTAAAGTTCAATTAATCATATTACTTAAGAACTCCCACTTAGATTGACATCCCTCTAATCATCTAAGTGATCACGTGATCCATATCAACTAAACCATGTCCGATCATCACGTGAGATGGAGTAGTTTTCAATGGTGAACATCACTATGTTGATCATATCTACTATATGATTCACGCTCGACCTTTCGGTCTCGGTGTTCCGAGGCCATATCTGCATATGCTAGGCTCGTCAAGTTTAACCCGAGTATTCTGCATGTGCAAAACTGGCTAGCACCCATTGTATGTGAACGTAGAGCTTATCACACCCGATCATCACGTGGTGTCTCGGCATGACAAACTGTAGCAACGGTGCATACTTAGGGAGAACACTTATATCTTGAAATTTAGTGAGAGATCATCTTATAATGCTACCGCCGAACTAAGCAAAATAAAATGCATAAAGGATAAACATCACATGCAATCAATATAAGTGATATGATATGGCCATCATCATCTTGTGCCTTTGATCTCCATCTCCAAAGCACCGTCATGATCACCATCGTCACCAGCTTGACACCTTGATCTCCATCGAAGCATCATTGTCGTCTCGCCAACTATTGCTTCTACGACTGTCGCTACCGCTTAGTGATAAAGTATAGCAATTACATGGCGATTGCATTTCATACAATAAAGCGACAACCACGTGGCTCCTGCCAGTTGCCGATAAATGTGTTACAAAACATGATCATCTCATACAATAAAATTTAGCATCATGTCTTGACCATATCACATGACAACATGCCCTGCAAAAACAAGTTAGACGTCCTCTACTTTGTTGTTGCAAGTTTTACGTGGCTGCTACGCGCTGAGCAAGAACCGTTCTTACCTACGCATCAAAACCACAACGATTTTTCATCAAGTGTGTTGTTTTAACCTTCAACAAGGACCGGGCGTAGTCATACTCGATTCAACTAAAGTTGGAGAAACTGATACCCGCCAGCCACCTGTGTGCAAAGCACGTTGGTAGAACCAGTCTCGTGTAAGCGTACACGTAATGTCCGTCTGGGCCGCTTCATCCAACAATACCTCCGAATCAAAGTATGACATGCTGGTAAGCAGTATGACTATTATCACCCACAACTCTTTGTGTTCTACTCGTGCATATAACATCTACGCATAGACCTGGCTCGGATGCCACTGTTGGGGAACACAGTAATTTCAAAAAAATTCCTACGCACACGCAAGATCCATCTAGGTGATGCATAGCAACGAGAGGGGAGAGTGTTGTCCACGTACCCTCGTAGACCGTAAGCGGAAGCGTTATGACAACGCGGTTGATGTAGTGGTACGTCTTCACGATCCGACCGATCCTAGCACCGAAGATACGGCACCTCCGCGATCTGCACACGTTCAACTCGGTGACGTCCCATGAACTCTAGATCCAGCAGAGGTTGAGGGAGAGTTGCGTCAGCACGACGGCATGGTGACGGTGATGATGAAGCTACCGGCGCAGGGCTTCGCCTAAGCACTGCAACGATATGATCGAGGTGGAAATCTGTGGAGGGGGGCACTGCACACGGCTAAACAATCAACTTGTGTGTCTATGGGGTGCCCCCTCCCCTGTATATAAAGGAGTGGAGGAGGGGAGGGCCAGCCCTCTCTATGGCGCGCCCAAGGGGGAGTCCTACTCCCAGTGGGAGTAGGTTTCCCCCCTTTCCCTAGTTGGAATTAGAGAAGAAGGAAGAGGGAGAAGGAGAGAAGGAAAGGGGGGCCGGCTGTCGGTGTCAAAACCGGCGGATCTCGGGTAGGGGGTCCCGAACTGTGCGTCTAGGATCGGTGGTAATAGGAGACGGGGGACACGGTGTTTACCCAGGTTCGGGCCCTCTCTATGGAGGTAATATCCTACTTCCTGCTTGATTGATCTTGATGAATATGAGTATTACAAGAGTTGATCTTCCACGAGATCGTAATGGAAAAACCCTAGAAGTTTAGCCTGTATGACTATGGTAATGTGTGTATCTCTGTCCTTTCCGGACTATCCCCTCTAGTTTATATAAACACCGAGGGGATCTAGGATTTACATAGAGTCAGTTACATAAGAAGGAATCTTCATAACCGTCGCCGAGCTTGCCTTCCACGCCAAGTAGAGTCCAATACGGACATGGGTACAGTCTTCGGCCTTCATGTCTTCACAGCCCATCAGTCCGGCCCATAGATAATAGGCCGGATGCCCGAGGAACCCTTAGTCCAGGACTCCCTCAGTAGCCCCTGAACCTGGCTTCAATGATGAGGAGTCCGGCGCGCAGATTGTCTTCGGCATTGCAAGGTGGGTTCCCCTTTCCGAACTCCAAGACAGTCTTCAGATATAACAATTGTATCCGGATCTGCCGTATACACACCATGCACAACCGCAGAGAGAACATATATTTTCACACAAGTTCTATCCGCTGACAGCTTTTTTAATTACACAACATCACGTCTGTCCGGTCATAATTTCGAACCGTTTCTTGTCTGTCGCTCCACTCTTTGAGACGCGGTTGTCATTGGCACGTCTTGTCAAAGCAGAGATCGTGTCCCCTTATCGCGAGATTCCCATCAATGCGAGCATGGGTAACCCAACCGTGCCGTTTATACAGCCCTTGGGAATAGGCGAGTTTTTAGGACGAGTGGGGAGGCGCTTGATATTCGTGGCCTTTATAAGGGGATAAGGACACTCTCCCTTTACCCACACCCCTCCTCTTCTTCAGTCCTTCCGTCCTTGAGCTCTAGCGCCCAAGCTTTAGCTTTTCCTCGTTCAAGAAGGCACTCCAATCATGTCGGGATCCGGAGCTGGAGGCAAGTGGATGGTGTCGTGGTTCTAAGTCTGACAGTAGAATGGGGGGTAGGGATGTAGAGGCAAGATCCTAGCTATGGAGAAGTTGTACGCACAAGTTTTACGAGTTCAGGCCCTTCTCGGAGGAAGTAACAGCCCTACGTCTTGGAGCCCGGAGGCGGTCGACTGGATTATATGCGTGTGTGTTACAGGGGGTGCAAACCCTTGTCCCAGAGGAGGGGGGTGGCTTATATAGAGTGCGCCAGGACCCCAGCCCCCATCCGTTACACAGGGTTCAATGTTCATAAAGAAGGAGCGTTACAGGTAACGTCCGTAGTAAAGTGCTATAAATGACTATTAAGTCTAAGGGTAAATGCCCGACCGTTGCTGCGCGGAGTGGCTTTAGGTCTTCTGCACGTCGAGTGGTTTAGTGGTCGAGTGACCTAAATAAGGGGGGGGGTCTCCGAGTGAATGGTAGGTCGAGTGGATTGCACTCGACACCTTTGTTGGGTCCCCTCTATTTACTCTTGAACCTCTTTGCTTCTAGGACAAGGACCTTAGGTAGGACGTATAGGTCAGTCCTAATACCCTACCCCAAGTCTATGTCCTCATCATTAGCCCCCGAATGGATTGAGGCCCGAGTGAAAAGAAGGTTGAAGTTGACCTTGGTTTGCCTCTTGCTGTCATCTCCAAATGGATGCCAGTTGTTGGAACTTCGGCTTCGTTTCAGTCGCCTTGATCGATTCAGAAATGGCCGACTGGTTTTTATAACGTCATCCGTCGAGTGTTATCCTTGACATGGAATCTTTGGTGTGATCGGTTGTAGAGGATCCTGGATTTCGCGGGATTCGAAATTTTGGTGGAAGCGCGCCAAGCAGAGCGCGCCATGGTAAGCGGAGTAGATAAAATAGGACGTTACAATTTCCGCGCCACCTTTTTTGGCACGTATCCCGTGTGTGACTGTTAAGGGATTTGACAGGATCGTCCGGGCCCACGCGTCAGCCACTCGGAAGTAGGCCTTTAAAAGCGGCGAGGCTGAGGCGTCCGCACTGTGCGTGCCCATTCTCCTTCTTCTTTCTCTTGCTCCTTTACCTCGTTCAGCTTCTCCACTCTCGACGACGCCGCTCCGCCGCCATGGGGAAGGAGAAAACGGCAGCGCTGGAACGCGCGAAGAAGGCGACAGGGGCGGCGAAAAGCAAGAAGACGAATCGGGGATCTTCATCGCGCTCGGGGCTGCCGTCGGGTTGGATCCAGGGAGATTGGATCCGATCCTCACTTCGGCAGGAATACTTGGATGATATGGCCGAGTTAGGGCTGATCGTCCATGAGTCCGCGCGGCTGCCGGAGGGGGAAACGGAGCCACAACCGCGACCGGGTGAGTGTGTTCTGCTCGCCACTCATGTCGACCGCGGCTTCTCGCTTCCTCCACACCCCTTCTTTCGAGGTTTCTTGAATTTCTTCGGGGCTCAACTCCATCATTTCACTCCCAACACCATCACATACCTTGCCGCATTCGTGTCCATGTGCGAGAATTTCCTGGGGTGTCGACCGCACTGGGGTTTTTTCAAGCACATTTTCACCATCCGCTCCCAAACAGTGAAGAAAGCAAACTCGAACGACGAGAAAACCCATGTTATCCAGATGTGTGGGGGTCTGGGTATTCAGAAGAGGAAGAGGAGTTCCTTCCCTTCGATGACTCTTCCTGAGTCGGTCAGGGGCTGGCAGTCGACCTGGTTCTATTGCTAGGATATCGTGACCCCAGGCCAGTCGACTGGACTTCCCCCTTTCTCTTTTTATCATGTTCAAACTCCATCTTCGTTGAAAGTGACTGCCGCGGAGAAGGCGGAGACGGGCATGCTGGTCGAGAGAGTAGTTCAACTGATCAATCAAGGTGTCACCGGCATGGATCTGCTGGAGGTGTTCCTCAGTCGGCACATTCAACCACTCCAAGCTCGTGACCACTCCATGTGGATGTACTCCGGGGCTGGTGATACCGCTCGGGTTCATCCGGAGGAGGTGGCGGCCAAAACAGTGGCCCAGTGGCTAAGGGGCATCACCGGGAACAAGGACAACCCCAGGGGCGCCAGGAGAGTCAACCCAGCGACAGCAACCAGCTAGACAAGGTTTGGCCACTACAACCGATTGAATTTGGATGTGTTTTCTGACTGTTTGTTGATCCGACTGATTTCCACTCGGCTCCTTGTTTTGTAGATTTATACAGAGATGTACTCAATGCCCAATGGAGAACAAGCTCTGGAGCAGGACCATGAAGGCGAGGACAGCGCGGAGGAGAGCGGCGAGTGGGAGTCACCAGCCGACGATGATGAAGATGAGAGTGATGAGTCGGACGACGAGGAGGTAGCCGACTCACCACCTCGTTCCGAACGTCGATCCAAGCAGCACCATGATCCCGCGGGCAGGCGCGGCAAGGCTGTGGCCTCGAGCGCTCCATCTCAAAAGCGCGCTCGGTCTTCGACTCCAGAATTGGCTGAGAAGGTCACCAAGCAGCCCAAGATCAATCCTTCGAAGGCTCGGAAGACCTTGCCTAGAATCAAGATGGACGTTCCTGTTGCTTCTGGGTAAATGTTCTCCCCCGTATTTTCTTGTTCTGACCGATTCTCTTGTACTGACCGAGTGGATGATGAACCTTTACAGCCCGGCCTCGGCTGCGACTGATATGGATATCGACAAGACCCCAGACGACGATTAAACCGACGACGCAGCTACCTCCAAAGCCAGTAAGTCTGCCCGACTCGTATTTATTTGGACGACTGGATTGTTTGTCAGCTATCTCTTTGACTTTCTCTGTTTGTTGCAGCACCACGGGACGTTGTTGTGCTCCCGGACGATGAAGAAGAAGTACCGCTGAGGGGAAGGAGGAGGAGGGACAAGGAACTAAGTGGGAAAGCGCCTGAGGCCCAGGTTCCTCAGTCAACTGAGATGCCTGGGACGGCAGTCGAGCGATCGACAGATCCAGCACGTACCAACATCACTTTCGCTATCCCGCTGTCGACTGATTGCCCATCAGGATCAGCTGCTCAGACCTCTGCTGCACCAATACAACTCCACGCATCAGACCCAGCGGTTGCTCCGACTGCTCTGCCATCATCGCTTTTCACTGCGTATCAAACCCCGGATGACCCACCGACTGCCGCCAAGGAAGCTCTTCTTCAGTTGAACCTTGTGATGGGGCAAATGAAAGTGGTGCATGAGGCCAGTCAGGTGGCCTTCAACGCCGGAGCTGCTCTGCAGACCAATGTCTAGGTTAGTTGATTTCTGATTGATCATATTTCTCATCCGATCACCCACTTGGGTGTGACTGTTTTGAAGTTGCACGAGTCAATTTGAGTCGTCTTGAATTGAATCTTTGAACTAGTGGGGGCACTCTTAGTGCACCCACTGGGTGTAGTCCCCGAGACCATAGTTAACTGCGGGCAGTCGACTGTGGTATGAGAATCTGAATTTTGTCACTCGGTCTGGACTGGCCAGGTCGAATGACACCAGAACCAGTGGGGGCACGCTATGTGCACCCACTGGGTGTAGTCCCCGAGACCGTGGTTGACTGCGGGCAGTCGACTATGGTCTGAGAACTGCTTTTTTTTACTCTCGCGCTGGGCAGACCATGTCGAGTGTTTATTCAAACGAGTGGGGGCACGCTAAGTGCACCCACTGGGTGTAGTCCCCGAGACTGCCGTTGAATGTTTGATTCGGCGGTAGTCTTAGAGTAGCTATCACTGTGATGTCTTTTATCTCGGTCAACTCATATGCCTTATACTGCAGGAATCTTGTGATCTTGGGGCTCAGCTTTCCACAATGAACAAGCAGCAAATCAGCCTCAACCTTGATCTGGAATTGGCCAAGAAGAATCTCAAGACTACTCGTGATGAAGTAGCTGCCATGGGAGGTAACCAATCGTCAACTGTCTTTCTCACTGCTGGCACTTTTCCTTTCCATTTTTTGAACCGAGTGACTCCACTCGAGCAGATGTATGTAGTGAAAACCGTCAACTCCAAGCCCGTCTGAAGAATGTTATTTCTTTAGAGAAAATGAAGCAGGCTTTGGAGAAAAAGGATCTGGATCTTGCTGCTGCACAGAAGGAAGCGCGAGAGAAAATGGCGCTTGCTGACAAGAAGCTTGCTTCAGTCGGCAAGTTAGAAGAGGAGAACTCCAAACTGAAGACTGCTGTCTCTGACGCCAATTGGGAGGTCGAGCGACTGAAGAAAGACAAGGACAAGCTGACTGACGAGCTTGGGAGCCTCAAGGCCAAGAAGGGCAAGTTGGAGTCTTATCTGGGCCAGCTTGCTGCAAAGCTGGTCCTAAAACTTGAAGGTACTGATGATTGACTCACTTATTACGGTCGACTGTCAAGCTTGATTATATCGTCGACTCACCATTTACTCAACTGTGTAGAGCTTTGCCAAGACTTTGAAGCGGAAACTGGGCGGGTCTAGACGGGTCTCGATCCCATAAATTGTCCAGTCAAGGATGATGTTGCGATGAATGTGCTGCGGTTGGAATCTCGCATGGACAGCGCGGTTGCTTATCTTGCCCGCCTGAAGGCAGCGATGACTCGGGTTGATACTGAACTCTGGCCTCAGGCGGAACTGTCTCAAGACCTCGAGTCTCTGATGGCTCGACTGAATCAAATACCTGACCGAGTGCAAGAGTGGAAGAAGTCATCTGCTCGCTGTGGCGCTGATGTCGCGTTATCCTTGGTCCGAGTGCACTGCAAAGACGTCAAAGAAGACAAGCTGGCGGAGCTCAAGGTTGCTAACACAAAGAGGCACACCTTCCAATCCTTCATGGACACTTTCCTTGACGCCGCCACTCGCATTGCAGACATCATAGACCTTGACAGTTTCTGCGACCCAGCTAGTCCTTCTCCTGACGCGTGACCGAGAAACATTATGCTCTACCTTTATTTGCCTCGGAATGCCGAGTGATTGTGTAATGGTTAAACTTCTTCGGGCTTGATGCTCGAATACTTTTGATCCGTCGTACGGAACTTTAGGATTTATCTGAACTTGGTTTATCTCTGAATATGCTTGTGTTTGCCTTCGAGTGGAATTCGCTTTTCAATTGGAATAATCTTTGTACTTGAGATGCAGCTATTGTACTTATGGCGCAGCTCCGAGGAGAAGGTTGCAGTCGACCTGCACCTCGCCGTCCTTGCGGATAGGGAGGGAGCACACGTTGTACTTGTGGCGCAGCTCCGAAGGAGAAGGTCGCAGTCGACCTGCACCTCGTCGTCCTTGCGGATAGGGAGGGAGCACACGTTGTACTTGTGGCGCAGCTCCGAAGGAGAAGGTTTCAGACGACCTGCACCTCGTCGTCCTTGCGGATAAGGATGGAGCGCACGTTGTACTTGTGGCGGAGCTCCGAAGGAGAAGGTTGCAGTCGACCTGCACCTCGCCGTCCTTGCGGATAGAGATGGAGCGCATGTTGTACTTGTGGCGCAGCTCCGAAGGAGAAGGTTTCAGTCGA
Source organism: Aegilops tauschii subsp. strangulata (assembly GCF_002575655.3). NCBI lineage: Eukaryota > Viridiplantae > Streptophyta > Magnoliopsida > Poales > Poaceae > Aegilops > Aegilops tauschii. Next base: position 484,773,093 of record NC_053036.3, read on the forward strand.
CCTGGACCTCGTCATCCTTGCGGATAGGGATGGAGCGCACGTTGTACTTGTGGCGCAGCTCTGAAGGAGAAGGTTTCAGTCGACCTGCACCTCATCGTCTTTGCGGATTGGGATGGAGCGTACGTTGTACTTGTGATGCAGCTTCGAAGGAGAAGGTTTCAGTCGACCTGCACCTCGTCGTCCTTGCGGATAGGGATGGGTTTCAAACTTGGGCGAGTACTGGACTGCAGCTAAGCCCTCGAGTGGGAGGGCTGCTCACCACTCGGTAGGATTTTTCAAACTTAGGCGAGTACTGGACTGCAGCTAAGCCCCCGAGTGGGAGGGTTGCTCACCACTCGGTAGGATTTTTCAAACTTAGGCGAGTACTGGACTGCAGCTAAGCCCCCGAGTGGGAGGGTTGCTCACCACTCGGTAGGATTTTTCAAATTTAGGCGAGTACTGGACTGCAGCTAAGCCCCCGAGTGAGAGGCTTGCTCATCACTCGGTAGGATTTTTCAAACTTAGGCGAGTACTAGACTGCAGCTAAGCCCCCGAGTGAGAGGCTTGCTCATCACTCGGTAGGATTTTTCAAACTTAGGCGAAACGGATTCGCGGCTAAGCCCCCGAGTGGGAGGGTTGCTCACCACTTGGTAGGATTTTTCAAACTTAGGCGAGTACTGGACTGCAGCTAAGACCCCGAGTGGGAGGGTTGCTCACCACTCGGTAGGATTTTTCAAACTTAGGAGAGTACTGGACTGCAGCTAAGCCCCCGAGTGAGAGGCTTGCTCATCACTCGGTAGGATTTTTCAAACTTCACGGCTAAGCCCCCGAGTGGGAGGGTTGCTCACCACTCGGTAGGATTTTTCAAACTTAAGCGAGTACTGGACTGCAGCTAAGCCCCCGAGTGAGAGGGTTGCTCACCACTCGGTAGGATTTTTCAAACTTAGGCGAGTACTGGACTGCAGCTAAGCCCCCGAGTGAGAGGCTTGCTCATCACTCGGTAGGATTTTTCAAACTTAGGCGAAACGGATTCGCGGCTAAGCCCCCGAGTGAGAGGCTTGCTCACCACTCGGTAGGATTTTTCAAACTTTAGGCGAAACGGATTCGCGGCAAAGTCACCCACTGGGGGATTTCAGACGCAAACAAAAGCAACAACAACCATTTAGGAAGACTGTAAATCTCTTGTCTTTGATAAACAAAGTACAAAGGTATTTCTTATTACATCTCATCCGAATGAGTACTTAAGTATAAAAGGGGCGGAGCAGCTCCGCGTTCCAAGCCCGTGGCTCATCTTTCTGATGCTCGACATTGTAAAGATGGTATGCTCCATTGTGGAGAACTCTGGTGACAATGAAGGGACCTTCCCAAGCAGGGGCGAGCTTGTGTGGTTTCTGCTGATCCACTCGAAGAACCAAGTCTCCCTCTTGAAAGGCTCGGCCCCTCACGTTTCTGGCGTGGAATCGACGCAAGTCTTGCTGATAAATGGTCGACCGGATTGAGGCCATCTCTCTTTCCTCCTCTAGGAGATCGACTGCGTCCTGCCGGGCCTGTTCTGCTTCATCTTCAGAGAAGAGCTCGACTCGGGGTGCATTGTGAAGCAAGTCACTCGGTAGAACAGCTTCAGCTCCATAAACCAAGAAGAATGGAGTTCGGCCAGTCGACTGATTGGGAGTTGTCCTCAATCCCCAAAGAACTGATGGAAGTTCATCGACCCAGGCGCCTGCTGTGTGCTTGAGATCACGCATCAGTCGGGGTTTCCGTCCTTTGAGAATCAAGCCATTTGCTCTTTCTGCTTGTCCATTCGACTGGGGGTGGGCGACTGAAGCATAGTCGACTCATGTGCCTTGGGAAGCACAGAAGGCTCTGAACTCATCAGAATCGAAGTTCGACCCATTGTCAGTGATGATGTTGTGCGGAACTCCATATCTGAATGCCAATTCTCTGATGAAGCTGACGGTAGTACTTGCTTCAAGATTCTTGATAGGCTTGGCTTCAATCCATTTGGTAAACTTGTCGACTGCTACAAGCACATGAGTGAAGCCGCTCCTACCAGTCCTCAGGGGTCCAACCATATCCAATCCCCAAACAGCAAAGGGCTAGACGAGTGGAATAGTCTTCAGGGCTGACGCAGGCTTGTGGGACATATTGGAGTAAAACTGGCAACCTTCACATTTGTCGACTATATCTTTCGCCATTTCATTTGCTCGTGGCCAATAAAATCCAGCTCGGTATGCTTTGGCCACAATGGTCCGAGAGGACGCATGGTGACCACAGGTCCCCGAGTGGATGTCGTTGAGGATCACCCGACCTTCTTCTGGTGTACGTTATGCATTTCTGGCTGACTCCGGTTACGCTTTCCCTGAACAGTTGTCCTCTTATCACAGTAAAGGCTTTGGATCGACGGACGATCTGTCGAGCCTCTTCTTCATCCTCTAGGAGTTCCTTCCTAAGGATATACGCAATGTATGGCACTGTCTAGTCGGGAGTGATGACCAAAACCTCCATGATCAGGTTGACCACGGCTGGGACTTCGACTTCAGTCGGATCTGTGGCACTCTTAGGCTGCGGGGGCTCTTCAGTGAAAGGATCTTCTTGAACTGAAGGTGTATGAATGTGTTCCAAAAACATGTTGCTGGGAATGGCTTCCCTCTTGGAACCTATCTTTGCCAAATCATCGGCTGCTTGATTTTTCAGTCGGGGTATATGATGGAGCTCTAACCCCTCAAACTTCTTTTCCAACTTCCTCACCGCATTGCAGTAACCAGTCATAGCTGGGCTTCTGACGTCCCACTCCTTCATCACTTGATTGACTACCAAATTGAGTCGCCGTAGACCATGAGGCGACGGACGCCGAGTGAGATGGCCATACGTAACCCATATAAGAGTGCTTCATATTCCGCTTCGTTATTGGAGGAATCAAAGTGAATCTGGAGAACATATCTGAGCTTGTCTCCTCGGGGGGATACCAGTACCACCCCAGCACCGGAACCATTCAACATCTTGGAACCATCAAAGAACATGGTCCAGTGCTCCGAGTGGACTTGAGTCGGCAGTTGCTGTTCGATCCACTCGGCAAGGAAATCTGCTATTGCTTGGGACTTGATAGCTTTCTTTGCCTCAAACTTAATATCCAAGGGAAGGAGTTCAATCGCCCACTTTTCCACTCGACCAGTTGCATCTCTGTTGTTCAGAATCTCTGATAATGGAGCGTCGCTGACGACTGTAATGGAGTGGTCAGAGAAATAATGTGCAACCTTCTTTGTGGTCATATAAATCCCATAAACAAGCTTCTGATAATGTGGATATCTTTGCTTTGATGGAGTCAAAACTTCAGAAACATAATATACTGGGCGCTGAACTTTACAGGCTTTTCCTTCTTCTTCCCGCTCGACCGTAAGTACTGTACTGACGACTTGTCTAGTGGCTGCAATGTAAAGCAGTAAAGGCTCTTTGCTGATTGGGGCAGCAAGCACCGGCTGGGTGGAAAGCAGGGCTTTGAGCTCTGCAAATGCTACATCAGCTTCAGGAGTCCACTCGAACTTATCAGACTTCTTCATCAGTCGGTAAAGAGGCAATGCCTTTTCCGAGGCAAGAAATGAATCGACTTAAGGCGGCCAAACAACCTGTAAGCTTCTGGACATTATGCACACGCACAGGGCGTTTCATTCGGAGAATGGCACCAACTTTCTATGGGTTAGCGTCGATCCCTCGTTCGGAAACGAGAAAACCGAGTAATTTTCCGCCCGGAACTCCGAATGTGCACTTTGATGGATTAAGCTTCATATCATACCTTCTGAGGTTGGCAAAAGTTTCAGCAAGGTCAGCCAGCAGGTCGGAACCTTTATGTGACTTGACCACAATGTCATCCAAGTATGCTTCCACATTCCGACTGATTTGAGTGAGTAAACACTTCTGAATCATCCTCATGAATGTGGCTCCAGCGTTCTTCAAGCCGAATGGCATGGTGACATAACAGAAGCACCCAAATGGGGTGATGAAAGCTGTTTTTATCTCATCGGGTCCGTACAGTCGGATCTGATGATACCCGGAATAAGCGTCCAAAAAGGACAAGCGCTCACACCCCGCGGTCGAGTCGACTATTTGGTCGATGCGGGGGAGAGGAAAGTGATCTTTTGGGTAGGCCCGATTGATATGCTTGAAGTCAATGCACATGCAAAGTGAGTCGTCCTTCTTGGGGACCATGACAACATTGGCTAGCCACTCGGAGTGGTAAATCTCTCGGATAAACTCAGCTGCTAGGAGCCGAGGCACTTCTTCACCGATTGCTTTTCTCTTCTGTACGGCAGACCGTCGAAGATGTTCTTTAACTGGTTTCACTTTTGGGTCGACTCGCAAACGGTGCTCAGCCAGCCCCCTGGGAACACTCGGCATGTCAGAAGGTTTCCATGCAAAGATGTCCCAGTTCTCATGGAGGAACTGGATGAGCGCTTCTTCCTGTTTGGAGTCGAGTGTTGTCGAAATGTGAGTCGGAGCAGCATTGGGATCGGTCGGGTGAATATGAATCGGCTTCATTTCACCAGACGACTGAAATGCTGAATCCGTGGCAGGCTTCTTAGCTCGCAACAAATCACTCGGATCTGCATTTTTTGATACTCCTGCAATTCCACTACTGCCATTTGCGCATCGGCGATCTTTGAGCCCTTCTGGAAGCACTCTTCTGCCTTCTTCCGATTGCCAGTGATAGTGATCACTCCTTTAGGACCAGGCATCTTCAATTTGAGGTACACGTAGCATGGTCGAGCCATAAAACGTGCATAAGCCGGCCTGCCCAGAATAGCATGATAAGCACTCTGGAAATCGACGACTTCAAATGTCAACTTTTCTTTGCGGTAATTCTTGGAATCACCGAAAACCACATCGAGCGCGATCTGGCCGAGTGACTCAGCCTTCTTGCCAGGAATAACTCCATGGAAACTCATATTGCTTTCACTGAGTCTGGACATCGGAATGCCCATTGCTTTCAAGGTCTCCGCATACAGTATATTAAGGCCACTACCACCATCCATCAGAACCTTAGTCAACCGAGTGCCTTCGACGACTGGGTCGACCACCAACGCTTGCCTCCCAGGGGTGGCTATGTGTGTCGGGTGATCAGACTGGTCGAATGTCATGGCAGTCTGAGACCACTTCAAATAACTGGGCATCGCCGGAGCGACCATGTTCACTTCTCTGTTGATGACTTTCAGTCGACTCTTGTTCTCAACATCAGCAAAAATCATCAGAGTGGAATTGACGTGGGGGTAACCATCATCGTCCTCTTCCTTATCCTCAACTTTTTCCGATTCTTTTTCCTTTTCTTTGGGTTTTTTCTCTCAGAACTGCTGGATTAGGAGCTGACATTGTCGAGTGGTATGTTTCGGGTAAATGAGATTACCCTCCTCATCTTTTTTGGTGTGAATGTGGCATGGTAAATCCAACACATCATTTCCATCTTGATCTTTTACTTTCTTGGGGTTCCATGGCCCTTTGGGCTTCCCCTTGAACTTTCCTTGAGTCATGGCTAAGGCTTCTCCGGGAGCAGCTGGCTCGGCTTTGCGCTTCTGCTTCCGACTGGAGTTCCCTCCCCTGGTTTCATGGGCGACTATTTTGTGCTTGCCACTCCGGGGCCGATCCTCCTCTTCACCATTAGCATACTTGGTGGCAATTTCCATCATTCGACTCAGAGACATATCTCCGGTCCGACCGAACTTCAGATTCAATTCTCGATACTTGACGCCTTCCTTGAAGGCACAAACTGCTTGGTGATCAGACACATTCTCCACCGTGTTGTGCAACGTGATCCATCTCTGGATATAATCTCTCAAAGTTTCATTCGACTTCTGCACACAAGACTGTAGCTCTGTTAGCCCTGCTGGCCGTTTGCATGTACCTTCAAATGTCCTGACAAACACTCGGACAAGCTCTTCCCAGCTATAAATACTGCCAGGTGCTAACTGATTCAACCACGCTCTGGCCGAGCCCTCTAACATCAGAGGAAGGTGCTTCATGGCCACTTCATCATTGCCACCACCAATCTGCATAGCCAGTCGGTAGTCCTCAAGCCAAGTGTCAGGCTTGGACTCACCAGTGAACTTGCTGACTCCAGTCGCCAACCTGAAGTTGGGAGGAATCAGTGCTGCTCTGATGGCTCTGCTGAAACACTCGGGACCTGAAACATGCATCCTGCTGCCGGTCGGGTAATCTCTATCGTGGCCATCTCTATGTGCTCTGTTCCTGTCAACCAGACCTTGAACGAGAATGGATCTTGCGTCAAAGCCCGGCTCCCGGGGGTCGACTGGAATCCTTCGCCCACCACTGTGAGGGTGTCTGTCATCGTGTTGCCGAGGCGCGTATGACCCACTCCTTGGGGGAGGCGTGGGTACTCGACGACAATCATACTGCTCACAGTTTCTGTACTGATCCTGTCGATCTCCACGCCCCTCACGCCTTGGAGGTGATCTTGGGCTGTGAGCCGACTGAACTGTGTCTGCCATTACAGATCTACTATGAATCCTATTCCGAGACTGTGACACTGCTGTGTTCTGCTCCCCCGCCGCCCGGAGCAAAGCCCGGATCTGCATCAAACCTCTACCAGCCTCTGACTGGGAAGGCTGAATCGACTCTTCTATTCGGGCAGCAGCTGTGAGATTCTGGATCGGAGTTTGATATACCTGGGTTGGAGGCGGAAAAAGTTGTCGTCGACTGGATTCAGGAACTCGCTGCCGAGCACGCTCGTCGAGTGCGTGCTGGAGATTCTCCAGTCGAGTGCGCTCAGCCAAGTTGGCCAGGCGCACCTCCTCCAAGGCCCGGGCCTCGGGGGTTTCTCCAACGATAAGAGTGTGAAGTGCATCCATGTTACGGCGGCGAAGCTCTTCCCTCTGCTGCAAAGAGATGGGCTCGGGGCGGTACTCCTCGTGGACCCGCGACGGATCGCCTCCGCCATCACCACCGTCATCGCGGGGGAAGCTAGGAGGATTGCGCGGTCTGTTGACCATCAGGACTTCCGCCGCGGGGTCACTGCTGTCGCACTCAGATGCGGTCTCAACGGAGCCAGTCGAACAGGCCATAGAGAGTTTCGTTGGGCTCGATTGCTGCGACTTGGGGGGTGGCCGACTGGCGAGCCACCGCGTGCCTCACTCACCGCTGGAGCCTCGACCGACTGGAACGCTTGTGCCGGCGAGTAGCAGGGAGTGAAGACGCCACAGGAGCCGACCGATACTGGGTCGACGGTTGCCGCAGGAGGACACCGCGGACGCACGCGCGAAAGTGCGTTGCCCTGCGGATGGGAGCGCCTCGACGTCGAGTGGAGCTTCTTGGAGCCAAGCGGAGTCGTCGGCGACGAACACGAGCGCACCGAGATGGATCTCACGGCCCTCGGCCAATCCTCCGCCTGAAACCATGCTGATGGGGATCGGAAAAATTGCAACTTCTCCAACAAGTCGCTAAGACACCTGCCCCACGGTGGGCGCCAACTGTCGTGGTTCTAAGTCTGACAATAGAATGGGGGGTAGGGATGTAGAGGCAAGATCCTAGCTATGGAGAAGTTGTACGCACAAGTTTTACGAGTTCAGGCCCTTCTCGGAGGAAGTAACAGCCCTACATCTCGGAGCCCGGAGGTGGTCGACTGGATTATATGCGTGTGTGTTACAGGGGGTGCGAACCCTTGTCCCAGAGGAGGGGGTGGCTTATATAGAGTGCGCCAGGACCCCAACTCCCCTCCGTTACACAGGGTTCAATGTTCATAAAGAAGGAGCGTTACAGGTAACGTCCGTAGTAAAGTTCTATAAATGACTATTAAGTCTAAGGGTAAATGCCCGACCGTTGCTGTGCGGAGTGGCTTTAGGTCTTCTGCACGTCGAGTGGTTTAGTGGTCGAGTGACCTAAATAAGGGGGGGGGGTCTCCGAGTCAATGGTAGGTCGAGTGGATTGCACTCGACACCTTTGTTGGGTCCCCTCTATTTACTCTTGAACCTCTTTGCTTCTAGGACAAGGACCTTAGGTAGGACGTATAGGTCAGGCCTATTACCCGACCCCAGGTCTATGTCCTCATTAGATGGCCTCCTCCGTCAAGAAGAAGGACATCACAGAGCTCCGGGAGGCCGGCTATTTAGCCAAGGAGATTGCTCACCGACTCCCGGCAAAAGGGCAAATCGTCCCTACCCCCGAGCCCCATGAGAGGTTGTGTTTCTCACTCACTTCGTCCGTGGGCTGGGATCCCCTCTTCATGCATTTGTCCGTGGATTGATGTTTTACTATGGGTTGGACTTTCACGATTTGGCCCCCAACTTTATCCTCAATATCTCTGCTTTTATCGTCGTGTGCGAGCCCTTTCTCCGCATCCCACCTCACTTTGGCCTATGGCTGAAGACCTTTAATGTGGAACCGAAGGTGGTGAGCGGTCAACAAGCAGAGTGCGGAGGTGCTATGGTGGGCAAGATGCCCAACGTCACCTGGCCCGAAGGCTCTTTCGCGGAGACGGTGAAGGGATGGCAATCTGGGTGGTTTTACGTCACCGAGCCACGTGACACCGATTGGGTAGCAGCCCCCGAATTCTGATATGGAGTTCCGATGCGGCTCACTTCCTGGCAAGAGAAGGGCCTAACCTAGGGGTCTTCGGACGAGATAATTGGGCTCCAGACATGCGTCCAGAACATGATAAACAAGAAGATCAAGCTTGTGAATGTGATCCAGGTTATGCTCATTCACCGGATCCTTCTGTGCCAACGCCGGACTTGCTTTTTGTGGGAATACGACCCGGTCAAGCACCAGACGCTGCTATAACTCTTCGGCCCGATGCATGAAGGTATCTGGAAAGCGCTCTTCAAGGCTGGCGAGGCGCCACCGCCCACGACTGAAGTTCGCGGGCTTAGCTTAAAGCGTCAGCCCAATCCGATAAGTCTTTTAATGTTTTCAAAGTATACCTTTCACCGGCATATTTTGAGGATGGATTCTAAGCTCTTCCACCCACTTTGTTAGGCCTGGATCGAGGTGGCGGGGGAGATCGACTGTCCAGCTCCGCTTCCTGAGGAGCAAGAATTCCCACTTCTGACGAAGATGTTGTTTTCGGCGCCTTATGACGTGCCAGAGAAGACGGCCAGGAAAGCGGCCAAAGGGGCCAAGAAGGGCCCTTGCCGAAAAGGCGCTCCGGACGTGACGTCCGAAGAGGAAACTTCTTCTTCGTCCACCGACAACGACGACGAGGAGGAGGAAGAAGACGACTCCCCACCTGAGGTGGGGAAGTAGAAAAGAGCGGCCCCCACGAGTCCGGAAGCGAAAGCGCCTAAGAGGGTTAAAGGCTCCCTCGCGGATAACTCCGCGTGGGATGTTGACAGCAGTCCGGAGCGACCTCACCGGACCAAGCCTTGGGCCGCTTCGTAAGTACCAGAATATGCAAACGTCTGGCCTTCCCGGTTCGTAATATTGACATATTGTAAACTTTGTCACTGCAGTCCGGCACGCGATGGCTCCCCGCGATCCTCGACAGAGGATTCGCTGGACTCGAAGGAGATGGCTAGCATGTCTCCGCCACCTGCTCATTCTGTCTCACCCAAGGGTGATGATGAGGTGGTGTCCAAAAAGACTTTCCCAGGCCGAGGGAGATTCCGGAGATCATCGGGGTGACGTCCCAGGATGACTCCTCGGCCGCCGGAAATACGGGGGAAAAAGTCCCCACGGGGACTGGTGACGGGGCCCGAGTTCCCTTCGGGCCTCAGCCGGATACCATTTCGGGGATCTACACGGCTCCGGGGTCCAGTGAATGGCATTCCCCCCAAGGAGGGAATGTGCCTGTTCCACCGGTGACCTCCGTCCAACCAGAGGCACCGGATAATCTGCTGGAGGCGCTACGAGGCGCCTCTATCGTGGATGAGCATCGTGTCCTTATGGACACGGTAATAGAGAAGGTTCAGTTCACCAAAAGCGGACTGACCGAAGCCTGCACTAGCCTTCTAACGGGCTTTGAGGTAAGTAATGTGATTGTAGGAAAAATATCACAGTATAGACAGTAGCCCCTGATGCTCTGTTTGGTGTTCCGGAGGAGAAACCGAACAGAGGATCAAGAATAAATATCGCAGGAGTCTAACATGAGTTGTCTACGTGAATAAGCAGGTATCGCTGTAGACTGCCACTGCTCATGCTGCGGAGGTTTCCGGACTGAAGCGGAAACTGGAGCGGGCCGAGGAGGAGTTCGGCCTCGTGAAGAAGCAGCTGGAGGATAGCCAAGGTATGCAGTAACCTATGGGTACATTTCAAAAAAATGAGTAGTCCAACCGGACTAAAGTGTCATAAACTTCATTAGGGGCCACGACTGAGGTGGCGGCCCTTAAGAAGGTGCTAGCCGAGGCCGACGACAAAGCGGCCAAGGAACGCGCCTCGCGCGAGAAGCACGATGCCCGGGTTGGCGAGGTGCAGCAACAGCTCCAGGGCGCGATAGAGAGGTTTGAGTCCTTGGAGCGCGATTGTAAGGCGCAAGAGTCCAAATTGGCGAAGGCCCACCAGAGCGCACAAGATGCACGAGCCGAAGCCCAGAGCGCCCTCCTGGAAATTCAGGCGGCCAAGAAGATTACGGCAGGTAAGTCCTTCACCATGCATAGCAAGTATGTAGAAGAAACGTTCCTTGTACTTATCCTGAATTTGGATTTTCCAGGGGCGTTTACAGATCTGCCACACAGTGTATCAGATGCTGCCGAGCATTATAGAGCCGAAGAAGGGATGTCTACGGAAAACTATTCTGGTCCCAATATCTGGGATCCGGACATCCGGTGCCCTTCAGCGACCAGCTAAAGCAGTTGGTCGAGCTGCACAGGTTGGCGGAGCTAGCCATGAAGGACCTGATAGTCCGGCTGTGGCCTGCCGATCCTATACCTAGCAGCTACTTCGGACTTGTGCAACGGCTTGTGAGTGCCTGTCTGCGGCTCAAAGCCGTGAAGCGGTCGGTCTGTATTGAAGGTGCGCGTATGGCCTTTGCCCGCGTCAATATGCATTGGGCAAACCTGGATGCCAAGAAGCTAATGACCGAGGGGCCGCCGGAGGGCAAGGAGCATCGTCGGCCCGAGCTCTATTTTGATGGTGTCTTGGAGGGGTCCCGCCTTGTGGCGGAGCAATGTTCGAAGGATATCATATTCCCATGAGAACATGTGTATTGCCTTGCCCTGTAATGTGGAACAATGATGTTATGCAGTATAATGCTTATGATTTAAATTTACCTCCTGTGCGGCCGTTTATTAAATCTGAGGGTTGACCAGTCGTCGGCTTTTGCTCCCACGTAGATAGTACGGGGGTGTTCGGGATAGATCCAAACACTCTTTACTCCACATTCTGGTCCTTAAAGGAGGTGTTTAGCGCAACGAACAAGGCAATCAGACTATGCGGCCTTTAAAGCCCTCACTTAGCCATAGGAGTTTGGCAATTAAGAAAGTTGGCGAAGCCCCTGGTGTTCGGAAGACCGAACTAGGGGCGCTATACACCACTACTAGGGAAAAGCCTAGCAGCAGCGCGGGTTTTAGGTATATTAGTAGCGCAGGGACCGGCGCTACTAATAAGGCGCTATAGCTAACGCTTAGCAGCAGCGCGTGGGAGCCCGCGCTGCTGGTATACAAGTGTAGCAGCAGCGTGCTCCGCGCAAGCTCGCTACTGCTATTAGCTCTAGCGTGCTTGTGCTAGACGCGCTACTGCTACTGTCACGCTGCCGCTAACTTTTTCCACTCGCTACTGCTAATTTTAGTAGTTTTTGTTTTTTTTCTGCATATTTGTTTTGTATTTGAACATGCTTTATACAAGAATCTTTAGCAGATACAAATGTCATCATGATACACATACAAATGGCTGCGAGGCCACAAATGTAATCATAGTATATACATACAAATAGTCTCGTCATAATCATCATCCAACACAAAGTGGTATCTCGTCATCATCTCGAAAATAGCGATACAAGTCTCGATTACTTGCAACTACATCGTCATCCATCTAAACAATGATATACGCGAGAAGAGCTATCACTTTGAGTGAGAGCGGAACTATGCAGTACATGAGTTCGTATCCCTCTCTTGCATTAGCGTGAACCTAAACTAACTACTGCCTGTCGCTCAGAAACCAGAAACCGGTACACCTGGGCCTGACACTCCGGCCACTCGTCGTATACATACTCCTGGCGTAGCACTTCTTCGCCATCGATGATCTATGCACCTGCATCGTCACATGAGTCGATGATATGCAACATATATAGTTGAGCAACAGAAAGAGACAGACTTGGCAAAAATAGAAGCAACATATCATAAGCATAAATAACAAAGTTGATCGTACCCAAAATGCCCTAACTAGAGTGATCGTCGCTAGTCGAGGAGGACGGTTTAATTACATCACAAATAAAGTTTCGTCGTGCATAACTCAAAGTTTCGTCATACAGAAAGTATGGACTAAACAGACACATTGTCATATATCGACAATCACTCCAACATGTCGTGCCATCCATCCAAGTCAGGGAGATAGTCCCCGAGCCTAGTGAAAGGCTTCAGGTCGAGACGCTGAGAGGCTACCCGTGTTCGGACGTCTTCCCGCGACATTTGTCCTTCTTCGTAGAACATCCCTGTTTTTTCGATGACCTCCTACGTTCTTTGCCCATTGCAGAATATGGGCATCGCCGGATTTAGCTGACATGCGAAGGTTCTGGTGATCCCGTATGTACTCCAGCATGTGGTGTAGGACATAGAATCCATCATTAAGAGAATCACTCGGCTGTTGGATGTAGCAGAAGTCGGTCTTATGGCCGAAGGCGGGCCTGCCGTCCCTTCTCTTCTTGTCCTTGACCTCTCCACCCCGTGCGTCGTAGTGATAGATAGCACTGTCGAGAACATCCTTGATGCGGGTGTAATCCTTTTTGTTAATGTTCTTCGACGAGTCCAAGTAAAGAGCGTGGGAGTATCGGGGGTAGAGGATGATGAGGACGGCGCGCCCGCCGCTGCGCAAAATAAGTACACCTCAAATTAATTAGCCTCCACCGTGCAAATGAATGATTGAAATCGAAGGAAGGATATCTGCGCGGATGACTTACAGGGGATGATAAGGCACGAGAATCGCCTCCTTGTCCTTATTGGCGAGCATGAAATTGACTATGTAGTCCCTCGCGTATTCACGGTGCTTTGCGCACACTCCCAAGAAGCTCTCGTGCATGAAGTACGGGTCATCGACACGGATATGAGGTATCTGCTCAACCCCGATGATGTAGTTCATGTGCAAGGCATAAAGGCGAACAAACGTAAAATCCAGCTTCTTCACGTGAAACATGTCGAATATGTAATCGAATCGAAGGAAGAACTTGTCCGCGGGGAAGAAGTCGACGTACGACAATTGCCACGGAACGTTAACCACGTAGAGTGGGTATCCTGGATCTTTCGAAGCGATGAGGCCTTTCTATATCCACAACACATCATCATGAAGACTCCTTAGATTGCCGAATCTAGCCTTTAGCACTGCTGCAGGTAGGATTGATTGACCGGGGATATGCAATTTATCCGCACTGATGATATCTATACGGTCTTGAACCCGAGGCTGCTAAGGCGGCTGGATCATAGAATCGGCTTTCTTGCCTTTCCTCGCTCTCTTCCTAGGCTTCTTTGCCGGAAGGTCGTCTATAATACATTGAGCCTCCGGAGGCGGCAATTCGGGCACCGACTCATGATGCTCAAACCCTGAGTAGGCGCTAGTATAGACATACTGTTGAGTGCCATCGTTATCCTCATCCTCATCCATGGCGACGTCATCAGCGACTAATGGAGCCTCTTCCTTACCCCGTCCGCTATCACCCAACCCGACACCCGACGCTAATTGGGTAGGTGGGGTGTTGATGTTCATACCTTGTTGAGGCTGCGTGCTCGTGGGTGTTCTCCCGGCCGCCTCCAGACGAAGCAGACTCTTTGGCCACAAAAGGACCCACCCATTGCAACAATCACCAAGACGCCGCGGGGTCTCGTCGTCATCCCCCCTAGTACCAGAGGAGGCAAATTCTCGTGGCCTGGTTTGACACTGGCCACAGAAACCTTGAAGACGTTCGAGGGGATCGGCCGGCTGTGGAATAATGGTTCCTTCGGCTTCATTACCGTCACCTTCCCCACGTCCACCTTCTGGTCGCCGATGGTGTACAATATGGTGCATGGGGTTTCGGCGGCCTACAAAGAAAAGTCTGCGACGTGAGACATCCGAAAGGCAACGAAAATGGGAGATTATACATTTATTGAAGGGGCCGATGTGACAGATACCGTGAGGGCGTCGAGCTCAGCCAAAGACGAAGCACCGCGGAGCACGTCCGGTGCGGGAGCCAGTGCGGGAGTAGGTGCAGCTGCAGGTGCTGGTGCAACGCTAGTCGAGCTGCTCCCCAAGAAGTCAGCAAGGGGAAAGTCCGCTGCATTTTTTTTGGATTTTGCCTGGTCCAATTGAAAACGGCCGGAACCAAGGAAGTGGACATATCTACAACCATCTGTTTTGCGGCAGCTACCGCTGTGGCGACTGTCTGAGATGATTTCTTCTCAACCGCAATCTCAACCTTCTTGTCGATGTTTTCTTCGGTTAACCTCCGTCTTTCCTTTCTCTCCTCCTTGGTCTCACTGTAGTACTTCTTCCACATGGCGCCGTCTCCGACACCGTGCACGCGTCCATACGATGGTCGAGTATCCACCGGGAGTCGTTTCAATATGTTCAACGCCCGGTTGAATGGAGTGTCCCACTTGGGCCTCGACGACGCCTCAGACGGCGAGTCGCTTTCGGCCGCAATCCTGTGCTGCTCTCTCTGCAAAAGGCATAAGGATCGTTTACAAATATGACTAACGTGCAGTCGAATTGATCAAAAACTAAAATTACCAGCAGTCTGATGAACTCCGTCTTGACCGCGTTCGTCTCGAAAACCTTCTTCACTGGGTCCCAACGGTGCCGGGCCCTGAGGACGTCACGCTCCTGCGGGACGGTGAACTCCGCCAAGGGGTCTGGGATGCCCAGACTCGCGGCTTCCGCATCCTCCTTGGCCCATTTGGACCTCTTCCCGCCGTAACCACGGCTTCCGAGGTGGTGGCTCCCAATGTTCCTCTGTTCAAGCCCCTTCATGTACTTAGACATTTTTTGGCAGCTTCGGCTTCGCAAGACGCCTTGAATATTTGAAATTGCTCTTCCATGATTGTCGGATTATCCTTTACAATCTCGGAGTAGGGTTCCTTCTTGTCGATGATCCTTGCTTTCACCCTTGTTTTCCAGGCGGCCAACGCGTCGCTAAACTTGGTCATGGCGTGTTTGTTTATCTTCTTCATTGCCGGGTCCTTATCTGGATCTTTAGAATCCTTTTCATTCCGGCCCGGGAACAAGAATATCTGGTGAAACTTCTTTAGGAGGGAGGTCCTCATATTATCTATCTTCTGTAGTTTCTCATCGTTGATGGTGGCGGTTGTCCGTACGATGCAGCCTATTTGATTGCCGTAGCACGCGCGCGCTTCCTGGGGCGCTTTTTGGCTCAAAATTGCCGTCGTCCACCTCCGTGACCACCAGTCTAGTAGTCCTGAGCTTGTTAGGAAGCCGTTCCCTCTTTGCTTTTGGTTCTACACCGGCTCCGCTAGTCTCGGCGCCGGTCTCAGTCTGAGCGCCGGTCTCGATGCCGGTCTCAGTCTCAGCGCCGATCTCAGTCTCGTCGGCAAGGCTCAAAAATTCGTCTGCCGCCCGGTAGACGTCCTCGCAATCACCAGAACCCTGTCCTTCATCGTTGCTAGCCATGTTTCCTACGATTAAATCTAGTCAATTAATTCTAGACCTAATAAAATGAATAATGACATAAAAAGGCCTATTGTTTTGCAGGAACATTGACTCCTTCCCGGTGCGGCAAATCTCGGGCACTCGATATGTCCTAGTTTGTAGCACAAGTCATGCCGAAATTCACGGAAAATTTCGGCATGACCTTTGCTAAAAAGTGGACAAATCGAGAACCTGAATTTTGCCGGAACGGAAATGAATCAACATTCCGGCAAAACATAGGTCACTCGGCTTCATTCCCTGGAAACAACAAAAGGCCACTTGGGCACAATCGAACCACTTCAATGTTGATTATGATCAATGAGCAAACACAATTGAGGATTTTTCATATATCATGACCACTTCAAATTTGCATCTCCTAGTGTTTGACACTTCAAGAAAATCTACACAAATCTCATGCTCTCTGAAACTCAATTCAAAAACCAAATATAGATGGAGGCAGATGTGGCGAGGGAGGCAGGGGCGTCTCTTTCAAAGCCCTAGTTAAGCATATGCAATTTTTTCCTACGGTGAGGGAGGCAGATGTGGCAAGGGAGGCAGGGGCGTCTCTGTCAAAGCCCTATCTAAATTCTTTTACTAACTAAATTAACCTAACTAAATTCTTTTCCTAACTAAATTAACCTAACTAATTTAGAGAGAGAGAGAGAGAGAGGAGGGATGGGGGCTTACAGAGGATGGCTCCGGTGGTGGCGCGGGAGGCAGTGGTGGCGAGGGAGGCAGGGGCGTATCCGGTGACGGCGAGGGAGGCAGTTGTGGCGAGGGAGGATCCGGTGGCATCGACTGCAGCTCCGGTGGCGTCGACTGCGGCTCCGGTGGCGTTGATGAGGCCGCGCGGCTCCGGTGGCGTTGGGGGCGGCTCCGGTGGCGTCGACGGCGCGCGGCTCTGGTGGCTCTGGGGGCGTTGACGTCAGCAGGAGCGGCGGCAAAGTGGGGCGACGGCGAATCGGGCAGACGGCGGTGGGGTGGGTCGAGGGATTTGGGGGAGAAGTGGTGGCCGGGGGGAAACGGTTTTTTGGTTAAGTCAAACTTAGCGGTAGCGCTTTTCGCGAAACGCGCTATAGCTAAGTGAGCTATAGCGATTTTCACGAAACGCACTACTGCTATAGCTTTTCTGTTTCTACAGCGGGGGTCTAGGAAACGCGCCGCAGCTACGTTAGCTATAGCGCCTCTCACGAACAAACGCTACTGCTACGCCTTTCTCCTTTTTTCGCTTTTTCATTTATTTGCTCTACATTTTTTTTTCCTTTCTCCTTTATCTATTTCTTTCTTTTTCATTTACTTTTCCATTTGTTTTTCATTTTATTTTATTTCCATTAGCAGTAGCGCTCTCCACGCGAAACGCGCTGCTACTTATGTCCTAGCGGTAGCGCGCTTCTCTCAAGACCGCTACTGCTATGCGTAGCCTATCGTTTTAGCAATGGGAATATTAGTGGTAGCGCTTTTTCATGTGCACGCGCTACTGCTACTGTGGTATCTGTAGCGCGGTTTTTGCACGCACACTACTGCTATTTAGCACTAGCGCCCATTTTTGACATGCGCTACTGCTACATTTCTGTGTATAAGGTTTTCCCTAGTAGTGCACGCCTAATCGGGGGAACCGATTCTTCGCAAGAAGCGGAAAAAATCTCTAACGATTTGGAACCTCTCGAACAGCTGACCGGCTCTCGCCGCATCATGATAGTCAGTTTTCGGCTTTCTCTACTGAGGTGCTCGTCCGGAAGAACCGGGACACATCGTAGTAGTTCTCCCTGTACTACCCTAGCCGATATAGCGGAACGTAAGGTAGTAAGCACAGGAGCCGGGCAACCCAACTATTGACCAAAGACATGATTCGGAGCCGATGCATATAATGCTATAAGTTCGGGGTGCGGAACTATACTGTAAAAGTGTTCGGACTTTTTATTGCCGTATTGTTGGGTGTAATGAAGCCCCTGGCGTAGTAATACGTACCATGGTGTACGTGTGCAGTGAGTAATTAATACTGAGGTGAGTAAACGAAAAATGAAGTAATAAGCGGATGCTACCGTGTATTCACCATTGTGATGTAACTAGTACGTCGAGGCGTACTTTGTACAAGTAATGTGATAAGCAAGTAAGGCTATTTAACATGCCGCAACCAAGGGCGAGCTACGTGCGGGTATGAAAAGCAAGTATGGCAATCGTTTAGTAGAGACCACCTGGGGATTCCCTTGTAAGCCAGAGTTCCTTGCCTCCTTGGTGTGTTCTGCAAGCGGGTTGTCCGTATAGACCTCAAAAAGACAAGAAGACCTGTAAAAAAGAAAAAGTAAAAGTGTGTGAATCCCTGGGTCGGTCAAGCCGTATTATGGATCGCGAACGATTTATGCCTCCGTCAATACCCATGGGGTTTTGAGTGCGTAGTTTATGTACGCGCGATATTAATGCCATTGCCTCATCGGTGCTGGGACGGAGGCCAAATTGCTAATTCGGCTTGTGATGAGCCGAGCTGTCCTGTTGCAGTGTGATCCGGACCTTCTTAATGATGTCCAGGGGCTCGGCAGCCGAATTATAATGCTGCTTGAGAAGGCCGGGCTGTACTTATACTGCTAAGGCGGCGGTGTGCTCCTCTGTACGGAGGGAGCGTTCCGTGTTTCCATTTACTGTAATGACGCCACGTGGACCGGGCATCTTGAGCTTGAGATAAGCGTAATGTGGCACCGCGTTGAATCTAGCGAATGCAGTTCGTCCGAGCAGGGCGTGATAGCCGCTGCGAAATGGGACGATATCGAAGATTAGTTCTTCGCTTCGGAAGTTGTCCGGGGAACCGAATACCACCTCCAGCGTTATTGAGCCCGTACAACGGGCCTCTACGCCTGGTATGACTCCTTTAAAGGTAGTCTTCGTGGGCTTGACTCGTGAGGGGTCGATGCTCATTTTACGTATTGTATCCTGATAGAGCAGGTTGAGGCTGCTACCACCGTCCATTAGGACTCGTGTTAGGTGAAATCCGTCGATGATTGGGTCGAGGACCAGTGCGGCTGAACCGCCATGGCGGATGCTGGTTGGATGATCTCAGCGGTCGAAGGTGATCGGGAATGACGACCATGGATTGAATTTCGGGGCGATTGGCTCTAACGCATAGACGTCCCTAAGTACCGGCTTGCGCTCCCTTTTTGGGATGTGTGTAGCGTATATTATGTTCACCGTTTTGACTTGAGGGGGAAATTTCTTTTGCCCCCTAGTGTTCGGCTGCCGGGGCTCCTCGTCATCGTCCTTGCTCTGTGATTCCCCTTCCTTGTTTCTGCTGTTTGCCTTCCTGGCTTGTTTAAAGACCCGGCAATCTCTGTTAGTATGGTTGGCCGGTTTGTCTGGGGTGCCATGTATCTGGCAAGGACGATCGAGTATGCGGTCCAAGCTGGATGGTCCTCCGCTGCTCCTTTTATAGGGCTTCTTTTGCTGGCCGGACTTGTAGCCACTGAATCCGGCGTGAACTGTAGCGTCATCGGTGTTATCGCCATTGCTTTGGCGTTTGTGTCTATTGCGCCGGAGCTTGCCGGTGCTGTTTTTGGCCTCGGAGGGGCCTGTTTCATTGGCTGTGTTTGTACTGCAAGCCAGCCAACTATCCTCTCCCGCGCAGAAGCGGGTCATAAGTGCCGTGAGGGCTGCCATGGATTTCGGCTTTTCTTGGCCGAGGTGGCGGGCGAGCCATTCGTCACGGATGCTGTGTTTAAAGGCCGCTAGGGCTTCAGCATCCGGACAGTCGATGATCTGGTTCTTTTTGGTTAGGAACCTAGTCCAGAATTTTCTGGCTGATTCTCCTGATTGTTGAACTATGTGGCTTAAGTCATCGGCATCGGGTGGCCGGACATATGTACCTTGGAAGTTGTCGAGGAAGGCTTCTTCCAAGTCCTCCCAGCTGCCGATAGAGTTTTCAGGCAAGCTATTTAGCCAGTGTCGAGCTGGTCCTTTGAGCTTTAATGGGAGGTATTTGATGGCGTGGAGGTCGTCTCCTCGGGCCATGCGGATGTGAAGAATAAAATCTTCGATCCACACTGCGGGGTCGGTTGTTCCGTCGTATGATTCAACATTGACAGGCTTGAACCCCTCGGGGAATTCATGATCCAGCACCTCGTCTGTGAAGCAGAGAGGGTGTGCGGCGCCTCTATAGTGGGCCGCGTCATGGCGTATTTCCGACGAAGTCCGTCTGTGGTTCTCGGCTCGGGCGTGGTTAGGTTTGTCACGTCCAAATAGGTAGCCGTCGTCGTGCCTCGAGGCGCGTCCTCGCGATCCGTAGATCGATCTTGTATGTCCTGCTCTACTGTCCAGGGTCTGCCGGAGGTCGTACGTGTGACCACGAACTCTTCCGTCTCTATTTTTACGGGGCGGTGGGGCAGGCTGCTGTTTGGCCTGAGTTGCCGCTTTATTGTCGGATGTGGGGTTCCGGCAAACCCTTAAGGTTCGAACACTGGGGTGCGCACGAAGTCTTTTCCTCCTACCGATCTACGCCCTGGCTCGCTAAGATCTCGCGGACGAACTCGACGAACTTGCAACACAGAGAGACACGAGATTTATACTGGTTCGGGCCACCGGTGTGGTGTAATACCCTACTCCAGTGTGGTGGTGGTGGATTGCCTCTTGGGCTGATGAAGAACAGTATAAGGGAAAGAACAACCTCGGGAGGTTGAGGTGTTCTTGTGTTCTGTGGATTGTGTGTGATCTGGGTGAACTGCTCGATCCCAATCTCCTCTTCCCTACCGTGGTGGCTAGTTCTACTTATATAGGCCCTGGTCCTCTTCCCAAATATTGAGCGGGATGGGAGCCAACAACGGCGGGCAAATTTGAAGGGGGACAGCTAGTACAAGCTATCCTGACAAAAGCGGTCTTCGCCTGCGGAAAGCTCTGGTGGTGACGCCGTCTTGGGCTCCACGATGACCTCCGTCTTGCCGTCCTGCTGGTCTTGGTCTCGTTGCACCGATATGGCAACCTTTGCCTGATGCCTCGGTAATCCTCGCCTGCGCTGGCCTCCTTAGCACTAAAGAGGAAACAAGGACGCTGCACGCGCTGGCGCCCGCCTGGCACCCGCCTGGCGCCGATCGTCATGGCTCACATCACGGGAGCCTCGTGAGGTTTTGCCCCGCCTTGATATCTCCGCTCCTCGTGAGCCTGCCTGGCTAGGCCGCTCCAGAGGAGGTCTTGTGTCGTCCGCCTCGTGAGGCTCGGCCCCTCGCAAGGCTCGGCCCCTCGCGAGGGTCTTGGATGTCTTGTTGATGAAGATGGTTCATACGGCCTGCTGGCTCAGCCATGCCGTGGGCCGCAGGCAGGCAAGTCTGGGGACCCCCATTCCCAGAACGCCGACAGTAGCCCCCGGGCCCAAGGTGCGCTCGGGCTTGGCTGCGCGGCGAAGCCAAGGGTCAAGTTCGTAGCACCGCGGGCCCCAAAAGCCTGCGGCCTCGGTTGACGCGTGGCGGTTGATTGGACATGGGCGTCTCTGCTTCCCCACGCTACCTTGGCAACTGCTTGACCTGACAAAAGGCTGGCGCAGGCAGTACTTGCCTCCATTGCTTCTTCCTCGCCTCGCTCCAGATCCCCTTTCTTGCTCCTCGCCACCGCTACCTCCAGATCTGCTCCAACCTCGCTCCGCATCTGCAACCCATGGCGCCGCACAAGGTCAAGACTTCCTCGGCACCGGCTTGGTATGAGCCCGCTCTTGAAGCGCCCACCGTCACAGAGAAGAGCCTCGCCTCCATGCGCCTACAGACGGCGGGGGAGAGCAATGAGTGGGGGAAGACGGAGCTCCGGCTCGCCTCCGACGAGCCGGAGCCTGAGGGGAGCACCTTCTTCCCTTTCTTCTCGAGCAGCGTCGCCGTTGAGTTGGTCCCTCCTTTCTCCGATTTCTTTTATGAAGTCCTCAACCACTACGGGCTGTAGGCGTTGCATCTTCATCCCAACTCTATCCTCCTCCTGTCCATCTTCGCCTATTACTCTGAGGCGTACCTGGGCGTAATGCCATCCGTGGCGCTCCTGCGCCATTTCTTCTTCCTCCGCGTCAGCGGTGAGCATGCCTCCGGATGCGCTAATTTCGTCGCATGCGGCAAGGCCAACTCGATCTCGAGCACCGGGAAGAGGGCCGACAACATTCGATCCAAATGGGTCATGATGGACGCCCAGTGTGCCGATCCGCGTCTGGTGTTGCCGACAGCGGCGCCCCTCCCAACGGGGGGTGGTCCAAGGCTGAGCTTGTCGATGAGCGGGCATCGTCAGTGTTGGGGCAGATGATGACCGACTTGAAGCCGGGCAACGCGAGGGTGGCCAAGGTGACGGGGGCGATTCTCCTGAGGGAGTTCTTGATGCTGCGGGTTGCCCCACTCCAGGCGCGCTCGCGCCCCTTGTGGGATCTTGAAGAGGAGGGGAGCAAGACCCGTCTGAGGCCTGGGGCCCTTCCTGGCGACGAATTGGATGCTGTTCTGCGCCTCATAGTTGGGGACAACCAGGAATACCCGCCTAGCGCCTTCGTTCCTTTGTTCCAACGCAGGGACCGGGAGGAATTCGTTGCCTCCAGGCCGACCTTCGACGCGCGTGGGCTGGTGCCGCCGGCACTTCCGGGAGCCCCTGCGGCACCGAGACCGGTGGAGGTGTCTTCTGACGAGTCCCGCGGGGAAGAGGAAGAGGAGGTGGACTCGGAGAAGACTCTGGAAGAGGTGGGGGAGACTTCCCCTCTGAGCAAGGCCGAGATCCTCCGCGCCCTTCCTGACGATGCCGAGGTCGACGCCCGCCAAGGGGAGAGGGAGCAGCCCCTCATCCCGACGAGGGGTAGGTCGTCGCTGGTGGCTCGCGGTGCCGCCTGCACCCTGGCATTTCCTGGGGCCGGCTCCGGCTCTGCCTCCGCACCTCCTGGCGCCGCTGGAGCCCCAATACCTGCGCCTCAGGTCCCAAAGCTGTCAGGCTTCAAGCTCCCCAAGCGGCATTATGCTGCAGTGGATCAGTAAGTCTCTCAAGCTTCGCCTTGTCCTTGTTTGTACTTGTCATTTCCGGATGCTGGCCCTTGGTTGATCAGGCCGACGTCCTCGGCGAAGAAGAGGAAGGAGGATACGGGGGCCGTGCCTCCCTCCGCGGAGAAGGGGGCAGCAGCGCCCGCATCTCCCCAGCCCGGTCGTCCTCGTGAGGCCAAGAGGAGTATCTCCGTGTGGAGTTAGCCCCCATGGCCCCGCTGGCTCCGAAGGTGCCGCGCTTGGCACGGCTGATGAGATCCCAGCTGCTCCGGAACCCGTGATCTCCCAGGCCCTGGTGACAGCGTCGCCTCCTTCCACTTCTGCACCTCCACTCCCAGGTTCTGCTGCTTCTGCTTCTGTCCTAGAGCATGCTCTTTTGGAGATGACTCAGCTGTAGGCGGATCTCCGGAGCGCGGACCCGCGTCTGGTGGCCGGGCGCCTGGAGCTGGCCTCTAGCTGGCTTCACTCTGACTTGGCGGTTCGCGCGGCGCTGATCTGGGCCGCCACGGCTTCCGAGGAGGAGAAGCAAAGTGCCGCCAGCGCCGCAGCTGATCGTGAGATGGCGCTGAAGGATGCTAAGGCCGCCCGCGACCGCTGCCAAGAGCTGGAGGATGAGCTGAGGAGCCTGCGCGACCAGCACGCCGAAGAAGCACGCTGCCGCTAGGCGAAGGAGGAGGAGGTGAAGGCCCGGGAGGACGCCGTCAAGAACCGTGACGCTGAGCTGGCAGAGTTGGAGAAGACGCAGGCCGCCGAGCGCAGCCGGTTGGAAGGGCTGGAGCGGAAGGCAAAGGCGAGGGAGGCTGATCTTGACGGCAAGGCGCGAGTCCTGGCCGAGGACCGCGCGGCCTTTGCTGACCTCGAGGAGAGATCTCAAAAGACACTGAAGACGCTCTATGAGCATGGCCTGGAGAAGTCGCTGGCTACCGACGAGGACGGCCCGCCCGGCTGCTTCCTCTCTTGGTGAAGGCGCTTGAGGAGGTCGTTGATGGCCTTGGTCCCATGGCGGAGGCAGAAGCTCGTGTCCTGTCTTTGGCTGCACTGACTCGCGTCTTCAGCCATCTGCACCTCCGCGACCCCAACGCTCGCCTTGACGAGCTGCTGGAGCCTGTGGCTGAAGATCACTACGAAGCCGCCGCCGCAGCTGTGCAAGGTCAAGTGGAGGCCTTGCTGAAGAAGTTCCGCGGCTTTGTCTCCGCTCCTTTGTCCGGCGATGTCGCCGATCCTGCGGCTGGTGGAGAAGGTGAGAACAACGTTACTCACGGAGGAGCACCTTCCGCAGGTGATGGCGATGCCCAGGGTTGACCTCCGGCTATTCTTCCCATTTTGTTCCTGCAACATGTATCAGGCCTCGTGGAGGCGTTTAGACTTTTCGTTTGGTATTGTGAGGACAATATGCTTGTAATATTTGCTTTGAGATTTTGCGATTTCCTTCCTATTTGCTTGCATTCTGCATCGGCAGAGCCCGGCCCCGCGCATACCTCAACCGCCATTGGGCCGACCGGAGACCAGGACGGACCAAAGAGTGAGGGGCTACGTGACCAGTTAGGCTCCTGACTCGCGATGCTCAGGAGTCCCCCTTGACGCGCAAACAGCTTATAGGGAGAGTTCACGAGGATAGATTAATGTTCTACGTCGGCAGAGCCCGGCCCCGCGCATACCTCAACCGCCATTGGGCCGACCGGAGACCAGGACGGACCAAGGAGTGAGGGGCTACGTGACCAGTTAGGCTCCTGAGTCGCGATGCTCAGGAGTCCCCCTTGACGTGCGAAAAATTTCCATACCTGCCCTCGCCGAGGCCTCGGGAGGGGCGCGCGACGCCCAGGTCCGGGAGACCTGGTTGGGTGGCGTGCGCTTGGGCGTGACCCGAGCGCAGCCCCCGTGCCCAGCCCCCTCGCGTGGCTCTCCCGAGGGGAGGCGTTGCGGTGAGGCTGGACGCTGAGCTCTGGGCTCCCTGAGGTTGGTACGACCGTGGGGCCACCCTCAGTTGTTTATCACCAGCGCGGAGCATAGTGCTTCCGCTTGTGCACGGGCATAGCCGCTCCTCGGCAGTGTCGATGGCCAGCGCGGAGCATGGTGCTTCCACTTGTGCGTGGGATGGGGGGCCCCCTCCGGGAGGAGCCCCCGGGGCGTGTACAGCCCCGCCCTGACACGTGGCTTGCACGACAGGGCTGTGAGGTGTATCTGGGCACTCGTGAGCCAGCACGGGACTCACGAGGCCCTACCTCAAGGCGGGTTGCGCCTGGTCTTGAGTCTTGGTGACTGTATGTTCCTGCAAGGCAGTTAGGTGCAAGCACTCTACGTCCTCAGGTCCTGGCCCTCGAGCGAGCTCAGCCGCCGCTGGTATGCCAGGTCGCGATGCCGTGGTCAAGGCCAGGGGATGAGGGCTGGAGAGCTAGTAAGAGCTCCTGAGTCGCGATGCTCAGGAGCCCCCCTTTTAACGCGCAAGCGGATTGCACGGGGTGAATGGCCCCGCGGCGGGTGGCGATCGAGCAGGCGATAGCGGTAGGCAGGTTAAGCATGGAAAGCAGATCAACTTGGGTAAACGCAGGAAGATACATGCCACTGGGTCCGGCCCAAGCGGCTTGGGGATGATGCCGCCCGATGGGCGCCCCCAGCAAGGTAAGCTAAAGACATAAGCAAAAAAAAGGGTACATGCCACAGGGACGGACCCACGTGGCCTGGGAATAATGCAACCCGAGGGGAGCTCCCAGCTAAACGAGCTTGGAAGATGTCACCTGGTTCTGTAGACGAAGTACAGTTGGTCCAGCTGAAGGCATGCGTCGAAGGAGTGGCTCTTCACGAACCACCAGGGCCCTGAGCCTCGGGAGGCTCTGGGGGCTCGGGAGGTTCCCTGAAGACTGCCTCCATTTCCTCTAGGACGGTGTGGTACCTGGCCTCCTGAGCCGCCAGGACACGTCGCATGTTGCGCTGGTAGGATGACGCCACGCTCGGCAAGCCGAAGGGCATGCAAACGTAGTTGTGTGGAGGGCCCTCGCAACTGCCCACACGCGAAGGCCAAAAGCGCTCTTGAGATGCAGCCTTGTTGAGCCCTGGGATGTCGATGCAGACACGCAGCCCAGCATCCTCGCCTGGATGTGGGGCTGCGCCTCGTGAGCGGCTGTCGCTGCGCATGGCTCTTGCGTCTTGCAGTTCCTGGGTGGTTTTGGTGATGAACTCCTGAGTGGTGGGCACTCCTTGCCCTGCGCTCTCCTGAGGGACACGTGCCGCGAAGCACGCCTCCAAGTGGTGCCCAAGCGCCTCCCTCGTGAGGTTGGCAAGGTCTGAGGCCCTCCAGAAGAGAGCCCCCGAGCCCTGCCCGAGGAGGGCGCCGGGCGCGCCTTCCTATGCGATGGAGGGAGGTGCCCCTGGGACGGACGCTAATCCTGATGAGGCTCCTGCCGCGCTGCCATCCTCCTGGGGCCCTGTGCGGCGCAGATGCTTCTTCTTGGGGGCGATCTCCGCAGGGCCCTCATTTCTGCTGTCGGGGTCGCTGATTGCTGTAGCTTGGAAGGCGCGCCCGAGGGAGCACACCGTGTCCCTCTCTTCACATGGGACCGTGATGATTCCTCCGCTTCCTGGCATCTTGAGGACGTTGTAGCCGTGATGGGTGACTGCCATGAACTTGGCCAGGGCCGGATACCCGAGGATAGCGTTGTACTGCAGGCGGATGTGCGCGACGTCGAAGTCGATGAGCTTGGTGCGCTAGTTCTTGCGCACTCCAAAGGTGACAGGCAGGCGGACCTGCCCTATTGGTGTGGTGGAGCCGTCGATCACTCACGAGAAAGGATTGGTAGGCTGGAGCTGCTCATATGGCAATTGGAGGCTGTCGAACGTGTCGACGGACAGGACGTTGAGCCCTGCGCCGCCGTCGATGAGGGTCTTGGTAACCTGCACGTTGCTGATGACTGGAGAGCACAACATTGGGTGGGCGCCAGCGGTGGCCGCGCACTTGAGCTGATCTGCTGAGTTGAAAGTGATGGCGCATTGGGACCACTTAAGCGGGCGCGTGGCCTCGAGCTTGGGGAGCACCGCG
Source organism: Aegilops tauschii subsp. strangulata (assembly GCF_002575655.3). Lineage (NCBI taxonomy): Eukaryota > Viridiplantae > Streptophyta > Magnoliopsida > Poales > Poaceae > Aegilops > Aegilops tauschii. The sequence goes on from NC_053036.3 coordinate 484,799,835, forward strand.
TTCACCTCGCGAGCGAACTATTTGAAGATGCGCTGCAAGGCTTGTGCCTGGGCGCCGCCCAAGATGCATGCGATTGCATGCGGCTCCTGGAAGCCCCCAGCCCCCTCGTCCTGGTGGTGGTGGTCGTTCCTTCTCGATGGTGGCAGCGGGGGAAGACCGGCGTTGCCTTGGGGGCGATCCTCACGAGGCTGGTCCCTCCAGGCGCCCTCGCGAGGATGGTCCTGCCAGCGGTCCTCACGAGGTCGGTCGCCCCACTCCTGGCGCGGGCCACGGTCATCAGCGTCTGCCTCCACGTCCTCCTCCACGGTCATAGCCCCGGTCGCTACGCTCGGGGCGTCGACCGAAACATCCTTCTCGTATGGCTCTGAGCTCTTGACAGTCACTAGTGTTATGGGTGTTCAGGTTGTGGAAGGCGCAGAACGGTCGGCTGTTCTTGGATGATTCGGGTTGATCTCTGCCCCGCTTGGTGTCGGGCTCCGCTGCGAGCACAACTGCCTCCTTGCGCTTTACGTCCTTGGCCTTGACCTTCTTCTCCTCTGCTCCCGCAGCTGGCAGCTCGAGGAGGGAGAGGCGCCCTTCCTCAGCTCTTGCGCACTTGGTCGCCAGGTTGAACAGCTCCTGAGATGTGCAGAGCTCCTCATGGATAGCGAGCTCTTCCTTCATCTTGACGTCAAGGATGCCGTCGGAGAACGCGGAGATGATGGCCTCGTCCGTGACCTTGGGGATCTTGAGGCGGGTGTTGTTGAAGCGCTGGATGTACTTCTGGAGGGTCTCCCCTGGTTGTTGCTTGATGCGGCGCAGGTCACCCGCGGTCGGCGGGCGGTCGCGAGTGCCCTAGAAGTTGGCGACGAAGCGGTCGCACATCTTGTCCCAGGAGGAAATCGAGCCATGCTACAGGTTCAGGAGCCAGGAGCGGGCTCCATCCTTGAGAGCCATGGGAAATCAGTTTGCCATGACCTTCTCATCGCCATTGGGTGCTTCGATGCTCAGCTCATAGAGCTGCAGGAACTCAACGGGGTCGGCGGTGCCGTCGTAACAAGGAGGCAGATCCGGCTTGAACTTGCCTGGCCAGGCGACGCTACGCAGCTCGGGGGTGAAGGCACGGCAGCCAGCCGTGGAGCTTGGTCTTGACGAGGTTCACGAGGCGCCGCCGCGGGCGGTGCGCGGTCTTGACGAGGTGGCGCGGGGAGCGCGGGTGCAGCTTCTCGCGGCCGGGGGATTTCTTGGCAGCTTCTCTCTTCGCGCGCGGGCACCGGGCGTGGTGGATCACGCCGCGGAACCGCGCGCCTTGGTGCCAAGGCACCGTCTTGGGGCAGAGGTGGTGGAGGTGCGCCATGGGCCTCATTGCCTGTGGCTGGATGAGGGTGAGGTAGAGAAAGGGACAGCGCTGGGGAGCCCCCTGCGGCGCGGACGAGCTCAGCGACGCGGTCGAGCCACTCCTCGTAAAGGTCTTCAACTGGGCGGTAGCGCAGGAGCTCGTTCACCGCGAGGAGCGTAGCCCGCGCCTCCATGGGAGCGCGGCGTGCGTGAGACGAAGAGCCAGCCGGGGTCAGCGTCGGAGTGGCGGTGCGGCCGTCCTGCCGCACCGATGGATGCGGAGAGGATGCCTGCTGCTCGTTCCCCGCCGGGCCGGTGGCGGCGTTGGCGGCGGGGGATGGAGAACGACGAGGTGGCCCGCCGACGGGAGCCGTCTGAGCGACGCGGGCGGTGAGGGCAGCCCGACGCTCAGCTCGAGCGCGGCGAGCGTCCGCCATGGAGAGGACGGAGCGATGAACTGACGGAAGGAAAGCTACGACGCACCTCTACCTGGCGCGCCAAATGTTGGATGTGGGGTTCCGTCAAACCCTTAAGGTTCGAACACTGGGGTGCGCGCGAAGTCTTTCCCTCCTACCGATCTACGCCCTGGCTCGCTAAGATCTCGCGGACGAACTCGACGAACTCGCAACACAGAGAGACACGAGATTTATACTGGTTCGGGCCACAGGTGTGGTGTAATACCCTACTCCAGTGTGGTGGTGGTGGATTGCCTCTTGGGCTGATGAAGAACAGTATAAGGGAAAGAACAACCTCGGGAGGTTGAGGTGTTCTTGTGTTCTGTGGATTGTGTGTGATCTGGGTGAACTGCTCGATCCCAATCTCCTCTTCCCTACCGTGGTGGCTAGTTCTACTTATATAGGCCCTGGTCCTCTTCCCAAATATTGAGCGGGATGGGAGCCAACAACGGCGGGCAAATTTGAAGGGGGACAGCTAGTACAAGCTATCCTGACAAAAGCGGTCTTCGCCTGCGGAAAGCTCTGGTGGTGACGCCGTCTTGGGCTCCACGATGACCTCCGTCTTGCCGTCCTGCTGGTCTTGGTCTCGTTGCACCGATATGGCAACCTTTGCCTGATGCCTTGTTACTCCTCGCCTGCGCTGGCCTCCTTAGCACTAAAGAGGAAACAAGGACGCTGCGCGCGCTGGCACCCGCCTGGCGCCGATCGTCATGGCTCACGTCACGGGAGCCTCGTGAGGTTTTGCCCCGCCTTGATATCTCCGCTCCTCGTAAGCCTGCCTGGCTAGGCTGTTCCAGCGGAGGTCTTGTGTCGTCCGCCTCATGAGGCTCGGCCCCTCGCAAGGGTCTTGGATGTCTTGTTGATGAAGATGGTTCGTACGGCCTGCTGGCTCAGCCACGCCGTGGGCCGCAGGCAGGCAAGTCTGGGGACCCCTGTTCCCAGAACGCCGACATTTATCCCGACCGCGGGGTGGCCGGTTGGCCGCCCTGTCTCGACCACGTAGTGGTCGTTCTGCATTACGCGAGGGAGATATGTGCTCCGGTGCCTCCTCGTCGAATTGAGGTAGCAGTCTGCGTTTCGGGTAGCTCTTTGCTGGGCGCTTGAGGCCGTATTCCTCGGCTGTCAGGACATTAGTCCATCTGTCGACGAGCAGATCTTGTTCAGCTTGAAGCTGCCGTTGTTTCTTTTTCAGGCTCCTTGAAGTGGCTATGAGCTGAAGCTTAAAGCGCTCCTGCTCCAGAGGATCCTTAGGCATGATGAAGTCTTTGTTGCCGAGGCTTGTTTCCTCCTCGGAGGGTGAACGGTAACTGTCGTCCTCCGAGTCATCTTCTATGGCCCCTTCATCAGAGTTATCTTGCCCGTTGTCGTGTTCCTCTTGTTCGGATGCAGCTCCGACAGGGTCTTTATTGTTTTCGGCGTCGCCTGGAGTACTATTTTCTCCGGTGCCGGTGTTGCCGTCTGTTGAGCGACGAGGCTTAGAACGGCATTTGGGGCGTCGGCGCTTGGACTACGTCTCAGAGGTTTTATTCGCATCTGGCTCTTTTTTGTCGTCGCCACATCCTTTGGGTGTATCAACCATGTACACGTCGTACAAAGAGGTAGCCTTCCAATGTCCAGTGAATGGCGGGTCTTGGCCGTGCTCCTTGTCGGCTTCGTCTTCCATACCGTCGATTTCTTCGGAGCCATACTCAAGCACGTCGGTTAAGTCATCGACAGTGGCTATGAAGTGGGTGGCGGGTGGGAAGCAAAATTCCTCGTCATCCGTCTCTAGCTCGAACCGGATATAGTTCGGCTGTGAGTCCTTCTCCAAGGACAAATTCTTTAAAGAGTTTAGCATGTCACCCAAAGGTGAATGCTGGAAGATGTCTGCGGCGCTAAATTCGAAAATCGATAACCGATCCAGCTCGGTGTCCGCAGGCGTACCTGGTCCGGAACTTATAGCTGGAGATGAGTCCGGAGTTCCATTGACGCGAATATTGCGGGATGTCGAGTCCGTGTGCGGCTCCAGCGCCGCGGACTCTGTGGCCTCTGATGGCACGATCTGCTTTGGCTCTAAGGCCGTTGCAGCAGCAGGAACCATCTCCTGGGCGTGATCCGATGACAGATTTAAGTCACGTTCATGGGGCGAGGGGGAGCGATCGTCGCGGGCTCAAATCTCTTGAAGATCAAGTCTCCACGGATATCCGTGACATAGTTCAAGCTTCCAAATCTGACCTGATGGCCAGGGGCGTAGCTATCGATCTGCTCCAGATGGCCAAGCGAGTTGTCCCATAGTACGAAGCCGCCGAACACAAAAATCTATCTGGGGAGGAAGGTTCCTCCTTGGACAGCGTCGTTATCGACGATCGAAGGGGCCATCAAACCTTTTGTCGACGGCACAGTGGAACTCTCAATGAAAGCACCAATGTCGGTGTCAAAACCGGCGGATCTCGGGTAGGGGGTCCCGAACTGTGCATCTAGGATCGATGGTAACAGGAGACAGGGGACACGATGTTTACCCAGGTTCGGGCCCTCTCTATGGAGGTAATACCCTACTTCCTGCTTGATTGATCTTGATGAATATGAGTATTACAAGAGTTGATCTACCACGACATCGTAATGGCAAAACCCTAGAAGTCTAGCCTGTATGACTATGGTAATGTGTGTATCTCTGTCCTTTCCGGACAATCCCCTCCGGTTTATATAGACACCGAGGGGATCTAGGGTTTACATAGAGTCGGTTACATAAGAAGGAATCTTCATAATCGTTCGCCAAGCTTGCCTTCCACGCCAAGTAGAGTCCAATCCGGACACGGGTACAATCTTCGGCCTTCATGTCTTCACAGCCCATCAGTCCGGCCCATAGATAACAGGCTGGACGCCCGAGGACCCCTTAGTCCAGGACTCCCTCACCGGCCCCCCACCCAATTCGGATTGGGCTTGGGGGGCGCCCTCCACCTGGCTGCCTCCTCCTCTCTCCCACTAAGGCCCAATAAGGCCCATTGACTCCCTCAGGGGTTCCGGTAACCCCCCCGGTACTCTGGTACATGCTGGAACTCACCCGAAACCATTCCGATGTCCAAACATAGCTTTCCGATATATCAATCTTAATGTCTCAACCATTTCGAGACTCCTTGTCATGTCCGTGATCACATCCGGGACTCCGAACAACCTTCGGTTCATCAAAACACATAAACTCATACTACCAATCATCATCGAACGTTAAGCGTGCGGACCCTACGGGTTCGACAACTATGTAGACATGACCGAGACTCATCTCCAGTCAATAACCAATAGCGAAACCTGGATGCTCATATTGGTTCCTACATATTGTACGAAGATCTTTATTGGTCAAACCGCATAACAACATACGTTGTTCCCTTTGTCAACGGTATGTTACTTGCCCGAGATTCGATCGTCGGTATCTCAATACCTAGTTCAATCTTGTTACGGCAAGTCTCTTTACTCGTTCCGTAATGCATCATCCCATAACTAACTCATTAGTCACATTGCTTGCAAGGCTTATAGTGATATGCATTACCGAGAAGGCCCAGAGATACCTCTCCGACAATCGGAGTGACAAATCCTAATCTCGATCTATGCCAACTCAGCAAACACCATCAGAGACACCTGTAGAGCATCTTTATAATCACCCAGTTACGTTGTGATGTTTGATAGCACACTAAGTGTTCCTCCGGTATTCGGGAGTTGCATAATCTCATAGTCATAGGAACATGTATAATTTATGAAGAAAGCAATAGCAACAAACTAAACGGTCATCGTGCTAAGCTAACGGATGGGTCAAGTCAATCACATCATTCTCTAATGATGTGATCTCGTTCATCAAATGACAACTCTTTGTCCATGGCTAGGAAACTTAACCATCTTTGATTAATGAGCTAGTCAAGTATAGGCATACTAGTGACACTCTGTTTGTCTATGTATTCACACATATACTAAGTTTCCGGTTAATACAATTCTAGCATGAATAATAAACATTTATCATGATATAAGGAAATATAAATAACAAATTTATTATTGCCTCTAGGGCATATTTCCTTTAGCAACCTTATTTTCTTCTCTATTACAGTGCTCAAATCTAGTAATGAGAAAACCACAAGCCAAAAAATAACAATCGTCAAACAATGTCGCCGCCGTACTCGCCATTCGACCTCCATTGTTTATGGTTCAATTGACCTGGAAGTTATCTGAGTTAATAAGATGGCAATTACAGCCTGCCTTTTGAGGAGTGGATAGACCATATCTAAGCGCCAAAGCTTCAGACGCCGGGACATCCGTACATGAATTAATTCTCCAATCTCCCTCTGCAATGAATTTTCCTTTATCGTACCTTAAAACGGCACCAGTCGTGCCCCTAAGCAGGTGATGATCAAAAGAGGCATCCAGATTAAATTTTACAAACCCCCTTTGAGGTTGGGTCCAACCCCCTCTTTTCATAGTAGCCTTTGGTGGTATAGCCATGACAGAGTTTAACGTAATAGCATGAATCCCCATAGAAATTTGATTAGCATCTTGGGTATTCTCCGTATGGACCAATTTTTGCCTTTCCCACCAGAAATACGAAGTTGTAATTGCAATCATCTAATGAACATTTTGAATACCCAAGATAGCCAGCTCATGTTCACGTATAGAAAGTAAAATTTCAGGTACAATCTCACCAACACAATCAACTCCGCAAGCTATTGTAATGACATGATCCTACCCCAACACTATCCAAACCTCCTTTTGCTTTCTGAAATTGAAATAACATATGCTTTGTATCTTCTGATCCAAAGGGACAAGAAGGACAATTGGAAGAAAATTTTATGTGTCTATTCGCCACGGACACGGGAGAGTTCCATGCAAAGTGCACCACATAAAAAAGTACCTTCGCTAGGCAAGATAACTTCCAAATCTCACTCCACATAGGATTAATAGTCAGATCTCCCATATTGTCAGTTCTTCTAAGTTTTCTCACGTGTTGGTGTTCCCATTCCATAGCATAAGCTGATCGAGCAAAAAATATTCCATTTTTAATAGGTCCAAGCGACAAAATCCAACGTGTCATATTGAGGAAGAGGAATTGCAAGGACCCATTGTGCGTCAACTGGCCACAATGTTTGTGTAACCATATTTTCATCCCAATTATTAGTAACAGGGTCAATTAAATCAAAGACCCTTGAGATAAAATTACTCCCTCTAGGGGTGATTAGTTTTCTATTTGCACAATTCGGGACCCAAGCATCTTCCCAAATATCAATATAATGACCATTTCTAACACGCCATATATAACCATGATTTTCACAATTAACCCCCGACAAAATACTTTGCCAAGTAAAAGAGGAACCCTTCTTTAACTTTGTATTCAATAATTCTCCATCAGGAAATTGTTTAGCTCTCAGCATGGTCACTCATAAGGACTCTGGATTCTCTAGGAGACGCCAAGCTTGTTTTGTCAACATTGCTAGGTTGAAATAATGAATATCAAGGAAGCCCACCCCCCTTAATTTTTGGGTACACACATTTTCCACCAAGCCATCCAATGCATCCTCTTCTGATTGTCCTTATCACCCCACCAAAAATGTGACATCGCATCGGTGATTCCCTTGCAATTTTTTAGGAATTTTAAATATGGACATCACATAGGTGGGGATTGCTTGTGCAACAGATTTCACGATGATTTTCTTCCCTCCCATGGATAATAGATTTTCTTTACATACACTTCTATCTTCATGATAACATGATCAATCAAATACTAAAAGCAGTCAGACTTATCCATACCCATTAGTCGTTGGCCCCAAATATTTATCATTCAGAGCTTTAGTCATAATATTGAGAGTGGTGCAAAGTTGCTCTTGATATCCACTCTCGTATTGGGGTTAGAAAATATGCTTGATTTATCAACACTCACCATTTTCCCAGAGGTGGTACAATACGAATCCAAATGGCTTTCAAAGCCTCGACATTGTGCATGTTGGCTTCCGTAAGGATCAATGAGTCATCCACAGATAGAAGATTTGTAATAGACGGAGCCTCTCTACATACCTTCACACCTTTTAATTTTTCCACTCTCCTCGGCATGAGACAAGAGAGCGACCAGACCCTCAGTACATAGCCAAAATAAGTAAGTAGATAGCGGGTCTCCTCGCCGTAATCCTCTAGATGTCTTAAAACTATCAGTTTCTTCCATAATAAACCGAACCCGGTATTCAACCATGGAAACACGTTGCATACAAAATTTGACCCGACTCTCTTGGAAGCCCAATTTCAACATAATCTCCTTCAGGGAGACCCACTCAACCCTATCATAAGCTTTATGCATGTTAAGTTTGATAACACACAATCCTTCCTTTCCTTCCCTCTTATTGTTTATTTTGTGGAACCATTCATATGCCACTAAAATATTATCAGTAATCATTCTTCCTGGCACAAAAGCACTCTGGGTCGAGCTGATTATTTCTGGAAGAAAAAACTTCAAACGAGCGGACACTATTTTTTATATAATCATGTACACAACATTACAAAGGCTATTTGTCTGAACTGGGTTACCTTATCTGGTGAATTAACCTTTGGGGTCATCACTATCGTAGTATCATCCCATCCTGCCGGAATAGTACAAGTATTCACTGATACGTCTCCAACGTATCTATAATTTTTTATTGTTCCATGCTATATTATATTCTGTTTTGGATGTTAACGGGCTTTATTATACACTTCTATATTATTTTTGGGACAAACCTATTAACCGGAGGCCCAGCCCAAAATTGCTGTTTTTTGCCTATTTCAGTGTCTTGCAGAAAAAGAATATCAAACGGAGTCCAAACGGAATGAAACCTTCGGGAACGTGATTTTTGGAACAAAGGTGATCCAGAGGACTTGGACCCTACGCCAAGAAAGCAACCAGGAGGGCATGAGGTAGGGGCGCGCCTACCCCCTGGGCGCGCCCTCCACCCTCGTGGGGCCCACATTGCTCCACCAACGTACTTCTTCCTCCTATATATACCTACGTACCCCCAAACTACCAGATACGGAGCCAAAAACCAAATTCCACCGCCGCAACCTTCTGTACCCGTGAGATCCCATCCTGGGGCCTTTTCCGGCGCTCCGCCGGAGGGGGCATTGATCATGGAGGGCTTCTACATCAACACCATTGCCTCTCCGATGATGTGTGAGTAGTTTACCTCAGACCTTCGGGTCCATAGTTATTAGCTAGATGGATTCTTCTCTCTCTTTGGATCTCAATACAAAGTTCTCCACGATTCTCATGGAGATCTATTCGATGTAATCTTTTTTGCAGTGTGTTTGTTGAGACTGATGAATTGTGGGTTTATGATCAAGTTTATCTATGAACAATATTTGAATCTTCTCTGAATTCTTTTATGTATGATTGGTTATCTTTGCAAGTCTCTTCGAATTATCAGTTTGGTTTGGCCTACTAGATTGATCTTTCTTGCAATGGGAGAAGTGCTTAGCTTTGGGTTCAATCTTGCGGTGTCCTTTCCCAGTGACAGCAGGGGCAGCAAGGCACGTATTGTATTGTTGCCATCGAGTATAACAAGATGGGGTTTATTTCATATTGCATGAGTTTATCCCTCTACATCATGTCATCATACCTAAAGCATTACTCTGTTCTTTTGAACTTAATACTCTAGATGCATGCTGGATAGCGGTCGATGTGTGGAGTAATAGTAGTAGATGCAGGCAGGAGTCGGTCTACTTGTCACGGACGTGATGCCTATGTACATGATCATACCTTGATATTCTCATAACTATGCTCAATTCTGTCAATTGCTCAACAGTAATTTGTTCACCCACCGTAATACTTATGCTCTCGAGAGAAGCCACTAGTGAAACCTATGGCCCCCGGGTCTATTTTCCATCATATTAATCTTCCAACACTTAGCTATTTTTATTGCCTTCTATTTCACTTTGCATCTTTATTATAAAAATCCAAAAATATTATCTTATCATATCTATCAGATCTCACTTTCGTAAGTGACCGTGAAGGGATTGACAACCCCTTTATTGCGTTGGTCGTGAGGTTTTTATTTGTTTGTGTAGGTGCGAGGGACTCGTGCGTGGCCTCCTACTGGATTGATACCTTGGTTCTCAAAAACTGAGGGAAATACTTTCGCTGCTTTACTGCATCACCCTTTCCTCTTCAAGGGAAAACCAACGCAGTGCTCAAGAGGTAGCATTCACCGCTTGCATAACTTCTTGAACAAGATCGTCCCCAAGCATAGGCCAAAATTATTTATAAAAAATAGCGTAGAGTCCATTAGTGCCTAGAGCTTTTAACTCTCCAATATCAAAAAGAGCTTTACAAACATCATTAGACGTACAAGGCGCAAGGAGGGCATTATTCATCTCGTTTGACAGTCTTCTCCTAACAAGAGATAAAACTATACCATATTCGGTTGCAACATCTCAGAGGTAAAAATGTTTCAGAAATAGCCCTTGATATGATCCTTTAGCTTCGTTCCTTGCCGCCAAACACTAGTATCATCAAGATGTTTTTTAATGTTATTACTTTTCTTCCTCACCGTTGTAGCATTATGAAAAAAAGATGTATTACGGTCCACATGCATCAACCAATTTGCTCTTCCTATTTGTAACCAATAAACCTCCTATTGATCTAACAAAGTCAGAACAAGAACTTCCTTCTGGCTGGAATGAGACTCCGCATTCATAGGTCCATGCCTCAATTTCTCTAATTCCCTTTTTAATTTATTAGTTCTTTGTTTTGGTCCTTTTAGAATCTCACAGTCCCATGTGTGTAGGCCAGCCTGCACTGCTCATGTACGTGCAGCAAGAAAAGGACCAATGTCCACTGATTTAGCATTTTCCCATGTCGTGCGCACAATTTCCCCAACAGTCTCTTCTTTGAGCCATCTCACTTCAAATTGCTTCATACGGCCTTTTGGGCAATTAAAAATATTCCCATCAAAATATTTTGTGTCAAGGATCAAGGGACGATGGTCTAAATGCCTATGTTCCTCATTGATAATGGTCGCTTTGGGGAATTTATTTGACCATTCCACATTACATACAACCCTATGAAGTATTTCCCTAATATCCCCTCTCCTCAAGTTGAAAATGTCGCCAATATATACCAAATCTTGTAAGCTAAAGTCTCCCAAACAATTCCAGAACTCTTGCCTCATTGCCTTTGGTTTTGGATTACCTCCATCCTTTTCATGAGAGTGCATAATTTCATTGAAATCTCCAATAACGACCCAAGTGTAAGAAGCACGAGCATGTAGATTGCGGAGGTTTGTCCAAGATAAGTGTCTTTCATTCCAAGCCAGATGACCTTGAAACCCCGTAAATTGCCAATCCACATTATTCTCATTCATAAACATCACATCAATAAAATATAGAGATTGATAATTCAACTCAACTTTATTCTTTATGATAATAGGATACAAGTCCACCTGCCTTACCATCACTCTCAGATAAAAACATTGAACTAAACCCTAACTTACACAACGTAGCTCGTGAGCCTTTATTTTATTTAAATGCGACTCAGATAAAAAAACTAACTCTGGACACACCCATTCTTGGAGCTCCAGGAGCTCACTGATGTCGGCTAGGACTACGTTGGTATTTCCCCAAAGAGGAAGGGATGATGCAGCACAACGACGGTAGGTATTTCCCTCAGTGAAGAAACCAAGGTAATTGAACCAGTAGGAGAACCAAGCAACACAACGTAAACAACCGTTGCACACAGATAAAAAATCCTCGCAACCCAGCGTGTTAAAGGGGTTGTCAATCCCTTCCAGGTAACGTCGCCTCAAGATAGGCAAACAGACGTGAGATAAATTGTAGTAGATTGATAGATCGAACGCCAAATAAAATAAATAAGAATAAAACACAGCAAGCTACTTTGGTATTTTTAGTTTAATATATCTGAAAATAAATGCAAAATCGCAAAGGCAAATATATGAGAAAGAGACCCGGGGCTGTAGGTTTCACTAGTGGCTTCTCTCGAGAAAAATAGCAAACGGTGGGTGAACAAATTACTGTTGGGAAATTGATAGAACTTCAAATAATCATGACGATATCCAGGCAATGATCATTATACAGGCATCACGTCCAAGATTAGTAGACCGACTCCTGCCTGCATCTACTACTATTACTCCACACATCGACCGCTATCCAGCATGCATCTAGTGTATTAAGTTCATGGAAAAACGGAGTAAAGCAATAAGAACGATGACATGATCTATACACCATCTATCTATGTAGAGATAGACCCCATTGTTTTATCCTTAGTAGCAACGATACATACGTGTCGGTTCCCTTTCTGTCACTGGGATCAAGCACCGTAAGATCGAACCCACTACAAAGCACCTCTTCCCATTGCAAGATAAATAGATCAAGTTGGCCAAACAAAACCCAAATATCGGAGAAGAAATACGAGGCTATAAGAGATCATGCATAAAAGAGATCAAAGAAACTCAAATACTTTCATGGATATAAAAAGATATAACTGATCATAAACTCAAAGTTCATCAGATCCCAACAAACACACCGCAAAAAGAGTTACATCATATGGATCTCCAAGAGACCATTGTATTGAGAATTCAACGAGAAAGAGGAAGCCATCTAGCTACTAACTACGGACCCAAAGGTCTACAAAGAACTACTCATGCATCATCGGAGAGGCACCAATGGAGGTGGTGAACCCTATCCGAGATGGTGCCTAGATTGGATCTGGTGGTTCTGGACTCTGCGGCGGATGGATAAATATTTCATCGACTCCCCTAGGGTTTTGGGAATATTGGGGTATTTATAGAGCAAAGAGGCGGTCCGGGGGCACCGGAGGTGGGCACAACCCACCAGGGCGCGCCTGGGCCTCCTGGCATGCCCTGGTGGGTTGTGCTCTCCTCGGAGCACCCCCTAGGCGCAGCCAGGGCCCATTATGTGTCTTCTAGTCCATAAAAATTCTCCGTGAAGTTTCGTTGCATTTGGACTCCGCTTGGTATTGATTTCCTGCGATGTAAAAAACATGCAGAAAACAGCAACTGGCACTTGTCAATATCTCAATAGGTTAGTACCAAAAATTGATATAAAATGATTATAAAACATCCAAGATTGATAATATAACAGGATGGAACAATCAAAAATTATAGATACGTTGGAGACGTATCAGCATCCCCATGCTTAACTCCTACTCGTCCTCGAGTAGGTAAGTGATAAAAATAGTATTTTTATGTGGAATGTTGCCCATCATGCCATATCATATTTCTTTTCTTTATAGCACGGACATTTGGACTTTTATATTGTTCAAGGCAATAGTCTAGTTTTCACATGATAATTTAAATACTCAAGCATATCAACAAGCAACCATGTCTTTCAAAATATCAACACTAAAATAAGTTATCCCTAGCCCATCATGCTCAACCATTGATCCATTCATGAAACACACTTGCATATTAACTACACCCAATACTCAAGTACGATCATATTGCCTCCTAGTTGGTGCTTTTATAAGAGAATATGGAGACTCAAATTCAAAAATAAAAATTGCATAAAGTAAAATAAAGGCCCTTCGCAGAGGGAAGTAGGGATTTGTAGAGGTGCCAGAGCTCAAAGCAAAAAACTTGGAGATAAAAACATTTTGGGAGGTGTATCCTTCCCACCAACGAAAATGACTTAGAGTTCCCAACACTTTCCATGCTAGATATATCATTGGCGGTTCCCAAACTGAAAATAAAGTGTATTCCTTTTTCAACCATATTTTCACTTTCCATGGCTAGCCGTATCCACAGTTGCCCTCCATACCAACACTTTCCAAGGAATTTATTATTTGTCAACATAAAGTAAATTCATTTTTCATTTCGGGACTAGGCATCCCTAATACCTTTGCCTTACTCTCATGCAATGACAAGTGAATGAACACTCAATGTGAGAATAACACATCTAGCATGGAAAATATTAGCCACCCCTCACCGCTCCGCGAGCGGAACGAACACACAAAAGAGAAGTTTATTTGAAAATTAGAGATGGCACATACAAATATGCTTAGAACGGCAAAAGAATACTGCATATAGGTAGATATAGTGGACTCATGTGGCAAAACTGGTTTAAAGGTTTTTTTATGCACAAGTAGAGATCATACTTGATACGTCTCCAACGTATCTATAATTTTTGATGTATTCATGCCATGTTTATAATTTTTTTACATGATTTTGGTATGATTTGGTTAGAACTAACCCGGACTGACGCTGCTTTCAGCAAAACTACCGTGGTGTTGTTTTTGTGCAGAAATAAAAGTTCTCGGAATGCGCTGAAAATCAACGGAGATTTTTTCTGGAAAATATTGAAAATACTAGAACAAAGAGTTACCTAAGGGGAGTCCCGTGGGCCCCACGAGGGTGGAGGACGCGCCCACCCCCTGGGGGCGCCCCTGTGCCTCGTGGAATCTCCGTGGGGTCCCCTGACTTGTTCTCGACGCCAACCTCTCCTATAAATCCCCAAACCTCCAAAAAATAACCTAGATCGAGAGTTCCCCCGCCGCAAGCCTCTGTAGCCACCAAAAACCAATCGGGACCCTGTTCCGGCACCCTGCCGGAGGGGGGAATCATCACCGGTGGCCATCTTCATCATCCCGGCGCTCTCCATGATGAGGAGGGAGTAGTTCACCCTCGGGGCTGAGGGTATGTACCAGTAGCTATGTGTTTGATCTCTCTCTCTCTCTCTCTCTCTCTCTCTCTCTCGTGTTCCTGATATGGCACGATCTTGATGTATCGTGAGCTTTCCTATTATAGTTGGATCTTATGATGCTTCTCCCCCTCTATCTTCTTGTAATGGATTGAGTTTTCCCTTTGAAGTTATCTTATCAGATTGAGTCTTTAAGGATTTGAGAACACTTGATGTATGTCTTGCGTGGGATACCCGTGGTGACAATGGGGTATTCTATTGATTCACTTGATGTATGATTTGGTGATCAACTTGCGGGTTCCGTGACCTTGGGAATCTATGCATAGGGGTTGGCACACGTTTTCGTCTTGACTCTCCGGTAGAAACTTTGGGGCACTCTTTGAAGTTCTTTGTCTTGGTTGAATAGATGAATCTGAGATTGTGTGAGGCATATCGTATAATCATACCCACGGATACTTCAGGTGACATTGGAGTATCTAGGTGACATTAGGGTTTTGGTTGATTTGTGTCTTAAGGTGTTATTTTACTACGAACTCTAGGGCTGTTTGTGACACTTATAGGAATAGCCCAATGGATTGATCGAAAACAATAACTTTGAGGTGGTTTCGTACCATACAATAATCTCTTCGTTTGTTCTCCGCAATTAGTGACTTTGGAGTGACTCTTTGTTGCACGTTGAGGGATTTTGTTATGTGATCCAATTATGTTATTATTGTTGAGAGAACTTGCACTAGTGAAAGTATGAACCCTAGGCCTTGTTTCGAAGCATTGCAATACCGTTTGTGCTCACTTTTATCATTAGTTACCTTGCTATTTTTATATTTTCAGATTACAAAAACCTATATCTACCGTCCATATTGCACTTGTATCACCATCTCTTCGCCGAACCAGTGCACCTATACAATTTACCATTGTATTGGGTGTGTTGGGGACACAAGAGACTCTTTGTTATCTGGTTGCAGGGTTGTTTGAGAGAGACCATCTTCATCCTACGCCTCCCATGGATTGATAAACCTTAGGTCATCCACTTGAGGGAAATTTGCTACTGTCCTACAAACCTCTGCACTTGGAGGCCCAACAACGTCTACAAGAAGAAGGTTGTGTGGTAGACATCAAGCTCTTTTCTAGCGCCGTTGCCGGGGAGGTTAGTGCTTGAAGGTATATCTTTAGATCTTGCAATCGAATCTTTTTGTTTCTTGTTATATCACTACTTTAGTCTATAAAAGAAAACTACAAAAAAATGGAATTTAGGTTGCCTCATATGCTTCATCTTTTTAATGTCTTCCATAAAAATAAGGATTCTGATAATTGTGCCAAAGTGTTAGAAGAAGAATGCAATAAAATGTTTGGCATACAATCTTTGAATGATGAGCATGATTGCAATGTTGTTAGTATGAACTCTTTGAATATCCCTAGTACTAATGATGATTGCACTAGTAATGATAAAAATGTCTCTTATAAGCATGTCAATTATTGTGGAGTGCATATTGCTTGCAAGCACACACCAAATAGGGAAGATAGATTTTGCAAAAGGCATAAGTATTTAGAAACTAAATGGTTGCAAGAGAGGCTAGATGCTTGTGCTGAAAATTTAAAATTTCTTTGCCATCCTTGTGAACTTGGCAATGAACGTGATCATTTAAATCTCCAATACAAATTGTTTCATGATCGAATCGTGTCCAAAAATTGTGATGACTTGATTTCCCTTGCACATCATAATGAACTTAGTTTGCTTGTGGGTTATGAATAAATGAAACGTATAACTAATGATCTTCCAGAATTTGTCCTGGATAAAGTTCTTGATTTTTATCTAGAAGAAATTTTTATGTATTGTGCTGTGAATTGCATTGAAAATCCTTATATTGCCAATTACATAAAGACAAGAAAACAAATAGAATATGAAGAGAATACTAATGAAAGGGAAGAGACTTCCCAATATCCTCCTATTATTTCTTATGATGAATCAGGTAACGAGGAGGAGCCTTCTATTCAACCAATCTCATTAATAAGGAGCTCCAAAAAGAGGATTAAACCCACACATAATGTGAAGAAGAAAAAGAAAAGACAGAGAAGCAAAGGTAAAAAGGTATCCCTCCCAAATGATGTTGCTCCTATTACTCATTGTGATGATTATAATTGCTATACTATTGGTGCTATATCCATACTACTAATGATGAGAGTGATTATGCTTATGATATGCAAGGGCCCAAGCTTGGGGATGCTATGTTTGATGAAGATGATATTTTTAGCCCCCAAGTTTTGATGAGCAAATTTATTATGATGATAGCATGCCTTCTATTTATCATTATTATATTGATGAAAGTGGGTTTGGAAGAGTGTCAACTTTAGGAAGTAATGATCCCACTATTTTTGCAAGGTGTTGAATCTTATTGTGACAATTATGAAAGTGGATTTGGAGAGGTCATGACTTTATTTAGTAATGATTCCACTATCTTGGAAGAGGTTTCAATTGATTATGATGAGAACAAAGTTGCTACTTATGATGATTATTGTGATGATACTTATGTTATAAAAAGTAGTGATGATTATATTTACAAAACTTGTCATGATCATGATTACCCTTTTTCTGAACATTATTCTTTTAATGTGGAAACAATTTATAGTATTCGAGTTTTTTATGATATTCCCACTATTTCGAATGAGAAGAAATTTGCTTATGTGGAGGGTAATAAAATTTCTATGCTTGTAGATCATGAAAAGAATGCTTTATGTGATAGTTATATTGTTGAATTCATTCATGATGCTACTGAAATTTATTATGAGGTAAGAATATATGCTTGTAGGAATTGCAATAATATCAAGTTCCTCTCTATGTGTTGAAAATCTTGAAGATTTGCTTGTTTTACCTTCCTATGCTAGTTGTTTCTTGTTCCCATAAGTTGTTTGATCACAAGATCCCTATGCATAGGAAGTGGGTTAGACTTAAATGTGCTAGTCATATTCTTCATGGTGCTCTCTTTGTGTTTCAATTCTTATCTTTTATGTGAACATCATTGAAATCATCATGCCTAGCTAAAAAGGCATTAAAGAAAAGCGCTTGTTGGGAGACAACCCAATATTTACCCTTACTGTTTTCTGCGTTCACATGATTAAGCTATCGTAGTAATCATGTTTTATAGCTTTTGTTTCAATAAAGTGCGAAGTAAGACCTTTAGGATAGCTTACGGTGATAGTTGTGTTGATCCTGCTGAAAATCAGAAACTTCGACGCTCAGTAAATTAGTTTTGATAATTCACAGAAACGTGCTTTTGATCTGATTCTTTTTGATATGGATTAGTACAAAAATTTATCAGGTTTTCCTAATTTGGATGGATTTTTGGAGTTACAGAAGTATTCGAGAGTTACATATTACTACAGACTGTTCTGTTTTTGACAGATTCTGTTTTCTATGTGTTGTTTGCTTATTTTGATGAATCTATGAGTAGTATCGGAGATTATGAACCATACAGAAGTTAGAATACAATAGATATTACACCAATATAAAAAAGGAATGAGTTCACAATAGTACCAAAAGTGGTGATTTATTTTCTTATACTAACGGAGCTTACGAGTTTTCTGTTGAGTTTTGTGCTGTGAAGTTTTCAAGTTTTGATGAGTGGCAAGAGCCTAAGCTTGGGGATGCCCAAGGCACCCCAAGGTAATATTCAAGGACAACCAAGAGCCTAAGCTTGGGTATGCCCCGGATGGCATCCCCTCTTTCCTCTTCATTCATCGGTAACTTTACTTGGAACTATATTTTTATTCACCACATGATATGTGTTTTGCTTGGAGCGTCATTTTTTTTGCTTGCTGTTTGAATAATATCCCAAGATCTGAAATTTTTAAATGTTAGATAGTCTTCACATAGTTTCATAATTATTCGACTACTCATTGATCTTCACTTATATCTTTCGGAGTAGTTTGTCATTTGCTCTAGTGCTTCACTTATATCCTTTTAGAGCACGGCGGTGGTTTTATTTTGAAGAAATAGATGAAATCTCATGCTTCACTTTTATTATTTTGAGAGTCTTAAACAGCATGCTAATTTGCTTTGATTATGAATTTAGTCCTAATATGATGGGCATCCAAGAGGGATATAATAAAACTTTCATATAAAATGCATTGAATACTATGAGAAGTTTGATTCCTAATGATTGTTTTGAGATATGAAGATGGTGATATTAGAGTCATGCTAGTGGAGTAGTTGTGAATTTTAGAGATACTTGTGTTAAAGTTTGTGATTCCCGCAGCATGCACGTATGGTGAACCGTTATGTGATGAAGTTGGAGCATGATTTATTTTTTGATTGTCTTCCTTTGTGTGGAGGTCGGGATCACGCGATGGTTAACTCCTACCAACCCTTCCCCTAGGAGCATGCGTGTAGTACTTTGTTTCGATGACTAATATATTTTTGCAATAAGTATGTGAGTTCTTTATGACTAATGTTGAGTCCATGGATTATACGCACGCTCACCCTTCCACAATTGCTAGCCTCTCTTGTGCCATGCAACTTTCGCCGGTACCATACACCCACCATACCTTCCTCAAAACAGCCACCACACCTACCTATTATGGCATATTCTATCGCCATTCCGAGATATATTGCCATGCAACTTTCCACCATTCCGTTTATTATGAAACGCTTCATCATTGTCATATTGCTTTGCATGATCATGTAGTTGAAATCGTATTTGTGGCAAAGCCACCTTTCATAATTCTTTCATACATGTCACTCTTGATTCATTGCACATCCCGGTACACCGCCGGAGGCATTCATATAGAGTCATATTTCGTTCTAAGTATCGAGTTGTAATTCTTGATTTGTAAGTAAATAAAAGTGTGATGATCTTCATTATTATAGCATTGTCCCAGTGAGGAAAGGATGATGGAGACTATGATTCCCCCACAAGTCGAGATGAGACTCCGGACGAAAAACAAAGAAAAAAAAGAGGCCATAAAAAAGAGAAAAGGACCAAATAAAAAAATAAAATAAAAAATGAGAGAAAAAGAGAGAAGGGGCAATGCTACTATCCTTTTACCACACTTGTGCTTCAAAGTAGCACCATGATCCTCATGATAGAGAGTCTCCTATTTTGTCACTTTCATATACTAGTGGGAATTTTTCATTATAGAACTTGCCTTGTATATTCCAATGATGGGCTTCCTCAAATGCCATAGGTCTTCGTGAGCGAGCAAGTTGGATGCACACCCACTTAGTTTCTTTTTGAGCTTTCGTACACTTATAGCTCTAGTGCATCCGTTGCATGGCAATCCCTACTCACTCACATTGATATCTATTGATGGGCATCTCCATAGCCCATTAATACGCCTAGTTGATGTGAGAACACCTTCCTTTTTTTGTTTTCTCCACAACCACCATTCTATTGCACCCATAGTGCTATATCTGGCTCACGCTCATGTACTACGTGAAAATTGAATTTTTTTGAGAATACTAAAGTATGAAACAATTGCTTGGCTGACTCTGGGGTTGTGCATGATTTAAATATTTTGTGTGATGAAGATAGAGCACAGCCAGACTATATGATTTTGTAGGGATAGCTTTCTTTGGCCATGTTATTTTGAGAAGACCTGATTGCTTTGTTAGTATGCTTGAAGTATTATTACATTGATTTAAATACTTTTTTTGAATCTTATGGATCTGAATAGTCTTGCCACAATAGAGAAGATTACATTGGTAAATATGTTAAGTAGCATTCCACATCAAAAATTCTGTTTTTATCATTTACCTACTCGAGGACGAGCAGGAATTAAGCTTGGGGATGCTGATAAGTCTCCAACGTATCTATAATTTTTGATGTATTCATGCCATGTTTATAATATTTTTACATGATTTTGGTATGATTTGGTTAGAACTAACCCGGACTGATGCTGTTTTCAGCAGAACTGCCGTGGTGTTGTTTTTGTGCAGAAATAAAAGTTCTCGAAATGCACTGAAAATCAACGGAGATTTTTTCTGGAAAATATAAAAAATACTGGAACGAAGAGTTACCGTAGGGGAGTCCCGTGGGCCGCACGAGGGTGGAGGGCGCGCCCCTGTGCCTCGTGGACTCTCCGTGGGGCCCCCTGACTTGTTCTCGACGCCAACCTCTCCTATAAATCCCCAAACCTCCAGAAAATAACCTAGATCAGGAGTTCCACCGCCGTAGGCCTCTGTAGCCACCAAAAACCAATCGGGACCTATTCCGGCACCCTGTCGGAGGGGGGAATCATCACCGGTGGCCATCTTCATCATCCCGGCGCTCTCCATGACGAGGAGGGAGTAGTTCACCATTGGGGCAGAGGGTATGTACTAGTAGCTATGTGTTATATATATATATATATATATATATATATATATATATATATATATATATCGTGTTCTTGATATGGCACGATCTTGATGTATCGCAAGCTTTGCTATTATAGTTGGATCTTATGATGCTTCTTCCCCTCTATCTTCTTGTAATGGATTGAGTTTTCCCTTTGAAGTTATCTTATCGGATTGAGTCTTTAAGGATTTGAGAACACTTGATGTATGTCTTGCGTGGGATACCCGTGGTGACAATGGGGTATTCTATTGATTTACTTGATGTGTGATTTGGTGATGAACTTGCGGGTTCCGTGACCTTGGGAATCTATGCATAGGGGTTGGCACACGTTTTCGTCTTGACTCTCCGGTAGAAACTTTGGGGCACTCTTTGAAGTTCTTTGTGTTGGTTGAATAGATGAATCTGAGATTGTGTGATGCATATCGTATAATCATACCCACGGATACTTGAGGTGACATTGGAGTATCTAGGTGACATTAGGGTTTTGGTTGATTTGTATCTTAAGGTGTTATTTTACTACGAACTCTAGGGCTGTTTGTGACACTTATAGGAATAGCCCAATGGATTGATCGAAAACAATAACTTTGAGGTGGTTTCGTACCCTACAATAATCTCTTCGTTTGTTCTCCGCTATTAGTGACTTTGGAGTGACTCTTTGTTGCATGTTGAGGGATTGTTATGTGATCCAATTATGTTATTATTGTTGAGAGAACTTGCACTAGTGAAAGTATGAACCCTAGGCCTTGTTTCGAAGCATTGCAATACCGTTTGTGCTCACTTTTATGATTAGTTACCTTTCTATTTTTATATTTTCAGATTACAAAAACCTATATCTACCGTCCATATTGCACTTGTATCACCATCTCTTCGCCAAACCAGTGCACCTATACAATTTACCATTGTATTGGGTGTGTTGGGGACACAAGAGACTCTTTGTTATCTGGTTGCAGGGTTGTTTGAGAGAGACCATCTTCATCCTACGCCTCCCATGGATTGATAAACCTTAGGTCATCCACTTGAGGGAAAATTGCTACTGTCCTACAAACCTCTACACTTGGAGGCCCAACAACATCTACAGGAAGAAGGTTGTGTAGTAGACATCAAGCTCTTTTCTAGCGCCGTTGCCGGGGAGGTTAGTGCTTGAAGGTATATCTTTAGATCTTGCAATCGAATCTTTTTGTTTCTTTTTTATCACTAGTTTAGTCTATAAAAGAAAACTACAAAAAATGGAATTTAGGTTGCCTCATATGCTTCATCTTTTTAATATTTGCCGGGGAGGTGACATTGAAGTGTCTAGGTGACATTAGGGTATTGGTTGATTTGTGTCTTCAGGTGTTATTTTACTACGAACTCTAGGGATGTTTGTGACACTTATAGGAATAGCCCAATGGATTGATCGGAAAGAATAACTTTGAGGTGGTTTCGTACCCTACAATAATCTCTTCATTTGTTCTCCGCTGTTAGTGACTTTTGAGTGACTCTTTGTTGCACGTTGAGGGATTGTTATATGATCCAATTATGTTATTATTGTTGAGAGAACTTGCACTAGTGAAAGTATGAAACCTAGGCCTTGTTTCGAAGCATTGCAATACCATTTGTGCTCACTTTTATCACTAGTTACCTTGCTGTTTTTATATTTTCAGATTACAAAAACCTATATCTACCATCCATGTTGCACTTGTATCACCATCTCTTCGCCGAACTAGTGCACCTATACAATTTACCATTGTATTGGGTGTGTTGGGGACACAAGAGACTCTTTGTTATCTGGTTGCAGGGTTGTTTGAGAGAGACCATCTTCATCCTACGCCTCCCACGGATTGATAAACCTTAGGTCATCCACTTGAGGGAAATTTGCTACTGTCCTACAAACCTCTGCACATGGAGGCCCAACAACGTCTACAAGAAGGAGGTTGTGTAGTAGACATCAATACTTAGTGCAAAATGAAGGCTAGCAAAAGATTCAGAAGCGACCAACCAAGAAACAAGTAATCTCATAAGCGAGCATTAAGCATAATTAACACCGAATAATGCACCACAAGTAGGATATAATTTCATTGCATAATTATTGACTTTCATGCTTGCATAGGGAATCACAAACCTTAACACCAATATTCTTACTAAAGCATAATTACTCATCAACATAACTCACATATGATCTTCATGAAAGTTTTTATTATATCGTTCTTGGATACCTATCACTTTGGAACTAATTTTCATATGTTGCTTTCGACAAGCTCAAACAAATATAAGTGAAGATCATGAGCATAATTTTTTCTTTCTCTCAAATTAATTTAAGTGAAGCAAGAGAGAATTTCTTGAAAATTTTACTAACTCTCAAATGAATCTAAGTGAAGCAAGAGACCATTTCTTCAAAAATACTAAAGCACACCGTGCTCAAAATAAGTAAATAAGTGAAGCACTAGGGCAAGTCCATAGCTCATAAAAAATTTAAGTGAAGCATGGAGAGCAATTCTAACAAGTCATTACATAATTTTGGCTCTCTCAAATAGGTGTGTCCAGCAAGGAATCAAGACTTAAAACACAAAAAAAACAAGCAAAGACTCATATCATACAAGACACTCCAAGCAAAACACATAGTATGTGATGAATAAAAATATAGCTTTGAGTAAAATACCGATGGTCGTTAGAAGAAAGAGGGGATGCCACTCGGGGCATCCCCAAGCTTAGTTGCTTGCTCATTTTTGGATAATAGCTTGGGATCCCGGGGCATCCCCAAGCTTAGGCTCTTCTTACTCCTTATTCCTTCATCCATCATAAGATAACCCAAAACTTGAAAACTTCAATCACACAAAACTCAACAAAACCTTCGTGAGATCCGTTAGTGTAAGAAAAATAAATCACTACTATAAGTACTATATCAAACCAATTCATATTTTATTTTTGCATTATATCTACTGTATTCCAACTTTTCTATGGCAAAAATTCATCAAAGAAAACCATAGAGTCATCAAAATAAGCACACAACGCAAAGAAAACAGAATCTGTTAAAACAGAACAGTCTGTAGCAATCTGATTTGTTCGAAAACTTCTAGAACTCCAAAAATTCTGAAAAGATAGGAAGACCTTGAGAAATTTGTATATTAATCTTCTACAAAAATAATTGGCATTTGATCACGCTCTGGTAAAAAATAAGAATTGTTTTCGTGAGTGCAAAAGTTTCTGTTTTTCAGCAAGATTAAACAACTATCACCCAAGAAGATCCTATAGGTTCTACTTGGCACAAACACTAATTAAAACACAATCATAACAGTAGCATAATTGTGTAAACACTCAAGAACAGAAAGCAAAAAGCAAAAGTAAATTTTATTCATTGGGTTGCCTCCCAACAGTAGGCATAAAGCAAGGATCTAAGTTTTGTCTTCCGAAGTTTTGGCAACTTTTGTAAGGGTTTTCTCAAACCTGGGAGGCTCTTTAAGCTTCCCCAAATTCTCGGGAAAAGAAACCATCTTTAGATCCAAAATATCCAATCGCTCGTCACAAAGAGTAATCAAGGTATTCATGCGATTGATACTACCATTGAGGTGTTTGAGGGGTTCATTATATTTCTGTATTTCAACCATATGTTTATGTAAATCACCAAGTTTGTCCAACATTTGAACTCCCTCAGGCGTGAAAGAAAACCCCTTCTTTTGAGGTGGGACTCCCAAAATTCTTTCTAAAAGTTCATAGGCAGCATTGGCATGAACCTCAATAAAATTACCTTTAGTGGCAAAGTCTAGGAGTTGTCTATGATGCAAAGCCAATCCTATGTAAAAATTACGAAGCAAGATCTTAGCGCCCCCTTTAAATTGCAAATGCGATAAGATTCCATAAGCCTATACCAAGCATCTTCAAACTTTGTCCTTGTTTTTGTTTGAAGTAAAGAACTTAAAAATCTGGTGATAGACGAGGAGTAGGAACGCTAGCCATCAAGACTAGAAAGCTAGAGAATGGCAAACGAAGAAAGAGGGGTGAATAAAATGGCAAATTTTTGTGAAGTGGGGGAGAGGAAAACGAGAGGCAAATGGTAAATAATGTAAATTGCGAGGAGGTGAGATTTGTGATTAGGAACCTGGTATATGTAGAAGATCCTCCCCGGCAACGGCGCCAGAAATTCCTTTTGATGTCGGCTAGGACTACGTCGGTATTTCCCCAAAGAGGAAGGGATCATGCAGCACAGCGACGGTAGGTATTTCCCTAAGTGAAGAAACCAAGGTTATCGAACCAGTAGGAGAACCAAGCAACACAACGTAAACAACCCCTGCACATAGATAACAAATCCTCGCAACCCGGCGTGTTAAAGGGGTTGTCAATCCCTTCCGGGTAATGGCACCTCAAGATAGGCAAACGGACGTGACATAAATTGTAGTAGATTGAAAGATCGAACACCAAATAAAACAAATAAGAATAAAATGCAGCAAGGTATTTTTGTATTTTTAGTTTAATAGATCTAAAAATAAATGCAAAAGAAAACTAGACCGCAAAGGCAAATATATGAGAAAGAGACCCGGGGTCGTAGGTTTCACTAGTGGCTTCTCTCGAGAAAAATAGCAAACGGTGGGTGAACAAATTACTGTTGGGAAATTGATAGAACTTCAAATAATCATGACGATATCCAGGCAATGATCATTATATAGGCATCACGTCCAAGATTAGTAGACCGACTCCTGCCTGCATCTACTACTATTACTCCACACATCGACCACTATCCAGCATGCATCTAGTTTATTAAGGTCATGGAAAAACGGAGTAATGCAATAAGAACGATGACATGATGTAGACAAGATCTATCTATGTAGAGATAGACCCCATTGTTCTATCCTTAGTAGCAACGATACATACGTGTCGGTTCCCTTTCTGTCACCGGGATCAAGCACCGTAAGATAAAACCCACTACAAAGCACCTCTTCCCATTGCAAGATAAATAGATCAAGTTGGCCAAACAAAACCCAAATATCGGAGAAGAAATACGAGGCTATAAGAGATCATGCATAAAAGAGATCAAAGAAACTCAAATACTTTCATGGATATAAAAAGATATAACTGATCATAAATTCGAAGTTCATCAGATCCCAACAAACACACCGCAAAAAGAGTTAAATCATAAGGATCTCCAAGAGACCATTGTATTGAGAATTCAGCAAGAGAGAGGAAGCCATCTAGCTACTAACTACGTAGCCGGAGGTCTACAAAGAACTACTCACGCATCATCGGAGAGGCACCAATGGAGGTGGTGAACCCCATCCGAGATGGTGTCTAGATTGGATCTGGTGGTTCTGGACTTTGCGGCGGCTGGATCAATATTTCGTCGACTCCCCTAGGGTTTTGGGAATATTGGGGTATTTATAGAGCAAAGAGGCGGTCCGGGGGGCACCCGAGGTGGGCACAACCCACTAGGGCGCGCCTGGGCCTCCTGGCGCGCCCTGGTGGTTGTGCTCTCCTCGGAGCACCGCCAAGCGCAGCTAGGGCCCATTATGTGTCTTCTGTCCATAAAAATTCTCCGTGAAGTTTCGTTGCATTTGGACTCCGTTTGGTATTGATTTCCTGCGGTGTAAAAAACATGCAGAAAACAGCAACTGGCACTTGGCACTATGTCAATAGGTTAGTACCAAATTATGATATGAAATGACTACAAAATGATTATAAAACATCCAAGGTTGATAATATAACAGCATGGAACAATCAAAAATTATAGATACGTTGGAGACGTATCAGCATCCCCAAGCTTAACTCCTACTCGTCCTCGAGTAGTGCACGTGTCACTCTTTATCTCTGCTCCATCTCACCTATACTGTTCTATAATTTTGTGCGTTCATTATGCGCCATTCAAAGCCACGTCATAAACTTTCAACCCTTTCTACCTTCATTTGCTATTTTTCATGCATTTGATGATTTGTTTTGAGCTAAATGACCCTGAAATTGAGAAGCACTACAAATGAACTCTGAAAAAGTTGAAACTTTTCATGGTATCATCATTTCACCCACATAGCATGTGCTAAAAAGTTGAGAGGGTTACGGCAAAAACTGGATGCACTTCGTGTACAAACTGGACAATCTCTTTCGAAGTATCAGGGTTTTGGACGAAAACTCATCTGTTACAAAGGCATTTCATTTTTTTAAACTTATTACAACTCCAGACTTTTTGTGCATTCATTATGCACCATTCAAAGACACGTCATCAACTTTCAACCCTTTCTTCCTTCATTTGCTATTTTTCATGCATTTAATGATTTGTTTTGAGCTAAATGACCCTAAAATTGAAAAACACTACAAATGAACTCTGAAAAGGTTGAAACTTTGCATGGTATCATCATTTCACCCACATAGCATGTGCAAAAAAGTAGAGAGGGTTACGACAAAAACTGGATGCACTTCGTGTACAAAATGGACAATCTCTTTTGAAGTATCAGGGTTTCAGACGAAAACTCATCTGTTACAAAGGCGCTGCATTTTTTTTAAACTTATTACAACTCCAGACTTTTTGTGCGTCCAATATGCACCATTCAAAGCCACGTCATCAACTTTCAACCCTTTCTGACATCATTTTCTATTTTTCATGCATTTACTGATTTTTTAGTTAAATGACCCTGAAATTGAAAAGCACTACAAATGAACTCTGAAAAGGTTGAAACTTGGCATGGTATCATCATTTCACCCACATAAGATGTGCAAGAAAGTAGAGAGGGTTACGGCAAAAACTGGATGCACTTCGTGTACAAAATGGACAATCTCTTTCGAAGTATCATGGTTTCGGAGGAAACTCATCTAGTACAAAGGGATTTCATAACACTACAAAAAAAATACACTTCCGTGATGATACGTGTTTGTCACAATAGGTCGCGTTTTCTGTCATGCATGTACATCCATGACAAATTTATGACAGAATCAAGATAGTCATACATGTGCTGTCGTAGAAGTGTTCCATCACATTGCCAAAATTATCATCACGGAAGTGTCCACTTCCATGACGATAAATCGCGCGTCACAGAAGTGCTTTCGTCAAGGGTGACCGACACGTGGCATCCACCGTAATGGAACGCCGTTAAGCTATCGGGTGGGATTTTGTATCCGATAACCCGTTAACAGACACAACCAATGCCGATTTTCCACGTGTAAAATTCTCATTGGCTGACGGATCCACGCGTCAGCTCCGCGTTGGCACAGGAGTCACTCATCCAACGGTCGAGATGGGCCTATGATATGTTGACACGTGGACCGGCCCAAAAGTGGCCCACAAAGTTTAAATGGGCCGGCCCAACCGAAGGCCCATAAGAATTAGCGAACCATAATGGGCCGGCCCAGCTAAAGGCCCACAAAATTTAGCGGACCATAATGGGCCGGCCCAGATAAAGGCCCACACGATTTTGCAGACCATAATGGGCTGGCCCAGCTAAAGGCCACAAGATTTTGCGGACCACAATGGGCCGGCCCAGCTAAAGGCCCACAAGATTCTGCACACCATAATGGGCCGGCCCAGCTAAGGGCCCAACATTCTATGTCAAATCAGCCCGTCAACGGCCTGTCCTAAACTTGTCATCAACGCGGTCCATGGTCACTTCTGGCCCGTTAACAGTCCGCTAAGTAATTGGGCCGAATTACGGCCCGGTGTATTTCCGACCTGTTAAAGGTCCGGCTTCATTTGGGCCCCTTTACAGGCCATCAAAACTTTCGGCCCATAGACGACCGTGAAGGATTTGGGTCATATTCGGCCATGTCTGACATTCGGCCTGTTAGAGGCCCACTATAGCTTTGGGCCACTTTCGGCCTGTTGTCATTTTCAGCCTGTTAACGCCGGACGTAAACCATGGGCCATATGTGGCCCAACGTCATATCGGGCCCATTAACGGCCCATATAAAAATGACGATAATCTAGCCCGACCGAAGTTCCGGCCTATTAAAGGCCCGTGTATTAGGTCGGCGCATTTACGGCCCGTCCGAATTTCGTCCTGTCAAAGATCCGCATCGTAAATGGGCCACCATTTCGGCCTGCTAAGTCCAGTGGGTTATTTGGCACAATCAGGGCCCAATCTCACTTTCGGTCTATTAAAGGCCCATGTTTTTTATGGGCTCGAGATATTTACACCTGTAAATGGCCTATTTTTACTGAGGGCCCAAATTATGTTTAGGCCTGTTAAAGGCCCACTATGGGCACAGGCCTACCAAAAAATATGAAAGATTATGCTGATTTAGGCCCAGATATTTTTAGTGGGCTACATGCCAATTTCGGCCCGTAATCGTTTTTAGCCCAATTGGAATGGGCCCGATGAATGTTGGCATGTTGGGCTCCTACGAAGCTTTCGGTCGAATACATTACTAAGATAAACCTACACTATAAAAAAATAGCGTCGTAATTACTGCAGCCTGAGGCAGCATCATAAATGTTGTATCACAACAAAATAAATTCCAACCATACAACAAAAGGCCTGTTGGCATAAAGTTTACAGTCCTTCCAGATAAAAGCACCATCAGATGTATAGAAGCACAGATCATTTGACATGAGTGCTAATGTTTCAGGCTGTAGAATCTGATGGAGCAGCACGATCTCCACCTTTTTTCCACCATTGCTCTTGAACAACGAAGCGAATGTCTGATAGTCTGGATTCAAAACCATTCATATCTTGACGACATTTCTCAACCACTATTCTTGTTTCCGAAACAACGTCCATTAGGGATTGGACTTGTGTCTGGAGCACAGATATATCACTCTGTCAAGCAGGAAGATTTTGTTCAGTAGGCGATTTGGACGAGTTTACCTTGACAACCAACCCAGAATTACGCAGGAAGGTGCTTTTTGCACTGTTAGTGGAGAGATACTGACGCACTGCAGCAAGAGGTGACATTGTGCCTGTAGTAGCCTCGTCACCTTCAGGTGGTTGTGGTTGTTCAATCATTTGTTCCATAGCTTCCTGAAAGTTTGAACTTGTAGATTAGTGTACCAGATAAGTTACTAATGAGACAAAAACAAACAAAGTAGGTTAAACGTTTATACATAACTTATTTTGGTGAACTACTGTAATACATTAGCATGTATTGTACCAACTACATAATAAAATCACTTTCGGAACATATGTCCATGTAGCATGCCTACTGTATTGCCTATTTCCTCACATTCGTTGACATCTAAGGATAAAGAGACATGGTTTAAAGTAGGATGAACATAGTATGACATCATTCATATCATGGGCAAACAGATATAAAACAAACAGGCTATTTTATCATTGTGTGCGCACGTGAACATAACAACTAGATTACAGATCAAGACCAAAAGAATATCCTTCATCTCTTTTAAACCATGTAAGGTGAAATGATACGTTAAGACAATTTTGAATAAAAGTGAACAGAGTAACTGACATTGGCTGCAAACCAAGTAGTTAAATGAACACATCACAGTACCAATCAGTTCAAGGCAGGAGGAGTAAGGACTTACAACAACGGCTTGAACTGGTGTTCTCATGCCCTTCATCTTGCTGGTGTGGCAATCCTTGAAGATTTGCACTGCATTCGGTTCAGGTTCTTTTTGGTCCGCACGGGCTTTCCTCTGTATTTGGAACAAGTCAATATAGATACGATAATATGGCACAAAAAAAAGAAGGAAGTAGCAGCTATTTACAAGAGCCTCGTAGTGTGCAATATAGCTATGAGATCCTGTTGTCTGTTGGAATTTCACTTTAGAACGGTTGGTTTTGTTCTTCAAATAGTTAGCCTAGAAGAAGATACACTTGTAAGGCACATACATAAATACAAGTTCAATATGTGGTCTGATCAAATACATATAGCCTACCTGATACTTTGGATCAGACCAGTGTTTAACGAGGGTTGTCCAGTCTTCATCTGTAATATATTCCACTGGAGATGTTTGGGCGATTTCATTGTTAGCCTTGCCTTCAAAGTGAGATTTTCTAAGGTGGTACCGATACTGTCGCAGAGCAGACTGAAAAAACATGAGTGCATGCTTGTTTAGTTGCATCATCTTTCGGATCCAACTTGAACCTCATCTGTTGAAAAAAGAATGTGAGTCTTATTAGGAGGAAGCTAGAAAGTATGGGACAGAGCAAGACAATATTACTAATTGCGATGAATAACATTACTTACGGATAAATGGTCAAGGAAGGTGTTAAACTGGGTATTGTCTTTCTCATTCCTGTACTGGATCCACGTTGGGAGGATACGTGCATGACACCTAACGGCAACGGCTGCCTCTGATACTAACTTGGCTGACTCTGTAGCATCACGTGGCCTTTTTAAACCTGCCTCAAAACGGATCTCCATTCTTCCTCCTTTAGATTTTGTTAATCTGTCAAGCATTATCCCTGATGTCTGTTTCTGCTTGCGCCGTGGTGCTAGTTCAACAACGAATATGGAAAGTGTTAGTGTACATCAAATTGTGAGAGTACATATAAAGGAGCATGCAACTGCAACTTGACTCGGCCAGGTACCGTCTTGGTGTTGATGCTCATGAGGTTCATCTGATCTTGCCAAGTCCTATTGTGTCAGCAGTGCTTCGGAAGTAGAGTTAGGTGTGAAGGCAGCTTGGGAACTGGCTAGTTCTGGAGCAAACGAACGAGTAATTGGTTGAGATGCTGGTACAGTTGAAGCGGATGCTGCAGCTGGTGGAGCAGGTGATACTGTGTTTGTAGATTTAGCCGGTGGACTTGGACCTTCTACTGCACTATAAGTACCAGCAGAATCTCGACGGCAGAACCTTTTCCGTTTCACCCGACGAGTAACAGCACTCCCTACTATATTATTTTCCTTGCTCTTTTTTGAGTTTGCCATGTCAAGCTGTACCCACAACACAAAAGAATAAAATCACTCTTCAGAACTCATTGATGCATGATACAGACAAGCAATACTTTGATGTAAGACAACCGTATGAGGATGGAATATGTAAGAAAAACTGGACGGCATGACATATTCACAGCTACGATGTGCAAACTAAGCAGAAGGATTTTCAAGAAAATAGAAGTAATGCAAGCTAGACACCATATGAAAGATGCAACCAATATTACTCTGCCAAGTTAAAAGTGTCCTGTCATAAGTGGCAATTCGAAAAATTAGAAGCAGTACAACGTAGAAATCAATGCAAGATGCAACCACTATCAAACTGCCATGTTAAAAGCGTCCAATCATGAGTGACTGATGCGGGATACACAACAGCAGTACTTTGATGTAAGAACATGGTATGATAGATAGATGCAGTGTATTCTAGACACAGAAAGCCATGTCATATGCACATGTATAACGTATGAACTCAGCACATGCAACTTAATCAAAATAGAAGAAATACAGGCTAGACAACATATGCAACATGGAACCAATTATCACATTGTCAACTTAGAGCAAGCACCTGCGATGGTGGAGTATGGGAGATGATCTCATCATGTAGACTTGGGACTTCAACTTCATTAGCAGTAGCAGTGGCAAATCTAGAGAGTCTCTGTTTGCGTCGGTCCGGAGGACCACCAACATCCCCTAACTTACTCTTTTCCTTCCTATTTTTTGATATTGCCTTATGAAGTCAAAACCACAAGAAGATGAATAAAATTAGCTCTGCATAACTGGTTGGTGCATGATACAGACGAACACTACTTTGA
This sequence comes from Aegilops tauschii subsp. strangulata, assembly GCF_002575655.3. Taxonomy (NCBI): domain Eukaryota; kingdom Viridiplantae; phylum Streptophyta; class Magnoliopsida; order Poales; family Poaceae; genus Aegilops; species Aegilops tauschii. The sequence continues at coordinate 484,832,178 of NC_053036.3, forward strand.
TGTAAGGCAAGCGCAGGATAGGAGGATGGAATATATAAAAAAAAGACAGCGTTTCATATTCACACGTACCATAGGAGGATGGAATATGTATGAAAAAACAGTAAGCGGAAGGCATTACAACAAAATTAGAAGAAATGAAAGCTAGGCACCATATGAACATGCAACCAATATCACTCTATCAGGTAAAAAGTGTCTCGTCGTAAGTGCCATTTCAAGAAATTAGAAGCAGTACAAGCTACAAGACAATGCAAGATGCAACCTACATCACAGTCCCAAGTTAAATGTGTCTTATGGGTAAGTGATCGTTGCAGGTATAAGTTGTAAGCTACGCAGATGCAATTCAACATAATCAAAAGCAATACAAACTAGACATCATACGGAAAACGCAACCACGTATAATAGTTCGAAGTAAGAGCAAGCACCTGTGATGGTGGAGTAGGGGAGATGTGCTCATCATGTACACGTATGTTCTAGAAACAGGAACACGTGTCATATTCACAGGCATTATGTGTAAAGTAAGCAGATGCAATTCAAGTTAGAAGCAATACAAGCTAGACATCAAACGGAACATGCAACCACATATAATAGTGTCAAGTTAGAGCAAGCACCTGTGATGGTGGAGTCGGGGAGATGTGCTCATCATCTACACAGCTACGTTGACTGTCCAGCCTTGTGTTGTCTTGCGAATCTTGTTGGGAGGATGGCGGAGTAGAATCTGTAGAGACCCCCTGTTTGAGTTGCTCCGAAGGACCACCATCATCCACTGCCGGACTAATTTCCTTCAGCTGTAATGATTTTGCATTGTGAAGTCAAACCGATAAGAAAAAGGAATAAAATTTGCTCTTCAGAACTCATTCATGCATGATACTGATGAACACTACTCGAATGAAAGGCAAACACATGATGCGAGGATGGAATATGTATGAAAAACAGGATGGTGTGACATATTCACACCTATGATGTGGTAACTAAGCAGAAGGCATTTCAACAAATTAGAAGCACTGCAAGCTAGACACCATATGAAAGATGCAACCAATATCACTCTGCCAAGTTCAAACTATATGGCGTTTCAACAAATTAGAAGCAGTACATGCTAGAAATCATATGCAAGACACAACCAATATCACAGTGGCGACTTAGAGGTGCCTTATCATAAGTGACTGATGCGGGATATGCAAGAATAGTAGTCTGATGTAGAAACAGGAACACATGTCATATTCACAGGCATTATGTGTAAAGTAAGCAGATGCAATTCAACAAAGTTAGAAGAAATACAAGCTAGACATCATACGCAACATGCAACCACATATAATAGTGCCAAGTTAGAGCAAGCACCTGTGATGGTGGAGTAGGGGAGATGTGCTCATCATCTACACAGCTACGTTGACTGTCTAGCCTTGCGTTGTCTTGCGAATCTTGTTGGGAGGATGGCGGAGTAGAATCTGTAGAGAACCTCCGTTTCAGTTGCTTGGAAGGACCACCATCATCCAATGCATTGCCAATTTCCTTTAGCTATATTGATTTTGCATTGTGAGGTCATAGCGACAAGAAAAAGGAATATCATTCGCTCTTCAGAACTCATTCATGCATGATACTGACGAACACTACTCTGATGAAAGGCAAAGTCATGATACGAGGATGGAATATGTACGAAAAAATGGACGGCTTGACATATTCACACCTATGATGTGGTAACTAAGCAGAAGGCACTTCAACAAATTAGAAACACTGCAAGACACCATATGGAAGGTGCAATCAATATCACTCTGCCAAGTTAAAACTGTCTCGTCATAGGTGGCGTTCATCAAACTAGAAGCAATACATGCTAGAAATCATATTCAAGATGCAAACAAATATCACACTGCCAACTTAAAGGTGTCCCATCATAAGTGACTGATGCAGGATACACAAGAAGAGTAGTTTCATGTAAGAACATGGTGTGATAGACAGATATAGTATGTACCAAAAACAGGAAAGCGTGTCATATTCACATGTATCATGTGTAAGCTAAGCAGATGCAGTTTACACTAATTAGGAGCAATACGAGCTAGACACCATATGTAACATGCAACCAGATATCACACTGCCAAGTTAGAGCAAGCACCTTGGATGGTGGAGTAGGGGAGCGGAGACTTAGACCTTGTAATGCACTATCAGTACAAGGAGAATCGGTACAGATGCTCCGCTTACGTTGCTGCAGAGGACCACCATCATCACCTTCCTTACTCTTTTCCTTCCTCTTCCTTGATTTTGCCTTGTCAAGTCAAACCCACAAGAAAAAGGAATAAAATTTGCTCTTCAGAACTCATTGATGCATGATACTGATGAACACTACTTTCATGTAAGGCAGCCGCATGATAGGAGGATGGAATATGTATGAAAAACAAGACGGTGTGACATATTGACATGTATGATGTATAAAGTGTAAACTAAGCACAAGGTGCTTGAACTTTTTAGAATCGATGCAAGCTAGAAACCATATGAAAGATGAAACCAATATCACTCTGCCAAATTAAAAGGGTGCCCTAACAAATGTATTTGACCAAATTAGAAGCAATACATGGCAACAGGCTAGAAATAATATGCAATATGCAACGAATAAAGGTGACTCGTCGTAAGTGATTGATGCAGGATACAGAAGAGAGGTAGTTTCATGTAAGAACAAGGTTAACACATAGATGTAGTGTGTACCAAAAATAGGAAGGCATGTCATATTCACAGGTACAGTGTGTAAACTAAGCAGATGCAATTTACCCTAATTAGAAGCATTACAAGCTAGACACCGTATGCAACATGCAACCACATATCACACTGCGAAGTTAGAGCAAGCACCTGTGATGGTGGTGTAGGGGAAGTGCGGTCTTCAGGTACAGAGCTACGTTCAATATCTTCATTTAGGCTTGCTGTTTCTTGAGAATCATGTGGAGAGGATGAAATTGCATTCTTTATAAGAGTATTGCGTCTCATATTAACCCACGCGCGTGACTGCCTCATCATAAGCGATAGACGCAGGATACACAAGAATATTAGTTTGATGTAAGAACATGGTGTGATAGGCAGATGTAGTATGTACCAAAAACAGGAAGGCGTGTCATATTCACATGTATAATGTGTAAGCTAAGGAGATGCAATTTAACTAATTAGGAGCATTGATAAGGGATACACAAGAAAAGTAGTTTGATGTAAGAACATGGTTAATAGAAAGACGTAGTATGTACCAAAAACAGGAAGGCATGTCATATTCACAGGTATAATGTGTTAACTAAGCAGATGCAATTTACCCTAATTAGAAGCATTACAAGGTAGACACCATATGCAACATGCAACCACATATCACACAGCCAAGTAAGAGCAAGCACCTGCGATGGTGGTGTGGGGGAATTGCGGTGATCAACTAGAGAGCTGCGTTGACTATCTTCATTTAGCCTTACTTTTTCTTGAGAATCATGTGGGGAGGATGACACTGCACTCTTTAAACGAGTAGGGCGTCTCACAGTAACCCACTCGGGTGACTGTCTCATCATAAGTGATTGACGAGGGATACAAAAGAGCATTAGTTTGATGTACGAACATGGTTAATAGACATATGTAGTATGTATCAAAAACAGGAAGGCATGTCATTATCAAAGGTATAATGTGTAAAGTAAGCAGATGCAATTTAACCAAATTGGAAGCAATACAAGCTAGACACCATATGCAACATGCAACCACATTTGACAACGCGAAGTTAAAGCAAGCACCTGGGATGGTTGTGTGTGGCAATTGAGATCATCAACTTTAGAGCTACGTTTATTGTCGCCAACTGATGACACTGCACCCATTAGAGCGCTGAAACGCTTAGTTCTTATCTTCGAATTACACTTGAGCGACTTCTGTCTTTTCTTTTCTGCATTCATCAACACTGCGTCAGAGTCTGAAATACCCATGCATAAAAAAATAATAGTCTGAGTATGGGTGAAGTGTGTGCACAATTAGTACAGTGTAAAGGTAGCAGATAGCAGGTCGGTGAGAAATAAATGACGGGAGACATATGATAGCTCTACAACATGCATGGCACACTAAATTACTACATGATTCTATGAAAATAACAGTCGACTGAAAGCAAATAGGTCAGTCCATTTTTTCTGCACCGTCCGATGTACAAAGAACGGGCAGATCGCCTTCATCTACCTCCAGCCAGTCAGTGTTGACGATCCTCCTCGAAACGCCAGCGACCACCGGCCCAATATTCCTCCCCTGCCTGCGCCCTCCCCTCGACCTCACCGCACCGCCCCCCCCCCTCGGCCATCCATTCAAGCCCCGCCGACCTCCAGATCGGGCGCAAGCAGCTCCTGCGCCCCACACCCCTATGATAGACACCGATGCGCCGCTTCCCCGGGGAACAAGCGGACTAGGTGCTCCGCACGCCTAAGCGGGTGCTGCTTCTTTTAATTGCGGTTCGACTGACCCTGAATTGAAATCCAGGCGGGCTACTGACCTCTAGCAAAGGTGAAATAGTAAAAGGGAGGAAACCTTGTGCATTTAGTATCACGAAGAAGATGCAGTAAGAAGCGCTCAACTAGTTTCTTTCGTGGGATGAATACGGTGTGAGCGGAGACGTAAGATTTGCACGAATAAGGGAAGAGGAGTACCTCTTTCTGCTGGCAGTGTTGTGTCCTCCTTCTGTTTTTCCGACGATCTTCTTGTTGTTCGCCGGAAACCAGAAGTTGTGGAGGACGGTGCAGCCTTGGACGAACCCATGGCCAAGTTGTTGAGTGTGGTGCGGTGGCCGTCTGTCGGCGGCGGGGAAGCAGATCCGAGGCGGCGAACGACGGCGTAGCGGGAACAGCTCCGATGCGGTGGACGGTTGCGACAGTGGAGCCGCAGCAGTGAGGCGCAGGACGGCGTGGTCGGAGTGGTTCTGGTACGGCGCACGTCAGCGTCGGCGTCGTGGAGGCAGCTCTACCTCAGCTTCAGCTGCTAAGTCCTTGAGGGCGTTGCGGTTGCGGTTGCGTTGGACGACGACGTCGGGGTACCGGCTCCGGCGTGATGGAGGAGGGCGGCGGTGGATTGGCCTCTATGGGGTGGAGGACGGAGGAGGCTGGGGTTTCGCGGCTGGTGGAGAGGGCATTTTCGCGCCCACGGAGTATGAATGGGGAAACGGAGGGAGGCGGGGAACTAAGGGGGAATAATGTTTCGGTTTGAGACGCGCTTGTTTGAAATTTGGGGAAAGTTACAAACTTTGCCCCCATCTAAAATTTCGGACATATTGCGGGTTGGGGGTAGGACAGTCATGTCAGGTGTCCTAAATGTGGGTAGGATAGATTTCGGCCGAGCGCATGGGTAGGCGCCCACGTCGTATGAATGCTTCTCGGAGGCGGTTGACACTGGCGTCTTGGTGAAGTTACAAACCTACCCCGGTTTAGACCTTTGGACATCGGGCCGATAGGCTACACGGGCCAGAGTCAGGACAGTAATTTCCTACCACCAAAACATTAGTCTCGCGCGGTTTCGGGTGACCAGAGGCCTATTTGGCGCTTCGTTCAATATTTGGGAGCAGAAGCATTAATGTTTTCGGTTCTCTTGAATTGAACTTTCAGGATTTGTCAAACTTCACAAATCTTTACTCTTGAAAAATCCTAAATCTACGATTATTTTGGAATGGAGGGGGTACATTTGAATATACATTGTACACGAGTATATATTAAAAAATATGCAACTTACCTCAGTTCATGCATGGTTCCAGATATAATCTCCTTGGTTGCAAAAAAAAGAAGTTAGATATGCGTATGAATATATATAGCATGTTCAAACTCACAACAAAGATTGATGCCCCCTTTTACATCTAATTTACAAATGCCATTATCTCGGGTTCAAATAGATGAATGCACTTCCTATGAATTCGAATCTTCGAAACCCCCTTTATGTTGAATTCGACATGTATTCTATTTCGTAGCTAGCAATTTGGAATGTATCCATGCAAGTGACAAATGTATAAAGTGCTTCACACTAACAACATGGAGTGCACTAATTAATGTTTATATATGAATTGCAAAAGCATCCATTGCCTGTATTTCAAACCGCTCTCACTCTATGGATTGATAATATGAAAAAAAACACATGCACGTGCTAGAATTCAATAGAGTATGGGTGTCTGATAGACCGATTTTCGTCCATACGCAGTTTGCAAAATTCATGATCTCATCCAAAAATAATAATGCCATTTATATTTTAATTTAATGCGTAGAACCGCCTTTTACACGTAGATGCACTATGCCTCGCCCCGTTCTCACAAACGCGTTATATATCTCTCTATCTAACGCATAAGTGCACACACTGTATATGCATCGGCATTTCTCTTTCACACATGCTCACAATCTCTCTCAGGGTGTCGGGGTGTCTCACGCACATGCTCTCTTTGTTTCTCTCTCTCTCTCTTTCTGACTACTATGTACCACTCTTTTCACTAATCTCAGTTGGAAAACACTATTTCTCTCACATGCATATATACACATGCACGGTCTCTACTAGCCCTCTATACGCACATATATGTGCCTACGTGTCTCCCGCACGCACATTATCTTTAGGCCTCTCTCGCACACATTTCCCCCCCGACACACCTCTCTCTTAGTAGTTGGCAGATATGATTTCATCATATCATTCGGTAGGATACCCCTGGCTGTTAGGATGAACGGTAATACGAGGCAAAGTTTTACCCTAGTTCGGATCGGACCCTTGCAGTTGAAGAAAGAGCCTACTCCTGGTACTGTATATTAGTGATAGGGGTGTGTACAAAGTACACGTGAATACCAGGCATTGTGCGTGTGTGTGTATACTATCGACGAAATAGCCCCCAAGCTTGTATAACATACTAAGGGCCTAGGGTTACAAATCATATATAGTCAGCTTATCACCAGTGGGGATAGAGTCCTTCGCGACTCTGGTAGCTTCATGTTGTACGCTGAGTCCTCCACATGGGTCTTCGTATAACACGTCTCGGTCCAACCTATATGTGGCGCAGGATGGAACCGACCCATGAGTCTTCATGTTGACCCACCACAACTAGAAATGATGTGCCCACCACGCCACACACGCAATCGGCCACTAAGAAAATAAGCATATACAATAGTACAACGGTATCTAGCTCACGATACGTCTCCATATTTTGTTGATGATACTGACGGACTTTGCATTTGATGCGTGCTCTGTATTTTGTTGACGACACTTACGGTCATTGTATTTGAAGCGAAAGCACGATATGGTCACTGGACTTCAGAATAAGCTCATCACGGTCACCACATACATTTTGTCGTGCTAACCAACATGTGGTTGGATGCTTAGAGGACAGTGGTTTCTCGAGCCCACCAAGGTTAAAGTCCCGGTGCTCGGATTTATCTTGTGTTAATTTCAGTATTTTCCGGGGATGTATGTTCAGTGGGAGGAGACGTTCCACTCGACTACGAGGCACCAATGGTGACTTCGTAAAATCTCAAGATCATATATGCTGGCCCACTCTCTCGAAGGTGCTCAGAGGGGTAGGGTTCGCGTGTGTGCGCTTATAGCGGTGAGTGCTTGCGCGTATATATGAGCCCTTGCGTCTGTACCGTGTTAAACAAATACATATCATGATTATACGGTCACTGGCTCACCCGTACAACCCCGTATTTTGTTGATGACACAATCAATTGACTAGTGAAACGTTCCACACGGCGCAACTAGTGTTGCACCATCGGGGCGCGTAACCGTGGGGCCCACCTGTCAGCCTGTATGTGAAAGAAAGAAATGGTAGTTTGAGTCTATACTGTGTTCATAAAATAGGAGTACATTTTAGGGTGATCATACGGTCACTGGCTCACCATACAACTTCGTAATTTGTTGATAACACGATCAATTGACCAGTCAAACGGTCCATATTCAGCAGCGCACATTACCATAGGGCGCACCCATCAGCGCGTATATGAAGGACAGAAATGGTAATAAATTAGTGGTCGGTGGGTATTCGAAGTCGTGAGACCTCTGGTTGGCAGTCACCGGCGGTTGGGGGGCTTTCATTGGGCGGTGGGGTGGGGATCCCCGGAGAAAAAGCTCGGCGGGGGGGGGGGGGGGGCTAGAGGGATGGCCGGTGCGGCGGCGGACCGGCGGTGGGGAGTGGTTTCGGGGAGGGCGGGCCGACTGCGAGCGGCGGGGGCTGGCGGTTCGGCCGGTGGTGGCTGGCGGCTCAGGGGGGTGGATTTTGATGATAAACTGGAGGCCCTTGATTTTGTATCCAACGGCTGGAAAATCTAATGACCAGAGATGAAAAAGTCAGTCGACTGACGTGTAGCCTCACCCCGCACATACACATGCACGCACGCAAGACACACACGCATGTAGGCGTGCAACACTGACACGTACACACGCACGCATGCTGGCGTGCAACACTGACACGTACACATGCACTCACGAACACACGCATGTAGGCGTGCAACACTGACACGTACACACGCACGCATGCTGGCGTGCAACACTGACACGTACACATGCACTCACGAACACACGCACGTACGCACCCATGCATGCAACACTGAAACGTGCCCTTGCACGCACGCAACACTCGCACGCCTGCATGCACAGAGCACACGACGCAAGACACACGCTCAACCTATACGTGCATGGACCCTTTGTTAAGGACATGGATTGTTACGGGTATTAATCAATCTTATCTGTGATAAGCAGAACATTGATGTTTGCAGCGGTCTTTATGAATCACAACGTATCGAACGGGCTATCAACATAGTAGGCTTATGTACATGAAAAAGATGATGTCACACTCAATGAACAATCATCGGTTTATGAAATGCCCGCTTCTGACTGCCCTGGCCCACCAAAGGTTCCTCTGCTGTGCGCTGCCTGCGTTGGGTCACTGACATGCAGGCCATGCACCCAAAGATCCCACACGTCAGTGGAAGAATGGCGCGGTGTCCTAGGTCAGAGTCGAGGGCGCCACTCGCGGCACGCCCGGCTGAACACGCCTCCGTGCCGCATTCAAACGCCTCCATGAAACCCGCCCGTGTGGAAGCCGAGAAACCCACTCTGGACACACGTCCATTCATGACCGGGCCGGCGTTAAACGCAACGCCGGCCGAGCTCCTCCCGTCCGCTATCTATTTAATCTCCTATTTAAACGAGGCCAAACGCCGGCCAAGAATCGCACACCTCCGCCGCTCCCCTATCTCCTCCACCATTTTGTCCACTCTTACAATGGCTTATGAAGAGTAGTTATTCCGCATCCAAGCCGGCTGGGTAGCCCGCCGGATACGAGCTATGCAGCTCGCTAATCCACCTCCCTCCCCTCACCCGACGGAGCCAGTCGCCGCCCCAAGCCGGCGCGCGGTTCAGCAACTCGCCGCTCCAGGCCAGCTCGACGAGGAGCGGCGCACGGGCGTTGTTGCTGCCGTCCACGCCGCCGCCTCGTACCGCGTCTCCCGTTTCTGTGGCCGAGACTCCAATGCCGGCGGCCGCACCATGCAAGCAGCGACAGAAGCCGGGTGCGCGGAGAGCGATGAGTCGGTGGCCAGCGCCTCCGCGTCCGCCGCCATCATCGAGGAGAAGTAGAACACGGGAGGCCACCACCGCTTGGGTCCCATGAAGGCAACTGCGGAGGCGACGCCGGCGTACACAGCAGGTGTCTTGCCGGATCGTTTTATTGCGAGGACCTTCGTCGACCCCGCATGGGCTCCACGGAAGAGGGGAATGTTAGGATGAACTCGAGCCGGTGCCGGTCATGGCGAAGTAGTGGCCGGTGATGAACTCGAACCGGTGCCGGCCACCATCATCTTCGGCACCAGCCAATGATATCAGTTGGGCAGTGGGGAAGCGAGCCCTCCTTTGCACTGAAGCATATACCTCCGGGGCTCCCGGCAGTCCGGTGATCGTGCTGCCGGCATGAGGAACAAAAATCGATCGGCGGACGACCATTTGGGCCAGGTATTATATGCCTGTGCTGTCCAGAACTAGCACTGCGTAGTTCATTTGAATGTAATGAAATCCGTCATGTTTGTATGAAAATCTGGTATTTTATATGATTTCCGCCATTATTTATATGAAATATTAGTTTGTCTACATGTTTGCGTGAATTTCGTCCGGTAGGTTGAGTTGCTGTCATAATGTGTGCGGCTATGGTTAGATGGCGTAATTTGCGGGTCGCCGGTCAGTCTGCGGGCGGCTCGGGCGGCGTTGTGGGACAAAAAAACACAGCTCGTGCGAGCTCGTCTCCAACGTGCGCGCTGGAGGATGCATGACAGCATGAGCACCCGAGCCATTCCTCGTTCATCGGTGGCAAAGGCACCGGTGGACAAAAGGGTCGCCAATTTTTGGCTACCCCGGGCAAGATCCAAACAGCCCCTCCCAACAGATTCAAATCCCTCGTTCGCCGTGGAATTTTGCCATGTGTTGTTTTCATGGACTAGCAAGATGCCTGTGCATTGCACGGAACATCAAGATGCATTTTTTACAAACTCCCGCATGCATGCAAGGGATAATTAATGTCCTCCTTTGCTAGTACCACGAGGCAAACACCATTAATATTGCATCGATTAGTGTTAGTGGCCTTGTATATCTGCAAATTGTAATTTTGATAGTGGCCCCTTGTATATAAAAATGGAGGGAGAAAGATGAGAGATAAGGTGAGGAGGATTGGGGCGTGGTGGTGACTGGTGGTCGGACTGGGCGGAGGCATGGGGATGGACGGCGCATTATGTCTAGGTTTGTATCTCTCTCACACACACCCACGTAGGTGGGGGACGTGCACGAAGAGTAGAGGTGCACGCACGGCGCACGTACTCCCGTCTCTTTCCCAACCACACCCGCGCCGGTACACGGTGGAGCTCATTTCTGTACGAAAAAGGCAGCCCACGTGGTAATTTGGCACGTGTACTGGTTATCCACTTGGTGGGGGTAGGATCGTCTACCACGGGTGAACAAACAAATTGCGACTTGACGCGTTATGTTAAATTAAAAAAAGAGGCAAACCATGTGGGGCCTACCTTAGAGGCAAGGGTCTATACACTGGAGTACTTTTGATGTGTCCCGTCAACTCGCGGAACGAGGAGAATCTTGCTTAGTACGCCGTCTCCCCCGCCCATGGGCGCGGTGGCTCGCAGGATGAGGTGAAGCTTGCTTACGAGTAGTTGTAGTAGTAGTAGTACTACTACTGTACACCTTTACGCCCGCTCCCTCGCCCACGCGCGCGGTGGCTCGCAGCACGAGGAGAAAATTTTACTACTCCCTCCGTTTACTCCTCATCCCTACTACGTACTTTGGTTAGTACTCCCTCCATTTACTTATACAATGCCACTATAAAAAAATACATTTTGCATCTATACAAGGCCACAAATAGTAATCACAAAAGTTACTACTCCCTCCTTTCCAGTTTATGGCTCAATTTCAAAATCTCTCCAACCAAGGTAGACGGTGAGTGGTCGAATTAATTTCGTAGTGGGTACGTACTCCGTAAAAACAGATTTTTCCAAAACTAAGTCGCTCCCTTTCATGAATTCTGTAGTATACTCCTCCGTCGACGCTCCCCTTTCATGAATTCTGTACTTCCTGTCGCCGACATGTGGGACATATAGCAACCGGGTCGACGTGTCAAGCACCAAATAACAGTACAGAACAGCAGGGGGGACGCACCCCACTCGTACCGGCCCAGTAGTAGTAATGAGCAATGAGACGTCAAATCACAATGCCGCACCTTCCCAGACGGACGAAGCAACCATTATTTCACACTTTGGTTCGCCATCATCTCAAACCACGTAGTATTGCTTCTGCCTCAAGAGGGACACGCGCATCGCCTTGGTACATCATGACACATGGGACCGCATGACAGGCCATGCTCCCCCGCCGATCGCTCGGTAAAATCACCTCATTTTTACTATACTTCCTCCGTATCGGTTTACTACATGGCATGCACGTCGTTCTAGGTTGAGAATTTAACTGGCTATATATGTGATGAACAGTACTCTAGCCTTTTAAAAAATGTATACTTTTGTACAGTAGTACTATCGATGGATTGTGCCATGGAGCAAAAATTGAAATTAAAAAAAGGGTGGTACATATAGAGAGCGCTCGTCGCCAAATTATGCATATAGTACTATTAAAAAAGCTAGTATGTGCTTAATTGGGGTGCTAAATTCTATTAAATAAATACTAGTAGTATATACATACTGAAGAGTTAAAGTAACGAGAAGAAACATAACATAGTTCTGCTGGGGGCTCAGCACAACACACCCCTCAAATTAAACTAAGCACACCTGAAATTAAACTATGCAACTAATCCGGTAGACATTGCATTAGAAGTTTAGAACCACCATGAGCAACGACACTGCCACCTTACTCGGAGTCCTCGTCCACGTCATCGACTTCGTCCTTGTCCCTCTTCCTCTTGGCCGATACTTCTTTGCTTGAACCGCACACTTGGCTGTTGCTCTTCATCCAACCCTTGTAGATATTGAAACAAAGGTAGCCATCCATTGCAGCGTGGTGGATGTGGTCTATATCTAGTACATTCCGCTGCCATGCATGACGATGAAACGTGTAATGAGGTTTCTCCAGTTTACGGTACGAAGGATGAACCATGGCTCCTGCCAGGGTCAGCATTGAAGGCTGACGAGAGGGCACCAGCTGATTCTTCTAGAGGTCGAAGGGGTTGCCTACAACGAGGCCTATCTGACCCAGGACTTCTTTCTCGTTCTTAAAGTCTACAATAACGAATTTCACTGTTTTGTCCTTTAGGAAGTTCTTAAAATCCTGGCACTCAACGTCGGCATGGCATATGTGGTAGACCAAGCAAACGTTATGTACGCAAACCTGGATCACGGTGGGCTTCTTCCTCTCTTCGTCCTTTAGATCCTTCTCTCATCCCAGGACCGTGGTGTACTCAACATCTAGCCCAGCGACCCACTCATCATCTGAGTTTTCGAACATGCGTCTGAAGCGAGAAAGGCATCCTTTCACCGTCGCGGAAGAACGGGTGTAGATGACATCGAACTCATCGCCGGTGATGGTTCTAACCTTGTACTCACCGCCGATCGTGGAGATTTGGGACGCCATGGATTTGGGAGGAGGGTTAGTATTAGTAGAACTGCCGTAATGTGAATGGACGGGACGACTAGGAGCGAACCGCCGTAGATTTGAAGGACGTGCGGGGACAAGTAGGAGCGAACTGCCAGCGTGCGAACGGCAGGGTAGTGGCTTTCCATTCTCCCATGATACGGGCTTCCGAGAGCCCTCGGATCTGAGATCGAACGGTTGCATGGCGTGATTCTAGACCTATGGGTGAATATCCTATCCTGGAGGGTTATTCTGCAAATTTTTAGCAACTTAGCATGCGACCGTTTGATCTCATATCCAAGGGCTGCCAGCAGCCCATATCATGGTCGCGCCTACCACGACCGTCGCGTCGCTCGCGCCCTTGGAGATTTAACATGGTGCGTTAGGCTATCTGATGTTGGCATGTCATACATAGTCATCACTTAGTCACTCATACTACAACAAGGTTGGCTATAAGGTTGGCTATAAGTGTAATTTTTTTACTCCTCTCTATCTCTTTCTTCGTACTCCCTCCGTCCCATAATATAAGAACGTTTTTGACACTAGTGTAGTGCCAAAAACGTTCTTATATTATGGGACACATGGAGTACTAGTATTTATTGCATTTGCCAAGGAGTGACCTCTTCCAATGAAATGGTGTTGCTAAGTTTGCTTCATTTAATTAGCTATAGACTCAAAGTTGTCTTTTCACCTAGGTACACGCACTTAGCACCGTTTCTTCCTTGCGTCACCAAACTAGTCTCTCTCTTCTTGATTAACTTGCCACATCAGACTTTATGCCTATGTGGCAAGCTTAAGCACCTGTAGGAGCAAGTAAAAGTAAGTACAATAGTGCGCTTTACATGGCATTTTTGCATATGTGGAGGAAAGAGAGGCAAGGAAAAAGTGGAGAAGTGGGCTCTCATGCAAGAGCCAGCCTCTACTACATGGTGGAGCATTGGGAGAGGCACCTGTATGGAGGTGGTCAGGAATCAGGAGACTCACGCCGGTCGTAGCGCCGCAGTTAAAATGATAATGGCAAGTCAAATCACGGGGCCCCACCTGTCCAGCAGTAACTCGCTGTCAAATCACACAGCCCTACGTTTGTAGTAGCCTACTCCCTCGTCTTCTCGCGTCTCTGTCGAACCGACTAGGCGGAACTGCCCCACCTACCGCACAGGAAAAGCCCCGCCCTCGACTTTTAAATACAACTACATCCGCTTAAGAATCCAATGATAAACTTTTTGTGACATAGTAACTCATATTTAGTTAGTCAAATGGATGACCTAGAACTACGTGCAGGCCCTATAAACCGAGACGCCTAAAAATAAAAAAACCAAGACGGAGAGGGTAGTTCAGCATGTATCTTTTTAGATCAATATAGTCGGGATTCAGCAAGGAGCAAGACCAAGTGGTAGGCTGCTCCTGTCGTGTTGGCGTAGCAACTCAAGCAGGGTCAGTCCGCACACGAAATGGCGACACACTTAACAGGACCCCTTTGGCCGACATGTGGCTCATCCACCGTCTTGTTCCACGTGTGATGCACCAAATTACAGTTCGGAGCAGCGGTTGGAATTGGAGGCACCCCGGTCGTAGCGCCGCAGTAGTAGAAAATGAGCGATGAGGGGTCAAATCACAAAGCCCCACCTTTCCCACATTAAGCTGGACAGACGAAGCAACCATCATTTCACTCTAGGGCGCAAGAGCATAAAGAAAAGAGAAAACAATTATGCGTGCGGCAGCTACCTAGAGCACCCTAGGGTAGGGGTCTCCACTACAGATCCTTTTTTTAAAGCGCCTCCACTACAAATCGGCTTCTCCCTCATCCTCTTGAAGAAAACCGATGATGAGTGCGGCGGTAGGGTTTGTAGGAGTACTACGGCATGCGAGGCCACGTCGTAGTAAACGGGTTCGAGTCGACGCCTTAAATATGTGTGGGCCGCTTGGTTTTACGGGAACGAGGCAGCATTTTGGGTTCGGGGACCAGTGGAGATATAGTACGTACAAAAAATTGTGGACGTAAGTTTGACCGAAAGGCAATGATGCATGGGCCCTGCATTTTGATCTAACGGTTCTTACGGCGTTCGTCAGGAAAGGCTTGTGGCGAACGTTTGTCGGATAATGATTTACGGACACATGCATTGCATTGATACGTGCCCCCCTCTCTCTCACGCACACGCACCCTCACGAGTCACGACTCTCCCAAGTCCTCTCGCAGACTCGCACGTCGCACGCACCGTCTATCTGCAGGTAGACGCACGCACATATGTGCTCTTCACACCCTACCCTCAGAACTTCTAAAAAACAAAAGACGGCGCGCACACTTTATTTTAGCTCACACGTCACACACTTATACTATTACTCTTGCGGCGAACGTTCATTGGGCATAGTATATTGTACACTCACGAAGAGAAGCGGTGCACGCACGCACTAGTTCTCTCACACCCAGTCACATGTACACGTAGGAGCGCATTTTTTTGAAGCTGGTACAACAAAATCACTCCACTATATATAAAAGCAGGAGCCTTAGCGCTTGCTTTACTAGGGTTCCTCTCATTCACTCTCTCATGCTCTCCAGATCTAAGCAACACATAGGCGGCCACACTCTCTCCCAGCTCACGGCTGGTCACAAATCCGGCCGGAAAACCTCGACCGAGGCAGGGGTGTAGGTGCATCGTTCACGCTGTCGTCGGCGGCGAGGGAGGAGACCAACGGCTGCCCGCGCATCCCGATCGGCGGCCGTGCCGTTCTCTCTGAGAGAGCGCCGACTCGGGAGGGCTTCCGACCCCTTCTTCCTCCCTGCGGTATTGTGGCCAAGATGCGGCCTCCCGACGCCGTCTTTGCCACATGCCGACGACCCTCAGGTATATATTCCTTCGAAACCTGCCTTGCTCTACTGCCCCAGCTCCCTTCGTGTGGATCCTTTTCTACTTCCGTCCGCTGTTCCAAAGCCACCTAGACTTCTACTATTATTAGAAGTAAAGCTAGTTCATACAGTCGACTCAAAGCGTTGGTTCAAACAGGGAAGAAAGTGGGAAAGCTGTAGCATGAATCTAGGACTTGGTTCTAAGAGGAAACGGGGGAAAGTAGTAATATCTGTCACTGTTTAAATAACTATATTTCGTATTTGCGCAAACAGGGATGTCTGTCTCCGTATCGTTTCTATCCGCGCAATCAAAAGCACACACCTCAGTTTTAGTACAACTGCGCAAAATGAGATGGCTATCCCTCGTTGCCGTCGTCTAACCTCCCGTCTTCAAGGTATCCCTACATTGGTACTACTAACTAAGGTAGAATTACCAACACAATCTAAAAGAAGTTGATTCGTACGTTTTACTTCCTGATTGCAGTGCAGGGACAAGCGAAAACAACTGCATCCTAGTCTAGAATGCACTTTCTACCCATTCATCCATGGACCGAGGACTAGCTGGCACGGCAGCATGGCTGTTTTTTGGACAGTTGCGCGGACAAGAGGCATTGTGGTCTGCTTATTTCTGCAAATAGCGGTGCTTAAATTTAGTGGAATGCACAAGCATTTCAGCTGGTCAGTACACTGCATGGTTCAGTTCAGCATTCCAGCTGAGACCACAATTATAATTGGTTATTCTGGAATGAGAGAACCTACTCTGAATGGTGGCAACAAGAAAAAACCAGAGTGAACTCCAGGAAATTTAAGCCTGCCGGGAGGCCCTTTGCTCAGAGAAGCCTTGCTTGTTTTTTCCTGATTTGTAAACCTTCTCACAACTTTATCTTTTGTTGTGAACAAGTATATGTTTGTTATGTTCTATGAATCATTGAGATGTATAAAATTGCTCAACTTATGCTTTTCAAGTTTTTTATGAAGACGAGTTTAATGTGAGTGTTCCACATGAGCGCTAGACTAGCGTGTGAAAGTTTGGAATTTATTACATTGTGGCCTCAATTAACTGCATGAACCACTGTAACAAGATACATAGTTGATTATATGTCAGACACCAGATTGTTGATTGTTAGCTGGTCAATAGCCTAGTGTTGAAGCGAGCTGAGCCAATGTGTCGTGTTTTGCACAACTGCTTACAAGTGGGGTAGCACCAACAGTGTTTACAAGTACTTATGTATACGTCGGTGCACGGTTCTCGAACGAGTGCTCTATTTCATCAAAACACACACTGCTCGTATGATAAACCGTGACAACTTATGTCTTACCATGCCATATTCATGAGAAAACTAGTGAGGACGCATCTGTTTCGGCAACAATTACGATGGTTCTCACATGATTCACGGGCACACAAAAGTAGCAGCAGTTCCCATAGACGGATTCAAACAGAGTACTAGCCCCAGAGGGGTCGATAATAGGCAAGGTTCGGATAATTAGACACAATCCAAACTACTATTAAACACTAGCTGGGGCAACTATTTCATGCCTCGATCTAATTTGGGCTGGACACAAGACGGACCTTGCCATGAACATCAACGAGGACGTCCCGCAGCAGCTCAATCCTATGAACCTTCATGAAGCCAACCTTGTGGCCTTGCCACTGATAAACTTGTTTGTGGAGGCATGCCACGTCATCTTCCTGCGTAAGCTTGACAAGAAAGTATGCCTCACAAACGAAGGAGTAGCTTTGAGCTTCTTGTGCTTCAGTACACCCTGGACAACACATCTGACAACAGTGAGGCTGGAATACAACTCTTCATTGGTATAACCGCAAATGGCTTCTAGGATCCAATAGCCTAAGAACTCTGTTTTCCCAGTGCGTATATTCAGGTCGTCCGCCTCATAGCGAGTGACATGTACAACCACACAATCCTTGTCTGCATCAGGGCTCTAATTGAAACAGAAACAAATTCTGAATTACTTTTCAGTATAAGAAACACAAGTTATTTAAACCACTATGTATAGCATGGCATCGAAGCTAATAAAATTTTGCATTATTAATCACCACATACTTCCTTTTCTAAAAACATCGCCACATACTTAGATGAAAAACCACAATCGAGATCGGCAAAGAAGGAAATCACCTTGGGC
Organism: Aegilops tauschii subsp. strangulata; assembly: GCF_002575655.3. Taxonomy (NCBI): domain Eukaryota; kingdom Viridiplantae; phylum Streptophyta; class Magnoliopsida; order Poales; family Poaceae; genus Aegilops; species Aegilops tauschii. The sequence continues at coordinate 484,850,233 of NC_053036.3, forward strand.
AGCTCAGCGGGGGGGACACATCCTCGAATTGGGAAAACTGCTCCTGCAGTGCCACGGGGGCTGTAACCTCAAACGGGGCGTTGACCATCTCAGTAGTGGCCGTGAGTGTATCTGGGGTCAGCTCGGTGCTTGCCTCCATCTTCTTGGAGCTCTCTGTCTCGTGGGGATCAGCCTCCCGCGTCTGCTCCAACATCGGCAGATCTTTGCATGGTTCTCCTTGGTCCATCATGAAACTGACGAATACTAGGAGACCACTGAAAGGAAAACACAATCGCAATGACAGTGAAACAAAAAAGAGAGTGAGGATCGGTTACTGCTTTGCAAAAGTTCTTTTTTTCTGAACCAAAATATACCAACATCACGGATCCGCTTACCTTCCCTTCGTTCGGAGAGAAGAACAGTGGCAGATGCGAGGGTTGCCTTTCTTGAAGACGGTGAGGGAGAAGGATAGTCCGAGGGAGAAGGGGATTCAGCGAAGAGTGAAATGATGGTTGCTTCGTTCGTCAAACTTAGACTGCGGGGAGGTGGGGTTTTGTGATACGACGGCTCGTTACTGCCGCGCTATGACCGGGGTGACTCTCCGCCTGCATACTGCCTTCTAATTTGGTGGATGGCATTTGGGCCCGCGTGCTGCATGGCCCGCATGTCGGTGAACAAAAGTATAACGGCATTCAGTAGAGGGAGACGTTTCAATGACCTAGGAGGAGCCAGAAGCGGTAGAGTGTCTCCACTGTACTAGTAGTAATTGTTTTTCTGGGTAGCTGTAGAGTGTCTCACTGTACTAGTAGTAATTGTTTCTCTGGGCCCAAGACAAAACAGCCCATCCACACTAGTAAATAGTAAAATCAATTCAAAAGCCCATCCACACTGGGTGCTCTTCTTCCTCCTCGCTCCCACCCACCTCACGTCAGCTCGCTCCACTCGTACCCCCAAATTCCTCACCTCACTCCTACAGAAAACCCCAGCTCCCCTTCTTCCTCACTCCTACAGAAAACCCCCAGCTCCCCTTCTTCTTCGCTCGCACTACAACTAGGCTCGTCATTCGTTACTCTGCTCAAATCCGTGAGCGCGATGCGACGCCCTTGAGGAAAATGGAGTCGGCTGACCCCAGCGCCAAGAAGACGAGGCTCCCGCCAGCGGCGACGCCTGTTGTAGATCCCGCACCCGGCAGCGCGGGGAGAAGCGGTGACCCCGCCCCCACCGGATCCCAGGAACCCGTAGAATCTCGGGTGGACCGCATCAGCGATCTCCCGGACGCCGTCCTTGGGGAGATCATCTCGCTTCTCCCCACCAAGGATTGCTGCCGCACCCAAGTCCTCTCAATTCGGTGGCGCCCTCTATGGCGCGCCGTGCCCCTTAATCTCGACTGTCGTCAGCTATCTCTCTTCAATGATTTTGAAATCCCCAGAGCCATCATCTCCTCCCACGAGGGCTCCGTTCAAAGCCTCTGCATCCCGTCATGCTACCTGAGCAAGCATACCATGCCCTGCACGGTGGACGTCTGGGTGAAATCCCCTGAATTCACAAAACTACAGCTGCTTGAGTTCTACTATTCCCCTGGAAATCACATACCACATACCGAACGCCATGAACTTGTGCCCTCAGCACTGATGTCCATCTCGCGGTTTTTGTCCTCTCTCCACACTGCCACCTTTGCGCTGTGCTACCTACCAGACAATCTGGTACTAAACCCGCATATAGTGTACTAGAATTACCCGTTCAGCTGTTGCTCTTTCGACACTCTTCTTTAAGACCTTAACTGTTTTCAATCTTCATGTCTATTTAGGCAATAGGACGGGGTAAGAAAGTTATAACCAATCGGTGCATTCGTAAGCATCAGGATTTTCTCACTTCTCATGAGATTCGATTGAAGACAATAACGCTAGAACGATATGTAGCCAACCGTGCAAACACAAGATTTGTCACATTCTTCCTGCTGAATGCGAGGTTACTATTGTCCATCAGGCTTATGTTTATCAGCGGCATGGTTTTGACGGATGGGTATGTCGAAGAGAAAAAAAAGGAGTTTCAGGTGGGCAAAAGAGCTTCTAAACGTGCCGGGCTTCTATTTACAACATATTGTGGTCATAATCCAGTAAATTTTACGACCCAGGATATTCATTCTATGGACCTGACCGATCCATTTGACTGTGACTGCCGAAAACAGTGATGGAGTTAGATGTTGTTGCCCTTTTCAATCTGGTTTTTTTTGTAAACCTGATGAACAATTAACCCTCGTGCTTTTGTACAGTTTGTAAGCTGGAGTTAGATGTTCCTGCCCTTTTCAACTCGGCTGTGACCGTCATATTTTCTTTGAAACAAGGCAAATGGCTTGCCATTCATTTAATTTAGAGTGAAATATTGTAACAAATCCCAACCAAGGGAAATAACATCACTCTCGCCGGCTACTTGAGCTCACTGTGCATTACAGAAGCCAAGTGATTAGCCCCCACCAGCACCCACAAACTTATTTCGATCTAGCACATCAAATGGGCTGTAAATTTTCATAGGAAAGGCTGCATGACCGTGGCAGATTTGGATTCTGACATTTGGGACCCGCGAGGAAATAGCCTATCCAAGGTAGTGTCGACTTACTAGCCAGTCAAAAAATAATTATGCCTACCAGCCGTTGGAATGACATCCAACATCTGTCGTGTATCTTCTATCTCTTGTCTTCTTCTTCCTCCAGCCGGCCAAACCAAACCACCCCGTCGGCTCCGCCTGCTCCCGCCTCCCATGGCTGGCTGCACCTCCGCCGCCCTACCGTACGTACCCTCCAACGTTGGCCAGTCCCTCCCTCTATTCCCCCACCCGTCCTGTTATTCTCCGGCGACGTCAGCCCCAACACGCACCCGCGCCCGAACCAGTCAACCCTCGTACTCCCCTCCACCTGCGACTGGACCGGCGCATCTTCAACGGCTCCTGTTCGTTCCGTCCGAGGCCTCGCCGTCATCCTCCGCCTTGTGGCCTTGGTTCGCTCACCGTGCGCGGTGCGCCGCCCTCTTGCGTTGTCAACGTCGTCAACGACCGAGAGGAACAAGGAGATGACTGTACGTGGAGAGGATGACAGTAGGGACCCACCAGCGTCATGGCAGTACGCAAGCAAGTGCCTCTATAGTACAAGCCCAAAAATATGGTTCCTCCTAATGGTTGGACATCTAGGGCTCACGCCATTGTCAACGTAGTCAATAAACGAGAGAATTACACTACGAGCGGCTGACACCAGGGACCCAGCAAGTCACGCAGTTTTTTTTTTGAGGAACAAGCAGTTGTTATTTATACTAGTTTTAGCGACGGATCAGGGTAACAACGGGGCTGTGCGGGGGCTGTGGCCTGTCTAGCCAGGGTTTTATTTATGTTTACCACACCATGAGCCCAGTTGTGTTTTTTTCTTGCTGAAAATGGCTAGCCCAGTTCTATTTTTTTAAAGAAATACCCAAACAAGGCCTACTTCCTTTATCGGCCCTGCTGGGCTGCAAATTTTCAAGACGAGGAGAGTTTCATTCGGTTTGCCCAGAAACGGGCTGTACATTTTTAAAACACATCAAACCGGGAATTAGTTTCAATTTTTTTTCATTACAAGATCTTAAATTCCATTGATTTTTATGCGTGGACAATTATTTGGATTTTATATTTATATAAATTCTTTTTCAAAATAGTTTGAATGTGAATCAATATTTCCGGATTAAAAATAGTTGACCGCACCGAAATATGCAAAATTTTGTATACTTTTTAACCGTGGCCACAATATGGGGTGTAATGCTAACAAAAAGAAGATGGGCTCCAAAAAAATTCTTAAGAATTAGCAAATGGGCTGTACATTATTAGAAATAATGGCAGATGGGCTATATGCTGTTTTCCACAGATTTGAGGTTGACTTGTGCGCCTACTACAGGTTGACGCGTATGCTTTCATAAAAAAAAGGTTGACGCACACGCAACTCCCTGTCAACTTAGTCAACACACGAGAGCAGTGACTGTTGGATGTCCATCCAACGGCTGTCGTGCTTCTTCAATCTCTGCTCTTCATGCTCCAACCGCTCAAACAAGCGCCGGCGGGACTGCCTGCTCCCTCCTCCCGCGGCCGGCTATGCTGCCGCGCAGGCCTCACGGCCCCACCGTACTCCCATCGCTGGCCTAGCCATCCCTCTACTCACCCACACATGCTGTTATTCTCCGGCAACGGCAGACGAACCAGTAAACCCTCGTACTCCTCCGCGTGGGAAACAACTGCCGAGTATTCCCTGGCTCCGTGTCGTTCCCTTCCTAGGCCTCGCCGTCTTCCACCGCCCTGGTGCTCTCGGCGCGGCTTGGTCAACGTGGTCAATGAACGACATCCATCAGAAGTGGACTGTACGTGGAGAGGCTGACAGCTGGGTCCACGGCCGCACGCAAGGAAATGCCTCCTTATTACACGCAAAATAATGATTCCTCCACCTGACAGCTAGGACCCACAGGAAGGGCCTCTGTATTTCACGAAAAAAATGTTCCCCCCGTTGACAGGTCGGACCCACCAGCTATATCTTCGCACGCAAGGAAGTGCCTCCTTATTACGCCCAAAAAAATGAATACCCCCTCCTAGCTGGGACCCACCATATTGTTGGGCTGACTTGTGGGCCTACTAAGTTGACGGGGATGGAGGGCTTTGTCAACTTAGTCAATACTCCAGTGACCATATGATGTCCATCCAACGGCCATAGTGCTTCTTCAACCTCTGGTCTTCTTGCTCCAGCCGCCCAAAGCAGCCCGGTCGTGCCGCCAGCTCCTGCCTCCCGTGGCCGGCTGTGCTACTGCGGAGGCCTCACCGCCCCCATACTACTCCCACCACTGGCCAGGCCATCCCTCCACTCACCCACACCCCCTGTTATTCTGCGGCGATGGCAGCCTCACACCGCAGCCGAACCAGTGAACGCTCGTACTCCTCTCCGCGTGGGCATCCACTGCCGCATCTTGCCCGGCTCCGCGTCGTCCCCTTCCCAGGCCTCGCCGTCGTCCACCGCCGTGGTGCTCTCGGCGCGGCGTGGTCAATGTGGTCAACGGCTGACTTCCATCGGAAGAGTACTGTACGTGGAGAGGCTGACAGCTGGGTCCACGGCAGCCGCAAGGAAGTGCCTCCTTATTACGCGGAAAATAATTATTCCTCCAACTGACAGCGGGGACCCACCGGACGGGCCACCAGTATTTTGCAAAAAAAATCGTTTCCCCCTGACTACTGGGACCCACCGGACGGGCCACCGTATTTCGTGAAAAAAATGTTCCCCCCGCTGTCAGCTCGGACCCACCGGAAGTGCCTCCTTATTACGCACAAAAAAAATGAATACTCCCCCGACTAGCTGGGACCCACCTTGGTGGGAGGCTGACTTGTGGGCCTACTAAGTTGACGGGGACGAAGGGCTTTGTCAACTTAGTCAATATGAACGATTCTAGCTCCAGTGACCGTACGATGTCCATCCAACGGCCGTACTGCTTCTTCAACCTCTGGTCTTCTTGCTCCAACCGCCCAAAGCAGCGTCGGTCGTGCCACATGCTCCTGCCTCCCGTGGCCGGTTGTGCTGCCGCAGAGGCCTCACCGCCCCCTACTATTCCCACCGCTGGCCAGGCCCTGCGGCGACGGCAGCCTCACACCGCAGCCGAACCAGTGAACCCTCGTACTCCTCTCCACGCGGGCTTCCACTGCCGCGTCTTCCCCGGCTCCGCGTAGTCCCCTTCCTAGGCCTCGTCGTCGTCCACCGCCGTGGTGCTCTCCGTGTGGCGTGGTCAACGTGGTCAAGGAACGACTTCCATCGGAAGAGTACTATATGTGGAGAGGCTGACGGCTGGGTCCACGGCCACAGCCCAGTTTTTTTTGTGATTTGCCAAGTAAGTCGCTTTGTCAAGCCTATTGGGCTGCAAATCTTTCAAGACGAGGAGAGCTTTCATTCGGCTGGCCGAGAAAATGGCCCATCAGTAATGAGAAATGGGCTGTACATTTTTAAAACACATCAAAACGGCAATTAGTTTCAAATATCTTTTTTTCATTTCAACATTTTAAATTACATTAATTTTTATGCGTGGAGAATTTGTTGGATTTTATATTGATATACATTTATTTTTAAAATCAGTTTGAATGTGAGTCAAAATTTCAGGATTAAAAACAGTTCGGACCGCACCAAAATATGCAAAATTTCGTATAATTTTTTAACCGTGGCCACAATATGGGCTGTAATGCTAACAAAAAGAATATGGGCTCCAAAAAAAAACCTTAAGAATTAGCAAATGGGCTGTAAATTATTAGAAATAATGGCAGATGGGTTGTATGTTGTTTTCCACAGATTTGAGGCTTTCCTAAAAAAAGTTTGACGCACAAGCACTGACTGTTGGATGTCCATCCAACGGCCGTCGTGCTTCTTCAATCTCTGCTCTTCCTGCTCCAGTCGCTCAAACAAGCGCCGGCGGGACTGCCTGCTCCCTCCTCCCCGCGGCCGGTTGTGCTGCCGCGCAGGCCTCACCGCCGCACCATACTCTCATCGCTGGCCTAGCCATCCCTCTACTCACCCACACCTACTGTTATTCTCCGGCGACGGCAGACGAACCAATAAACCCTCGTACAGTTGTACTCCCCTCCGCGTGGGATACAACTGCCGAGTCTTCCCTGCCTCCGTGTCGTCCCCTTCCTAGGTCTCGCCGTCGTCCACCGCCGTGGTGCTCTCGGCGCGGCGTGGTCAATGTGGTCAATGACCGACTTCCATCGGAAGAGTACTGTGCGTGGAGACGCTGACAGCTGGGTCCATGGCCGCGGCAAGGAAGTGTCTCCTTATTACGTGCAAAATAATTATTCCTCCACCTGACAGCGGGGACCCACCGGACGGGCCACCGTATTTCGCAAAAAAACGTTTCCCCCCTGACTGCTGGGACCCACCAGCTACACCTTCGCACGCAAGGAAGTGCGTCCGGGCAAAAAAAACAAAACGATTCGCCCCCCAGACTGCTGGGACCCACCAGCTACATCTTCGCACGCAAGAAAGTGCCTGACAGTCGGGACCCACCTGGTCGAAGCTGTCAGGACCCCGATTCTAAGTCACACCGATCTAGCCTGTAACACCTCATATCACAGTGCGGCCTCACGCACGGTACTCCCACGGGTGTCGCCTTACCATGGCCAGGGACCGTTTGCGCCTTTTGGCTCACGTATATGACAATGTCGCTAGCATCCATATGACAGAGAACCCGGGCCGACATGGCTAGTCGTGAACCCAAAGCGGCACTAACGTATGGGGACAGGCATACATGAATCAACATCGAACGTGTCGGTCAGCAGCGTGTGAATCCGGGCTGTAGCACTGGGCTAACAGGACTCCGGGAACCTGGGCTGTAGCAGGCTAGGCAGGACTCCGGATGTCACCGCGTGACATTTCCCCGAAGGGACAGACACAGGAACGATATGAAACACATGCCGGCCAGTCAAGTGTCCAGAGCAGTAGTGCTGGGCTAGCAGGACTCCGGTGAACCGGGCTATAGCGGACTACCATGGCTCAAGGAGGCACTAGACTACATTTCCCCATAAGAGAGGCTGCCAAGGATAAACAACTAGATTGTCGGATCCCACACATACCAAGCATTTCAATCATACACACAATATGCTCGATATGTGTAAATACAACATGGCATCACAACAAAACTCTACAACTCCAAGTACTTTATTTAAAGGGCTCCAGAGAGCCTTACATAACATGTTCATACAGATAGGGGTCACATGACCCGACACTCAAGTCATACAATCATACAAACACATGCGGAAGCAACTTGTCTGGGTACAGACACTAGAAAGAAAGAAGGCTTGACGAAGCCTGTCTATCTACGTAGGCCCTTCACAAGCCTAGATCACCACCTGGGTGGCAAGTCACTCGTCGTCGTCGAGTTCTACATAGAACCCATCGGAAGGGGCGGTGTTGTCGTCTGAAAACAGTAATTGAAGCAACATGAGTACAAAGGTACTCAGCAAGTCTTACAACAGATCCTACTATACATGTTCATTCTCAAGAAGGTAGTGGAGTTATTGCAGCAAGCCAGCTTTGACTCTTGGCTAAGCTATCCTACGAGACACCACTTGTAAAATAGTTTTCGCACACGAGTCCACTAATCACCATTTCAATACTCCACTGTGGATCCTCCCTCGTCATCCCACGAGAGAGCCATCTGCGGTACTCACACTTATCTTGAGGCTTTTAGTAGTATCCATTTACTTTTCTATGAACTGCATAAGCGACCAGGTAGTCCTTTACCGCGGACGCGGCTATTCGAATAGTTTTATACCCTGCAGGGGTGTACTTCGTCACACACGCTCTCACCACTTACCGTCGCTACATGACATGTACTCGGCAACCTTCAAGCCGAAGCCCAACGTGGGTGTTGGCCACAGCCTACCTAAACACTCAAGTCTCTAGTCCAGGTTTATCGCCTATTCAGGTTCCATCCGCAGGGAGTCCGGCAGAGGTTTCCACATACGGCCCCAAACGATGTGTGCAGGGTTCCCGGACACCAAACGGGCGACTCGGTACACCGTGCCACGAGCCTACCGCATCACAGCCCACCCCTTGGTCAGCGCTGTCCACGGCCTCCAGCTTACTACAAACACCAGAAACTACGTGCAACTCCTGACAGAGGACAAGGGTGATTAAGAAGCCGAGGGGGTCCATTGGTTTCGGGCCCAATGCGTGGTAGTAGCTGAATCTTAAGTCACGCATACAAATCTCAGTTCTTAGGGACGGTATCAATGAAACAACCCACCATGTACTCCTACATGGCCTCTCATCGATACCTTTACCAAAACGTGTTCAACACCTCACTCTCATTACCGACACACGCTTTCACTCTAGTTCATCACCCTGATGAGCCAGACCTGACACGACTCTAAGCGTAGCAAGCATAGCATTGTAGGAACACAACATGGCTCAATCAACTCCTACACATGCTAGTGGGTTTCATCTAGTTACTGTGGCAATGACAGGTCATGCAAAGGAAAGTGGGTTCAACTACCGCAACACACAGCAGTTTGAATCGTGTTGTCTTAATGCAGTAAATGAGAGCAGAAGCGAGAAGATGGGTTTGTATCGAAATGATCAACGGGTTGCTTGCCTGACGGAGTGGTGGTGGGATACTGCCCTTCAGTTGGATACTCGTGAATATCCTCGGAGGCAGAACCTACCACGAAGAACACATCGAAGCACAATCAACACCAAGCAAAGTGCAACAATATGATGCATGCATGAGACATGGCAAAATGGATGTATTGGGCTAATGCAACTAAAACCAGATGGGTTTGGACTATTTTGAATCAAAGATTCAAATTCCAAGTTCATAAATGGCCTTCATTAGTGCTTTATCTTGTTCTGCATTAAACAGCAGGTTAATTTGCTTAAACATGCATGAAACCAGTACAGATGGATAGAATGGATTTTTCTGATCATTTTTCATATATAAATCTTTTCATTCTGAGCTATAGATTATTTTCCATGATTTTTTGAAGTTTGTGATATTTTCTGGAATTTCTTGTATAAAAATAATTCCAGTAATCAAATTACTTATTGCGTCAGCAGTGTGTCATGATGACGTCAGCAAGTCAACTGGGCGGTCCAGGTCAAACCTGAACGGTGGGACCCGTCTGTCAGTGTCACAGGGCTAATCCTATTTTAGTTAACCTAAACTAGGAAATTAACAGGGGCTGGCCCCACATGTAATGACCCAGGGGAGGTCAAACCCCTCGTCAACGGGCCTAACGCGCCGGCGAGGTCAGCGGCGCTCCTGTGCCTCGGGTTTGCTCTACGGGGCACCGTTCGAGGCGCCGTTGGGCTCTACGGTTAGCTGACGCAACGGCGCGTCCGTTGGTGGCCGTGGTTGGGCCTGGGGTGGCCGGAGTCGACGGCGGCGAGCTCTTTTGCGGCCGCCGGAGTTCGGGTGCCGACGCAAACGACGACACGGTGCGTGGGAGGATCAATGGTTAGTCTCTACGGGTGCTTCAAGTGCTCACGAAGATGATAGACATATGCACTGGACCATTTGGTCACCGGAGCCTCGTCGGCGACGAGCTCGTGCGGCGGCGTGTGCGGTGCTGCTGGTTACGGTCGAAGCAAAAGGCGGCAGCAAGAATGAGAGGATGGGGAAGGGGCAGAAGCTCACAGCAAAGGCGATGAGCTAGGCGGCGCTGTCGGGGACGAACTGCTGCGGTGGTGACGGCGAAGGGGATCTCCGACGGTGGGCGGTGAAGGCGAGGTCGGAGCAGTGGATTCGGGGCAAGCGAGCGCTCGGGGCCCGACTTGCTCGAAGGAGAAGGCGACGGCGGAGCTGCTAGACACGGTCAGGTGACGCGGAGACGGCGGTGGCTACGGCTACGTCGGCGAGGTGGCAGCGGCTGCGTCGGCCATGGTGGAGAGAGGCGAGGGAGAGGCGATGGGGGCTAATGGAGGTGTCCAGGGGCTCGGGGGCGCGACGTGGAGGTCGTCCAGCTCGTCTACGGGCGAGGCGGCAAGCAGGTGGCGCCGTGGCGAGCTCGCGCACACCGGCGTCACCTCTCTGCCTGCTCTGGCGGGAGCAAGCAGCTGACTGGCCATGGGCCAGCACAGTGCTGGGCCGCCAGGTGGGCTGCCATGCAAGTTTCTCTCTCTGCTTTCTGTTTTCCTTTTTATTTGTTTCTGTTCTGTGTTTTGAAATAGTAGAAATACTATTCCATTTAGGAAAAACCTGAAAATATTCAGAGGCACATTTGAAAATATTCTCAACAGCCTAAAAATACCTTCAAGATTATTTGGGCATTTCAAAATATTTATAGGATTTAAATTGCCCAAATGCAAATACTTATGGCTTGGTGCAAAAATCCAGAATGGCCTCCAAAAATATGAAACCATTTTTGGCAGAGGTTTTAGCCAGGACCAAAGATGGTGAACATTTATGGAGGGCATTTCAGGTTCATTGAAAAGGTTTTTAGTAAACCCTAGTTGTGTTCACGGGGGGTGCTGGGGGTTTCTGGCATCCCCGTTTCAAGTTTCTGTGAAAAGTAGACATGATGCAACACTCTAATGCATGAACTAGCTAGGATGTGACAGAAGCGTACGTAGCGTTGTCATTCTGGTCGCGAACGTGTACGTACATATATACTGGTGGATGTAGAGGCGCGCACGTGTCGTAGTAGAGGCGCGCACGTAGCATGTACACGTACGTACAACGGCCAGGGTGCAAGAAAGAAAATACGGCCACGTATGTGTACATACGGGCGGGGTCTCGAACGCCTACTCGCGCATACGTACGGCGAGGGCTCGTTGACATGGCTGGGTCGAAACGGAGAAACAGCGTCGTCTCGTGTTCATGGGGAGGCAACAGAAGCGTCGTGTTCATGGGGAGGCAACGGAATGCGTCGTGTTCATCGGGAGCCACCGGAACGCGTGGGAGCCAACCGGCTGGGTCGGAACGGAATGCGTGGTCTTGTTCATCGGGGGGGCTTGGACGGAACAGGCGATGGAAACGAGGCCTGGCGTACCGCAGAACGGAGGAAACGGCCTTGCGTTCGACCGGCCACGTTCGAAACGGGATCCTGTTCATCGGGAGGGGTCTGGCATACCGCAAAACGGACGAAACAGACCTCCTACGGTCGAAACGAGGGTCCTGTTGATCGGGAGGGGTGTGGCGTACCACAAAACGGATGAAACGGACCTCCTACGGTTGAAATGGGGGTCCTGTTGATCGGGAGGGGTGTGGCGTACCGCAAAACGGACGAAATGGACCTCCTACGGTCGAAACGGGGGTCATGTTCATCGGGAGGGGTGTGGCGTACCGCAAAACGGGACTCCACGGGATACTGTTCATCTCCACCATCGACCTCCTCCAGCCTCCACGGGCTACCGTCGACCTCCTCCAGCCTCCACGGGCTCCTGTTCATCCAGCCTCCACCGCGCGCTACTCCACCGGCTACTATTCAACCACCCCTCCACGGGCACCCCTCCACCGTCTACTGTTCATCCAGCCCTCCACACCATGGGGTCCTGTTCAACCACCCCTCCATCGTCTACTGTTCATCCAGCCCTCCACACCATGGGGTCCTGTTCATCCAGAGGCAACGCCACCGCTCACTGTTCATCCAACCCCCCCCCCCCCCCCCCCCCCGCAATGCTCACTGTTCATCCAATCGATCGGCTTCAGTTAGCAGCAGTAGCGAAGGAATCGCTCGATCGGGTTCATTTAACAGCCATCGATCGATCGCTCGGGTTCAGTAACGCGTAGCCTGCAGTGCAATCGCTCGGGTTCAGTTAGAGCCCAACGCCTCGCTCGGGTTCAGTTAGAGTCAACGCCTCGCACACACGCGCGTACATGTATGAGAGAAACGCGCATCGCTCGGCCCTCGACCTCCCACCGTAACGGGGAACTCCCCGAAATTTTCCTCCCCCTCGCTTCTACCACGGTTTTTTCCGTCATGGACGGCCCAAAGAATGTCATGCAGCTGCGTCTTCGGCCCGCCCAGGACAAAAATCCCATTTTCTGTCATGATTTTTCGTCATAGAAGTAGGAGCCCACCACATCTATGATGATACCGGGTTTTGTCACAATTATCATCATAGAAGTGTCATATGTATGACAGAATTTTTTTTCGTTCGGCCCAAAATGTCACGGATGTGTCTTTTTTTTGTAGTGTAACCTAAGTATTACCAATTTTAATATAATGATAAGACACACTAATATTAAAAATAAGAAAAAAGAATCACTGAAAAATCTATTTTTAAAGTAAAGTTATTCACAAACTAGTGATACACACAAATTTCAAATAATTCAAATTTAAGCTATTCAAATTTGAAAACTACTAGAACTAACAGAAAGTTTGTAATTTTTTGTACCTAAAGCAAAAATATTCACAAAGAAACTCTAAATACAACAAAAGACAACTCACAAATAAATAAAAGAAAATAAATAAAGCAAAAAATAAAAAAATAAAATAAAAAGCCCACCTACTAGGCCACAACGGTGTGCATACGACTAGAAACCCAACCTGTAGTTGGGCCAGGATGCAGGCCCACAAGGCAGAGCAGCAGTTTAGGCCCAGAACCCTGCATTAGAGAGGAGCTCAAAGGAGCAGTCGCGGCTGCCCTTCGCTCGGCGAGGTGGGACTAAACTTTGTGCACCGCGGGGTTGCAGCGCACCACCTTTAGTACCGGTTCGTGGCACCAACCGGTACTAAAGGGGCGGTCTTTAATACCGGTTCGTGGCATCAACCCGGTACTAAAGGGGTCGCTTTCTGCCGTTTGGCCTGGCCAAATTTGACCTTTAGTACCGGTTGGTGGCTCCAACCGGTACTAAAGGTCCATCCTATAAAAGCAGCACTTCAAAAAAAATCAGTTTCATCTCCCACTTCTCCTCTCTCTGCTTCGACATCACCACCGCCCCGTAAGCCGCCCCCGTCCTGCACCATCCCCGTCGCCGCTCCCGCTGCGCGCCGTCGACGTCCCCGTCACCGCCGCCCCCGTCCCCATCGACGCCCGGCCCGTCGTCGCCGCCGCCCCGTCGCCGCGCCGGTCGATCGCCGCCCCCCGTCACCGCCTTGGTCACCCCGCGCTGTAAGCCCCCTGCACGCGCCATGGCCGCGCCCCGATCGAGCCCCCGCTCGTACGCACACACACGTACATGCGCGCGCGCACACACACACACATTTTTTTACTTATTTTCTATTTTCTGTTTTTTAGATTAATGTCAAATTGTTAATGTCAAAGTTTTAGCAAGCTAAATGAATTAAATTAATGCATGTCAAATTGTTAATTAGATGTTCGAATTAGATGAATTAGCTAGATAAGAATGTTAGATTAATGTCAAATGTTAGATGGATTAGATAGAAATGTTAGATATTAATGTCAAATGTTAGATGAATTAGCTAGATATTAATGTTAATTAGATGAGTTAGTTTTTTATACTTTTAGTTATATATAGATGAATCAGATATATTAATGTTAGATGAATTAGTAAGTGCTTAGTTAAATTAGTAAGAAAATTAATAAGTGCTTAGTTGAATTAGTAAGTGCTTAGTTGAATTAGTAAGAAAATTAATTATTTTTATTTGTAGTAAGTGCTTAGTTGAACTAGTTGAATTAATAGAATTAGTTTATTTTTAGTAAGAAAAATTTAGGTATATGAGATTTGATGATCTAATTAAAATTTTACTATAGAACTAGTTTATTTTAAGTAAGAAAATTGATAGAACTAGTTTATTTTTAGTAAGTGCTTAGTTGAATTAGTTGAATTAATAGAACTAGTAAGTGTTTATCAATTAATGTTTCAACTATGAACATAGGAAATGTCTGACGACGAAAAGGATTTCGGTATGTGCGAATACTGCGAAGACAAGCGCGGCCTGTGCGACAAAAATTTCCTAGTTGATGGTAGGCGCTGCAGCATCAAGTAGAATGAGACCTTCGAAGTGGATACAGTAAGTCACAGCGACAAGTCTTTTTCGTAATTAAGCATGACTTATATGCTTCATTTGCTTCAACTTATAATTTTAATTTTTTACTATTCTACTAGCGTATCCCCTGCCATGCAAGAATTTTTGTCTTGGATAAGATTGGTTTCAGTCCTATGAAAACTATGGAGGTAAAGAGAGTTTACTTGAAGACCGAGCATGGTTATACTTTCGACACAAAATTATACAATGCAGACACCTACACCTATTTTGAATGCAAAACTTGGAGAGCATTATGCAAGGCTTATGCATTTGAGCCTGGTATGGTTATCACCTTTGATATTCGTCCGGAAGATGATATTGAAGGTAATATCGACATCTGGATCGATGTGAAGACGCCTCCAGTTCTACCATTATGTGAGTTTCTCAACCATATTTATGTCTTCGATATTGTTTATTCAAAAATAGTTGACAACTAATTTCTATTGACATCTTATTTCCATTCAAGCAAACATGTCTGGTGCTTGGTAGACATGACCGTCCATGATACGTCTCCAACATATCTATAATTTTTGATTGCTCCATTCTATTATATATTCTGTTTTGGATGTTTAATGAGCTTTATTATACACTTTTATATTATTTTTGGGACTAACCTATTAACCCAAGGCCCAATGCAAATTGATGTTTTTTTTGCCTATTTCAGTGTTTCGCAGAAAAGGAATATCACATCATGATCATCTCATACAATAATGTATATCACATCATGTATTGACCATACACTACAAAAAAATACACTTCCGTGATGATACGTGTTTGTCACAGTAGGTCGCGTTTTCTGTCATGCATGTACATCCATGACAAATTTATGACGGAATCAAGATAGCCATACCTGTGCTGTCGTAGAAGTGTTCCATGACATTGCCAAAATTATCATCACGGAAGTGTCCACTTCCATGACGATAAATCGTGCGTCACAGAAGTGCTTTCGTCAAGGGTGACCGACACGTGGCATCCACCGTAACTGAACGCCATTAAGCTATCGGGTCGGATTTTGGATCCGATAAACCGTTAACAGCCACAACCAATGCCGATTTTCCACGTGTAAAATTCTCATTGGCTGATGGATCCACGCGTCAGCTCCGCGTTGGCACAGGTGTCACTCATCCAACGGTCGAGATGGGCCTACGATATGTTGACACGTGGATCGGCCCAAGCCCACAAAGTTTAAATGGGCCGGCCCAACTGAAGGCCCATAAGATTTAGCGGACCATAATGGGCCGAGCCAGCTAAAGGCCCACAAAATTTAGTGGACCATAATGGGCCGGCCCAGCTAAAGGCCCACACGATTTTGCAGACCATAATGGGCCGGCCCAGCTAAAGGCCCACAAGATTTTGCGGACCACAATGGGCCGGCCCAGCTAAAGGCCCACAAGATTCTGCAGACCATAATGGGTCGGCCCAGCTAAAGGCCCAACATTCTCTGTCAAATCGGCCCGTCAACGGCCTGTCCTAAAGTTGTCATCAACGCGGCCCATGGTCACTTCTGGCCTGTTAACAGTCCGCTAAGTAATTGGGCCGAATTACGGCCCGGTGTATTTCCGGCCTGTTAAAGGTCCGGCTTCATTTGGGCCCATTACAGGCCATCAAAACTTTCGGCCCATAGACGACCGTGAAGGATTTGGGTCATATTCGGCCATGTCTGACATTTGGCCTGTTAGAGGCCCACTATAGCTTTGGGCCACTTTCGGCATGTTGTCATTTTCGGCCTGTTAACTCCGGACGTAAACCATGGGCCATATGTGGCCCAACGTCATATCGGGCCCATTAACGGCCCATATAAAAATGACGATAATCTAGCCCGACCGAAGTTCCGGCCTGTTAAAGGCCCGTGTATTAGGTCGGCGCATTTACGGCCCGTCCGAATTTCGGCCTGTCAAAGATCCGCATCGTAAATGGGCCACCATTTCGGCCTGCTAAGTCCAGTGGGTTATTTGGCACAATCAGGGCCCAATCTCACTTTCGGTCTATTAAAGGCCCATGTTTTTTATGGGCTCGAGATATTTACACCTGTAAACGGCCTATTTTTACTGAGGGCCCAAATTATGTTTAGGCATGTTAAAGGCCCACCATGGGCACAGGCCTACCAGAAAAATATGAAAGCTTATGCTGATTTAGGCCCAGATATTACATGCCAATTTCGGCCCGTAATCGTTTTTAGCCCAATTGGAATGGGCCCGACGAATGTTGGCATGTTGGGCTCCTACGAAGCTTTCGGCCGAATACATTACTAAGATAAACCTACACTATACAAAAATAGCGTCGTAATTACTGCAGCCTAAGGCAGCATCATAAATGTTGTATCACAACAAAATAAATTCCAACCATACAACAAAAGGCCTGTTGGCATAAAGTTTACAGTCCTTCCAGAAAAAAGCACCATCAAATGTATAGAAGCACACATCATTTGACCTAAGTGCTAATGTTTCAGGCTATAGAATCTGATGGAGCAGCACGATCTCCACCTTTTTCCGCCATTGCTCTTGAACAACGAAGCGCATGTCTGATAGTCTGGTTTCAAAACCATTCATATCTTGACGACATTTCTCAACCACTATTCTTGTTTCCGAAACAACGTCCATTAGGGATTGGACTTGTGTCTGGAGCACAGATATATCACTCTGTCTAGCAGGAAGATTTTGTTCAATAGGCGATTTGGACGAGGTTACCTTGACAACCAACCCAGAATTACGCAGGAAGGTGCTTTTTGCACTGTTAGTGGAGAGATACTGACGCACTACAGCAAGAGGTGACATTGTGCCTGTAGTAGCCTCGTCACCTTCAGGGGGTTGCGGCTGTTCAATCATTTGTTCCATAGCTTCCTGAAAGTTTGAACTTGTAGATTAGTGTACTAGATAAGTTACTAATGAGATAAAAACAAACAAAGTAGGTTAAACTTTTATACATAACTTATTTTGGTGAACTACTGTAATACATTAGCATGTATTGTAGCGCCAACTACATAATAAAATCACTTTCGGAACATATGTCCATGTAGCATGCCTACTGTATTTCTATTTCCTCACATTCGTTGACATCTAAGGATAAAGAGACATGGTTTAAAGTAGGATGAACATAGTATGACATCATTCATATCATGGGCAAACAGATATAAAACAAACAGGCTATTTTATCATTGTGTGCGCACGTGAACATAACAACTAGATTACAGATCAAGACCAAAAGAATATCCTTCATCTCTTTTAAACCATGTAAGGTGAAATGATACGTTAAGACAACTATGAATAAAAGTGAACAGAGTAACTGACATTGGCTGCAAACCAAGTAGTTAAATGAACACATCACAGTACCTATCAGTTCAAGGCAGGAGGAGTAAGGACTTACAAAAGCGGCTTGAACTGGTGTGCTCATGCCCTTCGTCTTGCTGGTGTGGCAATCCTTGAAGATTTGCACTGCATTCGGTTCAGGTTCTTTTTGGTCCGCACGGGATTTCCTCTGTATTTGGAACAAGTCAATATAGATACGATAATATGGCACAAAAAAAGAAGGAAGTAGAAGCTATTTACAAGAGCCTCGCAGTGTGCAATATAGCTATGAGATCCTGTTGTCTGTTGGAATTTCACTTTAGAACGGTTGGCTTTGTTCTTCAAACAGTTAGCCTAGAAGAAGATACACTTGTAAGGCACATACATAAATACAAGTTCAATATGTGGTCTGATCAAATACATATAGCCTACCTGATACTTTGGATCAGACCAGTGTTTAACGAGGGTTGTCCAGTCTTCATCTGTAATATATTCCACTAGAGATGTTTGGGCGATTTCATTGTTAGCCTTGCCTTCAAAGTGAGATTTTCTAAGGTGGTACCGATACTGTCGCAGAGTAGACTGAAAAACATGAGTGCATGCTTGTTTAGTTGCATCATCTTTCGGATCCAACTTGAACCTCATCTGTTGAAAAAAGAATGTGAGTCCTAGAAAGTATGGGACAAAGCAAGACAATATTACTAATTGCGATGAATAACATTACTTACGGATAAATGGTCAAGGAAGGTGTTAAACTGGGTATTGTCTTTCTCATTCCTGTACTGGATCCATGTTGGGAGGATACGTGCATGACACCTAACGGCAACGGCTGCCTCTGATACTAACTTGGCTGACTCTGTAGCATCATGTGGCCTTTTTAAACCTGCCTCAAAATGGATCTCCATTCTTCCTCCTTTAGATTTTGTTAATCTGTCAAGCATTATCCCTGATGTCTATTTCCACTTGCGCCATGGTGCTAGTTCAACAACGAATATGGAAATTGTTAGTGTACATCAAACTGTGAGAGTACATATAAAGGAGCATGCAACTACAACTTGACTCGGTCAGGTAACGTCTTGGTGTTGATGCTCATGAGGTTCATCTGATCTTGCCAAGTCCTGTGGTGTCAGCAGTGCTTCGGAAGTAGTGTTAGGTGTGAAGGCAGCTTGGGAACTGGCCAGTTCCGGAGCAAACGAACGAGTAACTGGTTGAGATGCTGGTACAGTTGAAGCGGATGCTGCAGCTGGTGGAGCAGGTGATACTGTGTTTGTAGATTTAGCCGGTGGACTTGGACCTTCTACTGCACTATAAGTACCAGCAGAATCTCGACGGCAGAACCTTTTCCGTTTCACCCGACGAGTAACAGCACTCCCTACTATATTATTTTCCTTGCTCTTTTTTGACTTTGCCTTGTCAAGCTGTACCCACAACACAAAAGAATAAAATCACTCTTCAGAACTCATTGATGCATGATACAGTCAAGCAATACTTTGATGTAAGACAACTGTATGAGGATGGAATATGTAAGAAAAATAGGACGGCATGACATATTCACAGCTACGATGTGCAAACTAAGCAGAAGGATTTTCAAGAAAATAGAAGTAATGCAAGCTAGACACCATATGAAAGATGCAACCAATATTACTCTGCCAAGTTAAAAGTGTCTAGTCATAAGTGGCAATTCGAAAAATTAGAAGCAGTACAACGTAGAAATCAATGCAAGATGCAACCACTATCAAACTGCCATGTTAAAAGCGTCCAATCATGAGTGACTGATGCGGGATACACAACAGCAGTACTTTGATGTAAGAACATGGTATGATAGATAGATGCAGTGTATTCTAGACACAGAAAGCCATGTCATATGCACATGTATAACGTATAAACTCAGCAGGTGCAATTTAATCAAAATAGAAGAAATATAGGCTAGACAACATATGCAACATGAAACCAATTATCACATTGTCAACTTAGAGCAAGCACCTGCGATGGTGGAGTACGGGAGATGAACTCATTATGTAGACTTGGGACTTCAACTTCATTAGCAGTAGCAGTGGCAAATCTAGAGAGTCTCTGTTTGCGTCGGTGCGGAGGACCACCAACATCCCCTAACTTACTCTTTTCCTTCCTATTTTCTAATATTGCCTTATGAAGTCAAAACCACAAGAAGATGAATAAAATTAGCTCTGCATAACTGGTTGATGCATGATACAGACGAACACTACTTTGATGTAAGGCAAGCGTGGGATAGGATGATGGAATATATACAAAAAAAGACATCGTTTCATATTCACACATACGATAGGAGGACGGAATATGTATAAAAAACAGTAAGCGGAAGGCATTTCAACAAAATTAGAAGAAATGAAAGCTTGGCACCATATGAACATGCAACCAATATCACTCTATCAGGTAAAAAGTGTCTCGTCGTAAGTGCCATTTCAAGAAATTAGAAGCAGTACAAGCTAGAAGACAATGCAAGATGCAACCTACATCATAGTCCCAAGTTAAATGTGTCTTATGGGTAAGTGATCGTTGCAGGTATAAGTTGTAAGCTACGCAGATGCAATTCAACATAATCAGAAGCAATACAAACTAGACATCATACAGAAAACGCAACCACGTATAACAGTTCCAAGTAAGAGCAAGCACATGTGATGGTGGAGTAGGGGAGATGTGCTCATCATGTACACGTATGTTCTAGAAACAGGAACACGTGTCATATTCACAGGCATTATGTGTAAAGTAAGCAGATGCAATTCAAGTTAGAAGCAATACAAGCTAGACATCATACGCAATATGCAACCACATATAATAGTGTCAAGTTAGAGCAAGCACCTGTGATGGTGGAGTAGGGGAGATGTGCTCATCATCTACACAGCTACGTTGACTGTCCAGCCTTGTGTTGTCTTGCGAATCTTGTTGGGAGGATGGCGGAGTAGAATCTGTAGAGACCCCCTGTTTGAGTTGCTCCGAAGGACCACCATCATCCACTGCCGGACTAATTTCCTTCAGTTGTAATCATTTTGCATTGTGAAGTCAAACCGATAAGAAAAAGGAATAAAATTCGCTCTTCAGAACTCATTCATGCATGATACTGACGAACACTACTCGGATGAAAGGAAAACACATGATGCGAGGATGGAATATGTATGAAAAACAGGATGGTGTGACATATTCACACCTATGATGTGGTAACTAAGCAGAAGGCATTTCAACAAATTAGAAGCACTGCAAGCTAGACACCATATGAAAGATGCAACCAATATCACTCTGCCAAGTTCAAACAGTATGGCGTTTCAACAAATTAGAAGCAGTACATGCTAGAAATCATATGCAAGACACAACCAATATCACAGTGGCGACTTAAAGGTGCCTTATCATAAGTGACTAATGCGGGATATGCAAGAATAGTAGTCTAATGTAGAAACAGGAACACATGTCATATTCACAGGCATTATGTGTGAAGTAAGCAGATGCAATTCAACAAAGTTAGAAGCAATACAAGCTAGACATCATACGCAACATGCAACCACATATAATAGTGCCAAGTTAGAGCAAGCACCTGTGATGGTGGAGTAGGGGAGATGTGCTCATCATCTACACAGCTACGTTGACTGTCTAGCCTTGCGTTGTCTTGCGAATCTTGTTGGGAGGATGGCGGAGTAGAATCTGTAGAGAACCTTCGTTTCAGTTGCTCAGAAGGACCACCATCATCCAATGCCTTGCCAATTTCCTTTAGCTTTATTGATTTTGCATATGCAACATGCAACCACATATCACACAGCCAAGTAAGAGCAAGCACCTGCGATGGTGGTGTGGGGGAATTGCGGTGATCAACTAGAGAGCTGCGTTGACTATCTTCATTTAGCCTTACTTTTTCTTGAGAATCATGTGGGGAGGATGACACTGCACTCTTTAAACGAGTAGGGCGTCTCACAGTAACCCACTCGGGTGACTGTCTCATCATAAGTGATTGACGAGGGATACAAAAGAGCATTAGTTTGATGTACGAACATGGTTAATAGACATATGTAGTATGTATCAAAAACAGGAAGGCATGTCATTATCAAAGGTATAATGTGTAAAGTAAGCAGATGCAATTTAACCAAATTGGAAGCAATACAAGCTAGACACCATATGCAACATGCAACCACATTTGACAACGCGAAGTTAAAGCAAGCACCTGGGATGGTTGTGTGTGGCAATTGAGATCATCAACTTTAGAGCTACGTTTATTGTCGCCAACTGATGACACTGCACCCATTAGAGCGCTGAAACGCTTAGTTCTTATCTTCGAATTACACTTGAGCGACTTCTGTCTTTTCTTTTCTGCATTCATCAACACTGCGTCAGAGTCTGAAATACCCATGCATAAAAAAATAATAGTCTGAGTATGGGTGAAGTGTGTGCACAATTAGTACAGTGTAAAGGTAGCAGATAGCAGGTCGGTGAGAAATAAATGACGAGAGACATATGATAGCTCTACAACATGCATGGCACACTAAATTACTACATGATTCTATGAAAATAACAGTCGACTGAAAGCAAATAGGTCAGTCCATTTTTTCTGCACCGTCCGATGTACAAAGAACGGGCAGATCGCCTTCATCTACCTCCAGCCAGTCAGTGTTGACGATCCTCCTCGAAACGCCAGCGACCACCGGCCCAATATTCCTCCCCTGCCTGCGCCCTCCCCTCGACCTCACTGCACCGCCCCCCCCCCCCTCGGCCATCCATTCAAGCCCCGCCGACCTCCAGATAGGGCGCAAGCAGCTCCTGCGCCCCACACCCCTATGATAGACACCGATGCGCCGCTTCCCCGGGGAACAAGCGGACTAGGTGCTCCGCACGCCTAAGCGGGTGCTGCTTCTTTTAATTGCGGTTCGACTGACCCTGAATTGAAATCCAGGCGGGCTACTGACCTCTAGCAAAGGTGAAATAGTAAAAGGGAGGAAACCTTGTGCATTTAGTATCACGAAGAAGATGCAGTAAGAAGCGCTCAACTAGTTTCTTTCGTGGGATGAATACGGTGTGAGCGGAGACGTAAGATTTGCACGAATAAGGGAAGAGGAGTACCTCTTTCTGCTGGCAGTGTTGTGTCCTCCTTCTGTTTTTCCGACGATCTTCTTGTTGTTCGCCGGAAACCAGAAGTTGTGGAGGACGGTGCAGCCTTGGACGAACCCATGGCCAAGTTGTTGAGTGTGGTGCGGTGGCCGTCTGTCGGCGGCGGGGAAGCAGATCCGAGGCGGCGAACGACGGCGTAGCGGGAACAGCTCCGATGCGGTGGACGGTTGCGACAGTGGAGCCGCAGCAGTGAGGCGCAGGACGGCGTGGTCGGAGTGGTTCTGGTACGGCGCACGTCAGCGTCGGCGTCGTGGAGGCAGCTCTACCTCAGCTTCAGCTGCTAAGTCCTTGAGGGCGTTGCGGTTGCGGTTGCGTTGGACGACGACGTCGGGGTACCGGCTCCGGCGTGATGGAGGAGGGCGGCGGTGGATTGGCCTCTATGGGGTGGAGGACGGAGGAGGCTGGGGTTTCGCGGCTGGTGGAGAGGGCATTTTCGCGCCCACGGAGTATGAATGGGGAAACGGAGGGAGGCGGGGAACTAAGGGGGAATAATGTTTCGGTTTGAGACGCGCTTGTTTGAAATTTGGGGAAAGTTACAAACTTTGCCCCCATCTAAAATTTCGGACATATTGCGGGTTGGGGGTAGGACAGTCATGTCAGGTGTCCCAAATGTGGGCGAGATAGATTTCGACCGAGCGCATGGGTAGGCGCCCACGGCGTATGAATGCTTCTCGGAGGCGGTTGAGACTGGCATCTTGGTGAAGTTACAAACCTACCCCGGTTTAGACCTTTGGACATCGGGCCGATAGGCTACACGGGCCAGAGTCAGGACAGTAATTTCCTACCACCAAAACATTAGTCTCGCGCGGTTTCGGGTGACCAGAGGCCTATTTGGCGCTTCGTTCAATATTTGGGAGCAGAAGCATTAATGTTTTCGGTTCTCTTGAATTGAACTTTCAGGATTTGTCAAACTTCACAAATCTTTACTCTTGAAAAATCCTAAATCAACGATTATTTTGGAATGGAGGGGGTACATTTGAATATACATTGTACACGAGTATATATTAAAAAATATGCAACTTACCTCAGTTCATGCATGGTTCCAGATATAATCTCCTTGGTTGCAAAAAAAAGAAGTTAGATATGCGTATGAATATATATAGCATGTTCAAACTCACAACAAAGATTGATGCCCCCTTTTACATCTAATTTACAAATGCCATTATCTCGGGTTCAAATAGATGAATGCACTTCCTATGAATTCGAATCTTCGAAACCCCCTTTATGTTGAATTCGACATGTATTCTATTTTGTAGCTAGCAATTTGGAATGTATCCATGCAAGTGACAAATGTATAAAGTGCTTCACACTAACAACATGGAGTGCACTAATTAATGTTTATATAGGAATTGCAAAAGCATCCATTGCCTGTATTTCAATCCGCTCTCACTCTATGGATCGATAATATGAAATAAACACATGCACATGCTAGAATTCAATAGAGTATGGGTGTCTGATAGACCGATTTTCGTCCATACACAATTTGCAAAATTCATGATCTCATCCAAAAATAATAATGCCATTTATATTTTAATTTAATGCGTAGAACCGCCTTTTACACGTAGATGCACTATGCCTCGCCCCGTTCTCACAAACGCGATATATCTCTCTATCTAACGCATAAGTGCACACACTTTATATGCATCAGAATTTCTCTTTCACACATGCTCACAATCTCTCTCAGGGTGTCGGGGTGTCTCACGCACATGCTCTCTCTGTTTCTCTCTCTCTTTCTGAGTACTATGTACCACTCTTTTCACTAATCTCAGTTGGAAAACACTACTTCTCTCACATGCATATATACACATGCACGGTCTCTACTAGCCCTCTATACGCACATATATGTGCCTACGTGTCTCCCGCCCGCACATTATCTTTAGGCCTCTCTCGCACACATTGCCCTCCCCCCGACACACCTCTCTCTTAGTAGTTGGCAGATATGATTTCATCATATCATTCGGTAGGATATCCCTGGCTGTTAGGCTGGATGGTAATACGAGGCAAAGTTTTACCCTAGTTTGGATCGGACCCTTGCAGTTGAAGAAAGAGCCTACTCCTGGTACTGTATATTAGTGATAGGGGTGTGTACAAAGTACACGTGAATACCAGGCATTGTGCGTGTGTGCATACTATCAACGAACTAGCCCCCAAGCTTGTATAACATACTAAGGGCCTAGGGTTACAAATCATATATAGTCGGCTTATCACCAGTGGGGATAGAGTCCTCCGCGACTCTGGTAGCTTCGTGTTTTACGCCGAGTCCTCCACATGGGTCTTCGTATAACACGTCTCGGTCCAACCTATATGTGGCGCGGGATGGAACCGACCCATGAGTCTTCATGTTGACCCACCACAACTAGAAATGATGTGCCCACCACACCACACACGCAATCGGCCACTAAGAAAATAAGCATATACAATAGTACAACGGGATCTAGCTCACGATACATCTCCATATTTTGTTGATGACACTGACGGACTTTGCACTTGATGCGTGCTCCGTATTTTGTTGACGACACTTATGGTCATTGTATTTGAAGCGAAAGCACTATATGGTCACTGGACTTTAGAATAAGCTCATCACGGTCACCACATACATTTTGTCGTGCTAACCAACATGTGGTTGGATAGTTAGAGGACAATGGTTCCTCGAGCCCACCAAGGTTAAAGTCCCGGTGCTCGCATTTATCTTGTGTTAATTTCAGTATTTTCCGGCGATGTACGTTCAGTGGGAGGAGACGTTCCACTCGACTACGAGGCACCTATGGTGACTTCGTAAAATCTCAAGATCATATATGTTGGCCCACTCTCTCTAAGGTGCTCATAGGGGTAGGGTTCGCGTGTGTGCGCTTATAGCGGTGAGTGCTTGCGCGTATATATGAGCCCTTGCGTCTGTACCGTGTTAAACAAATACATATCATTATTATACGGTCACTGGCTCACCCATACAACTCCGTATTTTGTTGATGACACAATCAATTGACCAGTCAAACGTTCCACGCGGCGCAACTTGTGTTGCACCATCGGGGCGCGTAACCGTGGGGCCCACTTGTCAGCCCGTATATGAAAGAAAGAAATGGTAGTTTGAGTCTGTACTGTGTTAATAAAATAGGAGTACATTTTAGGGTGATCATACGGTCACTGGCTCACCATACAGCTCCGTAATTTGTTGATAACACGATCAATTGACCAGTCAAACGGTCCACATTCAGCAGCGCACATTACCATAGGGCCCACACGTTAGCGCATATATGAAGGACAGAAATGGTAATAAATTAGTGGTCGGTGGGTATTCGAAGTCGTGAGACCTCTGGTTGGGGGGCGTTCATTAGGCGGTGGGGTGGGGATCCCCGGAGAAAAAGCTCGGCGGGGGAGGGGGGCTAGAGGGATGGCCGGTGCGGCGGCGGACCGGCGGTGAGGAGTGGTTTCGGGGAGGGCGGGCCGGCCGCGGGCGGCGGGGGCTGGCGGTTCGGCCGGTGGTGGCTGGCGGCTCAGGGGGGGTCGAGTTTGATGATAAACTGGAGGCCCTTGATTTTGTATCCAACGGCTGGAAAATCTAATGAGCAGAGATGAAAAAGTCAGTCGACTGACGTGTAGCCTCACCCCGCACGTACACATGCACGCACGCAAGACACGCACGCATGTAGGCGTGCAACACTGACACGTACACATGCACGCATGCTGGCGTGCAACACTGACACGTACACATGCACTCACGAACACACGCACGTACGCACCCATGCATGCAACACTGAAACGTACCCTTGCACGCACGCAACACTCGCACGCCTGCATGCACACAGCACACGACGCAAGACACACGCTTAACCTATACGTGCATGCACCCTTTGTTAAGGACATGGATTGTTACGGGTATTAATCAATCTTATCTGTGATAAGCAGAACATTGATGTTTGTAGCGGTCTTTATGAATCACAACATATCGAACGGGCTATCAACATAGTAGGCTTATCTACATGAAAAAGATGACGTCACACTCAATGAACAATCAACGGTTTATGAAATGCCCGCTTCTGACCGCCCTGGCCCACCAAAGGTTCCTCTGTTGTGCGCTGCCTGCGTTGGGTCACTGACATGCAGGCCATCCACCCAAAGAGCCCACACGTCAGTGGAAGAACGGCGCGGTGTCCTAGGTCAGAGTCGAGGGCGCAACTCGCGGCACGCCCGGCTGAACACGCCTCCGTGCCGCATTCAAACGCCTCCATGAAACCCGCCCGTGTGGAAGCCGAGAAACCCACTCTGGACACGTCCGTTCATGACCGGGCCGGCGTTAAACGCAACGCAGGCCAAGCTCCTCCCGTCCGCAGTCTATTTAATCTCCTATTCAAACGAGGCCAAACGCCGGCCAAGAATCGCACACCTCCGCCGCTCCCCTATCTCCTCCACCATTTTGTCCACTCTTACAATGGCTTAAGAAGAGTAGTTATTCCGCATCCAAGCCGGCTGGGTAGCCCGCCGGATACAAGCTATGCAGCTCGCTAATCCACCTCCCTCCCCTCGCCCGACGGAGCCAGTTGCCGCCCCAAGCCGGCGCGCGGTTCAGCAACTCGCCGCTCCAGGCCAGCTCGACGAGGAGCGGCGCACGGGCGTCGTTGCTGCCGTCCACGCCGCCGCCTCGTACCGCGTCTCCCGTTTCTGTGGCCGAGACTCCCATGCCGGCAGCCGCGCCAAGCAAGAAGTGACGGAAGCCAGGTGCGCAGAGAGCGACGAGTCGGTGGCCAGCGCCTCCGCGTCCGCCGCCATCATCGAGGAGAAGTAGAACACGGGAGGCCGCCGCCGCTTGGGTCCCATGAAGGCCACCGCGGAGGCGACACCGGCGTACACAGCAGATGTCTTGCCGGATCCTTTTTTGCGAGGACCTTCGTCGACCCCGCATGGGCTCCACGGAAGAGGGGAATGTTAGGATGAACTCGAGCCGGTGCCGGCCATGGCGAAGTAGTGGCCGGTGATGAACTCGAACCGGTGCCGGCCACCATCATCTTCGGCACCAGCCAATGATATCAGTTGGGCAGTGGGGAAGCGAGCCCTCCTTTGCACTGAAGCATATACCTCCGGGGCTCCCGGCAGTCCGGTGATCGTGCTGCCGGCATGAGGAACAAAAATCGATCGGCGGACGACCATTTGGGCCAGGTATTATATGCCTGTGCTGTCCAGAACTAGCACTGCGTAGTTCATTTGAATGTAATGAAATCCGTCATGTTTGTATGAAAATCTGGTATTTTATATGATTTCCGCCATTATTTATATGAAATATTAGTTTGTCTACATGTTTGCGTGAATTTCGTCCGGTAGGTTGAGTTGCTGTCATAATGTGTGCGGCTATGGTTAGATGGCGTAATTTGCGGGTCGCCGGTCAGTCTGCGGGCGGCTCGGGCGGCGTTGTGGGACAAAAAAACACAGCTCGTGCGAGCTCGTCTCCAACGTGCGCGCTGGAGGATGCATGACAGCATGAGCACCCGAGCCATTCCTCGTTCATCGGTGGCAAAGGCACCGGTGGACAAAAGGGTCGCCAATTTTTGGCTACCCCGGGCAAGATCCAAACAGCCCCTCCCAACAGATTCAAATCCCTCGTTCGCCGTGGAATTTTGCCATGTGTTGTTTTCATGGACTAGCAAGATGCCTGTGCATTGCACGGAACATCAAGATGCATTTTTTACAAACTCCCGCATGCATGCAAGGGATAATTAATGTCCTCCTTTGCTAGTACCACGAGGCAAACACCATTAATATTGCATCGATTAGTGTTAGTGGCCTTGTATATCTGCAAATTGTAATTTTGATAGTGGCCCCTTGTATATAAAAATGGAGGGAGAAAGATGAGAGATAAGGTGAGGAGGATTGGGGCGTGGTGGTGACTGGTGGTCGGACTGGGCGGAGGCATGGGGATGGACGGCGCATTATGTCTAGGTTTGTATCTCTCTCACACACACCCACGTAGGTGGGGGACGTGCA
Organism: Aegilops tauschii subsp. strangulata; assembly: GCF_002575655.3. Taxonomy (NCBI): domain Eukaryota; kingdom Viridiplantae; phylum Streptophyta; class Magnoliopsida; order Poales; family Poaceae; genus Aegilops; species Aegilops tauschii. Next base: position 484,879,068 of record NC_053036.3, read on the forward strand.
CGAAGAGTAGAGGTGCACGCACGGCGCACGTACTCCCGTCTCTTTCCCAACCACACCCGCGCCGGTACACGGTGGAGCTCATTTCTGTACGAAAAAGGCAGCCCACGTGGTAATTTGGCACGTGTACTGGTTATCCACTTGGTGGGGGTAGGATCGTCTACCACGGGTGAACAAACAAATTGCGACTTGACGCGTTATGTTAAATTAAAAAAAGAGGCAAACCATGTGGGGCCTACCTTAGAGGCAAGGGTCTATACACTGGAGTACTTTTGATGTGTCCCGTCAACTCGCAGAACGAGGATAAGCTTGCTTAGTACGCAGTCTCCCCCGCCCACGGGCGTGGTGGCTCGCAGGATGAGGTGAAGCTTGCTTACGAGTAGTAGTACTACTACTACTACTGTACGCCTTTACGCCCGCTCCCTCGCCCACGCGCGCGGTGGCTCGCAGCACGAGGAGAAAATTTTACTACTCCCTCCATTTACTCCTCGTCCCTACTACGTACTTTGGTTAGTACTCCCTCCATTTACTTATACAAGGCCACTATAAAAAAATACATTTTCCATCTATACAAGGCTACAAATAGTAATCGAGACAAAAGTTACTACTCCCTCCTTTTCAGTTTATGGCTCAATTTCAAAATCTCTCCAACCAAGGTAGACGGTGAGTGGTCGAATTAATTTCGTAGTTTGCACAAGTAATTAGTACGCTCGTTTTTCTCAAGAAGTTATGTTTACCGAGGCATTAATTTGAACGAATGCATGAATGACCACTAAATTTCCATGAACTTGTACATGCATTGGTTAGTTTCCTCTTGACACTGCTTGCGTCGGGTGATCTAACGCACCTCGAAATCCAACATGTAATGGTACTACTACTAGTATAGTAGAATTGAGACTTATCAAACGGAAAAACGAATGTTTTTTAGATGAGCCCTATAAACCCTAGTGGGTACGTACTCCGTAAAAACAGATTTTTCCAAAACTAAGTCGCTCCCTTTCATGAATTCTGTAGTATACTCCTCCGTCGACGCTCCCTTTCATGAATTCTGTACTTCCTGTGGCCGACATGTGGGACATATAGCAACCGGGTCGACGTGTCAAGAACCAAATAACAGTGCAGAACAGTAGGGGGACGCACCCCACTCGTACGGGCCCAGTAGTAGTAATGAGCAATGAGACGTCAAATCACAATGCCACACCTTCCCAGACGGACGAAGCAACCATTATTTCACACTTCGGTTCGCCATCATCTCAAACCACGTAGTATTGCTTCTGCCTCAAGAGGGACACGCGCATCGCCTTGGTACATCATGACACGTGGGACCGCATGACAGGCCATGCCCCCCCCCCCCCCCCGCCGATCGCTCGGTAAAATCACCTCATTTTTACTATACTTCCTCTGTATCGGTTTACTACGTGGCATGCACGTCGTTCTAGGTTAAGAATTTAACAGGCTATATATGTGATGAACAGTACTCTAGCCTTTTAAAAAATGTATACTTTTGTACAGTAGTACTATCGATGGATTGCGCCATGGAGCAAAAATTGAAATTAAAAAAAGGTGGTAGATATAGAGAGCGCTCGTCGCCAAATTATGCATATAGTACTATTAAAAAAGCTAGTACGTGCTTAATTGGGGTGCTAAATTCTATTAAAGAAATACTAGTAGTATGTACATACTGAAGAGTTAATGTAACGAGAAGAAACATAACATAGTTCTGCTGGGGGCTCAGCACAACACACCCCTCAAATTAAACTAAGCACACCTGAAATTAAACTATGCAACTAATCCGGTAGACACTGCATTAGAAGTTTAGAACCACCATGAGCAACGACACTGCCACCTTACTCGGAGTCCTCGTCCACGTCATCGACTTCGTCCTTGTCCCTCTTCCTCTTGGCCGATACTTCTTTGCTTGAACCGCACACTTGGCTGTTGCTCTTCATCCAACCCTTGTAGATATTCAAACAAAGGTAGCCATCCATTGCAGCGTAGTGGATGTGGTCTATATCTAGTACATTCCGCTGCCATGCATGACGATGAAACGTGTAATGAGGTTTCTCCAGTTTACGGTACGAAGGATGAACCATGGCTCCTGCCAGGGTCAGCATTGAAGGCTGACGAGAGGGCACCAGCCGATTCTTCTGGAGGTCGAAGGGGTTGCCTACAAAGAGGCCTATCCGACCCAGGACTTCTTTGTCGTTCTTAAAGTCTACAGTAACGAATTTCACTGTTTTGTCCTTGAGGAAGTTCTTAAAATCCTGGCACTCAACGTCGGCATGGCATATGTGGTAGACCAAGCAAACGTTATGTACGCAAACCTGGATCACGGCGGGCTTCTTCCTCTCTTCGTCCTTTAGATCCTTCTCTCGTCCCAGGACTGTGGTGTACTCAACATCTAGCCCAGCGACCCACTCATCATCTGAGTTTTCGAACATGCGTCTGAATCGAGAAAGGCATCCTTTCACCGTCGCGGAAGAACGGGTGTAGATGATGTCGAACTCATCGCCGGTGATGGTTCTAACCTTGTACTCACCGCCGATCGTGGAGATTTGGGACGCCATGGATTTGGGAGGAGGGTTAGGATTAGTGGAACTGCCGTAATGTGAATGGACAGGACGACTAGGAGCGAACCGCCGTAGTATTGAAGGACGTGCGGGGACGAGTAGGAGCGAACTGCCAGCGTGCGAACGGCAGGGTAATGGCTTTCCATTCTCCCATGATACGGGCTTCCGAGAGCCCTTGGATCTGAGATCGAACGGTTGCATGGCGTGATTCTAGACCTATGGGTGAATATCCTATCCTGGAGGGTTATTCTGCAAATTTTCAGCAACTTAGCATGCGACCGTTTGATCTCAGATCCAAGGGCTGCCAGCAGCCCGTATCATGGTCGCGCCTACCACGACCGTCGTGTCGCTCACGCGGTCGCGCCCTTGGAGATTTAACACGGTGTGTTAGGCTATCTGATGTTGGCATGTCATACATAGTCATCACTTAGTCACTCATACTACAACAAGGTTGGCTATAAGTGTATTTTTTTACTCCTCTCTATCTCTTTCTTCGTACTCCCTCCGTCCCATAATATAAGAACGTTTTTGACACTAGTGTAGTGCCAAAAACATTCTTATATTATGGGACATAGGGAGTACTAGTATTTATTGCATTTGCCAAGGAGTGACCTCTTCCAATGAAATGGTGTTGCTAAGTTTGCTTCATTTAATTAGCTATAGACTCAAAATTGTCTTTTCACCTAGGTACACGCGCTTAGCACCGTTTCTTCCTTGGGTCACCAAACTAGTCTCTCTCTTCTTGATTAACTTGCCACATCATACTTTATGCCTATGTGGCAAGCTTAAGCACCTGTAGGAGCAAGTAAAAGTAAGTACAATAGTGCGCTTTACATGGCATTTTTGCATATGTGGAGGAAAGAGAGGCAAGGAAAAAGTGGAGAAGTGGGCTCTCATGCAAGAGCCAGCCTCTACTACATGGTGGAGCATTGGGAGAGGCACCTGTATGGAGGTGGTCAGGAATCAGGAGACTCACGCCGGTCGTAGCGCCGCAGTTAAAATGATAATGGCAAGTCAAATCACGAGGCCCCACCTGTCCAGCAGTAACTCGCTGTCAAATCACACAGCCCTACGTTTGCAGCAGCCTACTCCCTCGTCTTCTCGCGTCTCTGTCGAACCGACTAGGCGGAACTGCCCCGCCTATCGCGCAGGAAAAGCCCCGCCCTCGACTTTTAAATACAACTACATCCGCTTAAGAATCCAATGATAAACTTTTTGTGACATAGTAACTCATATTTAGTTAGTCAAATGGATGACCTAGAACTACGTGCAGGCCCTATAAACCAAGACGCCTAAAAATAAAAAAACCAAGACGGAGAGGGTAGTTCAGCACGTATCTTTCTAGATCAATATAGTCGGGATTCACCAAGGAGCAAAACCAAGTGGTAGGCTGCTCCTGTCGTGTTGGCGTAACAACTCAAGCAGGGTCAGTCCGCACACGAAATGGCGACACACTTAACAGGACCCCTTTGGCTGACATGTGGCTCATCCACCGTCTTGTTCCACGTGCGATGCACCAAATTACAGTTCGGAGCAACGGTTGGAATTGGAGGCACCCCAGTCGTAGCGCCGCAGTAGTAGAAAATGAGCGATGAGGGGTCAAATCACAAAGCCCCACCTTTCCCGCATTAAGCTGGACGGACGAAGCAACCATCATTTCACTCTAGGGCGCAAGAGCATAAAGAAAAGAGAAAACAATGATGCGTGTGGTAGCTACCTAGGGCACCCTAGGGTAGGGGTCTCCACTACAGATCCTTTTTTTTGAAAGCGCCTCCACTACAAATCGGCTTCTCCCTCGTCCTCTTGAAGAAAACCGATGATGAGTGCGGCGGTAGGGTTTGTAGGAGTACTACGGCGTGCGGTGCCACGTCGTAGTAAACGGGTTCGAGTCGACGCCTTAAATATGTGTGGGCCGCTTGGTTTTACGGGAACGAGGCAGCATTTTGGGTTCGGGGACCAGTGGAGATATAGTACGTACAAAAAATTGTGGACGTAGGTTCGACCGAAAGGCAATGATGCATGGGCCCTTCATTTTGATATACCCGGGGCCGCGTGAAATTTGCTACTCTACTCAAAACTAGTAAGGTACACATGTATCGAACGCATGAGATTTCGAAACCAAATTATGAATAAATACACACTATAGCATGTAAAGCTTTGAGTCATATATGCATGATGTAGATGTTCGTTTAGTTCTTATAGTTCATCTCATTCAAAATCAATTAGTTTTATAAAAATGTTAAGATTCATGGGGTTGTGCATTGTAAATCATAAAGTAAAAAACTAATAATGGCAATTCATTTAGAAAAAATAATCAATTATGATACAGAAGATTCTAGAACAAAGGAGAAGTGCTTGTGTTTTGAGGTTTGTGCATTATGCTTAAGTTCAACCATGGAGTCTTCTAAATTGTACATGTGGCAGATCTGGTGGAATGTTGATGATATCCAACGGCCAGTAGTGCTTGGATTTGCCTATCTCTGCACTGTCGGGTTAGCTTCATTCAGCGACCATCTTTCAAAGTTATTGGCACACTATATAGTTCTTGTGCCATAGTTGCATGTTTTGGAAAAAAGCTACTAGTGGGTTGTACTATCTATTTAGGAATAGAAGATGTATACATGGAAGTTGTAGGGAAAGAGATGACATGGAGCATCTCAATTCCTATGAGTAGGGATTGGAAAAGAGATGTCATTTGGTTCACATCATAGGAACTTTTCTATTGAATCTAGAGATGACATGTATCTCAATTCCTATGAGGAGGGATTAGAAAAGAGATGTAACTTGGTTCATATCATAGGAACTTTTCTATTGAATATACGCTAGTGTTTATTTTCCTTTGAAATTAAGGGAGTATAGGAATCCATTCATATGAACCAAGTGGCTCTAAAGCTATAGAAATGATATCATGTTTATTTCCTTTGAAATGTGGAGTATATGAATCTATTCCTATGAACCAATTGGCTCTAAAGGAAAAAATCCTATAAAAATCATATCATATAGAGTTCCTATGATATTCCTCGACACTAAAGGATGCTTGAAATTGCTGCGGGTGATACGATGGTCTTTCTTTGTAGACTCCTCACCCATCTTTATAGTTACCTCTCGAAGATGAATGAAATGATATATACATGGTATTCTACATGTGCAATTTGGTACACGAAAACTCGGTAAAAGTTTGCGAGGTTCGAATTTTCAATAAAGCTATATGCACTGCATTTCGGAACAGAGGGAGCATACGGCAGTTGCTAACACTCACGTGGAAGATTTGTGTGTAGGAGGAGTGGTTGTTCTGTTAAATGACATGGCAAAACTGACACTCTCGGATGCCGATCTAACGGTTCTTACGGCGTTCGTCGGGAAAAGGCTTGTGGCGAACGTTTGTCAGATAATGATTTACGAACACATGCATTGCATTGATACGTGCCCCCCTCTCTCTCACGCACACGCACCCTCACGAGTCACGACTCTCCCGAGTCCTCTCGCAGGCTCGCACGTCGCACGCACCGTCACGCACATATGTGCTCTTCACACCCTACCCTCAGAACTTCTAAAAAACAAAAGACGGCGCGCACATTTTATTTTAGCTCACACGTCACACACTTATACTACTACTCTTGCGGTGAACGTTCTTTGGGCATAGTATATTGTACTCTCACGAAGAGAAGCGGTGCACGCACGCACTAGTTCTCTCACACCCACTCGCGGGTACACGTAGGAGCGCATTTTTTGAAGCTGGTACAACAAAATCACTCCACTATATATAAAAGCAGGAGCCTTAGCGCTTGCTTTACTAGGGTTCCTCTCATTCACTCTCTCATGCTCTCCAGATCTAAGCAACACATAGGTGGCCACACTCTCTCTCAGCTCACGGCTGGTCACAAATCCGGTCGGACAACCTCGACCGGGCCAGGGGTGTAGGTGCATCGTTCACACTGTCATCGGCGGCGAGGGAGGAGACCAACGGCTGCCCGCGCGTCCCGATCGGCGGCCGTGCCATTCTCTCCGAGAGAGCGCCGGCTCGGGAGGGCCTCCGACCCCTTCTTCCTCCCTGCGGTATTGTGGCCAAGATGCAGCCTCCCGACGCCGTCTTTGCCACATGCCAACGACCCTCAGGTATATATTCCTTCGAAACCTGCCTTGCTCTACTACCCCAGCTCCCCTCGTGTGGATCCTTTTCTACTTTCGTCCGCTGTTCCAAAGCCACCTAGACTTCTACTATTATAAGAAGTAAAGCTAGTTCATACAGTCGACTCAAAGCGTTGGTTCAAACAGGGAAGAAAGTGGGAAAGCTGTAGCATGAATCTAGGACTTGGTTCTAAGAGGAAACGGGGGAAAGTAGTAATATCTTTCACTGTTTAAATAACCGTATTTCGTATTTGCGCAAACAGGGATGTCTGTCTCCATATCGTTTAGGGATGTCTGTCTCCGTATCGTTTCTATCCGCGCAATCAAAAGCACACACCTCAGTTTTAGTACAACTGCGCAAAATGAGATGGCTATCCCTCGTTGCCGTCGTCTAACCTCCCGTCTTCAAGGTATCCCTACATTGGTAGTAACTAAGGTAGAATGACCAACGCAATCTAAAAGAAGCTGATTCGTACGTTTTACTTCCTGATTGCAGTGCAGGGACGAGCGAAAACAACTGCATCCTAGTCCGGAATGCACTTTATACCAGTTCATCCATGGACCGAGGACTAGCTGGCACAGCTGCACGGCGGTTTTTTGGACAGGTGCGCGGACAAGAGGCATTGTGGTCTGGTTATTTCTGCAAATAGCGGTGCTTAAATTTAGTGGAATGCACAAGCATTTCAGCTGGTCAGTACACTGCATGGTTCAGTTCAGCATTCCAGCTGAGACCACAATTATAATTGGTTATTCTGGAATGAGAGAACCTAACCCTGGATGGTGGCAACAAGAAAAAACCAGAGTGAACTCCAGGAAATTTAAGCCTGCCGGGAGACCCTTTGCTCAGAGAAGCCTTGCTTGTTTTTTCCTGATTTGTAAACCTTCTCACAACTTTGTCTTTTGCTATGAACTAGTATATGTTTGTTATGTTCTATGAATCATTGAGATGTATAAAATTGCTTAACTTATGTTTTTCAAGTTTTTTATGAAGACGAGTTTAATGTGAGTGTTCCACATGAGCGCTGGACTAGCGTGTGAACGTTTGGAATTTATTACATTGTGGCCTCAATTAACTGCATGAACCACTGTAACAAGATACATAGTTGCTTATATGTCAGACAGCAGATTATTGATTGTTAGCTGGTCGATAGCCTAGTGTTGAAGCGAGCTGAGCCAATGTGCCGTGTTTTGCACAACTGCTTACAAGTGGGGTAGCACCAACAGTGTTTACAAGTACTTATGTATACATCGGCGCACGGTTCTCGAACGAGTGCTCTATTTCATCAAAACACACACTGCTCATATGATAAACCGTGACAACTTATGTCTTACCATGCCATATTCATGAAAAAACTAGTGAGGACGCATCTGTTTCGGCAACAATTACGATGGTTCTCACATGATTCACGGGCACACAAAAGTAGCAGCAGTTCCCATAGACGGATTCAAACAGAGTACTAGCCCCAGAGGGGTCGATAACAGGCAAGGTTCGGATAATTAGACACAATCCAAACTACTATTAAACACTAGCTGGGGCAACTATTTCATGCCTCGATCTAATTTGGGCTGCACACAACATGGACCTTGCCATGAACATCATCGAGGACGTCCCGCGGCAGCTCAATCCTGTGAACCTTCATGAAGACAACCTTGTGGCCTTGCCACTGATAAACTTGTTTGTGGAGGCATGCCACGTCATCTTCCTGCGTAAGCTTGACAAGAACAGTATGCCTCACAAACGAAGGAGTAGCTGTGAACTTCTTGTGCTTCAGTACACCCTGGACAACACGCCTGACAATAGTGAGGCTGGAATGCAACTCTTCATTGGTATAACCGCAAATGGCTTCCAGGATCCAACAGCCTAAGAACTCTGTTTTCCCAGTGCGTATATTCAGGTCATCCGCCTCATAGCGAGTGACATGTACAACCACACAATCCTTGTCTGCATCAGGGCTCTAATTGAAACAGAAACAAATTCTGAATTACTTTTCAGTATAAGAAACACAAGTTATTTAAACCACTATGTATAGCATGGCATCAAAGCTAATAAAATTTTGCATTATTAATCACCACATACTTCCTTTTCTAAAAAATCACCACATACTTAGATGAAAAACCACAATCGAGATCGGCAAAGAAGGAAATCACCTTGGGCAGCTCAGCGGGGGGGGGGGACACATCCTCGAAGGGGGAAAACTGCTCATGCAGTGCCACGGGGGCTGTAACCTCAAACGGGGCATTGACCATCTCAGTAGTGGCCATGAGCGTATCTGGGGTCGGCTCGGTGGTTTCCTCCATCTTCTTGGAGCTCTTTGTCTCGTGGGGATCAGCCTCCCGCGTCTGCTCCAATATCGGCAGATCTTTGCCTGGTTCTCCTTGGTCCATCATGAAACTGACGAATACTAGGAGACCACTGAAAGGAAAACACAACCGCAATGACAATGAAACAAAAAAGAGAGTGAGGATCGTTTACTGCTTTGCAAAAGTCCTTTTTTTTCTCTGAACGAAAATATACCAACATCACGGATCCGCTTACCTTCCCTTCGTTCGGAGAGAAGAACAGTGGCAGATGCGAGTGTTGCCTTTCTTGAAGACGGTGAGGGGGAAGGGGATTCAGCGAAGAGTGAAATGATGGTTGCTTCGTCCGTCAAACTTAGACTGCGGGGAGGTGGGGTTTTGTGATACGACGGCTCGTTACTACCGCGCTACGACCGGGGTGACTCTCCGCCTGCATACTGCCTTCTAATTTCGTGGATGGCATTTGGGCCCGCGCACTGCATGGCCCGCATGTCGGTGAACAAAAGTATAACGGCATTCAGTAGAGGGAGACGTTTCAATGACCTAGGAGGAGCCAGAAGCGGTAGAGTGTCTCCACTTTACTAGTAGTAATTGTTTTTCTGGGTAGCTGTAGAGTGTCTCCACTGTACTAGTAGTAATTGTTTCTCTGGGCCCAAGACAAAACAGCCCATCCACACTAGTAAATAGTAAAATCAATTCAAAAGCCCATATATTTACTGAATGAGAGGCGCTACCCACACCCAGCACACCGCCCCCCCCCCCCAAAAAAAACCTGGGTGCTCTTCTTCCTCCTCGCTCCCACCCACCTCATGTCAGCTCGCTCCACTCGTACCCCCAAGTTCCTCACCTCACTCCTACAGAAAACCCCAGCTCCCCTTCTTCCTCACTCCTACAGAAAACCCCCAGCTCCCCTTCTTCTTCGCTCGCACTACAACTAGGCTCATCATTTATTACTCTGCTCAAATCCGTGAGCACGACGCGACGCCCTCGAGGAAAATGGAGTCGGCTGACCCCAGCGCTAAGAAGATGAGGCTCCCGCCAGCGGTGACGCCTGTTGTAGATCCCGCACCCGGCAGCGCGGGGAGAAGCGGCGACCCCGCCCCCACCGGATCCCAGGAACCCGTAGAATCTCGGGTGGACCGCATCAGCGATCTCCCGGACGCCGTCCTTGGGGAGATCATCTCGCTTCTCCCCACCAAGGATTGCTGCCGCACCCAAGTCCTCTCAATTCGGTGGCGCCCTCTATGGCGCGCCGTGCCCCTTAATCTCGACTGTCGTCAGCTATCTCTCTTCAATGATTTTGAAATCCCCAGAGCCATCTCCTCCCACCAGGGCTCCGTTCAAAGCCTCTGCATCCCGTCATGCTACCTGAGCAAGCATACCATGCCCTGCACGGTGGACGCCTGGCTGAAATCCCCTGAATTCACAGAACTACAGCTGCTTGAGTTCTACTATTCCCCTGGAAATCACATACCACATACCGAACGCCATGAACTTGTGCCCTCAGCATCGATGTCCATCTCGCGGTTTTCATCCTCTCTCCACACCGCCACCTTTGCGCTGTGCTACCTACCAGACAATCTGGTACTAAACCTTTGACTCCCATTTCTCAAGAAACTTTCACTTGTGCGGGTTCGTATATCGGAGGCCTCATTGCACAGCATCATCCTATCCAGTTGCCCTGCGCTGGAGTGCTTGGTGCTTGTTTTCACAGTTAGAATCGGTTATCTCCAAATAAAGTCGCCTAACCTTGTAAGAATTGGAATTTCTTTTGACGGAAGGCAGCTCATCATCCAAGATGCCCCTTCACTTCAAAGGTTGATCCTTGATTCTAGTTATTCACCGTTGCAAATAACCGTCCTCTCTGCGCCTAAACTGGTGACCTTGGGTGTAATACATGATCTCTGTGCTCATTTCAATATGGTGTTTGGCTCCACAGTTCTTCAGGTACTTTATATTATCATCTACACTTGTAACCATAAGCTGCATTTTAAATTTCTGCGCATAATTTATATATCATCTTGGAGTACACATTTTGTACTAATATTATGTTCTATGCTCAATGAAGAGTTTCTCCATGGATGGCCTATCAATGGTGCTGGATTCTGTCAAGATCTTATATATCCAAATGAATAGTTTTGATCTGAACACGATTATTGGCTTGCTGCAATGCTTTCCAGGTCTGCACAAGTTGCATATAAAGGTGATAATTTCACGCACATTGGAAGCCCGCATATAGTGTACTAGAATTACCCGTTCAGCTGTTGCTCTTTCGACACTCTTCTTTTAGACCTTAACTGTTTTCAATCTTCATGTCTATTTAGGCAACAGGATGGGGTAAGAAAGTTATAACCAATCGGTGGATTCGTAAGCATCGGGATTTTCTCACTTCTCATGAGATTCGATTGAAGACAATAACACTAGAACGATATGTAGCCAACCGTGCAAACACAAGATTTGTCACATTCTTGCTGCTGAATGCGAGGTTACTATTGTCCATCAGGCTTAAGTTTATCAGCAGCATGGTTTTGACGGATGGGTATGTCGAAGAGCAAAAAAAGGAGTTTCAGGTGGGCAAAAGAGCTACTAAACGTGCCGGGCTTCTATTTACAACATATTGTGGTCATAATCTAGTAAATTTTATGACCCAGGATGTTCATTCTATGTACCTGACCGATCCATTTGACTATGACTACCGAAAACAGTGCTGGAGTTAGATGTTGTTGCCCTTTTCAATCTGGTTTTTTTGTAAACCTGATGAACAATTAACCCTCGTGCTTTTGTACAGTTTGTAAGCTGGAGTTAGATGTTCCTGCCCTTTTCAACTCGGCTGTGACTGTCATATTTTCTTTGAAACAAGGCAAATGGCTTGTCATTCGTTTAATTTAGAGTGAAATATTGTAACAAATCCCAACCAAGGGAAATAACATCACTCTCGCCGGCTGCTTGAGCTCACTGTGCATTACAGAAGCCAAGTGATTAGCCCCCACCAGCACCCACAAACTTATTTCGAACTAGCACATCAAATGGGCTGTAAATTTTCATAGGAAAGGCTACATGACCGTGACAGATTTGGATTCTGACATTTAGGACCCGCGAGGAAATAGCCTATCCAAGGTGGTGTCGACTTACTAGCCAGTCAACAAACGATTCTGCCTACCAGCCGTTGGATTGACATCCAACATCTGTCGTGTATCTTCTATCTCTTGTCTTCTTCTTCCTCCAGCCGCCCAAACCAAACCACCCCGTCGGCTCCGCCAGCTCCCGCCTCCCATGGCTGGCTGCGCCTCCGCCGCCCTACCGTACGTACCCTCCAACGTTGAATAGTCCGTCCCTCTATTCCCCCACATGTCCTGTTATTCTCCGGCGATGTCAGCCCCAACACGCACCCACGCCCGAACCAGCCAACCCTCGTACTCCCCTCCGCCTGCGACTGGACCGACGCATCTTCAACGGCTCCTGTTCGTTCCGTTCGAGGCCTCGCCGTCGTCCTCCGCCTTGCAGCCTTGGTTCGCTCGCCGTGCGCGGTGCGCCGCCCTCTTGCGTTGTCAATGTCGTCAACAACCAAGAGGAACAAGGAGATGATTGTACGTGGAGAGGATGACAGTAGGAACCCACCAGCGTCATGGCAGTACGCAAGCAAGTGCCTCTATAGTACAAGCCCAAAAATATGGTTCCTCCTAATGGTTGGACATCTGGGGCTCACGCCATTGTCAATGTAGTCAATAAACGAGAGAATTACACTACGAACGGCTGACACCAGGGACCCAGCAAGTCGCGCAGTTTTTTTTTTTGAGGAACAAGCAGTTGTTATTTATACTAGTTTTAGCGATGGATCAGGGTAACAATGGGGCTGTGCGGGGGCTGTGGCCCATCTAGCCAGGGTTTTATTTATGTTTACCACGTCATGAGCCCAGTTGTGTTTTTTTTCTTGCTGAAAATGGCTAGCCCAGTTCTATTTTTTTAAAGAAATACCCAAACAACGCCTACTTGCTTTATCGGCCCTGCTGGGCTGCAAATCTTTCAAGACGAGGAGAGTTTCATTCGGTTTGCCCAGAAATGGGCTGTTCATTTTTAAAACACATCAAACTGGGAATTAGTTTCAATTTTTTTCATTACAAGATCTTAAATTCAATTGATTTTTATGCGTGGACAATTATTTGGATTTTATATTTATATAAATTATTTTTCAAAATAGTTTTAATGTGAAACGATATTTCTGGATTAAAAACAGTTGACCGCACCGAAATATGCAAAATTTCGTATACTTTTTAACCATGGCCACAATATGGGGTGTAATGCTAACAAAAAGAAGATGGGCTCCAAAAAAATTCTTAAGAATTAGCAAATGGGTTGTACATTATTAGAAATAATGGCAGATGGGTTGTATGGTGTTTTCCACAGATTTGAGGCTGACTTGTGTGCCTACTACAGGTTGACGCGTATGCTTTCATAAAAAAAAGGTTGACGCACACGCAACGCCCTGTCAACTTAGTCAACACACGAGAGCAGTGACTGTTGGATGTCCATCCAACGGCTGTCGTGCTTCTTCAATCTCTGCTCTTCATGCTCCAGCCACTCAAACAAGCGCCGGCGGGACTGCCTGCTCCCTCCTCCCGCGGCCGGCTATGCTGCCGCGCAGGCCTCACGGCCCCACCGTACTCCCATCGCTGGCCTAGCCATCCCTCTACTCACCCACACATGTTGTTATTCTCCGGCGACGCCAGACGAACCAGTAAACCCTCGTACTCCTCCGCGTGGGAAACAACTGCCGAGTTTTCCCTGGCTCCGTGTCGTTCCCTTCCTAGGCCTCGCCGTCGTCCACCGCCCTGGTGCTCTCGGCGCGGCCTGGTCAACGTGGTCAATGAATGACATCCATCGGAAGTGGACTATACGTGGAGAGGCTGACAGCTGGGTCCACGGCCGCACGCAAGGAAATGCCTCCTTATTACGCGCAAAATAATGATTCCTCCACCTGACAGCTAGGACCCACAGGAAGGGCCTCTGTATTTCGCGAAAAAACATTCCCCTGCTGACAGGTCGGACCCACCAGATATATCTTCGCATGCAAGGAAGTGCCTCCTTATTATGCCCAAAGAAATGAATACCCCCTGCTAGCTGGGACCCACCATATTGTTCGGCTAACTTGTGGGCCTACTAAGTTGACGGGGACGGAGGGCTTTGTCAACTTAGTCAATACTCCAGTGACCGTATGATGTCCATCCAACGGCCATAGTGCTTCTTCAACCTCTGGTCTTCTTGCTCCAGCCGCCCAAAGCAGCGCCGGTCGTGCCGCCTGCTCCTGCCTCCCGTGGCCGGCTGTGCTACCGTGGAGGCCTCACCGCCCCCATACTACTCCCACCACTGGCCAGGCCATCCCTCCACTCACCCACACCCCCTGTTATTCTGCGGCAACGGCAGCCTCACACCGCAACAGAACCAGTGAACGCTCATACTCCTCTCTGCGTGGGCATCCACCACTGCGTCTTGCTCGGCTCCGCGTCGTCCCCTTCCTAGGCCTCGCTGTCGTCCACCGCCGTGGTGCTCTCGGCGCGGCGTGGTCAATGTGGTCAACGACCGACTTCCATCGGAAGAGTACTGTACGTGGAGAGGCTGACAGCTGGGTCCACGGCAGCCGCAAGGAAGTGCCTCCTTATTACGCGAAAAATAATTATTCCTCCACCTGACAGCGGGGACCCACCAGACGGGCCACCAGTATTTTGCGAAAAAAATCGTTTCCCCCTCACTGTTGGGACCCACCGGATGGGCCACCGTATTTCGCGAAAAAAAGTTCCCCCCGCTGTCAGCTCGGACCCACCGGAAGTGCCTCCTTGTTACGCAAAAAAATGAATACTCCCCCGGCTAGCTGGGACCCACCTTGGTGGGAGGCTGACTTGTGGGCCTACTAAGTTGACGGGGACGAAGGGCTTTGTCAACTTAGTCAATATGAAAGATTCTAGCTCCAGTGACCGTACGATGTCCATCCAACGGCCGTAGTGCTTCTTCAACCTCTGGTCTTCTTGCTCCAGCCGCCCAAAGCAGCGCCTGTCGTGCCGCATGCTCCTGCCTCTCGTGGCCGGCTGTGCTGCCGTAGAGGCCTCACCGCCCCCTACTATTCCCACCGCTGGCCAGGCCCTGCGGCGACGGCAACCTCACATCGCAGCCGAACCAGTGAACCCTCGTACTCCTCTCCGCGCGGGCTTCCATTGCCGCGTCTTCCCCGGCTCCGCGTCATCCCCTTCCTAGGCCTCGCCGCCGTCGACCGCCGTGGTGCTCTCCGCGCGGCGTGGTCAACGTGGTCAAGGAACGACTTCCATCGGAAGAGTACTGTACGTGCAGAGGCTGACAGCTGGGTCCACGGCCACAGCCCAGTTTTTTTGTGATTTGCCAAGTAAGTCGCTTTGTCAGGCCTGTTGGGCTGCAAATCTTTCAAGACGAGGAGAGCTTTCATTCGGCTGGCCGAGAAAATGGCCCATCAGTTATGAGAAATGGGCTGTACATTTTTAAAACACATCAAACCGGCAATTAGTTTCAAATATCTTTTTTTTCATTTCAAGATTTCAAATTACATTAATTTTTATGCGTGGAGAATTTGTTGGATTTTATATTGATATACATTTATTTTTAAAATCAGTTTGAATGTGAGTCAAAATTTCGGGATTAAAAACAGTTCGGACCGCACCGAAATATGCAAAATTTCGTATATATTTTTAACCGTGGCCACAATATGGGTTGTAATGCTAATAAAAAGAATATGGGCTCCAAAAAAACCTTAAGAATTAGCAAATGGGCTGTAAATTATTAGAAATAATGGCAGATGGGTTGCATGCTGTTTTTCATAGATTTGAGGGTTTCCTAAAAAAAAGGTTGACGCACAAGCACTGACTGATCGATGTCCATCCAACGGCCGTCGTGCTTCTTCAATCTCTGATCTTCCTACTCCAGCCGCTCAAACAAGCGCCGGCGGGACTGCCTGCTCCCTCCTCCCCGCGGCCGGCTGTGCTGCCGCGCAGGCCTCACCACCCCACCGTACTCCCATCGCTGGCCTAGCCATCCCTCTACTCACCCACACCTGCTGTTATTCTCCGACGACGGCAGACGAACCAGTAAACCCTCGTACAGTCGTACTCCCCTCCGCGTGGGAAACAACTGCCGAGTCTTCCCTGCCTTCGTGTCGTCCCCTTCCTAGGCCTCGCCATCGTCCACCGCCGTGGTGCTCTCGGCGTGGCGTGGTCAATGTGGTCAACGACCGACTTCCATCGGAAGAGTACTGTGCGTGGAGACGCTGACAGCTGGGTCCACGGCCGCAGCAAGGAAGTGCCTCCTTATTACGCGCAAAATAATTATTCCTCCACCTGACAGCGGGGACCCACCGTGCGGGCCACCGTATTTTGCAAAAAAACGTTTCCCCCCTGACTGCTGGGACCCACCAGCTACACCTTAAACAAAATGATTCGCCCCCCTGACTGCTGGGACCCACCAGCTACATCTTCGCACGCAAGGAAGTGCCTGACAGTCGGGACCCACCTGGTCGAAGCGTACGTAGCGTTGTCATTCTGGTCGCGAACGTGTACGTACATATATACTGGTGGATGTAGAGGCGCGCACGTAGCATGTACACGTACGTACAGCGGCCAGGGTGCAAGAAACAAAATACGGCCACGTATGTGTACATACGGGCGGGGTCTCGAACGCCTACTCGCGCATACGTACGGCGAGGGCTCGTTGACATGGCTGGGTCGGAACGGAGAAACAGCGTCGTTGTTGTGTTCATGGGGAGGCAACGGAATGCGTCGTGTTCATGGGGAGGCAATGGAACGCGTAGGAGCCAACCGGCTGGGTCGGAACGGAATGCGTGGTCGTGTTCATCAGGAGGGCTTGGACGGAATAGGCGATGGAAACGAGGATTGGCGTACCGCAGAACGGAGGAAACGGCCTTGTGTTCGACCGGCCACGTTCGAAACGTGATCCTGTTCATCGGGAGGGGTGTGGCGTACCGCAAAACGGACGAAACGGACCTCCTACGGTCGAAACGGGGGTCCTGTTGATCGGGAGGGGTGTGGCGTACCGCAAAACGGACGAAACGGACCTCCTACGATCGAAACGAGGGTCCTGTTGATCGGGAGGGGTGTGGCGTACCGCGAAACGGATGAAACGGACCTCCTACGGTCGAAACGGGGGTCCTGTTCATCGGGAGGGGTGTGGCGTACCGCAAAACGGGACTCCACGGGATACTGTTCATCTCCACCGTCGACCTCCTCCAGCCTCCACGGGCTACCGTCGACCTCCTCCATCCTCCACGGGCTCCTGTTCATCCAGCCTCCACTGCGCGCTACTCCACCGGCTACTGTTCAACCACCCCTCCACGGGCACCCCTCCATCGTCTACTGTTCATCCAGCCCTCCACACCACGGGGTCCTGTTCAACCACCCCTCCACGGGCACCCCTCCACCGTCTACTGTTCATCCAGCCCTCCACACCACGAGGTCCTGTTCATCCAGAGGCAACGCCACCGCTCACTGTTCATCCAACCCCCCCCCCCCCCCCCGCGCAACACTCACTGTTCATCCCAGAGGCAGCATCGATGGGCTTCAGTTAGCAGCAGTAGCGAAGGAATCACTCGATCGGGTTCAGTTAACAGCCATCGATCGATCGCTCGGGTTCAGTAACGCGTAGCCTGCAGTGCAATCACTCGGGTTCAGTTAGAGCCCAACGCCTCGCTCGGGTTCAGTTAGAGCCAATGCCTCACACACACGCGCGTACGTGTACAAGAGAAACGCGCATCGCTCGCCCCCCGACCTCCCACCGTAACCGGGAACTCCCCGAAATTTTCCTCGCCCTTGCTTCTACCACGGTTTTTTCCGTCATGGACGGCCCAAAGAATGTCATGCAGCTGCGTCTCCGCCCCGCCCAGGACGAAAAGCCCATTTTCTGTCATGATTTTTTGTCATAGAAGTAGGAGCCCACCACATCTATGATGATACCGGGTTTTGTCACAATTATCGTCATAGAAGTGTCATATGTATGACAGAAAAAAAATCGTTCGGCCCAAAATGTCAAGGATGTGTCTTTTTTTGTAGTGATAGTTATTAGCTAGATGGCTTCTTCTCTCTCTTTGGATCTCAATACAAAGTTCTCCTCGATCTTCTTGGAGATCTATTCGATGTAACTCTTTTTGCAGTGTGTTTGTCGAGATCCGATGAATTGTGGGTTTATGATCAAGATTATCTATGAACAATATTTGAATCTTCTCTGAATTCTTTTATGTATGATTGGTTATCTTTGCAAGTCTCTTCGAATTATCAGTTTGGTTTGGCCTACTAGATTGATCTTTCTTGCAATGGGAGAAGTGCTTAGCTTTGGGTTCAATCATGCGGTGCTCGATCCCAGTGACAGTAGGGGAAACGACACGTATTGTATTGTTGCCATCGAGGATAAAAAGATGGGTTTTATATCATATTGCTTGAGTTTATCCCTCTACATCATGTCATCTTACGTAATGCGTTACTCTGTTCTTATGAACTTAATACTCTAGATGCATGCTGGATAGCGGTCGATGTGTGGAGTAATAGTAGTAGATGCAGGCAGGAGTCGGTCTACTTGTCACGGACGTGATGCCTATATACATGATCATGCCTAGATATTCTCATAATTATGCACTTTTCTATCAATTGCTCGTCAGTAATTTGTTCACCCACCATAATACTTATGCTATCTTGAGAGAAGCCACTAGTGAAACCTATGGCCCCCGGGTCTATTTTCCATCATATTAATCTCCCGTCAACGAGCTATTTCTGGCGCCGTTTATTTTGCTATCTTTACTTTTAATCTTTATCATAAAAATACCAAAAATATTATCTTATCATCTCTATCAGATCTCACTTTTGCAAGTGGCAGTGAAGAGATTGACAACCCCTTTATCGCGTTGGTTGCAAGGTTCTTATTTGTTTGTGTAGGTACGAGGGACTTGCGTGTGGCCTCCTACTGGATTGATACCTTGGTTCTCAAAAACTGAGGGAAATACTTACGCTACTTTGCTGCGTCACCCTTTCCTCTTCAAGGGAAAACCAACGCATGCTCAAGAGGTAGCAAGAAGGATTTCTGGCGCCGTTGCCGGGGAGTCTACGCACAAGTCAAGACATACCAAGTACCCATCACAAACTCTTATCCCTCGCATTACATTATTTGCCATTTGCCTCTCATTTTCCTCTTCCCCACTTCACCCTTGCCGTTTTATTCGCCCTCTCTTTCCGTTCGCCTCTTTTTCGCTTGCTTCTTGTTTGCTTGTGTGTTGGATTGCTTGCTTATCACGATGGCTCAAGATAATACTAAATTGTGTGACTTTGCCAATACCAACAATAATGATTTTCTTAGCACTCCGATTGCTCCTCTTACCGATGTTGAATCTTGTGAAATTAATGCTGCCTTGCTGAATCTTGTCATGAAAGATCAATTCACCGGCCTTCCTAGTGAAGATGCCGGTACCCATCTGAATAGCTTTGTTGATTTGTGTGATATGCAAAAGAAGAAAGATGTGGACAATGATATTGTTAAATTGAAGCTATTTCCTTTTTCGCTTAGAGATCGTGCTAAAACTTGGTTTTCGTCTTTGCCTAAAAATAGTATTGATTCTTGGAATAAGTGCAAAGATGCTTTTATCTCTAAGCATTTCCCTCCCGCTAAGATCATCTCTCTAAGAAACGATATTATGAACTTTAAGCAACTTGATCATGAACATGTTGCACAAGCTTGGGAGAGAATGAAATTAATGATACGTAATTGGCCTACACATGGTTTGAATTTATGGATGATTATACAAAAAATTTATGCCGGATTGAACTTTGCTTCTAGAAATCTTTTAGATTCGGCCACGGGAGGCAATTTTATGGAAATCACTTTAGGAGAAGCTACTAAACTCCTAGATAATATTATGGTTAATTATTCTCAATGGCACACTGAAAGATCTACTAGTAAAAAGGTGCATGCAATTGAAGAAATTAATGTTTTGAGTGGAAAGATGGATGAACTTATGAAATTGTTTGCTAATAATAGTGTTTCTTCTGATCCCAATGATATGCCTTTGTCTACTTTGATTGAGAAAAATAGTGAATCTATGGATGTGAATTTTGTTGGTAGGAACAATTTTGGCAACGACGCTTATAGAGGAAACTTTAATCCTAGGCCGTATCCTAGTAATCCCTCTAATAATTATGGTAATTCCTACAACAAATCTTAAGGAAATTTTAATAAGATGCCCTCTGATTTTGAGACTAGTGTTAAAGAATTTATGATTTCTCAAAAGAATTTCAATGCTTTGCATGAAGAAAAATTGCCTAAGATTGATGAATTGGCTAGGAACGTGGATAGAATTTCTCTTGATGTTGATTCTTTGAAACTTAGATCTATTCCACCTGATATCAATGACTCTCTCAAAGCCATGAGAATTTCCATTGATGAGTGCAAAGAAAGAACTGCTAGGATGCGTGCTAAGAAAGATTGCTTTGTAAATGCGTGTTCTTCTAGTTTTCATGATAATAAGGATGAAGATATAAAAGTGATTGATGTGTCCCCTATTAAATCTTTGTTTTGCAATATAAATCTTGATAATGATGGGACTGGAGGTGAGTCAACTTTAGTTAAAAGGCGTCCCAATGATTCGGAGTTTTTAGATCTTGATGCAAAATTTGGTAAAAGTGGGATTGAAGAGGTCAAAACTTTAGATAGCAATGAACCCACTATCTTGGATTTCAAGGAATTTGATTATGATAATTGTTCTTTAATAGATTGTATTTCCTTGTTGCAATCTGTGCTAAATTCCCTGCATGCTTATAGTCAAAATAAGGCTTTTACTAAACATATCGTTGATACTTTAATGCAATCTTATGAAGAAAAGCTTGAATTGGAAGTTTCTATCCCTAGAAAACTTTATGATGGGTGGGAACCTACTATTAAAATTAAAATTAAAGATCATGAATGCTATGCTTTGTGTGATTGGGGTGCTAGTGTTTCCACTATTCCAAAAACTTTGTGTGATTTGTTGGGTTTCCGTGAATTTGATGATTGTTCTTTAAACTTGCACCTTGCGGATTTCACCATTAAGAAACCTATGGGAAGAATTAATGATGTTCTTATTGTTGCAAATAGGAATTATGTGCCCATAGATTTCATTGTTCTCGATATAGATTGCAATCCTTCGTGTCCTATTATTCTTGGTAGACCTTTCCTTGGAACGATTGGTGCAATTATTGATATGAAGGAAGGGAATATTAGATTCCAATTTCCGTTAAGGAAAGGCATGGAACACTTTACTAGAAATAAAATTAAATTACCTTATGAATCTGTCATGAAAGCCACTTATGGATTGCATCCCAAAGATGGCAATACCTAGATCTATCCTTGCCTTTATGCCTAGCTAGGGGCGTTAAACGATAGCGCTTGTTGGGAGGCAACCCAATTTTATTTTAGTTTTTTTTTGCTTTTTGGTTCTGTTTAGGAATAAATAATCCATCTAGCTTCTGTTTAGATGTGGTTTTGTGTTTTAATTAGTGTTTGTGCCAAGTAGAACCTTTGGGAAGACTTGGGGAAAGTCTTTGCGATCTTGCTGTAAAAAGTAGAAACTTTAGCACTCACGAGATTAGCTTCAAATTTTTACTGGAGAGTGCTATTTAGTTTATTATTTTTGCAGATGATTAATAGAAAAATTCCTCACGTACAGCAATTTATTTTAGAATTTTTGGAGTTCCAGAAGTTTGTGTTAGTTACAGATTACTACAAACTGTTCTGTTTTTGACAGATTCTGTTTTTTCGTGTGTTGTTTGCTTATTTTAATGAATCTATGGCTAGTAATGGAGTTTATGAACCATAGAAAAGTTGGAATACAGTAGGTTTAACACCAATATAAATAAAGAATGAGTTAATTACAGTACCTTGAAGTGGTGTTTTGTTTTCTTTCGCTAACGGAGCTCACGAGATTTTTTGTTAAGTTTTGTGTTGTGAAGTTTTCAAGTTTTGGGTAAAGATTTGATGGATTATGGAACAAGGAGTGGCAAGAGACTAAGCTTGGGGATGCACAAGGCACCCCAAGGTAAAATCTAAGGACAACCCAAAAAGCCTAAGCTTGGGGATGCCCCGGAAGGCATCCCCTCTTTTGTCTTCGTCCATCGGTAACTTTACTTGGAGCTATATTTGTATTCACCACATGATATGTGTTTTCTTGGAGCGTCTTGTATGATTTGAGTCTTTGCTTTTTAGTTCACCACAATCATCCTTGCTGTACACACCTTTTGAGAGAGACACACATTAATCAGAATTTATTAGAATACTCTATGTGCTTCACTTATATCTTTTGAGCTAAACAATTTTGCTCTAGTGCTTCACTTATATCTTTTAGAGCACGGTGGTGGTTATATTTTATAGAAATTGTTGATCTCTCATGCTTCACTTATATCATTTTGAGAGTCCTTTAGAACAGCATGGTAGTTTACAAAGTGCATTGAATAGTAAGAGAAGTTTGATACTTGATAGTTGTTTTGAGATATAAATGTGGTAATATTAGAGGTGTGCTAGTTGAGCAATTGTGAAACTGAGAAATACAAGTGTTGAAGTTTGCAAGTCCCGTAGCATGCACATATGGTACACGTTGTGTGAAAAATTTGAAGCATGAGGTGTTCTTTGATTGCTTTCCTTATGAGTGGCGGTCGGGGACGAGCGATGGTCTTTTCCTACAAATCTATCCCCCTAGGAGCATGCGCGTAGTGCTTGGTTTTGATGACTTGTAGATTTTTACAATAAGTATGTGAGTTCTTATGACTAATGTTGAGTCCATGGATTATACGCACTCACACCCTTCCATCATTGCTAGCCTCTTCGGTACCGTGCATTGCCCTTTCTCACCTTGAGAGTTGGTGCAAACTTCGCCGGTGCATCCAAACCCCGTCATACGATACGCTCTATCACACATAAACCTCCTTATATCTTCCACAAAACAGCCACCATACCTACCTATTATGGCATTTCCCTAGCCATTCTGAGATATATTGCCATGCAACTTTCCACCGTTCCATTTATTATGACACGCATCATCATTGTCATATTGCTTTGCATGATCATGTAGTTGACATCGTATTTGTGGCAAAGCCACCTTTATAATTCTTTCATACATGTCACTCTTGATTCATTGCATATCCCGGTACACAGCCGGAGGCATTCACATAGAGTCATATTTTGTTCTAAGTATTGAGTTGTAATCTTTGAGTTGTAAGTAAATAAAAGTGTGATGATCATCATTATTAGAGCATTGTCCCAAGTGAGGAAAGGATGATGGAGACTATGATTCCCCCACAAGTCGGGATGAGACTCCGGACGAAGAAAAAAGAAAGAAAGAAAGAAAAGAGGCCACAAAAAAGAAGAAGGCCCAAATAAAAAAATAAGAGAAAAAGAGAGAAGGGACAATGTTACTATCCTTTTACCACACTTGTGCTTCTAAATAGCACCATGATCTTCATGATAGAGAGTCTCCTATTTTGTCACTTTCATATACTAGTGGGAATTTTACATTATAGAACTTGGCTTGTATATTCCAACAATGGGCTTCCTCAAATGCCCTAGGTCTTCGTGAGCAAGCAAGTTGGATGCACACCCACTTAGTTTATTTTGTTGAGCTTTCATGCATTTATAGCTCTAGTGCATCCGTTGCATGGCAATCCCTTCTCCTTGCATTGACATCAATTGATGGGCATCTCCATAGCCCGTTGATTAGCCGCGTCAATGTGAGACTTTCTCCTTTTTTTGTCTTCTCACACAACCTCAATCATTATATTCTATTCCACCCGTAGTGCTATGTCCATGGCTCGCGCTCATATATTGCGTAAAAGTTGAAAGAGTTTGAAAAGGCTAAGTATGAAACAATTGCTTCGCTTGTCATCGGGGTTGTGCATGATGAGAGCATTTTGTGTGACGAAAATGAAGCATAGCCAAACTATATGATTTTGTAGGGATAAGCTTTCTTTGGCTATGTTATTTTGATAAGACATAATTGCTTGGTTAGCATGCTTGAAGTATTTTTATTTTTATGTCAATATTAAACTTTTGTCTTGAATCTTTCGGATCTGAACATTCATGCCACAATAAAGAAAATTACATTGAGAAATATGCTAAGTAGCATTCCACATCAAAAATTCTGTTTTTATCATTTACCTACTCGAGGACGAGCGGGAATTAAGCTTGGGGATGCTTGATACGTCTCCAACGTATCTATAATTTTTGATTGCTCCATGCTATTATATATTCTGTTTTGGATGTTTAATGGGCTTTATTATACACTTTTATATTATTTTTGGGACTAACCTATAAACCCAAGGCCCAGTTCAAATTGTTGGTTTTTTTGCCTATTTCAGTGTTTCGCAGAAAAGGAATATCAAACGCAGTCCAAACGGAATGAAACCTTCGAGAGAGTTATTTTTGGAACAAACGTGATCCAGAGGACTTGGAGTGGACGTCGAGAAACATACGAGGAGGCCACGAGGCAGGGGGCGCGCCTACCCCTGGGCGCGCCCTCCACCCTTGTGGGCCCCTCGTGGCTCCACTGACCTACTTCTTCCTCCTATATATACCTACGTACCCCGAAACCATCGAGGAGCACCACGAAAACCTAATTCCACCGCCGCAACCTTCTGTACCCGTGAGATCCCATCTTGGGGCCTTTTCCGGCGCTTCGCCGGAGGGGGAGTCGATCATGGACGGCTTCTACATCAACACCAGAGGCAACGCCACCGCTCACTGTTCATCCAACCCCCCCCCCCCCCCCCCCCCGCAACGCTCACTATTCATCCCAGAGGCAGCATCGATCGGCTTCAGTTAGCAGCAGTAGCAAAGGAATCGCTCGATCGGGGTCAGTTAACAGCCATCGATCGATCGCTCGGGTTCAGTAACGCGTAGCCTGCAGTGCAATCGCTCGGGTTCAGTTAGAGCCCAACGCCTCGCTCGGGTTCAGTTAGAGCCAATGCCTCGCACACACGCGCGTACGTGTACGAGAGAAACGCGCATCGCTCGCCCCCCGACCTCCTACCGTAACCGGGAACTCCCCGAAATTTTCCTCGCCCTTGCTTCTACCACGGTTTTTTCCGTCATGGACGGCCCAAAGAATGTCATGCAGCTGCGTCTCCGCCCCGCCCAGGACGAAAAGCCCATTTTCTGTCATGATTTTTTGTCATAGAAGTAGGAGCCCACCACATCTATGATGATACCGGGTTTTGTCACAATTATCGTCATAGAAGTGTCATATGTATGACAGAAAAAAAATCGTTCGGCCCAAAATGTCAAGGATGTGTCTTTTTTTGTAGTGATAGTTATTAGCTAGATGGCTTCTTCTCTCTCTTTGGATCTCAATACAAAGTTCTCCTCGATCTTCTTGGAGATCTATTCGATGTAACTCTTTTTGCGGTGTGTTTGTCGAGATCCGATGAATTGTGGGTTTATGATCAAGATTATCTATGAACAATATTTGAATCTTCTCTGAATTCTTTTATGTATGATTGGTTATCTTTGCAAGTCTCTTCGAATTATCAGTTTGGTTTGGCCTACTAGATTGATCTTTCTTGCAATGGGAGAAGTGCTTAGCTTTGGGTTCAATCATGCGGTGCTCGATCCCAGTGACAGTAGGGGAAACGACACGTATTGTATTGTTGCCATCGAGGATAAAAAGATGGGTTTTATATCATATTGCTTGAGTTTATCCCTCTACATCATGTCATCTTACGTAATGCGTTACTTTGTTCTTATGAACTTAATACTCTAGATGCATGCTGGATAGCGGTCGATGTGTGGAGTAATAGTAGTAGATGCAGGCAGGAGTCGGTCTACTTGTCACGGACGTGATGCCTATATACATGATCATGCCTAGATATTCTCATAATTATGCACTTTTCTATCAATTGCTCGACAGTAATTTGTTCACCCACCATAATACTTATGCTATCTTGAGAGAAGCTACTAGTGAAACCTATGGCCCCCGGGTATATTTTCCATCATATTAATCTCCCGTCAACGAGCTATTTCTGGCGTCGTTTATTTTGCTATCTTTACTTTTAATCTTTATCATAAAAATACCAAAAATATTATCTTATCATCTCTATCAGATCTCACTTTTGCAAGTGGCAGTGAAGGGATTGACAACCCCTTTATCGCGTTGGTTGCAAGGTTCTTATTTGTTTGTGTAGGTACGAGGGACTTGCGTGTGGCCTCCTACTGGATTGATACCTTGGTTCTCAAAAACTGAGGGAAATACTTACGCTACTTTGCTGCGTCACCCTTTCCTCTTCAAGGGAAAACCAACGCATGCTCAAGAGGTAGCAGTCCACTGTCCCAGGGCTGAACTAAACTGCGAGGAGATAAGTCATTATGTTTCATGGCTTGAGGATCTCGATGCTATCAAGACAAATTATTTTCCTGGACCTGAAAATCTTAGTACTCAAAACGTGTGACCAATAGTGTTCGTATTGAACTACGGTCACATCTATTTTGGAAAGATGGTAAGATTTTTACTATTTGTCCTCAATGCATCTTTTGCATACATTATTTTTTAAGCTAAACTTCATTGCTAAGTATGTTACTATATGATGTTCTTCAACAGGGACTCCCGATGATAGTTGTGCCTCATTGGATCGAGACTAAAGGTCGCATGGCAATGGTTAGCTTACGGACAAGACATCCTACATCGCACATGAGTGCATTCAAGATTTCTAAAACCGAGGAATGCTTAATAGTGAAAGAGTGGAGCAAAATTGTGAAGGATCGCAGAGAAGTACTAGGGGGCAGCAATCAGAAGCGCAGCCCACAATTAGGAGACAGGTTCATCTGCATGCTCCAATATGATGAATCAGGAGAGCTACACATGTTCTATGCTATTTTACCTGAGAGAGAGAGAGAGCAGGAGGAGTGATTAGCTAGTTCCTGCTCTTAGTACTTGCCCTCTCATGTCCGTGTTCTTCGTCGTGAACTTAATCTCAAAGTGATTTGCTTTTGTGGTCTTATGAACGCTTATAATCTCATGACCATGTTGAACTCGATGATATCTTTGCTTCTGGTACAAGTGAATGTTTCTTCTTTAAGCTAGAATGAGTTTGAAGATGATGATGTGCTACACTATGACTGTGATGATTAAATACCTAGTGTTGGTGGTAATGACTATGATGATTATTATTAGCTAGTGTTGGTGGTGATTAGATAGCGGTAATGACTATGATGATTAAATAGTGGTAATGACTATGATGATTATTAGCTAGTGTTGTTGGTGATGATATGATGCAAGAGTTTTTATATTAATATGATGATGATGATGATGATGATGATGAGTTATTATATCATTTGGTGAAGAAACCAAGGATTAGTTTCAAGTGGATGGATCCTAAGATTATTCAATAATCCATATTACTTGATCACTTAGGATCCATCCACTTGAAACTAATCCGCGGTTCTTTCACCTAGTGATTTAATAACTCGTTATAATGTAAAAAACTATCTCTAAATTGCTACTGTACGTAAATATACCTCGCCGGTCTTTGTATATACCAAATTGTATGTATATGTGTGTATGTGTGAATGGTGGTGCGAGACATTCGATGATATATATATATATATATATATGGGATAGTTAGATTTATGCCCCTAGTTGTGTCCCACTCGGCTGTTTTACCCCTAATTTCCAAAAGTCACCGCTTCTGTCCGAGTCACTTCGCTCCTCTTATGCTTTTGCCCTTTGACCGTTTGACCGCCAGTTTGAAAGCTTCATAACTAATCCATACTAAATCAGAAAAATGCAAATAAGATACCAAAATGTTCAAAAAAACATCACCTATATGTCAGTGTCATTTGCATTCATGAAAAAAGTGTTTGAAAGTACCCATCTAAGTTTTAGCTCTTATGCTACCACCATGAATAGTAAAATCTACAAAATTCAAAAAATAAAAAAAATTGGTGGCAAAGAATGACAAATGTTTTAAGTGCTTGCCAAGTTTCATCAGGGAATGACATTCGTGGGAGCACCAGCAAAAGACAATCAGCACTCCAAAATAGATTATTTTTTTGCCACGACTTCCACGAATGTCGTTCCCTGATGAAACTTGGCAAACACTTAGAACATTTGTCGTTCTTTGCCACCATATTTTTTTGAATTTTTTTTAGATTTACTATTCATGGTGGTATCAAAAGAGCTAAAACTCGGATGTGCAGTTTCCAACACTTTTTTCATGAATGCAAATGACACTGACATATAGGTGATGTTTTTCTGAACATTTTGGTATCTTATTTGCATTTTTCTAATTTAGTATGAATTAGTTATGAAGTTTTCAAACTGGCGGTCAAACGGACAAAGGGCAAAAGCATAAGAGGGGCAAAGTGACTTGGACAGAACCGGTGACTTTTGGAAATTAGGGGTAAAACAGACGAGTGGGACACAACTAGGGGTATATATATATCGTTTCTACGAGATATTCTATTTATATATATGCATAACGTGTACAATATGTAGTATCGTAAAATACCAGCAAATGAAAAAAATTAAATGGAAAACACCAAATTAAAGGAAAGATAATAAAACCAAAACCCCCAAACCTTTTAGTATCGGTTGGTGTTACCAACCGGTACTAAAGGTCTCCCCGCCCCTGGCGCTGGCTCGTGCCACGTGGTGGCCCTTTAGTGGCGGTTCGTGTTGAACCGGTACTAAGGGGGGGGCTTTAGTCCCCACCCTTTAGTGTCGGTTACAGAACCGACACTAAAGGGCCTTACAAACCGGTGATAAAGCCCGGTTCTGCACTGGTGCTCCTCCTTGGAGGCCGCCAATGTGCCATTATCTCCCTTTCCTTCTCCAATCGACTCCCCTCCCTGCTACACATAATCCCCGCCCCTCTCCTCCATCTCCTTTGCTACATGTGTGATAGCACCATCAGCATCCTTCACTACTTCCACTCTACCCGCACATACTGTCTTATTAGAAGAAATGTTGACATCACCGTATAGCATGCGCTCATAACTATCCATAGTTTTCTCAAAAGAAAATTCTAAGTCGCGTTCCACAGGGCGAACATTGGATAGGTGTCTCCTTTTTTACCTGAAATTTTCCCGCGAGCATCCTCCAATCTCTCCATCATACCTTCCTTCTATATTTCCTCCCCTTCCTCTTTGGACGATCCCGCATATGATTCTTGGCAGTACTGAACTTAAATAACACATTATTAACAACAATGTCCTCCGTGGCAACATAAGTCGTAAGCCTTGCAGCAACAGCCCCCGATAAGGCCTCCAGCACACTAGGCTGGAAAAGGAGTTGATCGTGGATGTGCGGTGTGCATCCCCTACTACTGCCACTAGTGCAGGGCTGGGCTCACCCGACTGTATGCTCCCCTGGCCCTCTTCCCAGGCAGGGTACTGCTGATGTACAACAGCAACAACAACAGTTTTGGAGCCGCTGGTGGGCCCCAGCTGCTGCCAAACAGGGCCACCTAGCCATGTCGGTGTACAACAACATCAATAATAGTTTTGGATCCACTGGGGTCACCCAGCTGCTATCGAGCGGGGCCCCCTGTCCATGCCGGTGTACAACAACAACAACAGTTTTGGAGCCACTGGGGCACCCAGCTGCCGAACAAGACCTCCAGGCCATGCAGCTCACCCAACTGGGTGTACAACCGGACCTGTAAGTGCATCTAGTGCCCCTTAGTGATTTTGGTGTATTGAAGACTTATAGGTTAAGGGACTGATGCGTTTGTGAGTGTACACAGGTCTATAACTCTATGAGGAGTTTGATATTTATAGAGAAAGTCGAATGTCTTCAACTGAAGACTTTGGATTTCTGAAGACTTTCTGAAGACTTTGAAAGTGAAGAAATTGGTGTGACCGTGAAGACTCTATATTCATGCGAGGAATATGAAGCATGAAGACTTTTGTTTTCGTAGTTTCATTTTCTCTTTATTAAGTCATAGGAAACACCGTACTGTTAAAGGGGATCGAGGAAAAACTAAGGAAAAGTTTCCAAGTGATGCTCATCTCAAAATCCTACACCTACCAATCCTTTCGAGTGAAGCCATTGGAAATCTCATGCAGTTCAGTCAATTCATTCAATGACAGAGACGAAGTTCTTCTGGTCTATGAGGAATTTGTTCTGACTGAGAGTTAGGAATTCGCCAGTGCAGATTGCCTACAAGTGAGGAACATGATAGCCCTGAGGAATTTGAACCTCAAATTTCCGAACGTTGCTGTGCAACGCGCCAGCTATCCCAAAATATCTACCCACCTAACGGTCATATCATTGAAGGGCATTTATGTCTTATCATGTCGGGCTGCTCCCTAGGCTATAAATAGCCGCCCCCTACAACCACTAGCTGGTTGGATTCTCCGATAGAAACTGACACTTGTCAATGAGAGCATCCCATCCTCCGAGGACTTTGAGCGAAAATCATCTATTGAGGAAAACCCAAACCCAAACACCTAAAAACCCAAAGTGATTGAGCATCACTGAAGAAATTGTTCCTGTGTGGATCCGACGCTTGTTACCTTTGAAGACTGTGCATCTTCCAGACGGTTAGGCGTCATGGTCTAGAGCATCCAAAAGGAAATTGTGGATCGCCGAGTGACCGAGTTTGTGAAGGTTTGGAAGTCACCTGAAGACTTACCACGAGTGATTGGGCGAGGTCTGTGTGACCTTAGCTCAAGGAGAATACGGTGAGGACTGTGTGTCCTCAGGTTTAAATACCTAGCCGCTCCAACCAGACGTACAACTGTCGCAGCAGTTGGAACTGGTCTACCAAATCATTGTCTTCACCGAGCTAACTGGTTCTATTTCCTCAACCTTTCCATTTCCTCATTACTGTGTTGTGTGCTTGTTCATATCCGTTTGAAGACTTTGACAGAAGACTTTGTTTGTCTTCATCCTGTGCTTATGCTTTCTGTACTCTGTGTTTGTTTTCATTTCATCATGATGTCTATGCTTATGTTATGTTATGACTGCATCTGAGTACTTATTCCGCTGCAAGTAGTTCTTCGCTTAGGAATTTCCTCACCCTGAAATTCCTCAGTGAAGAATTCATAAAAATCGCCTATTCACCCCCCTCTAGTCGACTTAACGCACTTTCAATTGGTATCAGAGCAAGGTACTCCCTTGTTCTGTGTGATTTTGGTTTAACTGCCTGGAGTTTTAGTTATGTCGACCGCGGAAATGAAGACTGTGTCATGCCCCATGTTTGACGGTCATGATTATTCGAAGCAGAAGGCCATGATAAAGAAGTGACTCATGGCGATGAACAGCGAGCTGTGGACCGTCACTGAGATTGGTCTTACCGATCTGTGCAAGATGGCAGAGGATGATGACATTCGCAAGTACACTCTTCTCAACCTCACAGCAAAGGACATCATCTGCTCCTGTCTGTCTCAAAATCAGTTCGGGAACATTATGCATCTCAGCCATGCGAAGCTCATCTGGGACCGACTCTCTGAGGTCTATGAAGGTCATAGAACTGATCGTGATCCCTGGCTTGAGGATTTCATGGTATCGTGTAAGGCTATGACTTTTGAGTCAGAATCATCATCCTCTGCACCATGCCTTATGGCAAAGGGTGCCAAGGTACTCAAATATCCCTCCTCTGAATCAAGTGAGGATGAATCTGATGAAAACCTCAAGCCTAGCTACTCTAAACTTGCTAAGATTGTTGTGAAACAACAAAAGGCTTTTGAAAAGGTTCAAAATATGTTAGATAAAAGTGATGATATGTTGGGTGAAGAAATGGATTGCACTAAAACTTTGACTGAAAATCTTCAGAGACTTCAGTCTAAGTTTGAAAACCTTCAAAGTCATCATAACACTCTCTTATCTGATCATGAGAAGCTTTCTTATCAATTTGTTCAAAGAAAGCAAGATCTTGAGAAGCTAAGGGTGAGTTATGAAGATCTTTAGAAGGAGCGTGATTCATTACTTGCTCAACAAATCAGCGTTGCTCAGGAAGAATTCATTCCTCCATGTTTGAAGTGCATTGAACATGAATCTGCTAATTCTTCATCTGAAAGTTCAAATGCTTCTATTGCTGCAAATTCTTCACCTGTCTCTGCTATCACTGATTCCTCATCTGAGGATATTGCTAGTATCACTAACAATGCAGGGCTGAAGGAATTGTATATGACTGGCATGTACAAAAGCCTCAAAGGGCATCAGGCTCTTTGTGATGTGCTTAAAAAGCAGATCCTCAACAGGAACCCTAGGAAAGAGGTTATTGCCTTTGAGAGGAAACTCAGTGCTGATGGAACATACTGGAAGCCTGAGCAGTACCACAAAACCTCATGGATTGCCTCAAGGGGACCTCCAGTTAATCCATCTACTTTATCTAGCTTTACATGTGAATCTCCTCATTCTTCTGATGAGTCATTTGACTCCAACTATAAGCTTTTCAAAAATCAGAATGGTGAAGTATTTGCTAGATATATTGGCACTAACTGCAGGAACGATTCTCCTATGAAGAAAATCAGGGTTCCCAAAAGGTGCCTTGAAAGTCTTCAGGTGAATGTCATCATGACACCACCTGTGAAGAATAGGAACCCCAGATCAAATTTTTCATATGGATCCAAGTCCTCACGTGGATCAAATTCCTCAAAAGGATCAAAATCCTCATATGAATATCATCATGCTAACAATTCTGTTTCGCAGGGAAGATCTAAGGGCTATGAATATGAGCATTATTCTTCTAACCATTATGCTCATAAGTCCTCGAAGAATTTCTCTGCTTATTCATATGTTTACCCTAACTCCTCTTATGTGAAATGAAGTGGACTGACTTCTATGCCACCTTTCTCTTATGGAGCTCGCAGAATGATGAACTCTTTGCCACCCTTTCAGATGTGGGTGGTGAAGAAAAAGAACTAATCTTTTATGCAGGGTCAGGTCTCCAGACGTACTCAAACATCTGAAGAATTTGCTGGAGACCTGAATATGCTTGAAAGGACGCAAGCTAATCATGAAGAAATGAACTTTCATTTCTCATGTCCCCCTACTGCTTTATCTGTTCTATTGCTTGATGAAATTGATCTGATGAAATTGATGTCATATTCTTCACTGATGAAGTATATGAGTTCGTAAGTTGCACTAATTCATCTGCAGGATGATCAACCCAAAGCCACTGAGTGGTTCCCCGATAGTGGATGTACAAAACACATGACTGGTGACAAGAATCTATTGATGGATGCTCCCTTATCTCCATCGCATCTGAAGCATATCACCTAGGCTGACAAAGGAAAAAAGCAAGGTATTGGGTCTAGGTAAGGTTGCGATCTCAAAGGATCGACACATGGACAAAGTCATGCTTGTCGAGTCCTTAGGATTCAACCTCATGTCAGTCTCAATGCTTTGTGATCTTGATATGGTTGTTATCTTTGGCAAGTATCGTTGTGTTGTGATCATGGAAGATGACCATTCCAAAGTATTCGAAGGCTTTAGGAGAGGAGACCTGTATATTGTTGATTTCTCTACAGGACCACAGCCCGCTATATGCCTACTTGCAAAAGCTTCAAAAGGCTGGCTATGGCATCGACGACTTGGTCATGCTGGTATGAGGAACTTGCACACGCTCGCGAAGAAGAAGCATGTCATTGGCATTGAGAATGTCAAATTCCTCAAGGATCACTTGTGCGGAGCCTGTGAAGTTAGAAAGATGACCAAGGCCAAGCATCCAGCGAAGACTATCATGACTACACTCGTCCATTTGAATTGCTTCACATGGATCTCTTTGGTCCTAACCATTATTTTGCATTCACCAATGAAGCATCTCTATATGGCTTTATCATTATTGATGATTACTCTCATTACACATGGGTACATATCGTCACTTACAAACGTGAAGTGCAGGAAGTCTTCAAACGATTTTCCTCGAGGGCTTCGACCAACTTTGGTGTGAAGATCAAGCACATCAGAAGTGACAATGGAACTGAGTTCAAGAATACTGGTCTTGATGACTATCTTGATGAACTTGGTATTACTCATGAGTTATCTGCTCCTTATACTCCTCAGCAGAATGGCGTCGTGGAGCGCAAAAATAAGACTCTTTTTCAGATGGCTCGCACTATGCTTGATGAATACAAGACACCTCGTCATTTCTGGACTGAGGCAATTGATACTGCGTCCCACATCATCAACAGGGTTTATCTTCACAAATTCTTCAAGAAGACTACATATGAACTCCTCACTGACAAGAAACCCAATGTGAGTTATTTCAAAGTCTTCGGTTCTAAATGTTGGATTAGAGATCCTCATCACAATTCTAAATTTGCACCGAAAGCACATGAAGGTTTTATGCTTGGTTACGGAAAGGACTCGCACACCTACAGAGTCTTCAACACCGTTCACCACAAGGTTGTTGAAACTGTAGATGTGCGGTTCGATGAAACTAATGGCTCGCAAAGAGAGCACCTACCTCCTATTCTGCTAGATGAACAGTCTCCTGAGGAAACCTTCAAGTTTAACGCTACTGAGGATGTCATTCCTACCGAAGAATCTGCTGAAGAAGTTATTCCAGATCGTGAAGAACATCATGCTGGTGCACCTGAGGAAATGGCTCTAAAGAAAATGTTGATCCAATTCCTCGTCGCCAACCCGCTCATCCTCGAGTTGCAAATGAAGTGCAGATTGAGAAAATCATCAGCGACATGAACGCACCAGGTCCTCTCACACGCTCAAAAGCTTCACATTTGTCTAACTTTTGTGGGCACTTTGCTTTCATCTTTATCACAGATCCCACTAAGGTAGATGAAGCATTTCTGGAGCCTGAGTGGATTCAAGCTATGCAAGAGGAATTACATCAGTTCGAGCTCAACAATGTCTGGGAACTTGTCAAGCGACTAGACCCTCGCAAGCACAATGTCATCGGCACAAAGTGGATCTACCGCAACAAGCAAGATGAAAATGGCCTTGTGGTGAGGAATAAGGCACGGCTTGTAGCTCAAGGCTACACACAGGTTGAAGGAATTGATTTCGATGAAACTTTTGCACCTGTTGCTAGACTTGAGGCTATTCACATATTACTTGCTTATGCTAACCATCATAATATCATCTTATATCAAATGGATGTGAAAAGTGCATTCCTCAATGGTAAGCTTGAGGAAGAAGTATATGTTACTCAACCCCCAGGTTTTGAGGATCCAAAGCATCCTGACAAAGTCTTTAGACTCAATAAGGCCCTCTATGGCCTCAAGCAGGCTCCTCGGGCATGGTATGATACTTTGAAGGAATTCCTCATGAAGAAAGGCTTCAAACCCGGTTCACTTGACCCAACTCTTTTCACCAAAACCTATGATGATGAATTATTCATGTGCCAAATATATGTTGATGATATTATCTTTGGCTGTACTGACCAACGTTACAGTGATGAATTTGCCTATATGATGGGTGAAGAATATAATGTCTATGATGGGAGAATTGAAATTCTTCTTAGGTCTTCAGATACGTCAACAACGCAATGGCATATCCATATCTCAGGAGAAATACCTCAAAGATGTACTGAGGAAATTCGGCATGCAAGATTGCAAAGGCGTCAAAATCCCTATGCCGACAAATGGCCATCTATGCACTGATGAAAATGGTATTGACTTCGATCAAAAGGTATACCGCTCCATGATTGGTTCTTTATTGTATTTATATGCATCTAGGCCAGATATTATGCTTAGTGTTTGAATGTGTGCCCGCTTTCAAGCTACACCGAAGGAATCACACCATAAGGTTGTGAAGCATATTCTTCGATATCTAGCTCACACTCCAACACTTGGATTATGGTATCCCAAGGGCTCGGATTTTGATCTCATTGTGTATTCAGAATCTGACTATGTTGGTGATCGTGTGGACCGCAAGTCAACATCAGGCACATGTCATTTCCTTGGACGATCCTTGGTATGTTGGTCCTCGAAGAAACAGAACTGCGTATCACTCTCTACTGCTGAAGCTGAGTACATTGTTGCTGGTTCGTGCTGTGCTCAAGTGCTATGGATGAAGCAAACCCTCAAGGACTACAGCATCAATGTGAAGAATGTGCCGCTCTATTGTGACAATGAGAGTGCCATCAAGATTGCTCATAACCCAGTTCAGCACTCGAAGACAAAGCACATTCAGATTCGTCATCATTTTCTTCATCATCATGTGTTGAAGGGCGACATCTCTATCGAGCACGTGAAGACTGAAGAACAGCTAGCCGATATCTTCATAAAGCCCTTGGATGAGAAGAGATTTAGCAAGTTGCGGTGTGAGCTAAATATCTTAGAATCTTTGAATGTCCTTTGAAAAGGACACACATCCTAACACTTATGCAAAATTGATGACTTTGATGTGCAACACACGAAGTAACGTTTTTCTTCAATCAATGAAGACTAACACCCTAAGTGTGAAGAAATTAACAAAGAATTTGATTCTTAGAGCCCTACGACAATTGTACGCGGTGTCTGAAATCAGCATTCTTATACGGTGGGTTACGCCACTAACAAAAGTTGAAAATCTTCAATTTGAGTTTTTCTTCAGTTGTGAAATTCCTCAGTTGTTCAATTTCTTCAACTTTGCATTATCTTCAATGTTTCTATCGTTTTTCTTAATTGGCTATATAAATATATGATTTTATGTCCTCTACAGCATTCACTTATTGCTAATTCCTCAAGTTGCTTTTTCTGCTAAGTGAATGTGATCGGACCCCTCCCCCTCTATGCTAAACTCAACCCAGTCTGTTCACAATTTCTTCATGTGCGTTCTATTTGAAACCTGTTCAAAATCTTCACTGTATCCTTGTCAGCTGAAGAATTTGCGAACGAAACCTTAAAATATTCTAATCTGAATTTTTGGCTTTTTCCGCTCAAACCATTCCACATTCCACGATATGATTATCTATTCACCCACGATCTCACACGATCTCCACCTCACAGTACGTGGGTGACACATGTCGCACGAATGAGAAGGATCAGGGGCACGTTCATCCATTTTCCTCAGGCGAACGGTTTTTCAACTCAACTATAAATACCCCTCACCCTCCTCAGACTGTTTTTACTCTGCTCGACCTCACTCCCTCGCTCGAGCTCTCAAAACCTAGCGCCGCCGCTACTTCCATCGTCGCCGGTGAGGAAGAGCTTCGCTGCCTCGACCTCGTCGCCGTCGTACTCACGCCGGCCGTGGATTTCTTCGCCGCCGCCGTAGTTGTCTTCCTCAGCCAAGTTAGGGCGTGGAAGATCTGAACTGACGAGCTTCAAATCTACTATTCACAGTTCATCGTGTTCTTCGTCAAGGGTAATTAAAAGTCATTTTTACTGCCCTTGTTGATTCCTTTGATTTCTACAAATCTTCAAAAGGTGTTTATTCTTTAATCTTCACACTCTAAACACCTCACACAAACATCTGTTCTTGATATGTTTCCCTAAGAAACGTTTTTTCTTCAAGATTCCTCAATTGTGTGGATTTTCAATCTATACAACTCTGGAACCTAAGTCAAAGAACGCTTAGTGAAATTCCTCAAGACACATCTGGTCAAATTCCTCAAACTTGTTCTTTTTGCAAAAAACTTCTGAGAACGCATATGACCTCTCCAAATTCTTCGCACCTATACTCTGTTCACAGGTACACATGTCCGCTGCTAAATCACTAGGTTCTCATCAACTTAACTCATTTGCAGCGTTCCTCGAAGAAAAGTTGCATACCTCTTCAGAGAATTCTGTTGTTCAGATTCCTCAGCTGAAGAAAATGGCTGACGGCAAGAAACCTCAGAAGGGAGGGAAGAAACCTAAAGTCAACACTGCGTTTGAGATTCCAGATGACATTTATGTAGGGTACTGCACTCCTCCTCATGAAACGAAGAATGAGAGCAAAGTGCACACTCAGAAGATAGAGAGGAGATGGGCCAGAGAATGGAGGGAATATCGCTATGTCACTCCAAAGTACATGAAGAAATTCGCTGTACACCCTCCATGCCCGATACCTCCACTGGCACCTGGCCAAGAAGCTGATCCCTCAAGCATCAAACGTGGTGAGGAATTTCCCGCTGAATGGGCCAAGCGTCAAGCTAAACTCGCCAAAATGGAAAAAGAGGTAGTGAAGAAATTCAATGAAGATTCTGCTGCTGCCACAACTGAGGCCTCTGCTAGCAAGCCTAAAAAGGCCATGCCCAAGAAGCTCACTCACAAGCCCAGTGCTTCTGCTTCAATGCCCTCACGGCCAAGCACCTCAGCAATGCCCTCACGGCCCAGTTCTGCAAAGCCCTCACGGCCAATTCCTCAAGCCGCTCCAGTTCCTCAAGTTGCAAAGTCCTCAGCTCTTCCGGCAAAGTCCTCAGCACCTGTGCATCTCACCTCGTGTCAAAGGACCACAGGCAAATCAATTGCCTCAGGAGCCTCTGCAAGTTCTTCAGCTCCTCCAAATTCCTCAACATGCCCTACTTTGCTGAAGACGAAGGCCACTGCTGGACGAGGCTCTAGACCAAGTACTCACAAGAAGCAGGTTGCCTTTCAAGTACCGTCCGATGAAGACAAAGCTGATGATGAGGAACTTGCCGAAATCATCAAAGATAGACAGCAAAGGGCCGCTAGAGCCAAAGGAAGTGAAGTTCCTCTCCTACTGGATCCAAAGTTGATCCTTGAGTACATTGATC
The DNA here is from genome assembly GCF_002575655.3 of Aegilops tauschii subsp. strangulata. Lineage (NCBI taxonomy): Eukaryota > Viridiplantae > Streptophyta > Magnoliopsida > Poales > Poaceae > Aegilops > Aegilops tauschii. The sequence continues at coordinate 484,917,703 of NC_053036.3, forward strand.
TCTCGCACAAGGACCCCAACACACCTGTGCCTGACTTCAAGCTGACTCCTGGCCAAAGTCACATGTTGACCGCCTTCATTGGCGAAGAAAAATGGAAGTTTGAGAAGGCCAGGCAGTTGAAGAAAGCTCAATACAGAAAGGAGCGCTTTCTGAAGAAAAATGTTGTCAACATGACAACTGATGAACTCATTGCTATACAAACTGAATTCAAAGGACTCAGTGATGAATTCAACGTCTATCGCACTGATTGGCTAGGAGCCAAGGCCAGATTTGTCAAGTTGGCTGAAGGATTCAACACCAATGTTGCAGCCCCAATGCAACATGAATCTCCTCAAGCTGAGGCATCTGCTCAGCCGACTGAAGAACATGCCAGCACCGCTGATGAAAATCAGGCTGCTGATGAAACTGCTAGTACCAGGGCTGATGACTCTATTCTAGCCGCTGATGAAATTGCCATGGCAACCACTAGTTTTGTGCCTGAAGAACAATCCAGGCCAGCTGAGCCATCAACCGCTAAGCCTGAAGAAACTGAATCAACCAGACCAACTGCATCAGTTGTGCCTGAGGTAAATGTACCGATTTCCTCTGCTCCTCCTGCACCAACACCAAGTCCAGTTCTTCCTTCTGCATCAGAACCGAAGAAAACCAAGGCTGAGGAGCGAGCAGCAGTGAAGAAAAGGAAAGCATCAGCTTCATCAGATTCTTCGGCCCCGAAGAAGATGAAGACATTGACAAGCTCTTTTGAGAATCCCATTGATGTTGTTCCTGTCTCCAGTATGCCATCAAAAGAACTTGTTCCTTTTGGTGAAGATTATGAGATCCCAAGCGGATCGGATGAAGACGTTCCTTTTGCTACTTCTTCAGAGCAATTGGACGAAGAAATTGAAGCGGATAATATCCCTTCAACCCCAGTCATCTCATCGCCTATGCCTTAGTTCACAGCTGAAGAGGCAGGCGTTGAAGAATTAAGTGAAGAAGATGAAGACATGGACATTGGGAGCACCACGCCTGTGATGAATGATGGCTTTTGGGAAAGTCAGCACCCCAACTCTCCTTTGTTCACACCACTGCAACAAATTCCTCAGTCCCCAGTGCACACTGAAGTTCAAATGGGCTCTAACGAACCTCACACCACTCCTTCCATTCCTGAAGAAATTCCAGCCACTAGTGCTAATGAAAATGCTGATGAAGAAAAGAAGACCCAGGCTGCAACTGAAGCAGAAACTAAAATTCCTCAGCCTGTGGTGCCTGAGAATGTGATTCCTGCACCCCTGATGACTTTGACTGATACTCCTGTGCCCAAGCAGAAGAATCCCTTCTCTGAGAAGCAAAACTTCAAGGCTGATGACTTCTTCCACGAGCATGTGTTCTTCACAGATTAAATCCCTATGACTCTGCTCGCCAACGAAGAAAGTGTTTCTGGACCGCCAGCCAAGCAAACTTCTATTTTTCACTGCTTTGTGATAAGGACAAAGTCTTCGACCATAAGCATATTCCTCATGTGGACATGGAATCACTGTCGTGCTTCACACCAGTTCCCAGTGTTCTTCACGACGCTGGATTGCTCAACTTCTGCACGTGAGACTGATGAGCATGAAGATTTGGACGACACTACGGTAGGCCCTACTTCAACAACCGACCACAACAACGCTGGCGCTCCTCCATCGACTTCCTAATGATATTCTTCAGGGGCGTTAGTCCTCACTTTTCATCCCTTTTGGTCATTCGATGACAAAGGGGGAGAAATTTGAGTTAGTCTTCAAGCGGGGCTATATATGGCCGTTTTTTTCTAAGTTACAACTCTCGTTCTTCTGAAGACTTTATTGGATCGAGTTGTAAACTTAAACCCGATGGTGGTCTGATACTTTTGCTATGTTCTTCTGCATGCTATTTCCTCATGTATGTTAAATGCACGCATGTTGAATTACATCAGTCACCATATTTCATCATGCATTTCAAATTCTTCATATCGTATGTTAAATGCGTGTATGAATTACAAGATATAGGAGGAGATCTCCATGATTCTACTCTTCAAAATGTGTGTTGCTTCAAAAGCAAAATTCCTCTCTATGCACATCTTCAGGGGGAGTTCTTCTATATCTTGCAATCAAATTCCTCAATATCAGTATTTACACTTCATATGTTTATCCCCGTTGAAAACTTAACCTATATTGTCATCAATCACCAAAAAGGGGGAGATTGTAAGTGCATCTAGTGCCCTGGTGTATTGAAGACTTATAGGTTAAGGGACTGATGCGTTTGTGAGTGTACACAGGTCTATAAGTCTATGAGGAGTTTGATATTTATAGAGAAAGTCGACCCCTAAAAATGAATGTCTTCAACTGAAGACTTTGGATTTCTGAAGACTTTGAAAGTGAAGAAATTGGTGTGACCGTGAAGACTCTATATTTATGCAAGGAATATGAAGCGTGAAGACTTTTGTTTTCGTAGTTTCATTTTCTCTTTATTGAGTCATAGGAAACACCGTACTGTTAAAGGGGGTCGAGGAAAAACTAAGGAAAAGTTTCCAAGTGATGCTCATCTCAAAATCCTACACCTACCAATCCTTTCGAGTGAAGCCATTGGAAATCTCATGCAGTTCAGTCAATTTCTTCAGTGACAGAGACGAAGTTCTTTTGGTCTCTGAGGAATTTGTTCTGACTGAGGAGTTAGGAATTCGCCAGTGCGGATTGCCTACAAGTGAGGAACATGATAGCCCTGAGGAATTTGAACTTCAAATTTCCGACCGTTGCTGTGCTATGCGCCAGCTGTCCCAAACGGTCATATCATTGAAGGGCATTTATGTCTTATCATGTCGGGCTCCTCCCTAGGCTATAAATAGCCGCCCCTACAACCACTAGCTGGTTGGCTGCTCCGAGAGAAACTGACACTTGTCATTGAGAGCATCCCATCCTCCAAGGACTTTGAGCAAAAACCATCTATTGAGGAAAACCCAAACCCAAACACCTACAAACCCAAAGTGATTGAGCATCACTGAAGAAATTGTTCCTGTGTGGATCCGACGCTTGTTACCTTTGAAGACTGTGCATCTTCCAGACGGTTAGGCGTCATGGTCTAGAGCATCCAAAAGGAAATTGTGGATCGCCGAGTGACCGAGTTTCTGAAGGTTTGGAAGTCACCTGAAGACTTACCACGAGTGATTGGGCGAGGTCTGCGTGACCTTAGCTCAAGGAGAATACGGTGAGGACTGTGTGTCCTCAGGTTTAAATACCTAGCCGCTCCAACCAGACGTACAACTGTCACAACAGTTGGAACTGGTCTATCAAATCATTGTCTTAACCGAGCTAACTGGTTCTATTTCCTCAACCCTTCCATTTCCTCACTATTGTGTTGTGTGCTTGTTCATATCTGTTTGAAGACTTTGACTAAAGACTTTCTCAATTTCCTCAGTTCAATTTCTTTAGTCTGTTTGTCTTCATCCTGTTTTATCCTGTGCTTACGCTTTCTGTACTCTGTGTTTGTTTTCATTTCATCATGATGTCTATGCTTATGTTATGTTATGACTGCATCTGAGTACTTATTCCGCTGCAAGTAGTTCTTCGCTTAGGAATTTCCTCACCCTGAAATTCCTCAGTGAAGAATTCATAAAAATCGCCTACTCACCCCCCCTCTAGTCGACTTAACGCACTTTCAGGACCGCCAGTCCTTGGTTTGTCTGTTTTGTTCATTGTTCCTCGTACATAAAAAATGCATGTCCATGTTGGTTGCACGATTGGGTCCAAGCCCATTAGAATTTGGCTTTATGTGGTAGTCACAAATGGCTTCCAAAAATATTTTCACAAAGGAAGAAGAGCTTGGTGGTGAAGATCTAGAGTATCTTCGCCGCACCTTCACCAAGGCAAGCCACACTACCCTTGCTTGCTAACTTGTTGAAGTCATAGTTCATATGTGCATTTTAGAGCATATTTGCATTTGTTTCATTAAATTATTATGGTTATATTTTGCTATTGTGCATGCATATGTTTCTGTGCTTCCTTGATGAATACCTTGCTTAGATAGTTGCATTGATGCATGATCATATCATTCATGTTAATAAAATGTACCACATAAGTATTTGAGTAATAACATGAATATTAGTACTTTAAGATAGTTGTGTAGCTTTACTCATTTGAGTATGACTTGATTAAGCATATGTTTCACAAACAACTTATTAACCAAATACTTCATTATCTTGGTCCAGTCATGGTGCCACCGAGTCGAACTTTCCACATGCAACCACATTTGCCTGATCTAGGAAGGCCTTAACTTAGTATATGCACATGCTTCTATTGGTGTCACAATAGTTGGAAGAAGTAGAAGGGTGTGCAACACTGGCCCGGTAACCGGGTCTAATTCCGAGCGCATAGGAACGACATGGTTCACACATTGTAAATAAAATGATCCCAAGTGGAATATTTGGGACCACCTTGGTGGTAAAGCCTATGGTAGGCCCTAAGGCCTCTAATTTCTTCTCCATGATATCACTTCTTGGGGGTATGTCAGTGACATGATATTGGTATTCTTGATAGATGAATTCATTGGATAAGTCCATGGTGTGGGAAAGTGCAGAACTCCTGTAGAGTGTAAAAATATATATGAACAGCCTGGTCCACGATATTGGGCACAGGTCATCCTAGGTTCATCTGGATGGCCGGTGTTGAAGGGCTCCAGGCTTGTGGATTGAGCTTGTCGAGAAGAGCTTGTGCGGGGACTAGTGAAGACGAATGAATAGTAGACAAGTGGGGGCAATCTGCCAAGAAGTTGGGGTGGCTGCATGATCTATCGATGATGAGGGGTAGAATGTTGCAGCTTTGGGATGTGTCAATCAATTGACAAAACGGGGAAAGTGTCGAGATGGTCACGAGACAACAGAATAGGCTGAATCTGAATCCAAACATTGAGCATTTTTTCCTGTTCAGGAAATCCAAACATTTTTTCACTAATATGCAAGACTTGAGTATCATTTCAATGATGGATAGAAAGTGAAGGTCACATGGAACATCTCATAATTATTGTACCCGTGAACGACATAACCTAGAGCGTGAGAGTAGAGACATGTGTTGCCCAACCCTGCACAAGGATGGCACTAAGTGATTAACAGTAACCCGTGGGCACCTGCGAGAGCCCAAGCCTTCGTTTCTTCCTGGATCGCCAACATGAGTTGCAGGGCGAGGGGGCGCGCATTGCCGAACGGACACATGTTCTGGAAGCACCAGATGGACCATGCCATGAGAATCACCAATGATGTTAGGCACTTTTAATGGCCGACAAGCGATGTGGAAGTAATGGAAGCCCAGTAGAGTAGAAAGTCCACATCTCCGGTCAGTGCAGGAACGGTAGCACGACACACAAGAACATCATGCCAAACCTGTCGAGAGAAGGGGCACCCAATAAGGAGGTGATGTGTGGTCTCCGGCTCCTGGTCGCGAAGGGCGCATGAGTCGGCGTGAGGCAACCCATGATTAGTCGATCTCGTCAAAGTCGAGCACCAGTCAAGGTTTGTCGACCACACAACGAACTTGATCTAGAGTGACAACTTATGTTTTTCAGATCTGGTGCCCGTGCGGTGCGAAGGTGGAACCGAAGAATAGCGCGCCGTAGCAGGAGTTGGCCGAATAGTTACCATCTTGCGTCCATCGTCCGAACGGTCCTGGGTGTGAGATAGCGTCATGCTACAATGTCAAAAAATCCAAACATTGAACTGGGTGGACTAGTTTTGCGCTTTTTAACCCCAAACATAATTTCCATAAAACTGATATCTGTGATTGGAATGAAGAGCTAATTCTTCAGTTCTATGCGACGCTGCACATCACAGGAAATGCTGAAGATGTGAACTCTTGGGTGTTGGACTGGATGACAGAAAACACTCACTTCAAAGCACCGGCCTTTGAATTGCTTCCTGCCCTGCCTGTCAGTCCTCCCCTTGAATGTGCTCGTTGTATATATCATGAACCTGAACTCATTGATCACTATATGCAAGTGTTGATGAAGCCACTAAAGCCCGGTCAAGCCCCAAGGACCAAATTCCTCGTGAAGGAATTACTATATGTGCCACGGACTGTCTATCGCATTCTGACCAAGACATTGAGTCCAATCAAGGGCCATGACTCGAATGAAGAAGAGGTCATTGGCATCATGAAGAATCTGCTGTTCAACATCATTCATGGCGTTCCTGTCAACTACCATGATTTTTTTATGAGGACTCTGGCCAATGTTGCATTGTCCCCTTTTGAATTGAAGCCTTACGCTCCTTGGATTATGAGATGCCTCAGATTAAGGTCTTCAATCAATTACAAGGCTGACACACTCAACCATGGCAGCTACTTGCCCCCATTGAAGTCCTCAAGCGGACATTTTCCTCAGCTGATGAAAAGGGCAAGGCTACTGTTGTTATTGATAAAGGCATTCGTTCATTGGATGGTCAGTTCCGCAAAGCTGCATCTTACTCCACCAATGATGACTCTGTCACTCATGACTCTGCCGCCAATGCCTCAAATCAAAATCCTCAAGGCACAACTCCAAGGGTGATGACTGATCGTGAGCTTCTCCTCAGTCTTCACCAGAAGGTCGATCGCAACCACAAATGGGTTAAGCGTCAGTTTGGTTCAATTCTTCACAACATGGCTGCTACGCACAATTCAGTGAAGAAGAACCACTACTACCTCTATGAAGTATCCAATCGCACCTGGGCTGTTCTATCTCATCTTTATGGTGAAGAAGATCTAAAGCAGATGGGCTTCAAGCAAGACTTTGACTGGTCTCAGCCACCGGCAAAGAAATTCAAGAAAGTCAAAGTTCCTTCCTTGGTAGCCAACTCATACTCTTCATCACCCCAAACATAATTTCCATAAAACTGATTGTTTCACTTTTCTACAAAAATCACTAAATAAATTTGATAAAACCGGTCTGTCTAAAAATCAACTCATTTTTCTACAAATCCTCATTAGCTTCCAAACAACCACTAACATGACCCATTTATGCCACGATCTGTTTCTGTCATGCCATCCCACGACAAGATCTTGTCCATGCGGCCCACTTCTGCGACGCACCTCCCCACAAGCGAAGCACGTGTGAGGTTCCTTATTGCGCAACAGGCAAAACTAAGCACACATGTGACATGTGCTGTGCTCAACACACAAGACGAACATGACTGAACTGTTACAGCAACAAGGCCATTTTCAAACCGCTCGGGAATTTGCATCGTCAGCAAAAAGGCCTCTTGCCACCGCCGGACGCCGTCGTGTTCCCCCGCCGTGACACCGGTGGGATGCTGAAATGCCAGAGCCGGCCGGTCTTTCCCACCCGGAACATGTCGCAGAGGAACTCCTCGGCGTACCTCTTCTCCACCTTGCGGTCTACGTCGTGCAGGAACACGTCGGTGTCCCCCTCGCCGCGCCTCGCCCGCGCCATTGCCGCCGCCGTCCAAATCGCCGCCATCCTGCCAGGCGCCGACGCGAAGTACCCCTTGGGCGCGTCCAGCATGAGCATGTCCCACTCGTTCTCGTACACCTCCGGCGGCAGGTTGTGCAGCGCCAGCGGGCACGCGGCGTTGTCGCGGACCTGCACGGGGGCGTCGGCGGCCTCGGCTCCGGCGCCGGGGACGCAGGAGGAGAAGTTCTTGTAGGAGTCGAAGAGGAGGTCGGCGTGGTCCATCCGCGTGCGGTACGTGACCAGATGGGCGCGCAGGAACGGCGACCTAGCGCGCACGATGCGGTACCACTCCGGGTCCTCCTCCAGGAAGACGGTGACGCCGCCGGGGTTGAGCGCGTGCCAGAGCCGCGAGTCGTGGCCGAGGCCGAACACCAGCAACCGGACCGGCGCGCGGCGGCGCAGCACGTCGAGAGACAGGGAGATCTCGGCGCGTGACTGCTGCGGGACGGTGCGCGTGGTGGCGTAGTACACGGCGGCGTCGGCGAGCGCGGCGAGGCCTGAAGGCTCGTACCCGACGCCCGAGGGGGCTAGGACGCCGGGCAGGCACGGGAGCAACGGCAGCAACGGCAGCGGCGAGGTGAGGAGGGTGGCGACCAGCAGCGACGTGGCGACGAGCAATGCCGCTGCAGCGGCAGTGGCGATGCGGCCGGGGGGCTTCATTTCGGGGCGAGCCGGCGCGCAGTGCGTGTGTGCTGTGTGGGGTGGGGATTGGACAATACTCCATATTTAGCGCGAGCAGCGGAGCACGACGTGGCATCCCCTTCGCTGCACGATACCGCACGTTGCTTTCTTTTTCCGTCCCAATGTCGTAGTACTACCCCGCCGACGAGGCAACGACTTTACCGCAATTTTCTTTTAGTATAATTAGGGAATCTCTACCTACATTGATGGTGGACTGGCTGCACGCATATGGCCAAGTGGCCCATCAGTGGGTTTATTTGGTATGTAGGATTATTCTTGTGTTCTTTTTTAGATGGAATTCTTGCTCGTTTATCCGGAGTCTCAAAAAATAATAATCCAAATGATAAGTACCTCACGTCATGTACCTGGACATTTAGCCCGAACTTCCTTATAGCCGTCTGATCGGCAGCACAAATCTCTGCGTGCGTCATCTTGCCAGGTCGGCAGCAGAAACGTTTGGGTTGAATCGCTCTCGCACCGCACACCCATCCACCCCCGGATTCCACTTCTCTGCATCCCATCCACCTGTCCCGACCCCCTTCTCACTCTGCTTTTCTCCACCCTCTGTTCACCGCCGGATCTAGAGGAGAGATGAATGGCGGCGCCGGCGATGACGAGGAGGAGCCGCGGCACGGAGGAGCGTGCGCGGTGGGGAGGAGCTGTGGCGGGGAGTGGAATGGCGGCGGGGAGGAGCCGCAGCGGATTGCCGGGGAATGCGGCGAGGAGAATCCCTCGGCGCTCGGCGGATGCAGGGTACGGGTAGAGGTGGCGCGGCGGAGCAGGGCGCCACCAGCCTCCAAAGCACCGGTGGTGGTGGACGCCGGCGCGGGCATGCTGCCCTGGCTATCATTTCCGCAGGGTAAGGATGCCGAGCGACGGTGGTGGTAGCCGCCGACGCAGGCCTGCTGCCCCTGGCGACCCTCGCCGCCTTCCTCTGCTCAGAGCCAACGATGGTAGTTTTGTAGCGCACCTCCGCAAAGGTCCTGACCCGCAATCGCTATCTTCCTCCGCCCACGCGACAACACAGTGGGGTTTCTCTGGTGATCTCAAGTCCGCCGCCGCAGAAGCAGCTGTAGCACAAGCTCACCGAGGTCTTCGACGCGAGGCAGTTGACCCTCAGCTCCAACAGCGACAGCAACGCTATGAAGTGATTTTCATCACAGGTTCAACGATTTTCATTAACAGATTCAACGGTCTTTTTCACCATGCCCGCTAATTTTTCAGGGACATGTTTTTTGAGATGATAGTCGTTCCTTGTTGTGTAGCTAGGTTGCAGGAACTTTTTGTGGTTGATGTGATGCTAATTGATCAGTTTTCATGGTAATTTTACAAATTATAGTCCATGGCACCCCCAAATGTTTAGTACATTGCAACTCAAATTTTGTTTTCGATGTTTTGCGTGGAGGCCGAGTGCTGGCTCCTCACCCGTGCCGCCACAACAGCAGTCGAGACCGCCTCCATCTGTGTTGTACCCATCATCGTCGAGCTGCTCGTCCGCACTGCCATCACATGTCGCCGCTGTGGGCTCCTCGGATCCCCTCGATGTTATTACTTCACCTCCGATGTGGGACTGGCCGTCGTTCTCTCCTACGATGGTGGGTGCTCGACATCCCCTCTCCCTGTCACCTCCGTTTCCCTGTTGCTCATCCTTGGCTGTCCCTTTTGCTCTTGTAGTACGTGGCGGCGTCACCCAATTTGGAGGTAAGAACATGCCTTTATCCATGATGTGTAGAACAATTTGTATTAGTAGGCTCATGGGATTTTTTGCTAGTAAATCATTTGACAAATATTAACTATATCTAGTTGTAGGCTCATGGCTCACTTTCACACATTTTCTTGATGTTATATAGCGATGATTTTTGTTGCTGTGATGGCAAGCTTTACCCAAGTTCAAAATCTACAAAATTGCCATGACAATGTTTAGCTCGTATTTTCTGCAATGAGCATGGGATTTGTTAAGTAATTCAATTTTTTTTCCATGATGGAAGATTTTTTAAGTAATTCAAATATAGTCTTCTTTTTTGCCACCCCAATTTACATTCTGAAAATAAATTTCCATGGCAAAAAATCTTCCTTTCTGCCATTGCACCTTCACACATTTTTGGGGTCATATTATATAGTTTTATGTGATGGCAATTTTCACCCAAGTTCACAATCTCCAAAAATTTCCATGGCAATTTTTAGCACGTTTTTTTTTTTACTTTGAGCATGGCAAAAAAAATTCTTCTTCTTTTGCAACATGGCAAAATTTCCTTCTCTAAGTAACCATGGCAAATCTAGTTAATACATGATGGCAAACTTAGTGCATAGACCATGGCAATCTTTAGGTCATGGTCTATGGTTTTTGTTGATCATGAACTTTTCATATCATGGCAAAAATTACTTTTTATTGCCATGGCAACTTTGCCATGTCTCTTTGTTTCAATTACCATGTCTCTTTTTCGTATCATGACAAAAAGTACTAAAATGGGTACTTCCAACTTGATAGGGAAAATAATTCCCCATATGCCTTGTGCCACATTGCAATATATTTCTGTTAGAGGTGTTTGCCATGTTTTTTTGTTAGTTTAAAGGTGTGTTTGCCATGGCAAATTTAATATTATTCACCACGCGGTCGTGACAGTGCGGCGGACCACCATATATATTGCAACTTTGCCATGTCTCTTTGTTTCAATTACCATGTCTCTTTTTCGTATCATGACAGAAAGTACTAAAATGGGTCATTCCAACTTGATAGGGAAAATAATTCCCCATATGCCTTGTGCCACATTGCAATATATTTCTGTTAGGTGTTTGCCATGTTTTTTTGTTAGTTTAAAGGTGTGTTTGCCATGGCAAATTTAATATTATTCACATGGCAAATTTACTTACATCGGCATGGCAAACTAAGTTTATATACATGTCAATATTAGTCTATGAACTATGGCAAAGTTTATAGACCATGACAATTTTAATTCAATTACCAGGGCAAGTTTGAACATGCATTTGCCATGGCAATTTTTGATTTTTTAATTACTTCACATTCTTGGCAATTTTCTTTCATGGAAAATTTGATTAAAAAACATGGCAATTTTGAATATGCTTTTACCATGGCAATTTTCTTGATCATTTGTTTTGCGTTATTTTCACATACATGGGAATTTTATTACGCACAACACGGCAATTTTGGTAAAAACACCATGGCAAATTTGAACATGCATTTGGCATGGCAATTTTTGATCATCTTTTGTAATATTTCACATTCTTGGAAATTTTCTTTCATGGCCAATTTGATTAAAAAACACGACACATTTGAATATGCATTTTGCCATGGCAATTCTCTTGATCATTTATTCTGGGTTATATTCACATACACGGCATTTATATTACGCACAAGATGGCGATTTTGGTAAAAACACCACGGAAAATTTGAACATGCATTTTCCATGGCAATTTTTGATCATTTTTTGTATTATTTCACATCTTTGAAAAAAATTCTTCATAAAAGCATGGAAAATCTGATAAAAATACCACGCTAATTTTTTGAATATGCATTTTTTGCCATGGCAATTTTGAATCATTTGTTTTGTGTTATTTTCACATACACGGCGATTTTATTACGCAAAAAGATGCAATTCTGGTAAAAATATCATGGCAAAACTAAACTTCCATTTTTCATGGCATTTTTTTCTATTATTTCACATTCATGGAAATTTCTCTTTCATAAAGAATGGGAATTTTGATAAAAATAGCACCTTAAATTTGCATATGCATTTGCCATGTCAATTTGGTGATTAATTTTTTGTGTTATTTCACACACACGACAATTTTTATTATGGAAAAGACGACATTTTTTGGTTAAAATACCATGCTAAATTGAACATGCATTTGCCATGGCAATTGTTTTTGGAATTATTTCACATTCATGGAAAAATGTCCTTTTTTATAAAATTTGGCAAATCTACTAAAAATACCATGGAAAATTTTAAATATGCATTTACCATGGAATATTTTGACATTTTTTTGTGTTTTTTCACATACATGGCAAATTTCTTATATAAAAGCATGACAATTTTTCCTTAAGATACAATGGCAGAATTTATTATACATCTGGGCAACTTCGGTCATAATTACTCTTTTTTACATAAATGACAAATTTTTTATACGAAGCATGGGATTTTTAATTAAAATACCATGGCAATTTTCGATATACATCTGCCACAATAATTGTTTAATTAAAATGATGAAAAGCAGTTTTTCATATATATTTTGCCACGGCAATCTATTCAAATGATTTTCCATGGGAAATTGGTTTTTATATGTATCATTGTAATTTTTACACTAATTTTTTTCATCATGGCAAATTTTCATTTGTCACCACGGCAAAGTCTGGGCTTTATTAGTCACATCCAAATCTAGGTTTTCTAGTCACAGTATAGACTGGGCCTTATTTTGTCTTTTTCTTAGTCACAACAAAAGGCTTGGGAATGGAGCTGCACGAGGAGCGTTTGGGCCATGGAGGTTTAAGAGGGGTACGAGGGGCGTTCGGGCCAGGGAGCTTCTCGTGCCGAATGAACTCGTTCGGTCAATGCTCTCCTAGACCGCGCGTACGGTGGTTATCAGTGTCCAAAAAAAGTTCATCGCATCCGGAACACAAACAGGTAAGACATGAAAACATGCCTTATACAAATTATTCAAGCAACCATACCTAGCTAGTCTATGAACAGCAAAGTTTGCCGAGGGTCGCGCTCAAGCATCGCGGACTCCTCCCGAGCATGGAACAAACTCTTGATCTCTTCAACAATCGATATGAAGATGGACCTATCCTTCTCTTGATCACATAATTTCGACGCCACCGCGTTGGAGTCAGTTTCCAGCACAAGCTTATGGATACCAATCTCGTTGGCAACTTGGGTAGTACATGTTGGAATATTAGGCAAGTTCATTATTAATTCCAGTAAATAATTCATGACTAGAAGAGATACTAGCATGCAATAATCTAGCAAACTAGAAGAACAGCAAGACATGCATAACAGCAGCAAACACGTAACAATAGCTGTAGAAACAGACATGAACAGAGGATGTTGGACGTACTGATCGTTAGCTATTATGGGTGCGACAGTGTTGATGACGATGTTGGCGACGATCTGCTGCTGACGGCGATGAATACGACGATGAGTAGCACCGCCCGACTTGGACGGAAGACGACCCGTGATGACGAATTTGAGCAGTCGCGCACAGCGCTTCCCAAAAACCTATTTCGTCCTCTCCCGGTGCAGGATCGCAAAGACGAACGGTTCCGGAGACCTGCTCTCCCACGCGCCGATGCACGCCGGCGTTTGGGATGGAGTAGACTACGATGGCGGCGCAAGTTGTGAGATGAGGCAAAACCCTAGTTGTTTTTCGGTGTGTCTCTGGCCGCAGCCGGTAGCTGTATATATATTAGGACCAGAGGCGGTATTGTGTCGCGACCACAATCCCAAACCGGCCCGGCGAGGCGAGGCGAGGCGAGCGAGCGCGCGCGTGTGGTTTTCCCGTTCTCTTCTCACACACCACTTAGAGTGGTGGAGAGAACCCACTATATAAAGAGGTCCAACTCTTCTTCAACTTCCAAGGTGGGACTAAACTTAGTACCACCACTTGCCATTTTACACATGGGCTTTGAGATTTCAGAAATTGCTATGGGCCTAGCCCATTAATTCTAACAATCCCCCACCAGATCTCAAATACCCATTTAGAGATTTGCCTTCTCTCATCACTTGTTTAATATACCAGTGTTTCAGCAGAGACTGTTAAGTTGAGCTTCTGCCTAGAACTTTAAGCTACATCCATTCACAACTTGACAATGGACTATGCCTTGAATTGCTAGTTTTGTGTGAACAGGTTTCACTCAAAGTCTTAACCAGTACCTGACCGCCAGTAGGCTACCCCGCGGTTTGGAGCTTATACGTCATACTCCCTGGTCTCTTCGTGAGCTTACTAGAGATCACCCAAATCTCATAGACTGCGACGTTTACAGTCAGAACTCATATAGGTGTGTTCTTTCAAGACTGCTCTGTAGGACAGCATCTTTGCTAATTATAGCCAATAGAACCACATTAAGGCATGTTGCCAACCTGCCTTACAGATCTGAGCCTTACAGCTCTGAGAGTTTTGCATCTTCACTTGGAGACGATCATAAGTTATTACTCTCCTCAGTTAACCAATAGCTTGTTCTTCCCAGATCCTAATTCACGGGATCTCCGATCACAAAGGTTGGGTTACTACTATGGTGTAACATCTATGGGTCTCATACCCATCTCCCTCGATGCAATATCTATCACATTTCGTGATAGTCCCTTTGTAAAGGGATCTGCCAGGTTTTTGTCTGTTTGTATATACGTAACAGTTATTACTCCGGAGTTTCTCAACTTCCTGACAGACTTCAAACGTCTTTTCACGTGTCTTGATGACTTTGCATTATCTTTAGAATTGTTCACTTTAGCGATAACCGTTTGGTTATCACAATTCATAAGAATAGCCGGTACAGGTTTTTCAACAACCGGCAAGTCCATCAAGAGCTCACGCAGCCATTCTGCCTCAACAGTAGCTGTGTCCAAAGCAGTTAATTCTGCTTCCATAGTTGACCTCGTCAATATGGTTTGCTTGCAAGACCTCCATGACACTGCGCCACCACCATGAGTAAATACATACCCACTTGTTGCGTAAAGTACATCAACATCGGAGATCCAATTTGAATCACTATATCCTTCTAGCACAGCAGGATGCCCTGAATAAGTAATTCCGTAACTCATAGTACCTCTCAGATAGCACAAGACCCTTTCTAGTGCATGCCAATGATCATCACCCGGGTTGGACATGAACCTACTCAGTTTGCTCACAGCAAAAGAGATATCTGGTCTTGTAGCGCTAGCTAAGTACATGAGTGAACCGACAATTTGAGAGTATCTTAATTGATCTCTCGTTTCTTTCTTGTTCTTTCTGAGTGTCACGCTGGGATCATAAGGTGTTGGAGAAGGCTTGCTATCCATAAAACCGAATCGGTTCAAGACCTTCTCAACATAGTGAGATTGCGTTAATGTAATCCCACTCTCATCCTTAATAAGTTTGATGTTTAGAATTACATCGGCTTCTCCCAGATCTTTCATGTCAAAACTTTTCGATAGAAAAGACTTGACCTCATTAATTGCATTAATGTTTGTACCAAAGATCAGTATGTCGTCCACATACAAACATAATATGACACTATTGCCCCCACCATGGCGATAGTAAACACACCTATCAGCCTCGTTAATGACAAATCCTGCAGAAGTCAGAGTTCTTTCAAACTTCTCATGCCATTGCTTAGGTGCCTGTTTCAGACCATACAAAGATTTTAACAACTTGCACACCTTTCTCTCTTCACCCTTTACCACAAACCCGTCAGGCTGATCCATATAGATCTCCTCTTCCAACTCTCCATTGAGAAAAGCTGTCTTTACATCCATTTGATGAATGATAAGACCATAAGAGGCAGCCAAGGAAAGTAACACTCGAATGGTGGTCATTCTAGCAACGGGTGAATAGGTGTCAAAATAATCTTCGCCTTCTTTCTGAGTGTAGCCCTTGGCCACTAGCCGCGCCTTGTACTTATCAATAGTACCATCAGGCTTCAGCTTCTTTTTGAACACCCACTTACAGCCCACAGGTTTACAACCATATGGTCTATCAGTTAGTTCCCAAGTTCCATTAGAAAGAATTGAGTCCATCTCATTATGAACAGCTTCTTTCCAATCATCTACATCCGGAGATGCATATGCTTCTGCAATCGTCTTGGGTGTGTCGTCCACAAGGTATACAATGAAATCATCACCAAAGGATTTTGCAATCCTTTGTCTCTTGTTCCTTCTAGGAACTTCATTGTTATCCTTCTCAAGGACTTCCTCATGTGATTGTTCGAAATATTCATCAGTTGTACTAGATTCAGGAATTATCTCAGAAGAAAATCTAGCAATGCTATGCATATCTTTCATAGGAAATATGTTCTCAAAAAATGTTGCATCACGAGATTCCATTATAGTATCAACATGCATATCAGGTACTTCAGATTTTACCACTAAAAACCTATAAGCAATGCTCCGTTGAGCATACCCTAGAAAGACACAATCCACTGTCTTTGGTCCAAGTTTGCGTTTCTTAGGAATAGGAATATTGACCTTTGCCAAACATCCCCAAGTACGCAAATAAGAAAGTGATGGTTTTCTCCCAACCCACTCCTCATAAGGGGTTTTCTCTTTATTATTGTTGGGAACTCTATTCAGGACATGACATGAAGTCAATAGAGCCTCCCCCCACCATGCCTTAGATAAACCAGCAGTGTCTAACATGGCATTCACCAAGTCAGTCAATGTGCGGTTTTTCCTCTCGGCCACTCCATTTGATTGAGGTGAATAGGGAGGCGTCCTCTCATGAATAATACCATGTTCCTCACAAAATTCATCAAAAACTTTTGGAAAATACTCTCCACCACGATCGGACCTAAGACGCTTGATCTTTCTCTCTAGTTGATTTTCAACTTCAGCTTTATAGATTTTAAAGTAGTCTAATGCTTCATCTTTAGTTTGCAACAAATAAACATAGCAAAATCTAGTCGCATCATCAATCAAAGTCATGAAATATCTCTTTCCACCTTTTGTCAACACACCATTCATCTCACAAAGATCAGAATGTATGAGTTCTAGAGGTGCCAAGTTTCTCTCCTCGGCAGCCTTATGAGGCTTTCGAGGTTGCTTAGATTGCACACAACTATGGCACTTAGAACCTTTGGCAACTGTGAAGTTCGGAATTAAACTCATGCTGGATAGCCGAGACATTAAACCAAAATTAATATGACATAAACGAGAGTGCCAAATACTTGCATCATCATTAACACTAGCACAAATTTGGTTTATTGACTTATTGCAAAAATCTGAAAGAGAAAAGCGGAACAAGCCTCCGCACTCATAGCCTTTTCCTATAAATTGTCCAAATTCTTGACACGATTACTTTATTGGACTCTAAAACTACCTTAAATCCATCTCGACATAGAAGGGAGCCGCTAACTAGATTCTTGTTCATAGTAGGGACATGCTGCACGTTCCTTAGTTGCACGATCTTTCCCGAAGTAAACTTCAGATCCACCGTGCCAATGCCACGAACAGAAGCATGTGACCCATTCCCCATTAGGACGGAAGAATCCCTTGCGACCTGATAAGAAGTAAACAGGGAGATGTCAGCACACACATGAACGTTAGCACCCGAATCAATCCACCACGAAGATGATTGAAATACTGAAAGCACAATAGGTAAATTACCATACCCATCAGTATTGCTAGCGGTCACCATGTTGACAGTCTTGGAGCTTGTTTTCCCTCTGCGGTCTGCACGTTCAGGGCATTCCTTGGAAAAGTGTCCAGGCTTCCCACAGGCGTAGCACTCTAGCTCAGCCTTGTTGAACTTCTTCTTCTTGAAAGTAGTAGTCTTGGTAGGCTTGTTGAAAACAGGTTTGTTCTTCCCTTTGTTCTTGTTCTGTGGGTACCTCTGCACCATGTTAGCAGTAGGCTGAACCTCACCTCCTTTTTCAGTGGTATCTTTAGCCCGAGCTTTTTCTTCAACATCAAGAGATGCAATCAGATTTTCAACTGATATCTCTTGTCTCTTATGCTTCAGAGTTGTGGCGAAATTCCTCCATGAAGGAGGCAACTTTGCAATCATGCACCCAGCCACGAATTTGTCGGGTAGAACACATTTAAGGAGTTCAAGTTCCTTCACAATGCACTGTATCTCATGAGCTTGTTCAACCACAGAACGGTTATTCACCATCTTGTAGTCATGAAAACTCTCCATGATGTACAGTTCACTGCCTGCATCTGTTGCACCGAATTTTGCATTCAGTGCATCCCACAGAATTTTTTCGTCGTTTATGTGCATGTACACATCACACAGACGGTCAGCAAGAACACTCAGAATGCATCCCACAAACATAGTATTGGCTTCCTGAAATTTTCTCCGATCTTCGTCGGTTATTCCCTCTGGAGCACCAACACTAGCGTGGAAAACTTTCAGAGCAGTAAGCCAGAGCGTGGTCTTCACCTGCCACCTCTTAAAGTGCACACCGGTAAACTTATCCGGCCTCAGTGCATCAGCAAATCCAGCCATAGTTAACTCAGGAAATTGCCTACAATTAGGTTTTTGGATTGTTGGAATATTAGGCAAGTTCATGATTAATTCCAGTAAATAATTCATGACTAGAAGAGATACTAGCATGCAATAATCTAGCAAACTAGAAGAACAGCAAGACATGCATAACAGCAGCAAACACGTAACAATAGCTGTAGAAACAGACATGAACAGAGGATGTTGGACGTACTGATCGTTAGCTATTATGGGTGCGACAGTGTTGATGACGATGTTGGCGACGATCTGCTGCTGACGGCGATGAATACGACGATGAGTAGCACCGCCCGACTTGGACGGAAGACGACCCGTGATGACGAATTTGAGCAGTCGCGCACAGCGCTTCCCAAAAACCTATTTCGTCCTCTCCCGGTGCAGGATCGCAAAGACGAACGGTTCCGGAGACCTGCTCTCCCACGCGCCGATGCACGCCGGCGTTTGGGATGGAGTAGACTACGATGGCGGCGCAAGTTGTGAGATGAGGCAAAACCCTAGGTGTTTTTCGGTGTGTCTCTGGCCGCAGCCGGTAGCTGTATATATATTAGGACCAGAGGCGGTATTGTGTCGCGACCACAATCCCAAACCGACTCGGTTTCTAATTCGTATACTTACCGGACAAGAAATCAAAAACTTGTCTGCCAAGACATAAAAATAAAACGGCAAAAGGAAGCTGCGCTCCTGCAAGGAGACGGACCGGATTTCGGCGGACCATTCACGCGCATGTCGCATGTACGCGCCGCCTCGGCACGGCCCGGCCCGGCCCGTCCCGGCCAGGCGAGGCGAGGCGAGGCGAGCGAGCGCGCGCGTGTGGTTTTCCCGTTCTCTTCTCACACACCACTTAGAGTGGTGGAGAGAACCCACTATATAAAGAGGTCCAACTCTTCTTCAACTTCCAAGGTGGGACTAAACTTAGCACCACCACTTGCCATTTTACACATGGGCTTTGAGATTTCAGAAATTGCTATGGGCCTAGCCCATTAATTCTAACAGTACAGTGGCAAATGAAAAGCCCAGCTTGCTCCGGCTCGGCGATGGACGGGAAGAACTGCACTCTCCTCCCATGAGCGTACCATGATGGTCCCAATGAACCCCTACGCCACCGCCACAATTGCCGCCTTGGTCGTCGCTCCATCCGCATTAGCCTTGATCCAACCCTTGTCTACAGACTCCACCTTTTTCGTCAGAGCTCCGTTTAGTGGCGCCCTAGTAGCATCTTGTGTTGTATTCCACTCCTCCACTACACATCAAATACAATCAACGTTTTCCTTGGCATTATCAATTCTCCTGATCTCCCTTGCTTCATTATGAGCTGGTGATACGTCTCTAACGTATCTATAATTTTTTATTGTTTCATGCTGTTTTATTATCAATCTTGGATGTTTTATAATCATTTTATATCATTTTTTTGATATTAATCTATTGACATAGTGCCAAGTGCCAGTTGCTGTTTTTTCCATGTTTTTTACATCGCAGGAAAACAATATCAGACGAAGTCCAAATGCCACGAAACTCCACGATGATTTTTTATGGGCCAGAAGGAACACATTGGGCCCTGGTTGCACCGGGGGGGAGTCCCGACGAGGGGACAACCCACCAGGGCGCGCCAGACGGCGCAGGCGCACCCTGGTAGGTTGTGCCCACCTCGGGTGCCCCCCGGACCGCCTCTTTGCTCTATAAATACCCCCAAAAATACCAGAACCCTAGGGGAGTCAACAAAATATTCATCCAACCGCCACAGAGTCCAGAACCACCAGATCCAATCTAGACACCATCTTGGATGGGTTCACCACCTCCATTGGTGCCTCTTCGATGATGCGTGAGTAGTTCTTTGTAGACCTTCGGGTCCGTAGTTAGTAGCTAGATGGCTTTCTCTCTCTCGCTGAATTCTCAATACAATGGTCTCTTGGAGATCCATATGATGTAACTCTTTTTGCGGTGTGTTTGTTGGGATCTGATGAACTTCGAGTTTATGATCAGTTATATCTTTTTATATCCATGAAAGTTATTTGAGTTTCTTTGATCTCTTATATGCATGATCTCTTATAGCCTCGTATTTCTTCTCTGATATTTGGGTTTTGTTTGGCCAACTTGATTTATTTATCTTGCAATGGGAAGAGGTGTCCGATAGTGGGTTCAATCTTACGGTGCTTGATCCCAGTGACAGAAAGGGAACCGACACGTATGTATCGTTGCTACTAAGGATAAAAAGATGGGATCTATATCTACGCAATAGACTTGCATTACTCCGTTTTTCCATGAACTTAATACACTAGATGCATGTTGGATAACGGTCGATGTGTGGAGTAATAGTAGTAGATGCAGGCAGGAGTCGGTCTACTAATCTTGGACGTGATGCCTATGTAATGATCATTGCCTGGATATCGTAATAATTATTTGAAGTTCTATCAATTGCCCAACAGTAATTTGTTTACCCACCGTTTGCTATCTTTCTCGAGAGAAGCCACTAGTGAAACCTACGGCCCCCGGGTCTTTATCCTCATATATTTGCTTGCGATCTACTTTTCCTTTGCATTTTTATTCAGATCTATTAAACCAAAAATACAAAAATACTTTGCTGAACTTTATTTTATTTGCGATCTATTATTTCAATCTATTACCAATTTCTGGCATCGTTACCCGAAAGGGATTGACAACCCCTTTAACATGTCGGGTTGCTAGGTGTTGTTATTTGTGTGCAGGTGATGTTTACGTTGTGTTGCTTGGTTCTCCTACTGGTTCGATAACCTTGGTTTCTTCACTGAGGGAAATACCTACCGTTGTTGTGCTGCATCATCCCTTCCTCTTTGGGGAAATACCGACGTAGTCCTAGCAGACAGGAGCTTTTATGGCGCCATAGTTAGAGAGCAATCAAAAGGAATTTCTAGCACCGTTGCCGGGGAGGATCTTCAACATAACCAGGTTCCTAATCACAAATCTCATCTCCTCGCAATTTACATTATTTGCCATTTGCCTCTCATTTTTCTCTCCTCCACTTCACAAAAAATTGCCGTTTTATTCGCCTATCTTTTTCACCGATCTCTTGTCTCTAGTCCCGATGGCTACCATCCCTACTCCTCCTTTGTCACCAGATTTTGAAGTTCTTTACTTCAAGCAAAGACAAGGAGAAAATTTGAAAGATGCCTGGTATAGGCTTATGGAATCATATCGTGTTTCCAATCTAAAGGGGGATGCTAAGGTTTTGCTTCGTAATTTTTACATAGGATTAGCTTTGCATCATAGGCAACTTCTTGATTTTGCAGCTAAAGGAAATTTTATTGAGCTTGATGCAAACGCTGCCTATGAAATTTTGGAAGGAATTTTGGGAATTCCTCCTCAAAAGAAGGGGTTTTACTTTACCCCTGAGGGAGTTTAAATGTTGGACAAACTTGGTGATTTGCATAAACATATGGTCGAAATACAGAAATATAATGAACCCCTCAAGGACCTCAATGGTAGTATCAATTGCATGAATACCTTGATTACTCTTTGCAACAAGCGATTGGATATTTTGGATCTTAAGATGGTTTCTTTTCCGAAGAATTTAGGGAAGCGTAAAGAGCCTCCCGGGTTTGAGAAAACCCTTACAAAAGTTGCCAAAACTTCGGAAGACAAAACTTAGATCCTTGCTTTACGCCTAGCTAAGGGCGTAAAACTTTAGCGCTTGTTGGGAGGCACCCAATGAATAAATTTTATTTTTTCTTTTTGCTTTATGTTCTTGTGTGTTTACACAATTATGCTACTGGTATGATTGTGTTTTTTATGTTTTATTTAGTGTTTGTGCCAAGTAAAGCCTTTAGTATCTTCTTGGGTGATAGTTGTTTGATCTTGCTGAAAAAGACAGAAACTTTGCGCTCACAAGAATAATTTTCATATACCACAGAAAAGTGCTTTTGCCTTGATTCTTTTTGCAGAAGATTAATATACAAATTACCCTGGTCGTCCTAATTTGATATAATTTCTGGAGTTCCAGAAGTATTCGTGAAAGTCAGATTGCTACAGACTGTTCTGTTTTGACAGATTCTGTTTTCTTTGTGTTATGTGCTTATTTTGATGGCTCTACGGTTTTCTTTGATGAGTTTTTGCCATATAAAAGTTGGAATACAGTAGATATAACACAAAAACAAAATAAGAATTGGTTTGATACAACAATTATAGTAGTGATTTATTTTTCTTACACTAACGGATCTCACGAAGGTTTTCTTGAGTTTTGTGTGATTGAAGTTTTCAAGTTTTGGGTTATCTTACGATGGATGAAAGAAGGATAGAAGATCCTATGCTTGGGGATGCCCCAGCATCCCAAGCTATTATCCAAGAATGAGCAACCAACTAAGCTTGGGGATGCCCCCGAGTGGCATCCCCTCTTTCTTCTAACAACCATCGGTATTTTACTCGAGGCTATATTTTCATTCGTCACATGATATGTGTTTTGCTTGGAGCGTCTTGTATGATATGAGTCTTTTCTTGTTTTATTTTGTGTTTTAAGTCATCAATCCTTGCTGGACACACCTATTTGAGAGAGCCAAAATTATCATGACTTGTTAGAATTGCTCTCTGTGCTTCACTTAAATCTTTTATGAGCTAGGACTTGCTCTAGTGCTTCCCTTATATCTTTTTGAGCACGGTGTGCTTTGTTATTTTTTTAAAGAAATTCTCTCTTGCTTCAGTTAAATTATTTTGAGAGAAACAAAAAGAATTATGCACATGATCTTCACTTATATTTGTTTGAGCTTATGAAAAGCAACACATGAAAATTAGTCCCAAAGTGATAGATATCCAAGAAGGATAAAGAAAAAGAAAAGAGAAAATGTCATGAAGATCATTGGACAAAATGAACTTGATTTTTAGTAATAGTTTTGAGATATAATGATGTGATATGTGAGTTATGTTGATGAGTAATTGTGCTCTAGTAAGAATATTGGTGTTAAGGTTTGTGATTCCCTATGCATGCACAAAAGTCAATAGTCATGCAATGAAAATTATATCCTACTTGTGGTGCATTATTCAGTGTTAATTATGCTTAATGCTTGCTTATGAGATTATTCGTTTCTTGGTTGGTCGCTTCTCAATCTTTTTGCTAGCCTTCATTTTGCACTAAGTATGATCTCTACTTGTGCATCCAAAATCCTTTAAACCAGTTTTGCCACATGAGTCCACTATATCTACCTATATGCGGTATTCTTTTGCCGTTCTAAGCAAATTTGCATGTGCCATCTCTAATTTTCAAAATAAACTTCTCTTTTGTGTGTTTGTTTCGCTCGCGGAACGGTAACGGGTGGCTAATATTTTCCATGCTGGATGTGTCATTCTCATGATGAGTGTTTATTCACTTGTCATTGCACGAGAGTAAGGCAAAGGTTTTAGGGATGCCCAATCCTGAAATGCAAAAATGAACTTACTTTATGTTGTCAAATAATAAATTCCTTGGAATGTGTTGGTATGGAGGGCACCCGTGGATACGGTTAGCCATGGAAAGTGAAAGTATGGTGGAAAAAGGAATAAACTTTATTTTCTGTTTGGGAACCGCCTATGGCATATCTAGCATGGAAAGTGTTCGGAACTCTGAGCCATTCTCGTTGGTGGGATGGATACACCTCCCAAACTGTTTTTATGTCTAATTTCTTCGCTTTGAGTTCTGGCACCTCTACAAATCCCTACTTCCCTCCGCGAAGGGCCTTTCTTTTTTACTTTATGCAATTTTTATTTTTATTTTGAGTCTCCATCTTCTCTCATAAAAAGCACCAACTAGGAGACAATATGATCGTACTTAAGTATTGGGTGTAGCTAATATTCGAGTGTGTTTCATGAATGGATCACTGTTTGAGCATGATGGGCTAGGGATAACTTATTTTAGCGTTGATATTTTGAAAGACATGGTTGCTTGTTGATATGCTTGAGTATCTAAATTATTATGTCAAAACTAGATTTTGAATCACATAAAAGTCCAAATGTCCATGCTATAAAGAAAAGAATATATGATATGACATGATAAACAACACTCCACATCAAAAATTCTGTTTATATCACTTACCTACTCGAGGACGAGCAGGAGTTAAGCTTGGGGATGCTGATACGTCTCCAACGTATCTATAATTTTTGATTGTTCCATGCTGTTTTATTATCAATCTTGGATGTTTTATAATCATTTTATATCATTTTTTGGTACTAACCTATTGACATAGTGCCAAGTGCCAGTTGTTGTTTTTTCCATGTTTTTTACATCGTAGGAAATCAATATCAGACGAAGTCCAAATGCCACGAAACTTCATGATGATTTTTTATGGGCCAGAAGGAACACATTGGGCCCTGGTTACACCTAGGGGGAGTCCCGAGCAGGGGACAACCCACCAGGGCGCGCCAGGAGGCCCAAGCGCGCCCTGGTGGGTTGTGCCCACCTCGGGTGCCCCCCGGACCGCCTCTTTGATCTATAAATACCCCCAAAATACCAGAACCCTAAGGGAGTCAACAAAATATTCATCTAGTCACCGTAGAGTCCAGAACCACCAGATCCAATCTGGACACCATCTCGGATGGGGTTCACCACCTCCATTGGTGCCTCTCTGATGATGCGTGAGTAGTTCTTTGTAGACCTTCGGGTCCGTAGTTAGTAGCTAGATGGCTTTCTCTCTCTCGCTGAATTCTCAATACAATGGTCTCTTAGAGATCCATATGATGTAACTCTTTTTGCGGTGTGTTTGTTGGGATCTGATGAACCTCGTGTTTATGATCAGTTATATCTTTTTATATCCATGAAAGTTATTTGAGTTTCTTTGATCTCTTATATGCATGATCTCTTATAGCCTCGTATTTCTTCTCCGATATTTGGGTTTTGTTTGGCCAACTTGATCTATTTATCTTGCAATGGGAAGAGGTGCCCGGTAGTAGGTTCGATCTTACGGTGCTTGATCCCAGTGACAGAAAGGGAACCGACACATATGTATCGTTGCTACTAAGAATAAAAAGATGGGATCTATATCTACGCAATAGATAAACGGATCTTGTCTACATCATGTCATCTATCTTATTGCATTAGTCTGTTTTCCACAAACTTAATACACTAGATGCATGCTGGATAGCGGTCGATGTGTGGAGTAATAGTAGTAGATGCAGGAAGGAGTCGGTCTACTAATCTTGGACGTGATGCCTATGTATTGATCATTGTCTGGATATCGTCATAATTATTTGAAGTTCTATCAATTTCCCAACAGTAATTTATTTACCCACCGATTGCTATCTTTGTCGAGAGAAGCCACTAGTGAAACCTACGGCCCCCCGGGTCTTCTTCCTCATATATTTGCTTGCTATCTACTTTTCCTTTGCATTTTTATTCAGATCTATTAAACCAAAAATACAAAAATACTTTGCTGCACTTTATTTTATTTGCGATCTATTATTTCAATTTATTACCAATTTCTTGCATCGTTGCCCGAAAGGGATTGACAACCCCTTTAACACGTCGGGTTGCGAGGTGTTGTTATTTGTGTGCAGGTGCTGTTTATGTTGTGTTGCTTTGTTCTCCTACTGGTTCGATAACCTTGGTTTCTTCACTGAGGGAAATACCTACCATCGCTGTGCTGCATCATCCCTTCCTCTTTGGGGAAATACCGACGTAGTCCTAGCAGACAGGAGCTTTTCTGGCGCTATAGTCAAAGAGCAATCAGCTGGCAACATGTGGTGTAGAGTCCGCATCTTTGTTTCCTTGTCCTCCTCACCTTCCTGCTGCAACCACTTGAGCATCCAGTTGACAAGATCCACGTGAGAGTCGATGATTCCCCTCCTCCTCCCTTAACTCTAAGTGTTGCAGCTCATCCCCAACAACCAACTCATTCTTCATCATTGTCCACACAAGAATAACCTGTGGTGATCATTCTTGTGTTCTTGTACGTGTAAGTATGTGTCAAAGTATATTATGTATATATTATTGTCTTTTTATGTACAAACATTCATCCCTCCAATTTACCACCTTCACTTTTAGAAATGGACATACTCCTTCGAAGTTAAATAAAAAGGAAAACAAGTCACGAGGAGAAATTTCATCTATGAAAAACCTACCCTTAAGATGAATCTCGTCTTGGAGATTCGGGTTGCCTTGTCACAACCCTAGTTTAGCCTTTGCTTGTCCTTGCATGATCATCATGTCTAAATTCTGAAATTTGAATTGGGGATGACCAAGCCCTGGCACTAAATCAATTCAAGTGGTTCAAGTTTAAATCTTTTCAATGAACCCAGAATGCCCTTTAGAAAAGTTCATGATTTTTGATAAAGGTGAAAACCTCTTCCAAAAATGATGCACATATTTTTAGGCCATTCTGGTTATTTGAATTAACTCATATTGTATTTGAATTGGGGCATTTAAATACTATAAATATTTTAAATGCTCCAACAATTTTGGAATTAGTTGAGGGCCTCTGGAATAATTCATTTAGTGCCCATAACTATTTTCAGAATTTTTAAAAGCGATTTGGTTTGAAAAACCAAATTAAAACAAATTTGCATAAATAGAAAATAAAAACAACTGAATAAAAGACAGAGAGAGAAGTTACCTGGCCACCTACCTGGCGCAGCCCACCTGGCAGCCCGTCTGGCCGGCCCAGCCCACCAGGGGCAGGGAGGTCTTCTTCCTCCCGCCAGTCGGATGCACAGCGCGTGCCCGACGCGCGCGCGACCACCGCACGCCACCTCCTGCTTGCCGCCGAGTCCCTGGACGCGTGGATGAACGCCCGGTGTCGTCCCGATCCGCCCGACCTCTCTCACTCTCCCCTGCTCTCTTCCTCGTCGTTCCCCACCTCACCGAACGCGCCCGCCGCCGCCGACGAGCACCACCGCGCCCAGAGCCACTGCCTCGCCTCGCCGATGCGCTCAGAAGCTTCGCCTCAACCCCCTCTTCCTCCCCACCGAGCCATGCCCCGCCGGAAGCCCTGCAGCATCGTCCCCGACCTCGTCTTCAACCTCTGGTCGCCGGCGACCTCACCGGGGATTCGCGAGCTCCAGCCCGTCCCCGGCCTAGCCGTTGCCTCTACTGGAATCGCCGTGAGCCCCTGCCCCTTTCCCCTCTCTCCCCATGCTCGTCCGCGCCTTCTAACCACCGTGGCCATCGGAGCCGATAGCTCCTCGCCGCCGGCCATGTCGCCACCGCGGCTACGGCCCTGGAAGCACGCGTCCAAGCTCACCACTAAACTCACTACACCCCCACGAGCCTAATGCGCCCATCCGCGGCTCCTGCCATGCCCTGCATCGTCGCTTCCGTCGATGCCTGAACTCTGGCGACCGCAAAAGAGCTCGCCGCCGTCGGCTCCGGCCACCCCAGCACCTCCCACCGCCACCGTTCGATGTGCTCCACTCCGCTCGTTCAAACGCAACAAGCCGCGCCCGAATTGGTGCCCTGTGGCTCGGTTCCGACGCCCTCCACCGCGTCTGGCCTCGCCGGCGTCGAGTCACCGGTGGGTTTGACCCCGCTGGCCTGGGTTGACCCCGGTTTGACCTCCCCTGGGTCCTGACGTGTGGGCCCAGGCCCCTGCTTAATTAGTGTTAGGTTTAATTAGTGCTAATTAACTTAGTTAACCCACTAACTCGCTGACATGTGGGCCCAGCCCTGCTGACATTTTAGTTAGTGTTAGCATAGCGCTAATTAACTCAGTTAATTAACTGAGTCACTGACCAACGGGCCCCACTGGTCAGGTTTGACCTGGACCGGGTCAGTTGACCTGCTGAGGTCAGCATGACGCAATGCTGACGCAGTAATAGGCTTTTCTGGATTTATTCTTATTCAGGTAATTCCAGAAAATAGTGCTAACTTCTAAAAATCATAGAAAATAATCTATAACTCAGAATGAAATAAATTATATATGAAAAATGATCAGAAAAATCCAATCTATCCATCTGTACTGGTTTCATGCATGTTTAAACAACTTAACCTTGCTGTTTAGATCAAAACATGATAATGCACTTTATAAGTTCTTAGTTTGAATTTGAACCTTTGGTTCAAATCAACTCAAACCCTTCTGTTCTTAGCTGCATTAGCTCAAACCACAACATATTGCCATGTCATGATCATGCATCATATTGTTGCATTGCATTGATTGTGTTCTTCCCTGTTTGCCGGTAATTGTCCCCTCTCAGTAGACGACGTTCCAACGATGAGTTCGATGACACCGATGAAGAACTATACTATCTTCAGAAGTGCGAGGCAAGCAAAACCCCCTTGTTCATTCTGATACAATCCCACTCTCTCGCTCCTGCTCTCTTTTATTGCATTAGGACAACAACGATTCATGTGTTACATGTTGCGGTAGTTGAACCCCTTTTCCTCTGCATGACATGTCATTGCCACAGTAAATAGATGAAACCCACTAGCATGAGTAGGAGTTGTTTGAGCCCTGATGTGCCTACTCATTCATGCTTGCTACTGCTTAGAGTTGAGTCAGGTCTGATTCATCGGAGATGAATCGGAGGCGTGTGAACATGTCCTACTGTTGAGAGCTAAGTGTGTGAACACGATTTGGTAAAGGTAGCGGTGAGAGGCCATGTAGGAGTACATGGTGAGTTGTCTCATTGAAACCGTCCTCAAGAACTGAGTTCTGTGTTTGTGATCCATGAACAACTACTACCACACATTGGAATCCTTAATTGACTCTCTCGGCTTCTTAACCACCCATGTCCTCTGTCCAGGAGTTGCAAGTAGTTTCTGGTGTTTGTAGTATGCTGGAGGCCGTGCGCAGCGCTGACCCGAGGGGTTGGCTGTGATGCGGTAGGCACGTGGCCGGGTATACAGGGCACCCGTTTGGTGTCGCGGAACCCTGTACACATCGTTCGGGGCCGTATGTGGAAACCTCGGCCGGACTCCCTGCGGATGGAACCTGAATAGGCGATAAACCTGGACTAGAGACTTGAGTGTTTAGGTAGGCCGTGGCCGACACCCTCGCTGGGCTTCTGCTTGACGGTTGCCGAGTACATGTCGTGTAAACGGCGATAAGTGGTGAGAGCGTGTGTGAAGAAGTACACCCCTGCAGGGTTAACATCATCTATTCGAATAGCCGCGCCCGCGGTAATGGACTTCTGGGTTGCCTGTACAGTTCATAGACAAGTGAAAGTGGATACTCTAAAACTCGCAAGATAAGCATGAGTGCTATGGATGGCCTTCTCGTAGGGAGACGGGAGCGGATCCATAGTGGTGTATTGATATGGTGAATATGTGGACTCGTGTGCGCCACCTCAAAAGAGTTACTTGCAGTCGTAGCTTAGGATAGCCACCGAGTCAAAGCTGGCTTGCTGCAGTTTAACTCCACCACCCCTTTATTGATACCGATGCATATGTAGCTAGTTCTGATGTAAGTCTTGCTGGGTACATTTGTACTCACGTTTTCCTATTTTATGTTTTGCAGAGAGACGTCAGTCTCGCTAGTAGTTCCGTGTGGACTTCGACGTTTAGCTTGATACCTCAGCTACGATCGGCAGGATCTGGTAGATAGTCAGGCTTCTCAGCCTTTTTCATTTGTAGATGTCTGTACCCACACATGTTAAGCTTCCGCATGTGCTTTGACTTGTATGCTCTGAATGTTGGGTCATGAGACCCATGTTTGTAATATCTCGCTCCTCGGAGCCTAATGAATAAATACTTTGAGTCGTAGAGTCTTGTTGTGATGCCATGTTGTATTTACACATATCGAGCATATTGTGTGTATGATTGAAATGCTTGGTATGTGTGGGATCCGACAACCTAGTTGTTTATCCGTGGTAGCCTCTCTTATGGGGAAATGTAGTCTTGTGCTTCCATGAGCCATAGTAGTCCGCTACAGCCCGGTTCACCGGAGTCCTACTAGCCCAGCACTGCTGCTTCGGAACACTTGACTGGCCGGCATGTGATTCACTTCGTTCCTGTGTCTGTCCCTTCGGGGAAATGTCAGCGGTGACATCCGGAGTCCTGCCTAGCCTGCTACAGCCCGGTTCACCGGAGTCCTGTTAGCCCAGTGCTACAGCCCGGATTCGCACGCTACTGACCGACATGCTCCATGTTGATTCATGTATGCCTGTCCCTATAAGTTAGTGACACTTTGGGTTCATGACTAGTCATGTCGGCCCGGGTTCTCTGTCATATGGATGCTAGCGACACTATCATATACGTGAGCCAAAAGGCACAAACGGTCCCGGGCCATGGTAAGGCGACACCCGTGGGAATACCATGTGTGAGGCCGCAAAGTGATATGAGGTGTTACCGGCTAGATCGATGTGACTTGGAATCGGGGTCCTGACAGCTTTGGTATCAGAGCCTGACTGCCTGTAGGATTACCAAGCCAAACTGGTCGAAGTCGAGTCTAGAAATGCTTTAGTTATATAAGGGAATTGATTGTGGAAGGGAACGTAAGGCTCTTTTTACTCCTTTACCTTATGCCCTTCTGATCTGAGTCAACCTCTTCTTTTCTACGGGGATTAAGAACTAGGCTTCTCATCTTCTATCAGGATCACGTGTTACTAATCCGTAGACTTATAGGATTGTTGGATTCAAGCCCCTGTTCAGTTTCTACTACTTTCAGTATGTTGTCAGTTGAACCAGAACCTTGATATGATGTTGTTAAGTGACTATGAAAATCCTTGTGAATGTCTCAAATCTTTTTCTTAGCATTTATAGCCGTTATGCTGTCCGAGTCATCCCAGGTTTCTAGATAGTCTGATGCACTTGCAATCATTCCTCCATGTTCCTGATGTCCATTTGGGCCAAATTAATCACACTAATCGGTGAGTTGAGGTACTCTGTTGCCTCGACATATATGTTGGAGCTATTATTATGACCCTAGGTGTTTTAGGGAGTCACCCAGAAATCTAGCCATGTTTTGTGTTCCAGCTGTGATGATTCTGGCCACCATTTTTGAAAGCATCCCGTGATGTTATTAGTTAGGAGGTATTCTATTCCTGGGTTCTTGAACCCGAGATTCACCCTACTTCATGTTGTTAGTATTTGCTAGTTCCCTTAAGATATTAGTAACCTTTGCGATAGTCCTCGAGGTCCGTGGTATATCCTTCTTCCAATACCATGAACCAATATGGCAAAAGCCTTTGAACCAAAAGATCACAATAAGAGTGCTCTTAATGGGTTCTCCATTCAAGAATTGTGAATATGCCAGTCCTACCTTCTCTGCATGGGTTATCCGGAAGAAACCTGTTGAACTTGATTCGACATACTAATCTATGCATCCACAACTCAGAAAGTTATATGTTCCTTTGAGTTGTCCCTCTTTAGTTGTATTCCGGCCCTCGTGTATCAATTGATAGTCAAGAGTATGCATGCATTCGTTCATCGATGCCTAATTATTCTTGTGGTCCGTCAGGCCATTCTATTCCGGAATGACTAGGAGAAACAAACTCCAGTACCTCATCCATATCCAGGATTGGGTCAAAGTAGTTGTATTCCGCAGATCAAAATGCCAATCCAGCTTTTGCTCTGTTCTACCTTGGAGTGTTACCATCTTTATGTCAAGAATGTCATGAGAATTGCACCACCTCTTATGAATTCTTGACGCAGTGATATTTCTCTCCATCATTATTCATTCCTCGGTCCCGTGTTGTTGTAACCGGAATGCCAACAAGTGAACCATGATGTGTGAAATCAATACTCCTAGCAACCGTGTTGCTTGGTAGTTAATGGACAATATTCTCATCCTTAGCGTGTTGGTTATTGAATCACCATCCTAGGACTGATCGTGCTACCTAGTCCATTTTTGTTGGTGCACCCTTCGATCGATGAGTTAGGATTTTGTCAAACCCTTGCTCTTTTGATCACATCGTCTTGCCTTGAAAGCAAGATTGATCTCGAGCTTAGTAACATGTCGGTGGTTCGTGATTTTCCGAATATCTTCTCGGAAGTATTTCCAGGTTGTCCCCTGACCGCTATGTTGAGCTCGTGATCAAGTTGGTTTCTTGTAACCAACCCTTCTCCAAGAGTCTGTGTTGCATACCCTTGAGCTAGTTGGTTAAGCTAGACAACAACTTGGAGAGTTGCAAGATAAAAGCGTGCCCGACCTAGCTCATCCCTAAGGGATATCTTGTATCTGTGTTGAAGAAAGATGGTATTTTCATCGATTGATCCTCGTGATCAGTTAATGGACCTATCATTTTATCCAAACTTTGACTTGAGTGTGGGCTATCGTCAGGTCAAATCAGAACCAATGATATTCATAATGATGTCTTACTCGTGGTTGATCCCTCGAGCATACACCATTACATCTTTTGGTCTGACCAATGCTATCACCGAGTTCACATGATGGTGGAAGTCCAGTGATATGGAAATTCTGATGAGTTGCTATTGAGCCCATCAGCAGCATTTTGTCTCCCCCATGATTCATGTTGAACATCAACCTAGTGTTGAAAACTTTGTAAGCAATGCCTTCGTGTTCCGGTCATGAAGCTTATGCTTGGATGGAAGAAGTGACTTCCTCGAATTCATGTGCATTTGGTGCAAGGTGCCGCCGTGATGTTTGAGAAAGTCAATGTTGTTTCCTCTGGAATCATCCCAAGTCAGCCATGCACGTGCAAAGTATTCTGTGGTATGATAGACTGATCATCTTCATTCCATATGCATCCATAGCACACCAAGCCACTGACTGATTTGTTCAAGGAGAGGAAGTTCCTTCCTAAGAGCAAGACTTATGTTAGGATTTCGATATCCTTGATGATGGTTCCTTACCAGAACTCGGTAGTGTTTTATTGTAAGACTACTACATGGTCATGCTTGTCTGGGACAACGTGTTCACATGTACGTAGCAGAACCAGCTCATGTTTTGGAGCTTGCTATCGTAGTTCATCTCCCGAGAATCTCGCAACGTCATATCGTCGATTTGTGTTGCAAACCTTCATTTTTCTTTCTAGACTTGATGAGTCTGGAATATCCTGACACCAACCAGATCTGAATCTCAGGCAGATATGATGGTTGGAACATTCCCAACATTTGCATTTTGTTCCCAGCTTGCACCCCATCGTGCCAATTTTCCATGGGCTGCCCTTCTCAGCAGTTGCTGTCCAGGTTCATCTTCAAAGGTGGACTTACCATGAGTCCCATTCATTTCCGATGATAAGCAAAAATCATCCATTTTTTGTCTTCAACAAGGTAGTCCACATCATCCATTCTAGCCCGAGTGTGCCGTTCTTCCGAACTCCTTCAAACGGCCGTTTGTGAATTTCCTTAGGCTGGTATAGAGAGTTCCAATGATCTATGTATCAAAAGTAATTCTTTTTGCCACTTAAGGGAATAATTTTACGAGTCACCTCTCCCAAGGTGCCCCGTTATGGGATCATGGTAATTGTGTTCCTCGCTACCTTGAAACCCTCGTCAAATTGTTTCTTCTATCCCTCCTGATGCATGTTTTGCCTCTCAGCTCCAGAGATGTTTCTACGTCTCATTCCGTGAGTTGATCTTGTGATCATTAAGATGATCCTAAGCTGCTCGAACCTCAAGAAGATCGATTCTTCTAAAATTCTCCATTTCTTCTCGTTGTCATGTTGGATGTAGTTCTCAAAGCAAGACGTCGAGATCAAGGTGATGCAATGAATCAACATCCTCGAGAAAGACATCTGGATCGTGAAGATTGTATTAGCTTGTGTCCCTCTGTCTTCTTACCTCACGACTTGAATCTCGGGACGAGATTCTTGTTTAGTGGGGGTGAGTTGTCACAACCCTAGTTTAGCCTTTGCTTGTCCTTGCATGATCATCATGTCTAAATTCTGAAATTTGAATTGGGGATGACCAAGCCCTGGAACTAAATCAATTCAACTAGGTTCAAGTTTAAATCTTTTCAATGAACCCAGAATGCCCTTTAGAAAAGTTCATGATTTTTGATAAAGGTGAAAACCTCTGCCAAAAATGATGCACATATTTTTAGGCCATTCTGGTTATTTGAATTAACTCATATTGTATTTGAATTGGGGCATTTAAATACTATAAATATTTTAAATGCTCCAACAATTTTGGAATTAGTCGAGGGCCTCTGGAATAATTCATTTAGTGCCCATAACTATTTTTCAGAATTTTTAAAAGCGATTTGGTTTGAAAAACCAAATTAAAACAAATTTGCATAAATAGAAAACAAAAACAAATGAATAAAAAACAAAGAGAGAAGTTACCTGGCCACCTACCTGGCGCAGCCCACCTGGCAGCCCGTCTGGCCGGCCCAGCCCACCGGGGGCAGGGAGGTCTTCTTCCTCCCGCCAGTCGGATGCACAGCGCGTGCCCGACGCGCGCGCGGCCACCGCACGCCACCTCCTGCTTGCCGCCAAGTCCCTGGACGCGTGGATGAACCCCCGGTGTCGTCCCAATCCGCCCGACCTCTCTCACTCTCCCTTGCTCTCTTCCTCGTCGTTCCCCACCTCACCGAACGCGCCCGCCGCCGCCGACGAGCACCACCGCGCCCAGAGCCACTGCCTCGCCTCACCGATGCGCTCAGAAGCTTCGCCTCGACCCCCTCTTCCTCCCCACCGAGTCACGCCCCGCCGGAAGCCCTGCAGCGTCGTCCCCAACCTCGTCTTCAACCTCTGGCCGCCGACGACCTCACCGGGTATTCGCGAGCTCCAGCCCGTCCCCGGCCTCGCCGTTGCCTCTACTGGAATTGCCATGAGCCCCTGCCCCTTTCCCCTCTCTCCCCATGCTCGTCCGCGCCTTCTAACCACCATGGCCATCGGAGCCGATAGCTCCTCGCCGCCGGCCATGTCGCCACCGCGGCTACGCCCCTGCAAGCATGCGTCCAAGCTCACCACTGAACTCACTACACCCCCACGAGCCTAGTGCGCCCATCCGCGGCTCCTGCCATGCCCTGCATCGTCGGTTCCGCTGATGCCCGAACTCCGGCGACCGCAAAAGAGCTCGCCGCCATGGGCTCCGGCCACCCCAGCATCTCCCACCGCCACCGTTCGACGCGCGCCACTTCGCTCGTTCGAACGCAACAAGCCGCACCTGAATTGGTGCCCTGGGGCTCGATTCCGACGCCCTCCACCGCGTCTGGCCTCGCCGGTGTCGAGTCGCCGGTGGGTTTGACCCCGCTGGCCCAGGTTGACCCTGGTTTGACCTCCCCTGGGTCCTGACGTGTGGGCCCAGGCCCCTTCTTAATTAGTGTTAGGTTTAATTAGTGCTAATTAACTTAGTTAACCCACTGACTCGCTGACATGTGGGCCCAGCCCTGCTGACATTTTAGTTAGTGTTAGCTTAGCGCTAATTAACTCAGTTAATTAACCGAGTCACTGACCAGCGGGCCCCACTGGTCAGGTTTGACCTGGACCGGGTTAGTTGACCTGCTGAGGTCAGCATGACGCAATGCTGACGCAGTAATAGGCTTTTCTGGATTTATTCTTATTCAAGTAATTTCAGAAAATAGTGCTAACTTCTAAAAATCATAGAAAATAATTTATAACTCAGAATGAAATAAATTATATATGAAAAATGATCAGAAAAATCCAATCTATCCATCTGTACTGGTTTCATGCATGTTTAAACAACTGAACCTTGCTGTTTAGATCAAAACATGATAATGCACTTTATAAGTTCTTAGTTTGAATTTGAATTTGAACCTTTGGTTCAAATCAACTCAAACCCTTCTGTTCTTAGCTGCATTAGCTCAAACCACAACATATTGCCATGTCATGATCATGCATCATATTGTTGCATTGCATTGATTGTGTTCTTCCCTGTTTGCCGGTAATTGTCCCTTCTCAGTAGACGATGTTCCGACGATGAGTTCGATGACACCGATGAAGAACTATACTATCTTCAGAAGTGCCAGGCAAGCAAAACCCCCTTGTTCATTCTGATACAATCCCACTCTCTCGCTCATGCTCTCTTTTGTTGCATTAGGACAACAACGATTCATGTGTTACATGTTGCGGTAGTTGAACCCCTTTTCCTCTGCATGACCTGTCATTGCCACAGTAAATAGATGAAACCCACTAGCATGAGTAGGAGTTGTTTGAGCCCAGATGTGCCTACTCATTCATGCTTGTTGTCATGCTTGCTACTGCTTAGAGTTGAGTCGGGTTTGATTAATCGGAGATGAATCGGAGGCGTGTGAACATGTCCTACTGTTGAGAGCTAAGTGTGTGAACACGATTTGGTAAAGGTAGCGGTGAGAGGCCATGTAGGAGTACATGGTGGGTTGTCTCATTGAAACCGTCCTCAGGAACTGAGTTCTGTGTTTGTGATCCATGAACAACTACTACCACACATTGGGATCCTTAATTGACTCTCTCGGCTTCTTAACCACCCATGTCCTCTGTCCAGGAGTTGCAAGTAGTTAATGGTGTTTGTAGTATGCTGGAGGCCGTGCGCAGCGCTGACCCGAGGGGTGGGCTGTGATGGGGTAGGCACGTGGCCGGGTATACCGGGCGCCCGTTTGGTGTCGCGGAACCCTGTACACATCGTTCGGGGCCGTATGTGGAAACCTCGACCGGACTCCCTGCGGATGGAACCTGAATACGCGATAAACCTGAACTAGAGACTTGAGTGTTTAGGTAGGCCGTGGCCGACACCCTCGCTGGGCTTCCGCTTGAAGGTTGCCGAGTACATGTCGTGTAAACGGCGATAAGTGGTGAGAGCGTGTGTGAAGAAGTACACCCCTGCAGGGTTAACATCATCTATTCGAATAGCCGCATCCGCGGTAATGGACTTCTGGGTTGCCTGTACAGTTCATAGACAAGTGAAAGTGGATACTCTAAAACTCGCAAGATAAGCGTGAGTGCTATGGATGGCCTTCTCATAGGGAGACGGGAGCGGATCCATATTGGTGTATTGATATGGTGAATATGTGGACTCGTGTGCGCCACCTCAAAAGAGTTACTTGCAGTCGTAGCTTAGGATAGCCACCGAGTCAAAGCTGGCTTGCTGCAGTTAAAATCCCCGATGCATATGTAGCTAGTTCTGATGTAAGTCTTGCTGGGTACATTTGTACTCACGTTTTCCTATTTTATGTTTTGTAGAGAGACGTCAGTCTCACTAGTAGTTCCATGTGGACTTCGACGTTTAGCTTGATACCTCACCTACGATCTTGTGCCCTCGGCAGGATCTGGTAGATAGTCAGGCTTCTCAGCCTTTTTCATTTGTAGATGTCTGTACCCAGACATGTTAAGCTTCTGCATGTGCTTTGACTTGTATGCTCTGAATGTTGGGTCATGAGACCCATGTTTGTAATATCTCGCTCCTCGGAGCCTAATGAATAAATACTTTTGAGTCGTAGAGTCTTGTTGTGATGCCATGTTGTATTTACACATATCGAGAATATTGTGTGTATGATTGAAATGCTTGGTATATGTGGGATCCGACAACCTAGTTTTTATCCTTGGTAGCCTCTCTTATGGGGAAATGTAGTCTTGTGCTTCCATGAGCCATAGTAGTCCGCTACAGCCCGGTTCACCGGAGTCCTGCTAGCCCAGCACTACTACTTCGGAACACTTGACTGGCCGGCATGTGATTCACTTCGTTCCTGTGTCTGTCCCTTCGGGGAAATGTCACGCGGTGACATCCGGAGTCCTGCCTAGCCTGCTACAGCCCGGTTCACCGGAGTCCCTTTAGCCCGGTGCTATAGCCCGAATTCGCACGCTGCTGACCGACAAGCTCGATGTTGATTCATGTATGCCTGTCCCCGTAAGTTAGTGCCACTTTGGGTTCACGACTAGTCATGTCGGCCCGGGTTCTCTGTCATATGGATGCTAGCGACAC
Organism: Aegilops tauschii subsp. strangulata; assembly: GCF_002575655.3. Taxonomy (NCBI): domain Eukaryota; kingdom Viridiplantae; phylum Streptophyta; class Magnoliopsida; order Poales; family Poaceae; genus Aegilops; species Aegilops tauschii. The sequence goes on from NC_053036.3 coordinate 484,955,672, forward strand.
TATCATATACGTGAGCCAAAAGGCGCAAGCGGTCCCGGGCCATGGTAAGGCGACACCCGTGGGAATACTGTGCGTGAGGCCGCAAAGTGATATGAGGTGTTATCGGCTAGATCGATGTGACTTGGAATCGGGGTCCTCACATGCCTTGTGAATAGGTATGGATAGTTTGGTCAGAAAGAATCATATCCTTCCCAGGAGGCTTCTTCCTCAGGGTGGCGACATCATTGAACTTTGAAAATGGGACTTTACCGTGATTCCTTCATTTTGTCATATCAAAAATATCTTAACAGGCTTTCAATATGCATGAGATTTTGAGCTTAGTGTCACTTCCTTGTACTCTGTTTGCTTTACTGGTGCTGTCAGACACTTTCTGAGTTGTGATACGTGGAACACATCATAGACCTGTGTTAGGTCTTCTGGTGATTCTAGCTAACATGCTATCTTTCCCTTTCTTGCCAAGACATGGAATGGTCCAATAAATCTTGGGGAAAGTTTTCCTTTACGTGAAATCTTTGCAATTTATGGAGGAGTCTCACTCCAAGGTAAGCATATTTCCCTGGTTCAAAGTTGAATTCATGATGCTTTGATGGTGGTAACTTTTGTGCATGGACTGAGTGGCCCTAAGTCAGTAACAAATCATTCTGACTTTCTCTTCCACTACTTGACATAATTTAGGACAAACAATACGACAATCTCTTGTTTCAGACCAGTTAAGAAGGGTGATGCATTTGCTTCAATACAGTGCTTCAAATGGTGACATTTTCAGGCTTTATTGGTAACTACTATTGCAAGAGATCTTTCTGTATGGAAGACTATATCCCCAACATGATCCATAGGATGGGATGCAAGCTTGAAGCATATCATCCAAATTCTAATTTACTCTTTCTGGCTGTCCATATGTCTGCGGGTGATACACGGCACTGAAGTTCGGACCAGCCCTTATAGATTCTTGTAAATTCTGCCATAACTTGGAAGGGAACGGTTCCTTGATCTAACATAATACGTTTTGGAACTCCATGCATGGTGACTATTCTGGATACATACAACTACGCTAAATGGTCTAAGCGGTAAGTGCTTGATGTCTACTACACACCTTCTTTTCTTCTAGACTTTGTTGGGCCTCCAAGCGCAGAGTTTTGTAGGAGAACATCAAATTCCCCCCAAGTGGATGACCTAAGGTTTATCAATCCGTGGAAGATGTAGGACGAATGTATTATCCTCTCAAGCAACCCTGCAAATAAGATACAAGAAGTCTCTTGTGTCCACGACACACCTAATACAGTTGTCAATTATATAGGTGCACTAGTTTGGCGAAGAGATAAAAAAATTGATGGTGGATAGGTAATATGGATGGTGAAAATGTTTTTGTATCTTTGAAAAATTAAAAATAACAATGTAGCAAGTAGTGAATGTGACTGAAAACAAGATTGCAATGCTTGGAAAAAGGCCTAGGGTCCAATATATTAAAAGTGAAAGATCTTTTCTACCAACATTGTAAAAAAACTAGGTCAAAATAAGGAGAACACCGGATTTTGGCAAGACTTATGGGTGGGTCAGAAACCTCTGAAATTTACTTATGCTAGATACGATACAAGCTTTGATCATAATATCACAGTGGTCGAAGCTGTGTAGACAGGTTGGTGATGGAGTCGATTCTGGTGAATCTCGGGTGGGGGTTCCCAAAATAGTAGCCTAGATGTGATGGTAACAAGTACATGACGTTTTACCCAGGTTCGGGCTCTGTTGAAGACATAATACCCTACGCCATGCTTCTCTTCATATTGATTTCGGATGGAGTACAAAGTACATGTTGATCTACCATGAGATTGTTCTCTGTGGTCTATGAGCCCTATCCCTTGGTTTATGTAGGTACCAGGGGGGCTAGGGTTACATAGAAGTCCTCTACGCATAAGGTAATCATATTAATCGTATTGTAGATGATCTCTAAGTTTGTGCCAAGTCTTTGGGAATATTCCATCTACGCGCCATTGGCCTTCTCGAGATGGCCTACTAGTGAACTGCCATGGGGGGCTCCTCGGCCTGGCCCACCTAGCCGGGAGAAGACGAGGTGAGTGAGCCCTAGTATGGGACACCCTGGCGCGTAGTACTCATTGAATCAATTTACAAAAGAATTCTTGATTTGTATTTGTGGTATGAACTATATGTTCAATTAGAGTTTGAGTTTAGGTTTAAATGAATTTGGATTTGCGTCAAACTGATTGCAAAGTTTTCGCTTATCTTTTGTGACCAAAAGCAATGTGAATTTTAAATTTGGAATCTTGGATCATAAGGCATGATCAATTCAAATGACAATTTGAAGTGGATTCCAAAACATGTGGCATGGCAATGCAAAATGGCAGCACTCACAACATTACTTAAACGTCTACCATGGGAGCAAAAATAGTTGCATGGCAGTAGGTTCCTTTGCTATTTAAATTCAAGTCTCGTAACCTTTGGAAAACAAAGCAAAAGTAAATTTCCAATTTGGAACCCTGCATCAGGAGTCATGATATATTCAAATAACAATTTGAACTGAATTCCAAAACCACTGCCATGTCAGCATTTTTTGAAACATGTACCATTCCAAAACCACTGCCATGGCAATGGAAAATGGCTTCCATGGTAGCATTTCCTGATCTCTACCATGGGTAACGAGCACCCCCTGCTCGATAGGTCGGGCACGCAATGCTCACAACCCGAGTCGGGTGCTCGTGCAAGCCCAGCTGGATGATGCCTGGTCGGACGGGTGCACCTGGCTACCAAGATCGGGCATGCAACTCTCACAACCTGAGAAGGGAGCTCGCGCGGACCCAGCTAGATGACGCCTGGTAGTCGGATGGTTAGACCCGGCTTGCAAGGCCAGGCATGCAATGCCCAGACCGCACCACCAGCTGAGCAGTCCTCCACACAGCCGGGTGATGAGTGATATTTTTACACTCATTTCAACCATGTTTAAACCGAGATATTTCATTAAAAGAAACATATTCGCTCTGATATTGCCAATAATGACTAATGAATGCAAAGGATTCCACAAATCCTCTCTTTTATATTTTTCCATAGGAAATGTGCTAAAAAGGGAAGATATCACGTGGAAGAAAGGAAAGGGAGGAAAATGGAGAAGAACAAATCACTAGGATGTGTCAGAAGGATGCTCGAGCCGAAGATGGCGTTCCATGCGACCGCACGCACCCGCATGAGCGGTCGTTTGGCATGGAAACCGAGGCGGGTCGTCCACCTAAACAACTTTTATTAAGGGGACCCCGTCGAAATGTCAACAGAACGAGCAGAGGAGGAGCGTCGAGCATAGCCACAACATGTTCATCATCATCTTCATCCACAAATCCTAGTCGCTGCTATTTTCACCTTCCTAGCCATCTCCACCACCATAGCCCTCTCTCATCTAGTTCATACTTGTAATCATGCATCGCACAAAGTATCCATTGTAAGACATATTGCAATCAATCAATTTCAAGATATGTTCTCCAATGATTTCTTCTCGCGATCTGATCTCCATGTGTGAGTAGTCCGATAACTTATGGGTGAGGCATAGCCTTGTAGCCTAGGTATTTGGTGAAGGGATCAATGGAAGTCTTTGACACAACATCTCGTATGTGTGAAATAAAATTCTTTCGTGAAGTGTCTCTTGTCTTGTCTGCGATCTTCATCCCTGCAGGCACCCAAGATCATGGAGATTAAGCGCCGGTGAGGCTAGGAGCAAGGGGACCATGAAGTGTTATACCGAATACCGGTGATAGTAAGGTTTACATGGGTAATATGGATCATATCCTTGGGATTCATGATGTGTAGTCATTGAATGACCAAAACTTTTGTCTGATATTATTATCTTAATTATCGGGGCAACCCCGCGAGATGGATAGGGCCTTCGGTAGGACAACTGGTTCTTGATGTAGGACTTGTGTCGGTCAAGATGTAATTTGGACACATCCCCCATTCCGAACGAAGCAAGCACATCTTGATGAGTGACTTCCCGAGCACAAACTAATATCATTTTGATCCCAACACCAACACATGGTTGTAAGCATTAAGAGCTCATCCCCATACCTTCTTTTTATTAGAAGTGTTTGAATCACTATTTGCTTGCTGATCCGGTCAAAAGCTGGAGTTGACACTTTGGCAAAAGCTTACTAGAGACAATCGCTTCAAGGGAGTCTTCCTCTCGTGGGTTCGATACCCAGGGTCACCTCTAGGGAAATAGGTGCGGGATACTCTTTCTTGTTCAATATTGGATCAATAATAAGGAGATATCAAGCCCTTTTTCTGCACCACCAGAGCAAAGTCATCGACATTTGTGGGCTTGACATATGTGTCCTAGAAGTTTGACAATAATTCAACCTCTAGGCTATCCCATGTGCCGATCGAGTTCGGCAAAAGGGTGTGCACCCAATGTCGGCTGGGCCTTTCAGCTTCAATGGCAGCTATTTTATGGTGTGTAAGTCATCACCACTTGCTATGTGGATGATGAGGGTATAATCCTCGATCCAGACATGGGGATCGGTTGATCCATCATATTGCATGGTGTTAACGGGTTTAAAGCCAGACGCGAAATTTTGCTCCATTAACTCGTCTGTGAAGCAAACGGGATGGGTTGCACCTCTGGTGTGGGCGATAGCATACGCACATTGGATCCATCCATGTCTCCATACTTGGTGTAGTCGTGTGGGTTTTGGTACCTAACCTGCGAGGACAGGCTCCCGCCCTATCCCGGCGATTGCTGGGGTGCTCCCTTGAAAGTGCAAGTTGTCGGATCTCGGCTTCCGGCAAAACCCTTAAGGTTTGAACTCTGGGGTGCGCGCGAAGCTTTCCCCCTACCGATCTACGCCCTGGCTTCGCTAAGATCTCGCGGACGAACTCGTAACACAAGGGACACGAGATTTATACTGGTTCAGGCCATCGTTGTGGTGTAATACCCTACTCCAGTGTGTGGTGGTGGATTGCCTCTTGGGCTGATGATGAATAGTACAAGGGGAAGAACAGCCTCCTGAGGTTGAGGTGTTCTTGTGCTCTGTGTGTGGCCTAGGAATCGACCCCCCTTTGCTACTGTGGTGGCTAGTCCTATATATAGAGGCCCTGGTCCTCTCCCCAAATATTGAGCGGGAAGGGAGACAACAACGGCCAATTTGAAAGGGGACAGCTAGTACAACTTATCCTAACAAAAGCAGTCTTCGCCTGCGAAAGGCTCTGGTGGTGACGCTTCCTTAGGCTCCATGGTGACCTCCGTCTTGCTGTCCTCATGGTCTTGGTCTTGTTGCACTGATATGGAAACCTTTGCTTGATGCCTCGGTACTCCGCGTCTACGCTTGCCCCCTTAGCACCAAAGGGGAAACAAGGACGCTGCGCGCGCTGGTGCCCGCCTGGCGCCCGCCAGGTCTCGATCGTCATGGCTCACGTCACAAGAACCTCGTGAGGTTTGCCCTGCCTCAAACTCTCCGCTCCTCGTGAGCTAACCTGGCTAGGCCTCTCTCGAGGAGGTCTTGCGTCGCCCGCCTCGCGAGGGTCTTGAATGCCTTGTCCATGAAGATGGGCCGTACGGGCCTGTCAGCACAGCCACGCCGCGGGCCGCAGGCAGGCAAGTCTGGGGACCCCCGTTCCTAGAACACCGACAGTAGCCTCCGGGCCCAAGGCGCGCTCGGGCTTGGCTTCGAGGCGAAGCCAAAGGTCAAGTGCGGAGCGCCGCGGGCCCCAATAGCCTGCGGCCTAGGTCGACGCGTGGCGGTTGATTGGACATGGGCGTCTCCGCTTCCCCATGCTGCCTTGGAATCCGCCTGGCTATACGCCCCCCCGCAACCTAAACAATTACTCTTCCATCGCCGGCGCCACACTTCCCCAATTCCTCTGCTTCCCTGAAACTCTGCTCCTCCTCCCAATCTGACCTGGAGTCCGCTCACTCCTCCGCCATGGCGCCGAAATAAGTGGACAAGGGGAAGAAACCTCTATCTTCCGCCGATGTGCCTCCAGCTATCGAGCCCATGGTTGGCCGGTCGCGGGTGCTCAACGACGAGGCCATGGGCAAGGTGCGCCCCATGCTCGCCTCCAGCTTCAATGAGTGGGGAGAGACATAGGCTTGGCCTGCATCTCGCGCTCGTATTGACCGGGCAGCCACCGAGGTTCCAATCTTCATCGATGCCCTTTGGGCCGGCCTAGTCCCCCCTTTCTCCGCCTTCTTCAGCGCAGTGCTTGAACATTACTAGATCCACATGCCGCATCTTGACCCCCAATCCGTGACTCTTCTCGCTGTCTTCGCCTTTGTTTGTGAGGCCATGGTGGGCATTGCCCCTTCCGTGGCTCTTCTTCGCCACTTCTTCTCCTTGCATCTGACGGACCCCCTGCAAAGCTCGGGATGCGTGAGCTTCCAGGATGTGGCCGCGACGGCAGGCACGGGGATCGACTTCGAGCTTCCTCCGTCCACGAGTGAGTTTCGAACCCGGTGGGTATTTGTCAATGCCAGAGTGCTCAGTCCTCTGCTCCATTCTTCAGCGACGCCTGCTGTTCCCAACCCTGGCTGGGGCCATGAGAAGCTCGCGAGCCCCTGTCTTGTCCCTGTCTGGTTCAGGCTGAGGAGGCTGAAAGACAGCGGCGTGACCGCGCCCATGGTGGTGAAGGAGTTCGTCAGGCGTCGAGTCGCCCCGCTTCAGCGCCATTCCCGCCAGATGTGGGCCTTGCTCAACAGTCAGGACCATATGAGACTTCAGGAGTCCGGGCTTCCTCTTGAGATGCGGCAGACTGTGCTTGAGGTCCTGACGGGCATTGCCTCGCCGGACGACATGCTCGGGAGGAGCTGTCTGCTGTACCGCTGCAGGAACAAGGAGGAATTTGTGGAGCACATGCCTTCCTTCGATGAGTGAGGGCGGCGCCCGGCCGGCCTAGTGGGGCCTTGCGAGAACCCCGTCCATGTGGTTCCCTTCTTCGTCGCTGGCGCCGAGCTCGTCCCGAACGTGGATGCAGGGGGACGAGCACCGCCGGAGGCTGGCGGCTCGAATGCTGAGGTGCAAACGCCGCCTGGGGCTCCTGGGGCGTCATCCTCAGGGGCTCATGATTCTTCCTTTGGTGCGTCGGTCGCTGAGACGATGCAGCACGTGGCTCCCGAGGCCGAAGCTCCGGAGGCCTCGGGAGGTCACGGTGGAACAACGCCGACTGCTCTCCGCAGCCCGGCGCCCCTGAAGCTGCCTCCTCGAGCACTTCTCCGGCTGCACCCCGTGCCGGCTGCCATGTCCAGCGCTTCGGCTGGCTCTGTGTGGACTTCGAGGAGCTCCGCAAGAGGAAAGGATCCCCGAGCAGCAGCGGTATCTTCGGGCCGCTGAAGCGAAGGAAGTACATCGCCGTCGACAAGTAAGTACTGTACCTTAATGACTCCTTGAATGCTGCTTTCCTTCCTGACGGTGGTCCTTTAGGGTCCCTTCCACCAAGACTACTGCGTCTCCCGAGAAGCAGCCTCCTCCCTCTTCGACTGCTTCGACGGACTCAAGCACCCCGAGCCCATGTGTTGCCCCGGGTGCGGGGTCGGTTGGAGAGGCGCGCCCGCCTTCGGGGCACTTTGAATCCACGGCCTCGTCGTTCTCCCTCCATGGTCTGGCGTGGAGCTTGGCGGGCGTGCCCAGGGACCCTCCTCTGGTCATGGACAGCAGCTGGCTGACTTCGGTCTTCGGCTCCTCTTCAGGAAGCGGGCCCCATCTAGCTTGGGCCCCTCTCAAGGTCCGGCTGGAGCCTGGGGCAGCGCCAGCCCCCTGCCAAGAGAGGGCACACCGCTTCAAGCCCCGCCTACGGCTCCCGTGGTGGAGGATGAGATGAGCCGTGCGTTTGAGTTCGAGCACGAGTGGAGCTTTGTTCGCCACGAGCTCTTCCAGGAGGCGATGGGCGCGATGAACCGGCTTGGCGGTGAACTTGCGGATGTCGACGCGCGCCTCAAGGATGAGGGTCTTCGATTGGAGGAGGAGCGACGTAAGCTGAAGGTGGCCATCAACCTCGGCCGTTACCAGCGTGACCTTGATAACGCGAAGGCCGAGGCGTCCCTCAAGGTTTCCCGCAAAGCTTGCTCCTGAGCCTTGGAGGAGGCTTGCGAGGCTGACCGCCGTGGCGAGGCCGCAGAGAAGCGCACGTCGGAGCTCCAGGCCTGGAGCGCGTCCCTGGAGCAGCAGGTGGAGGCGCGCAAAGCCGCCCTTGCGTCGCTAAAGGGGGCGCCTGCTGAGGAGGAAGAGATCCGGAGGCTTGATGAAGCGCTGGTGCTGGAAGCTATGGAACGCAGCCTCGAGCTGGAGCGACTGGAGACGAGGGAGCGCCAAGTCGCCCAGGAGGAGGATGCCGTCAATGTGCGCGAGGCCAGGGCCCAGGAAGAGGTTGACCGCTGGGTGGCTGAGGCTCATGCGGATCTTGTGGGTACGCACAACCTGAAGTTGAAGCTTGCGGGGACGGATGCTGCAGGTAGAGCCGCTGCCCTTAGGCCCAGGCTTGCCGATGCGGAGAGGCATGAGGAAGCCACGACCGCCGCCCTGGACACGGCACAGGCGGAACTGGCCTCCGCCCGTGCCGAGTTGCTCTCTCTTCAGAAGCGGGTTGACGACGCCGAGTCCGTTGCTCAGCAGAACAGGGAGGAAGTGCTGCAGAGGTGAACGCTGGAGCGCGTTCATGCTCCCATGCTTCAGGATCTTTGGAACAGGGCCAACATTGCCCTGGGCCACATCTGTGACGTGAACGCCCCCCATCCTCAGGTGAACGACTACGCCAGCCACCTCCGCTTCTTCACCGACGTGGTGACGTGCCTGGAGGCTCGATCTGACGAAGCTCGCAGGCTCGTGGAGGAGAGGAGTCGCGGCCTGCTCGAGTGCGCTTTCTCCCGCGTCTTCAGCCATCTTCTAAACGCCAACCCCAACTTTGACTTCGACGCCGCTATTGCGCCCGTGCCCGTGGTCGTTCGGGACGACCTGGCGCGGTGGGTAGAGGACAACGTGGATGCGCTGGTCAGGGCCTTCACTTCAGAGGAAGATGCTATGGTAGTCGCGGCAGATGAGGTCGATGTGGTTGACGATGGTGACGGCGGTGCTGGCGAGGATAATGGTGACGATGCCAGCGACGCGTCCGAAAACGACCCGGAGGATGCGGCGAGCGACATATCTGGCTGAGCATGTGCTTCCTGTTGTTTACCCTTAGTCGGATTCAAATCGTGAGGTCGTGAGCTTCGGGGACTCTTGAGGAGCCTGTCGATCCACCCACGGGGGGCCTCATGAGAGGCGGGCACCAGCTGTGGCGTTAGCGGGCGCGCGGCACACGTGTGCCTCACCCAGTCCAGCTCGCGAGGGGCTCGCGCGTGGAAGGCGAGGGGCATAAGTCCCAAAATGAGGCAAGAACCGGATAGCAAGAAATCGCTTCGAACGAGAAAAGTCACCCCCAGTGCGCATTGATGAAAATTCAACTTCACCTTAAATCCAAATCCGAAAGGCAAGGCTACAGAAAAGGGATTCAAAGCAAATGGCCGCGTCTGGCACCTAGTCTAGTCTTCTTGTCTTCAAGTCTTCTCACTAGCGCAGAGCTAAGTGCTGCCACTAGGACGTGGGAGGGAGCCCCCGAGGCCCGAGGGCGGCTCTCCGGAGACTCCGGGGCGTGTACAGCCCCACTCGTTATTACGTGAGAGTGTCACGGGCGACGATCTTCACAGGCATGAGCCTTACTTCTTATCGCAAGACGAGGGCCCCGCCTTGCGCCACCCTCGACCACCATTGGGGGTGACCGGATACCGGGACGACACCAAGGGGCAAAGGGGACGCCAGCGGCGACCATGGGTCCTCTGCCGGGGGCAGGCTTTTCAGCACCTCCCCAGCAGAGGGCCTACCTCCGGGGGACACCTTGTTCCACGCGACACGGAGAGGGATCCGGCTCCCGACCCCTGTCCAGCAGCCCCCGGGCACTCCCCCCCGGCCGGAGGGAGGCCGTCGAGCTAGGGCCGCCAGCCGCTGTGGTGACCTGATTCCCCTGCGACTCATGGTTAGCGTAAGCTTGCTCCTGAGGGATTAGTGGTACCCTGTAGTTGTTGCTGCTGGCGTGGATGACGTGGCCGCTAGGCGGTTCCCGGGCGTCCTCAGCTTCTAGCGCCTCCTCCTCCCAGCCTGGCTGGAAGAACGAACCGGGGTCGTCCTCCGTCGTGAACTCCTGGTCCATCATGCGGGGCATGCAGGCTTCCGGGGTCGTCACCCCGAAAACCTTGCCGAAATGCCCCACGCTCCATGTCGCCCGGCTCAGCCTGCCGCCCTGGGGATGATTGGGCGGCACGCCGTCGGGGCCGTGAATGGCGCTCGATCCCACACTGGTCGGAAGTGGTGCGCGTGTGATCGTACTCCCCGTGCCGCTGGTTGCGCCTGCGTCGATGAAGCCTCTTGGTGCGTCTGGGGGGGCACGGGTACGACATGGCCCGCCATGCAACCCGGCCGCGGCCGGGGTTGGGAGCATGGAGCAGAAGGGTGGTGCCCCGGTGACCGTGGCGTCTAGTAGCTCGGCGACATGCTCCAGCAGCGCGTCTCTGGCGCTCTCCATCAGTCGGCATCGCAGCAGCTCCCGTGCCACCATGAGCGCGGCCCTCATGTTTGCTTGTTCCCGTCGGGTGTGCAACGCCGTGGCCACGGCGTGGCTTGAGGCCCTTGCGGCCGCTCGTGCCTGTCGTGGAGTGAGGGCGGACGGCGCGTGGCCGCGCCTCCCGCGCCCCGCAGCGCCTGGCGGTGCGCAAGCTGCCTAGGGCGCGGGGTTGAGGTCTTCTTGGACAGGCGGTGGCGCCTGGGCTGGCCAAGATGCCCAGCGGTCGGAGCGGTCCTCTGGTCGCTGGACATCGAAGCCGGGGAGTCGTTGAAGGCCCAACGAGCGAATCGGCTGGCGGAAGGAGAGCTCCGGCGCACCCCTACCTGACTTAGCCTGTGCGCGCGGGGTCCAACGGGCAGATTTCCCCACCGGCCAAGAAAACTATATATATGCCCTTCTTCCACCTCCAACCTCTAATCCTAATGTCTTGTTGAGCTCCACCTTTGCTACACCCCATTTTACTCAATACTCTCAATCCCTCCACCCAAACTTGTTGAAACTTTGGGGATTGGGAGAGCAAGACCCGATCTACAACTTGACCAAACCAAATCGCGTTCCCCGCAACATTTCTTCCCCATTGACTTGTTACTCTTGGAGCTTGGGCTCCTAGGCGGCTAGAGGTTCCTCCGGAAACGTCCTTGCTTGTGGTGTGCTCCGGAGAAGTTTGTAAAGGTGTGGTGGTCGTCTTCAAGACCAACCCCGAGTGATTCGAGGCTCATCCGTTGGGGGTGACTCGAAGGAGATTATGGTGAGCCTTCGGTGGCATTCCACATGCTTTTGCTCCGGCACCGCTCCAAACGGAGAGTAGCTCTTCCCCAAGGAAGAGTGAACTTCGGGTTAAAATCCGCGTCCTCGTCTCACTTGTGGTTAATCCTTTCCCGCACCTTACTTTGTTGTTGTATTCTTGTTGGCTTGCTACTTAGTTTGTTGCCTTGCATATTTATCTTGAGGCTTGCTTGTCATATAGGTTGCATTCACCTAGTTGCATATCTAGTGAACTCTTTTATCCGCTAAGCCTTAAAAAACGACAAGAAATATTAAAATTTGTAGTCTCCTATTCACCCCCCCTCTAGTCGACCGTATCGATCCTTTCAATTGGTATCAGAGCCTCGTGCCTTAATATAAGGTTTTACAACCTTAGAGGGTATGGTCGATCTTGGGAATGAGGGAGGTGGCACACCCGTTGCGGGGGATGGTCAAAACCTACCCCCCGCCACGGCGGAGGCACTTGATGCCCCTGTCGTTGCTCCAGCCGCTCCTACTAACCCGAGTGTCCCCTTGACCGTGGCCGATATTCTTTCAATGTTTGTGGACCTCAAAGCCTCTATGTTGAAAGAGGTTCGGTCCTCGGTCAAGGAGGAAATTGATGCTCGCTTGAAGCCATCAACATCCGCATCAAACTCGTTTGATCCAAATGACGTTCATGATGCGGATGACTCGAGGGAACCTCTTGCTTCTCTGGCTCGTACTCAAGTTCCCAAGTACAATGCCGTGGAACCCTTTTACTCTCCTCAACCTTTGCAACATCCTCGCATTAATCCTGTTGGGCCTCCGCCCCCTTTGAAAGCTAATGCGTTTGCTAAGTGGAAGCTAGATATGGAGTCTCACATGCGCAGTGCTTCAACTCAATTGTGGTGGATTGTGGTCAATGGATTCAACCCCAAGGACCCAATGAATCTCACTCCAAGGGAAGCGGTTGATGACCAACTCAATGCAACCGCACACAACATGCTACACACCGCTGTGACTGAAGACTATAGTGACTCCATTGCTCTTCTCAAAACCGCAAAGGAAATTTGGGATTGCCTTGAGGAGGCTCTGGAAGGAGATGAAGCAATTCGAAGATCTCAGTTGGCTTTGCTCAAGCAAGAAGTAAATCTCTTTGTGAGGAATGAGGGTGAGTCCGCAGAAGAGGTTTACCGAAGGTTGAAGTCCCTTGTGCTCAACTTGAGAACCTTCGGGTGCACTTGGGCAAATGATGATTTCATCAAGGACAAGTTCATAGATGCTATGGTTCTCACGGAACATACCATGGTCATGATGGTTCATCAACGTCCGGACTATCACAAGTTGACCGCGGCTCAAGTTGTTTCCACTTTCTCTACCCATGTTCTTTTGGCAACCAAGTCCAAGAAAACCTTTGAAATAGCTCAAGCAACCAAGAACTCCAATCTTGCTTTGAAGGCCAAGAAAGTGATAAGCCAACCCTCAAGGGAGGAAGAAGTGAGTGAAGAGATATGTGAGGAAGACAATGACTCCTCGTGCCCGACAAATGATTTTGCAGAAGACTTGGCACTCTTAGTCAAGAAGTACTCCGGGACCATGGCAAAAAAAGGGAAAAATCTTCAAGGAAGATCCTTTGGACGAAGGAAATGCTACAATTGTGATAGCCCAAGACACTTTGTACATGATTGTCTATATGAGAGACGTGAAGACAAGTCACAAAAGCTTGTGCTTAAGAAGAAGAAGTTCACCAAGTTTGCAAAGAGGAAGGATGAAAAGGCTCTTGTTCATGAAGAATACATGTCTGGAGATGAAGATGACGGTGATGACGATCAAGTGGGCACGACCGCTTTTGCCATGCATGCCACTACCTCCTCCTCCACCACCGGCCTCTTCAACTCTCCAAATGAGGACAAGCCGTTCACTCATCGGTGCCCCATGGCCAAAGAGGTAAAAACAAAGTCCAAATCCAAGAAACCTAACAACTACACTCCCAATGTCTCATGTGAGATAGTGGAGGATGAGTGTGATGAGGGACTGGATAATGATGAGGAATCCTTAATGAATGACTAGGGACAAGGCCATTCCCAAGAATTTCGCCAGCAAGAACAATCCATCTTATGTTCTCATGAGAGGAGATGATGGTTATACCTTTGCAAAATTTGTTGGAACTAACTATGATGATTATGCTTGGACTATTTGGGTTCCCAAGACCCTTGTTGCTAACTCACCAGGACCCATTGCAAAATGGGTACCTATAACCAAAGCTTGATTATTGTAGGACTATGTCTCCGGTGGAACTCAATGGGTGATCGATAGTGGATGCACCAATCATATGACCGGAGAAAGGGAGATGCTTGTGGAGTTCGTTTATTCACTCAAAGCCTCTTCGAACATCTCTTTTGGTGACAATAGCAAGGGAAAGGTATTGGGTTTGGGCAAGGTGGTAAGCTCTAATGATTCATCACTTCAACTGTCATGCTTGTCCAATCCCTTCACTACAATTTACTTTCAACTATTCAATTGGCTCATGCCGGATATGATTCACATTTTGGTGAATTCCATGTGACCGTCTTTAAGAGAAGCAATCTCAAAGTGGTTTTTGTTGGGCATGTTGAAGACAACCATTACGTGGTTGATTTCTCAAAAGAGAAAACTCATCTTGCAACATGCCTAATGGCCAAGGCTGACGTGGGGTGGCTATGGCACCGTAGGCTAGCCCACGTGGGCATGAGAAATTTACAAGCTCTCTTAAAGGGGGAGCACAGCCTTGGACTAACCAATGTGTCTTTTGCGAAAGATCGTCCTTGTAGTGCTTGCATTGCCGGAAAGCTTATTGAAAAAGCTCATAAAGTGAAGACTGTCATCACAACCTTGAGGCCCCTTGAGCTTATCCATTTGGATCTATTTGGGCCTCCAACACATGATAGTCTGGGAGGGAGGAGGTATTGCCTTGTCATTGTTGATTACTTCACAAGATATACTTGGGTGTTCTTTCTCAAGACTAAAGATGAAGCTTAAGAAACCTTCATCAACTTTGCCAAAGAAGCTCAACGTCAACATAACTGTGAGATCAAGGCAATTCGAAGTGACAATGGCACCAAGTTCAAGAACTATACAATGGATGAATTCTTGAGTGAAGAGGGGATAAAGCACCAATATGCCGCACCATAGACTCCCCAACAAAATGGTGTTGCGGAGAGAAAGAATCGGACTCTTATTGAGATGGCTAGGACCATGCTTGATGAGTACAAATCACCATACAAGCTTTGGGCAAAAGCCATCAACACCGCGTGCCATGCTTCAAACCAACTTTATCTTCACAAGCTCAAGAACAAGACCCCGTATGAGCTCCTAATCGGGAGAAAGCCTAACGTCAAATACTTTCGGGTATTCGGTTGTAAGTGTTTCATTTTAAACAAGAAATCCCGGTTAGCTAAATTTGAGTCTAGAACCTATGAGGGCATATTTGTTGGATATACATCAAATTCTCATGCTTACCGAGTCCTCAATAAATCCACCAGGTGCATTGAGGAAACTGTAAATGTGGAGTTTGATGAAGATAATGGCTCCCGTGTGGAGCAAATTGTTCCTAGTGTTGTAGGAGATGATGCTCCTTCACAAGCTATAAGGACAATGGGGATAGGCCACATTCTTCCACAAGAAACACCCCATGTCCAAGTAGAAGAAGGAGTAAGAGCCCCTCTTGTGGAGTCTCCACAAGGGAAGTCATCACCAAAACCACTTGTACAAGATGCTTTGGGAGATCATGAACCTATCCAAGAACAAGATCAAGTCCCTCATATCCCTGAGCAAGATCAAGAGCAAACTCTTCCAAATAATGAAGAACCAATCATTGAGGCTCAAGATCAAGCTCAAGGTCATGATCAAGATCAAGATCAACCCCAACCGCAAGTGCCTTCGTCTTCATCACTTCCTAATGAGCAAGAACTTGTGGTTGCAAAGAGAAGAGTGTCTCCAAGGCTAAAACAATCCCAAGGGCAAGCTTCTTCATCAAGTCCAAAACCAAGTGAAGAAGAGCTTGACCTCAAAGAGCAAAAAGTGGCCGCCAAGCTAAAACATCTTCAACACCTCATCGAGAACATCTACAGAAGCATCAAAAAGGGGGTAACTACTCGTAGACGTTTGGCAAACTTTTGTGAACATCACTCGTTTGTCTCGTGTGTCGAGCCCCTTACGGTGGAAGATGCACTTGACGATCCGGATTAGATAGATGCCATGCATGAAGAACTCAACAATTTCACCCGCAACAAAGTGTGGACCCTTGTAGAAAGACCCAAGGAATTTCATAATGTCATTGGAACAAAGTGGATTTTCAAGAACAAACAAGATGAACATGGACAAGTAATAAGGAACAAGGCAAGGTTAGTGGCACAAGGTTTCACCCAAGTTGAAGGTTTGGACTTTGGTGAAACTTTTGCCCCTGTTGCCCGTCTCGAATCCATTCGCATCTTGCTTGCTTATGCCTCTCATCATGATTTCAAATTATATCAAATGGATGTTAAGAGTGCATTTCTTAATGGTCCTCTTAAGGAATTGGTGTATGTCAAGCAACCTCCCGGTTTTGAAGACCCCGATCATCCCTCTCATGTTTATGAACTCAAGGCACTCTATGGACTCAAACAAGCACCTCGTGCTTGGTATGATCACCTTCCGGCGTTCCTAAGCGAGAAGGGGTTCCAGATTGGGGTAATAGATTCCACTCTCTTTACAAAGAGGGTAAAAGGAGAGTTGTTTGTCTGCCAAATATATGTTGATGATATTATCTTTGGGTCCACTAACCATGCTATTAACGTTGAGTTTGAGAATCTTATGACTAAGGAATTTGCGATGAGCATGATGGGAGAGTTGAAGTTCTTCCTCGGTTTTCAAGTGAAGCAATTGAGAGGAGGAACCTTCATCAATCAATATCGTTATATCCAAGTCATGCTCAAGAGATTCAAAATGCAAGATGTCAAGCCAATGAAGACACCCATGCCCACAAATGGTCAACTTCATCTTGATCCAAATGGTAATGAAGTGGATCAAAAGGTATATCGCTCTATGATCGGTTCCTTGCTTTACCTTTGTGCATCTAGGCCAGATATTATGTTGAGTGTGTGTATATGTGTGCAAGATTTCAATCCGCTCCTAAGGAGAGCCACTATTCGGCAGTGAAAAGGATCCTTCAATATTTGGTTCATACCCCAAACTTGGGCCTCTGGTATCCCAAGAGATCATCGTTTGAGTTAATTGGTTACTCGGATTCGGATTGGGCCGGAGACAAGGTTGATCGCAAGTCCACTTCCGGTTCATGTCAATTCTTAGGGAGGTCGTTGGTAAGTTGGTCTTCAAAGAAGCAAAATTGTATATCTCTCTCCACAACCGAGGCCGAGTACATTGCTGCCGGAAGTTGTTGTGCTCAATTATTATGGATGAGGCAAACTTTGATGGATTATGGTGTCAAATGTGACAAAGTGCCTCTTTGGGTGTGACAATGAAAGTGCCATCAAGATCGCCGATAATCCGGTTCAACATAGCAAGACCAAGCATATTGAGATTTTCCATCATTTCATTAGAGATCATGTGGCCAAGGGAAACATTGAGTTACTCCATGTTTACACCGAGAATCAACTAGCAGACATCTTCACCAAGCCTCTTGAAGAAGCAAGATTCCGCTTTTTGTGGGACGTTATTATATTCGTCTCTACGCCCATGGACACTAGCGACCTAAAGACACTTGTTAAGACGTTTATGAAGCGCCACAAGCTATTACTTATAATTAGCCTTTATGAAAATAAGCTCTTAATTTTAATTAACTTAGAGACGTTTTGTGAGACGTTTTAGTGTGCGACTCTATTCTTATCTTAGACTTAAGAAATCTTTTCCCCGCAAAAAAACCAGAAAAAGACTTAAGAAATCTTTGAGTAATCATATTTTTAAGTTGAATAGCTATTAAAATGAGTTGTACTAAACTTTGAATAAAACTTCTAAACACCAAACCCTAGCCTAGAGTGGTTGTGGCGTGGGCTTGGACCTTTTCTTGGTCCGACCGAGAAGACTCGGTCAAACACCAAACTGGACGGTGTTCTATTGGGCCTAATAGGACGACCTAGATCGGCTAATTGTGCTAGCGGGCTGGGATGGGAAACCCTATTATGTGTGTAGGTCACCCGACGGGGATCCTGTATGGCGCACAGGTCGAGACCTCCTATAGGCTGCTCTCTGCGGCAAAGAGTTGCCGTTTTGCATAGGCGACTCAACGACTAGGCCGGCCCATGAAGATCAAGACCGACATTGAACGCGCACTGTGGTGCAAAAAAAAAAATCGCTATCACAGGGATTCAAAGAAGGGATCAAGTGCTATACATAACCTGCTACTACAAGTTGAACTAGCAGTCGTATAAGAGCATATGGTAGCGTCAACAATATAGAACCAATAGGCTGCGCGGGTCCGAATTATATTAGCAATTTAAAAGCATTTTTTCAATGGAATGCTGTACAAAATTCAAACACTTTCCAAATTTGTAAACAAATTTAAAAAAAACTATAACATTTTCGAGAATCCAGGAACTTTTTTTGAAAATCATGAAGATTTCTTGAAACGGGATCATTTTTCCACATTCCAAAACGAAATTTGGAGACGCGAACATACTTTGAATCGCCTGAATAAAATTTGAAAACACGAATATTTCTTCCAACTTGTGAACATTTATGAAACTGGGACATTTTTTGAAACTCTGGGAAAAATGAAAACGTAAACATTTTTGGCAATTTGCGAGCAATTTTCGAAAATGGGAACATTTTTTTAATTTGAAAAGTTGTGATTTAAAAAAAACATTTGCAACATTTTCTTAAAAACAAGAACATTTTATGAAAATTCCAATTTTTCTAAAATTTATGAACAACTATAATAAACGAATTTTCTTCTTCTTTATGAGCACCGTTGCTGGTCGGTCGCTCGCCTGTGCGAAGCGCCGGCAGTTTGACGCGGTGCGCGTCAAATAAGATATTCCGCAAAAGTTGTTGCGAACGAGCTTGCGCAAACCCCCCTCGCGCACTGGGCGTTCCTGTTTTTTCCTTTCGTTTTCCTTTCTGTTTTGTTTTTTCTTTTTTTGTTCTTTTCTTTTCTTTCCTTTTACCTTTTCTTTTCTCTTTTTTCTTCTTTACTTTCTCATTTTTTCACGATTCTCTTTCCAAATTTGCAAACTTTTTTTGTTCATTGATTCAACAAAACGTTAATAAGTGTAAGATAATGTTCAACAATTCATAAAATGTTCATCGAATTCAGTTTTATATTTATCCTATTTTAAAAAATGTTCATCAAATTTAAAAATGTGTTGATCGTACTAAACAAATGTTCATAAAATTTGATTTTTGTTCATTGGTTCAAAAACTTTTAATAAAATTCAAATTTGTTCTTCCATTATTTTACTTTTTTTCTTGAATGCAAATTTTGTTCTTCAAGTTCAAAAAATGTTAATCTATTTTTGAATTTCTTTATTAAATACAAAAAATGTTAATAATTGTAAAAAATTCACATTAAAAGATCATTAAAATATAAAAATGTTCGTCCTTGTAAAATCACAAATATTTTTTAAATAAAGTACTGTTTTTGACAATTCACCATTCACATTTTTTTGATATTTTAGAACCGTTTTGTAATCCTGAATTATTTTAACATAGAATAAAAAACAGAAAATATAAAAAAGGAAAGGTAAACATGAAAACAAAAAAGGGAGCCTCCCTCCCACATGGCCTGGCCAAACAGGGTGCAAACCTGCAGGGGGGGGGGGTGGGGGCTTGGTGTCCGCGCTTCCGTGAGTTCGGGCGCCCAGCCTGCCAAATAGGGGTACCCGTCAACCAATAGCCACCAATTGCGCACCCCGGTGCCCTCGTGCACTTCAGGCCGTCCCATGTAAGGGTTGGGCGCTCCTGTAGTTGGTTTTCATTCTTCCTTCTTTCGTTTTTTCTTTTATGTTTCTTTTATTTTTTAGTTTGAGAATTGTTCATGAATCTCAAATTCGAAAAAATGACCAGGGTTTCAAAAAAGTTCCTGATTACAAAAATAGTTCATGAATTTAAAAAATGTCAATCAATTCATAAAATGTTCGGGATTTCATAAAATACTCCTTAATTGGAAAAATCTTCAAGAATTAAAAATCACGTAATTGAAAATGTTTGTGAAATCTAAAAAGAGTCACAAAATTCAAAAATTGTTCTGAAGTTGAAAAAGATGTTCGCCTAATGAAAAAGGAAAAAAAAAATGAAAAGAAGGAAATAAAAACAAACATAGAAAATGGAAAAGGAAAAGAAATGAAAAATAAAATAAAAATGAAACAAAAACAAAAAAGCAAAAGAAAAAAATAGGGAACGTGCGCTATTTTGGCCGGGCCAAATACAGGCAGTGACCAAGGGGGGTTGTGCGTTTGGTCGACAACTGTCGATCGTCGCTTTAAATAGGAACCACAGGTAGGACCAAACGGTCTGATCCAGAGGGAGCCACATGCGGGCCAAAAGCCCGGTCGCTTTGTCAGCCTAAGTCACACCCATGGCTCGAGAATGCCACCCTTATTGTTGCGAGTCGCACTCCGCCCCTTCAATCTTTCACTGCCTTTATACTTATTAAACTTTGTGGATAATACTTTGATACGTATATTACCCAATAAAGTTACCCTTCGGCTCGTGCGTCTTGCACCGAGGCCTATATGAGATTTCACGCTCCCCGTCTATGCCGCCGTAGATTGGCTTCGTCCTATGTGACCTTAGAGCTATGGAGCGCGAGGTGGATCTCAGCGCTTGCCGACAGGAGGACTTGCTCTATTTTCTAGATATTTTTTGTGTATGTTTAGGGTTTGTGCCCTCCCGAGGAAGACGAGACGGCGACAACTCCCTGAAGTTGGAATAAGGTTATACCCGCCTAGCCACGTTCTGGCGGTGTGTCCAGCATCATCGGAGGGCGTGTGGAGGTGTGTCTCCGACGGATGTCGTGGGATTCAGTCAGTGTTTGTCTTTTATGAATTCACTTGGATCGGTCTTCGTTCGTCTATATTCATATGTCTTCATATTACATCTTTCGGTTCTATGTTCCTCTTTATGGGTTGCTGTTATTGTTCTGATGCTCTAGTCCTATTGGATCTTAACCCGACGACTTCCTAACTATCTACTACAACAAGTGGGTGTGCCCAGGCGCACCTGGGCCGGGCGCCCCATATCCGCCCCATATTTGGGCTGGATATGAGGGGCGCCGGAAAGCTCGGGCGTTTGAGAGCCGTTTGAGGTGCCCGGCTGGGTAAAAAACATGAGGCGGGTCGTTCGGCCATTTTAGACCGGTTTCAGGCGCCCGACTGTAGATGCTTTTAATTGGTGAAATCTCCATTTTCTTGGGATTTGTTTTTCGCTTTCCCAAGTTTGGGGCTCCTAAACTGTTTTTGCTTAACGAAATTTGGCGCGGCAAATTAGATTTTCTTTACCGCCTAAGACTTCCCACGTCTCTCAATTTTTCCCCTCCATCTAATCCAAGATATTTTTCCCACGCCGCCTTCTCCCAACCTCCAGATTCAATCTACGCTGGCATCAATGCCCACCTCGTGCGCCGCCCATTCACCTTCACCGTGCGGTAGCAGCCCTTCCCCGAAGCGCTACCCTCCGCCGGTAGCTCCGCCCACCGTCGAATCCCTTTCTCGTCCATCGGCAACCTTGGTAGTTGGAGCACTTCGGTGTCGGTCGTCGTCACCGTCGCCATGTCGAGCTCCTCCCGACGTTGTCCTCACCGTCACCTAGCTGCATCCACGTTGGTGTCATCCGCCACCCGAAGATCTACTGTGTGTTCCGTCGATGCACCGCCCCGCAAGCATCTTCAGTCTCTGGCACGTCAAGCAGGTGATCCCTTGAATCCCATATATCCTCTACAATTTTTACCATCAATCGATCAAAGTAACGGCGCGTGACCTGTTCGGCTGCTTGCTGCCTCACCTTCCACAGGCACCGAACCATCACTGGCCCTCGTGCGTTCGTACGTGCAGCTCTAGGGTGTCCTGCGACCGTCCTCCTCTGTCTGCTAGTGCTACACAGTACACACTCTTTTTATTTGTGCGTTCATGTTTAGATCATCACAGTACATAATCGATTGATTTTTTATCTGTCAAACAGTGTTGGCCTGCTACAAACCAGTAACTAGTACTGAACTATGAACTTTTCATCTTGTAAAGTGGTAATGTTCAGTGCCAATGGGAGGGAAGTTGTTCGCTTCTGTTAACTTATTATTCGGTTGTATATTAGCTACTACTCCCTCCGTTCCTAAATACAAGTCTTTTTAGAGATTTCAATATAGACTACGTACGGATGCATATAGACACATTTTAGAGTGTAGGTTCATTCATTTTTCTCCTTATGTAGTCCATATTAGAATCTCTAAAAAGACTTATGTGTAGGAACGGAGGGAGTAGTAATTATTGTGCACTGCTTGTTTTGTTTTATGTAGAAATGCAGATAAGAGATAATAAGTAAAATTCAATCTCCCCCAGGAATCAATTTCTCCTTTTATTAGAGTTGATTTCAGCGTCTCAGTGGATTTTTGGGTGACGACGCGTGTAATTTTGGGGGAGGAGCAGGGGTATGAATTATGATTTACACATTCATCTTGGGATTATGGTGGGTTAGGATGTTCATTCTGTTTTTATTGGCAACAGCTTCAAACGCCTCTTCATGAATTTTCTGGACCGCTATTTTAGGAGTATATAACCCCCACCTATTGGATGACCAACCCATGTCACCGCGTACACCACTGTGGCCGCCACTTGACGGCAGGTGGTGGACACCAATGCAACCACACTGGCGGCTTCCCTTGCCTAGCTACACGTTGCATCTCTGTTTCATCTTCGCTAGGTAATTTGTGTACTTCTGCACTCTTTTCTCTCTGTCTAAGCATGTGCTTATTAGCGATTAGCACTCACATCATAACTATTACTAGCTTAGAGGACAGTTTTTATTCTCTAGACTGTTATTTCTTACATCTGTAATAATAAAACATGTGGAAGGGGGTTCTTTTCATTCTTCATTGTGATATCTCATTGCAGCAAGTTTTAATTCTACAAGTAGATGAATCGTTATTTCTTTCAAATTCAGATCTAATGGTGGGTGTATAGTACAGAAAATTGTATACCTAACTGGTCCTTAATCTAAGCAGAATGTTTATCAGGTATTGCGTGCAGGTTTGTGGGGATGACACATATTTGGAGGTCCAGCTCCTGCTTGCATGCGCAAAAAGTTCATGATTTGCATCTCTAATACAACATGGTAAGTCTTTTTCATTCTTGATCTCTCCATTACGCTATGTTCCATTTCATGAATGGAAGGAATTCCGGTTTGAATTCACATGATGTTCAAACACATAAATACCTGATGTGCTGAATTGCTAACATACCGAAAAAATGCTACAGCTTGATGACTATGTAGTAAAGTTCATTCAGAACTTAGTTCTGGCGACATGGGTCTTGGGGAGTATATTGGGTTCCAATACAATTGAGCATGATTTATTCGCAGTATACTACAAAACTACATTATTCCCAGGTCAAGCATTACATTTTGGGCATAACTTTACGTGCAATGCAAGTCAGCAAAACAGATGAGATTTTTTTTCTTACTCCAGAACCACTTAATTTTTCTCTACTGATTTCCCCTTTGGATCTTTGTAGGAGATAATGGCACATCGATTTGATATTTTTAGCAGTACTGTTTATATTTTATTTTCCAAGAAATACTCAAAAGTATTGGTGGTATGACAGTTGAGTACATTTGTTGATCTTTTATTATGAGCACATGCTTTTTCCTATCTAATATTAGGACTACGCATCGTTGTGATCCGTGTGATATGGGGCTTAATGATTTGAGAGTCGTTGTCCCCAAATTATTCTAAAATGGTTGGTGGGTTTTTATGTATCCATCAGCAGCTTTAGTTTTTGTGAACATATTTGTCTAACAGTTGAGTACATGTACCAGCAATATAGAAATGGAAATTGCTAATGACCCATATGATTGCTTTCACTAGCGAGCTCAGGTGACAGTTCAGAGAGAAACTTCAATGTTCTCTAATATCTGATTGACCCACAGAGAATTTTTATT
Source organism: Aegilops tauschii subsp. strangulata (assembly GCF_002575655.3). NCBI lineage: Eukaryota > Viridiplantae > Streptophyta > Magnoliopsida > Poales > Poaceae > Aegilops > Aegilops tauschii. Next base: position 484,979,096 of record NC_053036.3, read on the forward strand.
GATGTTCTAGTACTGCATACTAATGTATTTTCAATGCATTTTATAGCTTAGGGTGTGAAATATTCATTTTGTGCAGCTTGCGATCATCAACTATTTAAGACTGGTGAAATTTATGGTGTTGTGGAACTATTGAAGTTAGTACAAAGTCGAGACACTTATATTGAGATGGAGGGATTATAAGTTTACTTACAGTTGAACTGAACCTCAAATGTAGAAAGCAGATGGTCGTCAAGAATCGGAAAATGCTCATGCTTGAAATAGCAATGTGACCAAGCAAGGTGGTACTGAATCAAGTGTATAACTTCCTGTGTCACTAAGCACATCAAGAAAATACATTTGTAGGCAGTATGTTTGGCGAAGTATCTTGGTTTTTTAGGTCAAAAAGCCAAAGCTGACCACTCCAACACAACCTAAGACATTGGTGCTCCAAGACAACCTCAAGACATTTCTACGGTACTTCTCTCATAGTTTTATCAAAGAACATTTCATCTTGTACTAATCCAAGAGCTTATGTTCTAAGCTTCTCTTTGTTGAAAAATTTCTTCCAGGCTAGCTGAGAGTTTAGAATTGGAACACATTGCAGGAGCAAGCAGCAACTACGCAAGAATTAGTCTTTAAATGAACACATATTATGTATAATGTATGGAAAGCTTAGTTCTACTTTATAGTATATATATTCTCTTAATTATTTACATCTTTCATATGAATGTCTGATTTGATTCAGTTGTGAACTCCATACACAAACGTATGTATTTGTTCATAGATTTGTTGCAAATGCTACTAATTGTGAGAATGGATTGCTTGAGAATGCAATTGGTGATGTGGGTTGATGCCTTTTTATAGTGATATTTAATCAATTTGCACATGCATCCCTATCATATTAACGTAACTGAATTTGAAATGGGGAATACAAAAGTTAAATTAATAATCAAAAAATGATTAAAGTAAAATATTCCATAGGCACAAAAGAACTTATTCATATTTAGAGACGAATACGTCGTCTCAACATAGTGTCTATAAGTAATGGGTCCACATGAGTAGAGGCGCAACACTGGCGTGTAATAGAACGTCTCTATTTTGTAGAGAAGATTTTGAACGTCCCAATATAGCGTCTCATACCATCTAGACACGCTAACCAAGCGTGTCTATCTGTTTTGAGACGGTCCGTGAGGAGACGCTCCAAGGACGCTTTACTAAATCGTCTCTAATTTTACCTAGAGATGAAATAACACGTCTTTAGCTATGAAAATTAACGTCTCTACACACCGTTTTTCTTGTAGTGCATTGCAAAATGGGTACCTATAACCAAAGCCTGATTATTGTAGGACTATGTCTCCGGTGGAACTCAATGGGTGATCGATAGTGTCGGGACCCCGATGCCAAGTCACACCGATCTAGCCTGTAACACCTCATATCACTTTGCGGCCTCACGCACGGTACTCCCACGGGTGTCGCCTTACCATGGCCCGGGACCGTTTGCGCCTTTTGGCTCACGTATATGACAAAATCGCTAGCATCCATATGACATAGAACCCGGGCCGACATGGCTAGTCGTGAACCCAAAGCGGCACTAACGTATGGGGACAGGCATACATGAATCAACATCGAACGTGCCGGTCAGCAGCGTGCGAATCCGGGCTGTAGCACTGGGCTAACAGGACTCCGGGAACCCGGGCTGTAGCAGGCTAGGCAGGACTCCGGATGTCACGGCGTGACTTTTCCCCGAAGGGACAGACATAGGAACGATATGAAACACATGTCGGCAGTCAAGTGTCCAGAGCAATAGTGCTGGGCTAGCAGGACTCCGGTGAACCGGGCTGTAGCGGACTACTATGGCTCAAGGAGGCACTAGACTACATTTCCCCATAAGAGAGGCTGCTAAGGATAGACAACTAGATTGTCGGATCCCAGACATACCAAGCATTTCAATCATACACACAAAATGCTCGATATATGCAAATATAACATGGCATCACAACAAGACTCTACGGCTCAGAGTAATTATTCATTAGGCTCCGAAGAGCGAGATATTACAAACATGGGTCTCATGACCCAACATTCAGAGCATACAAGTCAAAGCACATGCAGAAGCTTAACATGTCTGAGTACAAACATCTAGAAATGAAAAAGGCTGAGAAGCCTGACTATCAACCAGATCCTGCCAAGGGCACAAGATCGTAGCTGAGGTATCAAGCTAAACGTCGAAGTCCACACGGAACTACTAGCGAGACTGACATCTCTCTGCAAAACATAAAATAAGCAAACGTGAGTACAAATGTACCCAGCAAGACTTACATCAGAACTATCTACATATGCATCGGTACCAAAAGGGGGTGGTGGAGTTTAACTGCAGCAAGCCAGCTTTGACTCGGTGGCTATCCTAAGCTACAATTGCAAGAAACTCTTTTGAGGTGGCGCACACGAGTCCACATATTCACCATATCAATACACCACTATGGATCCGCTCCCGTCTCCCTACGAGAACGCCATCCATAGCACTCACGCTTATCTTGCGCATTTTAGAGTATCCACTTTCACTTGTCTATGAACTGTTATAGGCAACCCAGAAGTCCTTTACCGGGGACACGGCTATTCGAATAGATGATGTTAACCCTGCAGGGGTGTACTTCGTCACACACGCTCTCGCCACTTACCACCATGTACACGTCATGTACCTCGGAAACCTTCAAGCGGAAGCCTGGCGAGGGAGTCGGCCACGACCTGACTAACCACACAAGTCTCTAGTCCAGGTTTATCGCCTATTCGGGTTCCATCCGCAAGGAGATCCGGCCGGGGTGTCGCTCACGGCCCCAAACGATGTGAACAGGGTTCCCAAGCCCACCTCGACGGATGGATCTACGCTTGGTACACCGTGCCACGGTGCCTAGTCTGTCCCAAGCCCACCTGTACCGGGTACCACTTGGTAGACTACTAACACTACCTACAAACACCAGAAACTAGTTGCAACTCCTGGACAGAGATCAAGTTGATTAATAAGTCGAGAGGGGCACTTAAGCATTCCAATGTGTGGTAGTAACTGTTCATGGATCACAAACACAGAACTCAGTTCCTGAGGACGGTTTCAATGAGACAACCCACCATGTACTCCTACATGGCCTCTCACCGCTACCTTTACCAAATCGTGTTCACACACTTAGCTCTCAACAGTAGGACATGTTCACCACATTCCAATTCATTCCCGATGAATCAGACCTGACACAACTCTAAGCAATAGCAGGCATGACAAACAAGCATGAATGAGTAGGCACATCAGGGCTCAAACAACTCCTACTCATGCTAGTGGGTTTCATCTATTTACTGTGGCAATGACAGGTCATGCAGAGGATAAAGGGGTTCAGCTACCGCAGCAAGTAACAGATAGATCGTTGTTGTCCTAATGCAGTAAAAGAGAGCAGGAGCGAGAGAGTGGGATTGTATCGGAATGAACAAGGGGGTTTTGCTTGCCTGGCACTTCTGAAGATAGCAAAACTCTTCATCAGTGTCATCGATCAAATCGTCAGAACTCGTCTACTGAGAGGGGACAAACACCGGCAACAGAGAGGAAACACATTCAATGCAATGCAACAATATGATGCATGAATGTGACATGGCAATATGCTGTGAATTGAGCTAATGCAGCTAGCAACAAGTGCAAGGGATTCCATTTGAACCAAAGGTTCAAATGCAAACTCTAGTTTGAGCATTTAAAATGCCATTTGAATGTTTTCACTTATACAGCAGGTATAAGTTGGGTTTTCATGCATGAAAGTAGCATAAATGGATAGATTGGATTTTTCTGATAATTTTTCATATATAAATTATTTGATTTGGAGCTACGGTTGAATTTCTATGAATTTTAGAAGTTTGCACTATTTTTTGGAATTTCCTGTATAAGAATAATTCCAGTAATTAGATTACTGCGTCAGCACTACGTCAGGATGACGTCAGCTGGTCAGCGGGGTTGTCCAGGTCAAACCTGACGTGTGGGGACCACACGTCAGTGACACGGGGACTAATCCCGGTCAAAACCAGCGCTGATTGGGTTTGACCCTGTGGTGGGGCCCACTGTCAGTGGCTGTGAGGTGGCTAGTTAAGGGATTAGCCTCTAATGACGGAGCCACGTCATCGGTCGCCGGAGCCTTGCCGGCGGCGACCAAAACGACGGCGACTCGACTCGGATTTGAGCTACGGGTGGTGGTTTGGTGAGCTAAGGGCACCGGGGAGTAGCTCTTGCTCGTCCGCATCCAAAGGACCGGACGGGAGGCAGCGGGGTGGCCGGGAGCAGCGCCGGCGGCGAGCAAGGCGACGGCCGGAGTTCAGGCGTCGAACGAATCGACGGTGCAGGGCATGGCAGGAGCCGCGGGTGGGCATGTTAGACCCGTGGGGGTGCAGTGAGTTCAGTGGTAAGCTTGAACGCGTGCTTGCAGGGCCGTAGCCGCGGTGGCGACATGGCCGGCGGCGAGGAGCTGTCGGCTCTGATGGTTAGCGGGGCTAGAGCAGGGAATCGACAGCGGGGAGAGAGGGGTTCGGTAGAGGAGCTCACGGCGGGGTCGACGGTGATCTCAGCGTGCTCGGGGGAGGCTTGACGGCGTCGGAATTTGACGGCGGCGATGCACGGCCGTGCGCGGAGACGACGGGTCGATGGCGAGGCGACAGGGCGTCCGGTGATGCTCGCGTTGAGGGGGAGCTTCAAGGCGGCGAGGCGGAGCTCGTGGACTCATCGGCAGGGCGAGGGGTGGCCGGTGGCCATGGCTACGGCGAGCGGCAGCTGCGGCTGCGCTCGGGTGAGTGCGCGCGAGAGGGAGCAGAGGAGGGGGAGGGGGTCCAGGGAGAGAGCGAGGGGGTCGAGCGGGCGACGTGGGCGTCGTCCGGATCCTCCAGAGGCGCGGGCGGCAAGCAGGTGACGCCGTGGCGCGCGCGGCGGCGTCGCGGTGTCCCTCCTCTGCCTACTGGCAGAGGTAGGCGATGACTGGCACCAGGCCAGTGGGCTGGGCCGTGCTGGGCCAGGCCAGGTAAGCGCCAGGTAAGACTCCTTTCTCTATCTTTTCTTTAATTGTTTCTGTTTTCTATTTTTGCTATTATGTTTTGATTTAGTAAAAATACTAAATCACTTCCAAAACTCCTGAAAATATTTGTGGGCACCTTTTGAATTATTTCCAACAGCCCTCAAATGCTTTCAAGATTATTTGGACAGTCTAAATATTTTATAGTATTTAAATGTCCAAATTCAAATACTTATGATTTAAATTCAAAAATCCAGAATGTCCTAGAAAAAGTGTGCACCATTTTTGCCAGGGGTTTTAGCCCAATTCAGAAATGATGAACATTTTATGAAGGGCATTTTGGGTTCATTGAAACCAATTTTAGTAAACCCTAGTTGGTTTCAGGGGGTGCTGGGGTGTTCTGTCATCCCCATTTCAAATTTCAATAAATTTAGACATGATGCAAGCATGACTAGCTAGCCTAGTGCATAGCAAGGCTAGGGATGTGACAACTCACCCCCACTAAACAAAAATCTCGTCCCGAGATTCAAGCGTAGGGTAAGATGAAAAGGGGAACGCAAACTAACATAATCTTCACGATCCAATTGTTCTTCTCGAAGATGTTAATTCATTGCATCATCTTGATCTTGACATCTTTTCTTTCGAGAGCTTCATCCAGCTATGATGACGGAAGAGAGGGAAACTCTACAGGATTGATCTTCTTGAAGATCGAGCTATACAAGACCAACTCGCGGAATGAGATGTTCAAACATCTCGAGTTGAGACACAAAACACATCGAGAGGGATGGAAGAAAAAACGATGAGGTTTGATTTGGTGGGCAACAATCCCACGCTTAGATAATATGGTGCATGGGTTCCAAAGCAGCGAGGAGTTAATTGCCATGACTCCATAACGGGGCACCTTAGGGAAGGTGGCTCGTAGAGATATTCCCTGAAGTGGCAAAAAGAATTACTTTTGATACAAAGATCGTTGAAACTCTTCATACCAGCGTAAGGCAATTTACAAATGATCGTTCGAGGGGGTTCGGGGGAACGACACACTCGGGCTAGAATGGACGATGTGAACTACCTTGTTGAAGACAACGAAATGGATGACTTGCTTATCATCGGGGATGGATGGGACCCATAGTAGGACCACTTTTGAAGATGATCCTAATCAGTAATTACTGAGGTGCAAGCTCGGAACAAAATGCAAATGATGGGAATGATTCTAGTAACTGGGGAGAAACCCAACAGTAGAGAGTGATTCCACTATTGGAAAGGTTATAACATAACTGATGAAATGTGGGCCAATCCCAGTTAGTGCCGATGATGACACCTAATGCTTGCGCGTGCTCTCAAGAACTTGAGCATTTCCATATTCATCAAGGTTTTACCAACATCCGTGCCGAGGATCCTGGCAACACATCATACTACCATGATGAACGGTGATGGAGGATGCAGGTGCAAAGGAGGACAACACTTTCTCAGATTTCACCTTAGCGAAGCCAAGGGAGCAAAATCTGGATGATCGACCGAGAGACATTTAGCACTCCACTTCTAATGTTCTCCTTGATGCACTAACATATCCCATTCATAGATATGGTTTGATATCTAGAACGTCAGGTAAAAGGTCGGACTTCGGAAATATAAAAATCCATAAGGAACAACTAGGGAGCAAATCCTACGAAATCCTTATGGGGAGGTGGCCAACTTTCTCAATCAAGATACTACAATAATAGGTCTTCCGGCTGGGTGTGTTGGCCACGACATCCACTTACCAGTAACAGAGAGACCATTAGTATAGTTCTTGGGAAACGTTCAACCATCACATCTGCCTGAGATTCAGATCTGGTTGGTGTCGGGATATTCCAGACTCATCAAGTCTAGAAAGAAAAATGAAAGTTTGCAACGCAATTCGATGAGATGACGTTGCGAGATTCTCGGGGCATGAGCTACGATAGCAAGCTCCAAAAGATGAGCTGGTTCTGCTACAAACCTGTGAACACGCTATCCAAGACAAGCATGACCACGTGGTAGTCTTATAATAAAACACTACCGAGTTCAGGTGGGGAACCATCATATCGCGGATAACGAAGTCCTTGCATAAGTCATATGATTAGCTCTTATGAAGGAACTTCTTCTCCTTGAACAAATCAATCAGTGGCTTGGGGTGCTAGGAACACATATAGAACGAAGGTTGCAATTCTCTGAACCACAGAATACTTCGCACGTATGCATGACCGATTTTGGGATGATTCCAAAAGAAGCAACATTGACTTTATCAATCCACGACGGCAACTTGCATCAGATGCACGTGAATTAGAGGAAGTCACTACTTTCATCCAAACATATGCTTCATGAACAAAACACGAAGATAATGCTTATAAAGTTTCCAATACTAGCTGGATGTTGAACACGAGTCATGGAGAAGGTAGCAGTGTTGCTGATGGGCTCAACAACAATTCATCCAGGTTTCCATGGAGATGGAATTCCATAATTATGTGAACAAGTGATAGCATTGGTCAGACCAAAAGATGTAATGGTGTATGCTCGAGGAATCAACCACGAGTAAGACAACATTACGATTATCGTTGGTCCTAACTTGAGTTGACGATGGCCCACACTCAATTCAAGGTTTGGTTAAGATGATAGGTCCATTAATTGATCACGAGGACCAATCGATGAAGAAATCATCTTTCTACAACACACAACACAAGATATCCCTTTGGAAATGAACTAAGTTAGACAAGTTTTTATCTTCCAACTCTCCAAGTTGTTGTTTAGCTTGACCAACTAGCTCAGGGGTATCCAACACAGATTCTTGGAGAATGGGTGGTTTGGAAGAAAACCAACATGATCACGAACTCAACATAGCGGTCAGGTGACAACCTGGTAATACATCCGAGAAGATATTCGGAACATCACGAACCACCGATATGTTACTAAGCTCGAGAACGATCTTGCTTTTCAGGGCAAGACGATATGACCGAATAAGCAAGGACTGACACTATCCTAACTCATTGATCGAAAAGTGCACCGGAAATAAGGACTAGGTAGCACGATCAACCTTAGGATGTGATTCAGTAACCAACACGCTAAGGATGAAATTATTGTCCCTCAACTACCAAGCAACGGAGTTGCTAGGAGTATTGATTTCACACATCATAGTTCACTTGTCGGCATTCCGGTTGCAACAACATGGAGACCGAGAGATGAATGATGATGGCGAGGAGTATCACTGCGTCAAGAATTCATAAGAGGTGGTGCAATTCTCATGAAAATCTTGACATAAAGATGGCAACGCTCCAAGGTAGAGCAGAGCAAAAGCTGGATTGGCATTTTGGTCTGCGGAATACAATTGCTTTGACCCAATCCTAGATATGGACGAGGTTCTGGAGTTCGTTTCTCCTAGTCATTCTGAAATAGAATGGCTTGACAAACAACAAGAATAATAGGCATCAATAACACAAATGCACAATTACTCCTGACTATCAATTGATAGACGAGGGCCAGAAAATAACTAAAGAGGGACAACCCAAAGGAACATATGTTTTTCTGAGTTGTGGATGCATGAATTAGTATGTCGAACAAATTCAACATATTTCTTCCAGATAACCCATGCGGAAAGGTAGGACTGGCAGATTCACAATTCAGATTGGAGGACTCATCAAGAGCACTCTTATTGTGATCTCTTGGTTCAAGAACTTCTGCCGTAAGCAGTTCATGGTATTTGGAAGAAGGATATACCACGGACCTCGAGGACTAACGCAAATGTTACTAATATCCTAAAGGTACGAGCAACACTATCAACACGAGGTAGGTAGGGTGAATCTTGGGTTCAAGAACCCAGAAATAGAATGCCTACTAACTAATAACATCATGGGATGCTTTCGAGAGTAATGGCCAGAATCATCACACTAGGAACACAAAACATGGCTAGATTACTAGGTGATTCTCTAAGACACCTAGGGTCATAATAATAGCTCCAACATATATGTTAAGGCAACAGAGTACCTCAACTCAACGATTAGTGTGGTTAATCTGGCCCAAAGGGACGCAAAAACAGAGGGAAAGGATTTTGCAAATGCATCAGATTGTTTAGAAGCCTGGGATGACTCGGACAGCATAACGGCTGTAAATGCTCAAAAAGAATTGAGACATCCTGCAAAATGGTGGCATAACCACCCAGAATCACAATATCAAGGTTCCGAGATCAACTGTCAACACATGGAAGTGGTAGAAACTGAACTGAGGCTTCAGACCAACAATCCTACGAGTCTATGGATTAGAAACACGTGATCCTGATAGAAAGATGAGAAGCCTAGTTCTTAATCCCCGTAGAAGAGAAGAGGGTGACTCAGATCAGAAGGGCATAAGGTAAAGGAGTAAAAAGAGCCTTACGTTCCCTTCCACAATCAATTCCCTTATATAACTAAAGCATTTCTAGACTCAACTTCGACCAGTTTGGCTTGGTAATCCTACAGGCAGTCAGGCTCTGATACCAAAGCTGTCGGGACCCCGATTCCAAGTCACACCGATCTAGCCTGTAACACCTCATATCACTTTGCGGCCTCACGCACGGTACTCCCACGGGTGTCGCCTTACCATGGCCCGGGACCGTTTGCGCCTTTTGGCTCACGTATATGACAATGTCGCTAGCATCCATATGACATAGAACCCGGGCCGACATGGCTAGTCGTGAACCCAAAGCGGCACTAACGTATGGGGACAGGCATACATGAATCAACATCGAACGTGCCGGTCAGCAGCGTGCGAATCCGGGCTGTAGCACTGGGCTAACAGGACTCCGAGAACCCGGGCTGTAGCAGGCTAGGCAGGACTCCGGATGTCACCGCGTGACTTTTCCCCGAAGGGACAGACACAGGAACGATATGAAACACATGCCGGCAGTCAAGTGTCCAGAGCAGTAGTGCTGGGCTAGCAGGACTCCGGTGAACCGGGCTGTAGCGGACTACTATGGCTCAAGGAGGCACTAGACTACATTTCCCCATAAGAGAGGCTGCTAAGGATAGACAACTAGATTGTCGGATCCCACACATACCAAGCATTTCAATCATACACACAATATGCTCGATATGTGCAAATACAACATGGCATCACAACAAGACTCTACGGCTCAGAGTAATTATTCATTAGGCTCCGAAGAGCGAGATATTACAAACATGGGTCTCATGACCCAACATTCAGAGCATACAAGTCAAAGCACATGCGGAAGCTTAACATGTCTGAGTACAGACATCTAGAAATGAAAAAGGCTGAGAAGCCTGACTATCAACCAGATCCTGCCGAGGGCACAAGATTGTAGCTGAGGTATCAAGCTAAACGTCGAAGTCCACACGGAACTACTAGCGAGACTGACATCTCTCTGCAAAACATAAAATAAGCAAACGTGAGTACAAATGTACCCAGCAAGACTTACATCAGAACTATCTACATATGCATCGGTACCAAAAGGGGGTGGTGGAGTTTAACTGCAGCAAGCCAGCTTTGACTCGGTGGCTATCCTAAGCTACAATTGCAAGAAACTCTTTTGAGGTGGCGCACACGAGTCCACATATTCACCATATCAATACACCACTATGGATCCGCTCCCGTCTCCCTACGAGAACGCCATCCATAGCACTCACGCTTATCTTGCGCATTTTAGAGTATCCACTTTCACTTGTCTATGAACTGTTATAGGCAACCCAGAAGTCCTTTACCGGGGACACGGCTATTCGAATAGATGATGTTAACCCTGCAGGGGTGTACTTCGTCACACACGCTCTCGCCACTTACCACCATGTACACGTCATGTACCTCGGAAACCTTCAAGCGGAAGCCTGGCGAGGGAGTCGGCCACGACCTGACTAACCACACAAGTCTCTAGTCCAGGTTTATCGCCTATTCGGGTTCCATCCGCAAGGAGATCCGGCCGGGGTGTCGCTCACGGCCCCAAACGATGTGAACAGGGTTCCCAAGCCCACCTCGACGGATGGATCTACGCTTGGTACACCGTGCCACGGTGCCTAGTCTGTCCCAAGCCCACCTGTACCGGGTACCACTTGGTAGACTACTAACACTACCTACAAACACCAGAAACTAGTTGCAACTCCTGGACAGAGATCAAGTTGATTAATAAGTCGAGAGGGGCACTTAAGCATTCCAATGTGTGGTAGTAACTGTTCATGGATCACAAACACAGAACTCAGTTCCTGAGGACGGTTTCAATGAGACAACCCACCATGTACTCCTACATGGCCTCTCACCGCTACCTTTACCAAATCGTGTTCACACACTTAGCTCTCAACAGTAGGACATGTTCACCACATTCCAATTCATTCCCGATGAATCAGACCTGACACAACTCTAAGCAATAGCAGGCATGACAAACAAGCATGAATGAGTAGGCACATCAGGGCTCAAACAACTCCTACTCATGCTAGTGGGTTTCATCTATTTACTGTGGCAATGACAGGTCATGCAGAGGATAAAGGGGTTCAGCTACCGCAGCAAGTAACAGATAGATCGTTGTTGTCCTAATGCAGTAAAAGAGAGCAGGAGCGAGAGAGTGGGATTGTATCGGAATGAACAAGGGGGTTTTGCTTGCCTGGCACTTCTGAAGATAGCAAAACTCTTCATCAGTGTCATCGATCAAATCGTCAGAACTCGTCTACTGAGAGGGGACAAACACCGGCAACAGAGAGGAAACACATTCAATGCAATGCAACAATATGATGCATGAATGTGACATGGCAATATGCTGTGAATTGAGCTAATGCAGCTAGCAACAAGTGCAAGGGATTCCATTTGAACCAAAGGTTCAAATGCAAACTCTAGTTTGAGCATTTAAAATGCCATTTGAATGTTTTCACTTATACAGCAGGTATAAGTTGGGTTTTCATGCATGAAAGTAGCATAAATGGATAGATTGGATTTTTCTGATAATTTTTCATATATAAATTATTTGATTTGGAGCTACGGTTGAATTTCTATGAATTTTAGAAGTTTGCACTATTTTTTGGAATTTCCTGTATAAGAATAATTCCAGTAATTAGATTACTGCGTCAGCACTACGTCAGGATGACGTCAGCTGGTCAGCGGGGTTGTCCAGGTCAAACCTGACGTGTGGGGACCACACGTCAGTGACACGGGGACTAATCCCGGTCAAAACCAGCGCTGATTGGGTTTGACCCTGTGGTGGGGCCCACTGTCAGTGGCTGTGAGGTGGCTAGTTAAGGGATTAGCCTCTAATGACGGAGCCACGTCATCGGTCGCCGGAGCCTTGCCGGCGGCGACCAAAACGACGGCGACTCGACTCGGATTTGAGCTACGGGTGGTGGTTTGGTGAGCTAAGGGCACCGGGGAGTAGCTCTTGCTCGTCCGCATCCAAAGGACCGGACGGGAGGCAGCGGGGTGGCCGGGAGCAGCGCCGGCGGCGAGCAAGGCGACGGCCGGAGTTCAGGCGTCGAACGAATCGACGGTGCAGGGCATGGCAGGAGCCGCGGGTGGGCATGTTAGACCCGTGGGGGTGCAGTGAGTTCAGTGGTAAGCTTGAACGCGTGCTTGCAGGGCCGTAGCCGCGGTGGCGACATGGCCGGCGGCGAGGAGCTGTCGGCTCTGATGGTTAGCGGGGCTAGAGCAGGGAATCGACAGCGGGGAGAGAGGGGTTCGGTAGAGGAGCTCACGGCGGGGTCGACGGTGATCTCAGCGTGCTCGGGGGAGGCTTGACGGCGTCGGAATTTGACGGCGGCGATGCACGGCCGTGCGCGGAGACGACGGGTCGATGGCGAGGCGACAGGGCGTCCGGTGATGCTCGCGTTGAGGGGGAGCTTCAAGGCGGCGAGGCGGAGCTCGTGGACTCATCGGCAGGGCGAGGGGTGGCCGGTGGCCATGGCTACGGCGAGCGGCAGCTGCGGCTGCGCTCGGGTGAGTGCGCGCGAGAGGGAGCAGAGGAGGGGGAGGGGGTCCAGGGAGAGAGCGAGGGGGTCGAGCGGGCGACGTGGGCGTCGTCCGGATCCTCCAGAGGCGCGGGCGGCAAGCAGGTGACGCCGTGGCGCGCGCGGCGGCGTCGCGGTGTCCCTCCTCTGCCTACTGGCAGAGGTAGGCGATGACTGGCACCAGGCCAGTGGGCTGGGCCGTGCTGGGCCAGGCCAGGTAAGCGCCAGGTAAGACTCCTTTCTCTATCTTTTCTTTAATTGTTTCTGTTTTCTATTTTTGCTATTATGTTTTGATTTAGTAAAAATACTAAATCACTTCCAAAACTCCTGAAAATATTTGTGGGCACCTTTTGAATTATTTCCAACAGCCCTCAAATGCTTTCAAGATTATTTGGACAGTCTAAATATTTTATAGTATTTAAATGTCCAAATTCAAATACTTATGATTTAAATTCAAAAATCCAGAATGTCCTAGAAAAAGTGTGCACCATTTTTGCCAGGGGTTTTAGCCCAATTCAGAAATGATGAACATTTTATGAAGGGCATTTTGGGTTCATTGAAACCAATTTTAGTAAACCCTAGTTGGTTTCAGGGGGTGCTGGGGTGTTCTGTCATCCCCATTTCAAATTTCAATAAATTTAGACATGATGCAAGCATGACTAGCTAGCCTAGTGCATAGCAAGGCTAGGGATGTGACAACTCACCCCCACTAAACAAAAATCTCGTCCCGAGATTCAAGCGTAGGGTAAGATGAAAAGGGGAACGCAAACTAACATAATCTTCACGATCCAATTGTTCTTCTCGAAGATGTTAATTCATTGCATCATCTTGATCTTGACATCTTTTCTTTCGAGAGCTTCATCCAGCTATGATGACGGAAGAGAGGGAAACTCTACAGGATTGATCTTCTTGAAGATCGAGCTATACAAGACCAACTCGCGGAATGAGATGTTCAAACATCTCGAGTTGAGACACAAAACACATCGAGAGGGATGGAAGAAAAAACGATGAGGTTTGATTTGGTGGGCAACAATCCCACGCTTAGATAATATGGTGCATGGGTTCCAAAGCAGCGAGGAGTTAATTGCCATGACTCCATAACGGGGCACCTTAGGGAAGGTGGCTCGTAGAGATATTCCCTGAAGTGGCAAAAAGAATTACTTTTGATACAAAGATCGTTGAAACTCTTCATACCAGCGTAAGGCAATTTACAAATGATCGTTCGAGGGGGTTCGGGGGAACGACACACTCGGGCTAGAATGGACGATGTGAACTACCTTGTTGAAGACAACGAAATGGATGACTTGCTTATCATCGGGGATGGATGGGACCCATAGTAGGACCACTTTTGAAGATGATCCTAATCAGTAATTACTGAGGTGCAAGCTCGGAACAAAATGCAAATGATGGGAATGATTCTAGTAACTGGGGAGAAACCCAACAGTAGAGAGTGATTCCACTATTGGAAAGGTTATAACATAACTGATGAAATGTGGGCCAATCCCAGTTAGTGCCGATGATGACACCTAATGCTTGCGCGTGCTCTCAAGAACTTGAGCATTTCCATATTCATCAAGGTTTTACCAACATCCGTGCCGAGGATCCTGGCAACACATCATACTACCATGATGAACGGTGATGGAGGATGCAGGTGCAAAGGAGGACAACACTTTCTCAGATTTCACCTTAGCGAAGCCAAGGGAGCAAAATCTGGATGATCGACCGAGAGACATTTAGCACTCCACTTCTAATGTTCTCCTTGATGCACTAACATATCCCATTCATAGATATGGTTTGATATCTAGAACGTCAGGTAAAAGGTCGGACTTCGGAAATATAAAAATCCATAAGGAACAACTAGGGAGCAAATCCTACGAAATCCTTATGGGGAGGTGGCCAACTTTCTCAATCAAGATACTACAATAATAGGTCTTCCGGCTGGGTGTGTTGGCCACGACATCCACTTACCAGTAACAGAGAGACCATTAGTATAGTTCTTGGGAAACGTTCAACCATCACATCTGCCTGAGATTCAGATCTGGTTGGTGTCGGGATATTCCAGACTCATCAAGTCTAGAAAGAAAAATGAAAGTTTGCAACGCAATTCGATGAGATGACGTTGCGAGATTCTCGGGGCATGAGCTACGATAGCAAGCTCCAAAAGATGAGCTGGTTCTGCTACAAACCTGTGAACACGCTATCCAAGACAAGCATGACCACGTGGTAGTCTTATAATAAAACACTACCGAGTTCAGGTGGGGAACCATCATATCGCGGATAACGAAGTCCTTGCATAAGTCATATGATTAGCTCTTATGAAGGAACTTCTTCTCCTTGAACAAATCAATCAGTGGCTTGGGGTGCTAGGAACACATATAGAACGAAGGTTGCAATTCTCTGAACCACAGAATACTTCGCACGTATGCATGACCGATTTTGGGATGATTCCAAAAGAAGCAACATTGACTTTATCAATCCACGACGGCAACTTGCATCAGATGCACGTGAATTAGAGGAAGTCACTACTTTCATCCAAACATATGCTTCATGAACAAAACACGAAGATAATGCTTATAAAGTTTCCAATACTAGCTGGATGTTGAACACGAGTCATGGAGAAGGTAGCAGTGTTGCTGATGGGCTCAACAACAATTCATCCAGGTTTCCATGGAGATGGAATTCCATAATTATGTGAACAAGTGATAGCATTGGTCAGACCAAAAGATGTAATGGTGTATGCTCGAGGAATCAACCACGAGTAAGACAACATTACGATTATCGTTGGTCCTAACTTGAGTTGACGATGGCCCACACTCAATTCAAGGTTTGGTTAAGATGATAGGTCCATTAATTGATCACGAGGACCAATCGATGAAGAAATCATCTTTCTACAACACACAACACAAGATATCCCTTTGGAAATGAACTAAGTTAGACAAGTTTTTATCTTCCAACTCTCCAAGTTGTTGTTTAGCTTGACCAACTAGCTCAGGGGTATCCAACACAGATTCTTGGAGAATGGGTGGTTTGGAAGAAAACCAACATGATCACGAACTCAACATAGCGGTCAGGTGACAACCTGGTAATACATCCGAGAAGATATTCGGAACATCACGAACCACCGATATGTTACTAAGCTCGAGAACGATCTTGCTTTTCAGGGCAAGACGATATGACCGAATAAGCAAGGACTGACACTATCCTAACTCATTGATCGAAAAGTGCACCGGAAATAAGGACTAGGTAGCACGATCAACCTTAGGATGTGATTCAGTAACCAACACGCTAAGGATGAAATTATTGTCCCTCAACTACCAAGCAACGGAGTTGCTAGGAGTATTGATTTCACACATCATAGTTCACTTGTCGGCATTCCGGTTGCAACAACATGGAGACCGAGAGATGAATGATGATGGCGAGGAGTATCACTGCGTCAAGAATTCATAAGAGGTGGTGCAATTCTCATGAAAATCTTGACATAAAGATGGCAACGCTCCAAGGTAGAGCAGAGCAAAAGCTGGATTGGCATTTTGGTCTGCGGAATACAATTGCTTTGACCCAATCCTAGATATGGACGAGGTTCTGGAGTTCGTTTCTCCTAGTCATTCTGAAATAGAATGGCTTGACAAACAACAAGAATAATAGGCATCAATAACACAAATGCACAATTACTCCTGACTATCAATTGATAGACGAGGGCCAGAAAATAACTAAAGAGGGACAACCCAAAGGAACATATGTTTTTCTGAGTTGTGGATGCATGAATTAGTATGTCGAACAAATTCAACATATTTCTTCCAGATAACCCATGCGGAAAGGTAGGACTGGCAGATTCACAATTCAGATTGGAGGACTCATCAAGAGCACTCTTATTGTGATCTCTTGGTTCAAGAACTTCTGCCGTAAGCAGTTCATGGTATTTGGAAGAAGGATATACCACGGACCTCGAGGACTAACGCAAATGTTACTAATATCCTAAAGGTACGAGCAACACTATCAACACGAGGTAGGTAGGGTGAATCTTGGGTTCAAGAACCCAGAAATAGAATGCCTACTAACTAATAACATCATGGGATGCTTTCGAGAGTAATGGCCAGAATCATCACACTAGGAACACAAAACATGGCTAGATTACTAGGTGATTCTCTAAGACACCTAGGGTCATAATAATAGCTCCAACATATATGTTAAGGCAACAGAGTACCTCAACTCAACGATTAGTGTGGTTAATCTGGCCCAAAGGGACGCAAAAACAGAGGGAAAGGATTTTGCAAATGCATCAGATTGTTTAGAAGCCTGGGATGACTCGGACAGCATAACGGCTGTAAATGCTCAAAAAGAATTGAGACATCCTGCAAAATGGTGGCATAACCACCCAGAATCACAATATCAAGGTTCCGAGATCAACTGTCAACACATGGAAGTGGTAGAAACTGAACTGAGGCTTCAGACCAACAATCCTACGAGTCTATGGATTAGAAACACGTGATCCTGATAGAAAGATGAGAAGCCTAGTTCTTAATCCCCGTAGAAGAGAAGAGGGTGACTCAGATCAGAAGGGCATAAGGTAAAGGAGTAAAAAGAGCCTTACGTTCCCTTCCACAATCAATTCCCTTATATAACTAAAGCATTTCTAGACTCAACTTCGACCAGTTTGGCTTGGTAATCCTACAGGCAGTCAGGCTCTGATACCAAAGCTGTCGGGACCCCGATTCCAAGTCACACCGATCTAGCCTGTAACACCTCATATCACTTTGCGGCCTCACGCACGGTACTCCCACGGGTGTCGCCTTACCATGGCCCGGGACCGTTTGCGCCTTTTGGCTCACGTATATGACAATGTCGCTAGCATCCATATGACATAGAACCCGGGCCGACATGGCTAGTCGTGAACCCAAAGCGGCACTAACGTATGGGGACAGGCATACATGAATCAACATCGAACGTGCCGGTCAGCAGCGTGCGAATCCGGGCTGTAGCACTGGGCTAACAGGACTCCGAGAACCCGGGCTGTAGCAGGCTAGGCAGGACTCCGGATGTCACCGCGTGACTTTTCCCCGAAGGGACAGACACAGGAACGATATGAAACACATGCCGGCAGTCAAGTGTCCAGAGCAGTAGTGCTGGGCTAGCAGGACTCCGGTGAACCGGGCTGTAGCGGACTACTATGGCTCAAGGAGGCACTAGACTACATTTCCCCATAAGAGAGGCTGCTAAGGATAGACAACTAGATTGTCGGATCCCACACATACCAAGCATTTCAATCATACACACAATATGCTCGATATGTGCAAATACAACATGGCATCACAACAAGACTCTACGGCTCAGAGTAATTATTCATTAGGCTCCGAAGAGCGAGATATTACAAACATGGGTCTCATGACCCAACATTCAGAGCATACAAGTCAAAGCACATGCGGAAGCTTAACATGTCTGAGTACAGACATCTAGAAATGAAAAAGGCTGAGAAGCCTGACTATCAACCAGATCCTGCCGAGGGCACAAGATTGTAGCTGAGGTATCAAGCTAAACGTCGAAGTCCACACGGAACTACTAGCGAGACTGACATCTCTCTGCAAAACATAAAATAAGCAAACGTGAGTACAAATGTACCCAGCAAGACTTACATCAGAACTATCTACATATGCATCGGTACCAAAAGGGGGTGGTGGAGTTTAACTGCAGCAAGCCAGCTTTGACTCGGTGGCTATCCTAAGCTACAATTGCAAGAAACTCTTTTGAGGTGGCGCACACGAGTCCACATATTCACCATATCAATACACCACTATGGATCCGCTCCCGTCTCCCTACGAGAACGCCATCCATAGCACTCACGCTTATCTTGCGCATTTTAGAGTATCCACTTTCACTTGTCTATGAACTGTTATAGGCAACCCAGAAGTCCTTTACCGGGGACACGGCTATTCGAATAGATGATGTTAACCCTGCAGGGGTGTACTTCGTCACACACGCTCTCGCCACTTACCACCATGTACACGTCATGTACCTCGGAAACCTTCAAGCGGAAGCCTGGCGAGGGAGTCGGCCACGACCTGACTAACCACACAAGTCTCTAGTCCAGGTTTATCGCCTATTCGGGTTCCATCCGCAAGGAGATCCGGCCGGGGTGTCGCTCACGGCCCCAAACGATGTGAACAGGGTTCCCAAGCCCACCTCGACGGATGGATCTACGCTTGGTACACCGTGCCACGGTGCCTAGTCTGTCCCAAGCCCACCTGTACCGGGTACCACTTGGTAGACTACTAACACTACCTACAAACACCAGAAACTAGTTGCAACTCCTGGACAGAGATCAAGTTGATTAATAAGTCGAGAGGGGCACTTAAGCATTCCAATGTGTGGTAGTAACTGTTCATGGATCACAAACACAGAACTCAGTTCCTGAGGACGGTTTCAATGAGACAACCCACCATGTACTCCTACATGGCCTCTCACCGCTACCTTTACCAAATCGTGTTCACACACTTAGCTCTCAACAGTAGGACATGTTCACCACATTCCAATTCATTCCCGATGAATCAGACCTGACACAACTCTAAGCAATAGCAGGCATGACAAACAAGCATGAATGAGTAGGCACATCAGGGCTCAAACAACTCCTACTCATGCTAGTGGGTTTCATCTATTTACTGTGGCAATGACAGGTCATGCAGAGGATAAAGGGGTTCAGCTACCGCAGCAACTAACAGATAGATCGTTGTTGTCCTAATGCAGTAAAAGAGAGCAGGAGCGAGAGAGTGGGATTGTATCGGAATGAACAAGGGGGTTTTGCTTGCCTGGCACTTCTGAAGATAGCAAAACTCTTCATCAGTGTCATCGATCAAATCGTCGGAACGTCGTCTACTGAGAGGGGACAAACACCGGCAACAGAGAGGAAACACAATCAATGCAATGCAAAAATATGATGCATGAATGTGACATGGCAATATGCTGTGAATTGAGCTAATGCAGCTAGCAACAAGTGCAAGGGATACCATTTGAACCAAAGGTTCAAATGCAAACTCTAGTTTGAGCATTTAAAATGCCATTTGAATGTTTTCACTTATACAGCAGGTATAAGTTGGTTTTTCATGCATGAAAGTAGCATAAATGGATAGATTGGATTTTTCTGATAATTTTTCATATATAAATTATTTGATTTGGAGCTACGGTTGAATTTCTATGAATTTTAGAAGTTTGCACTATTTTCTGGAATTTCCTGTATAAGAATAATTCCAGTAATTAGATTACTGCGTCAGCACTACGTCAAGATGACGTCAGCTGGTCAGCGGGGTTGTCCAAGTCAAACCTGACGTGTGGGGACCACACGTCAGTGACACGGGGACTAATCCCGGTCAAAACCAGCGCTGATTGGGTTTGACCCTGTGGTGGGGCCCACTGTCAGTGGCTGTGAGGTGGCTAGTTAAGGGATTAGCCTCTAATGACGGAGCCACGTCATCGGTCGCCGGAGCCTTGCCGGCGGCGACTAAAACGACGGCGGCTCGGCTCGGATTTGAGCTACGGGTGGTGGTTTGGTGAGCTAAGGGCCCGGGGAGTAGCTCTTGCTCGTCCGCATCCAAAGGACCGGACGGGGGGCAGCGGGGTGGCCGGGAGCAGCGCCGACGGCGAGCAAGGCGACGGCCGGAGTTCGGGCGTCGAACGAATCGACGGTGCAGGGCATGGCAGGAGCCGCGGGTGGGCGCGTTAGACCCGTGGGGGTGCAGTGAGTTCAGTGGTAAGCTTGAACGCGTGCTTGCAGGGCCGTAGCCGCGGTGGCGACATGGCCGGCGGCGAGGAGCTGTCGGCTCTGATGGTTAGCGGGGCTAGAGCAGGGAATCGACGGCGGGGAGAGAAGGGTTCGGTAGAGGAGCTCACGGCGGGGTCGACGGTGATCTCAGCGTGCTCGGGGGAGGCTTGACGGCGTCGGAATTTGACGGCGGCGATGCACGGCCGTGCGCGGAGACGACGGGTCGATGGCGAGGCGACAGGGCGTCCGGTGATGCACGCGTTGAGGGGGGGCTTCAAGGCGGCGAGGCGGAGCTCGTGGACTCATCGGCAGGGCGAGGGGTGGCCGATGGCCATGGCTACGGCGAGCGGCGGCCGCGGCTGCGCTCGGCTGAGTGCGCGCGAGAGGGAGCAGAGGAGGGGGAGGGGGTCCAGGGAGAGAGCGAGGGGGTCGAGCGGGCGACGTGGGCGTCGTCCGGATCCTCCAGAGGCGCGGGCGGCAAGCAGGTGACGCCGTGGCGCGCGCGGCGGCGTCACGGTGTCCCTCCTCTGCCTACTGGCAGAGGTAGGCGATGACTGGCACCAGGCCAGTGGGCTGGGCCGTGCTGGGCCAGGCCAGGTAAGCGCCAGGTAAGACTCCTTTCTCTATCTTTTCTTTAATTGTTTCTGTTTTCTATTTTTGCTATTATGTTTTGATTTAGTAAAAATACTAAATCACTTCCAAAACTCCTGAAAATATTTGTGGGCACCTTTTGAATTATTTCCAACAGCCCTCAAATGCTTTCAAGATTATTTGGACAGTCTAAATATTTTATAGTATTTAAATGTCCAAATTCAAATACTTATGATTTAAATTCAAAAATCCAGAATGTCCTAGAAAAAGTGTGCACCATTTTTGCCAGGGGTTTTAGCCCAATTCAGAAATGATGAACATTTTATGAAGGGCATTTTGGGTTCATTCAAACCAATTTTAGTAAACCCTAGTTGGTTTCAGGGGGTGCTGGGGGGTTCTGTCATCCCCATTTCAACTTTTAATAAATTTAGACATGATGCAAGCATGACTAGCTAGCCTAGTGCATAGCAAGGCTAGGGATGTGACAGATAGTGGATGCACCAATCATATGACCGGAGAAAGGGAGATGCTTGTGGAGTTCGTTTATTCACTCAAAGCCTCTTCGAACATCTCTTTTGGTGACAATAGCAAGGGAAAGGTATTGGGTTTGGGCAAGGTGGTAAGCTCTAATGATTCATCACTTCAACTGTCATGCTTGTCCAATCCCTTCACTACAATTTACTTTCAACTATTCAATTGGCTCATGCCGGATATGATTCACATTTTGGTGAATTCCATGTGACCGTCTTTAAGAGAAGCAATCTCAAAGTGGTTTTTGTTGGGCATGTTGAAGACAACCATTACGTGGTTGATTTCTCAAAAGAGAAAACTCATCTTGCAACATGCCTAATGGCCAAGGCTGACGTGGGGTGGCTATGGCACCGTAGGCTAGCCCACGTGGGCATGAGAAATTTACAAGCTCTCTTAAAGGGGGAGCACAGCCTTGGACTAACCAATGTGTCTTTTGCGAAAGATCGTCCTTGTAGTGCTTGCATTGCCGGAAAGCTTCATGAAAAAGCTCATAAAGTGAAGACTGTCATCACAACCTTGAGGCCCCTTGAGCTTATCCATTTGGATCTATTTGGGCCTCCAACATATGATAGTCTGGGAGGGAGGAGGTATTGCCTTGTCATTGTTGATTACTTCACAAGATATACTTGGGTGTTCTTTCTCAAGACTAAAGATGAAGCTCAAGAAACCTTCATCAACTTTGCCAAAGAAGCTCAACGTCAACAGAACTGTGAGATCAAGGCAATTCGAAGTGACAATGGCACCAAGTTCAAGAACTATACAATGGATGAATTCTTGAGTGAAGAGGGGATAAAGCACCAATATGCCGCACCATAGACTCCCCAACAAAATGGTGTTGCGGAGAGAAAGAATCAGACTCTTATTGAGATGGCTAGGACCATGCTTGATGAGTACAAATCACCATACAAGCTTTGGGCAAAAGCCATCAACACCGCGTGCCATGCTTCAAACCAACTTTATCTTCACAAGCTCAAGAACAAGACCCCGTATGAGCTCCTAATCGGGAGAAAGCCTAACGTCAAATACTTTTGGGTATTCGGTTGTAAGTGTTTCATTTTAAACAAGAAATCCCGGTTAGCTAAATTTGAGTCTAGAACTTATGAGGGCATATTTTTTGGATATACATCAAATTCTCATGCTTACCGAGTCCTCAATAAATCCACCGGGTGCATTGAGGAAACTGTAAATGTGGAGTTTGATGAAGATAATGGTTCCCGTGTGGAGCAAATTGTTCCTAGTGTTGTAGGAGATGATGCTCCTTCACAAGCTATAAGGACAATGGGGATAGGCCACATTCTTCCACAAGAAACACCCCATGTCCAAGTAGAAGAAGGAGTAAGATCCCCTCTTGTGGAGTCTCCACAAGGGAAGTCATCACCAACACCACTTGTACAAGATGCTTCGGGAGATCATGAACCTATCCAAGAACAAGATCAAGTCCCTCATATCCCTGAGCAAGATCAAGAGCAAACTCTTCCAAATAATGAAGAACCAATCATTGAGGCTCAAGATCAAGCTCAAGGTCATGATCAAGATCAAGATCAACCCCAACCGCAAGTGTCTTCGTCTTCATCACTTCCTAATGAGCAAGAACTTGTGGTTGCAAAGAGAAGAGTGTCTCCAAGGCTAAAACAATCCGAAGGGCAAGCTTCTTCATCAAGTCCAAAACCAAGTGAAGAAGAGCTTGACCTCAAAGAGCAAAAAGTGGCCGCCAAGTTAAAACATCTTCAACACCTCATCGAGAACATCTACGGAAGCATCAAAAAGGGGGTAACTACTCGTAGACGTTTGGCAAACTTTTGTGAACATCACTCGTTTGTCTCTTGTGTCGAGCCCCTTACGGTGGAAGATGCACTTGACGATCCGGATTAGATAGATGCCATGCATGAAGAACTCAACAATTTCACCCGCAACAAAGTGTGGACCCTTGTAGAAAGACCCAAGGAATTTCATAATGTCATTGTAACAAAGTGGATTTTCAAGAACAAACAAGATGAACATGGACAAGTAATAAGGAACAAGGCAAGGTTAGTGGCACAAGGTTTCACCCAAGTTGAAGGTTTGGACCTTGGTGAAACTTTTGCCCCCGTTGCCCGTCTCGAATCCATTCGCATCTTGCTTGCTTATGCCTCTCATCATGATTTCAAATTATATCAAATAGATGTTAAGAGTGCATTTCTTAATGGTCCTCTTAAGGAATGGTGTATGTCAAGCAACCTCCCGGTTTTGAAGACCCCGATCATCCCTCTCACGTTTATGAACTCCATAAGGCACTCTATGGACTCAAACAAGCACCTCGTGCTTGGTATGATCACCTTACGGCATTCCTAAGCGAGAAGGGGTTCCAGATTGGGGTAATAGATTCCACTCTCTTTACAAAGAGGGTAAAAGGAGAGTTGTTTGTCTGCCAAATATATGTTGATGATATTATCTTTGGGTCCACTAACCATGCTATTAACGTTGAGTTTGAGAATCTTATGACTAAGGAATTTGCGATGAGCATGATGGGAGAGTTGAAGTTCTTCCTCGGTTTTCAAGTGAAGCAATTGAGAGGAGGAACCTTCATCAATCAATATCATTATATCCAAGTCATGCTCAAGAGATTCAAAATGCAAGATGTCAAGCCAATGAAGACACCCATGCCCACAAATGGTCAACTTCATCTTGATCCAAATGGTAATGAATTGGATCAAAAGGTATATCGCTCTATGATCAGTTCCTTGCTTTACCTTTGTGCATCTAGGCCAGATATTATGTTGAGTGTGTGTATATGTGTTCAAGATTTCAATCCGCTCCTAAGGAGAGCCACTATTCGGCAGTGAAAAGGATCCTTCAATATTTGGTTCATACCCCAAACTTGGGCCTCTGGTATCCCAAGAGATCATCGTTTGAGTTAATTGGTTACTCGAATTCGGATTGGGCCGGAGACAAGGTTGATCGCAAGTCCACTTCCGGTTCATGTCAATTCTTAGGGAGGTCGTTGGTAAGTTGGTCTTCAAAGAAGCAAAATTGTATATCTCTCTCCACAACCGAAGCCGAGTACATTGCTGCCGGAAGTTGTTGTGCTCAATTATTATGGATGAGGCAAACTTTGATGGATTATGGTGTCAAATGTGACAAAGTGCCTCTTTGGTGTGACAATGAAAGTGCCATCAAGATCGCCGAGAATCCGGTTCAACATAGCAAGACCAAGCATATTGAGATTTTCCATCATTTCATTAGAGATCATGTGGCCAAGGGAAACATTGAGTTACTCCATGTTTACACCGAGAATCAACTAGCAGACATCTTCACCAAGCCTCTTGAAGAAGCAAGATTCTGCGAGTTAAGGCATGAGCTAAATATCGTGGATATTAGTAACTTGGGATGAAATCCTTGCTCATACACACATACTCATGTATTATCTTGCTTAGATGTAGGCACATGTCTAGGGGGAGACAGCTCAACTCATGAGCTATCTTATCCTAGAAGTGCATAAATCAAACACAATCTTTCACATTAGCCACTTTAGGTGGTACTTGTGCTTCAAAGATGAGTATTGGTCTTGGGCCCAAGGTTCATATCTTCGCGGTGCCATAACAAATAAACTCAAACATGGTGGCCTCAGCCACCACCCTCTCTTGAGGGTTGTGTCCGTGTTTGTTTCGGATGTGTGGTGTGTTGGTTTTCTTGTCTTTTCGTTTTTTCTCTCTTGGTGGGTGTTTCTCGCTTCTCTTTTGCTACAAGTGCTCCACATATATCCTTCTCGTAGTGATAGGACATTCGTTGCGGCGTATTCAGAAATATAGACTGAGTGTATTGGTGAAGAAGGGGTAAGAGTCTACACTCAGCCCTATATTCAAAAAGTCACTCATGTAAAAATTCCTGAATACCCAGTGCCCACGGGCCTGTACCGTGCGCACGGGGCCCCTGTGCCCACGGGCTCTGTACTGTGCGCACGGGACCCCCGTGCGCACGGGGCTCACTTAGCCTGTGCGCACGGGGTCTGCGGTTTCTGGCCCTGAAGAGGTGGGGCGCGGGGGGGGGGGGCTCGGGTTCATTCCCACCCATTTGCCCCCTCCACTCCCCAGGAAATCTCCAGCGCCGCCGCCGTTGCCTCCGCTCGCCGGAGCTCCTCCGGGCTTCGTCGGGCTTCTTGCTCTGTGGATCGGCATCGAAATGGGGTCCTCCTCCGGTTGGTCCTGTCCCCATGCTCTCTCTCCATGAGTTCCGATCTAGTTTTTTAGTTTAAGGGTTTCCTTGCTCCCTAGATTCGTTTGGCCTCAACTTTTTTAGATAGAATTCTAGTGCATGGATCCTTTGGTCCCTCTACTGCACCCACTCCCGGATTTCGATCTGGAAGTGGCTGCCGCTGGGAGACCGCCGTGTCCACGAGGTGTTTGACCCCCGTGCGCATGGGGCCCTGTGTCCACGGTCTTGTACCGTGCGCACGGGACCCCGTGCCCACGGGGTCTAAACCCCCGTGCGCACGGGCTATCCAGGAACTGTTTTGCTTGAATTCTGTTTATCTCCTTGCCATCCACCATGCACTTGTACTCATTTGTGTTTCATGCTTTGTGTTGTTGGGTGTTTGCGTGTGTTTCAGATTCCGCTGACAAGAGGGCTGAGCTTCGTCGCAAGCGCCCAAAAGGAGGATCAAAGGAATTCATGATTGAACGTCGTCACCCATCTGAAGGCATGGGTCAGGGGTCTGGGTCAGGTCAGGGCCGTGTTCGTCGTGCAGCCTCAAAGCGGCCGGTTGTTGAGGCCTCCGATAATTCTGAGGAAGAATATGACTCGCAAGATGATGCTTTCTATGACAACCCCAATGTTGATGAAGAGATAGAAGAAGAGGATGATCATGTTGATGAAGATGAAGAGGAGGAAGAGGTGTCTAGTCCCGAGATGGCCATTCCAGGCGGGCGTGACCTCCGGAATATGCCTCTTGCCAAGTGGACCAAGCCAGAGCTCTGGGCTAAGAGACAGAGCCATCCTTATGCAGCTGTCACTGGTATGGGAGTGGATCCCCGCTTCAAGAACGAGTTTCAACAAAGGGTCTATCATGAGCTTCTTATGACCAGGTCAAAGAAGTTTTCTCCTCACAAGCAAGTCAACACCGAGAGTTTGCGCGACAATGATCATCTGTATCCCGGTGTGTACTCCGCTCTTGGCAGATTGGGTCTCATTCCGTTTGTCACATTCAACCATCCCTATAATGAAGATCTAGTGATGCAGTTCTTTGCCACTCTGTATTTCTCCAATGACTCTGCTCGCACCCTCACTTGGATGTCTGGAACGCATCGGTGCTCGGCTCCTATGGCTAAGTTCTCTGAGATCATTCCCTACCCATTTATGGATGCAAAGGCTGTTTCTGATGAGTTTGGCATTGTTAGGGAAAGTGGGCAGCGCACTAAGGATGAGATTTCCTTTGCTTACAAGCAAGAGAAGTCGTTTGTCACTGGGTCAATCAAAGATCTCTTGCCTCTCTATGACACCATGCGCCATATCCTGAGGTATACCCTCACTCCAAAGGCCGGCGATTCCCATAACATTCGGAGCTCCATGCTAGATGTCTTTGTGTATCTTCATCAGAAGAAGAAAGTGGATGTTCTGGATTTCATGTACTATGACCTTCGTCAGTGTGTGCAAGAGAACAAGTCCTTGATCTATGCTCCATTCATTCAGGCTTTGATTGAGACCGTCTATCCTGCCAAGTACATTGAGACCCCAGCTGCTCCTGCTCCTTATGTGCCTATCAAGAAGGGGCACAACCCTAGGCCTAAGGATCATGCTACTTTCACTCCAAGCATGTCCTCTACTGCACGGATCCCTCGTGGTAAGGCCAAGTCTGCTGGTTCTGAGGCCGTCTTTGCCAGGGGAGAGAAGAAGTCTCTGTTCAAGACCTTGAGCAACATGTTCAAGATGTGCCAGTCAATTCAGCGCCGTCAGATTAAGGAAATCAACAAGGAGAAGCTTGTTTGGCGTGAGCAGAAGGCAACAAGAGCTGCAGCTGGTGAGGTGGTCGGTCCAGGATCATAGGACAACGACAGTGAGGCCACTGCTCGATCTTTCCCGATGGCAGGGTGGCACTTTGATGATGATGATGATTCCTCGAGTGCTCCTCCTCTTGTCTAGCGGGTCTGGGTGTCGCCATTTGTCTCCTTTTTTGTCTTGATGACAAAGGGGGAGAAGTGGTGTGTTCGTGGGTGTGTTGTGTGTGCGTTGAGATCGCAAGCCTCGTGTTTCTCGCTGTTGGTTGGTTTTAGTTGGCTTGAGATAATCTTATTTTCTTTCCGTTTGTGTGGTTGTGTGAGCTTCTCAGTTATGGTTGTGAGACTCTAGCTTTTTCATTGAACCTATTGCAATTATCTCATTATGCTTATTTTGGGTCTCACTTTATTTGCTCACCACACTATGTCATGAGATCTAGGCACCGTTATAGGTTTATTATGTTGAATCTCATGTCTTGACAATAATGATCTTGGTAGAGTCTCCTATGTGTGTACTTGATGCGTTTGTTTTCGGGCACACATATAGGGGCAGCTTTCATGATTATTATTTGTCCCATGGCTTTCTTTCTGTTTATTCTCTATGCCATGCTCTAACCATGTTGTCATCAATGCACCAAAAAGGGGGAGATTGAAAGTGCAAGTGGCACTTATACTATATTTTGGTGTGATGACAATGTGGTTAGTTGAACTAATATTGGTTGCTAAAGTTTATCTCAGGATATTGGTTCCAAGTGCCCACGATGGAGATGTGCGACCCCCCATTTCAAAAAGGGCAAAGGCGTGGCCTTTCGATGCTTCAAAGGTTTTAGTTTTTGGTTTGCTTCGAGTCATAGGAAAGACCGCACTATTAAGAGGGGTCTATGTGGATGAAGGTTGTGTGGGAATGCCATTGCCGAGCCTTACTCTCTTATCCTTCCCACTCTTACCACCTAAAGAACCTAGTGTGTGTGCTGTGGTACTCAGAAAGCTTGCAACAGAAAGTTACTGGGTACCCTGTGCGCACGGGGTCTTTTGACCCCCGTGCGCACGGGGTATTGCGTAACTCTCTGAGTACCCCGTGCGCACGGGGTCTTTTGACCCCCGTGCGCATGGGGTACTATGTAAATTCTCTGAGTACCCCGTGCGCACGGGGTCTTTTGACCCCCGTACGCACGGGGTGGTGTGAAACTCTCTGAGTACCCCGTGCGCACGGGGCTGACTTAGCCCGTGCGCACAGGGTCCAACGGGCAGATTTCCCCAGAGGCCAAGAACACTATATATATGCCCTTCTTCCACCTCCAACCTCTAACCCTAATGTCTTGTTGAGCTCCACCTTTGCTACACCCCATTTTGCTCAATACTCTCAATCCCTCCACCCAAACTTGTTGAAACTTTGGGGATTGGGAGAGCAAGACCCAATCTACAACTTGACCAAACCAAATCGCGTTCCCCGCAATATTTCTTCCCCATTGACTTGTTACTCTTGGAGCTTGGGCTCCTAGGCGGCTAGAGGTTCCTCCGGAAGCTTCCTTGCTTGTGGTGTGCTCCGGAGAAGTTTGTAAAGGTGTGGTGGTCGCCTTCAAGACCAACCCCGAGTGATTCGAGGCTCATCCGTTGGGGGTGACTCGAAGGAGATTACGGTGAACCTTCGGTGGCCTTCCGCAAGCTTTGGCTCCGGCACTGCTCCAAACGGAGAGTAGCTCTACCCCAAGGAAGAGTGAACTTCGGGTTAAAATCCGCGTCCTCATCTCACTTGTGGTTAATCCTTTCCCGCACCTTACTTTGTTGTTGTATATGCTTGTTGGCTTGCTACTTAGTTTGTTTCCTTACATATTTATCTTGAAGCTTGCTTGTCATATAGGTTGCATTCACCTAGTTGCATATCTAGTGAACTCTTTTATCCGCTATGCCTTAAAAAACGACAAGAAAGATTAAAATTTGTAGTCTCCTATTCACCCCCCGTCTAGTCGACCGTATCAATCCTTTCATCCCTGGTTTGGTACAGTTTCCGAGTAGCCAAGATCCCGGGCCGTGCAGTTTGTTTGCCCCTAGCACGGTCATCGAAGTGTACTACTAAACTACCTTTGTAATCGCCTCGAGCATCTTTGCGTCGACGATCTTTCACCTCGAGGCCGCATTTGCCAGTGTCATCCCTCCATCCATCAAAGCTAGGATGTCGGGTCTCGTTATGTAGACCTTTAGCCCACTGGCACTTAGATATTGCACTCTCCTCGGCAACTTCATCAAGGTCCTATAACATGTTCCTATAGTAGCTAGGCGGCGCTTTATTGTTTGCCACCTGCCTCATCTTGGCTTTGAGCATACTCCAAGTTGCCAAACCTAATGATTTGTCCAGGAGTAAAATTCTCGACTTGTCCTAGATGGTCGGTCGAATCAGTGAAGGGGATGATGCTGCTGAAAACAAAGATATGGCCTGGCACAAAGGTCATGCCAAAACCGATCTGCTAACCCATGTTGATCCCCATCGATGCTTGTGGCTACTCTACGAGGACCTGTGTGGGCCACCATAGGCGAAGTCGATTCCGGCGAATCTCGGGTAGGGGGTCCCGAGCTTGTAGCCTAGACGCGCTGGTAACAAGGACACGAGGTTTTACCCAGGTCTGGGCTCTCTCGAAGAGATAATACCCTACGTCCTGCTTATGTTTGTATTGATTTGGGATGGAGCACACAGTATAGGTTGATCTACCACGAGATTGTTCTCTGTCGTCTATGAGCCCTGCTGCTCAGTTTATATAGGTACCAGGGGCCTAGGGTACAGATTAGTCAGCTACACATAAGGTAATCGTATTGTAGACGACCTCTAAGTTTTGAAGTATGCGCCAAGTTGTCGGTGTCAAAACCGGCGGATCTCGGGTAGGGGGTCCCGAACTGTGCGTCTAGGGTCGATGGTAACAGGAGACGGGGGACACGATGTTTACCCAGGTTCGGGCCCTCTCGATGGAGGTAATACCCTACTTCCTGCTTGATTGATCTTGATGAATATGAGGATTACAAGAGTTGATCTACCACGAGATCGTAATGGCTAAACCCTAGATGTCTAGCCTGTATGATTATGATTACCTCTACGGACTAAAACCTCCAGTTCATATAGACACCGGAGGGGCCTAGGGTTGTATCGAGTCGGTCTACATAGGAAGGAATCTACATATCCGAATGCCAAGCTTGCCATCCACGCAAAGGAGAGTCCTATCCGGACACGGGAAGAAGTCTTCTGTCTTGTATCTTCGTAGCCCATTAGTCCGGCCCATGTTACATAGTCCGGACGCCTGAGGACCCCTTAATCCAGGACTCCTTTAGTAGCCCCTGAACCAGGCTTCAATGACGATGTGTCCGGCGCGCAGATTGTCTTCGGCATTGCAAGGCGGGTTCGTCCTCCGAATACTCCAAAACAACCTTCGAACACAGAAAACGTGTCCGACTCTGCAAAACAAGTACCACACATATCCGCAGAGAGTATAATATTTCACGAGTCCAATCTACTGGCAACTTTTGTAGCGTGACATCACATCGCTGCCCGGTCATTATTTCGAACCGTTTTTAGCCTCCCGCTCCATGTTTCAAGATGCAGTTTTATTGGCACGTCTTGTCGAAGCAGAGATCATGTCCCGTTATTGCGGGATTCTCATCAATACGGGCGTGGGTAATCCAACCGCGCCATCTGCACGACCCTTGGGGAATAGGCGAGTTTTAAGGCGAGTGGGGAGGCGCTTGATATTCGCTGCCTTTATAAGGAGATAAGGATTCAACCCCTTTCACCCACGCCTTCCTTCTCTCTGTCCATCCATTCTCGAGCTCCAGCGCCCAAGTTCTCATCCTCTCCGCCTCAAAAAAGCACTCCGACCATGTCCGGATCTGGAGCGCAGGGCAAGTGGATGGTCTCCTCCGTCAAGGAGAAGGACATCACCCAGCTCCGAGAGGCCGGGTACCTTGCCCAGGAAATCGTCCACCGGCTTCCAGCAAAGGGGCAGATCATCCCCACCCCGGAGGCCCATGAGAGGGTGGTATTCATCCCCCACTTCGTCCGCGGATTGGGATTCCCTCTCCACCCATTCGTCCGCGGACTCATGTTCTACTACGGGCTGGATTTCCACGATCTTCCCCCCAACTCTTTCCTCAACATCTCGGCATGCATGGTCATGTGCGAGGCCTTCCTCCGCATCCCACCCCACTTCGGATTGTGGCTAAAGATCTTCAATGTGAAGCCAAAGGTGGTGGGCGGTCAACACGCAGAGTGCGGAGACGCCATGGTGAGCAAGATGCCCAACGTCTCATGGCCCAAAGGTACCTTCGTGGAGACCGTTAAAGGGTGGCAGCAGCAGTGGTTCTACATCACAGAGCCTCGTGACGTCACCTGGGCCATGGCTCCCGAATTTAATACCGGGGCCCCGATGCGGCTCACCTCCTGGCTAGAGAAGGGCCTGGACTGGGCCTCGTCGGACGAACTGACAGCGCTGCAGACGCGCATCAAGAGCATGGTGGACAAGAACATCAAGCTTGTCAATGTGATCCATGTGATGCTTTTTCGTCGGATCCTTCCTTGCCAAAGCCGGACTTGCCATTTGTGGGAGTTTGATCCGGCCGAGAACCAGACCTTGCAACAATTCTTTGGCACTACGCATGAAGAGATCTGGAAGGTGCTCTTTAAGGCCAACGAGACGTGGCCGGCAACGACCGAGGACTGTGGGTACAACCTGGTCCATCCCGCCAGTCCGGTAAGTGTTTCGTATCCCAAGGTGTATCCTTTACCTGTACACTCAAGGAAGATGTTTAAGCTTCCCTATTTGTTTTTTCAGGGATGGACAAGGAATGCGGAGCAGATCAAATGTCTAGCTCTGCTGCCCGAAAACCCAGCAATCCCACTTCTGACGAAGATGCTGGTTCCGGCGCCCTACCAGGCGCCGGAGAAGAAGGCCAAGGAGACCAGAAGTGGCCTCCGCCGTAAGGGCACTTCAGACGTGACGTATGAAGACGCCGAAACCCACTCCTCCCCTACTGAGGACGAGGAGGAGGAGGAGGAGGAGGAGGAAAGCAACTCTTCCCCTAAGGGGGGAAGGAAGAAGAGGGCTGCCTCCACGCATCTGGAGTCAGAAGCGTCCAAGAAGGGGAGACCCACCTTCGCGGACAACTCTGCGTTGGATACAGACAACAGCTCGGAGTGGCGCCCCAGGGATAAGCCCCTGGCCGAATCGTAAGTACTCAAAGGCACTGACGCACTCATATATCCAAATTATTCACTTCGTAGTTTTAACATGTTGAATCATGCACTGCAGTCCGGCCCACGACAGCCCCCAGCGATCCTCATCTTCAGGGGGTTCGCTGGATTCAAAGGCGATGGATAGCGAGTCACTGGCAGCGGCCTCCTCTCCCAAGGCCACGGGCGACGCCGAGGTGTTGTCCCGAAGGACCATCCCTGGCCAGGGAGAGGTACAAGAGGCCGTCAGGGCAGCACCAGAGGGTAATACCTCGGCTGCCGGACACATGGGGGAGCAAATCCGCCTGGAGACTGGCGATGGGGGTGATGTTCAATTTGGCCCTCAGCCGAATACTATTCCGGAGACCCATATGGCTCCGAAATCAGGCGAGCAGCCTCCTTCGAAAGAAGGAGGTGTGCCTATTCCACCGGTGACCTCTGTCCATCCAGAGGCACTGGATACTCTACTGGAAGCGCTACAAAGCGCTTCCATTGTTGAGGAACACCGTATCCTTATGGGTACGGTGGTTGAGAGGGTTCAGTCCATTAAGAGCGGATTGACCAAAGCCTGCACCAGCCTTCTAACAGGCTTCGAGGTATGCGGCGTAATTATGACAAAAGAATATCATAGTATAGACAGTAGCCCCTGAGACTCTGTCCGGTGTTCGGAAAGAAAAGCCGGACAGAGGATCAAATAATTTTCGCAGGAGACTAACCATACATGTCTATGTGAATAAGCAGGCGTCATTGCTGGCTGCGACCTCCCATTCTGCCAAAGTCTCCGGACTGAAGCAGAGTCTGGAGCGGGCCGAGGAAGAGCTCGGCCGTGTGAAAAAGCAGCTGGAGGACAAGCAAGGTATGCAATGACCTTTTATAGATTCAGAAAGGATGAACTATTTGTGTTGACTGTAGTGCCATGATATTTCATAGGAGCGGCGACGGAGGTGGAGACCCTCAAGAAGGCGTTGGCCGAAGCCTAGGAGAGAGTGGCAAAGGAACAAGCCGCTCGTGAAAAGAACGAGGCCAGGGTCGGTGAGGTCCAGCAGGAGCTCTAGGATGCCGTGAAGAAATGCGAGTCCTTGGGGCGCAATATTGCGGATCAAGAGTCCGAACTTGCCAAGGCCCACCAAAGCGCAACGATGCCTGGGTTGAAGCCCAGGCCGCCCTCCAGGAAATCCAGGAGGCCAGGAAAATCGCGGCGGGTAAGGCCTTTATTATGCAGAGCAAGTATGTGAAGAAAAGGTACTTATAACTGACCTGGATTTGGAGTTCTCCAGGGACGTTTGTGGATCTGTCGCCCAGTGTTGCTGACGCTGCAGAGTTCTTCCGAGCCGAAGAGGGGAGCTCAATGGAGAAGTTGTTCTGGTCGCAATACCTTGCGCCAGAGCATCCGGTGCCCTTTAGCGATCAGCTGAAACAGCTGACCAAACTGCATAGGGTGGCTGAACTGGCCTTGAACGATTTGATAATCCGTTTGTGGCCTGCTGAAGCCATACGTAGCAGCTACTTTGGGCTCGTAAAGCGGCTGGTCAATGCCTGCCCTCGGCTTGATGCCATCAAGCGGTCGGTCTGCATCGAAGGTGCGCGGATGGACTTCGCCCGTGTCAAGATGCAGTGGGCGAAGATGGACGCCGTCAAGCTCGCGACCGAGGGACCGCCCGCGGGCAAGGAGCACCGCACGTCCGAGCGGTATTTTGATGATGTCCTCAAGGGATCCCGCATTGTAGGGGGCCAGTGTTCAAAAGACATTATCTTCGGATGAATACATTCATGTTATCTTGTCTTGTATCATGAAACAAAGCCGTTTATGTAATATAATGTTTGTTGTTTTAAAATCTTACCTCCTGTGCGGCCGTTTTATTAAATCTGAGGGTTGGCTAGTCGTAGGCTTCAGCCCCCACGTAGGTAGTACGGGGGTGTCCGGGATGGAATCTAAACACTCTTGATCCAAGAGTTTGGTCCTTGAAGGAGGTGTTTAGCGCAACGAACCAGGTAATCAGACTATGTGGCTTTATCACCCTCACTTAGCCATAGGAGTTTGACAATAAAAATGTAGGCGCAGCCCCTAGTTAGTATTTAATCTAGACTAGGGTGCTATAAACACCTGATCGGGTAAAAGCCGATTCGTCGCATAATGCGGAAAAAATCGCAAAAGATTTTTAACCTCCGAATAGTTGACCAGCTCTCGCCGTATCATGACTGTCAGTTTTCGGCTTTCTCTACTGAGGTGTTTGCTTGGATAAACCAAAAATACAATCGCAGTAGTTCTCCCTTCACTACCCTAGCCGATAGGACGAAACGTAAGGTAGCAAGCACAGGAGCGGGGCAACCCAACTATTGACCAAAGGCATGATTCGGAGCCGATGCATATAATGCTAAAATTTGGGGTGCCGAACTGTACTGTAAAAAGTGTTCGGACTTTGTTCCCGTAATATGGAGCACAATGAAGCCCCTGGCGAATCAAAGCGTACCAAAGTGTACGGGTGCAATCGATGAGAATAGCAAAATAAAATGAAGTAGTAAGCTAGTGCCACGTAAGTTGGGCCGCAAACTGTTTCCATTATAATTTGATTAATACGTCAAAGCGTATTTGTACAAATAGTGCGATAAACAACCTGGCTATTTAACATGCCAAGACCAAGGGGGAGCTGCGTGCAGGTCCTGAAAACAGGTAGAATGATCGTCAAGAAGAGCATCTAGAGATTCCCCCACACGTCTGTGCTGCTTGCCGCCTTGGTATATCTATCCATTGAAAGGAACGATGACCAGGCCGTCGGAGGGGCCTGTGAAAAAGAGACCAAAAATGGTAAAAAGGAAAAGGAAAAACATGTGTGTGAGCCATATGATGGACCACGATTAAGTTACGCCTCCGTCTATTCCCATGGTATTTGGAGTGCGTAGTTATGTACGCGCGGTACGTACGCTGCCATTTGGTCGGGACTGAGACGGAGGACGGATTGCTAGTCAAGCTCCCGACGAGCTGGAATGTCCTGCTGCAGAGTAGTCCGGACTCGTTTTACAGTGTCCGGGAGCTTGGCCGCCGAATTAAGGTTCTGCTTGATAAGGCCGCTCTGTACTTCTGCTGCTAGGGCCGCGGTGTGCTCCTCAGTACGGAGGGAGCGCTCCATGTTTCCATTGACTGTTATGACACCGCGTGGTCCGGGTATCTTGAGTTTGAGATAAGCATAGTGTGGCACCGCATTGAATCGAGCAAATGCAGTTCGTCCGAGCAGTGTGTGATAGCCACTACGGAAGGGGACGATGTCGAAGATCAAGTCTATGCTTTGGAAGTTGTCCGGGGATCCAAAGACAACTTCCAATGTGATTGAACCCATGCAGCGGGCCTCTACACCTGGTATTACTACTTTGAAGGTAGTTTTTGTGAGCTTGATCCTTGATGGATCGATGCCCATTTTGCGGACTGTATCCTGATAGAGCAGGTTGAGGCTGCTGTCCCTGTCCATGAGGACTCGCGTGAGGTGGAATCCATCAATGATTGGGTCAAGGACCAGTGCGGCTGAACCGCCATGGCGGATACTGGTCGGATGGTCCCTGCGATCAAAGGTGATCGGGCAGGACGACCATGGGTTGAATTTTGGGGCGACTGGTTCTATCGCATAGACGTCCCTGAGCGCATGTTTGTGCTCCCTCTTGGGGATATGGGTAACATATATCATGTTCACCATTTTAACCTGGGGGGAAACTTCTTTTGTCCCCCTGTGTTCGGTGGACGGGGCTCCTCGTCGTCGTCTTTACTTTGCGACCCCTTCTCCTTGTTCTCGGCATTTAACTTGCCGGCCTGTTTAAAGACCCAACAACTTCTGTTGGTATGGTTGGCTGGTTTATCGGGGGTGCCGTGGATCTGACATGGACGATCGAGTATACGGTCCAAGCTGGATGAGCCCGGATTGTTCCTTTTAAATGGCTTCTTCCGCTGGCCGGACTTGGAGCCACTGAATCTGGCGTTGACCGCCGTGTCGTCTGTATTGTCACCGTTGTTTCGACGCTTGTGCCTGTTGCGTCAAGGCTTGCCGTTGCTATTTCTGGCTTTAGAGGTGCTAGGGTCGCTTGAACTATTGTTGGTACGGGCTAGCCAGCTATCTTCGCCCGCGCAAAAGCAGACCATGAGTGCCGTGTGGGCTGCCATGGACTTTGGCTTTTCCTGGCCGAGGTGTCGGGCGAGCCATTCGTCGCGGATGCTATGCTTAAAGGCCGCTAGGGCTTCGGCATCCGGACAGTCGACGATCTGGTTCTTTTAGTTAAGAACCTAGTCCAGAATTTCCTAGCTGACTCTCCGGGCTGTTGAACTATGTGACTTAAGTCATCGGCATCTGGAGGTCGGACGTATGTACCTTAGAAGTTATCGCGGAAGGCGTCTTCCAATTCCTCCCAGTTGCCAATGGATTTTTCAGGTAGGCTGTTCAACCAATGCCGGCTGGTCCCTTGAGTTTTAGCGGGAGGTATTTGATGGCGTGAAGATCATCACCGCGGGTCATATGAATATGGAGAAGAAAATCCTCAATCCATACCGCGGGATCTGTTGTTCCATCATATGATTCGATATTCACGGGTTTAAACCCTTCTGGAAATTCATGCTCCATTACTTCATCAGTGAAGCAGAGGGGGTGTGCGGCACCTCTATATTGGGCCAAGTCGCGACGTAGCTCGGATGGAGTCTGTCTGCGGTTATCGGCCCGGACATGATTATGCTGGTCACGTCCGGCTAGATAGCCGTCGCCGCGTGTCGGGGCCCGCCCCCCTGATCCGTAGATCGATCTGGTCTGACCTGCTCTACTGTCCAGGTCCTATCGCAGGTCATATGTATATCCCCGACCTGTTATATATCTACCATTACGGCGAGGTAGTATGGGCTGGTGTTCGGCTTGAGTTGCCGTTTTTTCCTGGCCACAAGGTGGTCGGTCAGCCGCATTACGCGCTGATGGCGTGGGCTCGAGGGCCTCGTTGTCAAATTGGGGTAGCAACTTACGCTTCGGGTAACTTTTGGTTGGGCGCTCGAGGCCGTATTCCTCGGCTGCCAGGACATTAGTCCATCTATCGTTGAGCAGATCTTGATCATCTTGAAGCTGCTGCTGCTTCTTTCTCAGGCTCCTTGCAGTGGCAATTAGCCGGCGCTTAAAGCGCTCCAGCTCGAGAGGTTCCTCAGGTAAGATAAAATCTTTGTCACCGAGGCTCACCTCGTCCTCAGAGAGTGGGAGATAATTACTGTCCTCCGAGTCTTCGTTTATGGCCTATTCGTCAGGGCTAACTTTCCCATCTTCCCGATCGTCCTGTTCGAAATTTGGCTCGACAGGGTCTTCTTTGTCTTCGGCATCGTCCAGAGTATTGTTTTCTCCTGTGCCGGTATTGCGGTCTTTTCCACGACGTGATTTAGAGCGGCGACGCTGACGTCGGCGCTTTGGCTGTATCTCAGGAGGTTTATCCTCGACTGGATCTTCTTTGTCATCGCTGTTACCCGCTTTGGGTGTATCCATCATGTACACGTCATACGAAGAGGTGGCCATCCAACGTCCGGTAAACAGCGGGTTTTCGGCCTGCTCGTCTCCGGCATCGTCGTCCATACCGTCGATGTCTTCGGAGCCGTAGTCGAGCATGTCAGTTAAGTCCTCGACAGTGGCTATGAAGTGGGTGGTGGGTGGGACGTAAAATTCTCCGCTCTCAGCCCCTGGTCCGGGCTGGGCGTAGTTCGGACATTGCTCAACTGTAATGACGAGGGATCGCATCAAGTCCAGAGCCTCGCTTAGAGGCGAGGTTTGGCCAGGGAGAGGAAAATCTGTGGAGTACGGCGGGAAGGAGACTCCTTGGCCGAGCTCACATGATGCTGACT
Organism: Aegilops tauschii subsp. strangulata; assembly: GCF_002575655.3. Taxonomy (NCBI): domain Eukaryota; kingdom Viridiplantae; phylum Streptophyta; class Magnoliopsida; order Poales; family Poaceae; genus Aegilops; species Aegilops tauschii. Next base: position 485,017,919 of record NC_053036.3, read on the forward strand.
CCGAGGGTTCGGAGCCAGTGTCCGGAGAAGGTTCCGGCTTCATGATGGTTGCCAGCGACACTACTTCCTCCGGCTCTCCCATACTGGGCTTAGGGGCCGCAGAGGGTCCGGCGGGCTCAGGAATCCCGTCTTCGGACCTGGCGACGCGCTCCGGATCTAAAGCCAGAGCGGAGGTTAGAGTCGTGAACCCTTGGAAGATCAAGTCTCCTCCGATATCAGCGACATAGTCCAGATTCCCAAAACTAACCTAGTGACCTGGGGCGTAGCTGTCGATCTGCTCTAGATGGCCAAGCGAGTTGGCCCGCGGTGCGAAGCCGCCGAATACGCAGATCTGGCCGGGGAGAAAAATCTCCTCCAGGGCCGCATTGTTGTAGATGATGGATGGGGCCATCGAACCTCCTGATGACGACACAACAGAACACTCAATGAAAGCACCAATGTCGGTGTCAAAACCGGCGGATCTCGGGTAGGGGGTCCCGAACTGTGCATCTAGGGTCGATGGTAACAGGAGACGGGGGACACGATGTTTACCCAGGTTCGGGCCCTCTCGATGGAGGTAATACCCTACTTCCTACTTGATTGATCTTGATGAATATGAGGATTACAAGAGTTGATCTACCACGAGATCGTAATGGCTAAACCCTAGATGTCTAGCCTGATTATGATTACCTCTACGGACTAAACCCTTTGTTTTATATAGACACCGGAGGGGCCTAGGGTTGAACAGAGTCGGTTTACAAAGGAAGGAATCTACATATCCAAACACCAAGCTTGCCATCCACGCAAAGGAGAGTCCCATTCGGACACGGGAAGAAGTCGTTTGTCTTGTATCTTCGTAGCCCATTAGTCAGGCCCATGTTACATAGTCCGGACGCCCGAGGACCCCAAGTCAACGGAAATATCCTTCTACACGCCATGGGCCTTCTAGAGACGTCCTACTGGTGAACTGCCATGGAGTTCCTAGGCCCGACTCACCTGGCCGGGAGACGACATGGTGAGTGACCCCTAGTTTGGGATGCCGTCAGTTGGGATGATTTCAGATATAGAAGTGATTTGTGGTGAACCACTGAAACTTATGCTAGACTATATGTTTGAGCTTTGATCATAATACCACAATGGTTGAAGCTGTGTAGAAAGGTTGGAATGATTTCCGATTTAGAAGAGTGCTACGGGGTGACACTTTATTGTTGTGGAATAGTTTTATATTATGATGTGAAGAAATGGAGATGTATGATAGAAAAGATTCTTTTAGATGGATGTTAATACTTGATGCAAGGTTACTGTTAAGTCATTTTGTGTAGACAAATGATCATAATGAAAGTGGCCTTCCTCAAAAATTCTTGTGGAGGATCATTGTTCCACCCAAAGTCTTTTAATTTTGTGGTTCATGGTTAAAAATAGCATCCTTATTAGGAACAATTTACTTAAGAGGGGCAGGTAGGGTAGCAAAAATGTGTAATAGGTGGGCAGGACGAGAGCATTGAACATTTGTTCTTTCATTATTTGCTAGGACAGTATGGAGTCTTTTTAAATGTGCTTTTGACTTAAAAAAATCCAAAAAATCTAGATTGTTGCTTTGGAAGATGGATTAGGAGCTTCCCAAAAGAAAATAAGAAATTCATACTTGTTGGGGTTGCTGCTCTTTTTTGGAAAGTGTAGAAATAATATTGCGTTGCAGAGAAAAATGTTAATTAATTCAATTGTGCAAATCAAATTGAGTAGTCCAGTAGATAACAAGTTGGTCGATATTGCAGATAAAGTAGGAACACCAAAAGGTGTTGATGCTGGCAGCAATGTGATACGTCTCCAACGTATCTATAATTTTTGATCGCTCCATGCTATTATATATTCTGTTTTGGATGTTTAATGGGCTTTATTATACACTTTCATATTATTTTTGGGACTAACCAATTAACCGGAGGCCCAGCCCAAATTGCTGTTTTTTGCCTATTTCAGTGTTTCGCAGAAAAGGAATATCAAACGGAGCCCAAATGGAATGAAACCTTCGGGAGCGTGATTTTGGAACAAACGTGATCCAGAGGACTTGGAGTGGACGACAAACAACCAACAAGGAGGCCACGAGGTAGGGGCGCGCCTACCACCGCTGGGCGCGCCCTCCACCCTCGTGGGCCCCTCGTGGCTCCACCGACCTACTTCTTCCTCCTATATATACCTACGTACCCCGAAAACATCCAGGAGCACGACGAAAACCTTTTTCCACCGCTACAACTCTCTGTACCCGTGAGATCCCATCTTGGGGCCTTTTCTGGCGCTCTGCCGGAGGGGGCATCGATCACGGAGGGCTTCTACATCAACACCATAGCCTCTCCGATGATGTGTGAGTAGTTTACCTCAGACCTTCGGGTCCATAGTTATTAGCTAGATGGCTTCTTCTCTCTCTTTGGATCTCTATACAAAGTTCTCCTCGATCTTCTTGGAGATCTATTTGATGTAACTCTTTTTGCGGTGTGTTTGTCGAGATCCGATGAATTGTGTGTTTATGATCAAGATTATCAATGAACAATATTTGAATCTCCTCTGAATTCTTTTATGTATGATTTGTTATCTTTGCAAGTCTCTTCGAATTTTTAGTTTGGTTTGGCCTACTAGATTGATCTTTCTTGCAATAGGAGAAGTGCTTAGCTTTGGGTTCAATCTTGCGGTGCTCGATCCAAGTGACAGTAGGGGAAACGACACGTATTATATTGTTGCCATCGAGGATAAAAAGATGGGGTTTATATCATATGGCATGAGTTTATCCCTCTACATCATGTCATCTTGCTTAAAGCGTTACTCCGTTCTTATGAACTTAATACTCTAGATGCATGCTGGATAGCGGTCGATGTGTGGAGTAATAGTAGTAGATGCAGGCAGGAGTCGGTCTACTTGTCACGGACGTGATGCCTATATACATGATCATACCTAGATATTCTCATAACTATGCTCAATTCTATCAATTGCTCGATAGTAATTCGTTCACCCACCGTAATACATATGCTCTTGAGAAAAGCCACTAGTGAAACCTATGGCCCCCGGGTCTATTTTCTATCATATTAATCTCCCGTCAACTAGCTATTTCCGTTGCCGTTTATTTTACTTTGCAATCTTTACTTTTACTCTTTATCATAAAAATACCAAAAATATTATCTTATCATCTCTATCAGATCTCACTTTTGCAAGTGGCTGTGAAGGGATGGACAACCCCTTTATCGCGTTGGTTGCAAGGCTCTTATTTGTTTGTGTAGGTACGAGGGACTTGCGTGTAGCCTCCTACTGGATTGATACCTTGGTTCTCAAAAACTGAGTGAAATACTTACGCTACTTTGCTGCATCACCCTTTCCTCTTCAAGGGAAAAACCAACGCAAGCTCAAGAGGTAGCAAGATGGATTTCTGGCGCCGTTGTTGGGGAGTCTACACACAAGTCAAGACATACCAAGTACCCATCACAAACTTTTATCCCTCGCATTACATTATTTGCCATTTGCCTCTCATTTTCCTCTCCCCCACTTCACCCTTGCCGTTTTATTCGCCCTCTTTTCCGTTCGTCTCTTTTTGCTTGTTTCGTCATTATGGCTAGTCCTTTATCTACTCCCTTGTCTCCCGAGAATGAAGTTACTAATTTTAAACAAAGGGAGGGAGAAAATCTAAAAGATGCTTGGTATAGAATTTGCAACGCTCAAAATAAATCTGCTAGGAAGCAATCCACTTCTATTCTTCTTCGCAATTTTTATGTAGGCGTCACTCCTTGGAATAGAAATATTCTTGATACCATCACCGGAGGGAATTTCTTGGGTAGCCATACTTTTGATTCTTATAATGCTATGATAGATTTGTTTGGCTCACCACCTCTTCTGGTTAATGCAACTGTGTTAACTTTGGAACATGTGATGCAAAGGCTTGAAATTATTGAAAATAAAGTTGCTACCGTAGAGTCGATATAGAATTTGGATAAAAAGATCCACAACCAAATCACCCAATATGGATCTAAGGTGGGAGTTATTCTGAAAAGTTTTAAAGATAAAGAACCCATAGTTAATGAAAAATTAGACCAAGATTCCTCTAGAATTGATAAGCTTGAGGGTATTATTACCAACTTAGGGTCCGCTTTTTCTTCCGTAAAAAATACTCCAAATCCTCCTACCAAAATTTCCAAGCTTATGTATGTTCCTAAAAATAAGGGTGAATATTCTAGTAAGGAAACGGCGGATCTCAAAGCAATAAGTGTTCATCAGAACTTTTTTGCTATCATTAAGGAACCATTTGCTACAAATGAATTTATTGATTTATTGCCTAAGAGTTTGATCATTAATAAGAGGGAAGAAACTCCTAAGGGTTATAGGTGTTTCATTGAAGAATTGCCAACCAAAGATGATAATACTTAGATCTATCCTTGCTTTTATGCCTAGCTAGGGGCGTTAAACGATAGCGCTTGTTGGGAGGCAACCCAATTTTATTTTAGTTTTTTGCTTTTTGCTCCTGTTTAGGAATAAATATTTGATCTAGCCTCTGGTTAGATTTGTTTTTATGTTTTAATTAGTGTTTGTGCCAAGTAAAACCTATAGGATCTTCTTGGATGATAGTTATTTGATCTTGCTGAAAAAGTCAGAAACTTTCTGCTCACGAACACAATTGTTAAAAATCACGAGAACGTGATAAAATACTGATTCCAATTGCAGTAGATCAATAGACAAATTATCTAGGTCGTCCTATTTTGGTAGATTTTTCTGAGTTACAGAATTTGCGTTAGATACAGATTACTACAGACTGTTCTGTTTTTGACAGATTCTGTTTTTCGTGTGTTGTTTGCTTATTTTGATGAATCTATGGCTAGTAAAAGAGCTTATGAACCATAAAGAAGTTGGAATACAGTAGGTTTAACACCAATACAAATAAAGAATGAGTTCAATACAGTACCTTGAAGTGGTGTTTTGTTTTCTTTCGCTAACGGAGCTCATGAGATTTTCTGTTGAGTTTTGTGTTGTGAAGTTTTCAAGTTTTGGGTAAAGATTTGATGGATTATGGAACAAGGAGTGGCAAGAGCCTAAGATTTGGGATTACCAAGGCACACCAAGGTAAATCTAAGGACACCAAAAAGCCAAATCTTGGGGATGCCCCGGAAGGCATCCCCTCTTTCGTCTTCGTCCATCGGTAACTTTACTTGGAGCTATATTTTTATTCACCACATGATATGTGTTTTGCTTGGAGCGTCTTGTATGATTTGAGTCTTTGCTTTTTAGTTTGCCACAATCATCCTTGCTGTACACACCTTTTGAGAGAGACACACATGATTCGGAATTTATTAGAATACTCTATGTGCTTCACTTATATCTTTTGAGCTATATAGTTTTTGCTCTAGTGCTTCACTTATATCTTTTAGAGCACGGTGGTGGTTTATTTTTTAGAAATTATTGATCTCTCATGCTTCACTTATATTATTTTGAGAGTTCTTTAGAAAAGCATGGTAATTTGCTTTGGTTGAAATTTTAGTCCTAGAAGTGATGAACATCCAAGATTGGTGTAATTAAAACTATCATAGGAAGTGCATTGAATACTGTGAGAAGTTTGATACTTGATAATTGTTTTGAGATATGAAGATGGTGATATTAGAGTCATGCTAGTTGAGTGGTTATGAATTTGAGAAATACTTGCATTAAAGTTTGTGATTCCCGTAGCATGCACGTATGGTGAACCGTTATGTGATGAAGTCGGAGCACGATTTATTTATTGATTGTCTTCCTTATGAGTGGCGGTCGGGGACAAGCGATGGTATTTTCCTACCAATCTATCCCCCTAGGAGAATGCGCGTAATACTTTGTTTCGATAACTAATAGATTTTCACAACAAGTATATGAGTTCTTTATGACTAATGTTGAGTCCATGGATTATACGCACTCTCACCCTTCCACCATTGCTAGACTCTCTAATACCCCGCACTTTTCGCCGGTATCATACACCCACCATATACCTTCCTCAAAACAGCCACCATACCTACCTATCATGGCATTTCCATAGCCATTCCAAGATATATTTCCATGCAACTTTCCACCATTCTGTTTATTATGACATGCTCCATCATTGTCATACTGCTTTGCATGATCATGTAGTTGACATCGTATTTGTGCCAAAGCCACCGTTCATTATTTTCATACATGTCACTCTTGATTCATTGCATATCCCGGTACACCGCCGGAGGCATTCACATAGAGTCATATTTTGTTCTAAGTATCGAGTTGTAATTCTTGAGTTGTAAGTAAATTAAAGTGTGATGATCATCATTATTAGAGCATTGTCCCAAGTGAGGAAAGGATGATGGAGACTATGATTCCCCCACAAGTCGGGATGATACTCCGGACTTAATAAAAAAAAGAGGCCATAAAAAAAGAGAGAGAAAGGCCCAACAAAAAAATGAGAGAAAAGAGAGAAGGGATAATGCTACAATCCTTTTTCCACACTTGTGCTTCAAAGTAGCACCATGATCTTCATGATAGAGAGCCTCCTATGATATCACTTTCATATACTAGTGGGATTTTTTCCATTATAGAACTTGGCTTGTATATTCCAATGATGGGCTTCCTCAAATTGCCCTATGTCTTCGTGAGCAAGCAAGTTGGATGCACACCCACTTAGTTTCTTTTGTTGAGCTTTCACATATTTATAGCTCTAGTGCATCCGTTGCATGGCAATCCCTACTCACTCACATTGATATCTATTAATGGGCATCTCCATAGCCCATTGATACGCCTAGTTGATGTGAGACTATCTTCTCCTTTATGTCTTCTCCACAACCACCATTCTATTCCACCTATAGTGCTATGTCCATGGCTCACGCTCATGTATTGCGTGAAGATTGAAAAAGTTTGAGAACATCAAAAGTATGAAACAATTGCTTGGCTTGTCATCGGGGTTGTGCATGATTTAAATATTTTGTGTGGTGAAGATAGAGCATAGCCAGACTATATGATTTTGTAGGGATAACTTTCTTTGGCCATGTTATTTTGAGAAGACATGACTGCTTTGTTAGTATGCTTGAAGTATTATTATTTTTATGTCAATATTAAAATTTTATCTTGAATCTTTCAAATCTGAACATTCATGCCACAATAAAGAAAATTACATTGAAGAATATGCTAGGTAGCATTCCACATCAAAAATTCTGTTTTTATCATTTACCTACCCGAGGACGAGCAGGAATTAAGCTTGGGGATGCTTGATACGTCTCCAACGTATCTATAATTTTTGATTACTCCATGCTATTATATATTCTGTTTTGGATGTTTAATGGGCTTTATTATACACTTTTATATTATTTTTGGGACTAACCTATTAACCGGAGGCCCAGCCCAAATTGCTGTTTTTTTGCCTATTTTAGTGTTTCGCAGAAAAGGAATATCAAACGGAGTCCAAACCGAATGAAACCTTTAGGAGCGTGATTTTTGGAACAAACGTGATCCAGAGGACTTGGAGTTGACGTTAAGCAACCAACGAGGAGCCCACGAGGCAGGGGGCGTGCCTACCCCCCTGGGCGCGCCCTCCACCCTCACGGGCCCCTCGTGGCTCCACCGACCTACTTCTTCCTCCTATATATACCTACGTACCCCGAAAACATCCAGGAGCACGACGAAAACCTATTTCCACCGCCGCAACTCTCTGTACCCGTGATATCCCATCTTGGGGCCTTTTCCGGCGCTCCGCTGGAGGGGCATCGATCACGGAGGGCTTCTACATCAACACCATAGCCTCTCCGATGATGTGTGAGTAGTTTAACTCAGGCCTTCGGGTCCATAGTTATTAGCTAGATGGCTTATTCTCTCTCTTTGGATCTCAATACAAAGTTCTCCTCGATCTTCTTGGAGATCTATTCGATGTAACTCTTTTTGCGGTGTGTTTGTCGAGATCCGATGAATTGTGGGTTTATGATCAAGATTATCTATGAACAATATTTGAATCTCCTCTGAATGCTTTTATGTATGATTGGTTATCTTTGCAAGTCTCTTCGAATTATCAGTTTGGTTTGGCCTACTAGATTGATCTTTCTTGCAATAGGAGAAGTGCTTAGCTTTGGGTTCAATCTTGCGGTGCTTGATCCCAGTGATACTAGGGGAAACGACACGTATTGTATTGTTGCCATCGAGGATAAAAAGATGGGGTTTATATCATATTGCATGAGTTTATCCCTCTACATCATGTCATCTTGCTTAAAGCGCTACTCCATTCTTATGAACTTAATACTCTAGATGCATGCTGGATATCGGTCGATGTGTGGAGTAATAGTAGTAGATGCAGGCAGGAGTCGGTCTACTTGTCACGGATGTGATGCCTATATACATGATCACACCTAGATATTCTCATAACTATGCTCAATTCTATCAATTGCTCGATAGTAATTCGTTCACCCGCCGTAATACTTATGGTCTTGAGAGAAGCCACTAGTGAAACCTATGGCCCCCGGGTCTATTTTCTATCATATTAATCTCCCGTCAACTAGCTATTTTCGTTGCCGTTTATTTTACTTTGCAATCTTTACTTTTACTCTTTATCATAAAAATACCAAAAATATTATCTTATCATCTCTATCAGATCTCACTTTTGCAAGTGGCCGTGAAGGGATTGACGACCCCTTTATCGCGTTGGTTGCAAGGTTCTTATTTGTTTGTGTAGGTACGAGGGACTTGCGTGTAGCCTCCTACTGGATTGATACCTTGGTTCTAAAAAACTGAGCGAAATACTTACGCTACTTTGCTGCATCACCCTTTCCTATTCAAGGGAAAAACCAACGCATTCTCAAGAGGTAGCACAATTCCCATAGAGCGGGTAGCAAGTGAACTGTATGATGCTTCACAAGGGTGGCTCATGTTGTTCTTCGTATCAGTGTCTGAAGCTCCTCATTGGCGACTTCCCTGACGACGACAACTCTTTGGGGTTCTTTGCAGTTTGATGCATTAGTTCTTCTTCCCAATACCAAAACTTGCATCCATCATCCTACACACATATATGAGCAAACAAGCACATAGATGAGCTACCGAAATTCCGTCGAATCCGGTGAACAACCGAATCAAAACAAGCACATACCTCATCACTTGTGCACTTGAAGAACACCCATCCGGGGTGTTGGTGCGTGCTAGAAACTCGGCGCACCACCTTCCGCGTGCAATCGTCACACTGTATGACCGGCATCGGTGAGCCGACGAGCCGCCGCGCCAGCGCCGAGGCCGGGCGATGGCCGGGCATGTATTTGCCGGCGAACCTCCGACGGGATAGAGAGGAGGACCCGATACCAGCATGCGGCCCGGAGCCGTCGCCGTGGTTGTGCGGCCCGCTTCCCGTCCAATCCATGGCTAGGCGCAGCCGCCGGCGACCGGAATCGGCAATCCGGCGGTGACGGCAGCAGCCGTAGATCAACCGCTTTTTCGCCGGCCACGGGGCGAGGCGGCGCAAATCCAAGCGGTATGGGATAGCGGTAGAGCCTACTGAGAGTCCCCGATGGCGGGTAGGCGCTGGCGCAGATGCCGCCGCGCGGTGGAGGAGAGGCACACTTTTACTCAGCCGCCACACGCTGGAGTAAATATAAGGAGATTTTGAGGGAGGTGAGTAAAAGTTTACCCACTTACAATTTAGATGGCTCTCCTCCCTCCCTCCCTCCCTCCTCTCCCTCCTCTCCACCCAGCACAAACATGGTGATTTCTCATCTTGATCTCCATGAAAGGACTCCTGGATTAGGATTTTCTCCAGGCCTGGCCCTAGCAGACCATGTGAGAAGAAGGTTTGGATCTACTGTCCACTTCTCTCCCTCACGGGATACCAAGGAATTCTTTTTGGTGGTTGATACGTCTCCAACGTATCTATAATTTTTTATTGTTCCATGCTATTATATTATCTATTTTGGGTGTTTTATTTGCATTAATATGCTATTTCATATTATTTTTGGGACTAACCTATTAACCTAGTGCCCAGTGCCAGTTGTTGTTTTTCCTTGTTTTTGGCTTTTTCATAAAGGAATATCAAACGAAGTCCAAACGGAATAAAACTTTCGCGATGATTTTTCTTGGACCAGAAGACACCCGTAGGACTTGGAGTTGAAATTAGAGGAGTCCCGAGGCAACGACAAGTCTCAGGGGCGCGCCCCCTGGCTTGTGGGTCCCTCAGAGGTCCTCCAACCATAATCTTTGGCCTATAAATTCAGAATATTCCCAAACCACCAGAAGCGTCCACCAAAATACTTTTCCTCCGCCACAAGCCTTTGACCTCGTGAGAACCCATCTTGGGGCCTTTTTCGGCACCCTACCATAGGGGGATTCGATCATGGAGGGCTTCTACATCAACCATATTGCCCTTCCGATCAAGCGTGAGTAGTTTACCACAGACCTACGGGTCCATAGCTAGTAGCTAGATGGCTTATTCTCTCTCTTTGATCTTCAATACAATGTTCTCCTCGATGTTCTTGGAGATCTATCCGATGAAATATTCTTTTGCGGTGTGTTTGTTGAGATCTGATGAATTATTGATTTATGATTAGATTATCTATGAATATTATTTGAATCTTCTCTAGTTCTTATATGCATGATTTGATATCTTTGTATTTCTCTTGAAATTATCAGTTTGGTTTGGCCAACTAGATTGGTTCTTCTTGCAATGGGAGAGGTGCTTAGTTTTGGGTTCAATCTTGTGATTTCCTCACCCAGTGACAAAGTAGGGGTAGCGAGGCACGTATTGTATTATTGCCATCAAGGGTAAAATGATGGGGTTTTCATCATATTACTTGAGTCTATCCCTCTACATCATGTCACCTTACTTAAGGCGTTACTCCGTTCTTATGAACTTAATACTCTAGATGCATGCTGGATAGCGGTCGATGTGTGGAATAGTAGTAGTATATGCAGAATTGTTTCAGTCTACTTGACACGGACGTAATGCCTATATTCATAATCATTGGCTTGGATATCGCCATAACTTTGCGCTTTTCTATCAATTGCTCGACAGTAATTTGTTCACCCACCGTATTATTTTCTTTCAAGAGAGAAGCCTCTAGTGAATCCTATGGCCCTGGGTCTATTTTCCATCATATATTTTCAGATCTATAAACCAAAAAACATAAAAATACCTCGCTGAGTTTTATTTACTTTTATTTTGTTTTACATATTAGTAATCTTTTATATCTATCTCTATCAGGTCTCATCCTTGCAAGTGACCGTGAAGGGATTTACAACCCCTTTATCGCGTTGGGTGCAAGTGTTTGATTGTTTGTGCAGGTGCATAGAATTGAGACTTGCGTGTACCACCTACTGGATTGATACCTTGGTTCTCAACTAAGGGAAATACTTATCTCTACTTTGCTGCATCACCCTTTCCTCTTCAAGGGAAAAACCAACGCAAGCTCAAGAAGTAGTAGGAAGAATTTTTGGCGCCGTTGCCGGGGAGGTTCTACATCAAGCCTACCAAGTACCTATGATAAACTCCCATCTCTTGCATTACATTATTTGCCATTTTCCTCTCATTTTCCTCTCCCCCACTTCTAAAACGTTTTCAGAAAAACACAAAAATATTTACCTTTTTATTTGCCTTCTTTCCGTTTGCCTTAATGTCTTACTTGGTTTGTTTGAACGTTTGCTTGTGATAAAGGTGTATTTATTGGAAAACAGAAGAATAAGGTTTATGGATCCGCATTAACTTGCTAATCTTTTTAAAAGATCCAATTATGATGAACCAATTGCTAGTCGGTTGAGTGCACTAGATTATCTTTATGAGGTTTTGCTAGAAATTCATGAATTTGAAAATTGTGATGAAGTGTTGAAAGAAGATAATTATAAAGTGATTCACAATATCTCCTTGCATGAAAGTATGATTGCAATGATGTTATTATAAATTCTATTAATGTCAATTGTGTTAATGATATGGAAAACCCTAAGCTTGGGGAGGCTAGTTTTGCTATGTCCACTACTTGTTGCAACGATCATGATTGGGGTGATTCTTCTTATGATCTTGAAAATTTATTTAGCCCCATGATGAATATAAGTTTGATAACAATGTTTGCAATAATATTGAAAGTGGGTTTGGAAGAGTGTCAACTTTAGATCGCACATATTTGGAGAATATTCAATCTTATGAATTTTTTGATAAAAGTGGGTTTGGAAAGGTCATGACTTTAGTTAATGATAATCCCACTATTTTGGAAGAGTGTCAACTTTGCATGCATGTGGATCATGTAGAGAATAATTTATGTGATAGCTATATTGTTGAATTTGAATATGATCCTACATGTAATTATTATGAGAGAGGAAAATATTGTTGTGGAAATTCACATGTTAATAAATTACCTCTCTTCATGTTGAGATTGCTATCGTCTCTTTCCTCTTCCTTGCATATGCTAGTTTTTGCTTGCCTTGATAATTTGTTTGCTTATAAAATGCCTATGCATAGGAAGTATGTTAGACTTAGATGTGTTTGTCACATGTTTTAAGATGCTCTCTTTGTGCTTCAATTCTTCTCTTCTATGTGAGCATCATTCAAAATTATGAATGCCTAGCTAAAAGGCTTTAAAGAAAAGCGCTTGTTGGGAGACAACCAATATTTTTATTTTGTAATTTTATGAAAAATATATCATATAGCCTCTTGTTAGATGTGTTTTAATGTTTTAATTTAGTTTTTCTGCCAAGTAAGACATTTGGGACAGTTTGGAAGATTGTTGATTTGATTTTGCTGAAAAACAGAAACTTTTGCGTCCTGTAAAGTAATTTTGATAATTCACTTGAACATGATCTGGTTCTGAATTTTTTACACAAGATTTTCAACAAATTTCCTAGATTGTCCTAATGTTTCAGAATTTTTGCAATTACAGAAGTATACGAAGTTTCCTGATTACTACAGACTGTTTTGTTTTAGACAGATTCTGTTTTCATTGTGGCGTTCTCTTATTTTGATGAATATATGGGTAGTATCGGGGGTATGAACCATGGAGAAGTTGGAATAAAATAGATATAATACCATATTAAGTTTAGAATGAGTTCACAACAGTACCTAAGTGGTGATTTGCTTTTCTTATACTAACGGATCTTATGAGTTTTCTCTTGAGTTTTGTGTTGTGAAGTTTTTAAGTTTTGGGTAAAGATTTGATGGACTATGGAATAAGGAGTGGCAAGAGCCTAAGCTTGGGTATGCCCAAGGCACCCCAAGGTAATATTCAAGGACAACCAAGCATCTAAGCTTGGGGATGCCCCAGATGGCATCCCCTCTTTCTTCTTCGATCCATCGGTAAATTTATTTGAGGCTATATTTTTATTCACCACATGATATGTGTTTTGCTTGGAGCGTCTTGTATGATATGAGTCTTTGCTTTTTAGTTTGCCACAATCATCCTTTCTGCACACACCTTTTGATAGGGACACGCATGAATCGTGAATTTATTAGAATACTCTATGTGCTTCACTTATATCTTTTGAGCTAGGCAATTTGCTCTAGTGCTTGACTTATATCTTTTTAGAGCACGGCAGTGGCTTTATTTTATAGAAATTGTTGAAATCTCATGCTTCACTTATATTATTTTGAGAGCTCTAAACAGTTTGCTTAGGTTATGAATTTAGTCCTAATATGATGGGAATCCAAGAGGGATATAATAAAAACTTTCATATAAAGAGCGTTGAATACTATGACAAGTTTGATTCCTTGCATTTGTTTTGAGATATAAAGCTGGTGATATTAGAGTCATGCTAGTGAGTAACTGTGGATTGGTAGAAATACTTGTGTTAAAAGTTTGTGATTCCCGTAGCATGCACGTATGGTGAACCATTATGTGATGAAGTCGGAGCATGATTTATTTTTTGATTGCCATCCTTTGTGTGGAGGTCGGGATTGCGCGATGGTTAACTCCTACCAACCCTTCCCCTAGGAGCATGCGTGTAGTACTTTGTTTCGATAACTAATAGGCTTTTGCAATAAGTGTGAGTTCTTTATGACTAATGTTGAGTCCATGGATTATACACACTCTCACCCTTCCACTATGGCTAGCCTCTCTAGTACTGCGCCACTTTCGCCGGTGCATTAAACCCACCATATATCCTTCCTCGAAATAGCCACCATACCTACCTATTATGGCATTTCCATAGCCATTCCGAGATATATTGCCATGCAACTTCCACCGTTCCGTTTGTTATGACACACACCATCATTGTCATATTGTTCTCATATGCATGAGGCATTCATAGAGTCATATTTTGTCCTAGCATTGAGTTGTAATTCTTGAGTTGTAAGTAAATAAAAGTGTGATGATCGCCATTATTAGAGCATTGTACCATGTGAGGAAAGGATGATGGAAGCTATGATTCCCTCAAAATTTGGGATGAGACTCGATACTTAAAAAAGAGAGAAGGGACAATGTTACTATCCTTTTTCCGCACTTGTGCTTCAAAGTAGCACCATGATCTTCATGATAGAGAGTATCCTATTTTTTCACTTTCATATACTAGTGGGAATTTTTAATTATAGAACTTGGCTTGTATATTCCAATGATGGGCTTCCTCAAATTGCCCTAGGTCTTCGTGAGCAAGCAAGTTGGATGCACACCCACTTAGTTTCTTTTTGAGCTTTCATACACTTATAGCTCTAGTGCACCCATTGCATGGCAATCCCTACTCACTCACATTGATATCTATTGATGGGCATCTCCATAGCTCGTTAATACGCCTTGTTGATGTGAGACTTTCTCCTTCTTTGTCTTCTCCACAACCACCATATTCTATTCCACCTATAGTGCTATATCCATGGCTCACGCTCATGTATTGCATGAAAGTTGAAAAAGTTTGAGAACATTAAAAGTATGAAACAATTGCTTGACTAACACCGGGGTTGTGCATGATGAAATTTTTTGTGTGCTAAAGATAGAGCATAGCCAGACTATATGATTTTGTAGATAACTTTCTTTCGCCATGTTATTTTGAGAAGACACGATTTCTTTAAGTATGCTTGAAGTATTATTGTTTTTATGTGAATATTAAACTTCTGTTTTGTATCTTATGGATCTTAATGTTCACGCCACAATAAAGAAAATTACATGGATAAATATGAAAGGTAGCATTCCACATCAAAAATTCTGTTTTTATCATTTACCTACTTGAGGACGAGTAGGAATTAAGCTTGGGGATGCTTGATACGTCTCCAACATATCTATAAGTTTTGATTGTTCCATGCTATTATATTATCTGTTTTGGATGTTTTATATGCATTAATATGCTAATTTATATTATTTTGGGACTAACCAATTAACCTAGTGCCCAGTGCCAGTTGCTGTTTTCTCCTTGTTTTGGCTTTTTTAGAAAGGAATATCAAACAAAGTCGAAACGGAATAAAACTTTCGTGATGATTTTTCTTACACCAAAAGACACCCGTAGGACTTGGAGATTGTCACAGCCCCAGATCAGCCCTTGCTTGATTTTTCTTGCCTCCATGCATCATGTTTAAATTCAAATGAAATTTGAATTGAGGAATTTTCAAAGCCTCAGAAACCTTTTAAAAATGATCAAAATTAAAATCTTCTCAAAGAAGCCTTAGAAAATGTTCCTGTTAAACCTTGAAAAATATTGGCAAGAATAAAATTCAAACCAATATTTTTGGAAGGTTTAACATATTTATTTTGGGCCTTTGAATTAATCCAATAAATATTTGAATTGGATCTATATTTGTTATATAATAAATATATGTTCAATAATTCTGGAAATTGTTGTGTAGCTTTGGATAAGTCCATTTGGTTTACACAATTATTTTCATGAATTTTGAAAATGGTTTGGTCTTTGAACTGAAACAAAACATAATAGCAAAAATAGAAAACAGAACAAATTATTAACAGAGGAAGCAGAGACTTACCTGAGGCCCACTTACCTGGTGGCCAAGCAGATTCGGCCCAGCCCACCTCCTCCTTCCTGTCGTCATCCTCCCCAGGCCAGTAGGTAGAGCGCGTGGACGCAGCGCGCCGGCACGCGCCCCGGCCACCTCCACCCTGCCTGCCTGCGTCCCCGCCACCCTGGATCTCTCCCGCGTCGCCACGCACCCCCATGGACCTCTCTCACTCTCTCCCGTGGCCCTCCTCTCCTCTGCTCTCTCTCACGGCCGCCCAAACCGGCCGGTGCCCGCCGCCGCAAAGCACCGCGCCCACCACCGTCCCCTTGCCCCATGGTTGTGACCTCTAGCTCCGCCTCGATGCCGTGAAGCTCCAAGCCGAAGAACGCGCCCGCGGATGCCTTGCAGCATCGTCACCGTCGCCATCTTCCTCGTCTGCTCCGACGAACGCCGTCGTTCGATTCGCCGACCCCCGAGCGTCCCCGAGCACGCTGAGCTACTCATCGACCTCGCCGTGAGCTCCTCTACCGAACCCCTCTCTCTCCGCCGTCGTTTTCTTCCTCTAGCCCCGCTGACCGCCCTGCCCGAAGCTTGCCGCCGCACAGCCTTGTCGCCACCGCAGCCACACCTACGGGAACCCGCAACCGAGCACTGCAACATGCGCAGCACGCCGTCAGGAGTCTAGAGCACTCACCCGTTGCTCCTACCGTGCGCCGCAACGCCGTTTTCACCGAGGTCCGAACTCCGGCCACCGCGGTTGTCGTCGTCGCCGTCGATTCTGGCCTCCTCTCGCCCAACCGCCTGCTCCGATGGATGCGCGCAAGCGCCAGCAACCCGTAGCCGCAAACCGCTCGTCGACCCGTGCCCTATAGCGCGAACCCGAAGCCCTCCGCCGTGTTGCGTGCTCGCCGGCGACCAACCCCGGCGGCAGCCGACGTGGCATCGTCATTAGTACTAATGACGGGGCTAACTAACGTCCTCTGCCACTGACAAATGGGCCCCGCGCCCTTAATTAATCACAGGTTTATCCCCCACTTAGATTAGGCTAATGCCCGTGGCCCCACAGGTAAGTTTGACCTAGCCACGTCAGCATTGACCCGGTCCCACGTGTCAGCCTCTGTAGATTACTCTGTGCCACTGACCAGTGGGCCCTACTGGTCAGGTTTGACCTAGACTAGCCCCGTTGACCTGCTGACGCCAGCATGATGTCATGCTAACGCAGTATTAGTTTTCTGGATTTAAAATAATTCAGAAAATTTCAGAAAATAGTGCTAACTTCTAAAAATCATACAAATTCAACCGTAACTCCAAATGAGACAATTTATATATGAAAAATTATCAGAAAAATCCAATCTATCCATCTGTACTGGTTTCATGCATGTTAAAGCAACTTAACCCTGCTGTTTATATCAAAACATGATAAAGCACTATATAAATTCATAAGATGAGTTTTGGGTTGAATCTTTGGTTCAAAATGGCTCAAACCCATCTGGTTGTAGTTGCATTAGCCCAACACACTCATTTTGCTATGTCATGATCATGCATCATATTGTGCATTGCATTGATTGTGTTTCCTTCTCTGTTGCCGGTAATTGTCCCCTCTCGATAGCCGTGATTCCGACGATGAGTTCGATGACACCGATGAAGAACTATAATATCTTCAGAAGTGCCAGGCAAGCAAACCCCCTTGTTCATTCCGATACAATCCCACTCTCTCGCTCCTGCTCTCTTTTACTGCATTAGGACAACAACGATTCAACTGTTACATGCTGCGGTAGTTGAACCCCTTATCCTCTGCATGACCTGTCATTGCCACAGTAAATAGATGAAACCCACTAGCATGAGTAGGAGTTGTTTGAGCCCTGATGTGCCTACTCATTCATGCTTGTTTGTCATGCCTGCTACTGCTTAGAGTTGAGTCGGGTCTGATTCATCGGGGATGAGTTGGAATGGTGATGAACATGTCCTACTGTGTGTGAGCTAAGTGTGTGAACACGATTTGGTAAAGGTAGCGGTGAGAGGCCATGTAGGAGTACATGGTGGGTTGTCTCATTGAAGCCGTCCTCAGGAACTGAGTTCTGTGTTTGTGATCCATGATACAGTTACTACCACGCATTGGGCCCGAAACCAATGGACCCTCTCGGCTTCTTAATCACCCTTGTCCTCTGTCCAGGAGTTGCAGGTAGTTTCTGGTGTTTGTAGTATGCTGGAGGCCGTGGGCAGCGCTGACCAGAGGGGTGGGCTGTGATGCGGTAGGCACGTGGCACGGTGTACCGGGCGCCCGTTTGGTGTCTCGGGAACCCTGCACACATCGTTCGGGGCCGTATGTGGAAACCTCGGCCGGACTCCCTGCGGATGGAACCTGAATAGGCGATAAACCTGGACTAGAGACTTGAGTGTTTAGGTAGGCTGTGGCCGACACCCTCGCTGGGCCTCCGCTTGAAGGTTGCCGAGTACATGTCGTGTAAACGGCGGTAAGTGGTGAGAGCGTGTGTGTCGAAGTACACCCCTGCAGGGTTAATATGATCTATTCGAATAGCCGTGTCCGCGGTAAAGGACTTCTGGGTTGCCTATAACAGTTCATAGACAAGTGAAAGTGGATACTCTAAAATGCGCAAGATAAGCGTGAGTGCTATGGATGGCGTTCTCGTAGGGAGACGGGGGCGAATCCATAGTGGTGTATTGATATGGTGAATATGTGGACTCGTGTGCGCCACCTCAAAAGAGTTACTTGCAGTCGTAGTTAGGATAGCCACCGAGTCAAAGCTGGCTTGCTGCAGTTAAACTCCACCACCCCCTTTGTTGATACCGATGCATATGTAGATAGTTCTGATGTAAGTCTTGCTGGGTACATTTGTACTCACGTTTGCTTATTTTATGTTTTGCAGAGAGACGTCAGTCTCGCTAGTAGTTCCGTGTGGGCTTCGACGTTTAGCTTGATACCTCAACTACGATCTTGTGCCCTTGGCAGGATCTTGTAGATAGTCAGGCTTATCAGCCTTTTTCATTTGTAGATGTCTGTACTCAGACATGTTAAGCTTCCGCATGTGCTTTGACTTGTATGCTCTGAATGTTGGGTCATGAGACCCATGTTTGTAATATCTCGCTCCTCGGAGCCTAATGAATAAATACTCTGAGTCGTAGAGTCTTGTTGTGATGCCATGTTGTATTTGCACATATCGAGCATATTGTGTGTATGATTGAAATGCTTGGTATGTGTGGGATCCGACAACCTAGTTGTTTATCCTTGGTAGCCTCTCTTATGGGGAAATGTAGTCTTGTGCTTCCATGAGCCATAGTAGTCCGCTACAGCCCGGTTCACCGGAGTCCTGCTAGCCCAGCACTACTGCTCCGAAACACTTGACTGGCCGGCATGTGTTTCACTTCGTTCCTGTGTCTGTCCCTTCGGGGAAATGTCACGCGGTGACATCCGGAGTCTTGCCTAGCCTGCTACAGCCCGGGTTCCCGGAGTCCTGTTAGCCCAGTGCTACAGCCCGGATTCACACGCTGCTGACCGACATGCTCGATGTTGATTCATGTATGCCTGTCCCCGTAAGTTAGTGCCACTTTGGGTTCACGACTAGCCATGTCGGCCCGGGTTCTCTGTCATATGGATGCTAGCGACACTATCATATACGTGAGCCAAAAGGCGCAAATGGTCCCGGGCCATGGTAAGGCGACACCCGTGGGAATACCGTGCGTGAGGCCGCAAAGTGATATGAGGTGTTACAGGCTAGATCGGTGTGACTTAGAATCGGGGTCCTGACAGCGATGAAGTCAGAGGAGTCCCGAGGCGGCGACAAGCCTCAGGGGCACGCTCTAGGGGGTGCCCCTTGGCTTGTGGGTCCCTTGGAGGTCCTCCAACCCTAATCTTTGACCTATAAATTTAGAAATATTCCCAAACCACCAGAAGCGTCCACCAAAATAATTTTCCGCCTCCGCAAGCCTCTGACCTCGTGAGATCCCATCTTGGGGCCTTTTCCGGCACCCTACCGGAGGGGGATTCGACCACGGAGGGCTTCTACGTCAACCCTATTGCCCATCCGATGAAGCGTGAGTAGTTTACCATAGACCTACGGGTCCATAGCTAGTAGCTAGATGGCTTCTTCTCTCTCTTTGATCTTCAATACAATGTTCTCCTCGATGTTCTTGGAGATCTATCCGATGTAATAATCTTTTGCGGTGTGTTTGTCGAGATCCGATGAATTGTGGATTTATGATCAGATTATCTATGAATATTATTTGAATCTTCTCTTAATTCTTATATGCATGATTTGATATCTTTGTATTTCTCTTCGAATTATCGGTTTGGTTTGGCCAACTAGATCGGTTCTTCTTGCAATGGGAGAGGTGCTTAGTTTTGGGTTCCATCTTGCAGTGTCCTCACCCAATGACAAAGTAGGGGTAGCGAGGCACGTATTGTATTGTTGCCATCAAGGGTAAAAAGATGGGGTTTTCATCATATTGCTTCAGTTTATCCCTCTACATCATGTCATCTTACTTAAGGCGTTACTATGTTCTTATGAACTTAATACTCGAGATGCATGTTGGATAGCGGTCGATGTGTGGAGTAATAGTAGTAGATGCAGAATCGTTTTGGTCTACTTGACACATACGTGATGCCTATATTCATAATCATTGCCTCGGATATCATCATAACTTTGCGCTTTTCTATTAATTGCTCGACAGTAATTTGTTCACCCACCGTATTATTTTCTTTCAGGAGAGAAGCCTCTATTGAAACCTATGGCCCCCGGGTCTATTTTCCATCATATATTTCAGATCTATAAACCAAAAAACCCAAAAATACCTCGCTGAGTTTTTTTTATGTTTTAGTAATTTGTTATATCTATCTCTATCAGATCTCATCCTTGCAAGTGACCGTGAAGGGATTGGCAATCCCTTTATCGCATTGGGTACTAGTATTCGATTGTTTGTGCAGGTGCATAGATTGGAGACTTGCGTGTACCTCCTACTGGATTGATACCTTGGTTCTCAACTGCACGAAATACTTATTTCTACGTTGCTGCATCATGCTTTCCTCTTCAAGGGAAAAACCAACACAAGCTCAAGAAGTAGCAGTGGTCTCATTCTCCTCTGCATCCTTCCCTCTCTCGGTGGAATCTATGGGACTTGCACTACAATGTTGCATTGGAGGTATTAGTGCTGGATTCAAAGTGTTTCAAATCAGTTCTCGTTCTTTTCGGTCTTCAGTGGCTGATAATAAAGTTGGGCATTTCATATATGGACTTCGGGATCGAATTTGACCAGATTTGGTTTGTCACTTTCACCTATTTAAGGGACATTTTGCCAAAGCTCCCATCTACTCTGCTCATTGGCACACAGATGAAGAAAACAAGGTTTTATCGAGTCGGCATTCTATCGCGCTCAAATCGTCTTTGGGTTTCTTGAAACATGACTCTTGCTTGGACAAGTCCATGAAAACATCCATCGGCAAATCGGGACTAGTGTCATTGAATAAAATGGTTTCCTCGAATAAGCATGCCACGGAGGCGTCTAAGTCAGTGATCATGGCCAAGAGGAAGAACGCTTTGACACATGTTCATGATATTTTTGGTAATTCCCATACTAACATGTCAGCGCCGGTAACTAGCCCAGGAGTCCGGGCAGTAATTAATCCCCCCACTCTTTTGGACAAGTATTTATTACAGGAGGAATCAGAGGAAAATATGTCGCCTGATTTTATTATCTTGGGAAAATTCAAATGTCCAATTAATGTTCATTACCCCTCGCCACCACAATGTTTCCTCCAGTCTACGTTCAAGTACGCACCACCCCACACCTTCTGGCCACCACAGTTAGAGGCTAAGCACAAGGCCGATCTGGCCCAGGCCCAATACTCTGAAAAGGAAATCAACCATTTAGCTATTAACTGGCCGATTTTGTGCTCCAAATGTCTCAAATGGGGACACAGGAAAATTTCTTGCTCAGCTCGGGTTATTTGCATTAATTGCTCGGCACCTGATCATAAGGTAATTGACTTCCTATTGAGGAGAAAACACCAAGTAATTAGCACAAGTCAGGTGTAGAATAATGGGCATTATATCAATAAGACCGGATCTTCTGTGTACAAAGGAAAGCACCCATTAACTCGCGAGCCCAAACATGCGATTAGATGCCTTGTGTGTGGTATTTAAGGACACGTGGAACATTCGTGTCTCAAGATGAAATGGAAGAAGCGCTGGAAATGGGTCCCAAAATCGGAAACTTCCAATCCTACCCCTCACGTTCCTCCTTCCGCCTCAAATTCCCAAACGACTATAGCACCTCGTGCCGCCCCAATCCAGCAGTTGTCACCTTCATCCCTCTCCTCCCCCAGTCACCCACCCATGGCGAACTACCCCCTCAACCCGGTTCCCTTCCTCCCTCCTGGCTTCACGGTGGAGCCTGGACCTGCTGATCGAGTTGTTCGTAGTGGCATGGTGGTTGTTAGGACCGAGAATATATAGACCAGAGGATGGGTGAATGGGAGATTAAAAAATTCTTTCGAATGTTTTGAACAGATCCCAAACACAACTGCGGAAATAAAGTACGATGGAAAACAACTCAATTAAGCATGATGTTTGGGAGCATATCTATCGACGTATGAAGCAATTATCGCACGTTCTTTTAATAACATGGGTTTGATAACAACGATAGTAATGCTACAGGCTATCACATGAAGTAACATGAGACAAAACATGACATGAGCAGCAAAATATAACTCTGACAAATCAACACAAATGAACCGAGGAATATGACAGTGATGAATGAAAACAAGTGATGTGAATGCAGCGGGATGAACACAATGATATCTGAAGTGAGCAACAAAGATGAATGATATGAATGAATGATACAACCAATGATAATGATCAGAAGAACTATCGACACAAAGCACGAATGTAAACAGAAGGAATTGAAGTAAAGTAGAATGAATCAGTGGTGCTCAATGGCGACAACAAGATTTGGTAGACCAGTTCACCCTTCTGTCAAAGGGCTACATCTGGTTGGAGGGGCTGTGACTTAACACAGAAGATAAACTCTCTTCACCCTGTTCTCCTTCAACTCGAAGTTGATCAGACTTCAGTTGATTTCACTCATGGTAGATACTTTTTGGCGATCTCCAAACCTTCGGTCGACCTTCGCGAACCACAATTACTCTTCGTTGCTGAAGATCTAGCTCGGTGAAGACAACAAATCTTCAACACTCGAGCCGAAACCTATCTGTCTAGAGGGTGCACGGCTCTCAAGAATAATAGGTATAAGAACTCTAACTCAGAACTAATGTGATGATAAATCACCGTCTAAGTTTGGGCTCTTGATTTATCTCTCGGTGGATCTTAAACTCAAACCACTCGAAGAGTGGTTGCTCAAATCAATCTTCTCAGAAATCTCAAGCGGAGCAGCCAACGGACAATGTTGGAGCGGGGTGGCTATTTATTGTCGCAACCTTCCCTTATGGGAAATGACCATATTGGACACTGAGAGCAGCCAATGGCCGAACGACACGAGTCCAATGGTCGGATTTTGAGCATAATGGTAACATTACTTGCGGAGCAAGTAATGCTAGCTCCTCGGTCTGAGACAAATCTCTGGCAGCATAGAAGATCACAGTCTCTTGCTGACAAGTATATGTTCGGAACACAAAGAGATTTCTCTCGCGACTTTCATAGGTTTTGGGCTAAGAATCACAGCGGATCTATGCTTCGAGAACCTATACCCCTCTCAATAGTATGGTGGTCCTATGACTCAAATGAACGAAAGAAGAAAGACGAAAAGAATACTACGTCTTCAATTTGTCTTCGACTTCCGCTCGCTGCAGTCAATTTCTTCGGACAACAACACCGAACCAAATGCTTTGCTTCAGCAGTAATCTTTTGAGGGGATAATTCCTTCACAGCAATCTTCTCATCTACATGTCTTTAACAGATGTAGCTCGTTCTTCTCTACAGCACAGATATACTTTGGTGAAGTTCCTCGAACTTGGCACCAAAGATAGCATTCTCTTCGGTTTCTGTATGGACTATTTCTCTCTGTATGCACTAGCAAACAAATCAGTCCATACCTGTTTCTGTCAACAATCTTCAAAACATAGGTAGGCAGATATTGCACCAACAATCTCCCCCTTTTTGGACGATTGTTGACAAAACAGATCACGAAGGATAGATAATGAATGGAATGTAATGCGAAGGATAATAGAAGATGAGAGATAATTACCTAGATAAAACACGCTCCCCCTGATGGTATGCATCACAGCATAAAATAAACCGGAAGGCAGCAAGGTAATTCTTCGTATGAGTGACATTGACCCATGATCTCATTTGTGGTCTTTTTCAATGCACTCGACACTCTCTGTGATGGTTCCTGTCACACAATCTTTGAAAAGAGTTAGATATAGTGAATTCTTTGAAATGATTTATGACGAAGGATATGTCATAAAGATTTTCTTAGACATGATTTGAATCCACACGAGATGTAAATTCCTGCATGTTAGATACTCAAGTATGAATAGAGCAAGATAAACATGAGTATATTGCTCGGAGTGGGTAAGCTTCTGAGGTGGTTTTCCTGCAATAGAGATGATATGAAGGATATATATGAGGAAAAACACTTTGTTAGTGATAAAGATAACTTTCACGTCTTACAAAATAAACCGAGACTGACTTTCTTTTCCTGCAGGGTTAGATAATCGAAGGATAATAATCATAGCATATCCAACCATAGGAAATATAGTTGATCTATTACTCAATGTACTTCTCCCCGTTTGTACCATAAAATTCAATGATTTCATGTCCTCGTAGAACTTTTAGTTTTCCTGCATGATAGATAAATATCGAGGATAAACATTGCAAGGAAAAACTTTCGATAGTACCTGCAAGCAGATAGTTGGAAGCAAATAATATTGCAGAGGGGGTTATTAACATTACTGGCGACCGAGTATTTCAACACCACAGGCGGTGCGTTAAGTTATACAAGCAAATAGTTCAAGGAATACCAAAACGTTCGAGTGCGAAAAGCAAATGGCGAATGAAAAACACCCTACAAATACCCCATTCATCGATCACTCGATGTATACTTCTCCCCCTTTTGTCAACAAGTGTCAAAAAGGAAAGAGAAAACATACGAGTAACTACTCGCCCGTAGTGTCCTCAGAATCAGAATTGAAACTGCTTGATGAACACTTGTGCGCGTCGGTCCTAAACAAACGATTTTTTACCCCTTTCCGCGACGGTATTTGGAACCGTCGCCAAGTGACTGTGGGCGATAGGGGGGTCCTTCCCACACGACCCAGAAACCATCGTGGATATGCCCTCCTGGCACACACGTTCGGCAAAATGAGGTCGTGTGCGACCAGCGAGCACTCAAATATGGAAATACGTACAGTAGAGCTAAAAAAATACAATTATACGGTGAAATTGTTTCCGGTCGCAAGTACATCCCACACAGTCAGTCCCCGCTAAACGTTTCCGTTCGTATGCACATCCCACATAGTTGCTCCAAGGAAAACGTTTCCGTTCACAGGTACATCACAAACAATTTTTCCTGTTAAATTGTTTGCGTTATTGAATGTAGCACACACGGTCTGTAGAAGAAACTGTGTGGCAAAGGCTGTCCATGACACACAATTTTTATGTGGCAAACGTTTGCACAAGGTGGCCTAACGCAAACAGTTTTGAAGAGAAAGTCGTGTGTGATTGTTCATTGATCCAACACGGTTTATTCCTAGAAACTGTGTGCGTTGCCTGAGGTCATCGCCCACAGTATTTTTTCAACAACCGTTTGCAATATCAAAACCCAATTAGCAAGCTAATTTGCCATTAGCAGGCTAATTGCCCTATTATTAATAATCCATTTATTAATCTAATTGACATTCATATTAAGCACACAATATATTTCATTTCCATATTAAGGAAGCAGGATTTCATAATTGAAATAGATCAGAGTACAACATGATATAGCTTCAGCACTCAGCTACCCCATCACACAACTGCACCAGCAGCAAGTTCCACATTCAACATGTAGAACCTTTCGAAATTAGCATCATAGACGGTATATAGACAGATGCATCTCATCTGGAAAATTGCTAAAGCGGAAGGCGAATATTGAGCCTTCATTCCTGTTGAAGGTCTTTGCAACTTTAGGCCAGTGCCTGTGGATGATTGACCGTCCGTCCTTCGACCTCTTCAGGAACACTTCAATATTGAACCGTGGGTGTTGTATGAAAATCTTCCTCGCCTCCTGACCATAGAGGTAGTTTGAGAGGTAATCATCAGTGAACTGCTTTAGAAAGGCCTGAAAACAAGGACGTGCATAAATATCTTCTCTATATTGGAAATGGGGCAAAGGAATAAAAAAAGGCAAGGTATAATAGTTAGTACCATCTTGTAGTGAACTGATGTCTTCTTCATTGTGCAGACAAAGATCTTGTTGTTTTTTGTCGCTAATTTCTTTATTCTAACAATCTTTCTGAGTTTCTTGATTTGATTGATATTCATGGACAACTCATTTGCCCATATGCAAAAATGGTCGAACAGTGGGTCAAAACCTCTAACAGCAGGACCTACATGTGCAAGACCAAATTGTTAAAAACCAAAATATTAGAATGGTTCCTGCAATTGCACAATAATGTGCTATTAGACAATGGACCATGCACGTGCTAACCTCGATTCTAAACCTCAGTGCTTCTTGTTTCCCTGCAACACATATAAGGTAGTTAGTCATCAGGTTAAGTAAGGGTTCGCATGCTATCAGTAAAATATGTTGATGAAAAATAAGCACATTGCAGATTCATAAGATTAACTGAAGCCACACGGAAAACCCATTTACCCAAACCAAGCATGATTAAGAACTAGGAAATATGGCACTTGTATATGTTTCTCATGTATTAAGTGCAGCCAAATTCAATTTATTCCTCACATGCACAACAATACAAAATTCTACCCACGACAATTGGACATCGCATTGCAGAATTGAACCAAGCAGTTAACTAAACACCACAACAAATGAACCAAACATTAACTGAGCACCACATTGCACAATATAACATTGAACCAAGCAGTTAACTAAACACCACAACAAATGAACCAAACATTAACTGAGCACCACATTGCACAATATAACATTGAACCAAGCAGTTAACTAAACACCACAACAAATGAACCAAACATTAACTGAGCACCACATTGCACAATATAACATACTCCTAATAGAAGATCAGAGAGTTAACTACAGCCAATTGTAGCAATTGTATTTGTTTCTCATGTATTTACTACAGCCAAATTCAATTTATTCCTCACATGGTATACAATAACAGAATGCACCCACAATTTTGTAAAGATAAATTCGATTTATTTCTCACATGGAAGACAATACAAAATTGCAGCCCAAAGAATTGAACATCACATTTGCAGAATTGAACCAAACTGTTAACTGAAGACGACAACTAATTAACAAAATAGTTAATAAGTGAGCACCACACTGCACGACATATAGAACATATACACTAGAGCAACAGATTGCATGGTGAAATTAGATAGCACAATTCACTAAATTTTGTGAAGGAAAGGCACGAGCAGCACACACAACGGGTAAACCGAGCATGCTTAACCGGCGTAGCTAGCAATTGGCAAGGTGCTCCTCCAAGATATGGGGGTCAGCACAAATGGCAGCCATCATGACCTCATTTGCCCGTGTGGCCGCGATTTGTTTCTCCGCTGCCAAATGCTCCTTGAGGTCCTGGCTATACTGCGTGCACCATGGCTTAGGCCGGCGCTTATTTGGTGGAGGGGTCTGTGATTTGGGTGGAAGGTGTCGCGCTCGTGCCGGCGGTCGGAGCATGTGGGATGTGGAAGGAGGAGGAGGATGTGGGTCGGGTGTGGATTACCTGCCTGGATAGAGGAGGCCGAGCAACGTGAAGGAGGGTCGCCGGCGAGGAGGCGGCGGCGCTGGAAGCAAGGAGTGAAGGTTTCAACTTGGAAAGGAAGGCGGACAGAGGGGAAATGTGGCTTTTGGTAAGGGGGAGGGGCGGAGAGGTAGATATTTGGAATCGCTTCAGCCAAAAAACTGGCGCGCAAAGTGTCATCAGACACGGTCCCTTATTCAGAACTGTGTATGATATGTGGACATCACGAACGATTCAGATAGCTTAACCCGTGTGTGATGAGTTTGAACGTCAAAAGTTTTGGTTCGAATTTCCATGGTTACAGTGGTCATCACCGTCATTGCATAATTTGGGTACACAAAGGAGACTACAGCACACCCACACTTCTTAATCGAGCAAGTTCAGCAATTAAACAGAGGTAGCTGACCTAAACATTACTCTAAAAAATTAAAGACCGGCGCTCTTAATTAAACAAAACATAGAGTACTACTATGGCTGGTGCTCATCGATCTCTGCTGCCGCTTCCATGTACAGCTCGCGCCCGGCGGTCTCCTGGGGAAGGGGCTCCATGGCATCCATCGCACCATACTCGGCAAGCATCTCGCCATCCGCGTCCACCATCTCTTTGAAAAGGCCGCCACAAGCTGGGCATGGGCGGACGCGATCTAGGTTTGGACGGGCTCCGTCGTCGCAAGGTATGCGGCGGAGGAACGGACGGCTGCTCGAACGCTCTAGGTGATTGCCAGCTCTTCGGCCGTGGGTTGCTGACCATTGTCGAAGAAGCTTCATTCGATTTCTGCGGTGACCGCCAGGAGCTGGGCGTGGGGAGCCTCGACATGGTCGTGGGCGGCCTCCATCAGGGCTAAGGCCGCCGCCGCAGAAAGGACAGCTGCTGTGCCGCTCTAGCCAGTTGCTATCCCCGAGGAAGATGTTGCTGCCGCCACCTGAGAAGCAACAACGGCCATTTGGGCTGCCTTTGCCACCCGGTCGCAAATTGCGGCCGCGCTCATGCACCTTGTTAGCACGCGCATGGCGGCTGTGGCCGCGCTCTCACCGGAGTGGGCCACCGAAGTTGCCCTCACGACGCGGGTCCACGTGCCCATCTTTCACCGGCGACGATCGAACAGTGAAATGATATTTGGGGAGCGAGCTAGTGTGCTTGACATGCCGGCTGTGGACTGTAGCCGACGCACCTTCTCGCATAAGCCATAGGCGTACTATACACCGACGGTGCTCCAAGATATTTTGTACTACATCTCACACGGTTGCTGATAATAAACGGTGTGCGATCTACTTGTTTTTTCATCTTGATTTGAATTACATAATGGGGTCACAGCGACAATGGATGGTGTTTGAATTGATAGACCTTTTATCTAGAGTGAACATGCAACTATATGTGTGTCGTAAAAGAATTGGAATTATTCAGGGTTCATTTGAACATTTTATACATTAAATTGGTTTTCTAGCCATTTCAGGTGAACAATTCAAATTTGAACTACATGCACATGCTCCAGTGCATATAAATTGGTTGAAAAATCAAATCTGTGTCCTTGGGTGCATGATTAGGTCCCATGCAAGAAATGGGAATGAATTTCAAACAACAGGGCACCGTTGATTGCCGGCAAAACATTGAGATGCCTGGTTTTTAAATTCTAGTAAATCCAAAACTCGTCTGAAATTCATGACAGTTGGCATGCTATCATTGAGCGGCATCAACATGCCGTGGTACAAATTTGTCCCATTTGGGGAAGGTTTGGGTATATGCTTCTCACAAACCGGAGCTTCTCACAACAAGCATGATGGTTTTCGGTAGGGAACATCCCACCTTTGTGGACGAAAGGATATCCATTGCCTCTTATTGCTTTCAAATTTTTTTCTCGTGTCAACATAGAACAACAGGAGTGTTGTGTGATTTTTTGTGATTTTTCGGGGTTCGTTTGGAAATTTTTATGCATTAACTGAGTTGTCAATGCATTTTATGTGCATAATTCAAATTTGAACTACATGCACATGCTCCAGTGCATATAAATTGGTTGAAAAATCAAATATGTGTCCTTGGGTGCATGCTTAGGTCCCATGCAAGAAATGGGAATGAATTTCAAACACCAGGGCACCGTTGATTGCCGGCAAAACATTGAGATGCCTGGTTTTTAAATTCTAGTAAATCCAAAATTATGTTAACCATTCAGGTGACGCCACGTGTCTTGGTTTTAATGGTTGTAGGAGCTGCCGTGCGGACAACTGCTTGACCTTGACTGAAAGGAGGCGCGCGAGCGCCGTCCGGTGCGTAGGCTGACCGAGAGGCGTGCAAGCTGTCCTTGAGTGCGCAGGCTCACCGGGAAGCGTGCGAGCTGTACGCTGCGCAGGCTCACCGGGAAGCGTGCGAGCTGTACGCTGCGCAGGCTCACCGGGAAGCGTGCGAGCTGTACGCTGCGCAGGCTCACTGGGAAGCGAGCCCTTTGACTTCCATGGCTGCCCGCCTTGCTCGCATCCTCTCCATTAATGGTGCCCAAGCCGGAGTTTAATTCTCTTTTTAAATATATAACACTCATCGCAAACGTTTTAGTTTAGAACACCCATATGCAAACCGACAGCTTCCCCAGGAAGCCAAGAGAAAATGTGCCGAGCAGGATTTCTGCAGCTCTTGATCGCAAACGTTTTGGATAGAAAACCCATATGCAAAGTGAGAGCAGCGCAGGATTTGTGCATCCCTTCAACGCAAACGGTTGTTTTGCATGACCCGTGTGCAACCACGTACAAACAATTTGGTAAGATTTGTCAATCCTTGTAACACTGCGATTTGTCAAAAGATGAAGCTAAAACTCACTAGCAGTATCTAATTTTTGCAACTAAAATTCAGCACTTAAGCATAGATTTCATTATAGATTAAGCAGTCGTTCTTAATTTATACAAACAGTTCAAGTCGACAGCTAAACCGACCAAACTTTCCCCAATTGTTGCCAACCACGTACTGAAATAGCTAGTTCAACTATATATACTAGCTAATTTTAAGTACGTTGTACAGTTCCACCACATCTATAGTCAGATGAATTGAACAAAATAGCCCCTTAGTACTACTACTGCGGAGGTGCTTTGTACTACTTCCGGCTGCCTCTCCTCTGCCGAGCACGCTCAGTAAGAGGCGGAGGAGGAGGAGACTACCGACGAGCTGGGCACCTGCAATGCGGTGCCTGCCGCTAATGCAGCTTCAGCGACGCTCGCCTCGAACGCCCTCTGCCGCTCCAGACGACCCCTCTCGAAACGGTGGTTCTCCTCGTAGATCTCCTGATTCCTCGCCTCTGAGGCAGCGTGTGCCGCTGCCACTACGGCGGTAAGGCTCTTTGTGTGCTCGACGAGGCGCTCCTCCTCCTCCTCCCGCAGGAACTCGGCGTAGCGCGCAAGGTCGTTGTCGCACGTGCGGGCATCCACCTCCGCCTCCCGCCTTCGGGCGGCGGTGGCGGAGCGGGTGATGACCCCGGGCGGTCGACGGTGGGCTGGCGGCCACGACGGCCACGACCACCACCTCCCGCCTTCGGGCCACGGTGGCGGAGCAGGTGATGGCCACAGTGGCCGGCAGAGGGTGGCGGCCAGGACGGCCATCTCCCGCCTTCGGGCCATGGCGGCGGAGCGGGCGGTGGCCCTGGTTTTCGACGGTGGTGTGGCAGCAATCGCGGCCGGCAACAGCTACCGACAGGCACCGGCAGCTAAGCGTGTGGTGGGGGTTCCGCGCACACCCAACAGGACGCCACGCGCACTACACTACTCCGGGGACTTCGCCGCCACTGCGGTGTAGCCTCCCAGCTGGAGCTGTCCTCTGATGACGGCGGAGTGGCTGGGCGACGACGATGGACCGGTGCCATTGGCGAATGTGGGAGAAGCAGACGAGATAAGCTACAGGGATGGAGGGGAAAATGTGACGCAGGACTCGCCGGCCGTGAGGGTTTTTATAGCAGGCCGGTAAGCTTGCACTGGGATTTTGGGGGATTTTACCGAGTCGGGCGGGAAGCTTGCGCGGGAACCTGCGAGGTTGCGCGGGAACGGGCTCACCGACGATTCATTGGCGCCACCGTTTGGCAAAAAGAACGCCCCCGCGTGCTGCGCAAGCTTGCGCTATAAGCCGTCTGCGGCAGCAGGGTGACAAGACGTGCGAGAGGAGGACGAAAGGCCACGTACACATACGGTTAATAAAAAAACGTTTGTGATTTAGTTACCTACTATACCACCGTCCTGGTTTATAAGTATGATTTAACTAATAAAATACGAATGCATGTCGCCGGAGATTATATAGTTGGATTTGTATTTGAACATAGTTTCCAATTATATAATTTTTAAAACATGCATTAACATTTTGTTGGTTAAAATTGAAGGCAAAGTATGGCACGGAATATAAAGGAGACTATAGACTAGACGGAGGTGGTACCACACGGCCGCTCTCTACGCAGCGACGCAACTGTCGGCCGACTTGTAGGCGACCATTTGCTACGTGTTCAACTGCTCCATGCATGTGGTTGCTTGCGGTTCAGGCGGCCGCGGCACGCTCTGCTCACATCCCGCCGCGCGCTCTCTGCTCTCGCCTCTCTCTGGGTGCTCTGCCCTCGTCCCTCCACGCGTGCCGCCAGTGTTTTGGGCCGGCGCACAATCACGCACGTTCGTGTGCAAGCGATTGCGCCGGGCGTGGCGCGACGATGCAGTTACCCGCTGCAAAAACTATCATGCGGACGCGCCGAGAATCCACGCCACCCGACCCCCTTTTATTCCTGTGGCCATTTACCTTCATCTGTCGTCTCACACGTCACAATAAGCACACCCATGAGGACACATACATAGAGGACATCCAGTGGTTCCAATGGTGCTCCCGGTGGCTCCAATGGCGCTCCCAGCGGCCGACGACGACAACGGCGGGCAGTTCACCACGCATCATGTAGTGGACACCCACGTGAGGGGGAAGGCCCTCTTAGTGGTGTACACAAACAATCCGGTCTCGGTGGAGAGCTCCATCCAAACTATGGAGCAGTTCCTTGCCGAGGACAAGTACCGAGTGGTCGGCTTCGACCTTGAGTACACCATCGGTCGTGCCGGGCACGATCAGAAGGTTGCCATCGCCCAGTTGTGCATGCAACATGACGTCCTCGTCTACCACTTCCACCTTGCCACAAGGCCTTGCGAGCGTTTCTCCAGGTTTATCAAGAGCTCCGACTACAGTTTCGCTATGGTGGACACCACCAACGATCTAAAAGCGCTCAAGGTTTCGGACTTGAAATTCCCGAATCTTGTCAACATCCAGCACCACTACAAGGTCTAGGGCACCGACAAAAGCAAACTGAACTCCCTGGTTGACCTCGCCTCGGCCATCATCGACCCCTACTACGCGAAGATGAAGCAAGAGAGCAATAAGGACAAGAACGCCTGGCACAGTGTGTGGCATAAGAGACTGGATGAACAACATGTCAAGCACGCGGCCATGGATGCGTACACAAGCTACGAGATGTACAGGCGGATTGTTGACATGAGGAACTGTCTTCTTCCTGACCCGGACGAGGGATCGAGCCACATAGTAGTGGCGGGAGTGTCACAAGAAGTAGATGACTAGACGATCGTTTCTCCTACTTTAGAATGCATGCAATTGTTTATTGAGGTGTGTGCGAATGATATGTATAGTCACTTATGTAATTGGATGTTTATTTCAGTTATATATATACACACATGTTATTCTACTGTAGACAGAGCAATTCACACGGCTTATTAGCAGCAATCGTCTGTGTTATTATTGGTCTTCGCACACATTTCAGATTACGGACCTGTTTGCCGCGTATCACACACATCTTGTTCAGTTGAACCGTTTCCATTGTGTTGCCTAATCACACACAGTTCATCCCAGTGAACCGCATGCTGTATATCGCACACGCCTTCATCTGGCTGCCCGTTTCTTTTGTGCCTCCTCATCACAAATAGTTCATTGAGCCAAACCGTATGCCCTGCATCGCACACGCAACTAAATTCTGAACCGTGTTTGATGCATCTGTCATCGCAAACATTTTGCACCTTTTTTGACGGTTTTTTACACCACCGTTTGCGATTATGGCATCGCACATAGTTTGGTCAAAGGGTCTCTGATCGTAGTGTCGCGTTTGGACCATCCTGCAGTAGTGGAATCAAAATCCGCGGAGCGAGGAATGGTCGAGGCAGAAGCAGGAGTAGCAACATGGGCTTCAGAGGAAATGTTGCGATGAACATCTGTCTTGTAGACGAGTGTTCCAGCCGTGTCTTCAATTTCATCATCAGGTCCGACAAACAGCAGGTCAGTCGATGCAGAACACTGAGGGAGCACAGGGGATTGCCTTCGTATGCGAGGAACATCAAGTAAATCCAGGTAGTCATAATCCTTCTTAATGCCTTTGGCAGTCAGCTGATTGCGGGAATAATGTTGCATGAGAAGGGTCCAGGAGCGCTTCTTTGCCTCCTTCTCATGCAAAAGGGTTTGGCTAGCATAATTATGAAGCATATTTAACTCTGTCATCAACTCCAGCTTTTCCTTCTGATCCATCTTGATGTGGCATTCCAAAGCCTGTTGTGTGCGTATGCAGATTTCGTACAGAGATGGATTTTCATTACGAGGGATTTCAACCTTTGCTTTCTTAGCCTTTGGAGCAACCTCAGATGCAGAAGCAGCGCCAGCAACATCAACCGGTGCCTTTCCTTTGCCAATATCCTTCACCATACGGAGAGTATCACTTAGTGTTGGCATGAAAACTTTTGGAACATAAGGGCAGAAGAATTTTTCATTGATTTGCTGCTCAATTGCATACATGATCCACGGAGCATATGGCTTCAATGATTGGGGGCTGTCAGCAGTACAAGCCAAATTGCGAATGAATAAATCTGGAATATCAAACCGAATTCCTTGAGAGATGACCAGAAGAGCATTTCCCACGATGCCATTGATAAAATCTGGTTTGTTCGTTGGCGTGAGAGAATTGCATAGCACATAAAACACCACTTTGTTCTCATAGGCCAACTTCTTCGCATCTATTTCAACGCATTCATCTCCAACTAGCTTGGGGTCCATTAGTATGTGAAGTTGTGCTTCAGAGACTTCCCAGTAGTGCAGTCTGTGTTCATGATCTTTTTCAAACTCACACCGAGGAAGATTTAGCAGAGCTAAGAACTGATCTGCCGACCACTTGGTCTTTTCCCTTCTGGTCATCCATTCGAGGATCCATGTTGGGCTATCTCCAAGTTCTCCTGGGATGTACAAAGTGGCATGGAATTGATGGATTACCTCTCTATTCCATCCATGATTGAAGCGAAGAAAAACCTTTAGGAATGCATGTTCAAAATGCTCGATGTCATGGTGGAAGTAGGGCATCTCTTCGAGCTCAGCAAACAAGGGCGGAGCTAGTGTTGTGGCGTTGGGTTCAATTGAACCCAATGAAAGTTTCCTGCTACACATGTGCATGTGGGTAGTTTTGTGTATGAACCAAATAGAAATTGAAGGATGAACCCATTGGATTGGAATTGACAAGCTAGAAGCCTTTTAGTCCACAAGTTTTTAACGTGAGTAGCCCAGCTAAGGCCCACAATTAAACTACTGCTGCTTCGGTGCGTGCCTCAAATCCTTATCACGTACTACAATCGTACGCACGAGGATGAACGTCTCGTTAATTGACTGTCGCTTCCCCAAGATCACCGCCTTCCCACTAGCCTTCTCTCTTTACCCTGTTTGTCGTCACGGTGTCAGTGTGTCACCTGATCTCCAGCGGCGACCAGAAGGTTGCAGCAGCAGGTGGGCATGCAATCCCAATTCAAAGAAATTAGATCCCATCATCACATTTCTTTCTCTTATGCATGTTCAGTTCAGCCTAGTACGATAATTAATGACCTTTGCCCTAATTTTTAACTTGTTTTTTCCTAAACTTTGATTAATCTAGGCTCATCAGATTCAGATAATGATGGAGTCAGGAAGGCCACATATTGCATATAGGCATGGTGCATCAGAATCTCGTTACTGCCAGTAGTCTCCCGAAGCGCCATCTATACGGTGTAAAATTAATTTAGATGATATGCCTTACGACTCCGCTGATTGGAAGAGAATTTTAGATTATACAAGAAATCCTAAGAAGCAGGATGAGATAAGGCGGACATATTTATTGGAGACCTTACATGTCACCGCTTAAATTTCATTACCGTAGAAGGTCAATGAAAATGATACACCGAGATTTATTCCAAAATGGTTTAAGGAATATGATGGTTGGCTTGAGAACAATGACAAGGTGCACAAAGATCTTTTGTTTGTGCTGCTACCTTTTAACAGAGTACATCGAGGGACAAGTTGGGAGTGATATATTGGCAAGTAATGCATACGACGATTGAAAGGGTACACTCTGAAAATGTGAGTGACTTTACATGCTTCTTTCAATTTATGGTACTATAAACTTGTCAAACTAATATGTCAATTTTTTCAGTATTTCGAACAGAGAAGCTAAACCTGATGTTATTTGTTGTGTGTAAGCAAGTAATTTTATAATTTTGTTGAACCGGTATGTCTTGCACTATACAATTTATTAAGTAAAAAAATATATCAAATAGTGTATGTTTAGTTTCTATGTTGTATTTGATTGCTATACTATTATTATATGAATTGGGAAATTGGCCACTACAATCAATTAATTCACACTAAATCTTCAAAATAATTAATTCAAGGGATAATTACATTTATGCCCCTAGTTGTGTCCCACTCGTCTGTTTTACCCCTAATTCCAAAATTCACCGGTTCTATCCAAGTCACTTTGCTCCTCTTATGCTTTTGCCCTTTGACCGTTTGACCATCAGTTTGAAAACTTCATAACTACTTCATACTAAATCAGAAAAAATGCAAATAAGATACCAAAATGTTCGAAAAACATCACCTATATGTCAGTGTAATTTGCATTCATGAAAAAAGTGTTGCAAAATGCACATCCGAGTTTTAGCTCTTTTATGATTTAGTATGAATTAGTTATGAAGTTTTCAAACTAACGGTTAAACGGTGAAAGGGCAAAATCATAAGAGGAGCAAAGTGACTTCGACAGAAGCGGTGACTTTTGGAAATTAGGGGTAAAACAGCTGAGTGGGACACAACTAGGGGCATAAATCTAATTATCTCTTAATTCAATCAATGAACCTATCGACTTAATTTTCTGGCTCCGCCCCTGTCCGCAAAGTTCAGAATCTTGTGATTGAAAATTCGATTCTCCCCAAATAGAATCCGGGCATAGTACACAGCTTGTGCTATGTCCAAAATCTGGGTGACAGCGAAGTCCTTTCTCCTTCATAAGGGCTTGTCCCAAAGAATGCAAGCTTCCAAACATGAAGCTGCTCATTGAATGCATGACCATTTGGACCAAATTCAGCAGGGAATAGGGGAAATGATTCCTGATGATTTTTCAGATCTTCTTGAACGCTTATTTCCATGGGCCGAGAATCATCACGTGCTGGCATATTTTCGTCAATGGGTTTGAGTGGAGCAAGGGGCCTTTTCATCTTCGGTGGAGCAGAAGCACTAGTCTGACCTTCATTTTCTTTCGCTGGAACTCCTTTAGCAGCTTTCTGACTATTAGGCACTAGGGCCTTTTCTTTCAGTGCATTTTCAACAGAGGGAGGCACAACAACCTATTCGGACACTTGGGTCACAACAGCATCTTTTTCGGTTTCCTGGGGCACAACATATGGTACAACTTGTTCGTGAGCCATGGGCTCTTCAAATTTCTTTTCTTCCTATTCTGGCTGCGAAGCAGTAGAAGCAGGAGCAGTATCAACCTCCATCTGGGTAGGGGCACCGGATGAGGTGACCGGGATAGTATTTCCTCGGGAAGCATTTAGCTCCCCCTCAACCTTATCATTCTCCTCCTTGCTGGATCCGGAGGGCTCAACTTGCATTTCCTTCAGAGGCGATGAAACTGCTTTCTCAACCTCAATCTCTTCATCATTTTTCTCTTCTGGGGCTTGTTGCTCGTGCTAGACATTTCCTTCATCGGGGTTGTTCAGAAAGATGTCAACAATGTCAATCTCTTTGAGCAACTGTGGTAGGAATGATAACCACCTGAGGTTCAGCTTGTTGTACGGGTTCATCCTCGTGAGGAGGGGACGGTGGTCTTTGTTGCAGAGGAGCACTTGAGTTAATGGGAGCTTCGGTTGTAACATTCTGAACACTGCGATCTTTGATTTCCTTCGGTTTGCTGGCTCTTGCCTTTGCCTTCTAACGCTTTTCTTCCTTTATTCTTCGTTGAGAACGTTTTACCTGGCATTCCATCTCATCATTCCTTCGGTCACATAACTGAGATACTTCCATCTTTAGCCGTGCGTGCCATTCAATTTTATCATTCCTCATGACACTGAGAGCTTTTGTGATTTCAACAATTTCTTTGTTCAGCTCCTTCCTTTCAGATTCAGTGCTGGAATCTCGTCTCATTTGCTCAAAGCTTTTCTTGTCCTCGACTACTTGATTTAGCTTCTTGGTAATTTGTCCCAGTTCAGCAAAATGTTTTTGTTACCACCTTGGTAACATCATCAGGAAGACCCAAGCTGCTCAGATCAACTGATTTTGCATCGTAGGCAACACTTTCAATAACAGCAATCATGAGATCGTTCTCATATCTTTGTTCCTCTGTGGAAGCAGGAACACTGGTTTTAGCTTTCTTGACAGATGCAACAACTTTTTCTTTGGGCAGCAGCTTTCTCTTTGCATAGGGGGCGGCAGAGCCCGAAGGTTTGTCAGATGCTGGTGTGGGTGCAAGTTTTGGTGACATTCTCAGCGGGGGTGAAACTTTCGCTGGTGAGGGAGTTTGGTATGGCTTGTTAAGAAGAGCATGTTGATCATACATTAGTATTTCATCGGGAACATCTTCCTCGGAGGACTCATCAGATGAGGCAGAGGCTGCCTTCTTGGATTTTCTGGAAACAGATTTCTTTCGGGAAGGTCGAGGGGAAACGGATTTCCTTGCCTTGCTTTCCTTTCGGGCAGAGGCACGATCTTTCTTCTTTTGTATGTCTTGCTGGGTCAAGTTGACATTTCTCTGCTCAACTTGATTCTTCTTCGCAGCTCTTGCTTCACGCTTAGCTTTGGCCTTTGCTCTCTTTTCCACTTGTTTGGGAAAATCAGCAATTGTTTGAGTGAGTCAGGATGAGCATTTTCGGTTTGAGTCGGCCTGATTTTTTCATCGTCTGGGCGAAGGCAGCCCTCAGCAATACAATCATTCCAAGGTGGAGTGAGTGCAAACAGAATTTGATATTTCCTTTGAACATTCTCATAATTGAACCATTTCTTCTCCTAGTGACAGCGAATCCTCTGCAGCCTGTTATTTCTTTCAGTAGTGGTTTCAACTCCAGGTGAGTTTTATAGCTTTCGTGATTAGACATTTCGGCTGTGGTGTTCTTCTCTGTGCCACGACCACCTTTCTTTGGATTCCATCGGAGAAAAGTGTCATAGAGTCTGTAACTAGTTCATCCTCGGGCTGAATGTGAGCCGAGGGAATATCATCTTCCTCTTTTTCGAATTCAGAGTTTGACTTCTTCTTAGATATCTTTGGTGGCTTTGATGGTTTGCCTCCACCAATCAATCTCTTTTGTTCAGACACTTGAGGCATCTTAGGGATTTCTTCATCAGAACCAGACTGCTCCTCCGAATTGTGAGCCATGACCAACCTGTGAAGTAGAATAGATGCGAGGGAACAACGGGATAGGGTCATAAACATGCACAGAAGCAATTTTGACTGAAAACGGAAAGTTTTGCGGAATCAACAAAGGAATCCATGGTGTATATATTTGGAAGATATCATCGATAGGATTGCAATACGCCATGAGGCAGGGTAATAACTGTTTAATCTTTTGAAATAATACACATGAACCCTAGATCCAGAATAGCCAGTACGAGGGAAAAACTACAAACCGTACCAGTCATAGCTTAGAGAACCCTAAAGATCTATAACAAGGAAAATAAATCAACAGAAATTGCGTCGGTAAGAACAACCCTAGAATAGAGGAGTAGACAGGGCTAGTTCCAGATCCAAGCTTCCTAACTTGGCAGCAAAGATCAACTATGGCAATGCGGAGGAGAGGATTTACCGCATTAGCGCGACCAACGATGGCGAGGCTTCACCGGAGTTGCACGACGAGGCGCGTCGTCGTTGTTGCTTCGATCTCGGGCTCGGGAGGAGAGCGAGCTAGGGTATGAGGAAGAAATAAGGAAGAAGAAGCCGGGAGGGGTATTTATAACACGTAGGCGGAACCACCTCTTCCGAAATCTTCGGGCGACAAACACGGGACGTTCCACATTCAACGAACGAGATCATGATCTAGGAGATCGTGGGCACGTGTCAACCATTTCCTGCGAAAATCTTGGAAACTGGATGGAAGACCGAAGGATTTGAAGAATGGCAAACGCCAAAAATAGATTAAAGTTCGAAGTTAATTTCATTCACGGTCAAGGACATCGGAATGAAATCTTCTTCAAGTCAAGTAGCATGTTTATGACAGACATCATAGAATGGACAGGAAAGAATAGAGGGATCACAGTGTCCGAATCAAAACACTCAGCCAAACGAGAGAAAATACAAAACCACGGAGCTCTGAATGAGTTGATATACGGACAAAACACAAACACCACGAAAAGAGAAGCAAACAAATGAACACACAAGGAACTAGCACCAACAATGGAGATCTCAGGATAAAGAATAAGTGAATGGAATTCCTGAGATAATATCTGCAAGAGAGGATTAGTTCTTTTTCGCAACCCACACTTGTGTGGGCAACGAGGACCTCATTTTCTTCGTCTGAGCAGGAGTATTCTTTCGGCGAGATCTGCAAGATACCTGTGCACTTTGAGAGTAATCATATGAACATGCATTGAAGTTATTTCCAGAGACATGAGTATCACTGCTCGAAACAGAGAATTTGCCATCAGTCAGCTCTTTGTCGTCTGCTAGCAGACGGTAAAGAAGGCAATTGCCGTAGTCTTATAAAAAACAAACGACAAAGACATGGCTGACGGCAAAGCACCTAGTTGCCATCAGCCATTTCTTTGCCGTCCGCTAGCAGACGGCAAAGAGGTGGGGGGTCTAGTGGAGGCCTAAACCCTAACGGCCCACCGGCCCCACCTCATTGTCGTCCGCCAACAGACGGCAAACCAAACGCTACCTAACGGCCGCCCCCACCCCACCTCCCACTCTCTCTGCCCTCTCACTCCACCTCGTCCCCGACCCCAACCGCCGCCGCCCCTGACCCCCACCGCCCTCGCCGCCCCGCCCCGCCGCCCCACCACTCGCCCCTGCGGCCTCACCGCCGCGCCGCCCCGCGGCCTCGCCGCCCCACCCACCGCCTCGCCGCCCGCCGCCCGCGCGCCCTTGTGCCCCGCCGCCCCACTCCGATGAGCCTCTCCCCTCTGTTTTTTCTTTTTTATTCTACTATTAGTTAGGTTAGTTACTAGGGTTAATTAGGTTAGTTACTAGTGTATTAGTTAGGTTAGTTAGGTTAGTTCTAGAAAAAAATTATTAGGAGAAGAAAAGAAGTAGAAAAGAAGGAAGAAGAAGATGAAAAAAAGAAGTAGAAAAAGTAGAAAAAGAAAAAAAAGAAGGAAAAGAAGGCCGAGGGGTCGAGGATCGAGGTGTCGAGGGTCGAGGATCTCTGAGGGGTCGAGAGTCGAGGGTCGCCGAGGGGTCAAGGGTCGAGGTTCGCCGAGGGGTCGAAGTTTTTTTCATAGTTTGAAGTGTCGATGCTTTATGTGATGTGATGTCCTAAATTTTCTTGACTCGATCGGTAAAATTTACAGGCTTTGTGCTATTTCATCTCCTTGGAGTCATCGTGGTCGAAGTTTTTGGTCTGTGATCCTGCCGTTGTTCGACTACTTCCTCTACAGCCAAGGGTGAGCGACGAATCCACCTTCACCTCCTATGCTCTTTTAATCATGTCAGTAGATTTCATTTTCATGCTAAGTCGATTAACCAATATGCATCTCACATATGAAAGGGTTGCATCGATAAATATGCATTCAATTGCATATTTATCACCGTAACTCATTCAGACTGTCCAGCGATTTCCACGGACAGCCCGAAGATGTGTAGATTGGGTATGTTCTACATGCTCTACCCCATTCCGAGACAAAATTTCATC
Source organism: Aegilops tauschii subsp. strangulata (assembly GCF_002575655.3). Classification (NCBI taxonomy): domain Eukaryota; kingdom Viridiplantae; phylum Streptophyta; class Magnoliopsida; order Poales; family Poaceae; genus Aegilops; species Aegilops tauschii. The sequence continues at coordinate 485,059,765 of NC_053036.3, forward strand.
AGCGCCTCTGTGTTGTTCTCCGGATGCACATTCTCTCGGCTTTTTGCCGAGACGTGTATCAGGAGAACAGCGGGGAGGTGCTGCCAAAATTTTATCTCAGAATAGGGTAGAGCATGGAGAACGTACTCAATCTACACATAGTCGGGTGGGAATAGGACCTATCTTTACCTATTAGAGTGTAGGTTGCATGGATGTAATAAAATTGACAAACTAGATTAACTGATGAATATACATGCTGAAATATATATATTTCTTGTTTGTCCAGTAGCTAGGCAAGATGAGTGATCGTGCGTGGATGTACACCGGTCAAACTAGTCAGAAAGAGATGACCAATGAATGGTTAACAAAAAACAAGGGGTTTGTGAAAGCCGCATTTGCAAATGGCCAGAAGAAAAACTGGTGCCCCTGTGTCTGGTGCAACAATTGGGAAAAGAGGACAGAGGATGAAATGGGCAAACACTTGCAGAAGAGTGGTTTTACGCCTGGTTATATGGTGTGGACATTTCATGGTGAGTCTGCCCAACGTGCCAGAGCTGAGGTGGTTCGTCGTTGCACCGACGAGCATGGTACCGGGATGGAAGACATGGTGCAAAACTTTGATGATGCTCAGGATTCAGACGATGAGATGGAGGAATCTGCAAAGGCCTTCAATGAAATGTGGGTGTCTTCAAAACGTCCTCCCCACGAGCACACTGAGCTTTGTCAGCTGGATGCCATCTCACAAATAATGGCTCTAAAGGCTCAATTCCACTTGGGCAGAGAATGCTACGACGCGATGATGACAATATTTGGACACTTTCTACCCAAAGGCCATGTAATGCCTGCAAACCTGTACCATTCAGACAAAATCCTCCGTGCTCTTAATATGCCCTATGAGAAGATACATGCCTGTGAGAAAGGATGTGCCTTATTAAGGCTTGAGTACGCAGACTTGAACTATTGTCCCATTTACAAGTCTTCCAGGTATGTTGTGGTAGACAACGGTATGGGTGAGAAGACGCAGACCAAAATAACCGTTAATGTTCTTTGGTATATGCCAATCGTACCAAGACTTCAAGGTCTTTTCATGGTCGAAGAGACGGCCAGACTGATGACATGGCACAAAACAGGCAAAAGAACCGAACTAGATGCAGATGGGAATTTGATGATGGTACACACATCGGATAGTGAAGCGTGGAAGCACTTCGATGCATTACATGCGCAAAAAGCGGCAGATCCAAGGCATCCTCGAGTCGCCATCAGCACGGATGGGTTCAGTGTGTTTGGTCTGACGGCAACCCAATATAGTTGTTGGCCCGTATTTCTCATTGCACTCAATCCCCCCCGGACAGATTATGCAAATAAACAAAATATGAATGTGTATATGCAGCCACTTAAGGACGAGTTGCAAGAAGCTTGGGATAATGGGTTCAAGACATACGATGCCTTTAGCAAACAGAACTTCATAATGCGTGTCTGGTACATGTACTCGATGCATGACTTGCCAGTGTATGCGCTATTCGTTGGCTGGTGTGTGCATGGAAGGTTCCCGTGCCCCACATGCAAGGCAGCTCTTGAGTTTCCTTGGTTGCAGGCGGGTCGCAAGTGTTCTTGCTTCAACTTGCATAGACAATTCCTGGATCCTCGCCATAAGTTCAGGAACGATAAGAAGAACTTCATCAAAGGTAGATTTGTCAAAAACTCTGCACCACCTCCGTTGACAGGCCAAGAGACCCTGGATTAGTTAGACGCTCTCGAGCCAGATCCAGTGCATCCAGGGTATTTCAAGGGGTATAATTCGGAACACGCCTGGACTCACAAGACATGCTTGTGGGATCTGCCTTACTTCAAAGACCTCATTTGCCCACACAACATCGACGTGATGCACACTGAAAAGAATATCGCTGAGGCCCTATTTGGTACATTGTTCGGCATACAGGGAAAGTCAAAGGATAATACTAAGGCTAGAGTCGATCAAGAGGTGCTATGTGATAGACTGTTAAAAAACATGAAAGAACCGAAGGAAAGCAGAACTAGACTATGCCAAAGGCATGGTTCAATCTTGGAAGGCCAGCTATGAGGGAAATTATCTTGTGGGTGAAAATGCAGTTGATGTTCCCCGATGGGTATGTAGCGAATCTAAAGAGGGGAGCGAGTCTTGAAAAATTGAAAATATTTGGTCTCAAGAGTCATGATGGGCACATATGGATTGAGTGGATAATGCCGGTGATGTTGCGTGGCTTTATACCTGAGGATGAATGTCTAGTACTGGCAGAGCTGAGCTATTTCTTCCGTGTTCTTTGTGTGAAAGAACTATCGCCTGCCGTGCTAGAAGAAATGGAAGAGTTGGTGCCGGAGTTGATCTGCAAGTTAGAGAAGATCTTTCCGCCGGGCTTCTTTAATCCAATGCAACACTTGATTTTGCATCTCCCGACCGAGGCAAGATTGGGGTGGGGCACCAAATCGTTGGTGCTACGCAACTGAACTTCTATTCTATGGTGAAAATCCACCGAACGTCATAGTCTTCAAATGTTATTGGTTCCAGCCGAAGGAGACTAGAAGGACTCGTGAACATATAGGGCTAGTCGAAATCAAACAAAGCACCCATTTAGATGTACCCGGTGTCTATATTACAGCTCAACATGCGACCCAAGTTTTCTATCTACTGTGGGCCTGACAAACCGATCCAAATCTGAATGGTTGGGATGTCATTTATGAAGTGCCGCCACGTGTTAGACAACCTCCCCCCAATGAAGAGGATTATGAACCTCACATTAACTCAGATACATATGAAGGTGAATTCTTCCAAGAAACACGTCTTTCCAAAAAAACGCTTCAAGAAACGCTCTACTTCACCCCAGAACATTGAAGTAGACAGTGACAGTGAATCCGACTTCACCCCTGCCGGAACAAGAAGAGCCTGAACAAGAAGAGGTTACTGCTGCGGATGACTTGTCAATGCTTGACTGATTACATAAAGGTGGCCTTCCACATGTTGATGCCGCTGAACCCGATGAGCACTTCATTCATGATAGCGATGATGATGATGCATTTATTGACCCCGGAACATTTATTGCACCTGATGATTAAGATTATTATTGGGTATTCATTTTTTTATGTTTTACTTGATTTATATAGTTACTTGTATGATTGTAAGATTTATATAGTTACATGTATATTTTTCTTACTTTGTATGATTGTTTGTTATACATAGTGCCATGGTCTTGAATGGTTTAGATGTGGTATATTCTCTTTTATAACTATTTGTTGCATTTCGCATTTATGACAATTATGGCCATCAAGTTGACATAGAGAGATTTTTGTCTAGGAGGTATGTGAACCGGCAATTGCAACCGACCCTATTGTCGATAAGTTAAATTTAGTTGAAAAAGAAAACGAGTATTTGAAAGAAAAAATGAAAACAATTGAAGAAGAGAAGATGGAATTGGAGTTGTATGTTGCCGATGTCGTTGATGATCACAAGATGAAGATGGATGCAATGCGCTTGTAGATGGATGCAATGTGCTTAAAGATTAAGAAGATTAGAAAATATGCCATTGATAATGAAGCTTGGTATCATTATGCCATTGGATCAATTGTTACCTTAGTTGCGATCTTTATCGCATTTGTTGTGATGAGGGTAAGTTTTCTCTAGTGTTTTGCTTAACAAATGCATACTTAGCTTCGTACATGCTTTTTATCCCTATAATGCCACATACTTAGCTTATTTTCCCCAAAAAGACATACTTAGCTAATTATCCTCCAAAATGACATAATTAGCTTCTTCTTCTAGTCTTCTTCTAAGTCTTCTTCTTCTTCTAGTCTTCTTCTTAGTCTTCTTCTTCTTATAGTCTTCTTCTTCTTCTAACTTTCTTACTCTCATTTTTGCAGGTTTGATTCACTTCATGGAAGCAGCATTGATGGACTGCTAGTGTTTAGTTCTTGTTTTCATTTGTATTGATGAACAATGTGAAACTATGTATGTATATATGGATGAACTCCGTGAAACTATGTATGTATTGGATCTTTTAATACCCTATGTGTTCTGTTGCATTGATGGACTGCTAGATGTTTGATACATGGGCTATGTTTGAGGTTGAAACTATATATATCATATATAACTTTTCAAAATGCAGGGATATAACAGAAAACAGAAAAAACAGAAACAATGTAGCCTCTTTACCGTCTGCCACCAACGGCAAAGAGGCCACGTGGCAGCAACCTGTGTAATCTGGGAGCTGGCCCATTTGGTTACTTTGCCGTCTGTGGCAGACAGCAAAGGCTGTGGGGGTTTGTCGTCTGTGGCAAACGGAAAGACATGGGGGGCAGCGGGCATGATGCGCGGCTAATGTCGGATAGCAGACGACAAAGGGGAGGGCATGTTTGCTGTCTGCTAGCGGACGACAAAGGCTGCCGTTAGCCACCTAACATGGCTAATGCCTGTTATTTGCCGTCCAACTTCTTTGCCGTCTGCCACCGACGGAAGGTTCTTTGCCGTCTGCTTTGAGGAAGCAGATGGCAAAGAACCTGTTTACCATAGCTTCCTTTGTCGGGCAACTTTGTCGTCCGCTTTTGGTTTCTTTGCTGTTAGCCATGGCAGACGGCAAAGAACCTGATTCCTGTAGTGTATAATGATTTGAGGAGATACGCATGTACTCCTTCTGTCGAGGGTTTGATCGATACCCATTCGAAGGTTTTCCTGTTTCGTTCTGCGAATGATGACCATTTCCTTGAAGAGAGTTACTCTACACAGTCAGGTTAGCAGTGATAGATAGATTTTCAATAATGCACTTCTTCACACAAATTTGCTTCTTGGGTGAACCTGACCTGCAATTAGTTCCAACATATCGAGTGAAAACTTTCACCATTCTGTTGTTTGAAGATTTTGTAGTTTGAGTCATCAGACTCGTCAGTATCAACAAAAATGAGTGAGCTAGTAAGAGTTTCAGGTTCAAGAGTTTTACTCTTAGCACGAACCCAAGTCGTTCGAGGATATTGCTCGGGAGTCCAATAGGTTCCATCAACGTTGAGTTTCCTTTCGAAACCTAGTCCTTTCTTTCAAGGGTTTTTGTGCAGAATGTACTTCTTGAGCACATCACAGAGGGTTGGATGCCCTTTTAAGCTCCTTAGTATGCCGGTCTCAAGCAAGTCCTTTAGCCTGCAATTTTCTTTAGTAACAGTAGCAAATTCCTCAGAAGAGGGGTTAGAGATACCATTCGTACTCATTGCAATATTCATGATAACAACATTCAAAGTTTTAGCATGAGAATCACCATTACTACGTTATAGGCACTTCAAGCAAGGAGGCACAAAATCATCAGGAAGCCGAACAGATTGCTCAGTGAAGAGAGAAGCTTTTTCTTGCACAAGCGCATTATGAGATTCTTTCAGAGACTTGAGTTCTTGATTCCTGTTAAGGAATTCATCAGATAAACTCTCGAAGTTGACTGAAAGAGATTCATATTTGTTGGAAAGATCATCAATAGTTGAAGAAAAAGCATCGTGCTCTTCCATCAACTTTTCATTCTTCTCCATCTCTTCGACCAGTATCCTTCGTTTTCGTAAGATTCTTCCCAAGCATTTCAAGTTCATCATGTTGAGATTTTGCAATATTGACTAGTTTAGCATAGGCAATATATTCAGGAGAATATCCATTCATGGATTTTTGGTGTTTTGCAGATACCTAATCCTTAGATGATTTTTCCATGAGACAGAATGCAATTGGTTCATCATCACTTGAGGCATCATCATCGGAGTCTGATTCGAGTGATTTTTTTGATGATTCATAGGCAATGAAGGCATTGCTCCTTCTTATCCTTCTGTTAAATTCTTCATCATCTGATTCAGAGTCTGTCCCCTCCTCTTCAGAATCCAGGGTCATATTAGCACACGCTCTATTCAGCTGTGATATTCTCTTCATATTTGACTCGATGGTTGCTCTGGCATTCACGTTAGTGACTGGTCTCGTCGAAGAAGATGAGTAAGATTCATTTTTCTTCGAGAGCTTAGTATGACGATACATTCGTTTGAATCCACTGCAGTGAAGATATTTCCATCTATTGCTAGGTTTTCCTTCCCAGCTGGGCCAGTCCGCTATGAGATGACCGAATTGCACTTGAAGCACTTCATTTCTTTAAGAGGTCGCATTCTTGATGATTCAGGAAGGTCAAATTCATCATCATTCGTGAGGCATAATTTTTTTCTTCTAAGATCATTTAGCCTTTCTGTGAGCATCTCTAGTTCTCTGGTGATGGTGTGTTGATTCTCAACATCTTGTTCGTGTGAACTGCCATAATTTGTGAGAATTTCTTCTTCACCTTCCGAAGAAGATTCTTGATCTACATTTTCAAGTTCCATCTTTTCTTCGTGAAGTGACAACAGCGTCATGACCTCTACATAGTGAAGTTCTTCATAATCTGGTCTTTGCTTGATTTATGCTATGATGGGATTGAGGGTAGCGTCAAGAGCACGGTAGCTTGTTGACCACATCTCTATCGGTGATATCAGTTACTCCTCGCTGATGAAGTCTTTCGACAATGTTGTTAGTCGATCAGTGAGTTCCATAACACTTTCCGTATGAAGACTTCTAAAACCAGCAAACATGGCACGAAGCATTTGAGTGGAAGGGTCTGTTCTGGCAATGAATTCTTCATAAGCATTTTTTATGGCATCCCAGAGTTCGTTAACAGTGTCAAGTGTCTGGAACCGAATGAAAATGTCCTTTGAGATACTTGCACAGATAATGTCTTTCGCTTGTGCAATCAACTGCAGCAAAGCTTTGTCATCACAAGTTGGAGCATCAGGGTGCTGAATAGTGTATCCATTTTTCACAATCTGCCATAGTTCTAGATCGATCGCTTGAATTTTGATTCTCATTCTTTCTTTCCAGTAGAGATAGTCATTTCCATCGAAGATAGGAAATCTTTGACAGTGCGAGGATCTACCTGGATACGACATACTCAAAACTCCAAGGACGTTAGACCTTTAATAAACAGAGACAGGGAGTACCCACTCTGATACCAATTGTTAGGACCGAGAGTATATCAACCAGAGGGGGATGAATGGGAGATTCAAAAATTCTTTTGAATGTTTTGAACAGATCCTAAACGCAGCAGCGGAAATAACGTATGATGGAAAACAGCTCAATTAAGCATTATGTTGGGGAGCATATCTATCGACGTATGAAGTAATTACCGCACGTGCTTGCAATAACACAAGTTTGATCACAACAATATTAATGCTACACGCTATCACATGAAGTAACATGAGACAAAACATGACATGAGGAGCGAAATATAACTCTGATAAATCAACACAGATGAACCAAGGAATATGACAGTGATGAATGAAAGAAAAGTGATGTGAATGCAGCGGGATGAACACAATGATATCTGAAGTGAGCAACGGAGATGAATGATACAACCGATGATAATGATCAGAAGAACTATCGACACAGAGCACAAATGTAAACTGCTGAAGGAATTGCAGTAAAGTAGAATGAATCAGTGGTGCTTGATGGCGACAACAAGATTTGGTAGACCAGTTCACCCTTCTGTCAAAGGGCTACGTCTGGTTGGAGGGGTTGTGACTTAACACGGAAGATAAACTCTCTTCACCCTGTTCTCCTTCAACTCGAAGCTGATCAGACTTCAGTTGATTTCACTCGTGGTAGATACTTTTCGGCGATCTCCAAACCTTCGATCGACCTTCGCGAACCACAATCACTCTTCGTTGCTAAAGATCTAGCTCGGTGAAGACAACAACTCTTCAACACTCGAGCCGAAACCTATCTGTCTAGAGAGTGCACAGCTCTCAAGAGTAATAGGTATAAGAACTCTAACTCAGAACTACTGTGGTGCTAAACTACCATCTAAGTTTGGGATCTTGATTTATCTTTCGGTGGATCTTAAAATCAAATCACTTGAAGAGTGGTTGCTCAAATCAATCTTAGAAATCTCAAGCGGAGCAGCCAATGGACAATGTTGGAGCGGGGTGGCTATTTATTGTCGCAACCTTCCCTGATGGGAAATGACCAGATTGGACATTGAGAGCAGCCAATGGCCGAACGACACGAGTCCAACGGTAAGATTTTGAGCACAATGGCAACATTACTTGTGGAGCAAGTAATGCTAGCTCCTCGGTCTGAGACAAATCTCTCGCAGCATAGAAGATCACAGTCTCTTGCTGACAAGTATTTGTTCGGAACACAAAGAGATTTCTCTCGCGACTTTCATAGGTTCGGATCTAAGCTTCGAGAACCTATACCCCTCTTAATAGTATGGAGGTCCTATGACTCAAATGAACAAAAGAAGAAAGACGAAAAGAATACTACGTCTTCAATTTGTCTTCGATTTCCGCTCGCTGCAGCCAATTTTTTCGGACAACAACACCGAACCAAATGCTTTCCTTCATAAGTAATCTTTCGAGGGGATAATTCCTTCACAGCAATCTTCTCGTCTACATGTCTTCAACAGATGTAGCTCGTTCTTCTGTGCAGCGCAGATATACTTTGGTGAAGTTCCTCGAACTTGGAACCGGAGATAGCATTCTCTTTGGTTTCTGTATGGACTATTTTTGTTAACAATCTCCAAAACATAGGTAGGCAGATATTGCACCAATAGTGGTCAACCGGGTTCCCCCTCTCAACCATGACTTCCTTGCGGTGGCGGAGACCAGTCACTACATGCCGCTGCATCACCGCACCGCCATCTGCAACATGGTTCAAGGTCTGCTACATGAATCTCAGCTCTTCACTACTGAAACTAGTGACCATCCATTTGGTGTTGGTTTGTTTGGATTTGTGGAAGAATTTATGAGAGATACTGCTATTGCAACTCCGAGTGAACTAGAAGAGGAAGACCTCCTGGTCACCTTTGTTCCCCACAATTTCGCGCTTAATAGGCGTACCACCACCTATGGTCCAGAATTATGGCTGATGTACTTTGGGTTCCCATATGATTATTAGACTGAATATTATATCAATAAGTCACTTGGGGGATATGGATCTTTGGTTTCTTGGTATAATCCCAGGCAGGATAGAAGATATATTTTGCTCCACGCTCATGTCATGCATATGCGGCTGATTCCTAAGATTTCCATAATATGGCAACTGGGAGGAGCACGGCGCTGTTGGACTGTGTAAGTCACCATTCTTCGTAGCAACGACTGGAACATGTTGCTACCTGAAGTTCCGCCTACTGGTGAAAAACCCCTCCACCGGACGACAACCCGCATCCACACTTCGGACCAGATCTCACAGCAGAGCAGTTGTACCAGTAACAGGTACATAATTGGCTTGTGCAAAATGCTCCTCCTCCCAATGGTGCTCCTAATGATCTCAATATGGAGGCAGAGGTCCAAGTAGATGTTGGATGGGGAGCTTAGCCTGCACCTCCCCCTCCACCACTGCCACCTCACTTAGTTAATTATTAGGCCTGGCTTGCTGCCCAGGGATTGACATTGCAACATGGCCTTGTTCCCGAAGACAATGATACAAATAGTGCAGTGCAAGCATGGAATGACTCCATAACTGTCTCTGATGACACTAGCTCAATGTAATCCATCATGGCTATCTCTGTTGTTGATGCATTGCCTATTGAACCCAACCACCTGCAACATCATACTGAAGAACTAGATGTCATTGTCCGTCTGCACAACTGTGGAGTTCAGTTTGGCATGTCTGCTCAAGGAGAAAAAATACTTGCAATCTTGCTCGCGGACCCAATCCAACGTCAGCAGCTCAACATCTTTCTCTTCAATGCTCTCAGACCTGCACTTGCCACAGCGGGACCTCGGAATAGTGGTTATGGAATGAGGCAGGAACACTTGGAAGTTACTGTCAGAATCACTCATACTACTGCAGGTATTCGACCCCTGTCAATCCTGACAACACTTCTATGGCTGCAATGAGTGAACAATCTGAACCAATGTACAATCCTATGTAAACTGCTCTTGCTAACACTATGCCCCTGGGCTTATCAGAGCAGGAGATGGATAGCTCAGAGTCTGACAGCCATACCCAAAACCTAAACATGGCTGCAGAATATGTGGACTCTCTGGACCATACTCAGACTGATGTTGTTGAAACCTTGGATAAATCCACTACTCTTAGTGCACCTTGTTTCCCTCTGCCTGAGAATAATGATGCAAGTTCTGCACAGGGCAACAACTCCTCTGTTCCTGGTTCGTCTGGCCACACTCAACGTAAGGGTAAAGCTCCAGCTCCTATCGACTGCTCCAGCCTCCGCCATAGTACCAAAAACAACAAGTATGATGGTTTCAAAATCCACCAGCCGACAGACAACCGTCAATATAAATCCAAGGTGAAGGCCAGGATGATCCCCTCAGCTCTAAACTCCAACAATACCCACATTACCTCTGGCACCTCTGAAGCAACAGAAGTAATCCCCCACCAACCACTATACCAATGATGCAGGCGATTGGAGTGCAGCTCTGTGCTGTCCCTGAAGAACCCTCTGCAGACACCCTCGCCAAGGAGCTAGAAGAGGCTTCATCTCCTTCCACTTAAGTTTCCTTGCTCTCCTTTTAATAATGGTACTTTTGAGCACTTAGAATGTGCTTTGCTGGAACGTACGTGGACTTAATGCTTCCAATAAGCAGTTAGCTCTTTCGAACGCGATCACATCGAGTGGGTGCGCCATTATATGCTTGCAAGAGACAAAAATGGCTACTTTTGATGCTGCATTGCTTAAATCCCTCTGCCCAAAACATTTTGATCAATTTTCTTACATTACTTCGCAAGGGGCCTCGGGGGGGGGGGGGTAGTGACGATATGGAATAGTTCTATCTTTGCTGGCCATGTTATCTTTTCTAAACCTTTTGTGCTTGGTATTCAGTTCACCTCGAAGCAATCTGCGCATAAATGGGGGTTGATCAACGTTTATGGGCCATGCAAAGGGGAACGGAGAGACACATACACCAAATGGTTATTTGATCTACATATCCCATCCAGCAAGAGTTGGCTATTGTTGGGCGATTTTAATTACATCCGATCACTAGAGAATCGCAATAGACCAGGGGGAGATGTGCACGATATGTTCACCTTCAATGATTTCATTAGGACTCAAGAATTAATTGAACTACCAATTAAAGGCCGATCCTTTACGTGGAGTAATATGCAGCAGGTTCCATTATTAGAACAACTTGACTGGACGCTAGCATTTCCCAACACTATGGTTAAACCACTCGGTCGCCCGGTATCTGACCATGTGCCTTGCAATGTCATAATTCAGACCACGATTCCCAAAACTAAATTATTCCGCTTTGAACACTACTGGATCGCTCACCCTGGCTTCATGGACGTAGTATCAACTGCCTGGGACAAACCCATTAAACATGGAAAAAATAAAAATGCAGCCTTCATTATACGCCACAAGCTTAAAGCGGTCAGACAAGCACTTAGCAAGTGGAGCAAGCAAATTTCTCGTCTCACTATTGCAATTGAAAATACAAACAAGGCACTTCTAGAATTGGACACTCTTGAGGAAAAAATAAAGCTGTCATTACCTGAATCTAACTTCAGAAGGATTCTCAAGAAACACCTCCTACGACTGCTATCCTATCAAAAAGAATACTGGAAAAAAACGTTATATGATTAGATGGATAAAATTTGGAGACGAGAACACAAAGTTTTTCCAAGCTGCAGCCACAGAAAGGTACAGGAAAAAATACCTTGCCAGTCTGAGAACGCTCAATGGCTTTGTGGTTGATGATCATGTGGGGAAAGAATCCATTCTTTTTAACACCTTTAAAGATCGCCTAGGCACAATAAACCCACAAGGTATGAAATTTGATCTGAACGAGCTCATTCACGCAGACCCAGACTGTCGGATGTGGGGTTCCGGCAAACCCTTAAGGTTCGAACACTGGGGTGCGCGCGAAGTCTTTCCCTCCTACCGATCTGCGCCCTTGCTCGCTAAGATCTCGCGGACGAACTCGACGAACTCGCAACACAGAAAGACACGGGATTTATACTGGTTCGGGCCACCGTTGTGGTGTAATACCCTACTCCAGTGTGGTGGTGGTGGATTGCCTCTTGGGCTGATGAAGAACAGTACAAGGGGAAGAGCAGCCTCCTGAGGTTGAGGTGTTCTTGTGCTAGTGTTGGCTTTCGATCTGTTCCCCTTCTCCCCCACTACTGTGGTGGCTAGACCTATTTATAGAGGCCCTGGTCCTCTTCCCAAATAATGAGCGGGAAGGGAGCCAACAACGCTGGGCAAATTTGAAGGAGGACGGCTAGTACAAGCTATCCTGACAAAAGTGGTCTTCGCCTGCAAAAGGCTCTGGTGGTGACGCCATCTTAGGCTCCACGATGACCTCCATCTTGCCGTCCTCCTGGTCTTGGTCTCGTTGCACCAATATAGCAACCTTTGCCTGATGCCTCGGTACTCCTCGCCTGCGCTGGCTTCCTTAGCACCAAAGAGGAAACAAGGACGCTGCGGCGCTGGCGCCCGCCTAGCGCCTGCCTGGTGCCGATCGTCATGGCTCACGTCATGAGAGCCTCGTGAGGTTTGCCCCGCCTTGATATCTCCACTCCTCGTGAGCCTGCCTGGCTTGGCCGCTCCTGAGGAGGTCTTGCGTCGTCCGCCTCGCGAGGCTTGGCCCCTCGCGAGGGTCTTGAATGCTTTGTCGAGGAAGATGGGTCGTACGGCGTGCTAGCTCAGCCACGCCGTGGGCCGCAGGCAGGCAAGTCTGGGGACCCCCATTCCCAGAACGCCGACAGTAGCCCTCGGGCCCAAGGTGCGCTCGGGCTTGGCTTCGCGGCAAAGCCAAGGGTCAAGTTCGGAGCACCACGGGCCCCAAAAGCCTGCAGCCTCGGTTGACGCGTGGCGGTTGATTGGACGCGGGCGTCTTCGCTTCCCCACGCTGCCTCGGCAACTGCTTGACCTGACAAAAGGCTGGCGCAGGCAGCACTTGCCTTCATTGCTTCTTCCTTGCCTCGCTCAGGATCCCCTTTCTTGCTCCTCGCCACCGCTACCTCCAGATCCGCTCCAATCTTATCCTGCACCGACAATCCATGGCGCCGCACAAAGTCAAGACTTCCTCAGCACCGGCTTGGTATGATCCGGCCCTTGAGGCGCCCACCATCACGGAAAAAAGCCTTGCCTCCGTGCGCCTGCTGATGGCGGGCGAGAGCAATGAGTGGGGGGCGACCGAGCTCCGGCTTGCCTCCGATGTGCCGGAGCCCGAGGGAAGCACCTTCTTCCCCTTCTTCTCGAGCGATGTCGCCGTCGGGTTGGTTCCTCCCTTCTCTGATTTCTTTTATGAAGTCCTCAACCACTACGGTCTGCAGGCGTTGCATCTTCATCCCAACTCTGTCCTCCTGTCCATCTTCGCCTACTACTGTGAGGCGTACCTGGGCGTGATGCCGTCCGTGGCGTTACTGCGCCATTTCTTCTTCCTTCATGTCAGCGAGGGTCACATCTCCGGATGCGCTAACTTCGTCGCATGCGGCAAGGCCAACTCGATCTCGAGCACCAGGAAGAGGGCCGACAACATCCAATCCAAATGGGTCATGATGGATGCCAAGCGTGCCGATCCGCGCCTGGCGTTGCCAACGGCGGCGCCCTCTTCCAACGGGGGGTGGCCCAAGGTGGAGCTCGCCGATGAGCGGGCATCGCTAGTGTTGGGGCAGATGGTGACCGACCTGAAGCCGGGCAATGCGAGGGTGGCCAAGGCGACGGGGGTCATGCTCCTGAGGGAGTTCTTGACGCTGCGAGTGGCCCCGCTCCAGGCGCGCGCGCGCCCCCTGTGGGAGCTTGAAGAAGAGGGAAATAAGGCCTGCCTGAGGCCAGGGGCCCTGCCTGACGATGAATTGGCTACTGTTCTGCGCCTCATAGCTGGGGACAACCAGGAGTACCCGCCAAGCGCCTTCGTTCCTCTGTTCCAGCGTAGGGATCGGGAGGAATTCGTCGCCTCCAGGCCGACCTTTGACGCGCGTGGGCTGGTGCCGCCGGCGCTCCCAGGGGCTCCTGCGGCGCCCATACCGGTGGAGGTGTCCTCTGACGAGTCCCGCGGGGAGGGGGAAGAGGAGGTGGACTCGGAGAAGACTCTGGAACAGGTGGGGGAGACTTCCCCTCTGAGCAAGGCCGAGATCCTCCGCGCCTTGCCTGACGACGCCGAGGTCGACGCCCGCCAGGAGGTGAGGGAGCAACCCCTCATCCCGACAAGGGGCAGGTCGTCGCTGGTGCCTCGCGATGCCGTCTCCACCCCGACGCCTCCTGGCGCTGGTTCCGGCCCTGCCGCTGCTCCGCCTGCTGCCGCCGAAGCCCGCACGCCTACTCCCCAGGTCCCGATGCTTTCAGGCTTCCAGCTCCCCAAGCGGAAGGTGGAGTACTGTGCGGTGGACCGGTAGGTGCCTCGAGCTTCGCCTTATCCCTACTGGTACTCGTTATTTCCTGACGCTCGCCCTTGGTTGATCAGGCCGACATCTTCGGCGAAGAAGAGGAAGGAGGATACGGCGATCGTGCCTCCCTCCACAGAGAAAGGAGGCAGCAGCGCCCGCATCTCCCCAGCCCGGTCGTCCTCGCGGGGCCAAGAGGAACATTGCCGCATGGAATCAGCCCCCATGGCCCCGCTGGCTCCGGAGGTGCCGGCACTTGTTGCGGCTGATGAGGTCCCAGCTGCTCCGGAACCCGCGATCTCCCAAGCCCTAGTGACGATGTCGCTTCCTCCCACTGCTGCACCTCCACTCCCTGGTTCTTCTACTCCTGCTGCTGCTCTGGAACGTGCTCTTTTAGAGATGACCCAGTTGCAGGCGGATCTCCTAAGTGCGGACCCGCGCCTTGTGGCCGGGCACCTGGAGTTGGCCTCAGGCTGGCTCCACTCCGACTTGGCTGTTCACGCGGCACTGGGCCAGGCCGCTGCGGCTTCTGAGAAGGAGAAGAAGAGTGCCACCAATGCCACAGTTGATCGTGAGATGCCGTTGAAAGACGCCAAGGCCGCCCGTGACCGCTGCCGGGCGCTAGAGGACTAGTTGCAGAGCCTGCACGACAAGCATGCCGAAGAAGCGCGCTGCCACCAAGCGAAGGCGAAGGAGATGAAGGCCCGGGAGGAAGCCGTCAAGAACCGTGATGCTGAGCTGGCGGAGTTGGGGAGGGCGCAAGCCGCTGAGCGCGACCGGTTGGAAGAGCTGGAGCGAAAGGCGAAGACGAGGGAGGCCGATCTCGACGCCAGGGCACGAGTCCTGACTGAAGACCGCACGGCTTTTGCCGACCTCGAGAAGAGATCTCGCAAGGCGCTGAAGACGCTCGCCGAGGCCTCGGGAGGGGCGCGCGACGCCCAGGTCCGGGAGACCTGGTTGGGTGGCGTGCGCTTGGGCGTGACCCGAGCGCAGCCCCGAGGCCTCGGGAGGGGGCGCGACGCCCAGGTCCGGGAGACCTGGTTGGGTGGCGTGTGCCTGGGCATGACCCGAGCGCAGCCCCCATGCCCAGCCCCCTCGTGCGGCTCTCCCGAGGGGAGGCATTGTGGTGAGGCTGGGCGCTAAGCTCTGGGCTCCCTGAGGTTGGTACGACCGTGGGGCCGCCCTCAGTTGTTTATCACCAGCGCGGAGCATAGTGCTTTCGCTTGTGCACGGGCATAGCCGCTCCTCGGCAGTGTCGACAGCCAGCGCGGAGCATGGTGCTTCCACTAGGGCGTGGGATGGGGGCCCCCCTCCGGGAGGAGCCCCCGGGGCGTGTACAGCCCCGCCCTAACACGTGGCTTGCACGGCAGGGCTGCGAGGTGTATCTGGGCACTCGTGAGCCAGCGCGGGACTCACGAGGCCCTACCTCAGGGCGGGTTGCTTCTGGTCTTGAGTCTTGGTGACTGTATGTTCTTGCAAGGCGGTTAGATGCAAGCACTCTACGTCCTCAGGTCCCGGCCCTCGAGCGAGCTCAGCCGCCGCTGGTATGCCAGGTCGCGATGCCGTGGTCAAGGCCAGGGGGTGAGGGCTGGAGAGCCAGTAAGAGCTCCTGAGTCGCGATGCTCAGGAGCCCCCCTTTTAACGCGCAAGTGAATTGCATAGGATGAGCAGACCCGTGATGGGCGGCGATCGAGCAGGCGATAGCCGTGGGCAGGTTAAGCATGGAAAGCAACTCAACTTAGGTAAATGCAGGAAGATACATGCCACTGGGTCCGGCCCGAGCGGCTTGGGGATGATGCAGCCCGTGGGGCGCCCCCAACAAGGTGAGCTAAAGACATAAGCAAAAGGGATACATGCCACAGGGACGGACCCATGTGGCCTGGGAATAATGCAGCCCGAGGGGCGCTCCCAGCTAAACAAGCTTGGAAGATGTCACCTGGTTATGTAGACGAAGTAGAGTTGGTGCAGCTGAAGACGTGCGTCGAAGGAGTGACTCCTCATGAGCCACCAGAGCCCTGAGCCTCGAGAGGCTCTGGGGGCTCGGGAGGTTCCCTGAAGACCGTCTCCATTTCCTCCAGGACGGCGTGGTACCTGGCCTCCTGAGCCGCCAGGACACGCCGCATATTGCGCTGATAGGCCGAAGCCACGCTCGGCAAGCCGAAGGGCATGCGAATGTAGCTGTGTGGTGGGCCCTCGCAGCGGCCCACACGCGATGGCCAGAAGCGCTCCTGAGATGCGGCCCTGTTGAGCCCGGGGACGTCGATGCAGACACGCAGCCCAGCATCCTCGCCAGGATGCGGAGCTGCGCCTCGTGAGCAGCTATCGCCGCGCATGGCTCTTGCTTCTTGCAGTTCCTGAGTGGTATTGGTGATGAACTCCTGAGTGGTGGGCACTCCTTGCCCTGTGCTCTCCTGAGGGACACGTGCCGCGAAGCACGCCTCCAAGTGGTGCCCAAGCGCCTCCCTCATGAGGTTGGCAAGGTCTGAGGCCCTCCAGAAGAGAGCCCTCGAGCCCTGTCCGAGGAGGGCGCCGGGCACGCCTTCCTATGCGATGGAGGAAGGCGCCCCTGGGACGGACGCTGATCCTGATGAGGCTCCTGCCGCGTCGCAATCCTCCTGAGGTCCTGCGCGGCGCAGCTGCTTCTTCTTGGGGATGGCCTCCGGAGGGCCCTCACTTCTGCTGTCGGGGTCGTCGATTGCTGCAGCTTGGAAGGCGTGCTCAAGGGAGCACACCGCATCTCTTTCTTCACACGGGACCGTGATGATTCCTCCGCTTCCCAGCATCTTGAGGACGTTGTAGCCGTGGTGGATGACCGCCATGAATTTGGCCAGGGCCGGATACCCGAGGATGGCGTTGTACGGCAGGCGGATGTGCGCGACGTTGAAGTCGATGAGCTCGGTGCGGTAGTTCTTGCGTTCTCTGAAGGTGACGGGCAGGCGGACTTGCCCTATCGGTGTGGTGGAGCCGTCGGTCACTCCTGAGAAAGGTTTGGTTGGCTAGAGCTGCTCGTATGGCACTTGGAGATTGTCGAACGTGTCGACGGACAGGACGTTGAGCCCTACGCCGCCGTCGATGAGGGTCTTGGTAACCTGCACATTGCTGATGACTGGGGAACACAACATCGGGAGGGCGCCGGCAGTGGCCGCGCAATTGAGCTGATCTGCCGAGTTGAAAGTAATGGCACATTGGGACCACTTGAGCGGGCGCGTGGCCTCGAGCTTGGGGAGCACCGCGTTCACCTCGCGAGCGAACTGTTTGAAGATGCGCTGAGAGGCTGGGGCCTGGGCGCCGCCCAAGATGCAGGCGATTGTGCGCGGCTCTTGGAAGCCCCCAGCCCCCTCATCCTGATGGTGGTCGTCGTTCCTTCTTGGTGGTGGCAGCGGGGGAAGACCGGTGTTGCCTTGGGGGCGATCCTCGCGAGGCTGGTCCCTCCAGGCGCCCTCGCAGGATGGTCCTGCGAGCGGTCCTCACGAGGCCTGTCGCGCCACTCCTGGCGCGGGCCACAGTCGTCCCAGCGTCCGCCTCCACGTCCTCCTCCATGGTCGTAGCCCCGGTCGTTGCGCTCGGGGCGTCGACCGAAGCGTCCTTCCCGTATGGCTCTGAGCTCTTGACAGTCGGTGGTGTTGTGGGTGTTCAGGTTGTGGAAGGCGCAGAACGATCGGCCGTTCTTGGATGACTCGGGCTGATCCCTGCCCCGCTTGGTGTCGGGCTCCGCTGCGAGCACCACTGCCTCCTTGCGCTTCACGTCCTCGGCCTTGGCCTTCTTCTCCTCCGCTCCTGCAGCTGGCAACTCGAGGAGAGAGAGGTGCCCCTCCTCAGCTCTTGCGCACTTGGTCGCCAGGTTGAACAGCTCCTGAGATGTGTAGAGCTCCTCGTGGATAGCGAGCTCTTCCTTCATCTTGACGTCGCGGACGCCGTCGGGGAATGCGGAGATGATGGCCTCGTCCGTGACCTTGGGGATCTTGAGGCGGGTGTTGTTGAAGCGTTGGATGTTCTTTTGGAGGGTCTCTCCCGGTTGTTGCTTGATGCGGTGCAGGTCGCCCGCGGCCGGCGGGCGGTCGCGCGTGCCCTGGAAGTTGGCGACGAAGCGGTCGCGCATCTCCTCCCAGGAGGAGATCGAGCCGTGCTGCAGGTTCAGGACCCAGGAGCGAGCCCCATCCTTGAGAGCCATGGGAAACCAGTTCGCCATGACTTTCTCATCGCCGTTGGCTGCTTCGATGCTCAGGTCGTAGAGCTGCAGGAACTCCGCGGGGTCGGCGGTGCCGTCGTAGCGAGGAGGCAGGTCCGGCTTGAACTTGCCCGACCAGGCGACGGTACGCAACTCGGGGGTGAAGGCGCGGTAGCCAGCTGTGGTCACTGGTGCCCGCCTCGGAGGTGGAGCTTGGTCTTGACGAGGTCCGCGCGGCGCCGCTGCGGGCGGCGCGCGGTCTTGACGAGGCGGCGCAGGGAGCGCAGGTGCAGCTTCTCGCGGCCGCGGGATTACTTGGCAGCTTCTTTCCTCGCGCGTGGGCACTGGGCGTGGTGGATCACGCCGTGGGGCCACGCCCCTTGGTGCCAAGGCACCGTCTTGGGGCAGAGGTGGTGGAGGCGCGCCATGAGCCTCATCGCCCGTGGCTGGCTGAGGGTGAGGTACAGAGAGGGACGGCACCGGGGAGCCCCCTGCGGCGCGGACGAGCTTGGTGACACGGTCGAGCCACTCCTCGTAGAGGTCGTCGACAGGGCGGTAGCGTAGGAGTTCGTTTGCCGCAAGGAGCGCGGCCCGCGCCTCCATGGGAGCGCGGTGTGCGTGAGACGAAGAACCGACCGGGGTTAGCGATGGTGTGGCGGTGCGGCCGTCCTGCCGCATCGAAGGATGCAGCAAGGACGCCTGCTGCTCGTTCCCCGCCGGGCCGGTGGTAGCGTTGGCGGCGGGAGATGGTGAACGACGAGGTTGCCCGCCGACGAGAGCCGTCTGAGCAACGCGGGCGGTGAGGGCAGCCCGACGCTCAGCTCGAGCACGACGAGCGTCCGCTATGGAGACGACGGAGCGACGAAGCAATGGACTGATGGAAGGGAAGCTACGGCGCACCCCTACCTGGCGCGCCAAATGTCGGATGTGGGGTTCCGGCAAACCCTTAAGGTTCGAACACTGGGGTGCGCGCGAAGTCTTTCCCTCCTACCGATCTGCACCCTTGCTCGCTAAGATCTCGCAGACGAACTCGACGAACTCGCAACACAGAAAGACACGGGATTTATACTGGTTCGGGCCACCGTTGTGGTGTAATACCCTACTCCATTGTGGTGTTGGTGGATTGCCTCTTGGGCTGATGAAGAACAGTACAAGGGGAAGAGCAGCCTCCTGAGGTTGAGGTGTTCTTGTGCTAGTGTTGGCTTTCGATCTGTTCCCCTTCTCCCCCACTACTGTGGTGGCTAGACCTATTTATAGAGGCCCTGGTCCTCTTCCCAAATAATGAGCGGGAAGGGAGCCAACAACGGCGGGCAAATTTGAAGGGGGACAACTAGTACAAGCTATCCTGAAAAAAGTGGTCTTCGCCTGCGAAAGGCTCTGGTGGTGACGCCGTCTTGGGCTCCACGATGACCTTCGTCTTGCCGTCCTCCTGGTTTTGGTCTCGTTGCACCAATATAGCAACCTTTGCCTGATGCCTCGTTACCCCTCGCCTACGCTGGCTTCCTTAGCACCAAAGAGGAAACAAGGACGCTACGCGCGCTGGCGCCCGCCTGGTGCCGATCGTCATGGCTCACGTCACGAGAGCCTCGTGAGGTTTGCCCCGCCTTGATATCTCCGCTCCTCGTGAGCCTGCCTGGCTTGGCCGCTCCTGAGGAGGTCTTGACTCGTCCGCCTCACGAGGCTTGGCCCCTCGCGAGGGTCTTGAATGCTTTGTCGATGAAGATGGGTCGTACGGCCTGCTAGCTCAGCCACGCCGTGGGCCGCAGGTAGGCAAGTCTGGGGACCCCCGTTCCCAGAACGCCGACACAGACCTTGATCAACTCACTCTTCCATTCACACATGAAGAAATTGACAAAGTTGTGAAAGAAATGCCCCCGGACAAGGCGCCTGGCCTAGATGGTTTCAATGGGGCGTTTCTAAAAGCGTGCTGGCCAATCATCAAAAAGGACTTCTACAATATGTGTTCTGAATTCCATGAAGGGTCTCTTAACATTGAAAGCCTGAATTATGGTCATATCATGCTGATTCCCAAAACCAACTCTCCAGAAATGGTGAATGATTATCGTCCTATCACTTTGCTCAATTGTTGCCTGAAGATTCTCACCAAAATACTGGCCAATAGACTCCAATAGGTCATTCTTTGCTCAGTTCACCACAACCAATATGGTTTTCTGAAGGGATGATCTATACACGACTGCCTTGCATGGGCTTTCAAGTTCATACACCAGTGCCAAGTCTCTAAGAAACAAATTGTTCTGCTCAAACTCGACTTCGCAAAAGCCTTCGATACTATTGAACACGCTGCAATGATTCAGATTATGGAAAAATGGGCTTTAACATAAGATTGATTAAATGGATCAAAAGCATTTTCAATTCTTGCAAATCTTCAGTGCTCCTTAATGGTGTCCCCGGGAGGCAATTCCCATGTAAATGTGGGGGTACGCCAAGGAGACCCGTTGTCCCTCTTGATATTTGTTCTGGCAGCGGAATTGCTCCAAGCAGTCATTAATGATGCCATGCGTAAACAACTTCTGAGGCACCCATTCGATGATGGCAGCACCTTGATAATAATGCCTGCCTGCCCAACACAAGCAAGCCTGATGAAGGGAATCCTCACGGATTATGCTGAGTCCATTAGACTGCGTATTAACTTTCACAAATCCACAATTGTGCCGATTAATACACCTTCAGACCTTTGCCAAGACATAGCGGCCATTTTTGGTTGCTCAACGGCTTCCATGTCGTTCACGTACCTCGAATTACCTCTAGGCACAGGTAAACAATCCATACAGGATCTCACCCCTCTGGTATGCCAGGCCGAGCACAAGATCACAACCACAATGCTACTGATGCCGTATGCTGGGAAATTGGCGTTAATTAACTCAATTGTCACATCATTGGTTGTCTTCACCATGGGAACAATTAGACTACACCCAAACATTTTGGAACAGCTGGACAAAAATCGCCACCAATGCCTTTGGAGGAAAAAGACTGACGATGGAGTGAAATGTAACTCCCTAGCTGCATGGGATATGATTTGCCATCCAAAGAAGCACGGAGTATGGGAGTGCTCAATCTTCGAGTGCAAAATGATGCAATACTGATCAAGTTCTTGCACAAATTCTATAACCGGCATGACATTCCCTGGGTACAACTGATATGGGATACGTACTATCGTGACACGATCCCCCACACGCAGCTGAATAGTGTGGATCCTTCTGGTGGCGCGAAGTAATGCAACTCAGCCCAATATTCAGAGGGGTCACTTCGGTTCAGGTGCATCGTGGTGATACGACCCTTTTTGGAAGGACTATTGGAACCAAAACCTCCTTTCCGAAGCATTCCCCCGAGCTTATTGATTCACTACAGTCGAGGATATGTCTGTCCGAGATTTCCTACAAACCACAAAACTGCGGACAGTGTTTCACCTCCCCTTATCTGTCCTAGCTCATGAGGAAGTGAGGCAGATTCAAGTTACAACCATTGACACAGACATATCAGGTCAAACACATGACATATGGTCCTACATTTAGGGGAAAATGGAGTTCAGAACCAAAGAGTATTATGCCTACTACTAATTCAGAGAAGTTCAAGCTCACCAAGCTTTCAACTGGCTATGGAAATCAACCAGCACTCTGATAACCCACAAGTATAGGGGATCGCAACAGTTTTCGCGGGTAGAGTATTCAACCCAAATTTATTGATTCGACACAAGGGGAGCCAATGAATATTCTCAAGTATTAGCAGTTGAGTTGTCAATTCAACCATACCTGGATAACTTAGTATCTGCAGCAAAGTGTTTAGTAGCAAAGTAATATGGAAGTAACGGTAACGATAGCAAAAGTAATATTTTTGGGTTTTGTAGTGATTGTAACAGTAGCAACAGAAAAGTAAATAAGCGAAGAACAATATGTGAAAAGCTCGTAGGCATTGGATCGGTGATGGAGAATTATGCCGGATGTGGTTCATCATGTAACAATCATAACATAGGGTGACACAGAACTAGCTCCAATTCATCAATGTAATGTAGGCATGTATTCCGAATATAGTCATACGTGCTTATGGAAAAGAACTTGCATGACATCTTTTGTCCTACCCTCCCATGGCAGCGGGGTCCTCATGGAAACTAAGGGATATTAAGGCCTCCTTTTAATAGAGTACCGGACCAAATCATTAACACATAGTGAATACATAAACTCCTCAAACTAAGGTCATCACCGGGAGTGGTCCCGATTATTGTCACTTCGGGGTTGCCGGATCATAACACATAGTAGGTGACTATAGACTTGCAAGATAGGATCAATAACTCACATATATTCATGAAAACATACTAGGTTTAGATCTGAAATCATGGCACTCGGGCCCTAGTGACAAGCATTAAGCATAGCAAAGTCATAGCAACATCAATCTCAGAACATACTGAATACTAGGGATCAGGAGCTGTGACTAGTTTCTCTTTGAGAGTGTTGAAAGCAACGTCACACTCAGGAGTCCAGACATACTTCACATGCTTCTGGAGGAGGTTGGAAAGAGGCTTTGCAATCTTAGAGAAATTCTCAACGAATCTTCGGCAATAGCTTGCAAGACCAAGAAAACTGCGAAGCTGCTTGACATTCTGAGGAGGTTCCCAATTCACAATTGCGGACACCTTCTCGGGATTAACAGCGATGCCCTTGGCAGAGATGATATGACCAAGGTAAAGAACTTCATCAAGCCAAAACTCACATTTGGAAAACTTCGCATAGAATTGATACTCTCTGAGCTTGTCGAGCACCAATCGCAAATGTTTGGCATGGTCCTTCTTATTCTTGGAGAAGACCAAGATATCATCGAGATACACCAGGACGAATTCATTGGTATAGGGGTTGAAGATGAAGTTCATCATACGAGAGAATGTTGGAGGAGCATTGACAAGGCCGAAAGACATGACAGTATATTCATAAGAACCAAAGCTTGTTCTGAATGTTGTCTTGGGAATATCTTCTTCACGAATGCGAATCTGATGATAACCCATTCGAAGGTCAAGCTTGGAGAATACTTTAGCACCTTTGAGTTGCTCGAATAGCTCATTGATGTTGGGAAGTGGATACTTGTTCTTAATTGTCTTCTTGTTCAATGGACGGTAGTCGACACAAAGTCGGTCCATGCCATCCTTCTTCTGGACAAAAAGAACACCACAACCCCATGGAGATGAACTCGGTCTGATCAAACCCAGACGCTCTTGTTCATCGAGCTGTTTCTTCAATTCCTTCAGCTCCTTGGGTCCAAGCTTGTATGGACGCTTGCAAACGGGTTCAGTGTCGGGCTCAAGATCGATAACGAACTCAACTGGCCGGTGCGGAGGCATACCCGGAAGCTCTTCTGGAAAGACATCTTGGTACTCACAAACGACTGGAATTTGAGGAATAGCATCCAACTCGCCCTTCTCATTGAGAGAAAACAACCGAATGGTTTCATCACGAGCGGCATAGATGATAACATCCTGAGAAGAGTGTGTCAATTGAATTTCCCTGGCAGCACAATCAAGTTGAGCCTTGTGCTTAGAGAGCCAGTCCATCCCGAGAATTAGATCAATATCCGAGTCACCAAGGACAATTGGAGAAGACAGAAATTTATAGTCGCCCATCTTGATAGAGGCAGATAGACAAGTTGAATCAACGGATAGAAATTGCAACATATAGTCTTCACAATAAACATTCGAACGAGGATGAACGAATGAATTCCATAGTAAATCATCACACTTCCATTAAGGTGAGAAGCCACTTGATAAGAGATTGATGAATAAAATAAAAAGGTACGACTGGAACAAATAAGTGGTAAGGATTACCCAATCACAAACCACATATCTGCGGGAAGAAATGCTAAGAGCTAGTTGAATCCCACCTATAAACTCCCAAACTTTCTGGTTATGCAATCTGGTGTTGGGGATACAGGGGACACAAAATATATCACCCAAACTAGCCATCCCTAGATCCAGCTGTATACATCCGTCAACACATAACCAAGAAACCTTTGGAAATCGTGTACCTCAACCTTCGAAAAGCATCCGTTATACGAGTTATGGCAATACTCTCGAACTCCCGCCCCAGTACTGGGTGGCGTCGAGGTGATCTCACCAACAACTGCATAAAAGAGATTTTCGATGTCGGCGAAACTCAGGAATTCCAGAACTGCAATGATAAAATTGTGACGACAACACCTCAGAGCTCAACTCCCTGGGACACTGCCACAACCCCTAAATGTCAGGAGGCACCAAGAACAATGTTCTCGTCACAAAACCATCGGAACGATTCCAAGATACCCGCGTGATCCTAATTTTTTTTAGTGAAATTTGAGGAGAGAAGAGTCAAAACTTCTACGTAAGGAGACCTCACCAGAGCGACGAAGGGACTGAGGAGTAAAAAGAATCCTACTCTCCGATATATATAATCCTAAGACTCGAAACATTTTTGTTCTAGACTCAACAACGCCAGCGATTCGATCAAGCAGGGGGCTCCTAAGTCGGGGATGGCTCTGATTACCAACTTGTAACGCCCACGATGCGGCTATATCTCCCACGTGTCGAGGCACGACTTAGAGGCATAACCGCATTGTAGGTGTTGTCGCAAGAAGGGTCATCTTCACACAATCCCATGTAATGAACAAGAATGGGATAATGAGAGTTGGCTTACAATCGCCACTTCACACAATACATAAATAAATTCATACATCATCCAAAATCCACATTTAGACCGACTACGGTCAAATCCAAATGAAAATAAGTTAACCCCAAATGCTAGATCCCCAATCGTCCCAACTGGGATCCACTACTGATCATCAGGAAACGAAACATAGTAACGACCACGTTCCTCGTCGAACTCCCACTTGAGCTCGGTTGCGTCCTCTGCACTGGCATCGTCGGCACCTGCAACTGTTTTGGTAGAATTTTTGAGCCACGAGGACTCAGCAATCTCACACCCGCGAGATCAAGACTATTTAAGCTTATAGGAAAGGATGGTGTAATGAGATGGAGCTGCAGCAGGCACTAAGCATATATGGTGGCTAACATACGCAAATGAGAGCGAGAAGAGAAGCAACGCAACGGTCGCGAAGCTAGAAATGATCAAGAAGTGATCCTGAAACTACTTACGTTCATGCATAACTCCAACCGTGTTCACTTCCCGGACTCCGCCGAGAAGAGACCATCACGGCTACACACACGGTTGATGTATTTTAATTAAGTCAAGTGACAAGTTCTCTACAACCGGACATTAACAAATTCCCATCTGCCTCATAACCGCGGGCATGGCTTTTGAAAGATAATACCCTGCAGGGGTGTCCCAACTTAGCCCATTATAAGCTGTCACGGTCAACGAAGGATAAACCTTCTCCCGGGAAGACCCAATCAGTCTCGGAATCCCGGTTTACAAGACATTTCGACAATGGTAAAACAAGACCAACAAAGCCGCCCGATGTGCCGACAAATCCCGATAGGAGCTGCACATATCTCGTTCTCAGGGCACAACGGATGAGACATCCTACGAGTAAAACCAGGCCTCAAGTTTCCCCGAGCTGGCCCCGCAGTCTACTCGTTTCGGACCAACACTCGAAGGAGCACTGGCCCGGGGGGTTAAAATAAAGATGACCCTCGGGCTCGCGAAAACCCAAGGGAAAAGGCTTAGGTGGCAAATGGTAAAACCAAGGTTGGGCCTTGCTGGAGGAGTTTTATTCAAGGCGAACTGTCAAGGGGGTCCCATAAATCACCCAACCGCGTAAGGGACGCAAAATCAAGGAACATAACACCGGTATGACGGAAACTAGAGCGGCAAGAGTGGAACAAAACACCAGGCATAAGGCCGAG
The DNA here is from genome assembly GCF_002575655.3 of Aegilops tauschii subsp. strangulata. NCBI lineage: Eukaryota > Viridiplantae > Streptophyta > Magnoliopsida > Poales > Poaceae > Aegilops > Aegilops tauschii. The sequence goes on from NC_053036.3 coordinate 485,086,114, forward strand.
CCTTCCACCCTTTACCAAATATATAGATGCATTAATTAAATAAGAGATATTGTGAAATGCCAAAATATCCATGTTCCAACATGGAACCAACTTCAACTTCACCTGCAACTAGCAACGCTATAAGAAGGGTTGAGCAAAAGCGGTAACTTAGCCAAACAACGGTTTGCTAGGAAAGGATGGTTAGAGGCTTGACATGGCAATATGGGAGGCATGATATAGCAAGTGGTAGGTAGCGCAGCATGGCAATAGAACGAACAACTAGCAAAGCAAAGATAGAAGTGATTTCGAGGGTATGGTCATCTTGCTTGCAAGGTTCTCAGAGGTGTCGAAAGCTTGATCCTCGTAAGCGTACTCAACAGGTTCCTCGTTCACGAACTTATCTCCCGGCTCTACCCACAGCAAGAACACAAGCAATGGAACCACAATCAATCACGGGAAATGCACAAGCAACATGATGCAATACATGCATGATATGCAAGATATGATATGCGATGTGTATGCGTGCTCCGAAAGAAAAAGGATGAACAAGGAAGTAAATTGGCAAACCAAGTATGCCACTGGAAAGATGAGATGATTTCGGTCGAAATCGATATAAAGATCACCGGAAACGGATGCACGGTTTGCAAATGGCAAGCAAAACAAGAATGACACGATTCTGCGATTAACAGCATGATAGCACTTAGAATACATCACGTAACTATGCTACAGCACCCCAACATAGCAACAAAGCATAAGACAGTTATCTACAGGAGATGCTTGACAAAAGATGAACACTGAGCTACGGCTATATCACAACATAACAGGTTCAAACAAGCATGGAAAAAGTGCAAAAGATATCAGCTTCACAGACACTGAAAATACTGAACATGGCTGAAACAGCAGCAGGTAGCAATGTTCAGAGCAAGCAATCAACATGCTAAAGGAACTTAACATAGCAAAACAAGGCATGGCATGAATCTACTAAACGCATAGAACAAAAGTCCCTTACTGGACATGAGCCAAAAAGGATCAGAAGATATGATGGCACCCATGTAAACATAGCAAGTTTCGTTAACAGGTTTCAAACAGCAGAAAACAGAGCATGGCATTAACAGAAATTATGAGGGCATCTTGGTGAGCTTGATTCACTCATTACAAAGCAATGCATGACAAAACAAGCATACCTATAGAAAGAAGGCATGTTTATGAAGCTAACCATGGCAAGACCAAGTTCATTGCATGTATGGATCAACTACAACAACCTTGGCAAAATTGAATATCATGTTAACAATCTGCCAGAAACATTTTACAGCAAAAGTAGAGCAAGATTAAGACATGCTAGGACACTCCATAATTGCACATAGGGGCATGGATGGATAGAACACAACAATATCTACAAAACATCCTTACTGAACATGTTCAAAAGAAGCACGGATCTCACTGTAGCCACATGGATACATGGCAACAAAATAACAGCAGTAACAGACTTAGCAAAATCCCAAGTCCCTGAAAACAGAAACATCACGAAGCCTAGTTTGCATGCTTGTGCTAGTCACCACATAGATCACAAAAATACATGTCATACACCTCTGTAAAGATGGCATGGCATAGATCAAAACACCTGTAGAGCTCATGCCCATAAGATGCACACATCAAATGTAGCAAAAATAACAAAACACCAAGTTCTGATAAGTAACAGCAGTAAACATCATATAGCACTCTTGCACCAGAGATTTGGGCATCAAAAAGGACTCAATCGAGCATGGCACAATGGAACAAAATAAAGAGCATCTCGAGATGAACATCTCAATATATCATGCATGCAAAACGGAGCAATATGCGATGAGATATGATGCGATGAACATGAGCACATAATGCAATAATATACGGGACTTGGCAGAAAACGAGGGGATTTCAGCGTCAACCTCCAGATCCAGATCGGGGCGGCACGGAAGTCGAGGTTCACCGGGGTGAGCTCGCCGGAGATCTTGCCGGTGAGGGAGGAGGCGCCGGCGGGGGTGGAGCTCGGGCGCGGGAGGAAGGAGGAAGGCGTCGGCGGGGTCGCGGCGCGCGCGGGCGTCGGCGGGGCACCGAGGACGGCGGCGACCGGCGAACGGCGGCGGCGACGGGGAGACGAGGCGGCTGAGCGGGAACGGCGGCGGGGTGCGCGCCCGTCGACTGCGGGCGGAGCGGCGGGCGACGGCGGGAGCCGCGGGCGCGGGCGAGGAGGCGCGGGCCGCGGGGGCCGGAGATGGGCTCGGCGGGCCGGCGGCGGTGGGGCGGCGGCGCTGCCACGTGGCGGGCGGTGACTGGCTGCGGGCGGCGGCGCGGTTTGTCCGGCGCGGACCGGACGTGTCCGGCACGTGGAGGGAGCGGGGCTAGGGTTGATCTGTGCGAAAAATCTCGGGGGGATCACCTATTTATAGCTAGAGGGAGCTAGGAGACTCCAAATGGAGTGCGGTTTTCGCCCACACGATCGTGATCGAACGACCGAGAGCATGGAAGTGACTTAGATGGGTTATTGGGCTGTTTGGAGGGGGTTTTGCTGCAACACACAAAAGGACTTTGCGGTTAACCGTTGGAGCATCAAACGACCTCCAAATGGAACGAAACTTGACAGGTGGTCTACCGGTGGTATACCAAGGCCACTTGACAAACCTCGGTCCATTCCGAGAACGTTTAACACCCGCTCACAAAAAGAGACAAGAGGGGTGCGCCGGTGCACGTGGGAGTGTCGGATTGCAAAACGGACAACGGGGAAAATGCTCGGATGCATGAGACGAACACGTATGCAAATGAGATGCACATGATGACATGATATGAGATGCATGACATGAACAAAATGCAAAACAAAAACAAAACCCGACCACGAAGGGAATATCATAGCACATAGCCGAAAATGGCAAGAGTTGGAGTTACAAATATGGAAAGTTACATCTAGGGTGTTACAAAACCCTAACAAAACTAACTCGATTACATGATAAATCTCATCCAACCCATAACCGTCCAGCAAGCCTAAGATGGAATTACTCACGCACGGCGGTGAGCATCATGAAATTGGTGATGGAGGATGGTTGATGATGACGATGGCGACGGATTCCCCTCTCCGGAGCCCCGAACAGACTCCAGAACAGCCCTCCCGAGAGGTTTTAGGGCTTGGCGGCGGCTCCGTATCGTAAAACGCGATGAAACTTTCTCCTTGATTTTTTTCTTCCCGAACACGAATATATGGAGTTGGAGTTGAGGTCGGTGGAGCGTCAGGGGGCCCACGAGGCAGGGGCGCGCCCCCCACCCTCGTGGACAGGTGGAGGCCCCCCTGACGTGGATTCTTCTTCCAGTATTTTTAATATATTCCAAAATAATTCTCCGTGAAGTTTCAGGTCATTTCGAGAACTTTTGTTTCTGCACATAAATAACACCATGGCAATTCTGCTGAAAACAGCGTCAGTCTGGGTTAGTTCCATTCAAATCATGCAAGTTAGAGTCCAAAACAAGGGCAAAAGTGTTTGGAAAAGTAGATACGACGGAGACGTATCAACTCCCCCAAGCTTTAACCTTTGCTTGTCCTCAAGCAATTCAGTTGATAAACTGAAAGTGATAAAGAAAAACTTTTACAAACTCTGTTTGCTCTTGTTGTTGTAAATATGTAAAGCCAGCATTCAAGTTTTCAGCAAAGATTATGAACTAACCATATTCACAATAACTCTTAGGTCTCATGTTTACTCATGTCAATGGCATAATCAACTAGCGAGCAATAATAATAAATCTCGGATGACAACACTTTCTCAAAACAATCATGATATGATATAACAAGATGGTATCTCGCTAGCCCTTTCTAAGACCGCAAAACATAAATGCAGAGCACCTTTAAAGATCAAGGACTGACTAAACATTGTAATTCATGGTAAAAGAGATCCAGTCATAGTCATACCCAATATAAATTAATAGTAATGGATGCAAATGACAGCAGTGCTCTCCAGCTGGTGCTTATGATAAGAGGGTGATGACTCAACATAAAAGTAAATAGATAGGCCCTTCGCAGAGGGAAGCAGGGATTTGTAGAGGTGCCAGAGCTCGATTTTGAAATAGAGATAAATAATATTTTGAGCGGCATACTTTCATTGTCAACATAACAACCAAGAGATGGCGATATCTTCCATGCTACACACATTATAGGCGGTTCCCAAACAGAATGGTAAAGTTTATACCCCCCTCCACCAACAAGCATCAATCCATGGCTTGCTCGAAACAACGAGTGCCTCCAACTAGCAACAGCCCCGGGGAAGTTTCGTTTGCAATTAATTTGATTTGATTTGCATAAAGCATGGGACTTGGCATCCCGGTGACCAGCCATTTTCTCGTGAGTGAGGAGCGGAGTCCACTTCTCTTGAGAATAACCCGCCTAGCATGGAAGATACAGACAGCCCTAGTTGATACATGAGCTATTCGAGCATACAAAACAGAATTTCATTTGAAGGTTTAGAGTTTGGCACATACAAATTTACTTGGAACGGCAGGTAGATACCGCATATAGCAAGGTATAGTGGACTCATATGGAATAACTTTGGGGTTTAAGGGATTGGATGTACAAGAAGTATTCCCGCTTAGTACAAGTGAAGGCTAGCAAAAGACTAGGAAGCGACCGACTAGAGAGCGACAACAGTCATGAACATGCATTAAAATTAATGAACATTGAGTGCAAGCATGAGTAGGATATAATCCACCATGAACATAAATATCGTGAAGGCTATGTTGATTTTGTTTCAACTACATGCGTGAACATATGCCAAGTCAAGTCACTTGAATCATTCAAAGGAGGATACCACCCTATCATACCACATCACAACCATTTTAATAGCATGTTGGCACGCAAGGTAAACCATTATAAGCTCCTAGCTAATTAAGCATGGCATAAGCAACTATAATCTCTAATTGTCATTGCAAACATGTTTATTCATAATTGGCTGAATCAGGAACGATGAACTAATCATATTTACAAAAACAAGAGAGGTCGAGTTCATACCAGCTTCTCTCATCTCAATCAGTCCATCATATATCGTCATAATTGCCTTTCACTTGCACGATCGAACGATGTGAAAATAATAAGAGTGCACGTGCATTGGACTAAGCTGGAATCTGCGAGCATTCAATAAACAGGAGAAGACAAGGCAATATGGGCTCTTGGTTAAATCAACAATAATGCATATAAGAGCCACTTCAACAATTTAATCATGGTCTTCTCCTATCGACCCCCAAAGAAAAGAAATAAAACTATTTACACGGGAAAGCTCCCAACAAGCAAAAGAAGAACGGGAAATCTTTTTGGGTTTTCTTTTTAATTACTACTACGGCAAGAACAGTAAACTAACTAAAAGCTATTACTAATTTTTTTTGTTTTTCTTAAGGTTTTTCAAACACACAAGAAGAAAGCATAAAAAGAAAATAAACTAGCATGGATATTACAGTGAAAGAGTATGAACACCGACATCTAGCAATGAGTGTGTGAACATGAAAGTAATGTCGGTGAGAAATACGTACTCCCCCAAGCTTAGGCTTTTGGCCTAAGTTGGTTTATTGCCACGGATGGCCTGGCGGATATCCATAGTTGTAACCGGGGTCGTACTGAGATGCAACGGCTATTGCCTCCTGAGCTGCAGTGTGGCGGCGAGCTGCCTCCGCCCTCCTCTCATACTCATCTGCCTCCTCTCTGGTAATAAAATGTCTTCCTTTTGCCTGATAATCAAAGAAGGCAGGAGCAGGGAGAGTAATATGGACAGCACGACGTCTGTTAAAGATTAAGCAATACTGGAGGGACTGCTCGTTCCTCTCAAGAAAATGATGATGAACCATGGCATTATAATCTAAATAAACATTAGGCAGCTCAACATCATACTCACGTATAGGTACCTCAAGAAAATTAGCTAGACGGATTGCATAAATTCCTCCAAAGAAATCTCCATTAATTTTATTATTATGCAACCTACGTGCAACAATAGCTCCCAAATTATAAGATTTATCTCCTAACACAGCACTCCTAAGAATACTGAGATCAGGGACACACATGTGACATGCTTCATCCTTACCATTGATGCACCTACCTATGAAGAGAGCAAAATAATTTATAGCAGGAAAATGAATACTCCCTATGGTAGCTTGTGTTATGTCTCTAGATTCACCCATAGTTATACTGGCGAGAAAATCTCTAAATTCAGATTTGCGAGGTTCACGAGGACTACCCCATTGTGGAAGTTTGCAAGCAGTGGTAAAATCCTATAAGTCCATAGTATAAGAATTCTCATAAAGATCAAACAGGACAGTTTGAGAATTGCGTGAAGATGAAAATTCAAACCTCCTCACAAAGGAACTAGTGAGATAGTGGTACTGGGGGCACTTTTCTGCCTCAAAGCTCACAAGATCGTCATTACGCAAATATGCGTTAAATTCTTCCTTGATTTCTGCTCGATCCATAAAGTCTTCTGAAGGCCACTCACAAGGCCGCACTGGGGCGTCCCTTGGTGGTTCATCATCAGCATCACGCATTGCAAGCCTGGGTCCTTGCTTCCTTGAAGGACCACCTTGGTACATTTTCCTAAACATCTTTCTTCCTCTGAAAGATTTCTGAAATTTTTAGTAACTTCAAATAAAAGTGAACCAAGCTCAACAAAATTGATAGCAACTACTCCTACAAGTGCCTAGAGCCTATATCATGCATTAGAACTACTTGGAACCATATAAATTTGACATGGAAGCTCAAGAACATGGTCACTTAGGCAGCACAAATTTGCAATGAATAAAGCACTAGAACAAAAACTAATTGGACCAATGGAGGAGTACATACCAAGGAACAATCCCCCCAAGCAGTTTTGTGAGACGTGCTTTGAGCAAGGAGATCGAAAATCGCAGCAAAATGAGCTAGAACTCGTGCTTGAGCTGGATGGTGAATTTTTTGGGAGGAAGAAGAAGTGTGTGGGTGCAGGAATAAGTGGAGAGGAGCCACCGTGGGCCCACGAGGCAAGGGGCCGCGCCCTGGACCCTCGTGGCCAGGTGCTTGCTCCCCCTGTTGTGTTCTCAGTGCCAGATATTCTCAAATATTCCAGAAAAAATCATATTTCAATTTCAGGGCATTTGGAGAACTTTTTTTTCGGGGTATTTTTATATTGCACGGATAATTCAGAAAACAGACAGGAAAATACTATTTTTACTTTATTTAATCTAAATAACAGAAAGTAAAAGGAGGGTACAGAAGGTTGTGCTTTCTAACTTCATCCATCTCATGCTCATCAAAAGGAATCCACTAACAAGGTTGATCAAGTCTTGTTAACAAACTCATTCCGAATAACATGGAACCGGAGAAATTTCGAATAACACTATGTTACCTCAACGGGGATATGCACATCCCCAATAATAAGAATATCATATTTCTTTTTGACAGTAGGAAGAGGAAATTCAAAACCTCCAATAATAATCGATGGAATTTTTCCAATAGAGTTGATACTATGAACTTGAGGTTGTTTCCTCGGAAAGTGTACCGTATGCTCATTGCCATTAACATGAAAAGTGACATTGCCTTTGTTGCAATCAATAACAGCCCTTGCAGTATTCAAAAAGGGTCTTCCAAGAATAATAGACATACTATCGTCCTCGGGAATATCAAGAATAACAAAGTCCGTTAAAATAGTAACGTTGGCAACCACAACAGGCACATCCTCACAAATACCGACAGGTATAGCAGTTGATTTATCGGCCATTTGCAAAGATATTTCAGTAGGTGTCAACTTATTCAAATCAAGTCTACGATATAAAGAGAGAGGCATAACACTAACACCGGCTCCAAGATCACACAAAGAAGTTCTAACATAGTTTCTTTTAATGGAGCATGGTATAGTTGGTACTCCTGGATCTCCTAGTTTCTTAGGTATTCCACCCTTAAAAGTGTAATTAGCAAGCATGGTGGAAATTTCAGCTTCCGGTATCTTTCTTTTATTAGTGACAATTTCTTTCATATACTTAGCATAAGGGTTCATTTTGAGCATATCAGTCAAACGCATACGCAAGAAGATAGGTCTAATCATTTCAGCAAAGCGCTCAAAATCCTCATCATCCTTTTTCTTGGATGGTTTGGGAGGAAAAGGCATGGGTTTCTGAACCCATGGTTCTCTTTCTTTACCGTGTTTCCTAGCAACAAAGTCTCTCTTATCATAACGTTGATTCTTTGACTGTGGGTTATCAAGATCAACAGCAGGTTCAATTTCTACATCATTATCATTACTAGGTTGAGCATCACCATGAACATCTTCATTAATATTATCACTAGGTTCATGTTCATTACCAGATTGTGTTTCAGCATCAGAAATAGAAATATCATTTGGATTCTCAGGTGGTTCAGCAATAGGTTCACTAGAAGCATGCAAAGTCATATCATTTTTCTTTTTCTTCTTTTTAGAAGAGCTAGGTGCATCTAAATTAGTTCTTTGAGAATCTTGCTCAATTCTCTTAGGATGGCCTTCCGGATACAAAGGTTCCTGAGTCATTTTACCAGTTCTAGTAGTCACTCTAACAACATAATCATTATTCTTATTATTTAATTCATTGAGCAAATCATTTTGAGCTTTAAGTACTTGTTCTACTTGAGTGGTAACCATAGAAGCATGTTTACTAATGAGTTTAAGTTCACCTTTAACTCTAGACATATAATCACCCAAGTATTCAAGCGTATCGGAATTATATTTCAATTGTCTACCAAAATAAGCATTAAAGTTTTCTTGTTTAACAATGAAATTGTCAAACTCATCTAAGCATTGTCTAGCAGACTTATAGCGATGGATATCACCTTCATCAAATCTATAGAGAGAATTTACCTTTACTACCTGTGTCGGGTTATCAAGACCATGAGTTTCTTCAATAGGTGATGGATTAAGATCATATGTTTCTTCAACAGGCGGTAAATTAAGACCATGTATTTCTTCAATAGGAGGTAAATTCTTAACATCTTCGGCTTTAATACCTTTTTCTTTCATAGATTTCTTTGCCTCTTGCATATCTTCCGGACTGAGAAATAGAACACCCCTCTTCTTCGGAGTTGGTTTATGAATAGGCTCAGGAGTTGGCTCAGGAAGTGTCCAATTATTTTCATTTGTCAACATATTATTCAATAAAATTTCAGCTTCATCCGGTGTTCTTTCCCTGAAAACAGAACCAGCACAACTATCCACGTAATCTCTGGAAGCATCGGTTAGTCCATTATAAAATATATCAAGTATTTCATTTTTCTTAAGAGGATGATCAGGCAAAGCATTAAGTAATTGGAGAAGCCTCCCCCAAGCTTGTGGGAGACTCTCTTCTTCAGTTTGCACAAAATTATATATATATATATATCCCTTAAAGCAGCTTGTTTCTTATGAGCAGGGAAATATTTAGCAGAGAAGTAATAAATCATATCCTGGGGACTACGCACACAACCAGGGTCAAGAGAATTAAACCATATCTTAGCATCACCCTTTAATGAGAATGGAAATATTTTAAGGATATAAAAGTAGCGAGTTCTCTCATCATTAGTGGACAGGGTGGCTATATCATTTAATTTAGTAAGATGTGCCACAACAGTTTCAGATTCATAGCCATAGAAAGGATCAGATTCAACCAAAGTAATTATATCAGGATCAACAGAGAATTCATAATCCTTATCAGTAACACAGATAGGTGAAGTAGCAAAAGCAGGGTCAGGTTTCATTCTAGCATTAAGAGATTGCTGCTTCCATTTAGCTAATAACTTCTTAAGATCATATCTATCATTGCAAGCAAAAATAGCTTTAGCAATTTATCCATCCATGACATAGCCCTCAGGCACAACAGGTAATTCATATTTATTAGGGGGAGAGTCTTCATCATCACTTTCGTCAATATTATCAGTTTCAATAATTTCATTCTCTCTAGCCCTAGCAAGTTGTTCATCAAGAAATTCACCAAGTGGCACAGTAGTATCAAGCATAGAAGTAGTTTCATCATAAGTATCATGCATAGCAGAAGTGGCATCATCAATAACATGCGACATATCAGAATTAATAGCCGAAGCAGGTTTTGGTGTCGCAAGCTTACTCAAAACAGAAGGTGAATCAAGTGCAGAGCTAGATAGCAGTTCCTTACCTCCCCTCGTAGTTGAGGGATAAATTGTTGTTTTTGCGTCTTTCAAGTTCTTCCTAGTGACCAGCAGATATAAATCCCAAGTGACTCAAAGAATAGAGCTATGCTACCCGGCAACGGCGCCAGAAAATAATCTTGATAACCCACAAGTATAGGGGATCACAACAGTTTTCGAGGGTAGAGTATTCAACCCAAATTTATTGATTCGACACAAGGGGAACCAAAGAATATTCTCAAGTATTAGTAGTTGAGTTGTCAATTCAACCACACCTGGATAACTTAGTATCTGCAGCAAAGTGTTTAGTAGCAAAGTAATATGAAAGTAACGGTAACGGTAGCAAAAGTAATATTTTTAGGTTTTGTAGTGATTATAACAGTAGCAACGGAAAAGTAAATAAGCGAAGAACAATATGTGAAAAGCTCGTACACATTGGATCGGTGATGGAGAATTATGCCGGATGTGGTTCATCATGTAACAGTCATAACATAGGGTGACACAGAACTAGCTCCAATTCATCAATGTAATGTAGGCATGTATTCCGAATATAGTCATACGTGCTTATGGAAAAGAACTTGCATGACATCTTTTGTCCTACCCTCCCGTGGCAGCGGGGTCCTAATGGAAACTAAGGGATATTAAGGCCTCATTTTAATAGATTACCGGACCAAAGCATTAACACATAGTGAATACATGAACTCCTCAAACTAAGGTCATCACCGGGAGTGGTCCCGATTATTGTCACTTCGGGGTTGCCGGATCATAACACATAGTAGGTGACTATAGACTTGCAAGATAGGATCAAGAACTCACATATATTCATGAAAACATAATAGGTTCAGATCTGAAATCATGGCACTCGGGCCCTAGTGACAAGCATTAATCATAGCAAAGTCATAGCAACATCAATCTCAGAACATAGTGGATACTAGGGATCAAACGCTAACAAAACTAACTCGATTACATGATAAATCTCATCCAACCCATCACCGTCCAGCAAGACTACGATGTAATTACTCACGCACGGCGGTGAGCATCATGAAATTGGTGATGGAGGATGGTTGATGATGGCGATGGCGATGGATTCCCCTCTCTGGAGCCCCGAACGGACTCCAGATCAGCCCTCCCGAGAGGTTTTAGGGCTTGGCGGCGGCTCCATATCGTAAAACATGATGAAACTTTCTCCTTGATTTTTTTCTCCCCGAAAACGATTATATGGAGTTGGAGTTGAGGTCGGTGGAGCGTCAGGGGGCCCATGAGGCAGGGGGCGCGCCCCCACCCTCGTGGACAGGTGGAGGCCCCCCTGACGTGGATTCTTCTTCCAGTATTTTTAATATATTCCAAAATAATTCTCCGTGAAGTTTCAGGTCATTCCGAGAACTTTTGTTTCTGGACATAAATAACACCATGGCAATTCTGCTGAAAACAGCGTCAGTCCGGGTTAGTTTCATTCAAATCATGCAAGTTAGAGTCCAAAACAAGGGCAAAAGTGTTTGGAAAAGTAGATACGACGGAGACGTATCACACTCCAAAGTTAAAGGTGTTCGGCTGGTTCCTCCTCTCCGATAGACTAAACACTCGAAACATACTGAAAAGAAGGCACTATAACATTGGGAATAACTTTGATTGCAGCCTGTGTGACAATCATGTTGAAGAAATGGTGGAACATCTCTTTTTCCACTGCACATTCAACACCGCATGTTGGAAGATCTTGGACATCATCTGGATCGAACACACTAACAGACTTGAGCTGGTTGAGATTGCGAAAAAGAATCATGCCATACCCATGTTCATGGACATCTTCCTGGTGGCTGCGTGGAGTTTATGGAAAGAGAGGAATAACAACTTTTCCAGAGGGGTCCCACCGACGATTGCATCCTGGAAACGTAGGTTTAAATCAGAATTTAGCGCCCTGATCCATAGGGCTGCTGAACAAAAGAAACACTTTATTGATGCCTTTGTAAATTCTTTTGTTTAGATACTAGTTAGCCCCCCCCCCCACCCCTCTCTCTCCTCCCTTCACCCCCACACCAAAGTGTGTGTCCCCCCATGTAAATAATTGTATTAGAGAGTAATACACATGCAGTAGAAGTCTTTCCTACTATTTATTTGATCAAAAAAATTAGTCCCTTACGACGGATAAGGGATCGGCTAGGTCCCGATTAGAGAAGTAAAACCGCATTCTTACTCCTCGAACCGGTTATAACAGGGGCGGAGCCAGAAAATTAAGTCGATGGGTTCATTGATTGAATTAATTATTTTGAAGATTTAGTGTGAATTAATTGATTATAGTGGCCAATTTCCCAATTCATATAATAATAGTATAGCAATCAAATACAACATAGCAACTAAACACACAATATTTGATATATATTTTTTACTTAATAAATAATATAGTGCAAGACATACCGGTTGGATGAAATTATAAAATTACTTGCTTACACACAGCAAATAACTTCAGGTTTAGCTTCACTCTTCGAAATACTAGAAAAATTGACATATTAGTTTGACAAGTTTATAGTACCATAAATTGAAAGAAGCATGTAAAGTCACTCACATTTTCAGAGTGTGCCCTTTCAATCGTCATATGCATTACTTGCCAATATATCACTCCCAACTTGTCCCTCGATGTACTCTGTTAAAAGGTAGCAGCACAAACAAAAGATCTTTGTGCACCTTGTCATTGTTCTCAAGCCAACCATCATATTCCTTTAACCATTTTGGAATAAATCTCGGTGGATCGTTTGCATGGACCTTCTGCAGTAATGAAATTTAAGCGGTGACATGTAAGGTCTCCAATTAAATATGTCCGCCTTATGTCATCCTACTTCTTAGGATTTCTTGTATAATCTGAAATTCTCTTCCAATCAGCGGAGTCGTAAGGCATATCATCTAAATTAATTTTTCACCGTATAGATGGCGCTTCGGGAGACTATTTGCAGTAACGAGATTCTGATGCAACATGCCTATATCCAATATGTGCCTTGATGACTCCATCATTATCTGAATTTGATGAGCCTAGATCAATCAAAGTTAAGGAAAAAACAAATTAAAAATTAGGGCAAAGGTCATTAATTATCGCACTAGGCTGAACCGAACATGCATAAGAGAAAGAAAATGTGATGATGGGATCTAATTTCTTTGAATTGGGATTGCATGCCCACCTGCTGTTGCAACCGTCTGGTTGCCGCTGGAGATCAGGTGACACGTCGACACCGTGACGGCGAATAGGGTAAAGAGAGAAGGCTAGAGGAAAGGCGGCGGTCTTGGGGAAGCGACAGTCAATTAACGGGACGTGCATCCTGGTGCGTACGATTGTAGTACGTGATATGAATTTGAGGCACGCACCGAGGCAGTAGTAGTTTAATTGTGCGCCTTAGCTGGGCTACTCACGTTAAAAATTTGTGGACTAAAAGGCTTCTAGCTTGTCAATTCCGATCCAATGGGTTCATCCTTCAATTTCTATTGGGTTCATATACAAAACTACCCACATGCACAACGCTAGCTCCGCCCCTGGGTTATAAGGGATCGGTTAGAAATGCCCTATGGAGTCAGCTTATCAATTAGTTCACCACTACTAGCTTTCAAATTAACACTAATTTTGCACTGTGCGCAATTGCAAAGCCTGGATAGTCATGGACCGAACGAATTATGAGGCCAAACAAATTGCAAGTTACGTAGAAAGAATGGATGCCATTCTGTACCACGCCATTTTGCATGCGACTCATCCTTGGAGAATGGAATACAGAGCATTGAACAACGGAACTAAATTTCTGCACACATGGGGCCTACACCTATACATCTGAGACCATGAACACAAATCTCGTTATCCCGCAGCAATTAAGACGGCTACTGTACTTTGGATCCTACACAGGAGAGGGGCCAACGACGCGCGCGGCGTTCGGGGGATCGGATCACTGTGATCAGCTGCAGAGTGCTAGCCTCCAGTAGTCGTGCTTGGAGTCGACGTGGCAGAGCACGGCGAGGAAGATGTCCTCGTCGCAGGGCAGGCACAGCTTGGCGTCGGCGGCGAACTCGTACTCCTCCCGCGCGCGGTCGAGCAGCTCCCGGAACAGCGGGTGGTCGAGGGAGGACACGCGGACGACGTACCGCCGCAGCTCCTCCCCGACGTACACCACCGTGTGGCCCCTCGGCACGTCCACCGGGATGGCCTCGTCGCCGGCCTCGAGTTGCACCCACGCGCTCGCCGTCGGGCCGAGCAGCTGCAGCTCGGCGCTGAGCTTCCTGCACGCGCCCAGGAACGACCTGAGGAGCCTCCTGTTGGACCGCCGTCCTCCCTTCATGCCGCTCGAACGTACCATGCGTACGTGTGTCTGTGTGGCACTGTGTGGTGACACTGCTGCATATATTCTGTATATATACGCGGCCATGCAACTGGGCCTGTGCCTTGTGGATTGGTCGACATTAATGGTTGTAGCCTCAGAGGCATGTGCTATGTTTGTTTAGCTTGTGGCAAGCTGGAAAACTAGACTCTTGAGGTGACGTTTGGATGTGCGTACGCAAAAGAGAACGAAAGAAAACCGATCGTACATTGGTATATACGTTTGCACGGTCTAGGCCGCAACGGCCAAGGGGATTCCTTATGTCACTTATCGTTATGCGGGCAATAGTTGCATCCACGGTGATGCCGTCGTCGCGATGGTTGAAAATTACCTGTGTCTGCATTAAGTCGTGCATGTGCTGCCATTAGCGTACAGTCGTACACCATCACCACTGGCCTACGTACCTTTCTACGGATGGATCAACCGAGGCAGGAATTCCGCCACGATATTCTGGTCAAATGAGTGGCTTGCAGTCTCGAGCAACCACTGCGTACAGCTTGACACGAACTTATCGGCAGGCGCATGTTGAACACGCAAAGGCCACAGCCCTTGACAGGATATAAAACAGTTTTCAGTACAAAAGGTATTGGCAGCGCGTACGTCCTTGAACGTATGGAACTGGTACATCACCGTGTACGTACTACTACGTAGTCCTTTTCTCCTCCTCCCATCTCCTTCAACCAAAATGGTCGATCGACGTCACCAAGATTCTGGAGCGGCGCGTTCTCTCTCCAATAATGGGAGGAGGATCGAGCGGCCGAGCAACTAACTGCGTCTCGAAGTTGTGGAAGGAGTTAGATTCTTGCACACATCGCCTTGAGGTCGGGGAGGAGATAAGCTAGGGCGCGAGGACAGGGATGGGGGCTCGCGGCCTCATTGGACGGGGTGACGGCGGCGGCGGCGGCGGCATTCATTGCGGTGAAAGGAAGCTCTGCTGGGACTGCTCCTCGCTCTCCGGAGCCACCGGCCGGCGGCCGAGCGGTACGCTGCCAGCTTCACATTCTGCTTTCGAGGTCAAGGAACTGCATGCATCGTCGGCGGCGGCGGCATGGGAAGAATTGGACGACGGGTGCGTGGTCTATTCCTTGCTTGTTGCGAGTAATGCGGTCACATCGCTCATTACCTTTTTCTACGTGGGCCGGCCGAGTAAGAATCCTGCTGTATCAATTAGGCGGTACGTGTTTCTTCTTCCTTTTTCTTTTGAGCTGAGCACGTTTCTGCTTGAACATAGATATTATTTTTTTGGTATAATCTACTGGAGTACCACCATTTTCTATTTTTATTTTAAATACTTCTTATCATATATATATTCTGTAAAATATATTATTTCACTGGTTTTCCGCATCCTTTCTTCAAAAGTAGAAGCAAAAAAAAGTGCACATGTTGCAAATCAGTGTTCGTGTAACTAAAAAGAGGTGTTCCGTATTTTTTTAAATGTTCATCCAACTAGAAATTTGTCCACAAATTTTTAATTCAAAAGTGGTATTTTTATAAATGTACATGTAAGTAAAAAATGTTCTTCATCTATGAAAAATATTGTCCATTGCCTTCTTCACAAAGGGTCAGCATGTATTGAAAAACATCATAGCGTATTAAAAAACATCAGAAATTAAAAAAATGTTCATCATGTTTGTACAGAAGGGTAATTATGCATTAAAAATGTTCATCGCGTATTAAAAAAATCTTCATAGTGTATGAAAAAATTGGTTGTCGTATTCTTAATAAAGGTTCATCATAAACTTAAAATGGTCATATTAAATTGTTTATAGTGCAATAAAAATTTATCTCGTATAAAAATTGTTCATGAAGTATTAAAAAATATTCATCACCTATTAAAAAATATTTATCCCATATTACAAAAGTGTTCATCATATTTTGGAAAAAGGTTCATCGTGTATTTAAAATATAGCAGTCGTGTACTAAAGGAATCAGAGGAGCGGATTTGGAAGAAAAAAAATGGTATCTTGGTCCGGCCCATGTACATGAGACGTGTGGGCGAGCACTCGTTATGATTCACAACAAGAAATTATAGCTTTCGTCGAGTTACATGGGATGACATTGTTGTGCACCAGGCGATGAAGATAGAACGGCCGAGAAAGGTGCAATCACTTTGTAGCAACCTGGTGGTGAGAAAGCCAACAAGTCGATCGGCAATTCCCATCATGGGAAGATACAAAAATGAATGACATACTAGTTGAGCTTCATCCCATGGAATAAGTTTTATGGCGCCAAAGGTCTCGGATTTAGGGGCTCGCATCAAGGGACAAAAACACACAATAAGCCACCAAAAAGCGAGCATGCGAAGGAGGGAAAATAATTTTTTTGGCTAGGGATGATGGCTTCACCATCGAGGATCTCCGTGAGATGTAGATGTTGGTTATGTACTTTTATAAAACCCTTTTTGAATCTGAGGGCGGTTCTTGAGCCTTACGGCAGGGAGGAAGTCAAAGTGGCCCTTTTCAGATGTTTCCAAATAAAGCCCTCGGGCGTAACGACTACTCGGCTCACTTTTTACGATGGCATTGGGGACTTGTGGTGTGGAGGTTGTAGCGAAAGCTCTTTCTATCCTACATGGAGAATAAAGTGTTTTTTAGGAGTAACTTTGTGTTCATTGCAAAAAGCATCCATAGCACATACACACAACATTTACCCAAAGGACCTAGAAATACATGATTCCCGGACAGTTGCACAAAGAACCTCGAAAGAAATAAAGTTCAAACTCAGTCCTATGAGACCCTTGTACACATCATCATCTACGCTCATTGCCGACCACGGTTGTCGCTGAAGCACCGCTGGAGATAGGACAGACGAGCAGCCCCACAAACCGGATCTCCCGAAGCACCATAGCTGAAGCAGCTTTGTGAATGATTGAGGAGCCTGTTGTAGAACGACAAGGCCGAATCTTTATGGCTCGTCGGCAAGGGAACATCCCCGTTCTCGTCAGATTGCAGATCCGCCAACTCCGCTCGATGCCGTCGAATGAGGGGATCAGATCAGCTCGCCATATTCCACAAGCCCTTGTACTAGGTCACCATGTCCCAAGGGTCACCGGCGCCGCCACCATACGAAGAGGGAGCCACCACTGGCCGGATCATCCCAAAGCATCCTCCTTGTCCCTCGAGTTGTGCTGGAGGATACACCGCCATGACGTAGGCGGACCCGGAGGACAAAGGACAAGAGCTAGGTCGTCGTCGTCGTCTCGCCGACCTAGCTCTACCACCCAGATCTCTCCATCCACGCATGACCCGCGAGCAGACCGTAGCTCGCCCATATCTCCCACCCAATGCTCCAAGGACTGTAGCAGGGAAAGATCTGAAGCGCCATTATTGACTGTCGTCGCGACTCCGACCACCACCCAACGAGCGTGAGGCCCGTGGGGGAGTGGAGTCGCCGGATCCAAAGCCGGAACCCTGGTCGCCCCTCCAGTCGCCTTTGGGAGGGAGAGAGAGGCAGAGACGCGTGTGACGGACTCTCGAACTTGTGTGGCCGTTAATGAAACTATTCTTATTATGACCTACAAGGTAACAAATCCCACATAATTCTATCAATTCTGACCTATGAGTCTCTGCAACATTATATAAGATTGTGTACAATCAGCTTTTGTTTGAGGTTGTCATATCACTGATAACATCATCTCAGCATATGAATGTCTTAATTCATGAAAAGGAACAAAGCCAAATATATATATATTTTGTGCTGGAGTTGAGTGGATTATTTACAAGTGATCATGACTATGTTAGGGTTTGCACCAGCTTGGATCTCCATGGTTATCGGCTTAGTGAGTTCCTTAAATTATTAGTTTTATTTAATGATATTAAACTTGAGGAATTCAAACCCTCCCAAGGAATCCATCAAGGGTACTCTATTTCTTCATACTTATTCTTATTGGCAGCAGGGGCATTTCGTGCCTGTTAAAAGGTAAAGGTCAGCCATCACACCTTAGTTGTATTAGAGTAGCTCAATCGGCGTTGCTGGTTAGCCACATGCTTTTTGCAAACGACAGCTTGTTGTTTTCCAAGGCATGTGGTGATTGAGAAATAGAGTTTTCTTTTTATTGGGTTGTTATTGCCAGGCTTTGGTAGATAGAATAAATTTGTCAAAATCTTTGAAATCCTTTAGTAAGGGCTGCCATCAATCGGTCATAAATGAAATGAAACATATTATCGACGTCCATGATCAATCTTTATCGGAAAAATATTTGGGCATGCCATACGATGTTGCCAACTGATGCCAGCGGAGTCGAGTGTGTACCATGTATCAGTTTTGCCTCATCCTTCATCTTCGGAGGCCTATTTGACACCGGAAAGCAAGGGAAACCACGTCCAAGTAAAGTTTAATTCATTTGCTTTTAGATATATGTTTTCTCAATGACAATGTCTTAATGTTGAGGAGAAGTCGCATGGAATAAAACCCACTCGCTTTATCTTTTTCGTGGTATAGTTGTCAATTGGATAAAAATGAGTCTGATGTTTGGTCTCGCGGATCATCATCTCCCGATATGTTCTAGTGTTCCCAAGTGCTCGAAACTATCTTGGTAGTGGTAACTGTGATGATGGTGTCAGTTGTGCTGTGTTTAGAAAGTTCACTTTTCATTATTTCATGGTCTCGGTCTTTTCCTCTGATACGGTATTGAAGTAATGGCTCAACAATTTGCTTCGCAAGAGGGATAACACAATGTGTTAATTGAATCTTAGGTTCTCAGCTATTGTTTGGGTAACTCATGCGGTTTCCTAAAATCTTTAACGTTAGTCCAATTTGCACATGTAGTCTCATGTAATATTCACTGAAATCGTGACGGAACATAGGTGACGCAAACAATGAACAAAGTAAGTAATTTTGAAGAACCTTGGTGTAATATGTAGGCCTTCACAAGCCGCTTTATAGTTCCTTTTTCAAGTATAGCAGGTCAAACGTACTATATTCAATAAATGAATAAAAGTCAAATATTTACTAAAAGAACTTGACTGTGATTCTACCCAATGTATATAAATAAAAGACTCGTGTTGCATGATTTTTCTATGTTCACGTTGTCGGCTAACGTTCAGTTTCTTCCTCCCTTTTCCCCACAGTATTCTCTATTTTTATTTACCCCCAACGTTGCTGATGTTTTGTATTCCCCGCAAAGGTTTCTTGGTTGCCCCGCTTCTTCCCTCTACTCCACCATTCCGCCCAAACACACATAGATTCCTTTCTTCTTCTGCATTACAACGGTCCCCTCTAATTCATGTCTTCTCCACGGACGATGTTGGTGCTCCTCCTCCCCCGAAGATCCCCCATCAAGGTGTCATGTCTTATCCACATTAGCCTCTCTCTCTCTCTATCTATCTATCTATCTATCTATCTCTATCTCTATCTCTATCTCTTCACCTTCTCCTTTGTCAAACAAATTCCACTACTTAGAAACAAATGCATTCATGTCATAGAAAGAAACTGATGGATTTACTCCTACCTCATCATGCACGGGTAACCAACGCGGTTGATCCCTCTTTAAGCAATGGGCTCCTCTATTCCGGTCATCAATTCATTTCTACACATCTGGTCAAGAGTCCCCGGGTGACGCTCTGTTTTGGTCACCAATCCTTGCTGATGCGGAGCAAACTGCGGAGGCCCTTCAGTACAGTGCTTTGACCTACACAACCAGGCCAGTCCTAGCGACTATATCACAAGCCAAGAGACATTGGCGAGAAAGCTCGAGAGGTCCAGGCGGGGAATCATCTTCTGTTTTAGAGAGGAAAGATGATGAAGACATACAAAGGATGTTAAGAGGTCAGTCGATGAACGCATGCAAAGGACAATCGGGTTTTGGGTGCATGCAGGACTCGAAGGGCGTTTATGCAATTCTATGATGATGGATGAAGGGCCAGAAGGTTGGGACATTTTTTATTATTCTCCCTTGTTGATCCAAATTTCTCCTAAAAAGGTTTATTTGAAATTTGGAGCTGATAGATTGTCCGCTTCTTCCTTTATTCCGTCCTATCCAAAATTAGGCAAATGAATCATTGTGAATATGTTACCAAGATCACTTCCGTCATCAGCTAAAAAAGAAATGACTTCCAACATAGTTATGTAGCAAATTGTCAAAGTCAAGAAAAATTTAAATCGTACACTATGTCTGTGTAGCAAATCGTCAAAGTCAAGTCAAGAAAACTCTGGACCACTTGCCATGGTCGACAAATCTACTACCCCTTTAAAAGTATGAGTAGTGACAGATCCATACCATCTTAGCCGTCTAATCACATGATTCAATGTCCAGACCAACCGCCTTGCTCAAACATCATCCTTCCCGCATTCTTTCTATAAAAATTTTGCCATGCTCTGAGAAAATTGGATACTTGCCATTCTCAACATCTAGGTTAGCATAATTGCCATTCTCAACACTAGTTTCTCATAATTGCCACTTTCTAGATTAACTTAGCAAAAATTGCTGCTAGGTTCATTGAGACACTCATTATCATGCCATTAGTACCTATTTTATTCTTGTTCTTTTCCTTTCTCCATTAACAGGTTGTGGATAAGAACCAAAGTTCACATTGGCTATCTGGCTATATCATCCGGTTCAACTAGCTCGATCGGTCGAATCCTCACCTAATTGCACATGTACCACCCACCTAGTCAAAGAAGGAGAAGAAGATAAAAGGGAAGAATGTCAAATATAAAGAGGCGCATCCAGTGGAGGGAATACTAGCCTACCATGGACTAGTAGGTACACATTGGCTCTGTAAATGATGCTTACTTAAGAGTCCGGAGCACGGATATGTTTCTTTATATTAGCATGTATCCAAGTGGAGCCAACTGCCAAAGAAGTGTTTGCCCCACATGGACGGCGGTTTAGTGTATGGATCAGCTCAGTAGTATCTTAGGTTGTTTTCACTTTGTCAAAATATAATAGTTTCCTTTTCGTGTGTTTGGATCTTCATGGATTATGTGCATTTTTGTTGTGCGCATGCTGGGTAAGGACTTTTTATGGTTGTATCACCTTGAGAGGCATTTGAGTCAATAAAACTCTTTTAATAAAACTAAACTAACATATGGTATTGAAAAAACATGACTATTACTGTCCAATGAACATTTTTTTGTTGAGCACACATCACATGTCGAAGGATTTAAAAAATAATTCATAATTTACAACTTGTAAGAGATTGATTGTCTATTATAAAACTCACACACAATCAGATCAAATAGAAGCAACGCTAACCTCGGAATACAATAGACATGGTAACAAGGTTCAGAAGAAACATAAGTATTACATAAGAAGGAACATAAATATGTGCATGTAGTAGTTTTAATAGATCATTATGCATGTGTTAACTCACCTTGCATAATAGGAACTTCTTGGATTTATGGGTTGGTTCTCACTTTCACCCACAGGATACCCACTTAATTCTATGTCATACCCTCTAGTAGATTCTCGTCCAAGAAGGTTTTCTGCTTCCGGCTCAACATCGAGCCGTACCCAAGGATGCAGTGAAAGTTTCCTCAATCTGTTGAGCTCATCAGCGACCTCTTTCATAGATGGTCTGTTGTCACCACACATATCTAGGCATTTCTTAGCTAGGTCTGCAAGTCCTGCCAGCAACTCCTTGCTTTCTTGGACTTTAACGTGGCTAACCAGCACATCATTTAGGTTATTCTCCTTCATAGCAGACAAGAAAATCAATGCTAAGCTTCTTTGCTTCTCAGACCCCTCGAGCTTTAGTGGCAACTGACCCGTGAGAATTTCTAAAAGGATAACTCCAAAGCTGTACACATCACTTTTGTCCGTTAACTGGCATGTTTGCATGTATTCGGGATCAAGGTAACCACAAGTACCTTTAACCATTGTGATAAACTGCTCTTTGTCAGATGGGGCTAGTATGGAGGCTCCAAAGTCTGACACTTTGGCCATATAGTTATCATCAAGCAAGATGTTGGAAGTTTTCACATCACCATGAATTATTGGGGGAGATGCAAATGAATGGAGGAAGCTAAGTCCTTCAGCTGCTTCATGAGCAATCCTTAAGAGAGTACTAAAGGATATTTGCAATGCTTGGTTCTTGCCATGGATAAGCTCGAACAGTGTATCGTTTAGGACAAATTCATATACTAGAATCGGAACTTCCACCTCAAGACAACAACCCAAGAGCTTGACAACATGCTTGTGATTGATTTGAGATAAAATGAGCATCTCTTGGCCGAATTCCCTCTTTTGCCTTTCATCAACCACTGCACATCTTTTAATTGCCACTGGCATGTTGTTTATTATCCCTTTATAGACCGTCCCATGGCCTCCTTTTCCAAGTATTCTGCTACTATTGAAGTTGTCGGTGGCACGTATGAGTTGAGCTTCTGAAAATATAGTAAAAGCAAGACCTTGCTCTCATTTCATCCTATCAAACAAAATCAAGCCTCCATGCTGGCGAAAATACTCCTGCTTAACTTTGTTAAGTTTTTCCGTTTGAATTATCCTCTGTCCCCAGAAGACAATGATCATGATGATAACCATTACACCAAATAATCCCATTATAACTCCTGATGACGTCATTAGATGAGACAATTATTTTTTAGACTAGGGAGAGGGACACTATAAAACATAGTTGGTGTACATTAGCTAAGATTAGATGCATGGTTATCAAAAGTGTCATAAAGTTAATGATCTAGCTAGATGATCACATTTATTTGGGTGTTACCTATTATTAAGCCGGTATTAGGGTTGCATGTATTGCTTTCTTTGACATATTTTTTTCCAAGTCGACAAGAACACCGGTATTCTCCAACGATATTGTGACAATAGCAGTCTGAAGGGCATGGGCCGTGACTGCATTCATTAACATCTGCAAATAATTAGCAAAACAAAATATTATAGTTGTAAGTAAGAAACATAATATTATAGTTGTAAGCAATGTAAAGGGACCCCTACATCCAAGGTGCAGTTTGATGGTTATTATTGCATATATACACTGACACTCGATGTTAATCCATACCTTTGCATCCGTCTTGAAGATAAGGGTTGCCTTCATAACCATTGGTGCAATTGCACGTGTACCCTTGATCATTGGTGGAATCCACACAGTCGCTGTTGCTACTAAGGCATGCGTAAGTGCCCATGTTATTCTGTTTTGCAACATCACATGACTTCACATCTCTCACAGCCCAATCAAGAATCATAGGCACTCGCCCATTGTATGTGTCATTGAACTTGTTGGTATTTATGTACGTAGTATTGAACCTGAATGTCGCTGCCTCCATCAGTACCGCATAGCTGCAAGGGTTGAACTCCCATATTTCACTTGTGTTGACCCCTTTCAAGAAGGTTGTGTCGTAGTAGTACATCCTCTTTGGGATCGCAGTTTGGGAGCAGCCCATGCCAGAGCAGGATCCGTCTGCTAAGTCTGACAAGTTGCGGCACGTTGCGACGCCCAAGCCCTGATAGCCAGTGCCATTGTAGTCGGATATAAATGCAAGGGCGTTGCACCCGATGACGGTGAACTTGTTCTGAACGTCAGAGAGCCGGTAGAGGGAGGAAGGTCGACCTACATAGCCGTCGTAACGGCCGAAAAACTTCATGCTCGTTGTGGAGGCATTGTAACAGTAGGCCGTGATGTAATTGAGCACCCGCAGCGTGCCATGAGTCAAGGAAATGTCCAGAACCTCAAAGTCACCTTTAAATGGTCTGGAGACGCCATCTTGGACCTTGCAACTGATGTTGAAGCCTACTGAGAGTGAGCAGTTCGCACCGATACCGAACGGATACGGTATCTCAACAGTACCACACTGCCTTGGGCAATCTGAACTAGGAACCGCAATTCCAGGTGCATACTGTGCTACAAGCAATACGAGACCGAGGCAAAGCTTCAAGAACACTTGCATACTCTTCGGCTGGAGAACAAATAAATATGACACCGTCAACTAATCCTTTAAAAAATGAAAAGAAAATTTGTTGTACTTCATCCATTCCCTTATACAAGGTCATTATGAAAAATACATTTTGCATCTATACAAGGCCACAATCAGTAACCAAGACAAAAATAAATGATGTTTTCTCGTACTACCAACATGTTTAGTACTTGCATGCATGTAGCCACAATGACACTCGGCTATTTCCTTCTCATTCTTTCCTTGCATGCAAGCGGCGTATTAATGATCCCGGATAACGAAAAGAAAAGTTAGCTTGCAAAACAGTCACTAAATTTTACTTGATACCTGTAATCTGAATTTGTGGCCTTGTATAAGGAAATGAAGTGAGTATGAAAAATGGAGGCCATGTGGTTGGTTAAATTTGGGGATTACTCTACATGAATATAGGCATATAAAAAATAAGCAGCGATTCGGTGCTCGAGCTCATATGCTCCCGAAATCGCTAGCGTCCGCTGCTGCGTTGGGATCCTAGAAAATAGGTTTGCCGTGTCAGAGTCTGAGTGCAGGAAAATTAGGATACTGCGCGTATACGTGCGGGAACAGTGCGCGCTGGCGGGCCCTGGTAGTAGCGGTGGACACCCGTCAGCCCTGTTCCGTTCCTGGTCCGTGTACCAGGAGGCCGATGGTGTGTTGTGCCCTGGCCCGGATTGTTAGTCCAGTACGTCAGCGGGAAACCTGGGCCGTTTTTAGTCGTAAATGTACCGCGGGTCTGGGAATTGAAAATTCTGTGGACAGTTCTAGTGGGTCAGGAAGACTTGCGAACCCTCGTTCCCCTGCTCTCGGCGGCGGCTTGTGCGGCAACGGCAGAGGAGCGGCTAGAGTTCCTGTTGGATCCCGTCGACCGGTGAGTTCCTCGCTTATCCATGCTCCTTTTTCCGTAGATTGGTTCCAGGGGCGCTTCAGTGTTCGTAGACCAGGCCGGTGGAGCACCTCTGACATCCCGGGCGATTGACAGCGTTTGCGACCTTGCAGGTTTCCCTTGAGCGACTAATCAGCTGCTACGGTGGCTGATTTGAATGTCGGGTCCGGGTGCGGGCAAGCTGAGGGTGCCGGGAGCCCGGCGAGGGTTGGAGGAGAGGGGCGATGAAGAAATAATGTATCTACAATCAGGTCGGCACAGTCGACTAACAGGAAGAATCCTGAAGCACGCGGCTGACTAAAAGGTAGTAATATATTGATCAGTTGTTTGGTTAAAACTCCACATTGCCTTTGGGCCATGAACTGGACTGCTGTTTTGTGCTAAATCAATAATTAGTGGATGCAGACATATGTGCGTGGTTGTGGGTGATGGTGGTATATGCACTGAAAAATAGAAAATCTGAAGCGACTCCTTACATAATTCGAGGTTGAGGCTCAGTATTGCACCACCTGACAGGGCACCCTGCGCATCGAGGATTGAGTTTTGATTCACTTGGTGAGGCATACGACTTTTACAACTTGTATTCTTGGGAGATTGGCTTTGGGATTAGGTATGGCAAAAGCAGATCGAACGCTGAGAGCATGAAGTTGATGCAGGAAATTATTTGTGGCACTGTTGTTGTCTTGTTAAATTTCTTCTGATTGCTGAGTCGAAGGCTTGTACTGACTAGAGCCTTCTTTGGCAGCTGAATGTGTGTGTTGCAGGGGAAGCCGGAAGCGGAGAATAGCAGTTCGTGCGGTACATACAGAAGAATGCGAAGGAGAGCCTGAGCCCTCTGTACACGAAGTGAAAGTGCAAACCACATGTTGAAGGGTTATATGCCACCTGCTATCCCGATGCACTTTTTTGTGAGGCAGTATATGAGGCTCCAGATTGAACGTGAGAGGGAGGAAAGCTACGAAGAGTAGAGGACTAATTGTCAGAAAAACTGATGTGTCTGTTCGTTGTTCACCGTTGCTGATTAATTTTCAATTTTTCATTGTCAGTAAAACTGATGTGTGTTGGTGGTGGCAGGGAGGTGTCGTGAGGAGAACAAATCTAGCAATAGAGCAGCATGCAAGCAAAGTGTGCACTCATGCTATGTTTTGGAGCCCCGTCCAAAGGTAGCCCTAGTTTGGAGGCCCAGGAAGGTAGTGTCGGGGCGTCCGTCAGCATGAATGCGCTTCAAGGACTAGCACCACTGGAGTAGCAGAGGGGTGTAGGGAGGCCGTCGAACAGCCGGGGAGAAATCACCACACGAGGCTCTGAGCAAGTGTACCAGGTTTTGCAGCATCTGCCCCCGTGAAGGCCACAATCGGACTTACATGTCCTGATCGTGGAGATGCACCTAAACAGCCCCGCAAGCCCGGAAAGTGCAAGAACTATTGAATGGAAGGGCGACGCAGGAACACGTGCACACGCCCACTGGTTGGTGCACAGATGTAGTCGAGAAGATTTAAAATTTCGTGTGTAATGTGCGATTCGAGGATTTTCTGGTGTGTGCTGTGAGCCATGCTCCAGGCTTGTTCCTCGGGTGCTTATTAATTTTAGTGTTGTTGTATTGCATAGTGCTGTACTGTAAGTCAGCAACTCAGCACAACTTCAGAATTATGATAGAAAAATGTTGGGCGTCCTATCTACATTTTCGAGGCTGTTGCATTGTTGGTGTGCGTCCCAGAAAATATTTTGTGCGAGACGGGCTTGATGAAGCATGTCGTGGGTGCCAGTGATGAGATTCAACTGCGTTTCGTTTTCGTTGTTCCATTGCTTTGTCAGGATGAAGACTGTGTTTGTAACACAACATTTGCAGGTCTCGGGCAGCTTCAGTACGGGGTCTACAGCTGACGCACGGAGCACGACGGCGGCGCAGGTTGAATCTGCAGTGGCTGCGGAGGAGGTATGAATCATAGCATCGGCGAGAGCCAGTTTTTCATCAGGAAGGTCCGCTGAGTTGGTGCGGATGGAGGTTCGTTCGAGGGGACGGCTCGGGATGGCTCGGGAAGAATGGTGGGCCGTGCGCCGAAAGCCTGATCCGCCCGCTGGACGATGCCTCCGTCACAATGAATGCGCCCAGGCCCACCAAAACTTTAGACGAAATACCTACTGGAATACAGCTACGAATACATCACGGGCGCTGATCCAAATGCGAGTTGGCGGCTGAGATTTCGGGAGCAGCTAAGCCTGGGCTCAGAATCGAATATCCCTAAATAGGAAGCAGCGATTCGGTGCTCGAGCTCATATGCTCCCGAAACCGCTAGCGTTCGCTGCTGCGTTGGGATCCTAGAAAATAGGTTTGCCGTGTCAGAGTCTGAGCGCAGGAAAATTAGGATACTGCGTGTATACGTGCGGGAACAGTGCGCGCTGGCGGGCCCTGGTAGTAGCGGTGGACACCCGTCAGCCCTGTTCCGTTCCTGGTCCGTGTACCAGGAGGCCGATGGTGTGTTGTGCCCTGGCCCGGATTGTTAGTCCAGTACGTCAGCGGGAAACCTGAGCCGTTTTTAGTCGTAAATGTACCGCGGGTCTGGGAATAGAAAATTCTGTGGACAGTTCTAGTGGGTCAGGAAGACTTGCGAACCCTCGTTCCCCTGCTCTCGGCGGCGGCTTGTGCGGCAACGGCAGAGGAGCGGCTAGAGTTCCTGTTGGATCCCGTCGACCGGTGAGTTCCTCGCTTATCCATGCTCCTTTTTCCATAGATTGGTTCCAGGGGCGCTTCAGTGTTCGTAGACCAGGCCGGTGGAGCACCTCTGACATCCCGGGCGATTGACAGCGGTTGCGACCTTGCAGGTTTCCCTTGAGCGACTAATCAGCTGCTACGGTGGCTGATTTGAATGTCGGGTCCGGGTGCGGGCAAGCTGAGGGTGCCGGGAGCCCGGCGAGGGTTGGAGGAGAGGGGCGATGAAGAAATAATGTATCTACAATCAGGTCGGCACAGTCGACTAACATGAAGAATCCTGAAGCACGCGGCTGACTAAAAGGTAGTAATATATTGATCAGTTGTTTGGTTAAAACTGCACATTGCCTTTGGGCCATGAACTGGGCTGCTGTTTTGTGCTAAATCAGTAATTAGTGGATGCAGACATATGTGCGTGGTTGTGGGTGATGGTGGTATATGCACTGAAAAATAGAAAATCTGAAGCGACTCCTTACATAATTCGAGGTTGAGGCTCAGTATTGCACCACCTGACAGGGCACCCTGCGCACCGAGGATTGAGTTTTGATTCACTTGGTGAGGCATACGACTTTTACAACTTGTATTGTTGGGAGATTGGCTTTGGGATTAGGTATGGCAAAAGCAGATCGAACGCTGAGAGGATGAAGTTGATGCAGGAAATTATTTGTGGCTGCTCGGTGAGTATTGCACTGTTGTTGTCTTGTTAAATTTCTTCTGATTGCTGAGTCGAAGGCTTGTACTGACTGGAGCCTTCTTTGGCAGCTGAATGTGTGTGTTGCAGGGGAAGCCGGAAGCGAAGAATAGCAGTTCGTGCGGTACATACAGAAGAATGCGAAGGAGAGCCTGTGCCCTCTGTACACGAAGTGAAAGTGCAAACCACATGTTGAAGGGTTATATGCCACCTGCTAGCCCGATGCACTTTTTTGTGAGGCAGTATATGAGGCTCCAGATTGAACGTGAGAGGGAGGAAAGCTACGAAGAGTAGATGACTAATTGTCAGAAAAACTGATGTGTCTGTTCGTTGTTCACCGTTGCTGATTAATTTTCAATTTTTCATTGTCAGTAAAACTGATGTGTGTTGGTGGTGGCAGGGAGGTGTCGTGAGGAGAACAAATCTAGCAATAGAGCAGCATGCAAGCAAAGTGTGCACTCATGCTATGTTTTGGAGCCCCGTCCAAAGGTAGCCCTAGTTTGGAGGCCCAGGAAGGTAGTGTCGGGGCGTCCGTCAGCATGAATGCGCTTCAAGGACTAGCACTGTAGGGAGGCCGTCGAACAGCCGGGGAGAAATCACCACACGAGGGTCTGAGCAAGTGTACCAGGTTTTGCAGCATCTGCCCCGCGAAGGCCACAATCGGACTGACATGTCCTGGTCGTGGAGATGCACCTAAACAGCCCCGCAAGCCCGGAAAGTGCAAGAACTATTGAATGGAAGAGTGACGCAGGAACACGTGCACACGCCCACTGGTTGGTGCACAGATGTAGTCCAGAAGATTTAAAATTTCGTGTGTAATGTGCGATTTGAGGATTTTCTGGTGTGTGTTGTGAGCCATGCTCCAGACTTGTTCCTTCGGTGCTTATTAATTTTAGTGTTGTTGTATTGCATAGTGCTGTACTGTAAGTCAACAACTCAGCAGAACTTCAGAATTATGATAGAAAAAATGTTGGGTGTCGTATCTACATTTTCGAAGTTGTTGCATTGTTGGTGTGCGTCCCAGAAAATATTTTGTGCGAGACGGGCTTGATGAAGCATGTCGTGGGTGCCAGTGATGAGATTCAGCTGTGTTTCGTTTTCGTTGTTCCATTGCTTTGTCAGGATGAAGACTGTGTTTAACACAACATTTGCAGGTCTCGGGCAGCTTCAGTACGAGGTCTACAGCAGACGCATGGAGCACGACGGCGGCGCAGGTTGAATCTGCAGTGGCTACGGAGGAGGTATGAATCATAGCATCGGCGAGAGCCAGTTTTTCATCAGAAAGGTCTGCTGAGTTGGTGCGGATGGAGGTTCGTTCAAGGGGACGGCTCGGGATGGCTCGGGAAGAATGGTGGGCCGTGCGCCGATAGCCTGATCCGCCCGCTGGACGATGCCTCTGTCACAATGAATGCGCCCATGCCCACCAAAATTTCAGACGAAATACCTACTGGAATACAGCTACGAATACATCGCGGGCGCTGATCCAAATGCGAGTTGGCGGCTGAGATTTTGGGAGCAGCTAAGCCTGGGCTCAGAATCGAATATCCCTAAATAGAACTAATATCCAGAGGTGAAAGAAAGGAAATATTTTGCTCTATAAGTCTGCACAAACTAGGATGTGCTATCAAAGCAAGAACAGATTCAACCAATCGAACTTGGCTTTCAACAACCAATCCAAAGATAAACAAGAACTGAAAGCTTGTAAAAGATAATCTGTAGAAACATATTGATATGTAAATTCACCTCCAACATATCTCGAGGCATTTAGTTTTGCTTCATGATCTTCAGGCAGAGAGGCGAGAGCACCAATACGAGTTTGGAGCTTGCTTCCGTAGTTGTGTTCTGAAGACAGAGGGAGGCCAACACCTCGAGTTTCTATATACACACGGAGAGCTCTGGACGTTAACTGCCGATCCATCGGGAAATAGTCAAACTAAGCACAGCAACATGGCCACAGCCCACATGGTAGACTTCGTTATTTCCCTCGTGAGATTAAACGGAGCAGGCTCGCGGTAATTTTTTTTTGTAAATTACTATATTCCATTCCCCCAGCAAAGAAACATCTGTGACTCTTTCTTTTAACAAACGGGAATTGGTTCCCTCGAAGAAACAAACGAACAAACGGGGAACTGGTCAACTAACACCCACACACATCGTAATTTCAGTCTAATATACTGGACACTTTGTTTGAGCAGGGTGCACCTGCAATTCACGCTCACGCCGCGCCAAATCCTCCTACACGCGTTCGATGGATTAGCTGTTGGACACAAGTCCTATGTTCCGGAACATCCAATGTTTCCCACCTTCCATAGGCTCCACACGGAGTTGATTACAGCCGAAACACATCGAGGAAAACGACCCCAAGCACCGAGTCACAAAAGCAAATTGAGGTAATTGCATACACCGAGTACATACCGCGTGTCGGCTTTCCTCGTCTCCGAAGACCTACTTGCCGCCGGAAAGCAAGGGAAACCGTGAATCAACGTCAAAGTAAAGTTTAAGGCCAGCCCTAGGCGCCGGCGCGCCGGCCGAAACTTTCGGCCGGTCTAGCCCAGGCCGTTGGATTTAAGCCGTGTGATAGTTGGATCCGGACAAAAAAAAAACAAACAAATCGCCCCAGCTTCTTCTTCCTTCCTCCGCGTACGCATCTAGCCGCCATGGATGAGCGAGGCCCCCGACTCGAAGCACCACCCGGCTTGGCCGCCCCCAACGCCGGTCACCGCCCTCGCCACCGGTTGCTGCCCTCGCCGTAGGTTGCCTCCTTCGCACGCGCGTCACTGCTCCTCCCAACCATCTCACTCGTTCGCAGCTTCCGTCGTGGTCGGATCCCTCGCCAAACTTGGCCATGGCTGACACGGAGCCTCCGTCGGCAGCGGTTGAAGCTCCCCGCCCCCGTGGTTGCAGCATCTGGTGCACCACCCCCTCCGTCCTCGCCGTCGAGCTCGCCGCAGGCGTCGCCGTCTCTGTTGGCCTCCATCGACATGCATCGTACCTACAGAATTCCAGTGGTTGATTGAAGCAAAATCAAACAACGCTTCCAGCAAAACCAAACTTAGGTTCCAGCAAAAACGACATGAAACATTTGAGAGCTCTGCAGTCGATGAAGCAAAAAATTACATCTGTTCCAGCAAAACAATACATCGGTTCCAGCAAAAACAAAAATTTTGGTTCTGTAAAAAAGAAAAAAAATCAGCAAAAACGGCCACCCCCTTCTTGCAGCTCCCCTGGTCACCGGTTGTAGCTCCGGCGTACATGGTTGCAACTCCCGGTGCTCCCCACTGGATGCAGCTTCCTCCGGCGAGGTGTCAACCTTGCAGCACATCCACCAGCTGGTTCCAGCAAATCGGGACACCGCTTCCAGCAAAAATGAAAAAAGTTCATCAAATCAAATGAGGATGGTAGCAAAAAAGAAAAGGGTTGTAGCAAAAATAATGAGTGGATCCAGCAAATAAAAAACCTGGTTCCACCAACCCTCCGGCTCCAGCACAGACTCGTCGCTGCCATGGCCGATTGCAGCTTGGTCATGGTGAACTAACGAAGCCCTGGCTATGGTTACCATGGAGAGGGCGTTCGTCCAGTTGCCGGCGAACAAGGCGACGAGCGCGCCCCTGGCTGTCGGCGGCCATGGAGAGGGGTGAATCCGGCGCCGGTGATCCGCGCATGATTCAAAACGAGGAGCATCGAGTTGCCGGCAGCTATGGCGACGAGCGCGCCCGGGATGCGAGTGGATGGGGAGGAAGACGCGACTGGATAAGGAAGGAGATGAGCAACGAAGGGATAAGAAAAAGAAGCCACGCGTGTCGCGGGCGGTGCACGGGCCCCGACAGCCTCGCATTTGTTCCCCGTGTGTGGCTAAACAGACGCTTAGATCGCTAAAAACATCCAACGATCCGCGCGTGACCGGCCGAAACTTCGGCCGGTCCGCCGGCTACAAACATTTCCCAAAGTTTAATTAGCTGTACATCTGCATTGCAATTTCTGCACTTGGATGCATATGCAATCGGGTGAACAATAAGATCGGAATAAATATGAGAGAACATTGTCGAATGCTTTGTCAACATGCAAAATTTCGTGGTGAAATAAGGTCTGAGAAAAAAAAACGATGTTCCAAGAAGGACAATTATTGAAAGCATTTTGGGAGATCCCCACAAAAAATAAAGCATATTAGGACATTGATTTCTGTTTTTTACAGGTCTCCACGAATGCTTTTTCATCCCACGTAGTTAAAACATTCAACAATGTTTCTTACAATTTTTTTAAAAAAATTCTACTTTCAAAATTTTACTATTCATCTCAGGTGCATATGCACCCAGGAGCAGAACAAAACTTCCGCAAATATAAATGTAAGTGTATCTTCTCAAATATAAGGTGTTCACGACGAAGAACGGGCGCATGGATAAATGTTTATTGGCTCTACCTTTGTCCTAGTGTAGCCTTCATTAGAACCGAAGAGTTTGTGTTGTTTTGTTCTCGCCGATCGTCGTCTCCTGATACGGTGTATCGCTGTTTTCTGTTTCGGCCTATCTTGGTGTTGGTACAGCGATGATGGTGTCGGTTGTGCTTTAGTTTCAAATTTTACTTTTCATTATTATTTTCTGCTTTTTGGTCTTCTTTTCTGATACGGTGATGTAGTAACGCGTCGATGTGTTTTTCACACGGTTCTAACAATGTACAAGAATCGCACGTAATTCATATGACACTCGGACGTCACCTCAGATTAGTAGATGGACATGGGACAGGAATTTTATCCAGGTTCGGGCCCTCGCGTGGCGAGTAACAACCCTACCCTTGCTTGTCTGAGATTGTATGATATAGAGGTTACAACGATTGAGTACAAGGGATGTTCGGCAAGTTGTAGGTCAACTCGTCGAGTTGTGCATGGACGATATAGATGGGATGTTTAGATCGGATCTATTTTGTTCCTCTAATCTGACAGCTCTTTGGCTTCGGAGGTCTTCGCTTTTGGAGAGGCTGTCCATACCCATCGTGGTGGACGTCTATTTATTGGAGTCTTGGTCGGTTGCCTTGGTCGCCAGTGTCTTGCTCTCCTTCTCCTTTTCATCCTAGAGTTCTGAATGCCTTGAAGTTGTTTTTGTATGGAAATTCAGACGACACTGTTAGGAATGAGAAACTACATTCACCGAAGGGCCAAAGGCCAGTACATATACATGTGTACAATGGGGATAAACCGAAAAGGACTATACACATCTAACACCCCCCCTCAAACTCATGGTGGATCAATAACACTGAGTTTGGAGAGAAGAAAACTATGCTGCGCTCGAGTCTGTGCCTTCGTGAAGAAGTCCGCCAACTGTAACTCAGAGGGCACATAGTGAAGAGCGAGAGTCTGATCCTGCACGGCAGCATGCACAAAGTGGGCATCCACACCGATGTGCTTGGTGAGCTCATGCTTCACCGGGTCACGCGCAATACTGATAGAACCAGTACTATCTGACAATAAGGGAGTCAAGGTAGTAGCAGACACACCAAAATCCTCAAGTAACCACCGTAACCAGATCACCTCAGCCGTCAGCATAACCATGGCTCGCAACTCAGCCTCTGTACTCGAGCGAGAAACTGCAGTCTGTTTCTTTGTCTTCCAGGCAATAAGAGAGCCACCAAGAAAGACACAGTAAGCAGACAACGAGCGGCGATCAGAGGGATCACTAGCCCAGGTAGCATCAGAGTAGGCCTGGAGCTCAAGAGAGCTGGAGCGGGGAAAGAAAAGGCGCTGAGAGAGCGTGCCACGAAGATATCGTAGAACACGGAGGAGATGACTATAGTGGACAGAGGTGGGGGCTGAAACGAACTGACTCAGGATATGGACATGATAGGAGATATCAGGACGCGTAACAGCAAGATAGACATGACTGCCAACAAGGTGACGATAGCGAGTGGGGTTAGGGAGAGGGTCACCATCAGAGGCACGAAGCTGAACGTTGAGCTCCATATGAGTCACAACAGTGCGCTCATCACCAAGAGCAGCGCGAGCAAGAAGATCCTAAATATATTTTTCTTGGGAGATGTAGAAGCCATCAGAGGTCGAGGAGATCTCAATCCCAAGAAAATAGCAAAGTGGACCAAGATCAGTCATGAGGAACTGGTCGCGAAGGCGAGCCTTAACAAAGGCTATGTAGTCAGAGTTGTCACCAGTGATGATCATGTCATCAACATAGATAAGGAGAAGAGTCCGACCGCAAGGAGACGTGTGAACAAACAACGCGGGATCATGATCACTGGGCAAGAAACCAGCGGCAGTCACCACAGAGGCGAAGCGTTCAAACCAGGCGCGAGGGGCCTGTTTAAGACCATAGAGGGAGCGATGAAGTCTACAGACCATACCATCAGGAGCATAGTACCCCGGTGGTGGTTGCATATAAACCTCCTCACGCAACTCGCCATTAAGAAAAGTGTTCTGAACATAAAGTTGAGAGATAGACCAATGACGAACAGAAGCCACAGCAAGAAGAGTGCGAACAGTGGTCATGTGGGCCACAGGAGCGAATGTCTCATCATAATCACGGCCCTGTTCCTGCTGAAAACCACGGGCCACAAGGCGCGCTTTGTAGCGCTCAAGAAAACCATCGGAGCGAGTCTTAATCTTGTAGACCCACTTGCAGGTGATGGGACGGACACCGGAAGGGAGGGAAACCAGATCCCATGTGCCAGAGCGCTCAAGAGCAGCAAGCTCTTCAGCCATCGCAAGCTGACATTCAGGCTGAGTCATGGCAGTCCGATAGGAAGTGGGCTCAGCAATAACAGAGAGACCGTACCGATCAGGAGAGTAGCGATCAGGCGGGGGGCGAGGCTGAGCACGGAGGTTATGAA
Source organism: Aegilops tauschii subsp. strangulata (assembly GCF_002575655.3). Lineage (NCBI taxonomy): Eukaryota > Viridiplantae > Streptophyta > Magnoliopsida > Poales > Poaceae > Aegilops > Aegilops tauschii. The sequence continues at coordinate 485,121,556 of NC_053036.3, forward strand.
CCGGAGGAGGCGTGAAAGGAGGTACACCAGAGGTGGAAGGCGCGTCAGGGGAAACATCCTCAGAACGAGGGCGATGGACTGGAGATGATGGTGGAGAGGTGGAGGAGGAGGATGGGGAAGAGGGTGTCGGTGGTGAAGGAGAAGGAAGGAGAGGTGCAGGAGGAAGAGAGGAAACATGAGGAGGCACATAGCAGGGTGTATCAAGGAGAAGAAGAAAAGAAATATCGTCCATAGAGAAGCTTGAGGTAGAAGGGCGTGGGTAGTAAGAGCGAGACTCGTCAAAGGTCACATCACGCGAGATGCGCAAACGACGACCAACAGGATCCCAGCAGCGATAGCCCTTGTGCTCATCACTATAACCAAGGAAAACACACTCAACCGACTGAGCAGTCAGTTTGGTGCGTTCTCGCGGGGCAAGAAGGACATAGCAGACACATCCAAACATACGAAGAGCTGAGTAGTCAGGAGAACGACCAGTGAGACACTCCATAGGAATACCACCCTGCAGAGCAGTCGATGGCTGAATGTTGATGAGATAGGTGGATGCAGAAATAGCCTCAGCACAAAAATGGGGTGGGAGGGAAGCAGCAATCATCAGTGCACGAGACGTCTCAAGTAGATGACGATGCTTACGTTCGGCAACGCCATTCTGAGCATGCGCACCAGGACATGAGATCTGGGCAAGAGTACCCTGTTCCACAAGAAAACCACGCAACAGCTGGGAGATAAACTCACCAGCGGAGTCAGCACGAAAAGTACGAATGGGCGTGGAAAACTGAGTGTGAACCATGGCAGCAAAATGTTTGTATATAGAGAGAACCTCGCTACGAGATTTCATGAAGTAGGGCCAAGTGTAGCGAGAGAAATCATCAATAAACAAGATATAGTAGCGGTGACCACCTTTCGAATCAAAGGGGGCAGGACCCCATACATCAGAATGAACTAAGTCAAAAGGACGCTGAGATACCGACTCACTGGTAGGATAAGGTAACTGGGTCTGTTTGCCAAGTCTGCAGCCATTACAATGTAAAGAAACATCTCCAGATACAGACCCTAAGAGGCCCTGACGAACTAAAGAGGACAAGCGAGAGCCACATATGTGACCAAGGCGATGATGCCACTGCTGGAAGGACGCAGACGAAGAGGCAGCAAGAGCATGGGAGCTGGCAGAAGTGGTGGCAGCGGAAGGAACACAAAACCAATCAACCTCCCAAAGGCCCTCTGACTCACGGCACCGGGGGCCAGCACCAACCAAAACCTTGGTGCGACGATCCTGAATGGAGCAAGAGTCGGTATCAAGAATGACACGACAACCAGAATCAGTAAGTTGGGCAGCAGAAAAAAGATTCATGGTGAGGCGAGGAACATGTGAAACACTAGGAACAGAAAAAGATGGAGTGGAAATAAGACCACGACTAGGAACAGGAAGAGGTGTGCCATCAGCGGTAAGAACATTAACAAGCGAATCAAGAGGTCGGAGAGAAGACAGCACAGAAGAATCAGAAGACATATGAAAGGAGGCTACAGAATCCAGAACCCACGAAGATGTACCTGACTGTGTAGATGCCTGCGGTGGTGGAGAAGTGGCTGCAGTCACAGCAGCGGAACCGGTCGACGAAGAGCCTGAAGAAGCCAAGAGACGCTTGAGCCTCATAATGTCCTGGTCAGTGAGTGTGGGGTCGAGGAGGATCCAGGAGTCCCACTGGAAGAGGAGCGCTTCTAGTCTTGCTTCTTCTCACGGCAATCAGACTCTGGATGACCTGGCCGAGAGCAGTAGCCACAGAAGGTGTCACGACGCGACGGGCCCCTCTCAGCATAAGAAGGGCGACCCACCCCCCCTTAAGGAGTAGGCAGTGTTGGGGATCGTTGCAGAAATTAAAAAAATTCTACGCATCACCAAGATCAATCTATGGAGTTTACTAGCAATGAGAGGGGAGTTCATCTTCATACCTTTGAAGATCGCGAGTCGGAAGCGTTGCATGAACGCGGATGAGGGAGTCGTACTCGTAGCGATTCAGATCGCGGTAGATTCCGATCCTAGCGCCGAACAACGGCACCTCCGCGTTCAACACACGTGCAGCCCGGTGACGTCTCCCGCACCTTGATCCAGCAAGGACGAGGGAGAGGTTGAGGAAGAGGGCTCCAACAGCAGCACGACGGCGTGGTGGTGATGGAGCGGCAGTTCTCCGGCAGGGCTTCGCCAAGCTCACGCGGAGGAGGAGAGGTGTTGGGGAGGGGAGGGGCTGCGCCTTGGATGTGGTGCTGCAGCCCTCCCTCCACCCCTCTATTTATAGGGAGAAGGGGGAAGGGGGCCGGCCCCTCTAGATGAGATCTAGAGGGGGGCCGGCGGCCAAGGGGGAGGGGACTTGCCCCCCAAGCAAGGGGGCGCCCCCTTTAGGGTCCCCCCCCCCCGCAAACCCTAGGCGCATGGGCCCTAGGGGGATGGCGCCCAGCCCACTTAGGGGCTGGTTCCCTACCACCTACAGCCCATAAGGCCCTCCGGGGCAGGTGGACCCTCCCGGTGGACCCCCGGAACCCCTTCGGTGGCCCTGGTACAATACCGGCATACCCCCGAACACTTCCGATGACCGTATGATGACTTCCCATATATAAATCTTCACCTCCGGACCATTCCGGAACTCCTCGTGACGTCCGGGATCTCATCCGGGACTCCGAACAACATTCGGTAATCACATACAAACCTTCCTTATAACCCTAGCGTCATCGAACCTTAAGTGTGTAGACCCTACGGGTTCGGGAATCATGCAGACATGACCGAGACCGCTCTCTAGCCAATAACCAACAGCGGGATCTGGATACCCATGTTGGCTCCCACACGTTCCACGATGATCTCATCGGATGAACCACGATGTCGAGGATTCAAGCAATCCCGTATACAATTCCCTTTGTCAATCGGTACGTTACTTGCCCGAGATTCGATCATCGGTATCCCAATACCTCGTTCACTCTCGTTACCGGCAAGTCACTTTACTCGTTCCATAATGCATGATCCCGTGACTAACTACTTAGTCACATTGAGCTCATTATGATGATGCATTACCGAGTGGGCCCAGAGATACCTCTCCGTCATACGGAGTGACAAATCCCAGTCTCGATCCGTGCCAACCCAACAGACACTTTCGGAGATACCTGTAGTGCACCTTTATAGCCACCCAGTTACGTTGTGACGTTTGGTACACCCAAAGCATTCCTACGGTATCCGGGAGTTGCACGATCTCATGGTCTAAGGAAATGATACTTGACATTAGAAAAGCTTTAGCAAACAAACTACACGATCTAGTGCTATGCTTAGGATTGGGTCTTGTCCATCACATCATTCTCCTAATGATGTGATCCCGTTATCAATGACATCCAATGTCCATGGTCAGGAAACCGTAACCATCTATTGATCAACGAGCTAGTCAACTAGAGGCTCACTAGGGACATGTTATGGTCTATGTGTTCACACATGTATTACGATTTCCAAATAACACAATTATAGCATGAACAATAGACAATTATCATGAACAAGGAAATATAATAATAACCATTTTATTATTGCCTCTAGGGCATATTTCCAACAGTCTCCCACTTGCACTAGAGTCAATAATCTAGTTACATTGTGATGAATCATACACCCATAGAGTTCTGGTGTTGATCATGTTTCGGCCGTGGAAGAGGTTTAGTCAACGGATCTGCGACATTCAAATCTGTATGCACTTTACAAATATCTATGTCTCCATCTTGAACATTTTCACGAATGGAGTTGAAGCGACGCTTGATATGCCTAGTCTTCTTGTGAAACCTGGGCTCCTTGGCCAGGGCAATAGCTCCAGTGTTGTCACAGAAGAGAGTCATCGGGCCCGACACATTGGGAATAACTCCTAGGTCGGTAATGAACTCCTTCATCCAGATTGCTTCATGTGCTGCCTCCGAGGCTGCCATGTACTCTGCTTCACATGTAGATCCCGCCACGACGCTTTGCTTGCAACTGCACCAGCTGACTGCCCCACCATTCAAAATATACACGTATCCGGTTTGTGACTTAGAGTCATCCAGATCTGTGTCGAAGCTAGCATCGACATAACCCTTTACGACGAGCTCTTCGTCACCTCCATAAACGAGAAACATATCCTTAGTCCTCTTCAGGTACTTCAGGATGTTCTTGACCGCTGTCCAGTGTTCCATGCCGGGATTACTTTGGTACCTTCCTACCAAACTTACGGTAAGGTTTACATCAGGTCTGGTACACAGCATGGCATACATAATAGACCCTATGGCCAAGGCATAGGGGACGACACTCATCTTTTCTCTATCTTCTGCCGTGGTCGGGCATTGAGCCGTGCTCAATCTCACACCTTGCAATACAGGCAAGAACCCCTTCTTGGACTGATCCATATTGAACTTCTTCAATATCTTGTCAAGGTATGTGCTTTGTGAAAGACCTATGAGGCGTCTCGATCTATCTCTATAGATCTTGATGCCTAATATGTAAGCAGCTTCTCCAAGGTCCTTCATTGAAAAACACTTATTCAAGTAGGCCTTTATGCTTTCCAAGAATTCTATATCATTTCCCATCAATAGTATGTCATCCACATATAATATGAGAAATGCTATAGAGCTCCCACTCACTTTCTTGTAAACACAGGCTTCTCCATAAGTCTGTGTAAACCCAAATGCTTTGATCATCTCATCAAAGCGAATGTTCCAACTCCGAGATGCCTGCACCAGCCCATAGATTGAGCGCTGGAGCTTGCATACTTTGTCAGCATTCTTAGGATTGACAAAACCTTCCGGCTGCATCATATACAATTCTTCCTTAAGGAAGCCGTTAAGGAATGCCGTTTTGACGTCCATTTGCCATATTTCATAATCATAGAATGCGGCAATTGCTAACATGATTCGGACCAACTTCAGCTTCGCTACGGGTGAGAAGGTCTCATCGTAGTCAACTCCTTGAACTTGTCGATAACCCTTAGCGACAAGTCGAGCTTTATAGATGGTAACATTTCCATCCGCGTCCGTCTTCTTCTTAAAGATCCGTTTATTTTCTATCGCTCGCCGATCATCGAGCAAGTCTGTCAAAGTCCATACTTTGTTTTCATACATGGATCCTATCTCGGATTGCATGGCTTCAAGCCATTTGTTGGAATCTGGGCCCGCCATTGCTTCTTCATAGTTCGAAGGTTCACCGTTGTCCAACAAAATGATTTCCAGGACAGGGTTGTCGTACCACTCTGGTGCGGAACATGTCCTTGTGGACCTACGAAGTTCAGTGGTAACTTGATCATGATCGTCATCATTAACTTCCTCTCTAGTCGGTGCAGGCACCACAGAAACATTTTCTTGTGCTGCGCTACTTTCTGGTTCGAGAGGGGTCATCTCATCAAGTTTCACTTTCCTCCCACTTACTTCTTTCGAGAGAAACTATTTCTCCAGAAAGGACCCGTTCTTGGCAACGAAGATCTTGCCTTCGGATCTGAGGTAGAAGGTATACCCAATAGTTTCCTTAGGGTATCCTACGAAGACGCATTTTTCCGACTTGGGTTCGAGCTTTTCAGGTTGAAGTTTCTTGACATAAGCATCGCATCCCCAAACATTAAGAAACGACAGCTTAGGTTTCTTTCCAAACCATAATTCATACGGTGTCGTCTCAACGGATTTCGACGGAGCCCTATTTAAAGTGAATGCGGCAGTCTCTAAAGCATAACCCCAAAATGATAGCGGTAGATCGGTAAGAGACATCATAGATCGCACCATATCCAATAGAATGCGATTAAGACGTTCGGACACACCATTACGCTGAGGTGTTCCAGGCGGCGTGAGTTGTGAAACAATTCCACATTTCCTTAAGTGTGTGAAAAATTCGTGACTCAAATATTCCCCTCACGATCTGATCGTAAGAACTTTATTTTCCTGTCACGTTGATTTTCAACCTCACTCTGAAATTCCTTGAACTTTTCAAAGGTCTCAGACTTGTGTTTCATTAAGTAGACATACCCATATCTACTTAAGTCATCAGTGAGGGTGAGAACATAACGATAGCCACCGCGAGCCTGAACGCTCATTGGACAGCACACATCAGTATGTATGATTTCCAATAAGTTGGTTGCTCGCTCCATTGTTCCGGACAACGGAGTCTTGGTCATTTTTCCCATGAGACATGGTTCGCACGTGTCAAATGATTCATAATCAAGAGACTCCAAAGGTCCATCTGCATTGAGTTTCTTCATGCGTTTGACACCAATGTGACCAAGGCGGCAGTGCCACAAGTATGTGGGACTATCATTATCAACCTTACATTTCTTGGCATTCACACTATGAATATGTGTAACATCACGTTCGAGATTCATTAAGAATAAACCATTGACCAGCGGGGCATGACCATAAAACATATCTCTCATATAAATAGAACAACCATTATTCTCGGATTTAAATGAGTAGCCATCTCGCATCAAACGAGATCCAGATACAATGTTCATGCTCAAAGCTGGCACTAAATAACAATTATTGAGGTTTAAAACTAATCCCGTAGGTAAATGTAGAGGTAGCGTGCCGACGGCGATCACATCGACCTTGGAACCATTCCCGACGCGCATTGTCACCTCGTCCTTCGCCAGTCTCCGCTTATTCCGCAGCTCCTGCTTTGAGTTACAAATATGAGCAACCGCACCGGTATCAAATACCCAGGAGCTACTACGAGCGCTGGTTAGGTACACATCAATAACATGTATATCACATATACCTTTGGTATTGCCGGCCTTCTTATCCGCTAAGTACTTGGGGCAGTTCCGCTTCCAGTGACCGTTTCCCTTGCAATAAAAGCACTCAGTCTCAGGCTTGGGTCCATTCTTTGTCTTCTTCCCGGCAGCTTGCTTACCGGGCGCGGCAACTCCCTTGCCGTCTTTCTTGAAGTTCTTCTTACCCTTGCCTTTCTTGAACTTAGTGGTTTTATTCACCATCAACACTTGATGTTCCTTTTTGATCTCCACCTCCGCTGATTTCAGCATTGAATATACCTCAGGAATGGTCTTTTCCATCCCCTGCATATTGAAGTTCATCACAAAGCTCTTGTACCTAGGTGGGAGCGACTGAAGGATTCTGTCAACGACCGCGTCATCCGGGAGATTAACTCCCAGCTGAGACAAGCGGTTGTGCAACCCAGACATTTTGAGTATGTGTTCGCTGACGGAACTATTCTCCTCCATCTTACAACTGTAGAACTTGTCGGAGACTTCATATCTCTCGACCCGGGCATGAGCTTGGAAAACCATTTTCAGCTCTTGGAACATCTCATATGCTCCGTGCTGCTCGAAACGCTTTTGGAGCCCCGGTTCTAAGATGTAAAGCATGCCGCACTGAACCAGGGAGTAATCATCAACACGTGTTGGCCAAGCGTTCATAACGTCTTGGTTTGCTGGGATGGGTACTTCACCTAGCGGTGCTTCAAGGACATATGCTTTCTTGGCAGCTATGAGGATGATCCTCAAGTTCCGGACCCAGTCTGTATAGTTGCTACCATCGTCTTTCAGCTTGGTTTTCTCTGGGAACGCGTTGAAGTTGAGGTTGACATTAGCGTGGGCCATTTGATCTACAAGACATATTGCAAAGATTTTAGACTAAGTTCATGATAATTAAGTTCATCTAATCAAATTATTAATGAAGTCCCACTCAGACAGACATCCCTCTAGTCATCTAAGTGATACATGATCCGAGTCAACTAGGCCGTGTCCGATCATCACGTGAGACGGACTAGTCATCATCGGTGAACATCTTCATGTTGATCGTATCTTCTATACGACTCATGTTCGACCTTTCGGTCTTCCGTGTTCCGAGGCCATGTCTGTACATGCTAGGCTCGTCAAGTCAACCTAAGTGTATTGCGTGTGTAAATCTGGCTTCACCCGTTGTATGCGAACGTTAGGACCTATCACACCCGATCATCACGTGGTGCTTCGGAACAACGGACTTTAGCAACGGTGCACAGTTAGGGGGAACACAATTCTTGAAATTTTAGCGAGAGATCATCTTATTTATGCTACCGTCATTCTAAGCAAATAAGATGTAAAACATGATAAACATCACATGCAATCAAATAGTGACATGATATGGCCAATATCATTTTGCTCCTTTTGATCTCCATCTTCGGGGCGCCATGATCATCATCGTCACCGGCATGACACCATGATCTCCATCATCATGATATCCATCATCGTGTCTTCATGAAGTTGTCTCGCCAACTATTACTTCTACTACTATGGCTAACGGTTAGAAATAAAGTAAAGTAATTACATGACGTTTCAGTTGACACGCAGGTCATAAATAAATTAAGACAACTCCTATGGCTCCTGCCGGTTGTCATACTCATCGACATGCAAGTCGTGATTCCTATTACAAGAACATGATCAATCTCATACATCACATATATCATTCATCACATTCTTCTGGCCATATCACATCACATGACACATGCTGCAAAAACAAGTTAGACGTCCTCTAATTGTTGTTGCAAATTTTTTTACGTGGCTGCTATAGGTTTCTAGCAAGAACGTTTCTTACCTACGCCAAAACCACAAAGTGATATGCCAATTTCTATTTACCCTTCATAAGGACCCTTTTCATCGAATCCGATCCGACTAAAGTGGGAGAGACAGACACCCGCTAGCCACCTTATGCAACTAGTGCATGTCAGTCGATGGAACTTGTCTCACGTAAGCGTACGTGTAAGGTCGGTCCGGGCCGCTTCATCCCACGATGTCACCGAATCAAGATAAGACTAGTAACGGCAAGTAAATTGACAAAATCGACGCCCACAACAACTTGTGTTCTACTCGTGCATAGAAACTACGCATAGACCTAGCTCATGATGCCACTGTTGGGGATCGTTGCAGAAATTAAAAAAATTCTACGCATCACCAAGATCAATCTATGGAGTTTACTAGCAACGAGAGGGGAGTGCATCTTCATACCTTTGAAGATCGCGAGTCGGAAGCGTTGCAAGAACGCGGATGAGGGCTTCGTACTCGTAGCGATTCAGATCGCGGTAGATTCCGATCCTAGCGCCGAACAACGGCACCTCCGTGTTCAACACACGTGCAGCCCGGTGACGTCTCCCGCACCTTGATCCAGCAAGGAGGAGGGAGAGGTTGAGGTAGAGGGCTCCAACAGCAGCACGACGGCGTGGTGGTGATGGAGTGGCAGTTCTCCGGCAGGACTTCGCCAAGCTCACGCGGAGGAGGAGAGGTGTTGGGGAGGGGAGAGGTTGCGCCTTGGATGTGGTGCTGCAGCCCTCCCTCCACCCCTCTATTTATAGGGAGAAGGGGGAAGGGGGCCGGCCCCTCTAGATGAGATCTAGAGGGGGGGGCGGCGGCCAAGGGGGAGGGGGCTTGTCCCCTAAGCAAGGGGGGCGCCCCCCTTTAGGGTTCCCCCCCAAACCCTAGGCGCATGGGCACTAGGGGGAATGGCGCCCAGCCCACTTAGGGGCTGGTTCCCTTCCACCTACAGCCCATAAGGCCCTCCGGGGCAGGTGGACCCTCCCGGTGGACCCCCGAAACCCCTTCGGTGGCCCCGGTACAATACCGGCATACCCCCGAACACTTCCGGTGACCGTATGATGACTTCCCATATATAAATCTTCAGCTCCGGACCATTCCGGAACTCCTCGTGACGTCCGGGATCTCATCCGGGACTCCGAACAACATTCGGTAATCACATACAAACCTTCCTTATAACCCTAGCGTCATCGAACCTTAAGTGTGTAGACCCTATGGGTTCGGGAATCATGCAGACATGACCGAGACCGCTCTCTAGCCAATAACCAACAGCGGGATCTGGATACCCATGTTGGCTCCCACACGTTCCACGATGATCTCATCGGATGAACCACGATGTCGAGGATTCAAGCAATCCCGTATACAATTCCCTTTGTCAATCGGTACGTTACTTGCCTGAGATTCGATCGTCGGTATCCCAATACCTCGTTCAATCTCGTTACCGGCAAGTCACTTTACTCGTTCTGTAATGCATGATCCCGTGACTAACTACTTAGTCACATTGAGCTCATTATGATGATGCATTACCGAGTGGGCCCAGAGATACCTCTCCGTCATACGGAGTGACAAATCCCAGTCTACGTTGTGACGTTTGGTACACCCAACCCAACAGACACTTTCGGAGATACCTGTAGTGCACCTTTATAGCCACCCAGTTACGTTGTGACGTTTGGTACACCCAAAGCATTCCTACGGTATCCGGGAGTTGCACGATCTCATGGTCTAAGGAAATGATACTTGACATTAGAAAAGCTTTAGCAAACGAACTACATGATCTAGTGCTATGCTTAGGATTGGGTCTTGTCCATCACATCATTCTCCTAATGATGTGATCCCGTTATCAATGACATCAATGTTCATGGTCAGGAAACCGTAACCATCTATTGATCAACGAGCTAGTCAACTAGAGACTCACTAGGGACATGTTATGGTCTATGTGTTCACACATGTATTACGATTTCCGGATAACACAATTATAGCATGAACAATAGACAATTATCATGAACAAGGAAATATAATAATAACCATTTTATTATTGCCTCTAGGGCATATTTCCAACAGGCGGGAGCGGTGGGGCGGTGAGGCGAGCAGGTGGCATAGGAACTCGGGCGGCCAACACTGATGGAACCACTAGTAACCCAGCAGAGTGAAGGTGGGTCTCTTCAGCACGAAGCTCAGCAAGTACCTCAGAGATAGGAACACGACCACAAGCAAGAAGGTGAGCACGGCGAGGCTCGAACTCAGAGCCGAGATGAGATAAGAACTCATGAACCCGTTGAAACTCCAAATCGGACCATGTAGTCTGACAGCAACGGCAAGTTCCACAAACAACGGTCCGAAGAGAGTCAAGCTGACGCCAGATGGCAGAGCACTGTGAATAGAACTCATCAACAAAGGAATCACCTTGCTGGAGTGCATGCTTCTGACGCACCACAGATAGGTAGAGAGCATCACCAGAGGGCTGATAGCGCTGACAGAGATAAGACCACATCACTGCAACTGTGCCAAGTCCCATGAACTCCGAGGCGAACTGAGGGAGGACACTCGCAGTAAGAACAGCAGCAGCACGAGCATCATCATTGCACCACTGAGTGTAAGCAGACAGATCATCACGATAGGCAGAAAGGGCATCCGAGTAAGCTGACATCTGCTGATCATAGGCATCAACTGCAGCATCATCGAGAGCCTTGGCGGTATCTCGATCGGCCTGAGAAGCGTCAGCAGCAAGAACCGGTGGTGCTGGCGGGGTAGGAGCCACAGAAGCAACAGGGCAAGGCGGACAGGGGACCTCGCCAGAGAGAACACCCCACAGGAGGAGACCGCGCATATGGATACGCATAAACCCCGCAAACTCGGTATAGTTGGTGCCATCGAAGATCACCGAGCACCGAGGAACGGCGACATAGCCCGAAGAAGACATGAGGAGCTCTCTGTTTTTTGGGTCAACTGCTACAGTAGACTGCTACAGTAGACCCCGATCCAGATCGGGATCGGGCTCGCGCTGGCTCGATCCAGCCCCGATGGGGAAGCGGGGTGGGGAAGAGCGAGCGTAGGATGGCCGGCCCTGGGCAGCACCGGCTGCAGCAGGTGGCCAGGGGCGGCAGGGCGCGGGGAGGCGCGGGGCGACGGCGGCCGGCCGTGGCCGAGCACGGGAAGGCACGGGGCGGCGGCAGCCGGGTGCGAGACGGCGATGGCAGGCTGCGGCCGCGCTCAGGGCGGCGCGGGACAGCGACGACAGGGGGCGCGGCCGAGCCCAGGGCGGGGCTGCGCGGCCGAGCGCAGGCCGGGGCGACGCGGTGTGGCGGCAGGGAAGGAGAGGGCCGGGGCGAGGGAGGAGGTGGCCGGCGCCGGCGACGAGGTAGAGGGAGGCCGGCGACGGGGGAGCGAGGCCGGCGACGGTGGAGCGAGGAACGGAGTTGCGAGCGTGCGGGAGCGGGAGAGGAACCTAAGCATCTGATACCATGTTAGGAATGAGCAACTACATTCACCGGAGGGCCAAAGGCCAGTACATATACATGTGTACAATGGGGATAAACCGAAAAGGACTATACACATCTAACAGACACATTTATGAAAGTCGTTCACCTAGGCATGGGCTCTCCTGGTCGTACCAACATGGACTTCCACAACCTGAATACACGGGATGTGCGGCTTGGGAAAGTAAAGAAATTTATTTACACTCGACATAATGATCCAACAGTTTGTCATGCAATAGATCATAAAATATGTTCATTGCATATTAGGGTCTCCCCTATTAGATGGACGGCTTATGTTGTCTTCTAAAACTTTTAAAGTTAGTCCAGTTTGTACATACTTAGCCCTTTGTAATCTTCGCTACAATCATGACAAAGCATCGAGATTCAAATTAACAATGAAGCTAGATACGGCGATTTCGAAGACCCTTAATGTAACTTTTTGATTTGACACGACTATATACCATTAAATTATTTTTTCCATACAATTGGATGTACTTTATTGAACTAATGAATGAAGTCGAACATTTGCTAAAAAAAGAATAGTCAACCTCCTATAGAGGAATATGTATACTGCTTTGTTCCTGTGTAGTCGGTATTCTTGCCTATCTCATGGCCATGATTAAATGTCCAAAATGGGCTATAAATGCCATTAACTCCAAAATGGCCCACTTTGAGAGGGGGGATATGAGAGACAATCGCAAGAATCATTTAGCCAATTGGGGCTTGGTATCTAGGAAGAAATGTTTTGGTGGTTTGGGGATACCCAATATTAGAGATTTCAACATGGCTTCGTTGGCCTCCTGGGTAAGAGATATTTCGGTAGTGTTGGTAGGGATTGGAGAACTTTGGTGAATTTTAAATATAATACCTCTAAACCAAGTGCCCTTTGGGCTAAACATTGTGTTGGTTCTCCTTTCTGGAAGAGTGTAACATAGGCCATATTTGCATCTAAGACCTTTTGCAAATGGGAGGTTGGTAATGGTGATAACGTTAGTTTTGGCATAACATTCAAGTCATGGATTATTACCTTAAGATTAGATTTTGGGATATGTTTATAATTTGCAATCAACCTGATTTCTCCTTGTCCCAGGTTGACGGGATGAACCTTAAACTCACTTTTAGGAGATGCATTGATCAGGCTGGACTTTGCCTTTAGTCCCAATTGCTTCATGTTGTTAAGAACACTCCTTTTACTGATACCGTTGATAAACCTATTTGGGTATTGGAAGCTAATGGTAGATACTTTGTCAAATCCTTTTATAATGATATTAACTTTGGGGATGTGGTTTCTATTGTTGGTGATAAATTCTAAAAAAAATCATTTCGCATAGAAGATTCATGTTTCCCATGGCTGGTTGTTTACAATAAGGTCTTGACTAGAGATAATATTTCTAAAAGGAGACCAGTAGATGACCCCGTTGTCTTTTTTGAAGTGATAATGAGTCAGTGCAACACCTTTTTTTAACTGCATTGTGGCTAGAATTGTTCGGTGCTTTATCAATGAGTTCTTCTAGATAAATATGCCCATGAGTTTTGATGATATTGTTGCCATTTGGGGCCAACACAAAAACAAACGTGTGTTTAACCTTGTTTCGGCTACCTCCTTGTGGAGCTTATGGACATTGAGAAATGATTGCTATGTTCAGGGCCCTATGTGGAGAAACACTTGATGTATCCTGTCAAAACTCGACGGGCTCCTGCACCAATGAAAGGTCCTCTTCACCGATGTACAATCAGTGCTCCTGCAAAAGTGTTTACTCCTCTTGGACCAATGACATATGGAGAATTGCTAAAGATCCCCTGGGTATGACCCTACCCCTGGGATGCGACGGATCAGAAGAAGATGCATGCTTTGCTACTGAGCCCTAGCTTGCTTGTTAGGATGCTCTTTAATCTTTTTCTCTCATTTGTCCAGTCCCTAGGGTTGTGACTTCTTAAAAGAGTGTGGTTTCCATAGACAGCCATTTGGTTACCTGTTGCTTGTAGTGTGATCTGGCTTCCTACCTTAGTTTAGTCTAAATGTTGTGAACCTGTTTTGGTTTCTTTTAATAAAAATGGAAACAGGGAAACCCATATTGCTCAAAAAAAAGAATAGTCAGCCAATTATACATGTATGCAAATATAAATATGAAGCTCGCATTTTTCAAGATAGCGAAGGGAATTGGGGTAGACTAAACATAGGAAAAGACGCCCAACTACTTTTCATGCTAACATTCAGAGTAAAATACACTCGAGGTCCTAAAAGTATTTCAAGTGTGTCAAGTAGGTCCTAAAAGTTTGAAATCGTTCACCGCGGGTCCTATTTGTGTATTTTACCAGTGATTTTTACGACCTACTTGACACACTTTAAATACTTTTAGGACCCGCGGTGAATGACTTACACACATTTAGGACCTGCGGTGAACGATTTCAAACTTTTAGGACCTACTTGACACACTTGGAATACTTTTAGGACCTCCAATGTATTTTACTAAAAAAATTACATGAAACGAATAAAAATATTTTATATATAGTAGAAATTGTATAGATTTTCATATAGATTTCTTACAAATATTTTTAGTTGCCTATAAAAATACCCATGTATGACAAATAAAACATTTATGCTTAAAACGCCTATAAAAATACCCCTATTTTTAGGACCCGCGGAAATCACTTCTTACGAAAAAAATTGTCAAATATTCCCGCCTCCTATGAAAACTGTTAAAATATCCCTGTGCACCATGCCTTCTATCCCCATGGTCGTCTAAATCCGTCCATAATAAATGTTCACATAGGAGAGAAAGACCTTCCAGTCTCGGATCTATTCTTTTGACCCGCATCCACAAGACACAACTTTTTTTGACTGCAGCCCAAAGGAACTTCCATTGTACGAATAGCTAATTTTAATTTGGTGTGCTACTAAGTCCTACACGGCATCTATGAAAAAATCGTCAAGACAACAAAAGTTCAACCCAATAGTCATAATCAACAAATTAAAAGATGAAGGGGGTAAAAGGAAAAAAACTCAAGATGGAGGCCTAATAGAAGAGGCCCATTAAGTGGAGAGCATGTAGCCTAGTCCACTATGGATCATGCAACAAGTCCTCTTTTTAGTCCAACCATGGACTAGCAGGTAAGCATTGGTTTTGTATGTGATCCTTGCTTAAGGAGCCGAAACACAGAGAATTTTAATGGTAACACTAGATCAGGAAGGCATACGTTTCCGCACTCGTCTATATTTGATGAAATTAGAGGGCTGCTTTTGAACATATATGTTAGTTTTGAACGTAAAGCATAAATATTTGGTATGACAATTTTTGTATTTAATTTGTCGCTTTGCATGCATTTTTTCCATGTTATGTTAGGAAAATCAAATGAGTGACATGCGTAGTCTGATCTTTCAAATTTATGTTTATATTTCTTTTGGGTGAAGAGGAATTGTTTCTGGATAGATAAACATGAAAGAAATGATAGACAGATCAGTCAATGCGCTTGGATGGGCTTGCAACGGACGTGTTGCACTACTGTCAACGCACAAACACTCAAAGCAAAAAAATCAACGCAAGTTTTATCTCCTCTTAGCTTTCACCTCAGGGGTATGGCCGGAAAAAAAATAACGAGGACGAGCAGGTTGTGACGGATGGAAAATGTAGAATTAGGCTGGAGCCTCCGCACATTTGATTGGGGTCTTGTAGGCCTTTGATCTCTATGGCCTGATTAGACGATGTCTAACTCACCCTGCGAAGCAGGGGAGCAACTAGTTAACGAGCGCTTCTTTGGGAGCCTCGCAACGATCAGCGCCACTTGGCGCGCTCTCAGTCATTCGCCACGTGTCGCGCTCTGAACGCTCCCTTCAGATTTTGTTTTTCTATTTTTCCGTACGCGTTTTCGACTTTTTAAACGGTTTTTTCCGGGGTTTTTCGACGTTTTGGTTTTCCTCCGGTCTTCCTTAGCGTTTCGACTAAAAACAAATTTGAAAAAAAAATTGCGCGAAGAAACGCGTTTACTTTTTTTTCCTTTCGTGAAAAGTCACGTTTTTTCTTCCGTGAGAGGCACGGTTGTGCTTTAGCAAGAGTCATGGCCGTGCCTTTCGGAAACAAAAAAAATGTGTCTTCTATTTTTTTCGCGAGAGTCACGATTTTACTTCCGCGAGAGGCACGGTTGTGCTTTCGTGAGAGTCACGGCCGTGCCTCTCGGAAAGGGAAAAACAAAACACGTTTTCTGTTTTTTCTTTCTTTCGCGAGAGTCATGGTTTTGCTTCCGCGAGAGGCACGGTTGCGCTTTTGCGAGAGTCACGGCCGTGCCTCTCGGAAAGGGAAAAATACGCGTTTTCTGTTTTTTTTTTATTTTGCGAGAGTCGCGGTTTTGCTTTTGCCAGAGGCACGGTTGTGCTTTCGCGAGAGTCACGGGCGTGCCTCTTTCGGAAAGGAAAAAAAACGTGTTTTCTGTTTTTTTCCCACGGGAGTCACGGTTTTGCTTCCACGAGAGGCACGGTTGTGATTTCGCGAGAGGCACGGGCGTGCCTCTTTCGGAAAGGGAAAAAAAACCGTGCTCCCGGTTTGGTTTTTTCGTAAAAAAAATGTTCGTCAAAACCTATCAACATGGGATCTAGTTTTGAAGATCTCGACGCGAGGAATCCAATGGTGAAAACGGTTTGAGATTTGGATGCACGGTTTAAGAGATAAAACGTTTTGAATAAACGAATCTACGAAAAAAGGGAAAACTCCCAGGTTGCGACAAGTGGCGCGCTGCATGTGCGCTACTTGTCGTGACCTGAGAAGGTGGAGTGTTCTTTGCAACGAGTACTCCTTAATTAGTGATTTCAGCAAAGCAGCGGCCTGGGGTAATGTTGCCCCGAGCAGGCCAGGCCGGAACAGGTAAATAATTAGCGTAAAATTATTTGCGGGACAACCCTGTTAATCCCGAACGCATGTGTTAGCGATCTGATGGTTGAGAACGTCAAATCACTATGAAGGGGCATAGGTGGCTAAGTTTTACTGTTTTGTAATGTACCCACCCAGAGCCAGCAGCCAAAGATGGATGATGATTTGGATTGGTCCTCTAGTACCTTCGGTTGTTTTAATTTTGTCAAACTATGATAATTTCCTTTTGAGTGTGTTCAGACTTCGGACCTTTATGGATTATTTGCAAATTCATTTGCGACGATTGGTTATGAACTTCTTATGGTTGTATCGCCTTCCGCAGCGTTCGAGTCAATAGATATTTTTATAAAATTGAGATAAAATTTGGTGTTAAAAAACATATTGTAACATATATTAAAATATAAAAGTAAATAGGATATTATTGGCCTCAAAGATATATTGTTATGCATTTGTAATATGTAGATGTAGAAAGCATGTATGAATTAGACTTTCATATGTCTAGGATACATGTATATTTGAATATCCAATGGATATTTCACATCACACACCTAATTGTTTTAAAAACACAAATAGCAATTTATGAATTGCAAGAGATAGACTCCCTATTAGGAAAGGTACAAGCAATCCTCAAAATACAATACACATGGTAAGAAGGTTTAGAATTAACATAAATATTACACATGGTAACGAAGTACAGAAGGAACAACCTGCATGTAGTAGGTTTAATAGATTACTACACATGTGTTTACTCACCTTGCATAATAGGAACTTCTTGGGTTTATGGGTAGGTCCTCACTTTCACCCGTAGGATACCCACTTAATTCTATTTCATACCCACTAGTAGATTCTTCTCCGAGAAGGTTTTCAGCATCTGTCTCGACATCGAGTTGTGCCCAAGGATGTAATGAAAGTTTTCTCAATCTATTGAGCTCATCGGCGACCTCTTTCATAGATGGCCTATTTTCACCACACATATCTAGGCAATTTTTAGCTAGGTCTGCAAGTCCTCTCAGTAACTCCATGCTCTCTTGACCTTTCACGTGGCTAACCAACACAGAATCTAGATTATTGTCCTTCATAGCAGATAGGAAAATCAATGACAAGCTTCTTTGCTTCTCAGACCCCTCGAGTTTCAATGGCAACTGGCCTGTGAGGATCTCTAAAAGGATAACTCCGAAGCTGTATACGTCACTTTTGTCTGTTAACTGACATGTTTGCATGTATTCGGGGTCAAGGTAACCACAAGTACCTTGAACCATTGTGACAAACTGCGCTTTGTCCGATGGTGCTAGTATGGAAGCTCCAAAGTCTGACACTTTGGCCATATAGTTATCATCAAGCAGGATGTTGGAAGTTTTTACATCACCGTGAATTATTGGGGGAGACGCATATGAATGCAAGAAGTTGAGTCCTTCGGCCGCTTCATGAGCAATCCTTAAGAGAATGCTGAACGATATTTGCAATGCTTGGTTCTTGCCATGGATAAGCTCGAATAGTGTACCATTTAAGACAAACTCATATACTAGAATTGGAACTTCCACCTCAAGGCAACAACCCAAGAGTTTGACAATGTTCTTGTGATTGATTTGGGACAAAATAAGCATCTCTTGGCCAAATTCCTTCTTTTGTCTTTCGTCAACTATTGCACATCTTTTAATTGCAACAGGCATGTTCTTCAGTATCCCTTTATAGACCGTTCCATGGCCTCCTATTCCAAGTATCCTACTACTGTCGAAGTTGTCAGTTGCATGTATGAGTTCAGCTTCTGAAAATACATTGAAAGCAAGACCTTTTTCTGATTTCATCTTGTCAAACAAAAGCAAGCCTCCATGCTGATGAAAATACTCCTGCTTAACTTTTTTCAATTTTCTCTTTTGCATTATAATCTGCCCGCAAAAAACAGTGAACATGATGATAACCATTAGGCCGAATATTCCCATTGTAACTCCTGATAACAATAATAGATGAGACAATTATTTTTTAGATTGAGGAGAGGGGTAGTATATAAAATATAATTGGTGCATATTAGCTATATAAGATTAGATGTGTGATTGTCATGACATTCACAAAAGTGCGATAAAGTTAATGGTCTAGCTAGGTGACCACATTTGTTTGGGTGTTACCTATTATTAAGCCAATATTAGCATTGCATGTATTGCTTTCTTTGACATATTTT
Source organism: Aegilops tauschii subsp. strangulata (assembly GCF_002575655.3). Classification (NCBI taxonomy): domain Eukaryota; kingdom Viridiplantae; phylum Streptophyta; class Magnoliopsida; order Poales; family Poaceae; genus Aegilops; species Aegilops tauschii. The sequence goes on from NC_053036.3 coordinate 485,140,622, forward strand.
TTCCCAAGTCCACAAGAACACTGGTATTCTCCAACGATATTGCGACAAAAACCATCTGAAGGGCATGGGTTGTGTTTGCATTCATTAACGTCTGCAGAAAAATTAGCAAAACAAAATATTAGAGTTTTAATAAGTAAGATAAAGGGACCTCTACATGCAACATGCAGTATTATGGGCGTTAGTGCATATATACATTGACACTCAAAGTTAATCGTTACCTTTGCATCCATCTCGAAGATAAGGGTTGCCTTCATAACCATCTGTGCAATTACACATGTAACCTTGATCATTGGTGGAATTCACACATTTGCTGTTGCTGCTGAGGCATGCATAAGTGCCCGTCTTATTCTGTTCTGCAACATCACATGACTTCACATCTCTCATAGCCCAGTCAAGAATCATTGGCACCCGTCCATTATATGTTTCATTGAACTTATTTGTGTTTACGTAAGCAGTGCTGAACTTGAATGCCGCAGCCTCCATCAGTACCACATAGCTACAGTGGTTGAACTCCCAAATTTCACTTGTGTTGACTATTTCCGAGAAGGCTATGTCATAGTAGTACATCCTCTTCGGTATTGTAGTCTGGGAGCAGCCCATGCCAGAGCAGGATCCGTCCACCAAGTCGGACAGATTGCGGCATGTTGCGACGCCCAAGCCCTGGTAGCCCGTGGCATCAAAGTCGTATATCAAGACGAGGGCGTTGCACCCGATGACCGTGAACCTGTTCTGGAGGTCGGAGAACCGGTAGGGAGAAGAAGGATCTCCTTCGTTGAACCCCGCATATCGGCCAAAATACTCCATGCTCCCTGTGGAGGTGTTGTAGCAGTACCCCAGGATGTAATTAAGCACCCGGGTCGTGCCTTCGGTCAAAGAAATGTCAAGCACCTCAAAGGCACCCTTGAATGGCTTCTGGACGCCATCTTGGACCTTGCAACTGAGGTCGAAGCCTTCTGCGAGCGAGCAGCCCGGGTCGATACCGAATGGGTACGGTATCTCAACAGTACCGCACTGCCTTCGGCAATCTGAACCAGGAACCGCAGTTCCAGGTGCATACTGTGCTGCAAGCAATACGAGACCGAGCCCAAGCTGCAAGAACACTTGCATATTCTTTGGCTGGAGAATAAGAAAACATGACACTGTCAACTAAATAGACCTTTGTTTCACAAAAATAATCGGTTGCATGAATAATGGATGCCATGTTGTTGGTTCAGTTTGGGGGTTACTCTAAATATACAAGCATAAGTCGACCTAGTATCCTGAGACAACAGAAAAGCATTTGCTGTAGAAGTCTTAACAAACTAGGCTCTGCTGTCAAAGCAGGAAGAGACTCAATCATGGAACTCCATAGTGAACGTTGTGGCTTCTTTCCTAATGAATGGAGCCTGGGAGCGAGTCCCTGTTTGTCTGCTTGATTACTTATGGACTGATTAACTCTGCTTTAAGCAATCTACTCGCAGGTCGTGGCACAAGGATGCAGCAGTTAATTTTGGTTCGCTATTTAGTGTTTGCCGTTAGCTGGCGTCGTGATTCAGATTACTGGGAACAAATAGGCAGCACTCGTCTAGTGTTTGTACCATTCAACCTTCATTTTTTTCTCAAATATGCACGAGTGTGCATATCATATATTAAAGAAGAACATTCAACCTTCATGTACAACTGAAAAACTAACTGAAAGCTTGTAAAAGACATTTCTAGGAAAAAAATACGTTGATAAAACTCACCTGAAATAAGCAGGGGCCTAATGTTCGTCGGATAGAAGAGATATCTCGAGGGATTTACTTGTGCGTCAGGATCTTCCCTGCCCAAGACATCGAGAGGCGAGAGCACCGTAAAACTTTCGAGCTAGGTTCTGTAGTTGTGTTTCTGAAGAACAGCCAACACCTCGAGTTTTCTGTGCATGCACTGACAGCTCTTGACGGCAATGGTCCGTCGAGAACTAGTCAAAGCACAGCAGCATGGCCAAATGGCAGGCTTGGGCTTTCCCTAGTACATAAAAATAAACGGAGCAGACAAGCGATCAAGTCTTTATCGATCGTCTTCTACAGTATTCTCCAAGAAAGAACATCTCTGAATCAACTTAATTAACAGATTTCCCCAACGGAAATTAATCATGTGACACTCACACGCCGTGATTCCAGTTAATATACTGGGTACTGCATTGCAGCAGATGCTCACGTCGCGCTAAATCCTCCTGTATCTGTATGGCTGGCTGTATTCGATGGATTAGCTGTTGGACGCCTAGTTCTGAATATTCAAGGTACAGGCTCCAAAGGGAGTTGATTACAGCCGAAATACATCGAGGAAAACTACCCCGAGCACTTTATCAGAGAAGCAAATAGACAGCTATATCACCCTGTCATCACGCATCTCATCAGTAACATGAACTCATCTCGCACTCCTGACTATTTAACTGGAGCTAATACACTTTTTTTTGAGGGGGTGGAGCTAATACACATAAGATAAAGGACAGTGATATTTGGCAACAGTGTGCCCGACAGGAAATTTACCTTATCATACCATACCTGTCGATCACCCGCCTGCTAACCACCGATCACCCCGCCAGCTAACCAGGCCGATCGCTATACAAGGCCCAACAGAAAATTCCATCCCCCTACGACGCACTTTCCAGATCGCAACTTTCCCCCACCCCCCTTACCTCCCACGCAAGTATACCCTCTCTCACCCTCCCCACCACCCACACGCCCCTCCCCACCACCCACCCGCCCCTCCCCCCTACACAACTGCTCAAAATCAACACCAAAGACCTACCCCTCCTCCAGATCTGGATCAAACAAGAGCAGATCATCAGGGAAGCGGTGGAAATTTTGGATGAGTCTTGATTCTTACCAGGGTGAGGTGATGTTGCATACAATAGAAGATGCATTGCAAAAGAGGTTCATTTTTCAGTCTACAAGAATGTTATACTGCATGAAGTAAACAAGTTATCAATCTGTACATAGTAAAAGTTATCATTCACTTTAGCTAAGTACTAACATTGGATAAAGAAAAGTGCTGTCTTTTAATGGAGATGCTCATGTTGTACTGTAATTGTCCTGTTTAGTGTTCTTCCCAATCACCCCTGCGATTCTTGCCTTCAAACACCTGTGTAAAGAGTAAACAAAACAATGAGTTTCAAAAAAAGAGTGAACACGTGTAAATGTATACTAACGTGCAAACGTAAAAACAAATCAAGCAGGAGTAGATAAATGGATGCTAGCAGAGGAGATAATGCAGAGGATGGAGGAGGAGGTAGAATGCATGAAGAAGGCGATGCAGCGCGCACACCAAGCAGCAATTCAGCATACCCAAACATCATGGGGACAGGTAAAATTACCAACATTACTGTTTACATATCATCATAGAATGAAAAACACAGTCTTATACTTTAGTATTGAAGTGGGTTTGAAAATTACCAGCATTGGTGCACATATTACCAGGTCCAAAAAATGCAAATTACCAGGGTTTTTTAGGCAGAAAGAATACTTTACTATTGAAGTGGGTTTGAAACTTTACCAGCATTGGTGCACACATATTACCATGTTCAGAGGATGCAAATTACCAGGGTTTTTTAGGCAGGAAGAATGCTTTACTGTTGAAGTGGGTGTGAAAATTACCAGCATTGGTGCACTCATAATACCAGGTTCAGAGTATGCAAATTACCAGGGTTGTTTAGGCAGAAAAGAAAGATACATTCACTGAATCTTCAGAAAACTACCATGATGGAAAACTGTTATTTATCATGTAATATTCCGCTAATCTACCAAGCCAAATTGCAGGTGCTCGGGCAATCAGCGCAAACAACAGCTTGCCCAGTGGTGGAACAAGTGCACATAGTGCTGGAACAAATGCAAGCACAGGAGCTGGGAGCCTTGGAGAGCAGACAATAAGCGAACCAGCAACTCCAGAATCTACTGGGATCGATGCTGATATGGAAGGCAGCAACATGGAGGCATATTCCACACCTAAGCCACCTTTACAAGGAACAAAATTTGACACCCTGGAGAGCGCACGTGACCACTACAGCACCTACGCGCAGGACTGGCTTTGCAATTAGGCAGCAATTTAAGAAAGAGAGGGTTGATGGAACTATAAGCAGGGTGCTACTAGTTTGTACAAAATATGGCAAACGACGCAAGGATAGGGATGAGCTGCAAGATGTGGAAAACCCAGCCAGCATTGTCAAGAAGAGGAAAAAAAGAAATTTGTTAGGACTGAATGTGAAGCGCACATGTACCTATCCCACGATGATGCATGGTGGACTGTTGACCGTTTCGAGGACACCCACAATCACCCCCTGATCAAAAAGTCGTCCCTAACAAAATTCTTATCATCACATCGGTACATTCCGAAGGAGGAGCAGGACTTCTTGAGGGTTCTGCACGGATGCAACGTTGAGACTGCGAGGCAGATGCAGCTGATGTCATGGTTCTACGGGAGCGCTAAAGACGTACCCTAGACGACACAAGACATTGCTAATCAACGAGCTAAGTTCCGCTTAGAGCACCGCCACAAGGACGTTGGGAGCACAATTGCATACTTCCAAGAGATGAGGGCCAAAGATTCATATTTCTACTGGAGAATCAAACTTGATGATGAGGACAAGGTTGAGAACTTGTTCTGGATAGATGGCGCATCACGCAGGGCATATGCAAAGTATAATGACTGTTTGTCGTTTGACACGACATACATGACAAACATGTACAAGATGCCGTGTGCACCATTCATTGGAATTAATAACCATGGTCAATCCATCCAGTTCGGGTGTGGCTTCGTTCGAACGAACTAAAGGAAAACTTTGTGTGGCTGTTTAACACATTCCTCCATGCAATGGGTGGTGTTGCCCCTAAAAACATCATCACAGACCAGGACTTTGCAATGAGGAGTGCGATCGACGAGGTCTTCTTGAACATAATACACAGAAATTGCCGCTGGCATATAATGAAGAAGGAGCAGGAGAAACTTGGAAAACTTATGGCTGATAATAAACCACTAAACAAAGCGTTCAAAGACTGTGTCGACAACAGCTTGACTGGTACGTACCTAATCTGTTGACCCATTTTAATTACCATGCAACAAACTTGAGAAGCCATATGAATATATGTGATGCACAAGTTACCATGTGTGGGTCTACACAAGTTACCATGATCTTGTTGGCTATATTACCAGGGGCAGTTACATATGTTGATACCAACTTGTGGTTTAGAAAAGTTACCAGATCTGGAAAAACTGTTCAATAAAGTTACCATCTAACAACTAAGAAAAGTTACCAGCATACTTGTACTTTAATTACCAATGATTGTGTATGATGTTGTAACTATCTCATGTTTTGTGTATCACAGAGGAAGAGTTTGAAAACAAATGGTGGGAAATGATGGATGAATATGGTGTTGGAAATATGCCCTAGAGGCAATAATTAATTGGTTATTATTATATTTCCTTGTTCATGATAATCGTTTATTATCCATGCTAGAATTGTATTGATAGGAAACTCAGATACATGTGTGGATACATAGACAACACCATGTCCCTAGTAAGCCTCTAGTTGACTAGCTCGTTGATCAATAGATGGTTACGGTTTCCTAACCATGGACATTGGATGTCGATGATAACGGGATCACATCATTAGGAGAATGATGTGATGGACAAGGCCCAATCCTAAGCCTAGCACAAGATCGTGTAGTTCGTTTGCTAAGAGCTTTTCTAATGTCAAGTATCATTTCCTTAGACCATGAGATTGTGCAACTCCCGGATACCGTAGGAATGCTTTGGGTGTACCAAACGTCACAACGTAACTGGGTGGCTATAAAGGTGCACTACATGTATCTCCGAAAGTGTCTGTTGGGTTGGCACGAATCGAGACTGGGATTTGTCACTCCGTGTAAACGGAGAGGTTTCTCTGGGCCCACTCGGTAGGACATCATCATAATGTGCACAATGTGACCAAGGAGTTGATCACGGGATGATGTGTTACGGAACGAGTAAAGAGACTTGCCGATAATGAGATTGAACAAGGTATCGGGATACCGACGATCGAATCTCGGGCAAGTAACATACCGATTGACAAAGGGAATTGTATACGGCATTGATTGAATCCCCGACATCGTGGTTCATCCGATGAGATCATCGTGGAACATGTGGGAGCCAACATGGGTATCCAGATCCCGCTGTTGGTTATTGGCCGGATAATGTCTCGGTCATGTCTGCATGGTTCCCGAACCCGTAAGGTCTACACACTTAAGGTTCGATGACGCTAGGGTTATAGGGAATAGATATACATGGTTACCGAATGTTGTTCGGAGTCCCGGATGAGATCCCGGACGTCACGAGGAGTTCCGGAATGGTCCGGAGGTAAAGATTTATATATGGGAAGTCCTGTTTTGGTCACCGGAAAAGTTTCGGGTGCTATCGGTAACGTACCGGGACCACCGGGAGGGTCCCGGGGGTCCACCAGGTGGGGCCACCAGCCACAGAGGCCTACGTGGGCCAATAGTGGGAAGGGACCAGCCCCTAGGTGGGCTGGGGCACCTCCCACCAAGGCCCAAGGCACCCTCAAGAGGAGAGGGGCAAACACTAGAAGCAGATGGGCCCTAAGGCCCACCCTAGGTGCGCCCCCCCTCTCTCCCCCCTTGGCCGCCACCCAGATGGGATCTGGGGCTGCCGCCACCCCTGGGGAGGGAACCCTAGGTGGGGGCGCAGCCCCTCCTCTTCCCCTATATATACTCGAGGTATGGGGGCTGCCCAACAGATGATTTGCTCTCCCTCTTGGCGCAGCCCTACCTCCCTCCCTCCTCGTCTCTCGTAGTGCTTGGCGAAGCCCTGCTGGAGTACCGCGCTCCTCCACCACCACCACGCCGTTGTGCTGCTGCTGGACGGAGTCTTCCCCAACCTCTCCCTCTCTCCTTGCTGGATCAAGGCATGGGAGACGTCACCGGGCTGCACGTGTGTTGAACGCGGAGGCGCCGTGGTTCGGCGCTTAGATCGGAATCAACCGCGATCTGAATCGCTACGAGTACGACTCCTTCATCCGCGTTCTTGCAACGCTTCCGCATCGTGATCTACAAGGGTATGTAGATGCACTCCCCTTCCCCTCATTGCTAGATTACTCCATAGATTGATCTTTGTGATGCGTAGAAAATTTTGAATTTCTGCTACGTTCCCCAACAGTGGCATCATGAGCTAGGTCTATGCGTAGTTTCTATGCACGAGTAGAACACAAGTTGTTGTGGGCGTCGATTTTGTCAATTTACTTGCCGTTACTAGTCTTATCTTGATTTGGCGGCATCGTGGGATGAAGCGGCCCGGACCGACCTTACACGTACACTTACGTGAGACAGGTTCCACCGACTGACATGCACTAGTTGCATAAGGTGGCTAGCGGGTGTCTGTCTCTCCCACTTTAGTCGGATCGGATTCGATGAAAAGGGTCCTTATGAAGGGTAAATAGAAATTGGCATATCATGTTGTGGCTTTTGCGTAGGTAAGAAACGTTCTTGCTAGAATCCCATAGCAGCCACGTAAAACATGCAACAACAATTAGAGGACATCTAACTTGTTTTTGCAGGGTATGCTATGTGATGTGATATGGCCAAAAGGATGTGATGAATGATATATGTGATGTATGAGATTGATCATGTTCTTGTAATAGGAATCACGACTTGCATGTCGATGAGTATGACAACCGGCAGGAGCCATAGGAGTTGTCTTAATTTATTGTATGACCTGCGTGTCAATGAAAACGCCATGTAATTACTTTACTTTATTGCTAACCGTTAGCCATAGTAGTAGAAGTAATAGTTGGTGAGACAACTTCATGAAGACATGATGATGGAGATCATGATGATGGAGATCATGGTGTCATGCCGGTGACGAAGGTGATCATGCCGCGCCTCGAAGATGGAGATCAAAGGCGCAAGATGATATTGGCCATATCACGTCACTTTATGATTTGCATGTGATGTTTGTCATGTTTACATCTTATTTGCTTAGAACGATGGTAGCATAAATAAGCTGATCTCTCACTAAAATTTCAAGAGACGTGTTCCCCCTAACTGTGCACCGTTGCGAAGGTTCGTTGTTTCGAAGCACCACGTGATGATCGGGTGTGATAGATTCTAACGTTCGAATACAACGGGTGTTGACGAGCCTAGCATGTACAGACATGGCCTCAGAACACATGTGAAACACTTAGGTTGACTTGAAGAGCCTAGCATGTACAGACATGGCCTCGGAACACAAGAGATCGAAAGGTCGAACATGAGTCGTATAGTAGATGCGATCAACATGGAGATGTTCACCGATGATGACTAGTCCGTCTCACGTGATGATCGGACACGGCCTAGTTTGACTCGGATCATGTATCACTTAGATGACTAGAGGGATGTCTATCTGAGTGGGAGTTCATTAAATAATCAGATGAACTTAATTATCATGAACATAGTCAAAAGGTCTTTGCATATTATGTCATAGCTTACGCTTTAGTTCTACTGTTTAAGATATGTTCCTAGAGAAAATTTAGTTGAAAGTTGATAGTAGCAATTATGCGGACTGGGTCCGTAAACTGAGGATTGTCCTCATTGCTGCACAGAAGGCTTATGTCCTTAATGCACCGCTCGGTGTGCTGAACCTCAGCGTCATCTGTAGATGTTGTGAAACATCTGGCATACACGTTTTGATGACTACGTGATAGTTCAGTGCGTAATGCTAACGGTTTAGAATTGTGGCACCAAAGACGTTTTGAAACGTCGCAGAACATATGAGATGTTCCAAAGACTGAAATTGGGATTTCAGACTAATGCCCACGTCAAGAGGTATGAGACCTCTGACAAGTTTCTTAATCCTGCAAACTAAGGGAGAAAAGCTCAATCGTTGAGCATGTGCTCAGATTGTCTGAGTACTACAATCGCTTGAATCGAGCGGGAGTTAATCTTCCAGATGAGATAGTGATGGTTCTCCATAGTCACTGCCACCAAGCTATTAAAGCTTCGTGATGAACTATAACATATCAGGGATAGACATGATGATCCTTGAGCAACTCACGATGTTTGACACCGCGAAAGTAGAAATCAAGAAGGAGCATCAATTGTTGATGGTTAGTAAAACCACTAGTTTCTAGAAGGGCAAGGGAAAAGGGATACTTCATGAAACAGCAAATCATTTGCTGCTCTAGTGAAGAATCCCAAGGTTGAACCCAAACCCGAGACTAAGTGCTTCTGTAATGAGGGGAACGGTCACTGAAGCAGAACTACCCTAGATACTTGGTAGATGAGAAGGCAGGCAAGGTCGACAGAAGTATATTGGATATACATTATATGAATATGTACTTTACTAGTACTCCTAGCAGCACCAGGGTATTAGATACCGGTTCGGTTGCTAAGTGTTAGTAACTCGAAATAAAAGCTGCAGAATAAACGGAGACTAGCTAAAGGTGAGATGACGATATGTGTTGGAAGTGTTTCCAAGGTTGATGTGATCAAGCATCGCATGCTCCCTCTACCATCGAGATTGGTGTTAAACCTAAATAATTGTTATTTGGTGTTTGTGTTGAGCATAATCATGATTGGATTATGTTTATCGCAATACGGTTATTCATTTAAGGAGAATAATGGTTACTCTGTTTATTTGAATAATACCTTCAATGGTCTTGCACCTAAAATGAATCTCGATCATAGTGATACACATGTTCATGCCAAAAGATATAAGATAGTAATGATAGTACCACATACTTGTGGCACTGCCACTTGAGTCATATTGGTATAAAACGCATGAAGAAGCTCCATGTAGATGGATCTTTGGACTCACTCGTTTTTGAAAAGATTGAGACATGCGAACCATGTCTATTGGTATATATGCATGAAGAAACTCCATGCAGATGGATCGTTTGGACTCACTTGATTTTGAATCACTTGAGACATGCAAATCATACCACATGGGCAAGATGACTGAAAGGCCTCGTTTTCAGTAAGATGGAACAAGAAAGCAACTTGTTGGAAGTAATACATTTTGATGTGTGCAGTCCAATGAGTGCTGAGGCACGCAGTGGATATGTGACACCCAAGTTTTTAATTGGATTTTTCAAAAGATTTTTTTTAACTTGAGGGAGGTGATCTAAAGTTTTCTTCAAAAGAACTCTCCCTTTCAAATATTTTTTTATGGCAAGAGTTTTATTTGGATTCACCCAAGACCTGTCTTTGATCTTGGAGGTTCTTGCTTTTTATTTGGACTCAAGACAAAATGCTTTTCACTTGGGAAAATGCCTTTTGAAAATATCTTTGAAAATTTGCACTATGGCTTTTGGAATAATCCTTTGCCACTTTCAACAATTCCTTCTTGCCATGGCCTTAGTGCAAATCCTCTCTCCTAACCATTCCCTCACCTTTGGATCATGATTTGCATCTAATCCAGCAAGTTGAACCTCCCCTATGTTTATTTTCCATTTAAATCTTATTCAAATAAATTTCTGTCCTCTATTCTATCCATTGGTGATTTACAAAGGAACTCTACTTTCTGTTTTGATTTTTGCCCCCAAACCAGCTCTCCTTCCTAGTCCTTTGAACCCTCAACCAAGATCCATGAAGATCCACTGGTCTTCAGTTCAAATTTTTCAAACTACACTTGCTGCAAGTTTGGGCCAGATTTGTCAAATTTGGTGAAATTCATTCAAATCTTTCTCCAAAAATTCCAAGTAAAATCAGGCAGCCTCTGGGTGCATTGAGTGGTCACCTCACCAAGTTACAGCCCCAGAAAAAGTTATCTCATAGCCAAATCTTTCTGTCGAACACCTGCAGTGCATGGTCATTGTCAAGTTCAGACAATTCAGAGAACAGTTCAGTGGCTTACTGTCGTTTTCTTCAGAGATGGTTGTCGATCTCGCCAGTGCCACTGTGTCGCCTTGCTCCTCGTCCCCTCCCCCTTGTTCCTGCACCGCGCGAGCGCCTGGCACCTTGCGGACGTCGGCGACGAGCTGCAGAAGGTGCGCCGCCCCGTGACCGACGCCAGCGGCGGCTTTGCGGCCGCCAGCGGGAGGCACGGCGCTGACGGCGCCACCCAGCGCCGCCCAAGCCACCGGAGCTCGCCGCGTGGCCTTCCACTCCCCCGAACGCGCTGCCGCACTCGTCGTGAACCGCAGGGCGCGGAGCGCGCTCTCTGCCGTCGTCGAGCCCGTGCGGCCATCTCACTGTGGACCGACACCATTACGCCAAGACCAACTCCGTTTAGCTGTGGAATGACACCAGTAACCTCCACTGATGCTGCCTGGCCACTCAAACCTCCTGCCAATCCACTGCATCGCCGTAATCGCTCGCCGGAGATTCTCCGTTCACGGCCACCCCGTTGATCCGCCTATAAATAGAGGCCCCGAGCTTCAACTCGAGCACCCACCATCCCTGCACTCCACCTAGAGCACGCCTAGCCACTGGAAGAGCCCCGAGGAGGTCTCCTTCCTCGACTCCGGCCGCCGCGACCCGCCACGGGACCCAGCTCGATTCGCCCCCATGTGTGCACCTCCGCCTCCCTTCTCTTGCCAGCAGCTTCACTATGCATCCCTCTCTCTGACCCGCGCTTCAATTCGAAGTTTGCAGCCCTCCACCGGAGTTCTCCACCACCACCCGAGCCGCCGTCCGCCGGAGATAGTGTCGTCGTCGACGTGGTGCTCCCCGTTGGTCGAGTCCACCACCCACCGACGCGGAAGAAGACGCTGAAGTTCTTGGTACCCTCCGATCCTCCTAACTCGCCGTGGTTCGACGCCGGCGTCCACCGCAGTCTTCGGGCGCCGGCGAGCTTTTCAAACCTGACATGTGGACCCCGCATGTCAGCCTCTGTTATATTCTCCCTCGAACCGTTTTCTGTTGGCGCCTTCGGGCAAATATGCTTTCCCTCTTGAACTTGCGCATTTCCAATCGAACCGTTTTCTGTTTTCTCAGTTAAAACCCTGGAACTTTTCTGTTTCATTATAGATAAGTCCCTGGACAGAAACCTTTATAACTTTTTAATAAAAAGGGATTTTTGAGTGATTCTTTTTCTGACAATCTTCAAATTTTGTCTAGTTTTTTATGGGATTTATTTGAAAAATATTTGGAGAAGTTTCTGTGCACGCGTTGGTTTTCACGTTAGTGCCCGTTTTCGTGATTGCCGTAGGTTCCGGAAGAGGTGACGGAGCCGCGAACTTCGCCGAGCTAGACTCCGACTTCTCCGAACCAGGCAAGCAAGTTTGAACATTTGATATGATAAGTGTTTTGCATGTTTGCTTGAAAGTTTGTGCGTGGCATATGAGTGTCGGTAAATGCCTCGTTGCTTGTAAGGCAACTACCCGCATGTTCCAAAGTTGTGATGATCTCTGATGAGAGATGGCCTAATCATGTGGTGACATGAAGGGCAGCAAGGTGGTACTGTTGTAGCATACTAGCCTTGCGTCATCCGACTTTCTCCGACGTTAACGTGGACGGAGTCACGTTATCGTTCTTTTCCCCGCATGTTCCAAAGTTGCGATGATCTCTGATGAGAGATGGCCTAACCATGTGGTGACATGAAGGGCAGCAAGGTGGTACTGTTGTAGCATACCAGCCTTGCGTCATCCGACTTTCTCCGACGTTAACGTGGACGGAGTCACGTTATCGTTCTTTCCCCCTTTCCGTGCTACCACATGTTTCATTTGCCAGGATGCGGTTTAGTAAGTTGGTAACCTCTTTCCGTGTACACACCAAACAGAGAGGCCGGGATGATGGTACCTTGGCCCAGGATTAAAGCCAGTCATCCGGTCAGGGGGCATGGGTGTTTCCGGTTGAGACCGAGAGGGGGGGCACCCCCTTAGAGCGCGCGTATAGAAATTTGATCCCATGCTACGCGAGGTTGTAGCCTCCCCGTCTCAAGGTTTTTCTTGAACGTTGCCGAGGGTGATCCCTGGCTTCGGAAGGTTGAATTGGGTGTGTACTGGTTAGACGTGTTTCTTCCAAAACACCGTAGACGGAACTAGTCTCTGTGACTACTGAAATCCGTTGGCTGTGGTTAAGTACAAACTCTGCAGAGTCAATTCCTTCCAAGTCATCGTATCCATGATCAGGTAGTGAAATCAGTATATCCATATCTATCCGCGTGAAAAACTTGTTCCCGGTGAACAAGCTCAAGTGGAAAATCCAGTTAAATTATTATTCCTGTGGATGGACTAACTTTATATTTGTCGCGTACTTGTGATATTTTATGTTCCCAAACTATTGTATTATTGAGCTACAATATAAGCCCTTTATGTGACGTCGCTCAGACGTCCGACTGTGGCACGCACTGCTTTTATTTTCTGTCATAAGCCCTTTATGTGATGTCGCTCAGACGTCCGACTGTGGCATTATTATTATTCTTGCAGTTTCCTCTCGAGGAGTCATTCAGACACTCGTTTGGCACCAGCCTTATTATTCTTGCAGTTTCCTCTCGAGGAGTCATTCAGACACTCGTTTGGCACCAGCCTTATTATTCTTGCAGTTTCCTCTCGAGGAGTCATTCAGACACTCGTTTGGCACCAGCCTTATTATTCTTGCAGTTTCCTCTCGAGGAGTCATTCAGACACTCGTTTGGCACCAGTATTATTATTCCTGCATTTTCCTCTCGAGGAGTCATTCAGACACTCGTTTGGCACCAGTATTATTATTCCTGCATTTTCCTCTCGAGGAGTCATTCAGACACTCGTTTGGCACCAGTATTACTATTCAGCAGTTTCCGCTCGAGGCATCATTCAGACCCTCGCTTGGCACCCAGTTATTATCTCTATGTCTGGACGCACTGGATAAATTGTTCATATGCTTCATGTTTACATTTGTTATATCTTTTGTCCGAACTGTCTTGCGAGTACTTTCATAGTACTCACCTGGCTTGTTGATTTGGCCAGATGTTGACGAAGGTGATCTCTTGGATGAAGAGTTTGATAGCGCGTCCGACGCCTAGAGGAGTCCCAGTCAGTCCTGCGCGATCCCGGATATTGGTCACTTGTATTATATACGCTTCCGCCACCCGCAATAAGTCTCCTCGAGCCTCACTCCGACGCTCGAAGAGCTGTAGTCTTCAGGAGTCATATCACTCGCTTCGCGGTGATATTTCCACCACCGTTATTATCGTGAGTTAGTAGTATGCCACCCTATCCGCCGTCTTGTTTTATCGGCGTGCATGTAATAAATTGTTGGGCAGTCTCCGCTCAACCTTGTATTATATTTAGTACTCCTGGTATTTTTCTTCTGTGACCAAGATATTGTCTACCAGTGAGAAGGAATTCTTCCTTACTGGTCCGTAAAAGGGATTGGTCTCTCAATAATTAATTTATTGAAAAACCGGTCGTGACAGGATATCGATATGTTCTTACTTCACGGATGATTTGAGTAGATGCTGAGAATATTTACTTGATGAAACACGTCTGAATTATTGAAAGGTTCAAGTAATTTCAGAGTGAAGTTGAAGATCGTCGTGACAAGAGGATAAAATGTCTATGATATGATCATAGAGATATCTGAGTTACGAGTCTGGCACACAATTAAGACATTGTGGAAAGTGTTTCACAATTAATACCGCCTGGAATACCACAGTGTGATGGTGTGTCTGAACATCATAACTGCACCCTATTGGATATGGTGCATACCATGATGTCTCTTATCGAATTACCACTATCGTTTATGGGTTAGGCATTAGAGACAACCGCATTCACTTTAAAAGGGGCACCATGCAATTCCGTTGGGACGACACCGTTTAGAGAAACCTAAGTTGTCGTTTCTTAAAAGTTTGGGGCTGCAACGCTTATGTGAAAAAGTTTCAGGCTGATAAGCTCGAACCCAAAGCGGATAAATGCATCTTCATAGAATACCCAAAACAGTTGGGTATACCTCCTATTTCAGATCTGGAAGCAAAAGTAACTGCTTCTAGAAACGAGTCCTTTCTCGAGGAAAAGTTTCTCTCGAAAGAATTGAGTGGGAGGATGGTGGAGACTTGATAAGGTTATTGAACCGTCACTTCAACTACTGTGTAGCAGGGCATAGGAAGTTGTTCCTGTGGCACCTACACCAATTGAAGTGGAAGCTTATGATAGTGATCATGAAACTTTGGATCAAGTCACTACCAAACCTCGTAGGTCGACAAGGATATGTACTACTCCTGAGTGGTACGGTAATCCTGTCTTAGATATCATGTTGTTAGACAATACTGAACCTACGAGCTATGGAGAAGCGATGGTGGGCCCATATTCCGACAAATGGTTAGAAGCCATGAAATCCGAGATAGGATCCATGTATCAGAACAAAGCATGGACTTTGGTGAACTTGCCCGATGATCAGCAAGCCATTGAGATAAATGGATCTTTAAGAAGAAGACGGACATGGACGGTAATGTTACCGTCTATGAAGCTCGACTTGTGGCAAAGAAAATTTTCACAAGTTCAAGGAGTTGACTACGATGAGATTTTCTCATCTGTAGCGATGCTTAAGTCCGTCGGAATCATGTTAGCATTAGCTGCATTTATGAAATCTGGCAGATGGATGTCAAAACAAGTTTCCTTACCAGTTTTCGTAAGGAAAGGTTGTATGTGATACAATCAGAAAGGTTTTGTCCTAAGGATGCTAAAAGGTATGCTAGCTCCAGCGATCCTTCCATGGACTAGAGCAAGCATCTCGGAGTCAGAATATACGCTTTGATGGAGTGATCAAAGTTTTTGGGTTTATACAAAGTTTGTTAGAAACTTGTATTTACAATAAAGTGAGTGGGAGCGCTACAACATTTCTGATAAGTATATGTGAATGACATATTGTTGATCTGAAATGATGTAAAATTTCTGGAAAGCATAAAGGGTTGTTTGAAAGGAGTTTTTCAAAGGAAGACCTGGATAAAGCTGCTTACATATTGGGCATCAAGATCTATAGAGATAGATCAAGACGCCCGATGATACTTTCAAAGAACGCACACCTTGACATGATTTTGAAAGAGTTCAAAATAGATCAGCAAAGAAGGAGTTCTTGGCTGTGTTACAAGGTGTGAGTATTGAGTAAGACTCAAGACCTGACCACAGCAGAAGAGAGAGAAAGGACGAAGGTCATCCCCTATGCTTTAGACGTAGGCTCTACATTATGCTATGCTGTGTACCGCACATGAAGTGTGCCTTGCCATGAGTTGGTCAAGGGGTACAATAGTGATCCGGGAATGGATCACATGACAGCGGTCGAACTTATCCTTAGTATCTAGTGGACTAAGGAATTTTCTCGATTATGGAGGTGAAAAGGAGTTCGTCGTAAAGGGTTACGTCGATGCGAACTTTGACACTAATCCGTTTGACTCTGAGTAGAAAACCGGATTCGTATAGTAGAGCAGTTATTGGAAATGGCTCCAAGTAGCGTGTGGTAGCATCCACAAGATGACATAGATATTCGTAAAGCACACACGGATCTGAAAGGTTCAGACCCGTTGACTAATACCTCTCTCACAAGCATAACATAATCAAACCAGAACTCATTGAGTGTTAATCACATAGTGAAGTGAACTAGATTGTTGACTCTAGTAAACTCTTTAGATGTTGGTCACATGGTGATGTGACTTGTGAGTGTTAATCACATGGTGATGTGAACTAGATTATTGACTCTAGTGCAAGTGGGAGACTGTTGGAAATATGCCCTAGAGGCAATAATAAATTGGTTATTATTATATTTCCTTGTTCATGATAATCGTTTATTATCCATGCTAGAATTGTATTGATAAGAAACTCAGATACATGTGTGGATACATAGACAACACCATGTCCCTAGTAAGCCTCTGGTTGACTAGCTCGTTGATCAATAGATGGTTACGGTTTCCTAACCATGGACATTGGATGTTGATGATAACGGGATCACATCATTAGGAGAATGATGTGATGGACAAGACCCAATCCTAAGCCTAGCACAAGATCGTGTAGTTCGTTTGCTAAGAGCTTTTCTAATGTCAAGTATCATTTCCTTAGACCATGAGATTGTGCAACTCCCGGATACCGTAGGAATGCTTTGGGTGTACCAAACATCACAACGTAACTGGGTGGCTATAAAGGTGCACTACAGGTATCTCCGAAAGTGTCTGTTGGGTTGGCACGAATCGAGACTGGGATTTGTCACTCCGTGTAAACGGAGAGGTTTCTCTGGGCCCACTCGGTAGGACATCATCATAATGTGCACAATGTGACCAAGGAGTTGATCACGGGATGATGTGTTACGGAACGAGTAAAGAGACTTGCCGATAACGAGATTGAACAAGGTATCGGGATACCGACGATCGAATCTCGGGCAAGTAACATACCGATTGACAAAGGGAATTGTATACGGGATTGATTGAATCCCCGACATCGTGGTTCATCCGATGAGATCATCGTGGAACATGTGGGAGCCAACATGGGTATCCAGATCCCGCTGTTGGTTATTGGCCGGATAACGTCTCGGTCATGTCTGCATGGTTCCCGAACCCGTAGGGTCTACACACTTAAGGTTCGATGACGCTAGGGTTATAGGGAATAGATATACGTGGTTACCGAATGTTGTTCGGAGTCCCGGATGAGATCCCGGACGTCACGAGGAGTTCCGGAATGGTCCGGAGGTAAAGATTTATATATGGGAAGTCCTGTTGTGGTCACCGGAAAAGTTTCGGGTGCTATCGGTAACGTACCGGGACCACCGGGAGGGTCCCGGGGGTCCACCAGGTGGGGCCACCAGCCACAGAGGCCTACGTGGGCCAATAGTGGGAAGGGACCAGCCCCTAGGTGGGCTGGGGCGCCTCCCACCAAGGCCCAAGGCGCCCTCAAGAGGAGAGGGGGCAAACCCTAGAAGCAGATGGGCCATAAGGCCCACCCTAGGTGCGCCCCCCCTCTCTCCCCCTTGGCCGCCACCCAGATGGGATCTGGGGCTGCCGCCACCCCTGGGGAGGGAACCCTAGGTGGGGGCGCAGCCCCTCCTCTTCCCCTATATATACTTGAGGTATGGGGGCTGCCCAACAGATGATTTGCTCTCCCTCTTGGCGCAGCCCTACCTCCCTCCCTCCTTGTCTCTCGTAGTGCTTGGCAAAGCCCTGCTGGAGTACCGCGCTCCTCCACCACCACCACGCCGTCGTGCTGCTGCTGGACGGAGTCTTCCCCAACCTTTCCCTCTCTCCTTGCTGGATCAAGGCGTGGGAGACGTCACTGGGCTGCACGTGTGTTGAACGCGGAGGCGCCGTGGTTCGGCGCTTAGATCAGAATCAACCGCGATCTGAATCGCTACGAGTACGACTCCTTCATCCGCGTTCTTGCAACGCTTCCGCATCACGATCTACAAGGGTATGTAGATGCACTCCCCTTTCCCTCGTTGCTAGATTACTCCATCGATTGATCTTGGTGATGCGTAGAAATTTTTTGAATTTCTGCTACGTTCCCCAACATATGGCCAGATCGACAACGAACATTTTCAATGGCTGTGGGAAAATAGGAAATGTTAGGCCCCAGTGTACTATATGAAGCATTTCTTTCCATTCTTGCAGACAACTGCAAGGAGCGAGGGATTCAATGATGTGCTCGAGAAGTACGTGAACCCCAACAACTCATTGATTGAATTCGCAACTCAATACACTGCAATCCAGGAGAAAGTAATGGTGGCTGTGGCAAAAGAGCAAGTGGACACAATTTACAAAGAGGCAAACATGTATTCATTGAACCCAATCGAGTTACAGATGCGAGGGATATACACACAAAATCTGTTCTCCAAGTTCCAGGTAGAGATGAAGCTAAAGACTGCTTACGGATGCGACACTTTGCAAGATGGAACCTTCAGGATGTGGTCGCTCCGAGGCATACTACCAAAGTATGGGGATAGGGACTACCATGTGCAGGCAAACAAGGATGAAGGGGTATACTCATGCACTTGCTGCAAGTTTGATCGCGATGGGCTATTGTGCGCACACATACTACGAGTAATGGAACATATTGGAGTCTACGAGATACCGAGGAGGTATATCCTGGATAGGTGGACATGGGATCCAGAAGAGGAACTTGTTCAGCCTGATTACCAACAGCCAACAGTTAAGAAGGGTATGACAGAGGAAGGAAAAAATATCATGAGATATACATCTATTCTGAATGATTTCAAGGAACAAGCAAAAGACGCTTGCACTACTAATGAAGGGATGGCATTGGCAAGGAAACATGTTAATGCTTTCAGAGACGACATGGATGCACTAAAAAAGAGGCAGCTAAAGAAAGCAAGAAAGGAAAAAGATGAGGGAAAAGAAGCACCAATGTTTTCTTTACCACCAGGGACTAGTGCCACTGAAGGTGTCCCGGTAGCGCATCAAGGAAGCATTCCTGTCACGCATGTGTCTGGCAATATTTTCCAGTTCCAGGGCTCACATGCCGAGGGATCCCAATCATCAAACACAAGAGTGATACTAGACCCACCAAAGTCTACTACGAAAGGGCGTCCGAGAGAGAAAAGATTCCAGCACCCATTTGACATTGCAAAGCCAGAAAAAGAGAGGAAGTGTAGAGTCTGCGGGTCGACAGATCATGATAAACGCAAATGTACCTCACCCATCCCGCACTGAGAAATGCAAGTTAGATGGGCATTGAAATGCAAGTTAGAGATTTTACTTATCAATTTTACCCATTTTATTGTGTAAAACGGTGTCGAGACACCATGTAATGAAAAGTTATCAGCACTGAAACATGTAAGTTATCGTCCAGAATGTAATGGGGATTTTCAGAAATGAGAATGAGATTAGTTATCGTTCTTTGTTTGTGAGCAAAATGCTATGACGCCATGAAAAAGAAAGTTATCAGCACCTGTTATAGTATGTTATCAGCATTCACTATCATAAGTTATCAGCAAAAATGTACAAAAAGATAGTAATCAGCCCAGAAAAAATGTATAAAACTATCATCGTTCTTAAACATAAAATCAAAACTTATATTGGTGCAAATTTCTCACATCAATTACTCTTTATTGAACAAGTGATAGCGCCATTGCGTGCATTTGTTAAGAGGATGGTCCAGCCACATGCTTGTGAATATCTTCCTCGGCGCCGGGATTTGCTCCTTAGTTATTGTCGGGATATTTTTACCATCCCAGAACTCCAAGATCTTGAACACGAAGAAACCGCAATCAGTGCTGTAAGGAAAAAAATAAAAAATGTGTTAAAAAAGCAAAATAAGATAAGCAAAAAGGTGAACGAACTTTTAAAATGCTACACTACTAAGTTACCGGTATTTAGATGGAAAAATGATGGAGTACTAGCCAAAAAAACTAACCCATTGTCCTGTTTGAACACATCGATGTACACAAGATCATAGTCTTGGATCTGCTTACTCGAGTCCTTGTACGCAATCAACCAGGCTTTTTTAATGCCATTCATAAGCTTCGTCGCATGTGTGATGAGCAAAGGGCTATCTTGTGGACGAAGAGAATCAAGAACTTCAAATCGTTTTGCCTTGAGATTAAGGCACAAGACATACCAATGCCCGTCCTTTGGTAGAGGTCCCAACTTTTGCAGTGTTGGAAACGGTAGCTGTTAAAAAAATGTGAACACATGAACACAAGAAGTTATGAAGTTATCAATGCATTTACAGTTAAAAAGGCAAAGTTATCAGGACACTGACAACATATGTTACCAGTAGGCATACATGAAAGTTACCACAGAAAGGAAAAATGTGAACACATGAACACAAGAAGTTATCAATGCATTTACAGTTAAAAAGGCAAAGTTATCAGGACACTGACAACATATGTTACCAGTAGGCATACATGAAAGTTACCACAGAAAAGTAACATAACTAGGTACCAGCTAAAATTCTTTAATGGTACGATGTCTGACAAAAACCAAAATAAGAGCCTGATAAAATTGCCTGTTATACCAACTAAAAAACAGCTTGTACGATTTAAAAGAAGAAAAGTATGTAGTTTACGTAAAAAATTGTACCTGATTTTGGTGACTAAGTATGTAGTTTGCATCACGACGGAAATGTTTGATTAGGAACTTGCTCGTCATATCATGTATGAGAAGATATACTGACAGCAACCATGGAAAGATGATCTTCCCTAGGGGTACAGAATCAGAAAGAGTTTGGATGTGGAGCTCTGCAATATTATTCGAAACTTGACCACCTTCTATCACACTATTAGCGAGCTCCTCCAATGTGACCCACCGCCCATCGATGTCAATAACCCTAATACTGAAAAGCAAACAAAGAAAAAAATAGTATATAAGCCAATGTTTTGCCAGTGAGGGGTCAAAATACTAGAGAAAAGGAAAACAGTAAATGTCATTACTGTTTTATGGAGTCAACTGAATCAGTGGTGTGCTTGATAACTTCTGCGTAAATAACCTCTTCGAGTGCAGATGATGTGAGGCCACAATATGGAGGCAGAAGGAACTGCGATGGGCGGCTTACCCTAACTTTCCGAATGTACGATTTAGGAGTCACACTGGCTGAATGATTACCATAGGGAGGTTGAATAACTGGTGTAGCAAATTCAGGGCTGGTGGGGTGGTCTAGAAGAAAAGTGAAGGGAGTTATCAGAGTTGGGAATGATGGAAAGAAATATTATGGGGAAACAAAAAGAAAAGAAGTTACCAGAGTTCAGAACAGTAAATTATCAACATGAAGATAATGATGTTATCAAGGTTGGCAGTAGGAAAAAGTTTGTTAAATAAAATCTTCCTATCAGTACCTTTTACAGAACCGTAATTTTTTTTTGCTCTAACAGTGGCACGTTCGAATTCTTCAACCCACATAATTACATCGTCATCTTCAACATCCGCATCATAAACTCGAAATCGACGCTCTTCAAAAAGTTGCGATCAGGTCAGTTTGTGAACTAACAAAAGGAATGTCAAATATGTGGAAAAACAGGTAAAGAAAAAAGTGATAGATAGTACAGAATGATGATATAATTACTGTAGAGAGAAAAAGGGAAGAAAATGAGGGGGGTCGGGATAGTTAAAGGGGCAGCATAAATGTATTAGAATGGTCTGTATGTGCGTGCAGGGAAAGGAGGGGGAGGGGTGTATTTACAGCATCAATAAAGGAAACAAAAGGGTTGAAGTTATCAGCATGGTGATAGCAGAAGTTATCATCGTATGTTCACAAATGTTACCATTTAAGTAACTAGTTAGCAAAAAAAAGAAAACATGTAGGTATCTAGTTAGAACAAAAAATACTAGCACAACATTCGCAAAAAGTTATCATGGTGAAAGTTACCATACGATAAAATGGTAAGCTGGAAAACAAGGTACAAATATCTTTCATGTAGAGCGATGTATTTATCAGTTAAAAGTAGAGCGCTACAATTATCAGTCAGATGTTAGCATGGTGATAGCAGAAGTTACCACACAAAGGGTTGAAGTTATCAGCATGGTGATAGCAGAAGTTATCAGGGTATGATCACAAATGTTACCATTTAATTAACTAGTTAGCAAATAATTATCAGTCGGATGTTAGTAAAAGTTACCAGGAATAATGAACAATAATAATCACGTATAATACATCCACACACCAGACAACATAAAAAATAAAAGAGCGCAAATGTGAAACGAAAACACATAGTTCATTACATAGCACACACGCAAAAGCAGAAGTCATTACATGTGAGAGGGGGGGGGGAGGTTGTCCATACATAGGATAAAAAGAGCATAAATATACACACAAGGATCAAACTAAAAGCATAAAAAAGGTCTTCGAAAAGCAGACATCCATCCCATCACTCTTTTGTGATAAAGCGAAGACACGTATATGCCTTCACTTACCAAGGTCAGCAGGCTCAGAGCCTGAAAACGGATTGGAGTCAATAGGATTATCTTCTGCATTCTTTAAATCTCGTGGTGCTGCCGCCATATGATCAATTGGGGATGCTGCTGCTCGGTCTTGGGGAGCATTGTTAACCGTTGGGACCACTGCTGGTGCTTGAGTTGTCGAAACAACTGCTGGGGGCGGTGTTGATACTGCAGCTGGGACTGCGGCCATCGTAATAATATTTGGTCCGGGCGGTGTGGGGCCAAAATCTAGGCCAAGAGAGCAAGATGGTGGGGTGAAATCCCAGTAGGTCCTATCAGCAACAACATCTTCTACATCTACATTAATGCTGAATTCTTGGGCGGCGACCTGGTCATCCCCAGGTTGAGCTTCAACAAACACTGCATCTTCAGTTTCAACTGGTTCTGCCACATTGGATTGGGAAGATTCAACTTGAGCTTGAACAACACATGGTATTTTGACAGGAGCTTGGTCATCTTCAGCTACAGCAGCGGTCATTGGAGGAGCAATTCCTTGAACTTGATCAGCAGAAGTTTCAGCTACGGCAGCGCTCATTGAAGGGGCAATTCCTTGAGGTTGATCAGCAGAAGTTTCAGCTACAATAGCACTCATTGGAGGAGCAATTCCTTTAGGTTGATCGGCAGAAGTTTCAGCTTCAGTGCCAATAACAACATTGGCAATTTCTTCTACCACTTGAGTAATAGTGGCTGCTGCCGCGAGCTCATCCACTCCAAAACCAGCATCTGGTGAATTCCTCACAGGGGCATTATCTTGCACAACAGCCATTGGAGAAGTGACCACAGGGGAGTCTTTAAAATCATCTTTCGCGTCCTTGGAAGCAACACGAGGAGAAGACCTAGTTGCAACTGCAACTTTAGAAGACTTCGTAACATTCCTCACAGTAATCTTGGTCTTCTTGCTGCACACAAAGAAAAATAAACATGGACATTACCAGCTTATAAAAACATTAGTTACCAGCTTATATCAACATTAGTTATCAGATTATATTTGCATACAAACAGCTAAATATAACATTAGTTACCATCTTATATTGACAGAAGTTACCAGCTAAAAAATAACTTTAGTTACCAGCTTGTATTCAAATTATTTGACAGCTTATGGCCAACTTGGTTATCCACATAATGCAATAAATCAAGATCGTCACGAATCATTAATGAAGATGATAACTATGAAGATAACAAAGTTACCAACAAATTTATCATGCTAAAAATAACAGTAATATTGAAGAGCTTTGACTATAAAAACTACCAGTCATTCCCATATAGATTATGATGCCACGCATAAAAGAGTTAAATTACCGGTATATATTCACCTAATTTACAAATGAAAAATAAACAAATAGAGAAAATCATTTAGATATCATATAGTGAGGAAAAATAACATTCATAATCACTTGGGTGACATGTCAGATGAGTCAACATCTGCCGAAGAACGCGCAAGATTACTAGGTATCTCCTCAGACGTGACACCCACACTGCTAGACCGCGTTTGCTGAAGGTCGGCAACACTAATAGATGGAGCATTCGAACACCTGACAAGTTATTATTTGAAAAGGATATAGTGCACGTGAGAAAAATGTTACCGTGGACAAATAACACATGCTTACCAGCATATAATTACTAAAATTATCATGCAAACAAAGTTAAACTACATATTGTTCAAATAAAAAGCTGAAGTTATTATCGTGAAAATAGCTACTAAAAGTTATCAGCCTTACCATGATATAATTACTATCCATTCTAGACAAAAACACAGGCTTATTAAGGAATAGAAACTATCCAAACATATTTACTTCTAATTATCAGAAGCTAGGTGCTAGGAAAAGTGATAACACAAAAGAGTAACAACAAGTAAGTATGTACACAAAGAAAAATAAACATGGACATTACCAGCTTATAAAAACATTAGTTACCAGCTTATATTAACATTAGTTATCAGATTATATTTACATACAACAGCTAAAATATAACATTAGTTACCAGGTTATATTGACAGAAGTTACCAGCTAAAAATGCAATATAACAAATGAAAATAAAAAGAAATCAACTAGCAGATGATAAGAAACTCACTTGCGAGGATGTTGCTTCTTCCGCGTGGGATTGGCAATTACTGAGTTAGTGCCCTTATCAGGGCCTACAATGCCAAGCTCATTGATGACTATTGCCTTGATAGAACGATGTGTATCATCCAACGACGGCTGGTCAGAAACAGTTGTACCAGTGGCCATGGGCGGAGAAGGTAGGCGTAATTTCTTGCGACGCCTGGAATATTGCTTTTCCAAGTTACGGATGAGAGAAGAACCACACCTCTTCACAGAAGCATCAACAGCAGCCTCGTTTTGAGTATCCGTCATATCTGGCTGGTTATGCAATCCATCACTAGATACATTCCCGGAACATGCAGTAAGCATAATCTGAGACTCGAGAGGCTGATCGGTTCCTGCAGTAGCAGTTCCATCAATTCCGGCTGACCTTACCGACACATTGGCAGTTGCAAACATGGTTGCACCCACATTTGCATTCGCTGCGCCACTACCTGAAGCATCATGGCATTCGGTCCAGCACTACCCCCACTACCTGAAGCCTCATGGGCGTTCGGTCCACCTGAAGAACCATGGTAATGAACGTGAAAATCTAGATCTTCGTCAGAGTGACCATCACCGCCACCATCACTATCCTCATGATCAGAATCTGAACCTTCGACAGTTTGCTTGCCGTTATCTTTTACTTCACGCGAGCGGGATGCAGGACGGGTGCTTGCAGTCTTCCCGGCAGTCTTCCCGGCAGCAGAAGATAAACCCTTTAGTTGGCTCTCTAACACACGGGACATCCACGAGCTGTCTTCATCATCCAAGGACATGAACTCATTAACAAGACCACCCAGGAGGCCAACCATGCCAGACGAAAAGCGACCGACAATAGCAGAAGCTTTAGCAAGTTTCTGATAGAAAATCATGAACGAAAAAACAAATAATCAGGTTGTGAGAGACATTAATTACCATGCAAAAACAACTAAAAATACCACACAAAGATAAGTTCAAATTAACTTATTCCAAAGTGAGAATCTAAAAAAAAAGTTACCATCCTAAAAACAGTACAAGTTACCAGGTCTTTATAACAATATTTACCAGGAAAAGGAAAACAAAAATACCCAAACGCACGAAAAAGATTAAAAATACCTGTTCAGAACAGTTTTGCGGTGCATGAACACGCATGAATTTATCTAGACCTTGTAAGCCACCAAACAAGCAATAGTCTTGATCATATTGGGGCTTAAGCTGAAAAAAATATGATAAAAACAAATTAAAATCTTGATAAAAAAGATGGCAATACATAGAAGGTAAGAAAAATGACGAATGGGAAATTACCGGTAATTTCCCATAAGAAAGCTTATCCCTCTGGACATCCATCCGGAGAACTTTCGATGCCAACTCATTCGTCCACACATTAATTGCAAAAGGACCATTAGGCAAGATGATACCAAGGCCAGTTAAGTCAATAGGATCTATATACAGAAGCTGGAAAAACAGAAAAGGTCATTACAATCTAGCTGTTTGGCGGAATAAGATGTACAATCCAAAAATCATGGGAGCAAAAAAAGAATAGGGGGGCTAACATTGTAGAATAGGAGGCAGCCCGTCGTAGGCTTTCCTTTTGAAAGGGCTTTGTGAAGCTGATCCGCAATAAATTTGCACCAGTTGAGGTTTTTTACATTGCCAATATTTTGCTGCGAAAAAAAAGAAAACACATGAAACATAGAGGAATGTATGCACACAAGTTAGCAGGGGACATAAGTAGACACTTATAACACTGTTAAAGCATTGAATCACCAAGTACATAAGCACACAATTACCACATTATTGAGAAGTAAGTCAAAATTACCATATTGCAAGGCATAAATAAATTATCAGGTGCATTACTAAATAATTACCACACTTTCAGAAAAAGTTATCAGGCGCATTACTACATAATTACCACACCTTCAGAAAAAAGTTATCAGGTGCATCACTATGTAATTACTACACCTTCATAAAAAGTTATCCGGTGCATTACTATATAATTACTACACCTTCATATAAATTTATCAGGTGCATTACTACATAAATACCACACTTCAGATCATAGAAAAAACAAAGGGACAGAAATTACCACACTCCAAAAATCAGGGAAAGTTATCGAAGTGCATATGTGCATAATCATCAGACTAAGAAGCAAAAAGTTACCAGGTAGAAAAACAGAAAAGAAAAGAGATAAAAAGCGTGAACTAGAAAGATAGCCAGATGTGCTTACCAACACAGGATACCATCTGGTGCTGATCTTGTTCGAAGTCGTCGGCGCCATCACGGTGCTGGCAGCAAGCACAAGCCACAAGCGCTTGAAATTGTCGTCATGCCGGTTAGTGCTCAAGATAAGGTTTATACATCCACAGTTTTAGGAGCATGTCCAAGATCACCAAAAAGATCTCCCGCAAGCTCAAGCTGTGCATCTGTAGGAACCTTGAAATCCACCGCAATATCACCTCGGGGCACACCCATTATACGATGCACAGACTCTTCACTGACCGGTAACCTTCCGCAACCGGGTACAACAACCTCACGGGAATCAGGGTCGTATAGACCAGCAAGCCATTGAGAAAGCCGATTGAACAGATTATCACACTTGATATTCCGCAGACTAGTGAAATCCATGTCATCGATCACGGCCATTCTCTCATCTGACATATACTTACAGGCAGTCACAAGAGCACTAGGAGAAGCCCTATTCCGATCTGCGGGAGGCTTATGCTTCTTTAAGGGGTTCACCTCCTCAAAGTCATCATCTCATTTGCGCTTCCTTGGCATTGTGACCTGACACACAAGAATAACAAAGAGAAAAAAGTGAGCATAAAGGATGCACAACTGTTGAATTAATAGTCACACACATATTCTTATGATACATTGGTAACTTGTGAACATACAACAAAATAACTCATCCACAACAGAGAATGACAAGGACATGTGTGCTTCTACTAGATATTCAATACCTGAATATTTGTTTGCTTATAATACACCGATAAAATGTATGTATCGGGCAAGGTAACTTATGCAAATTAGGGATGGCAACAACTTACAAACAAACACATATATTGGACATCACAGAACTAAGTATTCAGTGACATGATAAATTTTACAGTGGACTCCTGATAAATTATTCACACCACTGATGGTAATATTCACAATTGAAGTTCATGTGAGTTAAATGACGGCACATCCATCAGTTAGAAACACAAAATGCATCATGAAACGAGACACCGCTGATAGTGCTAACAAAAATCAGGGAAATCGAGCCGTGTAGCATTTAGAGAAAACCCTAGAAATCAGAATCATGAATGGATACATCACTGATGGCGAATCATGAATGTATACATAATGGTTTTGCATCTAGAGAAACGAAACCCTAGAAATCAGAAACGAGCCGTGTAGCAGAGGGGATCAGTTCAAAAATTACGACAACTAGGCACGAAATCGAAAACGGCAAATTAATCACCGGAACGATGTGCATGCGAAACAGGGCCTAACAAATAGCATCTGCACCACGAATTGAACGCATTGGGCGCATTTCTCGTCTGTTCTAACATGTGACCATCCTGACGAACATCCCGCCACTAATGGCGTCGAGAAACAGAGCGCGAACTACTGAGGGCGGATGTCAGGGCGATTGAGTCGATACTAACCGGTGGAACAGAATACTAGCGCCGAGAATCGGCCGGAGAAGGCGCCGCCGCTCGCCGTCGACGGAGAGAGAGCGAGCGCGGAGCGACAGAGAAGCGGGCGCGCGGTTATCAGACGAATTGAGGCGCACGAACTACTGGGATGAGAGGGCGATTGAGTCGATACTCACCGGTGGAGCAGAAGACCAGCGCCGAGAATCGGCCGGAGAAGCCGCCGCCGCTCGCCGTCGACGAAGAGAGAGCGGGCGCGGAGCGACAGAGAAGTGGGCGTTCCGTTACCAGAGTAATGAGGCGAGTGGTGGGGGGAGGGGATAGTTAAGTCGCTGGAACGACAGAGAAGTGGGCGCACGACGGGGGAGACGGTTCGAGCGAAGCGGGCGACGGAGCGATGGCCCACACACCAGCGACAGACAAATCAAAACTACTCGCTGGAACGTTTCGCGTGCGTCGGATTTAAAATGGACGTCATCCAGGTGGTGTGGCGATTTTGCAATAGGGCATAGGGTTGCCAAATACATTTTTCGTAAGATAAAACAAACATCCGTGCCAAAAAGATGAAGGTGAAGAAGATGGAGAGATTTGGGCCGACTGGAAAAGATGAAGGTGGAAATGAGGTGGGCTTATAACCCAAACTGGACGG
The DNA here is from genome assembly GCF_002575655.3 of Aegilops tauschii subsp. strangulata. Taxonomy (NCBI): domain Eukaryota; kingdom Viridiplantae; phylum Streptophyta; class Magnoliopsida; order Poales; family Poaceae; genus Aegilops; species Aegilops tauschii. The sequence goes on from NC_053036.3 coordinate 485,169,748, forward strand.
CCCAGGCAGAGTCACCTCACTCTCCTCGCATGCGCGGAAAACAAGTCATAGGCGGCATGGTAGTAGATTATCAAAAAATAAATAAATAAAGGCGGCAGGGTAGTCGCTTCCAAGAATCAATGGAAGAAAACATGCAGTAGAGGCTAAAGTTTAGCTGCTAGCATGCTAAAGAAACCCACAAAATCTAGCTAGCTGAGGCTAAAAGTAAAAGGTCGCCATCGATCTGAGTACGCATCCACCAAACCTGTGTATAATTGGCTTAATTCGATGGAAAATCCAGCTTTATTAGGTGTAGTGGTTTACAGAACCTTGTTGTTGTCATCTGCAGGAACTTCTTTTCCTTCCCCTGGTACGATATGTGGCTTTCGGCAACAGATGGATTAGGCCTTTCAGTTAAATATAAGAATCCTCTTTTGTACAGTAGTTACCATCAACCAGATATGAGGGAAATATCAGGTGTCAGCCTATGATATGATATACAGTTTTGCTAGAACTCATCTAGATGAGATATAGTTTGGTCTCATTCACTTTTTATAGCCATTGAATGTGATGCTATAAGATGCGTGTGTGCTGACGTGGGTTGTATCTGTTTTCGTTTTCAAGATGAATGAGACCAAATTATATCTCATCTAAATGAGTTCTAGTCACTCCATATGATATATGACATCCGTACTGCAAGCATCTGATATGTATGTTGTTACCACAAACCGGTTATCTGCTACGTATCGCATTTTATCCTCTTATTATTTATCTTCTATAAACATGATGGCATTTGTTGTTGTGCTGTTCCTGTACACTGTAGCACTGCGGTAGTACTAGTACGTACAGCCGAATGCATGATCCATTGGGTGGTCGAGTGGCGAGGTAGGTAGCATGATCCACATCCTTCACCCAAACAAAAGAAGAGTACTCCGTAGTACTGTAGGTGAGCAACATGCATGGCTCCAGCTGGCTGTTTTGGTGTGAAGCCATTCCTGTTCTCCGGTGGCGATGCTCACCACCGATACGTACACTCGGCACCTATGCCAATCGAGCGCAAGCTCATGGCCCCCGCCATGTGAGCCATAGCCATGCACGACGCATCAAAAGCTAGAGCTAGTCGTGACAGATGACCCGTCCGGCTGTGCTGCTGGGACCTGGGATCGGAAGGAGAGCAACAGGATAGGATCGTAGAGGGATCAGCGATGGCAGATTCCCTTTCCTTTGTGGCACGGCACCGTACACGGCCCCTGTCCTTGGACCCGGACTCCACGAGCTAGCAGCAGAGCGCCTCGTGGAAACGGCGTTGTCACAGACAAGGTCACCACGTGATGTGCCCCTCCCCGTTCCCTGTTTGGTTGCTACGTGGGCCTGCTTCTCTGCGGCAGCGGCAGCCGGCAGGAGCTCTTCTCGAAAGATCTTTTGCTCGACCGTGGAGGTGTTTGTTTAGAGTAGTGGTAATGTAAACCTAAAAGGAATCAGATTACAGGGTGGAACAGCTCTGTAATTTTTTTCTCGAATATGCACGAGTGTGGATATTATATATTAATAAAGAAGAAAGGCAAAAGAGTGCCTCCACTATAATTTACAAGGGATCGTTACAACCCACTCCTCACTGCTAGCCCACCTAAACAATCCACGAAAGAAAGGATCAACGTTGCCTTTAAACTTCCCGGCACTCATCCAAGTCATGCCCTCGGACCTCACCCTACTCAGAAGTACACTCATCGAAGGAGACGCTCCGTCAAACACAATCGCATTGCGATGCTTCCATAGTTCCCAAAGCGTTAGAATGAAGATCGTATGCAGATCCTTCCTTCGTAGGTTAAGTGGCTCCTGCTTCTCCCTAAGCCATGGGCCAAGGGCATCCTGTGCCGTCGGCGTCCAACTTGCCCAGAGCATGACATATGACGGCCCATACCGATCCGGCAAACACGCATGTTAGTAGCACATGGTTTATCGTTTCTTCCTCCTGATTACACAGAGGGTATGCGTCCTGATGCGGTAGTCCTCTCCGTGCAAGCCGATCCGAGGTCCAACATCGGTCCCTCAACGCAAGCCATGTAAAGAACTTGCAAGTGGAAGGTGCCCGAGACTTCCAAGTCAGCTCCGCCATGGGCTCAACAGTCCGGCCCCAAAACATTGCCGCGTATGCCGACCTCACCGAGTACTGTCCATTAGTCTCCCATGCCCAAGATATTGTATCCGACATATCCACGTTAGGCTCCCATACACCCACTCTGAACCATAACGAGAGGAATTCCTGTAGAGCTTCATCTCCTATCTCGGGGCCAACATCCAATGCCCAAGACCCATCCGCGATGGCCTGTGCCACCAGCCTCGTCGATCTGACTCTCCGCGAGATCCGGCCATAAATATTTGGCGCAATGTCTTGAACCCTCAGGCCATCAATCCAACGATCCTCCCAAAAAAGTGTATTGAGCCCAGCATGCGCTTCGCTCCTAGTTGCTGCCTGGAAGAGTCTTTTCGCTTCCCTTGGAACTCGGATGTTAAATTCACTCCATGGTCTATTAGTGTCAGCCCGTTGCAGCCACGGCCATCTGGCCTGCATGGCCACATTTAGCCATCTAAGATTTGGCAGACCCATGCCTCCTGCCCATTTCGGTGTGCACACCGAGTCCCAGGCGACAGCACAATTGCCACCATTGGCAGCGGCCCTTCGGCACCAAAGGAAGCCTCTGCACACTTTGTTCATCGCAACTATAGTCTTCATCAGGAGATCCAAAGCCATCATGGCATGAAAGGGCATGGCGCATAGAACTGACTGGACCAAAGTTAAGCGTCCACTCTTTGGCATAAGCGCCGCCTTCCACTTCGGTAAACAGTTGGCCATCTGGTCCACAAGGTATTGCAACTGCGCCGGAGATTGCTTCCTTAGAGACAAAGGTAAACCCAGGTACTTGATTGGGAAGGATCCTCTCGGGCATCCCAGCTCTGTACTCGCCAATGTGATTTCCTGATCATTGCATCTTATAGGGAGAACAGCTGACTTTGCCATATTTATCCGCAGCCCCGACGCTTCCCCAAACATCTCAAAGATTCTCTTACTAATCTCCAGCTCCAAAGGCTTTGGCTTGATGAACACCACCACGTCATCCGCAAAGATGGATAGACGTTGCCTTACTCCAGAACGCGCCAAAGGCTTCAAAATGCCTCTGCTCGTGGCTTGCTCAAACATCCTTTGTAGAGGCTCCATGGTGAGGATGAAAAGCATTGGCGAAAATCAAAATCTGCTTGGTTGCGGCGTGGTAATGCAGGTCGTTCCCGGCGGCTAGCGTGGCACCGATGGATCAAGGGATAGCCACTGCGCTCGACCTGGAGGAGAGGATCGAGGGAGGCAGCGGCGCTGCAGTCGAACGTAATTGAGGGGAGGCGGCGGCGCTGGACAAATCGAGGAGAGGAGGGAGTCGTCGGGGGAGGAGGAGGGCTCGTGGATGGCGCAACCCTTACCAGTCGGGGGTGAGCGGTATCGTTCGATAACTGTCCTGGATCTGATTTACGAAGGGATGTGATTACGGAGGCAAGTTAACAAACACGCGTAACGTTTTCGGTTTACATCGTAAACAGGTGACGGACAGAATTTGACGAAACAAACACCTCCCAGGTGTTTTTTAACAGCAAACCCCATGGCCTGCTGCGTAGCCTCTTGTTATGGACACAGGGATCCACAAATTTTATGCAAAGTAACACGCACACACTGTAAACAGCATATTATCATCGTTAGACTTGGTGTATTAAGCGCCCTAACACACACTCTAAACTAAACAGCATATTTATTTATTTATTGCGGGGAAACTAAACAACATATTATCATCACATCAAGTCATCAACCAGCTGGCCAGTTCCCAGAGATTCCTTCATGCCATACACATGATGCATGGACATACACACACAGTCAAAGCCAAGACCCAGAGCCAGAGGGGAATCAGAATCGGCATGTCCTCCTCCGCCAACTTTCTGCGCCGATTCGATTCCACGGGTCGCTTGCACACCAAGCTGGCCAGAACAAACAAAGCAGCTGCATGCGTTCCGGCCGCTACGTACGGGCCGCACCCGCACCGCACGGACGAGAGGAGAGGATAAACCGAGGATATGCCTGCCGGAGTTGAGTGCGGCGAAGGGGAGGCAAAAGCATTTCGATGCGTCTCCACGACCCGGCAATCACGTTTCACGAGCATAATGTGCTACCCGAGTGCCAAAGTCACGGCACCGAATTCCTCTAACTCTTCAATGGCTGGCGGGCCAGAAAAAGAAATGCTGGGAGGGAATCACATGGAAGGGGTGATAAGGCACGCAAATAACGAGGAGAACCAATAATAAGCAAAGGGCATCACACTCTAACTACGCTATCAACGGTTCCTCCTATCGTCGCCGTGTTTCCTGCATTGCTTATAAGAAGAGGAGAAGTGGTGGAATCGTTTTGGTATAGTAGGAAATTGATGACCTTAATTTGCAGTTATTTTAGAGACGCAATACAATCGCACTGCAAACAGCCTGAGCCGGTGCATTTTTCATGTCGATGAAACCATCAAAGGTGTCTTGTAGGCAAAAAAAAGGCTCTTCCTTTAATTTACTTTCTTTTTTGAACTCCAACGAAAGTAGACTTTAATTATTTCAAATTATTTTATTTGGAACTGGAACATTTTCGCGGATATTTTTTTTACTTTTTAGAAATAAGCCTTAGCTAATACAGTATAATAAAGGCCTGTTCGGAGTCCCTCCACTCCGTGACTCCGCTCCCGGAGTAGCCCGAGCCGCAGTTCAGAATCCTGGTGCAGCCATCAGGGGAACAGCTACTCCGTGGATCCTTGGATTTGGTGGAGCCGGTGGTTTCCCGAACAGCTCCTAAATATACCCATTGTTATTTTCAAAATTCCAACCGCTCAAAAATTCAAGATAGATCTAATTGTGCTTTTCTACTTATTTCTGCTTGCTCTGGCTTGGACCTTTTATGGCAGATCTTGGCGCACAGACTCCTTTTTTCTATATTTGTGGGAGCTCTATTTGCCTCTACCATTCTATGAGTTGCTTTCTTTTCTTCGGAGATTTATATTCTTTCTCCTTATTTTGGAATAGGTTTTGCGGGTGCTCGCATTATTTCTGGATTTAGTTCAGGATTTCCGGCGATGCGCGTTTAGTGGGAGTAGACGTTCCCGTCAACTACGAGACGCGTGTGGTGACTTCGTCAATCTCAAGATGATATATCGGCTCAGTCTTTCGGACGGAGGTGTTCATAGGGGTAGGGTTTGCATGCGTGTTCATCCGGATAAGTGTATGCGCGCATATATGAGCGTCTACATCTTTACTGTATTCTCAATTTTATTTTATTTTGCAATTTTGCAATTTGTTTCGTCACACGTTGGTCACAAGTCAAGACAGCTATCCCATCCCTAAAAAAGACAAAGATAGCTATCTCATCAGGCAAACTTTTTCTTCAAAAACAGCTCTTTTTTTTACGGATATTTCAAAAACAGCTCAAACGTACTTCCTTCGTAAATAAATATATCACTACTTCTTATATTTCTTTACGGAATGAGTACAGGAAAACCGAGACAAAACGGACGGATAAAGTAGCTCATCCCAAAGATAAGGTGGGGCTTTTTTTGTTGCGGGAAGATAATGTGGGGTTATCCAGTTGGCTTGTTCGTGGCCACGTTACTAACCTGCAACTTAACAGGATGTTAACAAAACTGTCGACATTGGTGTGGACGGGAAACAACAGATACGTCCCTGGAGTGTTTCGGTGTACTAGACCACAGCGCTGAAGGGGACCGAAACATGCCATAGGTGTCAACAACGTAGAGAAAGGAGGTAGTACTAGTAAAACGAACAGAGCTGTCAGTTATATTTTGCGTCCAAGCGAAGGGAAAAAAGAAGGCAAGACAGATGGATAAATGTCACCATAATAATCGTATCCCGTACATGCACAGCTCAGTGAAGTACCCATGTGGAAGTGGATCAGATGATGCACTAAACCTTCATATCACAACGGGGCAAAGAAGCACATATACGAACAAGGATCAACTTATTTAGTACTCGATTTTATACGATTTTATACAAGCACGCAGGCAGGGTTAGATTGTACATGAGCAGCAGCGTATCCCAGCACACGCAGAAACCGAACAGGCAGGCGTTCTCTAACCAAGGCAGTAAAAAAAAGCCCAGAAAGAAAAAAGGAGAAGAAAAAAAGATAGCTCCTAGAGCCAAACCCTGGCTGGCTCCTCGGCACGCTGGATTTATACGTACAATGGTACCCCAAGCTCTCTACTACTGCTACTTCGCACACTCTCGTCGCATATACAAAGACGCTGGACACGTTGTCTCCACGGGAAGAGTCGACGTACGTGGGCCTGCTACGGGCTCCTCAGGTTGGCTGCACCGCCTCTCGGGCGCCCCCTCCGCTCACGATCCACGGGTGCCCTGCGATCATCAATCAATTTGATTCAGATCAAGATAAGTTGAGTAATTAAGAAACTGATACGAACGGGTTGAATAATCTAGAGAACGAATCGTGCACTTTTGGAGAAAACAATTCCTCAGATATTCCAAATGCATGCAGCACTTCCCAATCTAAAGAAAGAAAGAATCTGAGGTTGTGTACGGGCGGGCGGGCGGGCGCTTACGGAGGACTTGCTCCGCGGAGAACCTTCGGGAGACGTCGCGGCACATCATGCGCCGCATCAGGTCCTTGGCCAGCGGCGACACCCCGGCGAACAGCCTCGGCGGGAACCGGGGGCTCCCGCGCAGCACGGCGGCGAACACGTCCGACGCCGTCTCGCCGCTGAAGGGCAGCGCGCCGCCGGTGAGGAGCACGTACAGGACCACCCCGGCGCTCCACACGTCGGCCTTCTCCCCGTACTCGCCGCCCGCCACCACCTCGGGCGCCACGTAGTGCGGCGTGCCCACCAGCCCCCGCGCGCCCTCCCCGCCGCCGACCAGCGCCGCCGACCCGAAGTCGGCGAGCCGGGCGCGCACGGGGCCCTCACCCCCGCCGTCGGGGGCGTCGAGGAGCACATTGTCCGGCTTGACGTCGCGGTGCGCGACGCCGCGGCGGTGGCAGATCGCGAGGGCCTCGGCGAGCTGCGCGGCCACGGCGGCGGCCTCGGGCTCCGGGACGGGCGCGCCGTGGCGGAGGCGGACCCAGTCGAGCAGGTCGGGCCCGGCGCAGAGGTCCATGACCACGTGCGTCCACGCGTCGTCCTCGTACACCGCGTGCACCTGCACGACCCCGGGGTTGCCCGCGGCGGCCAGCTGCGCCAGCTTGGGCTCCAGCTCGGCCAGGCCGCGGTCGAGGTCGTCGGCGAGGAGCGAGCGGTCGACCGACTTGACGGCGTAGAGGTCGCCGGTGGAGCGGGACGCGCAGCGGCGGACGACGCCGAAGCGGCCGCGCCCGATCTCCTCCCCGATCTCGTAGTCCCGCTCGAGTTCCTCACTCATGGGCAGATCTGTGTTTTTTTTTTACCCTCTCGCAGTGCTTTTCTGGGGGGATAGTTGGTTCGCGAACCGGGGGCCGCCTATTTAACGGGGCGCCCCAACTTCGGGCTGCCGCCGAATATGCGGATCCTGCTCGACCGGACCATATTCCAGTTTTACCCTCGCGTTGGTTACTACTCCTTCTACTATGCAGCTCCGTTTAAGGTTGTCTTGTTCAGATACAATGCCCGTAACGTAATCTTATCCAGTCCTATCACAATTGCAATTAGTAGGATACATTTGGATCACACGACTAATCAACCTGAGTCTTTGTCAAACACTTCATTATTTCCTCATACTACTAGTTTAATTAGCTTTATTTACCAACCAGGACCTCGTCGTCATTTACAATGTCCATGATCATAGCTCATGTTTTCGAGAAGATTCCATGTGGACCCAATGCATAATAACTAATTAATCCATATTTGATAATTACTAAGTGGCTGGTGCACAACGACTGCCTCCACGTGGTAGAGAGCCACTGCGTCCAGGAGACACGTAAGCAGTCAAACAAACACCGTATTCTAGCAAGCGCGTGACTTGGCGGCCACATTGGAGTGGCAAGCCGCCACGTCGACGTAGACCGCCGCGCTACGAACCAGAGCACGGTTCCATCGTCGACCGTGCGTTTCGCGCTCCGCCACCGTAGCGCCACAAAACACTACCGGCTTTTGGCAAAAGCTTCGGCCGTCAGCGGTCCGGTGGGCCTCCCGCTCCGGACGGCCCAAGGTACGGGTTCGTCCACACGTACGTACGTACGTCTCCCCGGACCTCCCTCCGGCCACAAACCTCCGCCGCGTGCAGGGACGTGGCCGCTTGCCCCGCCGTGACGGGAACGGGGGATAAAGGGACCCGCATATCCGTTTCTGATAAGATCACCTAGTTATATAAGCCATGTGTCCTCCTGCGCCTCTCACGTATCTGTCGCCACGGAGAATATATTTTGGGGGGTCTGCACTTGACACTTAACACTTTTTCGCTGGGAATGCGATTCTGTTTTCTTTTTCAAATCGCATGTGGCGCTGTGGACTCGTTCATACGGAGTAGTTTAGTTGGCACTAGCTCGTCGTGGAACATAAACAGATACGGAGATCGGCCTCGCATCTTCATGCCACTTCCTGGCACATTGTGTTTGTGCTGCAGTATTTTGTGTGAAAATGCCGATAAGATATTCCGACTATTTTTCAGTTCTATCCGAGCATATGCCGTTTAAGATCCGTTTAGGTGAACCACTTGCCATCAGTGTATTCAGAAGACTTAACGCGCTAATGTCAGGGCATTTGTCCATCTGAGTCCACATGCAAAGGCTAGAAGCATGGACGGAGCTACAAGGGTAGTGCCTTTTTTTTTTAGATTTACAAGGGTAGTACTTGGGTGTACAAGTGTACACCCATTATTTTTGCAAGAACGTTGACTGCTTATGTAAAATACACACATATGCAAAATAATAATAATTAGAAAACGGTTGTAAAGTTATGATTTTAACGAAATATGTACACCCAAGTGTGGATGTTAGCTCCACCACTGTCTAGAAGGTGGCTATATCACGGGGAAAGGACAAAACCGGTGATATCATCTAATTAAAAGCTGATTTTGGTATGAAAAATGTTTCGCAACTCAAACCATTTGTCTAATTCATAACTCAATTTCATTATCGGTTCTTATCGACATTTTCCGTACTAGATCACACGTGAATAAGTTTCGTTGAAAATTATTATTAAGGTATTTGATTCAACACAAAACCGGCAGGATTAAAAAAAAATACGAGAATAAGAAAAGACATAACAACTATATGCCATATACTATATGATAATGTATTTGTTAAAAAGAATATTTGATTGTACCATGCCAACCTATCCAAATTCCATGCATTAGAAAAAAAAAGCTATTTCTAAAATGTTTGAGTCAATGGGAATTCAAGATTCTGAAAATATGAGAATAACAAAAACATAAAGAACTAGAAGTCATAGCATGTTAAATTTCTACAAGAATTGTGAACACATAAAAAATTGTAACAAAAGTCATTTTGTTGCACCACACAAAACGCATGAACTTTTTGACAGATTGGATGTTTGCCATAGTTGCACTACAAACAAATAAATTTTTCAATAAAGTTGGGCTCAATAGAAATTATTCCTTGGAACCGCATGCAAAGTAGTGCGTTTAAAAAAGTCTTCGATCTTCAATCCTACTAATGAAACAACTCAAGAAAAATTTCAAAATAATAGAATCCTCCAAAGTTTCTGTACAGTTATTTTGAATCATATAGACCCATAATGCAGCGGAATACAATTTTTACAGGAAAAGTTATAGAACATAACCCATAAATCAGACATTTCACGTATAATAAATTTCAATCTTCTAAAATTCATACGTTTTTTTTTCAAAATGCCCTATAGCTATTGTAGGCACGCTCAAACATTACACCTTATTCGGACAATGACAATAAAATAGCTCATACAAAATTCATAGGGTGGCATGGCGCCACATTATTGTGGAGTTGGATGCACTACCAGAGATATGCTAAGTCAGGGGGCGCCGCCCCCCTACAAACACACACACAATTAAAATCCACCGCGGTGTTTTTCTGTCTAGCTTAGGCACATGTTGTTCCACAACGTACTTGCTGTTGAGGGTATCATGCCCATGAATCCATCCTTGTGATGGCTGCTCGTGTGCGGCTGACTCCCAATGTTCTGGCTAATAATCTTGGGACATTTATATTTATGCCCCTAATTTGCGCCCACTCTCAGATTTATCCCTAATTTCAAAGCCTACTCAAATTTGCCCCTCCGCCGTTAGGTGCACTTATAGAAATGCCCTTTTGTGCCGTTACCATCCGGTCAAAGCCGGTCAAAGGGCTTTGACCGTCCTGAAAAAAAATAGCAAAAAAAATCTGAAAAATCTGAAAATTTGCGGGATTAAAGATACTCAGGTTCGCAAGGTGCGTGCAAATTTTCGTGCTGTTTGGACATTCCCGGAGCTCGTGTCAAAGGAAAAACAATAAATATGTAAGTCCGTGAACAGTAAATTAAAAAAAATAGCAAGAAAATTCAAAAAAATATGAAATTTTTTGGCATCAAAGAGGCTCGGGTCTGCAAGCTGCGTGCAACTTTTTGTTGTGTTTGGACATTGGAGGGGCTTGTGGAGAAAAAAACAAAATTTGGCTCGGGAAAAACTTGGGAAAAAAAGACTATTTTGTTTTTTCTTGATAGAGCTCCTCGCATGTCATTCGATCACAAAAACTTGCAAGCACCTTGTGCACCCAAGCCTCTTTGATGCCATAAAAAATTTCATCTTTTTTTTTGAATTTTCTTGCTATTTTATTTCAAATTTACTGTTCACAAGCGTGTAGATTAACTGTTTTTCCTCGCCAGGAGCTCATGGAATGTCCAAATAGCACGAAAATGTGCACACACCTTGCGCACATGAGTATCTTCGATCTCACAAAATTTTAGATTTTTTAGATTTTTCTGCTATTTTTTAGGACGGTCAAAGCTGTTTGACCGGACGGTAACGACGCAGAAGGCATTTCTGTAAGGGCACCTAATGGTGGAGGGAAATTTTTTTAAGCAGGCTCTTGAATTAGGGGTATATCTAATTAGGTGGTTCGAGTTAGGGACAGAAATGCAAATGGCCCAATAATCTTCCCATTGCTTCACGAGATGAGAAGCACATGTGAGGTGCCTCGTCACCAGGTTTGCCACACAAACGACGGGGGTCAGGTACCTGTTTTGCCTTCATTGAGCCGCGAAATACCATGAAATGCGAAAGGATGATTGTCAAGTACTTTGACTTTGTTGATACCATGAAACGTGAAAGGATAGTTGTCAAATATTTTTTCTCCAATAGAGTATCGACATAATCAACGAGATTGTGCTGCACCAGCTCGCAACCGCGGCCCAGAATTTTTTTTTGTAGTGGGGGCAAAATACTGGAGTGGGGCACTTCTACGAAAATATGAAACTCTAAAGTAACTTCCTGTGAAATACAAGCAAACTTTACTGAAGTTAACGTTTGAATATTTGAGTAGGGATGCCCCTACTGGCGTGAATGTAGGCCCGCCCTTGCCAGCTGGTGCAAGCATGGTTCCTTTAAGCAGTGTATGGCATGTTTTGTTCCATGCAGGGTCAGGGGGGAGGCAAATCTGAGTTTTTCTTACTTCTGCTGCATGGAGAAATTGGCCTGCACGCTCAAAGAACTCCACGGTCTCCCCCCCGACAGTTTTTCAAGGAGGCAGTCTCATTCCGTCCCAAAAGGGACGCAAGCTCCCACTCGTGGACTTGCATGTGGTGTGTTCTGCTCACCTTCCTCAATCTCTGTAACACCCCGGATGCAACTTGCCATATTTGTAACTCCGACTCTTGCCATTTTCGGCTATGTGTTATGATATTCTCTCCGTGGTCGGGTTTTGTCTTTCGTTTTGCATTTTGTCATGTCATATCATGTCATCATGTGCATTGCATTTGCATACGTGTTCGTCTCTTGCATCCGAGCATTTTTCCCGTTGTCCGTTTTGCAATCCGGCGCTCCTATCTCCTCCGGCGCATCCCTCTTGTTCTCTTTCGTGTGCGGGTGTCAAACTTTCTCGGAATGGACCGAGGCTTGTCAAGTGGCCCTAGTATACCACCCGGAAACCACCGGTCAAGTTTCGTTCCATTTGGAGGTCGTTTGGCACTCCAACGGTTAACCGGGCATCCGCAAAGTCCATTTGAGTGTCCAGCAAAACCCCCCTCAAAAACCAGCCCAAAACCCACCAAACTCCTTTCCATGCTCTAGGTCGTTCGATCACGATCGTGTGGGCGAAAACCGCACCTCATTTGGAGCCTCCTAACTCCCTCTACCTATAAATATGTGAGACCCCCGTATTTTTCGCGCAGTCCAAACCCTAGTTCGTTCCCCTCGCGCCGCCGGACGTGTCCGCCTCCGGCCGGACGCGTCCACTCCCACCGCCGCCGCCACGTGTCACCGCCGCCTTCGCCGTCGCCGCCGGCCCGCCCGAGCCCGCGGGGAGCCCTCCCCGGCCCGCGCGCCCGCCGCCTGCCTCCCGGCCCATCGCCGCGCCCCCGCGCGCCCTCCTCCTCCTCGCCACCTGTCCCGTCGCCGGCCGGCCGCCTCGCCATCGAGCTCCGGCGAGCTCGCCCACTGCCGCCGCCGGATCTCCTCCGCCGCCCGTGCCACGGCGCGCCGTCGGCCGTGCCCCTCGCCGCCGCCGCGCCCCGGCCTCCTCCTTCCCTTCTCCGGCCGCTCCTCCTCCTCACCGCGGCCTCCCGCCGGCGAGCGCGCCCGAGCGACCCCGGCCTCGATCCAGATCCGGTTCCCCCGTACGGTTGACTTTCCCCCGACCCCCCCAAATATTTTCCGTGTTGGAATTTTTACAGCAAGTGCCTTTGTTCATAGTTGCATAACCCCTTGCATGTAGCTCCGATTCATGCATGTGATATGTCAAATTGTTCGTCTCGCGATGCTCTACATTTTGTTCAATTGCACCATGTTCATTAGAGATCATCTTGATGCCCAAATCTATGTTGGAAGAGGGCTAGTTGCTGTTATCTGCTGGTTCTTAGCAGAACTTGGAGATTTGTCATTTTTGTATCTTTAAATCTGTGGATCTTTTGGGCATGAGCTCTACATGTGTTTTGAAGTATGCCATGCCATCTTTCCAAGGGTGTATGCCATGTATTTTTGTGATCTCTGTGGTGACTAGCAAAAGCATGCAAAGTAGGCTCCGTAATGTTTCTGATTTCAGGGACTTGGTGATTTCTCTAAGTCCTCGTCTGCTGTTATTTTGTTGCCATGTAAACTTGATGCTACAGAGAGATCCATGCATATTTTGGAGATGTTCAGTAAGGATGTTTTGTATCTATAGTTGCAATTGATCCATTCCTGCAATTGTTTGCAATTATGGAGTACCATAGCATGACTCAATCTTGCTCTACCTTTGCTATAAAATATTTCTGGCAGATTCTTAACATGATATGCAATTTTGCCAAGCTTATTGTAGTTGATCCATACATGCTATGCTTTTGTTCTTGCCATGGATAGCTTCATAAACATGCCATATTGCTGTAGGTATGCTAGTTTTGTCATGCATTGCCTTGTAGTGAGTGCATCAAGCTCACAAAGAGGCCTTCATATTATTATTTCTGCCATGCTCTGTTTTCTGCTAAGTCTGAAACCTGATAACGAAACTTGCTATGTTTAAATGCTTGCCATCATATCTTCTGGACCTTTTTGGCTTATGGTCAGTAAGGGACTTTTGTCATATGCATTTAGTAGAATACTGTCATGTCCTGTTTTGCTATGTTAAGTTCCTGTAGCATATTGATTTCATGCTCTGAACATTGCTACCTGATGCTGTTTTCTGCCATGTCCAGTTTTTCACCAAGTCTGTGATCCTGTTATCTTTTGCACTTTTGCCATGCTTGTTTGAGCTTGATATGTTCTGATCTAGCTGTAGCTCAGTGTTCATCTTTTGTCAAGCATCTCATGTAGATTACTTTCATGTGCCTTCTTGCTATGTTGGAGTGCTGTAGCATTGTTGTTTGTTGCATTTTAAGTGCTATCATGCTGTTAATCGCAGATTCGTGTCATTCTTGTTTTGCTTGCCATTTGCAAACCGTGCATCCGTTTCCGGTGATCTTTATATCGATTTCGACCGAAATCATCTCATCTTTCCAGTGGAATGCTTGGTTTGTCAATTTACTGCCTTTTTCATCATTTTTTTCTTCCGGAGCACGCATATGCATCGCATATCATATCTTGCATATCATTCATGTATTGCATCATGTTGCTTGTGCATTTCCCGTGTTTGATTGTGGTTCCGTTGCTTGTGTTCTTGTTTTGGGTAGAGCCGGGAGACGAGTTCGTGAACAAGGAACCTGTTGAGTACGCTTACGAGGATCAAGCTTTCGACAACTCTGAGAACCTTGCAGGCAAGATGACCATACCCTCGAAATCACTTCTATCTTTGCTTTGCTAGTTGTTCGCTCTATTGCCATGCTGCGCTACCTACCACTTGCTATACCATGCCTCCCATATTGCCATGTTAGCCTCTAACCATCCTTTCCTAGCAAACCGTTGTTTGGCTAAGTTACCGCTTTTGCTCAGCCCCTCTTATAGCGTTGCTAGTTGCAGGTGAAGTTGAAGTTTGTTCCATGTCGGAACATGGATATGTTGGGATATCACAATATCTCTTATTTAATTAATGCATCTATATATTTGGTAAAGGGTGGAAGGCTCGGCCTTATGCCTGGTGTTTTGTTCCACTCTTGCCGCCCTAGTTACTGATATACCGGGATTATGTTCCTTGAGTTTGCGTTCCTTACACGGTCGGGTGATTTATGGGACCCCCTTGACAGTTCGCCTTGAATAAAACTCCTCCAGCAAGGCCCAACTTTGGTTTTACCATTTGCCACCTAAGCCTTTTCCCCCGGGTTTTCGCGAGCCCGAGGGTCATCTTTATTTTAACCCCCCCGGGCCAGTGCTCCTTCGAGTGTTGGTCCGAACTGAGCAGACTGCGGGGCCCCCTCCTGGAAACTCGAGGTCTGGTTTTACTCGTAGGATGTCTCATCCGGTGTGCCCTGAGAACGAGATATGTGCAGCTCCTATCGGGATTTGTCGGCGCATCGGGCGGCTTTGCTGGTCTTGTTTTACCATTGTCGAAATGTCTTGTAAACCGGGATTCCGAGACTGATCGGGTCTTTCCGGAAGAAGGTTTATCCTTCGTTGACCGTGAGAGCTTATGATGGGCTAAGTTGGGACACCCCTGCAGGGTATTATCTTTCGAAAGCCGTGCCCGCGGTTATGAGGCAGATGGGAATTTGTTAATGTCCGGTTGTAGAGAACTTGTCACTTGACCCAATTAAAATACATCAACTGCGTGTGTAGCCGTGATGGTCTCTTCTCGGCGGAGTCCGGGAAGTGAACACGGTCTGTGTTATGTATGACGTAAGTAGGAGTTCAGGATCACTTCTTGGTCATTGCTAGATGTCGACCGTTCCGTTGCTTCTCTTCTCGCTCTCTCTTGCGTATGTTAGCCACCATATATGCTTATTGCCGCTGCAGCTCCACCTCACTACACCTTCCTTTCCTATAAGCTTAAATAGTCTTGATCTCGCGGGTGTGAGATTGCCGAGTCCCTGTGACTCACATATTCTACCAAAACAGTTGCAGGTGCCGACGATGCCAGTGCAGATGATGGCGTCGATCTCAAGTGGGAGTTCGACGAGGAACGTGGTCGTTACTATGTGTCTTTTCCTGATGATCAGTAGTGGAGCCCAGTTGGGACGATCGGGGATCTAGCATTTGGGGTTGTCTTATTTTCATCTGGATTTTGACCGTAGTCGGTCTATATGTTTGTATTTTGGATGATGTATGTATAATTTATGTAATGTGTGAAGTGGCGATTGTAAGCCAACTCTTTATCCCATTCTTGTTCATTACATGGGATTGTGTGAAGATGACCCTTCTTGCGACAAAACCACTATGCGGTTATGCCTCTAAGTCGTGCCTCGACACGTGGGAGATATAGCCGCATCGTGGGCGTTACAATCTCCTTCGCCTAATCCCTTCTAATCTATATAATGGTGCTTCGTTTTGAGATAACTCTACATGAAAAAGATGTGCATTAACGTTGAGATTCCGTTCTCGTGATAGCTTCCTAATTTTGTTGTTAATATTCAAATTAGTGTTTATATTTGGCTTTTTATGATTTTTTTCAAATTAGTCACACACGATCGACCTTCATAGATGAATGGTGTTGGGAACGTAGTAATTTCAAAAATTTCCTACGCACACGCCAAGATCATGGTGATGCATAGCAACGAGAGGGGAGAGTGTCGTCCACGTACCCTCGTAGACCGTAAGCGGAAGCGTTATGACAATGCGGTTGATGTAGTCGTACGTCTTCACGATCCGACCGATCCAAGTACCGAACACACTGCACCTCCGAGTTCAGCACACGTTCAGCTCGGTGACGTCCCATGAACTCACGATCCAGCAGAGTTTCGAGGGAGAGTTCCGTCAGCACGACGGCGTGATGACGGTGATGATGATGCTACCGACACAGGGCTTCGCCTAAGCACCGCTACGATATGACCGAGGTGGATTATGGTGGAGGGGGGCACCACACACGGCTAAAATATCAACTGATCAACTTGTGTGTCTATGGGTGCCCCCCCGCCCCCGTATATAAAGGAGCAAGGGGCAGGCCGGATGGCCTTGGTGCGCCCCAAGGAGAGGAGGAATCCTCCTCCTAGTAGGAGTAGGATTCATCCTTTCCTAGTCCTACTAGGAAGGGGGAAGGGGGAAGGAAAGAGAGCACTACAAAAAAATACACTTCCGTGATGATACGTGTTTGTCATAGTAGGTCACGTTTTCTGTCATGCATGTACATCCATGACAAATTTATGACAGAATCAAGATAGTCATACCTGTGCTGTCGTAGAAGTGTTCCATGACATTACCAAAATTATCATCACGGAAGTGTCCACTTCCATGACGATAAATCGCGCGTCAACGAAGTGCTTTCGTCAAGGGTGACCGACACGTGGCATCCACCGTAAAGGAACGCCGTTAAGCTATCGGGTCCGGTTTTGGATCCGATAACCCGTTAACAGCCCCGACCAATGGGGATTTTCCACATGTAAAATCATCATTGGCTGGAGGAAACACGTGTCAGCTCACCGTAGGGACAGATGTCGTCCACTCATTGGACCCAAAGCGCCTATAATACGTCAACACGTGGCACGACCCAACAGAGGCCCATTCCTGTGAAAAGGCCGGCCCATTTGACTTGGTCAAACGGTGGCGGGCCGGCCCACGGCAAGCCTGTTAACGGCCTGTTCGCATATAGCCCATTTACAGCCCGCTATCCCAGGGCCCGTTTACGGCCTATCCGAATTAGGCCCAGTAGCGTCATCTGGGCCGTCCAATATAATTCTAGCCTGTTTTAACTTCCGCCCATGTATGGCCCATGACGTCTTTCGGCCCATATGAGGCCCTTAGTAACCCTCGGCCCCTTAACGGCCCGTGGTAAAACTGGCCCGTAATGAACAGTGTATCACTTTACACCCATTAACGGCCCATTAATCCGTTGGGCCGTTTCCAGCCCATGATATCTTTCGGCCTTCTCAGGGCCCATTTATTCTTGGGCTCATTTCCATCGTTCGGTTACTTACGGCCCGTTACTGTCATTTTCTGCTTGTGGGCCAAATTCAGCCCGTGGTTACAGTCGGCCCGTTTGTGGCCCGTTAATACGTTGGGCCGTTTTCATGTTGAAAAAAACCCGTTGGGCTGTTTTCATAGAGTTATCAAATACGACCGATAAAAGGCCCGTTATTGTCCACGAATAGTACGACCCATGATTGGCGAAACGATGATACGCCCCGTAGAAGGCCCATGGATCCTATGGCCCGTAAAAGGCCCATGGATCGTATGGCCCGTAGAAGGCCCATGGATCGTACGACCCGTATAGAAGGCCAATGGATCCTACGGCCCGTAGAAGGACCATGGATCCTACAGCCCATAGAAGGCCCATGGATCATACGGCCCGCAGGAGGCCCATGGTTACAACAGTCCGTGTGTTGCCATGATTATTTTGGCCTAGTTTCCAAAAATAGGTTATTGTGGCCACTAGAAAAACACAGAAAAAGAACTGCAGTGACTACAAGCAAACAACTAAACAATACAATAAGGAAATAAATTAGCAAGCAATTAACGGTAGCCTATTACCGCTATTACGCATATTACATCCACCGGGCATCAAAGTTCGCCACCAGTGCAAATATAGGGAACAAAGTAGCATATTACATACACTGGCCGTCAAAATTGCCCACCAGTGCAAATAAACGCGGCAGCAAAACAAGCGCATAACTGAAACAACTTCAGAAGAGCTCAAGAAACGTGGTATCCACTATGCTGGCAATAAGCTTAGCAAGCTTATTAGCTTTGTCCTGTTTGGCGCTAAATTCCTCCAACGCTTGCTGTTGCACCAGAAAGTATGCATCTGAATGCTCGAGGGACTTCCGCAGTCCTTCCGCTTCTTGTCACAGCACAGCTGATCGATGTCTTTCAGCTTGTAGTTGAGACTCAAGAAACCGAACTGATTCAGACAGTGAGTTTGAATAGCTTGTGCAAGCGGTAGTGGCCAGTAACTCCAACACTAAACCAAGACAGGACTTTGGGGTTGTCTCACTGTCTTCGAGATAGTCTTCCTTAGCTGTTTTATCAGCTTTGTTGGAGACCAACAAGGATGTGTCACTATCCTAAACCTTATCTGCATTACTTCCTTTACCATTGCTTAATAAGGCACTCTTCCCCAATATTCTGTCAGCATTCTAAAAGAAGAAACAAGCAGACACATAAAAGTTTAGCATGTACTAGTATATGAAACTCATTTCGGTGAACCAGTTCATTAGTAAGGTGGACATGATTAAACTACCAAGTCTTCTATTGCCAAGTACTAGTACATAATAAAGCATCAAACAAACATATATCTATGTCATATGGTCACTGCATTGTCTTGCCAAATCAAAATAGAGACACGGTTCAAATCATATCAGTTCAAGACAAAGCAGCAGTGAAAGAATACAAAGCGTGGGAAACTACACGGCACAACAAGATTTCAGATGGGTGCCACGGGTCTACATGTACAACAACACTATTGGCTCTGTTGTGATGCTAGTAATGTGCATGATATGAGAAGTCAACTGTATACACAATTGAAATTGAAATCAACAGAGCTATTGATAAGAGCAAGCCTGTTAAAGAAACATGCATGAACATACCTTCTGTGCCATTGCAGTTTCGATTGGATCCTTCAATTTAAAAATAAGTTTGATGAGTAAATACAGTGATACAAGAGCAAAGCAGTATGCACGATAGCAATCATAGTTAAAAAAGGCGCGCCTAAGCGAGTGCTTAAGCGCGCCTAGGCTCTAAGCGTTGGCGAAACGCATTGCGCATAACTACCCTTAATCCGTGCATAATTGCGCATAAGCATGCGCTTTGGTCAGTAAAGCGCAAGGCGGTGGCAAAACGCACAATTAACGCCTAGCGCTTTTTTGAACTATGATAGCAATGGAATCTTAAATTAGAACAGTTGTTCTTCAGGTTTAGGCACTTGTTCTACATGAACAGAGTACAGTAAGACGCAATAATATAGTACTTAAAAATAGAAAATGAGCTCATAGACCTTACCACATTCTTGGTTCGGGACCAGTACAGAACAAGGCATTCGCAGTCATCGTCCAGTAAATGTGTCTGAGGAAAACGTAAGGGAATTTGATGAGTTTCTTTGCCGGTGAAGTACGTTTTCTTCAGGTAATTCCGATACTGCCACCAAGCATTCTTGAAGATAGCAGAGGTATTAGCACATGTTACCTCATCCTGAGTTTCCAAATCGGTCCTTCTCTATAGAGAAAAATGGGAAAATTTGCCGTATTATAACCATCATGGAGGTAGGATGTATGGGACAAAGCAAAGTAATTGCCATGAATAACATTACTTACACATAACTCCTAGACAAACACCTGCAACTCGCATTTTCCTTCATCTTCAGTATAATATTTCCAAGATGGGAAGATACGCACATACGATTTAACAACATCAAATGCGATAGATGCTAAACTACGACTAGCTGGTTGTGCTTCCTCCACAGGAATAGGCGTACTAACTGGTGGAGTTGGGGTTCGCCGTGTAGTACTGGCCCTTTGGGCACTGGAGCTTCCTTACTAACTACTCTTGTTTGGGAGCTCTGTGGTGGAGATGGTGCTGTGTCAACAGGAACTGGGTTACTATCTGCTGGGGTTGGGGTTAGATTGGGTGAAGCTGGTTCTCTTTCCATCGCAGTAGGGGTACAATCTGCGAGAGTTTGGGTTATGTGTGGTAGGGCTGGTTCTCGTGCATGTACAACCGGGGTGCTATCTCCACCAAGAGGTAGCACTGTTTTATTTGAAGACCGCGTTTTTAGTCCGCTAGATGCTGGCATCACCCGCTCCAATTCAAATGGCTGATAAACAGGAAACATAGTTGAACGTATAGACATTGTATGAGAGACAGATGCAATAGATAGTGTGGAAAAAAGAGGGCATGAAATAGTTGACATGTTTATTGTTTAACTAAAACGGATAGCATGACATAATTTCACATATATGATGTCTATCTAAACTGGATAGCATTGCATAACATAATTCAAAGATATGATGAATAACTGAACAGGATCGCATGACATAATTCACCTACATGTTATCTAAGTAATCAGGATCGCATCATTTAATTCACATATGTGATTTATATGCTAAACAGAGGGCATTAGATATGATGTCTGAACTAAGAACATGGTGTTGAATATTGTGTATATGATGTCTAAACTATGCAATGCAAGACACCATATGCATGATATGAGCAGTATAACCATGCCAAGTTAGAGTATACACCTCGGTGGGGGAATATAACCGGTCATCCGTCTCTGAATCCATCTCTGAGGAGCTATCGGGACCCAACAAGAGATCTTCTTCGACAGGTAGCACTGTCTGCTCCGAAGGCCTTGTTTTCACTCCAGATTTTTCAATCTCCCACCCAAATGGCTGATTCACAGGAAGAGTAGTTTAATGTACAAACATTGTCGACAAATGGAAATGTAATGAAGAAAAGGATGGGCAAGATATCATTCAAATATATGATGCCTATTTAAACAGGATGGCATTGCACATTTCACGTATATTATGGCTGGCTAAAAGACATGAGACTGCATAATTCCCATATATGATATAGAAACTAAACAGGTGGCATTACAGAACATGTCTAAACTAAGCAGATGACATATATGATGTCAAAAGTAGGCACTGCAAGGCAACATATGCATGATATGACTAACATCATCATGCCAAGGTAGAGCAAACACCTTGGGGGGTAAATAGGAGTGGTCAGCGGCGTCTGAATCCGCCTCAGAACAGATATCTTCCTCTAGATTACAATCTGGAGATGGGTGGGGAGGGTTTGCCATTGAATCCACCATGGAGCAATGTCTGCATGACATTGTATTGCCGCGCAAAACTCTTCTCTTTTTCTCTACATGTTCAGCATGACTGTGTACAATATCTGACATGCATACGAAAAAAATATGGTGAGATTATGTAAGGATAGCATGCAGAAATTTAGAGTGATGGTAACAACCAGTGGATGGATCCAAAAATAATGATAGCAGGCGTAAGACGTCAAGGCTGAAGCAGCACAAGACAGACATCGTCAATCTCAAGTGGGATTCTAATAGCATCTCCAATAGATGATGTAAAATAGATGTAAAATTTACATCACCAAAAACCACCTGACTATAACAGATGAGGTAAAAACTGTTGACTCTGAACTTAACTGTCGAAACTGAAATTTACTGTGGAATTTGAATGTTACTGTCGAAACTGAATGCAATGGTAGCAAAGAGGCACTTGACATGTAGTTTAGGGAGGGCCTGCAGTTCATCTTCAACCTGCACCCCCCTGAGCCGCCAGCCACCACCGGCCGAACCGCCGGCCCCAGCGCCGCCTCGCCGCCCCGAAACAACTCCCCACCGCCGGTCCGCCGCCGCCCTGGCCAGCCTTATAGGCCCCCCGCCCCCACCCTGAACCCTAAGATAGATAGTGGGGTACCTCTCCGGCGAGCCCCCGTCCCCGCTGCGGGTGGTTCTTCCTTAACTCCGGCGAGCCCCCCCACCCCCTGAAAATCGACTGACCCAAAAGTCGATTCAGTCGACTGAAGTGTAGCTAAATCGGAGCAGAGCAGCAGCACGAGTGAGGGGGAGAGCAGCAGTAGCAGCGCGAGCGAGCGAGCGAGAGCCGGAGCAGCAGCAGCTGGGCGAGCGAGCGATCGAGCGAGAGCCGGAGCAGTAGCAGCAACGCGAGCGAGCGAGCGAGAGCCGGAGCAGCAGCAGCATATCCGGCTGGTATGGACGCCGCCGCCGAAGGGGCCTCGCACTAGGGGAAAGCCGCCGTGGAGATGTCGCCCGCGGCGCCGGCTTCAAGGTAGCCGCTCCATGGGGGTGCGGGATGGAGCACCGTCGGCGCCGGGAGGTCGAGCTAAGGAGAAGGTGCGATGCGATGAGTGTAAAACCTCTTTGGTGGCGCCGAGTAGGCCTCGGCTTCATCCGAGGAGTCGGTGAGGATGCTGCGGTTCCGGTGGAGCAGGTTAAGGCGGCGTTGTGGGGATGGAGCAGCCGCGATAGACGAGGCGATCGTCAGAGCAGCTCCTTGGAGGTGGAGGACGGGGCGGCTGAACCGGCGGGACGACGAGATGGACGGGATCCTCATTCGGGGAGGTGGATGAGGGACGTCGAGCTGTTGCGGTGGACGACGTCGTCGGGGAAGAGGCTCCGGCTGGGCAGCGGTGAGGTGGCGGACGAAGGAGGGTGGGGTTTCGCGGCTGGAGCGGAGAGGTTATGGCGGCCTGGGATTTCAAATGGCAAAAAGGAGGCGATGGGAGGGGGTGAACCATGACTTAGGGACGCGCTTGTCCAAAATGTAGGGTGTATTACAAAAGCACCCGCACCGATTTGAACTAGCGTCCCTTTCGGCTCAGGGTTAGAAGGGGGATTTCGCGTGTCGGGATTTGGCAGCTGGAGGGAGTTTTCGTGCGTGTTGTAATTTCGGGATAGCAAGGCGCGTGTTGTGAAGGCGCCAGTTTTGGGAGCACGATATCTGAATTTTTGGGATATAACAAGGCACGGGTTGAATTTTAGGGACAAGCCTAACGTGTAATATTGTACTTGTACGTACCAAATCAATTCGCACTTCCCTCAACCAAAAACAAAACGAAAAAATAAAAATATTCACACCACACAAAGAGAGAGTCTTGCCCCGTTTTACTATAAAAATGCTATTTAAAGCTAGTCATACCAACAATTTAGTGCAATCAAATGCTATTCGGTAGTATGAATCCATGTTATGTCCAATTAAATTTTTTCGCTTGCTGTATAATGCATGTAACCTACTCATACCAACATTTTAGTGCATTCCAAATGTCTATACTACCATTGCAATTCGAACTGAATTTGAATTCGTTTCTCTATTTCAATAACAAATCTACAATCATGATTGTTGCCAACTTCAGCCATCATTCGTGTATTACCTTAATAACATACCACATGATTACTATAGAGATAGATATGAACTATGTGTACTACATGAACTCGAATTCTATTTTTTGAATACACTTGATGTTGATTCCAAATAATAGTACATTTGATGTACTAACTATATAATCATAATCTAAACCATGTTCCATACGTGTACACCGTGTTTATCACACATACTATAGTGCCCCGCCCCCTACATTACGACAAGTATTTAGACCTGAGCTGCAAAAGCCACACATTAGCCCAAATTATGATCAATGTTCTATATGTTATATGTAGTACTAGCAAGATGCCCATGCGTTCCACAGAACATGAACATGATCAAGGGGAGGCCTAATTTGCAAATATGGAGAGGGGTGTGGGTATCTTTTTTGAAAATTGCCATAGTTTCCTTCCTATCCGTCAGATATAAATCGGACGGCCTATATTGCAGGATGGCACCATCATCAACAACTCCGTTTTTTATAAGAGTAGAGATAAAATATATTATATGTAGTATAACATGTTCATAACCACACCATGTGCATCACCGTTATATATATTCACACATGCGTCGGTTTAAAACACTATGATAAATTCTTCAAATATCCGAATTCGCCTTTTATAATGAAGTATGATCTCTATTTGTCTTTTACACCCACACAATCCTCTTATCTTTGTAGCTAGCTAGTGCTAACTTTCTCTCGTGCATGCAGACACCTGCATCCCTCTAACCCTCCCTCAGCATTCTCTAGCTCCATCGTGCAAATTCGTCTTTTCACTTTAGGTCGTTCACCCACGCTGTGTGTAGGCCCCCCAGCTCCTTCTTTACGGCACACATCGATCGATATGCCTCTCTAGCCAGGTGTGCCTAGCACAAAACACAAGCTTCCCCTCTTCTGTTATCACCGTCCATGCCTCACTCCCACCACTCTTTTCATCGATCTCGTACTCGCACACTTCTCCCCCCTCGATATAGTATGACTGTCGCACCACCTCCTAGATGCATCCCTCTCTCTCTATCCTTCTCCCCGTGCCTCATTTGCTTCTAACACACACATGCATGTATACCGATCGATCTCCCAACATATACCTAGGTCAACTTTAACTATTCCCCCCCATCGATCGACGTACCTCACAAGTTATGTCTCTCCTTTCTCTGACAAAGGACGATTGATCTTCCTATGTAGTTATGTCTGCTTACCACAACCATATCTTTCCCCCCTCATCATTCGTGCATGCCTCCTGACCCGTCTCTCACACGCACGTGCACAGACAGGCAGCCATCCCCTCTCTTATTGATATTGCAGGCGTTCCCTCCGGTTGTGTAGCAAGCCTATCCCACCATTTGTTAGAAGCAACTCCACTACCACCCCCTCCAACACTCTAGCTCTGTCTCTCTCCCAACCTTATTCCTCTCCTACACATATGCATGGATGCCGATCGATCTCCCTTAATACATGAGGTAGATCGATATCCCTTAATACATGAGGTAGGCCTCTCTCCTCCTCCACACATATACCAGCCATTGTACCTCTATAGTTAATTAGGCCTCCCTCCCCCCACACCACACACCGACAGTCGAGCCCTGTAGGTAGGTATCCATGACACAGAGACAAACCGCACCTGTCCCCTCTCTCGTTCTAGTAGGCCAGCCACTCTATATCTTTGACGTGGGCACACACAAATTCGATGGCACTCTTTATCGACCGCGCGCGCGCACACACACACATCATCCCTCTCTTCGATTCTATGGACACCTCAAGTCGATGATACCTCCACTCTGTTCTCGTGGATCGCCCCCTCTATATATATGATATATCCAGGACTCTATTTCACACACATTGCATATGTTACATTTTTTGATTGACCCCCCTAAAAAAACTCTCACGAACCCACACACTATATCTCTCTACGTTTGTGTCTCTCTCACACAACCCCACGTAGGTGGTGTACGTATACAAGAAGAGAATAGGTGCACCGTGCATGTACTCACGCTTCGTGCCCAGCCACACCCGCGCGGGTACACGGTGGAGCTCATTTCTGTATGAAATGGCAGCCCACGTGCTAATTTGAACGCGTGTAGTGGTTGTTTACCTACGGAGGTCGTGTACCACGCGTGCACAAAACAAAGTTCGACTTGATGCGTTGGCGCGTTATTTTTAAATAACGTTATATCGCTCAGTGGTACGTACACATAATATAAAATGATTTTTATGGAGAAAAAGGTAGTCCGCTCCACTATATACAATGGAGCCTCCCTGCCTGGTTTGTCTCTCTTTAGAGTATCTCACACAAGGCTGCGGTGGCCTCTCTCTCTCTCACCGTTGGTCACTGATCCGGCCGCATCCCGTCCGTCGGCGGAAAGGGAGGACGTGCACCGTTTCTCCGTTCGACGGCGCCGAGGCAGCACGTCTCGATCTGCGGTACACGCCGTTCTCTCTGACCAAGCTCCGACGCGGTAGGGCCTACGCCACCTGCTTGCTGCCGCAGTATGGGCAGATTCCGCCCGCCGCCGCTCACCTAGTTACATCCCGACGACCTCCAGGTATCCCCTCCGGCCTTGCTCCACTGCCCGTCTTCCCACGTCGCTGCATGTGGATCTTCCATAGTTCTTTGCACAAAACGTAGCTTGTCCGGTGTACTTTCCATATTGCAATCTCGTCCTCACACCGTTTTAGACAAACACAACCGTGTTGTTATCTTCCCTTAGGACAAGGAATATGCTTCTTTTTTGTCGTCGCAACTGTCATCAACAATATTTATCTTTTTACAAATTTCAAATGGGCATATTATAGAGTGTAGATTCACTCATTTTGGTTCGTATGTGTAATCCCTCCGTTCCTAAATATTTGTCTTTCTAGAGATTTCAACAAGTGACTACATACGGAGGAAAATGAGTGAATCTACACTCTGAAATATGTCTATATACATCCGTATGTAGTAGTCCATTTGAATCTCTAAAAAGACAAATATTCGAGTAGTCACTTGTTGAAATCTCTAGAAAGACAAATACTCCGAAGTATATTTAAGAACCGAGGGGGTAGTGCACAGCCGCATGGGAGACTCAGACCAGTCGTTGTGCCGCATTAATAGTGAGTAATGAGCAGTCAAATCATAAGCCCCACCTTTCCCACTGTAAGTTGCTCGGAAGAAGCAACCATCAATACGCTCTTCTTTGAATCCGCTCATACTACTCCATCCGTCACTGTTTATAGAGCGCGCTTCAGAAAAAGAGAAAATCTCTGGGACCAAGGCGACTAGTGATCGGCCTGAAAAATAGCATTGGTAGTTATAGCACAGCGTCTATTACTAGAGGAAATAATGCGTACACACATGCATGCAGTGCTTCCACCCCGGGTAGACACATGCATGCACTTACTCCACTCCGTAGTACTACATCGAGAGAAAATTGCGGTTACCACGCCCTAATTAATTGAGCATTAAACCAAACGCGTCTAAAGTCTCTCTGGTGGTGGAACTGCATTGAGAGAAATGCATCATAATGAAGCGCGCCGTGTAAACTGTGACAGAGGGAGTAGTAGTAGGAAGGTGCAAAACCAAGTACGCGTATGGCCAGTCAGTCAACGCACCTCCTCTTGGCATATCACTGATGTAACAGCCAGATTTTTGGCCCTTTCTTTTTCTTTTGTTTTTCTGAGGTTTTTGCCAGAGGTTTCCTTTTTCCGTGGCTATGTGGTCTGGAAACTGTAGAAGATGCCCTCTTCTTTGTTTCCAGAGTGGCTTGTCATTCCCAAATCCTTCCCTAGACCATGTCATTTTCATCCTAGCCCAAATCCCAATATTCTTTTTATTAGGAATATTCCTTTTCTATCAAAGGAATAACTCAAATTGCCCTAGGTTGTGAAGCAACCTTTATTTCCATCACTCCGAAAATTCCCAAATAATTCTCATAAATTGTTTGGGTCATATCTTTCTCAAATATGGCAAAATATTTCATTTGTCATGTTTATCATCCTGCTCAAATAATTCATTTCTTATTCTGCCCTAAATGGCACATTATGAAGCAAGTGCTATTTTAATTTTCCCAATTGACCTCAAACTCCTTGGATACCTTTTCCTGTCCATATCATTGACACATGCCAAAATGCAACCTCATTTGCCTAGTAATTATTTAATTATGATGTTTCCAAAGTTTCTATCCAGAAAGAAGCTTTGTGAAGGAGGTGCAAGCTAGGCATATCCAAATGAGTTGCCATTTTGCATGGTCCCTCATATCATCATATCATAGTGGAGCTCATTTCATGCCTCCATGTGAGCTCATATTCAATTCTTTGATTTTGTCCAAAATTTCAGTTTGTGAAGCAAGTATATTTTATCTTTCTCCATTATGGCTCCCAATTTTTCTAGGCCTTCTATTATCCATATAACCTACCTCCACCCATTTTGGGCATGGTTCATCAAGCCATTATTCCTCTAGAATTTTGCAAGTTTCTGTCCAGAGGAGATGTTTGTGAAGCAAGTACCAGTTTGGCTTGGCCAATTGGTATGAGACTTTTTGAGCATCTTCATAGGACCAAATGACTCTGCCTTGCCCAATTTGTGCTCAATTTGACACTCCATGTGAGTGCATCATCCTAATCTAGTTTCTGGACCGGTTTATGTGGTTGTTAAGCAACTACATTAAATCTTGATAAGTTACCAGGGTGAAAGTCCTTACCCTAAACCTACCAGACAACTCCATTGCTTCCAAACTCCTTCCTGTTGATCAACAGTTCTCATCCAAGTTTACTGCAGTAAACTTCAGAGGTTAATTAGCATTCAACCGAAGCTCTTTTCACCGAACTACCACCGCAGTTGCAACCTCCCCTGGATGAACTATCAGCTAGACAACGTTTTGGGTGCTGTAGAGAATTGAATGCCCCGGTTCACATGGTGACCACGACAATGGCGTGCCTGTGCACGCGCTCTGTGCACTGTGGTGTGTCCAGAGCACCGTTTGTGATTTGGCACCGCTCCCTCTCGTCGTCTTAGAGCTCGTGAGCATGTCCAGTGGCAGCATCTCGTCGTCGCCGTTCCCTGGACCCCTCTTCCCCTCCGTCCGCTTGCTCACCGACGCAAACCGCCGCGTGCCCATGGACGCACAGTGGCGTTTTGGCTCGGTTCATCGCCGTCGCCTTCCTCCCTATGCTCCCTGGCCTCCTCTTCCCCGTGGGCTCCTCCCTGTGCCTCTCCGTCGCCTTCCGTTGAGCCCATGCGTGAGCCCACGCGTCCGCGGCGCCGGCCACGCGTCCACGGCGACGACAGCTCGGCCTCCTCGCCCGCGGCTATATAAGCCCACCCCGAGGCCTCTCGACCTCACCATTGCCTTTGCCTCACTCCACTACCCCTCCCCAGCCACTCGCACGAGCTCGAGAGGCTCTCCTCGCCTCCCTCTGCCTCCATGGACGCCGCTCCTCGCTGGCTAAATTAGCCCGAAGCCGAGCCCCTCTCTTCCGTCCACCACCACCAGAGGCCTCCCCACAACCCACCAAGCCTCCCCAACCCCTTCATTCGTCGCCGGAGTGCATGTGGCCGCGGCTCCCAAGATTGGCCGCCGCCTCTGCCCTCGGCCACCGCAACCCTTCGCCGCCATCCCGCTTCTCCCCGGTGCCCACTAGCCCTCTGGATGGGTGCGGCGTGCCCTCCCGCGTCCGTCAGTGCCCGTGCCTTGGCCTGAGGTGGCCTAGGCCGGCCAGGCCATCGCCGGCATCGCGGCCCCGCTCCTGCCTCCTCTGTCTCGCTCGGGGCCGAGCGAGCGAGGAAGAAGACGAGCGCCAGCCTGGCCCCTACCCCCTGGGCCCCACCTGTAAGCCTATCCCGCCCCGTGCCCAGGTACGCTGACGTGGATAAGTGGAGGCGTAGTCCTCTGATTACGTCTTCGCTTTCCGAAAGCGTAGTTTCGTCCTTCTTCAGACCAAAATGCGCTTTCACTGATTCGAAAGCGTATTTTCTTTCTGTTTCAGCGTGGAATACGTTTTCCAGGGGAGAAGCCGTATGTCTGGAAAGCGCGCGTTCTGTTTTTCCGGCTGAGGGCTTGTTTGTGATGATTTCATTACAGATAGGTCCCTGTAAGAAAAATTATCATATCTTTTTGCTCGAGACTCCGATTAAGGTGAAACCAAAGCCCACTTCTTCATTTTGTCGAGCCCGTCTGTTGGTTTCATTTTCACTATGGTTTGACATACTGGAAATGACCTTTTTGCCCTTGTACTTAAACAGCCCCTCCAAGAGAGAACTGTTTCCGACAAAACTTTCCGCGGCTTCACCGCACTTCTTCCCGGTGCCTTCTTCATCCCCAGGCAAGCCACAATACCCACTTGCATGATAGTCATGCAATAGACATGATTTTCAACTTGAATATTTATTAAATGATTGCTTGTTTAAAATATGGTATCGTTGTTTCGGTAATGCTTCTGGGTTAGTGCTTACTTGCTTGCTATGTTGTTATGCACCTGGTTATCATGCCCTGCTAGTTGCTAGTATTACTTTCATATTTCCATGCTTGATAGTAGTACATGTTGGGTTGGTCATGTTCTTCGGTGCATGACTAACATCGGCTGCCGAGTACTGTTAATATGCGTTGTTCCTTTGCTGTTAGTTGGTTAAGTGTTACTCGGTAATGTTATTGATGAGTTCTTGCATGGTATTTATGGTTGATGCTAGTGGTCATGTTATGCTATGAGTAGTGTTGCACTTGTAATATTTATGCTCGTCATTATGCCATGTTCAGTTGGAGATTATTCATAGTTGATATGGTGGATAGTTATGTTGCATCCCGTGCTTATGTTGATATCATGCTCATGCTTTGTAAATGCATCATGTTATTTTATCATGGCTCAGCATATTGCATTCAAGTTTAACCGGATTAAATTGAACTTGAACAACTGTTGGCTGAGTCATGGTGCCACCATATCGAAACTGACCAGTGCAACCACGCTTACCTTTATGGGAAGGTCCTAACTGGGTCTATTGTCGTGCCTCTCGCTGGTGCCTCCAACTAGAGAAGGTTATGGGCGCGCTACCCTGATCAGGTAGGCGGACATAAGCCTTGTGTGCTCGTTGTTGTTGTTATGGATCCGGTCCCCGTGAGGGACGTTTTGGCCACGACGGTGGTCGTTGTGTCTTTGGTAGACACGGGGCCACCCAGGACTAGCCCAGTGGGGAGTGAGTGGAGTGGCCGGGAGAGTGTCATGGCAGTAGATCGGTTTTGTCAGAACGCCGTTGGTCCACCCGAATGGGAATACGAGGCCATGGGTTCCGTAGTGTGGGTACATTGTACTAACCTCTGCAGAGTGTATATTAAATCTATCGATAGCCGCGCCCGTGGATAAGGGCCCAGTTCGTGTCGGTCACACCGTGAGTCAATAGTATTAATAATAACTTGATTAATGACAACCCCGGTTCGATGATGAGATAAGTTGGTTGTGATCGCCGGAAAGATCACCGTTTGAGAGCAAGTGTTGGTCATGGTTGTGATCGCCGGAATGATCACCGTGGTATCGAGGATACCGAGTTGTTGGATATTCATGATGTTGTGCGAGAATCATGGGTAAAGATCAAGCTCCTTGTGGTCATTTAATGATTACTATGGTATTGTTTATACCAAGCTTGATTTGATCCTGAGATGATCGTGTGATGTCCGAGGTTGGTAAGTGATGCATGTGATGGTTACGTAGTAACCCGAGTAGAATAAATAGTGCATATAGTGTCATCATGTTGCATGCTAGTATCGTCAGATTCATATGTTCATGCCATGCTCATGTTGTTCTAGCTGTATCATGTTCAGGTTGCTCATGTCATGTTGTCATGAGGATCTCATGTTAATTCATGCTTAACCTGTCAATGCCATGCTGATGTTTGTCTTGAATGCTTCTGGTTATTCTGAGCTTGCAAGTACATTCAATGTACTGACCTGGCGTGTCATGCCAGCTTGCAGGTCATGCCTAGATTGCTTGCTTGTTTGGTGTTGTTCCTGTGTTCGCGAGCTAGGATAAACATTCCAGCCAGAGTCCCTGCGGAGTGGAGTTCACCATCGTCGTCGTTGTTCCGCTGCTTCGAGTTGTTCTGCTGCTTGCATAGAGCAACTGAGGATGGCGTAGTGTCGCCGTGCCGATGTTATTCATTGTAATATCAGAGACCTTGTATTCATATTCGTGTTATAATAGAAAGCTGATTTGTTCTATGCTAAGCAGTGCCGTATTCCAGAAGAGTTCTCCTCGATCTCTGGGATGGAATACGGGGCGTTCCGGTTTCTCTGAGCCGGGGTGCCACAACTGACATGTGGGACCGGAGTGTGAGCAAACCGATCTCAATTGACGGCAAAATGGCCAACCCGCCGTTCCTTGAGAGAGACGAGGAGCGAGAACACACAGACGGGCTCGCACGGAGGCCAAGATATATTTGAGCATGGTTGATCGATATCATCATTACATGTTGGGCTGCCGTTTTCCGCCCTTCTCCGGAATAAATGTGTACTTTATCAAAGATTAAGAAAAATAAGAGTACAGAGGCTCCACCATGCGGTTCTAGTAGTAGTACTACTCGTACTACTAAACCTTGCGCTTGGCTCTTCGCCTCTTCGTGAAGTCGAACAATGATGGTACGCCGCATGTTCGGTACTACAGTGTATGCCTCTGGCTATCTGACACCGAATGAGCTGATGCATGTCCACCGCCTGGGCGAGGGTACGTTGCATTAGTCAAAAGGCGTAAGCGAGCTTCACCTTGTCCCGGAAGCTTCTCCTCGTTCTGCGAGTTGACGGGACACACCAACAAGTAGTGCTAGTCCATACTCCCTCCTTTCTGGTTAATATGGCTTAATCTTTTTTGCGGGTAAATGAGAGAGCTTTATTCATATATAAGCATTCTTAGGACGATCAGCCAAGACACTGGCCACTAGGGAGCGAGGTACCCCGCAAAAAAGAAGAAGGAAGCGAGGTGTTTCATCAAGCCAGCTCTCGGCCACATTCAAAGTGCAGCAAGAACGGTTCGCACAAAGATGCGCCGCAAGGTTTGCTGACCTGTTTACATGCTGGATAACAAAAAAAAGAGGAAATATTACCGAGCACTCCTATTTGTAACAGGATATGAGCCAGAATTAAGTGAGAATTGTGGCGAGTGTTCCATGCAATCAACTTCCATTATCACATGCGAGAACCCTCGAAAAGAACCAAATGTGTTGAAGATTGCTTTATCACATTTTAAAAATATAATAAGAGTGCAGACGCTCCTCCATCCGGTTCCTAGTACTAGTATAGTACCTCTATAGACTATAGTAGTAGTACTAGTAAACTTTGCGCTTGGCTGTTTGCCTCTTCAGGAAGTGCAACAATAATAGTACTACTAGTATAGTGTATGCTTCTGGCAATCTGACACCGAATTAACTGTTGCACGTCCACCGCCTGAGCGAAGGACAACTTGCATTAGTCAAAAGTTTCTCCTTGTCCTGCGAGTCACCGCGCGCAAGCTTCTCCCATCCTGCAAGCTTCTCCTCGTTCGGCAAGTTGACGGGACACAACAAAGTAATGCTAGTCCACACTGCCTCCTCTCCGGTTAATATGGCTTAATTTCAAACGAGATAAATACAATGTCTGTCACTGTATATTTGTAAAAATACGGTCACTGGACTTCATAATACGCTCATTGCGCTCAATATATACATTTTCCGGTGTTTATATGGTCACTAGCTCACCCTGGCTGAGTATGTGTGTGCATGCACGTGTAGGTTGAGCACTTGAGCGTGACCGTGTGTGTTCCGTCGTGTGCTCGGACATGCATGCATTAGGGCGTCGCGCGCTTTTTTGCGACCATGTGTACGTGTGACTATTGTATACACGTAGGGGGAGTACGTGTAGGGGCCACTAAAGGAGCAGTCAAATCACACAGTAAGTTAGTCGGAAGAAGCAACCATCATTTCACTCTTCAATGACACGTACGCAATATAAAATGGTTGATATGGAGAGAAAAAGAAAACCACTATATATACACTAGCAGGAGCCTAAGCTACAAGCCTGCTTGCTTGGGTTGCTCTCTTCACAAGCGTAGAACGACGGTGGCCACACCGCTGGTCACATATCCGGCCTGATCCCACAGCTGGGGGAAGGGAACAATGTTCTGCGTAGACGCGGTCGACATCGGCGAGGGAGAAAATCCACAGTCGGTGCGTCCCAATCGGGGGTCACCGCGGTATGGGCCGATACCGCATCCCAACCGCCCTTCTAGCTATAGCCCGACGTCCGTTTCGAAAATATTAGTGCATGTCAACAAAAATTATACTAGTATCGTTGTTCCGTTTCAAAAAAAAGCATATAAGCTGTTACTTCTTACCCAAAGGATCTTTATATCCAACAGACACAAAATATCCATTCGACTGTTCGAAATTACTTTCACTGCTGATCTGATGTCGAGGTAATTGCTGCATCGCCACCAAAACCCACCATCTCTTAAGCTAAAGTAGACCAAGCTAACCCCTATATTAGCATATTACTAAGATAAACATAAGGCACTGTAGAATCATTTAGGACGTGAGCTTGTCAATATGAATGTGGAGGGACACCAGCTTAGCCCCGGCCAGCAGCTTGGGCGGAATTGTGAAGAAGGTCAGCTCCTGCACGGCGACGTCGCCGGGATCCCTGCTGCTTGTCACCTCCATTTCCACCTTGACGGCGTCGGTCCTGCCTTTGGGCTCCCCCGGCGAGCCGTTCGCCCACAGCTTGGCCACGTAGTGCGGTAGTGGGGACGCCCCCGCTCTGATGCACACGACCGACACGGTGTTAGGCGCGCCGGTGTCGAGCACGCCGCCGACCAAGAAAAACGCGCGGCCATCCTCCTCCGCGAACAGCAAGAGCCATGGCTCCGATAGTGGCACTTGCAGCTGGAGCGCCTTGCCATACTGGATCCTGTGCACTGGCATGGGATGCATGGTGCTGATGTGGTGGGAGAGCACCGGCGGCGGGCCTTCGTAGCTGGAGACGGGCACGGGGCATTTGCAGGGCGCAAGTGGACACACACTCTGGTGATCGGAGAGCTTGTGGTAAGCGACGTAGAGCCCACAGCCTTCGTGTGGGCACTCCACCCTCACCGAGGAGAGGACGACGTCCACCGCCGTGTTCCGCACGTCGAAGCCACCGCCGCGCTCGCACTTCTGGCACTGCCGCTGGTTCCCGGGGCGCTCGACGCGGCAGTCCGCGCAAGCCAGGTGCCCTCCCTTGCACTGAACAAATCAATCGAACAACACATCAATCAAGAAACCTGCACCTTGCTCGCTCAGCCGAACGGACGAGGTGTATTCGAACCTCATACACTGGAGGCTTCAAGGGGCGGAGGCACAAGGGACAGTGGAGCAAGGTGAGGTCCATCGAGACCATAGAGAGCTCCATCATCGGGTCCTGTTCTGTCTGCATGATCTCGCCCTCCTCGTGCACACCCATCTCTCGCTTTATTAGGGCCGGGGCATTACAAAGCTTTACCGTCACATATTCATATTACTTCAAGGTGCATTAAATCAACACATGCAAGTGTCACATCCCTAGCCTTGCTATGCACTTGGACTAGCTTGGTTGTTGCATCATGTCTAAATTTACTTGAAAGTTGAAATGGGGATTGCTCAAACCCTAGCACCAGATCAAATCAACTAGGTTCAAATAAAAATATTTTCAATGAACCCAAAATGCCTTCACAAAATGTTCATCATCTTTGGATTGGTCTCGAACCTCTGCCAAAAATATTGCACATTTTTCTATGTCAATTGGGGGTCACTGAATTAAATCATATAGTATTTGCAATTGGGCATTTAAATCCTATAAAATATATTAAATGCCCAAATAATCACAAACTGAAATGTTTACTGTTGGAAATATTCCAAACAATGGCCACTGTCAGTTGCATGATTTTTGGAAATGCTCTGGCATTTTTAATAAAGCCAAACACAATTACAGAAAATAGAAAACAGGAAATGGAAAAGAGAGAGAGAGAGAGATATATATATATATATAGGCCTCAGGCCACTTACCTGGACTGGGCCGGCCCACCTGGCCCATGCCAGTCACCACCTACCTTTGCCAGTAGGCAGAGGAGGGGGACATCGCACCGCCGCCGAGCATGCGCAGGCCACCTCCACCCTGCCTGCTTCACTCCCCCGACGCCCTGAGCACGCCACGCACACACCCCTGACCCCCTCTCACTCCCTCCCTGTCGGCTCCTCTCTCCCTTGCCGCTCTCTCTCGCAGCCCGAGAGCGCCTCTCGCCGCCGTCAGCCGTATCTATAGCCACCGCGCACGCCTCGCCCCCCCGAGTCGTCGATCGCCTCTGCTACCTCGAGCGGCTCCTCTCCGACGAATCTCGCGATCACAGAGGCGCTGAAGCAACGCAGTCGCCATCTTCTTCACCGCCGGTCGCCGGACCTCCCCGTCGTCGATTCCCTGCAGCCTGGCCGTCCCCGAGCCTCCTGTGCTGATCTTCAGGACCGCCGTGAGCTGTTCCCCATTTTCCCACCTCGTTCGTGTTCTATCCCGCTCCATAGCCGCCGCCCGCAAGTGCCGTGAGCTCCGGCCGCCGCGTTTGTCGCCGTCGTCGCTGCGATGGGCCACGTCGCGGCTGAGTACCCGGTCAAGCTCCTGCTGCCAGTAGCTACCGCCTGTGCGCTCCGTTTGCTCGGAAGCGAGCCGCAACCCGCGCCCGCATCTAGTCGAACTCCGGCCGCCGCCGCAAGCTCCGCTCCGGTGAGCTCTGACCACCCCGCATCCTCCCGTCGCCTCCTACGGATGCGCACGAGTGCTAGGAACCCACATACCCTATCCGCGCGGCGTTTGGTCGCCGGAGGGCGAAACCCGAGCCGTTCCGTCGTCGCTGACCTCGCCGGCGGCTTAACTCCGGTCGTGCCGATGTGGCAGCGTCATTAGCGGCTAATGGCGCCACTAATTGAACCCACACTCACTGACATGTGGGCCCAGGCCCTAATTAACCTAGATTAGTGCTAACGTAACACTAACTAACTCTGTTAGTTAGTTGTTACAC
Source organism: Aegilops tauschii subsp. strangulata (assembly GCF_002575655.3). NCBI lineage: Eukaryota > Viridiplantae > Streptophyta > Magnoliopsida > Poales > Poaceae > Aegilops > Aegilops tauschii. Next base: position 485,206,345 of record NC_053036.3, read on the forward strand.
TGACATGTGGGTCCCAGCCGTCAGGTTTGACCTAGGCTGGCGCCTTTGACCTGCTGACATCACCACGACGTCATGCTGACGCAGTTAACCTTTTTCTGGATTTATTCTTATATAGGAAATTCCAGAAAATCCTATAAACTTCTAAAAATCATAGAAAATAATCTATAGCTCAGAATGAAAAGATTTATATATGAAAAATGATCAGAAAAATCCAATCTATCCATCTGTACTGGTTTCATGCATGTTAGAGCAACCTAACCATGCTGTTTAGATGAAACAAGATAATGCACTTATATGACTCTATAAAATGGGTTTGCATTTGAATCTTTGGTTCAAATGGACTCGTCTCAATCTGTTCTAGCTTGCATTAGCCCAAAACACATTCATATTGCCATGTCATGATCATGCATCATATTGTGCATTGCATTGATTGTGTTTCTTCTCTGTTGCTGGTATTTGTCCCCTCTCGGTAGACGATGTTCCGGCGTTGTGATCGTTGACACTAATGAAGACTCAATGCTATCTTCAGAAGTGCCAGGCAAGCAAAACCCCTTGTTCATTCCGATACAATCCCACTCTCTCGCTCCTTCTCTCTTTTACTGCATTAGGACAACAATGTTTCATCTGTTACTTGCTGCGGTAGTTGAACCCCTTTCCTCTGCATGACCTGTCATTGCCACAGTAAATAGATGAAACCCACTAGCATGAGTAGGAGTTGTTTGAGCCCTGATGTGCCTACTCATTCATGCTTGTTTGTCATGCCTGCTATTGCTTAGAGTTGTGTCAGGTCTGATTCATCGGGAATGAATTGGAAAGTTGTGAACATGTCCTACTGTGTGAGAGCTAAGTGTGTGAACACGATTTGGTAAAGGTAGCGGTGAGAGGCCATGTAGGAGTACATGGTGGGTTGTCTCATTGAAGCCGTCCTCAGGAACTGAGTTCTGTGTTTGTGATCCATGAACAGTTACTACCACACATTGGTTTCCGGTAACTCGACCCCTCTCGGCTTATTAACCGCCTCGATCTCTGTCCAGGAGTTGCAACTAGTTTCTGGTGTTTGTAGGTTGTGTTAGTAGTCTACCAAGTGGTACCCGGTACAAGTGGGCTTGGGACAGACTAGGCACCGTGGCACGGTGTACCAAGCGTAGATCCATCCGTCGAGGTGGGCTTGGGAACCCTGCACACATCGTTTGGGGCCGTGAGCGACACCCCGGCCGGATCTCCTTGCGGATGGAACCCGAATAGGCGATAAACCTGGACTAGAGACTTGTGTGGTTAGTCAGGTCGTGGCCGACTCCCTCGCCAGGCTTCCGCTTGAAGGTTGCCGAGGTACACGACGTGTACATGGTGGTAAGTGGCGAGAGCGTGTGTGAAGAAGTACACCCCTGCAGGGTTAACATCATCTATTCGAATAGCCGTGTCCGCGGTAAAGGACTTCTGGGTTGCCTGTACAGTTCATAGACAAGTGAAAGTGGATACTCTAAAATGCGCAAGATAAGCATGAGTGCTATGGATGGCGTTCTTGTAGGGAGACGGGAGCGGATCCATAGTGGTGTATTGATATGGTGAATATGTGGACTCGTGTGCGCCACCTCAAAAGAGTTACTTGCAGTCATAGTTTAGGATAGCCATTGAGTCAAAGCTGGCTTGCTGCAGTCAAACTCCACCCCCCCTTTGTTGATACTGATGCATATGTAGGTAGTTCTGATGTAAGTCTTGTTGGGTACATTTGTACTCACGTTTGCCTATTTTATGTTTTGCAGAGAGACGTTAGTCTCGCTAGTAGTTCCGTGTTGACTTCGACGTTTAGCTTGTTACCTCAGCTACGATCTTGTGCCCTCGGCAAGATCTGGTAGATAGTCAGGCTTCTTAGCCTTTTTCATTTGTAGATGTTTGTACTCAGACATGTTAAGCTTCCGCATGTGTTTGACTTGTATGCTCTGAATGTTGGGTCATGAGACCCATGTTTTTATTATCTTGCTCTTCGGAGCGTAATGAATAAATACTCTGAGTCGTAGAGTCTTGTTGTGATGCCATGTTGTATTTGCACATATCGAGCATATTGTGTGTATGATTGAAATGCTTGGCATGTGTGGGATCCGACAACCTAGTTGTTTATCCTTGGTAGCCTCTCTTATGGGGAAATGTAGTCTTGTGCTTCCATGAGCCATAGTAGTCCGCTATAGCCCGGTTCACCGGAGTCCTGCTAGCCCAACACTACTGCTCCGAAACACTTGACTAGCCGGCATGTGATTCACTTCATTCCTGTGTCTGTCCCTTCGGGGAAATGTCACGCGGTGACATCCGGAGTCCTGCCTAGCCTGCTACAGCCCGGGTTCCTGGAGTCCTGTTAGCCCAGTGCTACAGCCCGGATTCACACGCTGCTGACCGACATGCTCGATGTTGATTCATGTATGCCTGTCCCCGTAAGTTAGTGCCACTTTGGGTTCACGACTAGTCATGTCGGCCCGGGTTCTCTGTCATATGGATGCTAGCGACACTATCATATACGTGAGCCAAAAGGCGCAAACGGTCCCGGGCCATGGTAAGGCGACACCCGTGGGAATACCGTGCGTGAGGCCGCAAAGTGATATGAGGTGTTACCGGCTAGATCGATGTGACTTGGAATCGGGGTCCTGACAGCAAGTATCAAAAGGAGAGTCACGGCATGCATGCATGTGTTGTAATTAATGCATCGGTAAACGCAAATTATTGAAATATATCGAGTGCGGTGCTTTGATGTGTCGCGTCAACTTGTACAAGACCGAGAAGTTTGATTACTACAACGCCATCTCGCCTTAACCGCACCTGCCTTTGGCTGCATGACAGGTGGGCCACCGACCTGTTGGGCCCACCTGTCATGGACGCAAAGGCATGAGCAGTAAGTCAATGAAGCTGCGTCCCTCCCTCGCCCATGAGCGTGGTGGCTGGCAGGACTAGGAGAAGCTTTCGTTCGCTACACGCTCTCCCTCCCGTACGCGGTGGACATGTAGCAGTTCAATCGGTGTCAGATGGCCAGAAGCATACTGTAGTACTCCTCCACTGCAGTAGTACTCCATCATTTTGTTTGACTTCTCGAAGAGGCGAAGAGCCAAGCGCAGCCCGGACGCTCGTGTGGCAGTTTCATGTGTAGAGTAGTCTAGGATAGCGTGTACCGTGCCTGTAAGCTTAAAATCGTTGGGGTCGGCTCCATGCTATATTTTTTTGATTAAAATAATCTTCTAGCCCTACCTGTCATCCTAGTGATTCTAGTTTGCACGCTCATCTGGTGAAGACAGGAATATATATTTTAATTTGTGGTGGGGTAAATGTAAGAGGTTGCAGCAAATGGAGTATTGTACACTGCGGATCTTTCAGCCAAGTTTAGAGGCAACCATGTGGGGCCAGTGCTATGATGTGTAGCGTCAACTCGTACAACGAGGAGAAGCTTGATTTTACTACTACACGCCTTCTCCCTCGCCCATGCGCACGGTGGCTCGCAGACGAGGACAAGCTTTTGCTTATAGTACTAGTACAACAAGCTATCCCTCCCGCTCGCGGTGGACGGACATGCAGCAGTGGATTCGATACTGTAGAAGCAGTAGTAGTAACATCATTGTTCGTCTTCTCGAAGAGGCGAAGAGCCAAGTGCAACCCAAACGTGGCAGTTGCGAACCTTGGAGCACGCATATAGCCAGGCTCTTGCATGAGACAAAATTGCTATGTGAGCCCACTATTGTAGTACTCCCTCTGTCCGGAAATACTTGTCATCAAAATGAATAAAACGGGATGTATCTAGATGTATATTAGTTCTAGATACATCTTTTTTATCCATTTTGATGACAAGTATTTTCAGACGGTGGGAGTACTTGCTAGTATAGCCCTGTAAACCAGAAAGGAGTATTTGCCTTTCTAGAGATTTCAACAAGTGACTAGACTACACCGAGACGGAGTACATATGGAGCAAAAATGAGTGAATCTACACCATAAATAAATACGTAGTTCTCTCATTTTCCTCTCGGCCTTGGTCGCGGTGCACAATATTGAGTATACTAGTACTATCATCTTGAAATTTACGAAGTCACCATAGGCACCTTGTCATCGACGGGAACGTCTCCTGACACGCGATAGATGCGAGCGGCATTCGCCTCCATAGGTGCTTGAATGCCAAGGAGGGAGAGGGTAGCGGTTCCCGAGACGTTGAACGGTCAATGATGCATCCTCAAATTACTCTACATGTAGAGGGAATTAATTGGAGAAGCAGAATAGAGCCAGCACGATCTGAATGCAACAGAGTTTGGATTCTCATATAAAGGCGCCCCACCACTCCAATCCATCTACTCCTAGTCTCTGTGCAACACTGCTCGCTCCAATCCAAGACCAAGTGACCAGAAGCCAGAAGCACCTATGGAGGCGATGGACGCGAGCGGCAGTCTGCTATGCCAAATCATCCAAGGCGCTGGCCTGCGGCCCCGCACCGCACAGCGTTTCCAGATGGTGCTGGCGACCGCCGGCGTCGTAGCCCTCGCCGACGCCGGCTTCGCCTCTCGCATGGACGACATGATGGTCAACTCCATCCGCAAGTTCACCTCCGTCAAGAAGCGCGCGGACAACCTTGCCGTACTGCTCTAGCCCGCGCGCCCAGGCACCTCATTGCCTGCCACCCTCATCGGCCTCCATGGTGACGAACTCTTTCAAGCCCTGGTGGCCCTGCAGGTGCAAGAGGTCGCGACGAAGAATGTGCACCTCGAGGCCGCGCTCGTTGCGCAGCGCCTCGCCATGCAAGAAACCGTCGACCTGCACATCCACGTCTACGAGGAAATCGTCTACATAGGTCACTACAAGGCCAGCGAGGACAGAAAGACGTTGGCCTTCTTCCAGCGGCTGGAATCTTTGGACACCATTGTTCAGAAGCACGTCGACCTGGCCACGAAAGCCGCTGTTACATAGCCGCCGTTTGGTGGGCCGGCACCCTGAGTCGAGGAGGTGGACGTCATCGATGGATAGATCTCTTCTTGCCTCCTATAACCAGCACTGCATCGCCTTGTGGCCTTAATGTTTTATTAGTATAGGAGTATATGGCATTTTTATTCCAGTAGTAACGTTTTCACTGTGAGGTGGGGCCGCAGTTGAGCAAACCGACCATCGGCAAATCCCCACCCCTCCAATCCATCTACTCCTAGTCTCTGCGCAACACTGCTCACTCCTAGTCTCTGCGCAACACTGCTCACTCCAAGAAATCCGTGATTTCGCGCCACTGAACTTCAGCCATGTTTCTTTTAGCTTCGCCCCGCGGGCTCATGAGTTAGCTGCCTACGGTGCCCGTCACCAAGTTGATCAGGAGTTCTGGCTAGAGGACATGCCAAATGATGTAATTGTTTGTATGGCCAGCATCTTGGCTGGACCTGTGTGAGTTATGGAATCGAGTGTTCCGTTTCAAAAAAAAAGACCAAGTGACCAGAAGCCAGAAGCACCTATGGAGGCGATGGTCGCGAGCGGCAGTCGGCTGTGCCAAATCATCCAAGGCGCCGTCCTGCGGCCCCGTACCGCGCAGCATTTCCAGACGGTGCTGGCGACCGCCGGCGTCGTAGCCCTCGCCGACGCCGGCTTCGCCTCTCGCATGGACGACATGACGGTCAACTCCATCCGCAAGTTCGCCGCCATCAAGAAGCGTGTAGCGAAAGCTCCTACTAGTCCTGCCATCTACCACGCTCATGCGCGAGGGAGGGACGAAGCTTCATTGACTTACTACTCCTGCCTTTGCGTCTATGACAGGTGGGCCCAACAGGTGGTTGGCCCACCTGTCATGCAACTAAAGGCAGGAGCAGTTAAGGCACCGGAGCTCAGTCCAAGAGGGAGAGGGCGTTGTAGTAATCAAACTTATCGGTATTGTACGAGTTGACGCGGCACATCAAAGCACTGCACTCGATATAAGTCTTTTTACACATTTCAAATGGACTACTACATACGGATGTATGTAGACATATTTTGCTTCGTATGTAGTCACTTGTTGCAATCTCTAAAAAGACTTATATTTGGAAACGGAGCGAGTACAACGCATGTATGCATGCCGTGACTTCCCTTTTGATACTTGCATGTGTTGATTTGATGCACCTTGCCAAATTTTGACTATAAATTTAACTAACCAAATTTTCATGCATGTCACAAAAAATTACGGGGCTGTTTGGATTGTGACTATGTTTGTCTTATGTTGCCACATTATTTTTCCCACACTTTCCACACTTGCCTAACTTGAGTTGCTCAAATTGTTAGACACACTTTGGCTTGCCTAAGGGAATCTTGCCACACTTTTTGTGTCTATGACATGTGGGGTTCACTGCTAATAAAAAAAATTCTTGTCTTAGGAGTGGCTAATAAAAAAGACTTATATTTAGGAACGGAGGGAGTAGAAAATAAATAATAATGCATGTTGGGGCAACCCACGTTTCCGATAATTTTAGACGTGGGCTTGTTCACAATTTTTACGAGGGGGTGGTTGTTCATTTAATGGAGGGACTTGTACCAGACTTGAACGATACAAAGTGCGACCTGGCACACCGTAACACCACTTGGAACAAGCGGGTAGCTATCTCAAAAAACAATCAACAACTAAAAAAAAGGCGACCTGGCACGTAGTACACAATTTTAAACGATTGTTTTGATGGAGTGAAAAAGGAAAACTACCCCACTACGTATATATAGGCTGGAGCCTCCGCGCTTGCGTGCTAGGGTTGCTCTATTCACACACTCTCATCCTCTCCAGATCTAAACAAGATAGGGGTGGTAACACTATCTTTCTCCCTTCAAAAAACACTGTCTTTCTATCCTCACCGCTGGTTACAGATCCGGACGTATCCCCCTCCGCCGGTGAAGGGGGGAGGGGTAGCGCTTAGGCCGTCGTCGACAGCGAGGGAGGAGACCCACTGCCGGCCGCACCGTTATCTCTGGCCGAGCGCCGGCGCGGAGGTCCTCCGATCCCTTCGTCGTTGCCCTAGTGTGGGCGGATCCGGCCTCCCGCCGCCCACCTATCCACATCCCGACGACCTTCAGGTATATCTTCCTTCGAAACCGCCTTAGCTCTACTTCCCCAGCTCGCTACGTCGCTGCATGTGCATCATTTTCTACCTCTCAGCCCCTCTCGATCGGATGGTCCAACGTCACCTATTTCTTCTTCTATTGTTAGAGGTAAAGCTACTTCATGGAGTCGAATCTTGTACTTGGTTCAAACAAGAAATAAAGTGGGGGTGGGGGAATTTAGTATGTAGTACATCCGACTTGGTACAAACAGGAAGGGAAGGGGGTGAAAGTAGTACAGACTGGTCATCCTACCGGTCTCTTGGTCGAAAAGGGAAATATAGGGGTAACGCTGAACACAGTGGTATGACCAGGACTATATTTGCTATCCACACATAGGAGTAGGTGGCTAGAGTGAACAAAAATCGGACCAACCCAAATATGTTTCTTGGATGTTTGTTTCTGAGGGAACCAAACTATGAATCACCAATATATGCCCCTGTTTAGGTACATGGTGCTGGACTGCTGGTGCACCCACTGTCCCATGCCCTTATACCAAATATTTAGTTGTTCTTAATCTAATGCCCCTAGTAAAAATGAAGCCTTGCCACTGTTATAAGCCATGACAAGTTTAGCCAAATGTTTTTGCCTGTAATTGTTTGAGACTCTGACTGTTTCCTCTGTAGCTTTTTGTGTAAACAGGGATATCCATTTCACCTGGTTGCTATTGTGACCTTTTGGTGCACTGCACAAAACTCTTCTTACAAGAAGTGACTTTTGTGCTGTTTAACTGGAATGTGAGAATGGAACAGTTGGTTCATTTCGGTGGAACTGCACAAAGGAAGATCTGTGTTCCAATCCTCATCATCCATATTGGCACCATAACCTTCCTTTAGGTAAGAATGATATTTAATGCATGTGTTCATCTCTATTTTGCGACTGCCATGAGAAAATAATGCTATTTTTTACTAGTACACTTGTACTCCCTCACTGATAAAACCAATTCTGAAATAGAAGGCCAATCATGTACTTGGTTTCACCAACTGGTGAGGAGAATGAGAAACAGAGCATGACGAGGAAGAAGAAGAATAAACAGTGCTGATGTCTACTACACAACCCTCTTCTTGTAGACGTTGTTGGGCCTCCAAGTGCAGAGGTTTGTAGGACAGTAGCAAATTTTCCTCAAGTAGATGACCTAAGGTTTATCAATCCGTGCGAGGCGTAGGTTGAAGATGGTCTCTCTCAAATAACCCTGCAACCAAATAGCAAAGAGTCTCTTGTGTCCCCAACACACCCAATACAATGGTAAATTGTATAGGTGCACTAGTTCGGTGAAGAGATGATGATACAAGTGCAATATGGATGGTAGATATAGGTTTTTGTAATCTGAAAATATAAAAACAGCAAGGTAACTAATGATAAAAGTGAGCATAAACGGTATTGCAATGGTAGGAAACAAGGCCTAGGGTTCATACTTTCACTAGTGCAAGTTCTCTCAACAATAATAACATAATTGGATCATATAAATATCCCTCAACATGCAACAAAGAGTCACTCCAAAGTCACTAATGGTGGAGAACAAACGAAGAGATTATGGTAGGGTACGAAACCACCTCAAAGTTATTCTTTCCAATAAATCCGTTGGGCTATTCCTATAAGTGTCACAAACATCCCTAGACTTCGTACTAGAATAACACCTTAAGACACAAATCAACCAAAACCCTAATGTCACCTAGATACTCCAATGTCACCTCAAGTATCCGTGGGTATGATTATACGATATGCATCACACAATCTCAGATTCATCTATTCAACCAACACATAGAACTCAAAGAGTGCCCCAAAGTTTCTACCGGAGAATCAAGACGAAAACGTGTGCCAACCCCTATGCATAGGTTAATGGGCGGAACCCGCAAGTTGATCACCAAAACATACATCAAGTGAATCACGTGATATCCCATTGTCACCATAGATATGCACGACAAGACATACATCAAGTGTTCTCAAATCATTAAAGACTCAATCCGATAACATTACTTCAAAGGGAAAACTCAATCCATTACAAGAGAGTAGAGGGGGAGAAGCAACATAAGATCCAACTATAATAGCAAAGCTCGCGATACATCAAGATCGTATCACCTCAAGAACACGAGAGAGAGAGATCAAACACATAGCTACTGGTACATACCCTCAGCCCCTAGGGTGAACTACTCCCTCCTCGTCATGGAGAGCGCCGGGATGATGAAGATGGACACCGGTGAGGGTTCCCCCCTCCGGCAGGGTGCCGGAACAGGGTCCTGATTGGTTTTCGGTGGCTACAGAGGCTTGCGGCGATGGAACTCCCGACCTATTCTGTTCCTCGATCGTTTTAGGGTATATGGATATATATAGGCGGAAGAAGTACGTCAGGGGAGCCACGAGGGCCCCACGAGGGTGGAGGGCGCGCCCAGGGGGGTGGGCGCGCCCCCTGCCTCGTGCCTTCCTCGTTGCTTTCTTGACGTGGACTCCAAGTCTCCTGGGTTGCTTTCTTTCCAAAAATAACTTCTCCAGAAGGTTTCATTCCGTTTCGACTCCGTTTGATATTCCTTTTCTTCGAAACACCGAAACAAGGGAAAAAACAGGAACTGGCACTGGGCTCTGGGTCAATAGGTTAGTCCCCAAAATAATATAAAAGTGCATAATAAAGCCCATTAAACATCCAAGATGGATAATATAATAGCATGAATACTTCATAAATTATAGATACGTTGGAGACGTATCAGCATCCCCAAGCTTAATTCCTGCTCGTCCTCGAGTAGGTAAATGATAAAAGAAAGAATTTATGAAGTGTGAATGCTAGCAGGTGCATAAGTTTGATCAATGATAATTTCAATCACCTTTTCTAGTATCATTATATGTCATAACAGTAGTTCAACTCATAGAACTTTTCATGATCAAGTAACAAACTATTCTCATGTTAAAGTATAGATCGTAAACTTTCTTAAAAACTAACAAACTATGTTCTCAGGCATCAAACAATTGCAATTCATCTTATTTTCAGGAAGAGTCTATGTCAGAGCTTTGATTCAGCAAACTTCACATACTCAACTATCATTTAGTCTTCCATGATTGCTACCACTCAAAGCATATTTTTAGAACAAATAGTATTCATCGAACACAGAGAAAGATAGGGGCTTAATGTTTCGCCTCCCAACCTTTTACCTCAAGGGTAATGTCAACAATAATAATTCATGGTCAAATATATTTGAATGGCCATATAAGCTTAGATCTTTCCATCACATGATGCTTGCCAACTAAAGAGTAGGTTGGAATGAGAAGGAATACTACTGACTCTTGCATAAAAGTAAAAGATAGGCCCTTCGCAGAGGGAAGCAGGGGTTTGCAGAGGTGCCAGAGCTCGAAGCAAAAACAGAGATGAAAATAATTTTGAGAGGTATGCTTTCATTGTCAACATAACGACCAAGAGTTGCCAATATCTTCCATACTACATACATTATAGGCGGTTCCCAAACAGAAAGGTAAAGATTTTTACTCCCCCTCCACCAACAATCATCAATCCATGGCTTGCCCGAAACAACGGGTGCCTCCAACTAACATCAAACCTGGGGGAGTTTTGTTTGCAATTATTTTTGATTTGATTTCGATCTTTTGATCATGGGACTGGGCATCCCGGTTACCAGCCATTTTCTCGTGAATGATGAGCGGAGTCCACTCATCGTGAGAATAACCCACCTAGCATGGAAGATACTGCTAACCCGTAGTCGCTACATGAGCGATTCGGGCATACAAAACAGATTATTATTTGAAGGTTTAGAGTTTGGCACATGCAAATTTACTTGGAACGGCAGGTAAATACCGCATATAGGTAGATATGGTGGACACTCATGGAAGAAACTTGGTTCAAGGAATTTGGATGCACAAGCAGTATTCCTGCTTAGTACAGATATTTTGGCTAGCAAAGGATTCTAAATAGCAAGCACCACATGTTAGAGGATCCAAAACAATATAACTTATACAAATATACCCAAGCATAACTCATTATGTTGTCTTCCTTGTCCAACTTCAACTAATTTGCTCAGGTTTGAAAATAATTAATGGGGATCACAATCATAGAAGATGTCCAAGATTGTATTATATGTGAAATCTCTCTTCCTTCAATATTCTTTCATGAATTGTTCAAGTGACCAATACAATGTTTGCTAACCTTCAAAAAATTTATCACCTCTACTTCTTATATGTGAAGGCATTACTCCCCATGGGAAAGGCATATGAAACATATATAATTTCGGATTTATGACATTCAAATTATTCAACCATTTACTCATAGGATATAAGTGAAGCACACGAGTAAATGACAAACTACTCCAAAAAGATATAAGTGAAGATCACTGAGTAGTTAAATAATTATTTAGCTTTGTGAAGACTCTCTATCATTTAAGAATTTCAGATCTTGGGATTTTATTCAAACAGCAAGCAAATCTAAAGAAAATAAAACGATGCTCCCAGCAAAACACATATCATGTGGTGAATAAAAATATAGCTCCAAGTAAAGTTACCGATGAACGAAGACGAAAGAGGGGATGCCTTCCGGGGCATCCCCAAGATTAGGCTCTTGGTTATCCTTGAATATTACCTTGGGGTGCCTTGGGCATCCCCAAGCTTAGGCTCTTGCCACTCCTTGTCCCATAGTCCATCGAATCTTTACCCAAAACTTGAAAACTTCACAACACAAAACTCAGCAGAAAACTCGTAAGATCCGTTAGCGAAAGAAAACAAAACACCACTTCAAGGTACTGTAATGAACTCATTCTTTATTTATATTGGTGTTAAACCTACTGTATTACAACTTCTCTATGGTTTATAAACTATTTTACTAGCCATAGAGTCATCAAAATAAGCAAACAACACACGAAAAACAGAATCTGTCAAAAACAGAACGGTCTATAGTAATCTGTAACTAACGCAAACTTATGGAACTCCAAAAATTCTAAAATAAATTTGTGGAGCTGAGGAATTTGTCTAGTAATCATATTAAAAAAGAATCAACTAAACATCACTCTCCAGTAAAAAGTTGAAGCTAATCTCGTGAGCGCTAAAGTTTCTTTTTTTTTACAGCATGATCATAAAGACTTCACCTAAGTCTTCCCAAAGGTTGTACTTGGCACAAACACTAATTAAAACACAAAACCACATCTAAACAGAAGCTAGATGGATTATTTATTTCTAAACATAACCAAAAAGCAAGAAACTAAAATAAAATTGGGTTGCCTCCCAAGAAGCGCTATCGTTTAACGCCCCTGGCTAGGCATGATGATTTCAATGATGCTCACATAAAAGATAAGAATTGAAACATAAAGAGAGCATTATGAAGAATATGACTAGAACATTTAAGTCTAACCCACTTCCTATGCATAGGGATTTTGTGAGCAAACAACTTATGGGAACAATAATCAACTAGCATAGGAAGGCCAAACAAGCATAACTTCAAAACTTTAAGCACAAAGAGAGGAAACTTGATATTATTGCAATTTCTACAAGCATAAATTTCTCCCTCATAATAATTTTTGGTAGCATCATGAATGAATTCAACAATATAACCATCACATAAAGCATTCTTTTCATGATCTACATGCATAGAAATTTTACTACTCTCCACATAAGCGAATTTATTCTCATCAACAATAGTGGGAGCAAACTCAACAAAATAACTATCATGTGATTGAAAATTAAGATCAAGATGACAAGTTTCATGGTTATCCTTATTCCATAGAGCATACGTGTCATCACAATAATCATCATAAATAGGAGGCATGCTTTCATCATAATAAATTTGCTCATCAAAACTTGGGGGACAAAAAATATCATCTTCATCAAACATAGCATCCCCAAGCTTGTGGCTTTGCATATCATTAGCATCATGGACATTCATAGAATTCATACTAAGAACATTGCAATCATGCTCATCATTCAAAGATTTAGTGCCAAACATTTTAATGCATTCTTCCTCTAGCAATTGAGCACAATGATCGAAATCCTTATTTTCACGGAAGACATTAAAGAGATGAAGCATATGAGGTACCCTCAATTCCATAATTCTTTTGTAGTTTTCTTTTATAAAACTAGTGATAAAACAAGAAAATAATTGATTCGATTGCAAGATCTAAAGATATACCTTCAAGCACTCACCACCCCGGCAATGGCGCCAGAAAAGAGCTTGATGTCTACTACACAACCTTCTTCTTGTAGACGTTGTTGGGACTCCAAGTGCAGAGGTTTGTAGGACAGTAGCAAATTTCCCTCAAGTGGATGACCTAAGGTTTATCAATCCGTGGGAGGCGTAGGTTGAAGATGGTCTCTCTGAAACAACCCTGCAACCAAATAGCAAAAAGACTCTTGTGTCCCCAACACACCCAAATACAATGGTAAATTGTATAGGTGCACTAGTTCGGCGAAGAGATGATGATACAAGTGCAACATGGATGGTAGATATAGGTTTTTGTAATCTAAAAATATAAAAACAGCGAGGTAACTAATGATAAAAGTGAGCGTAAACGGTATTGCAATGCTAGGAAACAAGGCCTAGGGTTCATACTTTCACTAGTGCAAGTTCTCTCAACAATAATAACATAATTGGATCATATAAATATCCCTCAACATGCAACAAAGAGTCACTCCAAAGTCACTAATATTGGAGAACAAACGAAGAGATTATGGTAGGGTACGAAACCACCTCAAAGTTATTCTTTCCAATCAATCCGTTGGGCTATTCCTATAAGTGTCACAAACAGCCCTAGACTTCGCACTAGAATAACACCTTAAGACACAAATCAACCAAAACCCTAATGTCACCTAGATACTCCAATGTCACCTCAAGTATCTATGGGTATGATTATACGATATGCATCACACAATCTCATATTCATCTATTCAACCAACACATAGAACCTCAAAGAGTGCCCCAAAGTTTCTACCGGAGAATCAAGATGAAAACGTGTGCCAACCCCTATGCATAGGTTCATGGGCGTAACCCGCAAGTTGATCACCAAAACATACATCAAGTGAATCACGTGATATCCCATTGTCACCACATATACGCACGGCAAGACATACATCATGTGTTCTCAAATCATTAAAGACTCAATCCGATAAGATTACTTCAAAGGGAAAACTCAATCCATTACAAGAGAGTAGAGGGGGAGAAGCAACATAAGATCCAACTATAATAGCAAAGCTCGCGATACATCAATATCGTATCACCTCAAGAACACGAGAGAGAGAGAGAGAGATCAAACACATAGCTACTGGTACATACCCTCAGCCCCTAGGGTGAACTACTCCCTCCTCGTGATGGAGAGCGCCGGGATGATGAAGATGGCCACCGGTGAGGGTTCTCCCTCCGGCAGGGTGCCGGAACAGGGTCCCGATTGGTTTTTGGTGGCTACAGAGGCTTGCGGCGGTGGAACTCCTGATCTATTCTGTTCCCCGATCGTTTTAGGGTATATGGATATATATAGGCGGAAGAAGTACGCCAGGGGAGCCACAAGGGCCCCACGAGGGTGGAGAGCACGCCCAGGGGGGTGGGCGCGCCCCCCTGCCTCGTGCCTTCCTTGTTGCTTTCTTGACGTGGACTTCAAGTCTCCCGGGTTGCTTTCTTTCCAAAAATATCTTCTCCAGAAGGTTTCATTCCGTTTCGACTCCGTTTGATATTCCTTTTCTTCGAAACGCTGAAACAAGGGAAAAACAGGAACTGGCACTGGGCTCTGGGTCAAGAGGTTAGTCCCCAAAATAATATAAAAGTGCATAATAAAGTCCATTAAACATCCAAGATGGATAATATAATAGCATGAATACTTCATAAATTATAGATACGTTGGAGACGTATCAAGTGCCAAGGCGATCTTGCTGAAGCTAGAGGCCTCAGTCGAGGCCATTCAAGGGCTCCGGCAACGACTACCTTACATGTGAGACGATCCTCCAGGGAGCCCTTCCACTTCTGCTGCCTCACTTAATTAATTAGAAGTACTTAAGTACCACTAATTTATTGCTGCCTAATTTTCCTGTCGGAGTTAAACAAATCTTTAGTAGCACCCTATACTGAATCATGTACGTGTGTATGTTTGTCTATGGAGGTGAATCATGTGGTGGAGCAGGGAGGGAATATTATTAGTGTCATGACATAATAGTGCTATTGTTTTGCATGTCAATTTATTGCCATTGGTTCAATGAGGCAATGTTTTGCGTATTGTCCATCATGAATTTGATGCTACTGTTAGAGTAATATGCTAATGTCTTTCTATCCTTTCTCACTAAGCTAATGAAGGTTTCACCTTGTTCCTACTTATGCAAACAGGGATCATGTTGTGCCAATCATACATTTTAGTGGAACTACACAAGACAATACAATGAACTGTATCCCGGCCTGTGCTTTATTTATGCTGGAAGTTCTTGATAATCTTTCGATATAATCTCAGCACTGGTAAACAAGAGTGATTTCAACCGTACATTTGAAGTGCACAAAAATATATACTATTGAGTGATTCCAGTGAGTTCTTTATCATCTCTTATGGGACTACATGAATAAGCTTTTTTCCTCAGGTTGGTACGGGCCTAAGGCCTTCATCCATATTAGTTTGCTGTCATCTCTATTTGTATCGTGCTACTGTCATGAGAAACTCCTTTATCTTTGCACGTTAAAGTTTTGCAACCTATGATACATGGCAATGCTTTGAATGTTGAGCTAATTGGCATTGATTAAATAAACTAATAACTCTCTTTAAGCAAGACTACTATGTTGCTAACTTTACCCATTAAGATAATGAGGGTGCTTCTATTTGTTAGTGTATGTTTTATCAACTAGTTCCACTATTACAGTAATCTCACTCTCTCAATATACGTGCCAACAGGGATGCTCGATTTTGGTGGAACTGCACAAAAACTTTGGGTGCTTCATTGCCTCGACAGCTTCCATCCTTTCCTGTCAGTCGCTAATCTGGGCCTGCTTTCTTTCTTTGTTGTCAGTCGCTTGGCTTATCTCGGCTTCCAGTCAAAGGAAAAAGTAATTGATATGCTACCTCACACAGGTTGGTACTGGTCTTTATCCTGATTATTGTGCTTGTCATGTATTAGTAATTTGGTATTGTGCTACTGTTTGCCGATTTTATAAAGGAGTAACTTGGAGCCTGAACTCGCAGGCAAATCATTGCATTGGGCGATTTCAGTAGAACTACACAAAAAGATCAGATGGACAGATACTTATGCTGCTGCTATGTACTCCAAAGTTCACTCAGACAAGCATCGATGTTGACAAGAAGTGCCTATATTCATTCGAGTGTCAACCGGCGTCAACCAGTTGTCAAACTCCAAGTATTAGGAGAGTGAACACTAAAAATATTGCTTGGTGCATAGCCCAGAAAAACACAGTCCAGTCTTTGGTCCCAACTTGTGCCTTTTGGTTATCGGCAGATATGGTAGCGAACTGTATGGCATGGAGTCTAAAGATTCCAGACAAGTTGGTTGACGCGTATATTCATCTGGCACTTAATCAGTCTGCATGACAGGGATGCTCCATTTCAGTCGAACTGCACAAAAAATTTGGGTGGTTCATTTTCTCAACCGCCTCCTTTCTCGTCTGCAATGTAGAATTTTGGCGAGCTACAGGACCAAAATGAGCCAGTAAACTAGTTGGATGAAAGTAGTGGCCAAGTTGCTCAAACCTCCCTCGGCACGAGGCCACTATTTGAGGATAAACCTACAAGCAATGTTCAGATTGTCTGTGCTGCCTCTTATGTACTCGAAAGTTTACTCATACAAGCATTAGTTTTAGCAAGAAGTACCTCCGACTGAACACCATTTACCAGTCTGCAATGTAGAATTATGGCGAGCTACATGACCAAGATGAGCTAGTAAACTAGTTGGATGAAAGTAGTGGCCAAGTTGCTCAAACCTCCCTCGGCACAAGGCCACTATTTGACGATAAACCTACAAGCAAAGTTCAGATTGTCTGTGCTGCCTCTTATGTACTCGAAAGTTTACTCGTACAAGCATTAATTTTAGCAAGAAGTACCTCCGACTGAACACCATTTACCAGTCTGTACCCTAGGTAATTAAAGTTCGTCCATGGATCATATTGGCTGTGATCTCAGTCATTTGGATGCATAAACATACTGAACATGTGTATATCTGAATCTTTTTGTGAATTATCTATGAATATTGTTGTGTGATCTATCAATCATTTGGATCCATAGACATGCTGAACTTGTGTATATATGAATCTTTTGAGTTGTTAATAGTGAATGTTGGCTATGAATATGAACATGTCCTGTGAACCTGAGTTTGATACGGATGTTTACCTTTTCTGTTGTGCTTTTGTGTGAACTTGTTAGTATGCCTACTGTGGGGTATGTGACGTGTGGGTGTCAACGGCACACCTTCTTCCCGAGAAGAATTGCACCTGCTTTGTTAGGGTAGCAACGGCGCATCAGCTCTTTTTCATATTTTTGCTCTGTCTTGCCCCCTCCCCCGCTCAACCCCTGCCGTAATGTTTTCGGCCTCAAAACAAACATAGTACTGCGTTGTTTTTGGGGCTTGATGAAAAATCGAGTGCTGGTTTCTGTAGGTTGGCCTGCCCAGCAAATGGGCTGCTGGTACACCACGGACTGGGAGGCTAAAAATACAAGTTGTATGGTGCAGAGGCAAGTAAAAAACGCCATCGAGAGCCATCCACTGAAGAAAAAAAGTCGCTCCTGATGTGCTTCTTCACTCGTGACGCCGGCCCCCTCTATAATCCAGTTCGCTCGGGGATCTGGTATAATATTTTTCCAGAGGGCGAACAAGTATCAGCTAGGCCTAGGTTTTGTATTTTAACATGCGTAGCCCACGACATACGGTGACAGTGGTTTCAACTTATTTTTTGAGGTCCATACTGGCCTATGGGCTTTTTTCTTAAAGATTGGCAACCCAATGTATTTTTTTAGCCACATTATATATATTTATATTATTACAATTATCGTATATTTTATAGAGACTTATATATACATTATAAAAACATCCCACGTGTTATTAAGTTATAAAAGTAAATGTTTAACAGAAGTTGGCAAGGAAAATCCTGGTTGTTTTTGACTCGTGATTGCGTGCAAAAGCTTGCGAACATTTCAAGGACCAATGTAATAATAACGCGCTCATTTTTATTTTGAGCAATAATTCACTAATTTGTTAATTATGTATATAAAAAATGTGCCTCTCCGGTTTTTTATATTAATTGCTCCTTCTAACATAACATTATATATATAACGAGCCCAGCTAATTCGTGTATTTGAAGGAAGTGCAAATGGGCTGGGATTTCTTAGATAATATAAATGGGCCGCATTGATGCGAAATTATTTGTTCACCCAGCCCAGCAAATGGACTATACATTCTAGAAAACATGGGTTAAATATATGCCACATTTTTGCAGGCTGACATGTGGGCCAATAGGTCGAAGCCTACGCAGGGCGTTGTCAACTTGGCCGGCATGCACCTTCAATCTCTCATCTTCTTCCTCCAGCGTCGCCGGGACCGCCTGGTCCGGCCTCCGGCGGCTAGCGGCTCTGCTTAGCACGCATCGCTGCGCCCCACCGCCGGCCAGGCTATCCCTCCACCCCTCCACACCTCCTGTTATTCTCCACCAACTGCAGCCCCACGCCGCACCAGAACCAGTTATAACCCTTCTCCTCCACTCAATCTGCGACTCCACTACCGCGTCTTCCCATCTCCGAGTCGTTCCCGTATGGGGCCTCGCCGTCGTCCACCGCCTCGCTGCGCTCGGTGCGGCTTGGTCAACAAACGAGAGTCATCGGAAGAGGACTGTACGTGGAGAGCCTGACGGCTGGGACCCACGAGGTCCATGGTCGCACGCAAGGAAAGTTCCTCCTTATTAAGCTGAAAAATAATGTTTCCTCCACCTGACAGCTGGGACCCACCGGATGTATCTTTGCACGGAAGGAAGTGCCTCCTTGTTATGCGAAAAAAATTATTCCTCCCGTTGACAGCTGGGACCCGTCAGATTTGGTGGCTGACTTGTGGGCCTACTAAGCGGACGTGTACGCAGAGCTTTGTCAACTTAATCAACAAATGATTCTAGCAGTTGGACCGTTGGATGTTAATCCAACAGCCGTGCTCCTTCTTCAACCTCTGTTCTTGCTCCTGTCTCCCGTGGGCGGCATCGTGGCTGTGCTGCCGCGCACCCGAACCAGTCAAGTTTCCCACTCCTCTCCATCTGCGACTCCACTGCCCCGTCTTCCCCATCTCTGGGTCGTTCCAGTCTGGGGCCTCGCCGTCGTCCACCGGCCTTTGGTGCGCTCGGCACGGTGTGGTCAATGTGGTCAACAACCGAGAGTCATCGGAAGATGACTGTACGTGAGAGGCTGACAGTGGGGACGCACCACGCCCATGGACGCATGCATGCAACGGAACGCGGCGTGGTCAAGGAACGGCTTCCATCGGACGTGGACTGTACGTGGAGAGGCTGACAGCTGGGTCCACGACGGCAGCAAGGAAGTGCCTCCTTATTACGTGGAAAATAATGATTCCTCCACCTGACAGCAGGGACCCACCGGACGGGCCACCGTATTTCACGAAAAAAACATTTCCCCCTCACTGCTGGGACCCACCGGACGGGCCACCGTATTGCGTGAAAAAAACATTCCCCCGCTGTCAGCTCGGACCCACCGGAAGTGCCTCCTTATTACGCGCAAAAAATGAATACTCCCCTGCTGGTTGGGACCCACCTTGGTGGGAGGCTGACTTGTGGGCCTACTAAGTTGACGGGGACGAAGTGCTTTGTCAACTTAGTCAATATGAACGATTCTAGCTCCAGTGACCGTACGATGTCCATCCAACGGCTGTAGTGCTTCTTCAACCTCTGGTCTTGTTGCTCCAGCCGCCCAAAGCAGCGCTGGTCATGCCGCATGCTCCTGCCTCCCGTGGCCGGCTGTTGTCGGTGTCAAAACCGGCGGATCTCGGGTAGGGGGTCCTGAACTGTGCGTCTGGAATCGATGGTAACAGGAGACGGGGGACACGATGTTTACCCAGGTTCGGGCCCTCTCTATGGAGGTAATACCCTACTTCCTTCTTGATTGATCTTGATGAATATGAGTGTTACAATAGTTGATCTACCACGAGATCGTAATGGCTAAACCCTAGAAGTCTAGCCTATGAGTATATGGTAATGAATCTGTCCTATCCGGACTATGCTCTCTGGTTTATATAGACACCGGAGAGATCTAGGGTTACACGAGGTCGGTTACATAAGAGGGAATCTTCATAATCAATCGCCCAG
Organism: Aegilops tauschii subsp. strangulata; assembly: GCF_002575655.3. NCBI lineage: Eukaryota > Viridiplantae > Streptophyta > Magnoliopsida > Poales > Poaceae > Aegilops > Aegilops tauschii. The sequence goes on from NC_053036.3 coordinate 485,226,653, forward strand.
CTTGCCTCGCCAAGTAGAGTCCAATCCGGACACGGGTATAGTCTTCGGTCTTCGTGTCTTCATAGCCTATCAGTCCGGCCCATAGATAACAGGCCGGACGCCCGAGGACCCCTTAGTCAAGGACTCCCTCAATAGCCCCAGAACCTGGCTTCAATGACGAGGAGTCCGGCGCGCAGATTGTCTTCGGCATTGCAAAGCGGGTTCCCCTTCTTCCGAACTCCAAGATAGTCTTCGGATGCGATGATTGTATCCGAACCTGCAACGCATTCTACACACAGCCGTAGACAGAATATAATATTTGCATGAGTCTAATCTGCTGACAGTTTTTATGACGCTACGTCGGTCCGGTTATAATCTTGAACCGTTTTCATCTGCCACCCCACGTTGTGAGACGCGGTTGCTATTGGCACGTCTTGTCGAAGCAGAGATCGTGTCCCCTTATTGCGGGATTCTCATCAATGCGGGCGTGGGTAACCCAACCGCGCCATTTGCACGACCATTGGGAACAGGCGAGTTTAAGGCGAGTGGGAAGGCGCTTGACATTCGTGACCTCTATAAAAGGGGGTAAGAATTCCCTTCTTTCACCCACGCCCTTTCTCTTCCTCAGCCCTTCCGTCCTTGAGCTCCAGCGCCCAAGCTTCAGTATTTTCCTCACTCGAGAAAGTACTTCGAGGATGTCCGGATCCGGAGCTGGGGGTAAGTGGATGGCCTCTTCTGTCAAGAAGAAGGATATCAAGGAGCTCCGGGAGGCCAAAGAGATCACCTATCGACTCCCGGCCAAGGGACAGATCATCCCTACTCCCGAGCCCCAGGAGAGGGTTGTGTTTCTTACGCACCTCGTCCGCGGGCTTGGGTTCCCTCTTCACCCATTCGTCCGCGGGTTGATGTTTTACTACGGGATGGATTTTCATGACCTAGCCCCCAACTTCATCCTCAATATTTCGGCGTTTATCATCGTTTGTGAGGCTTTTCTCCGCATCTCGCCTCACTTCGGCCTGTGGCTGAAGAACTTCAATGTGAAGCCGAAGGTAGTGCGCGGTCAACAAGCAGAGTGCGGAGGCGCCATGGTAGGCAAGATGCCCAGCATCACCTGGCCCGAAGGCTTTTTCGCGGAGACGGTGAAGGGGTGGCAATCAGGGTGGTTTTATATCACCGAGCCGCTCGACGCCAACTGGGTGGCGGCCCCCGAAGTCCAATCTGGAGTCCCGATGCGGCTCACTTCTTGGCAAGAGCGGGGCCTAACCTGGGGTCCCTTGGCCGAGCTGACAGGGCTCCAGATGTGCATCCAGAACATGATAGAGAATAAGATCAATCTTGTCACCGTAGTCCAGGTTATGCTTGTTCGTCGGGTCCTTCCGTGCCAGCGCTGAACTTATAGTTTGTGGGACTTCGAGCCGACCAAGCACCAGACGATGCTGGAGCTCTTTGGCACAGCGCACGAAGAAATCTGGAAGGGGATCTTCAAGGCCGGCGAGACGCCACCGCCTACGTCCGAAGACCACGGGCTTAGCTTAAAGCGTCAGCCCAATCCGGTCAGTTTCTTTAATGTTTTCAAGGAGTACCCCCTACTAGCATATTTTGAGGGAAAACTTAAGCTTCCTTTCTCCAATTTCAGGCCTGGATTAAGTTGGCCGAGAAGATCAACTGTCCGGCTCCGCTACCCGAGGACCAAGTAGTTCCATTATTGGAGAAGAAGCTGTTCCCCGCGCCTTACGAGGTGCCAGAGAAGACGGCTAAGAAGGCGGCCCAAGGGGACAAGAAGGACCTTCGCCGGAGAAGCACTCCGGACGAGACGTCCGAAAGCGAGACTTCCTCTTCGTCAACTGACAACAGCGATGAAGAGGAAGAAGAAAAAGACTCCCCACCTAAAGCGGGGAGGAAGAAGAGGGCGGCCCCCACAAGCCCGGAGGCGGAAGCGCCTAAAAGGGTTAAAGGCTCCCTCGCGGATAACTCCGCATGGGACGTCGACAGCAGTCCGGAACGACCTCGCCGGACCAAGCCTCGGGCCGCTTCGTAAGTACCAGAACTCGCAAAAGTCTGGCCTTCCTAGTTTGTAATATTGACATATGGTAAACTTTTGTCATTGCAGCCCGGCGCGCGGTGACTCCCCGCGATCCTCGACAGAGGATTCGCTGGACACAGAGGAGATGGCTAGCATATCTCCGCCACCTGCTCATTCCGTCTCACCCTGGGGTGATGACGAGGTGGTGTCCAGAAAGGCATTCCCAGGCCAGGGGGAGGTTCCGGAGATCATCGGGGTGACGCCTCAGGATGACTCCTCGCACGCCGGACACATGGGGGAAAAAGCCCCCATGGAGACTGGTGAAGGGGTCCGAGCTCCCTTCGGACCTCAGCGGGATACCATCCCGGAAATCTATACGGCTTTGGGGTTCAACGAACGGCATTCCCCCAAGGAGGGAGCGTGCCTGTTCCACCGGTGACCTCTGTCCAACCAGAGGCACCTGATAATCTGCTGGAGGCACTGCGAGGTGCCTCTATCGTGGATGAACATCGTGTCCTTATGGACACGGTAATAGAGAAGGTTCGGTTCGCTAAAAGTGGACTGACTGAAGCCTGCACTAGCCTTCTAGGAGGCTTTGAGGTAAGTAATGTGATTATAAGAAAAATATCACAGTATAGACAGTAGCCCCTGATACTTTGTTTGGTGTTCGGTAAGAAAAGCCTGACAGAGGATCGAAAAATCGCAGGAGTCTAACATGCGTTGTCTATTTTAATAAGCAGGTATCGCTGCAGGCTGCCACTGCTCATGCTGCGGAGGTCTCCGGACTGAAGCAGAAATTGGAGCGGGTCGAGGAGGAGCTCGGCCGTGTGAAGAAGCAGTTGGAAGATAGCCAAGGTTTGCGGTAACCCTTGGGTACATTTCGAAAAAATGAATGGTCCGACCGGACTGAAAGTGTCATAAACTTTATTAGGGGCCACAACCAGGGTGGCAACCCTTAAGAAGGCGCTAGCCGAGGCCGAGGACAAAGCGGCCAAGGAACGGGCTTTGCGCGAGAAGCAGGAGGTCCGGGTTGGCAAGGAGCAGCAACAGCTCCAGGGCGCGATAGAGAAATTTGAGTCCCTGGATCGCGACTGGATCGCGATTTTAAGTCGCAGTAGTCCGAATTGGCGAAGGATCACCAGAGCGCGCAGGATGCACGAGCCGAGGCCCAGAGCACCCTCCAGGAGATTCAAGTAGCCCAGAAAATTGCGGCGGGTTAGTCTGTCACTATGCAGAGAAAATATGTAGAGAAAACGTCCCTTGTGCTTGTCCTGAATTTTGGTTTTCCAGGGGCATTTGCAGGTCTGCCGCACAGTGTGTCGAACGCGGCCGAGTATTATAGAGCCGAAGAAGGGATGTCAACGGAGAAGATGTTCTGGTCCCAGTATCTGGGATCCGAACATCCGGTGACCTTCAACGACCAGCTAAAGCAGCTGGTCGAGCTGCATAGGTTGGTCGAACTGGCCATGAAGGACCCGATAGTCCGGCCGTGGCCTGCCGATCGTACACCTGGCAGTTATTTCGGACTTGTGCGGCGGCTTGTGAGTGCCTGTCCGCGGCTCGAAGCCGTGAAGCGGTCGGTCTGCATTGAAGGTGCGCGTATGGCTTTTGCTCGCGTCAAGACGCATTGGGCAAAGCTAGATGCCAAGAAGCTGGTGACCAAGGGACTGCCGGAGGGCAAGGATCATCGTCGACCCGAGCATTATTTTGAAGGTGTCCTGGAGGGATCCCGCCTTGCGGCGGCGCAATGTTCGAAGGACATTATATTCCCATAAGAACATGTGTATTATCTTGCCCTGTAATATGGAACAAAGATGTTATGTAGTATAATGTTTATGATTTTAAATTTTACCTCCTGTGCGGCCGTTTATTTAATCTGAGGGATGACCAGTCGTCGGCTTCTGCCCCCACGCAGATAATACGGGGGTGTTCGGGATAAACCTAAATACTATTTACTCCCCATTCTGGTCCTTAAAGGAGGTGTTTAGCACGACGAACAAGGCAATCAGACTATGCGGCCTTTACCGCCCCCACTTAGCCATAAGAGTTTGACAATTGATAAATTTGGCTAAGCTCCTTGTATTCGGAAGGCCGAATTAGGGGCGCTATACACGCCTAATCGGGGAAACCAATTCTTCGCGAGAAGCAGGAAAAATCTCTAACGATTTGGAACCTCTCGAACAGCTGACCGGCTCTTGCCACATCATGACAGTCAGTTTTCGGCTTTCTCTACTGAGGTGCTCATCCGGAAGAACTGGGACACAATCGTAGTAGTTCTCCCTTTACTACCCTAGCCGATATAGCGGAACGTAAGTTAGTAAGCACAGGAGCCGGGCAACCCAACTATTGACCAAAGACATGATTCGGAGCCGATGCATATAATGCTATAAGTTCGGGGTGCCGAACTAAACTATAAAAGTGTTCGGAGTTTTATTGCCGTGATGCGGGTTGTAATTAAGCCCCTGGCGGATTAGTACGTATCATGATGTACATGTGCAAGGAATAATAGATATCGAGGTGAGAAAACAGGAAAAAATGAAGTAGTGGGCTGACGCCATCGTTTATTCACCGTTGTGTTGTAATCAGTACGTCAAGGCATACTTTGTACAAGTAATGCGATAAGCAAGCAAGGCTATTGAAAAATGCCGTAACCAAGGGCGAGCTGCATACGGGTATTTAAAACAAGTATGGTAATCGTTTATTTGGAACCACCTTGGGGTCCCTTGTACGCCAGAGCTCGTTGCCTCCTTGGTGTGTTCTGCAAGCAGGTCGTCCGTATAGACCTTGAAAAAGAGAAGAAAAACCCGTAAAAAGGAAAAAAGCAGAAGCATGCGAATCCCAGGGTCTATCAATCCATATGGATCGCGGGCGAGTTGTGCCTCCGTCCGTACCCATGGGTGCGTAGCGTATGTGCTCACGGTATGAATACCATTGCGTCATATGGGCTTGGGCAGAGGCCGAATTTTGCTAGTTTGACCCGTGACGAGCTGAGCCGTCCTGCTGCAGTATAGTTCGGACCTTCTTAGTGGTGTCCAGGGGCTCGGCAGCCGGATTATAGTGCTGCTTGAGAAGGCTACTCTATACTTTTGCTGCTAGGGCGGCGGTGTGCTCCTCTGTACGGAGGGAGCGCTCCGTATTTCCGTTTACCGTAATGACGCCACATGGACCGGGCATCTTCAGCTTAAGATAAGCATAATGCGGCGCCGCATTGAATCTAGCGAATGCGGTTCGTTCGAGCAGAGCGTTATAGCCGCTGCGGAATGGGACGATATCGAAGATTAGTTCTTCGCTTTAGAAGTTATCCGGAGAGCCGAATATTACTTCCAGCGTTATTGAGCCCGTACAACGGGCCTCTACACCTGGAATGACTCCTTTGAAGGTGGTCGTTGTTGATTTGATTCGCGAGGGGTCAATTCCCATCTTCCGCACTGTGTCTTGATAGAGCAGGTTGAGGCTGCTACCACCGTCCATCAGGACTCGAGTTAGGTGGAACCCGTCAATAATTCGGTCAAGAACCAGTGCGGCTGAACCGCCGTGGCGGACACTAGTTGAGTGGTCTCATCGATCAAAGGTGATCGGGGATGACGACCACGGATTGAATTTTGGGGCGACTGGCTCTACCGCGTAGACGTCCCTGAGTGCGCGCTTGCGCTCCCTTTTGGGGATATGTGTAATGTATATCATGTTCACCGTTTTGACTTGGGGGGATTTCTTTTGCCCCCCGCTGTTTGGCTGCCGGGGCTCTTCGGCGCTCTGTGATTCCCCTTCTTTGCCTCTGCCATTTGCTTTGCTGGCATGTTTGAAGACCCGACAATCTCTATTGGTATGGTTGTCCGGTTTGTCTGGGGTGCCATGAATTTGGCAAGGACGATCAAGTATGCGGTCCAAGCTGGATTGTTTTCTGTTGCTCCTTTTATAGGGCTTCTTTCGCTGGCCGGACTTGGAGCCACTGAATCCGACATGAACTGTTCTGTCGTTGGTGTTATCACTGTTGCTTCGGCGTTTGTTTCTATTGCGCTGGAGCTTGCCGGTGCTGTTCTTGGCCTCGGAGGGGCTTGTTTCGTTGGCCATATTGTTACTACGGGCCAGCCAACTGTCCTCTCCCGCACAAAAGCGGGTCATGAGTGCCGTTAGGGCTGCCATGGACTTCGGCTTTTCTTGGCCAAGCCGGCGTGCTAGCCATTCGTCACAGATGATGTGTTTGAAGGCTGCTAAGGCTTCGGCGTCCGGACAGTCAACGATCTGGTTCTTTTTGGTTAGGAACCTAGTCCAGAATTTTCTGGCTGATTCTCCAGGTTGTTGAACTATGTGGCTTAAGTCATCGACATCTGGTGGCCGGACATAGGTTCCTTGGAAGTTGTCGAGGAAAGCCTCTTCCAAGTCCTCCCAGCTGCCGATGGAATTTTCAGGCAGACTATTAAGCCAGTGCCGAGCTGGCCCTTTGAGCTTTAGTGGGAGGTATTTAATGGCGTGGAGATCATCTCCTCGAGCCATGTGCATATGGAGGATAAAGTCCTCGATCCATACTGCTGGATCTGTTGTGCCGTCGTATGATTCGATGTTGACGGGCTTGAACCCCTCGGGGAATTCATGGTCCAGTACTTCATCCGTGAAGCAGAGAGGGTGTGCGGCGCCTCTATATCGGGCCGAGTCGTGGCGTAGCTCTGATGGAGTCCATCTGCGGTGTTCGGTCCGGGCGTGGTTAGATTTATCACGTCTGAATAGGTAGCCTTCCTCGTGCCTCGAGGCATGCCCTCGCGATCCGTAGATCGATCTTGTGTGTCCCGTTCTATCATCCAGGATTTGTCGGGGGTCGTATGTGTGACCCCGAACTCTTCTGTCTTTATTTTTGCAGGGCGGTTGGGCAGGCTGCTGTTCGGCCTGAGTTGCCGCTTTATCCCGACCGCGTGGTGGCCGGTCGGCCACCCTGTCTCGACCATGTGGTGGTCGTTCCGCATTACGCGAGGGAGATGTGTGCTCTGGTGCCTCCTCTTCGAATTGAGGTAGCAGTCTGCGTTTCAGGTAGCTCTTCGCTGGGCGCTTGAGGCCGTATTCTTCCGCTGTCAGGACGTCAGTCCATTTTTCGACGAGCAGGTCTTGTTCAGCTTGAAGCTGTTGTTGTTTATTTTTCAGGCTCCTTGCGGTGGCTATGAGTTGAAGCTTAAAGCGCTCCTGTTCCAGAGGGTCCTCAGGCACGATGAAATCTTCGTTGCAAAGGCTTGTTTCTTCTTCGGAAGGTGGACGGTAACTATCGTCCCCCGAGTCATCTTCTATAAACTGCTCATCAGGGTTGGCTTGCCTGTCGACATGTTCCTCCTATTCGGATGTAGCACCGACAGGGTCTTCATTGGCGTCGCCCAGAGTGCTATTTTCTCCAGTGCCAGTGTTGTCGTCTTTTGAGCGGCGAGGCTTAGAACGGCGTTTTGGGTGCCGTCGCTTGGACTGCGTCTCAGAAGGTTTATTCTTATCTGGCTCTTCTTTGTCGTCGCCAGATCCCTTGGGTGTATCAACCATGTACACGTCGTACGAAGAGGTGGCCGTCCAACGTCCAGTGAATGGCGGGTCTTGGCCTTGCTCATTGTCGGCATCGTCGTCCATACCAACGATGTCTTCGGAGCCGTAGTCAAGCACGTCAGTTAAGTCATCGACGGTGGCTATGAAGTGGGTGGCGAGTGGGAAACAAAATTCCTCATAATCCGCCTCTAGCTCGAATCGGACATAGTTCGGCTGTGAGTCCTCCACCAAGGATAATTTCTTCAAAGAGTTTAGTACGTCACCCAAAGGCGAATGCTGGAAAACGTCTGCGGTACTAAATTTGAAAATCGATAACCGATCCAGCTCGGTGTCCGCAGGTGCATCTGGTCCGGAACCTATGGCCGGATACGAGTCCGGAGGCCCATTGGTGCAAGCATTGCAGGGTGTCGAGTCCGTGTGCGGCTCCAAAGCCATAGGCTTCGTGGCTTTGAAGGGCACGATCTGCTTCGGTTCTGAAACCGTTATAGCAACAGGATCCGTCTTCTGGACGTAGTCCGATAACAGATATAAGTCATGTTCCTTGGTGCACGGAGAAGCAACTGCCGCAGTCTCGAATCCATTGAAGATCAAGTCTCCACGGATACCTGACCTGGTGGCCAGGGGCGTAGCTATCGATCTGCTCTAGACGGCCAAGCGAGTTGGCCCGCAGTACGAAGCCGCCGAACACAAAAATTTGTCCCGGGAGAAAGGTTTCTCCCTGGATGGCGTCATTACTGACGATCGAAGAGGTCATCGAATCCTTTCGTCGACGGCACAGTGGAACTCTCAATGAGAGCACCAATGTCGGTGTCAAAAACCGGCGGATCTCGGGTAGGGGGTCCCGAACTGTGCGTCTGGAATCGATGGTAACAGGAGATGGGGTGCGGGCCCTCTCTATGGAGGTAATACCCTACTTCTTGCTTGATTGATCTTGATGAATATGAGTGTTACAAGAGTTGATCTACCACGAGATCGTAATGGCTAAACCCTAGAAGTCTTGCCTATGAGTATATGGTAATGAATCTGTCCTATCCGGACTATGCTCTCCGGTTTATATAGACACCGGAGAGATCTAGGGTTACACGAGGTCGGTTACATAAGAGGGAATCTTCATAATCAATCGCCCAGCTTGCCTTCCACGCCAAGTAGAGTCCAATCCGGACACGCGTATAGTCTTCGGTCTTCGTGTCTTCATAGCCCATCAGTCCGGCCCATGGATAACAGGCCGGACGCCCGAGGACCCCTTAGTCCAGGACTCCCTCAGCTGTGCTGCCACGGAGGCCTCACCGCCCCCTACTATTCCCACCGCTGGCCAGGCCCTGTGGAGACGGCAGCCTCACACCGGAGCCGAGCCAGTGAACCCTCGTACTCCTCTCCGCGCGGGCTTCCACTGCCGCGTCTTCCCCGGCTCCGTGTCGTCCCCTTCCTAGGCCTCACCGCCGTCCACCGCCCTGGTGCTCTCGGCGCGGCGTGGTCAACGTGGTCAAGGAACAACTTCCATCGAAAGAGTACTGTACGTGGAGAGGCTGACAGCTGGGTCCACGGCGGCCGCAAGGAAGTGCCTCCTTATTACGCGCAAAATAATTATTCCTCCACCTGACAGCAGGGACCCACCGGACGGGCCACCGTATTTGGCGAAAAAAATGTTTCCCCCTGATTGCTGGGACCCACCGGACGGGCCACCGTATTTCACGAAAAAAACGTTCCCCCCGCTGTCAGCTCGGACCCACCGGAAGTGCCTCCTTATTATGCACAAAAAAAATGAATACTCCCCCTGCTAGCTGGGATCCAATATAGTGGGAGGCTGACTTGTGGGCCTACTAAGTTGAGGGGGACGGAGGGCTTTGTCAACTTAGTCAATATGCACGATTCTAGCTCCATTGACCGTACGATGTCCATCCAACGGCCGTAGTGCTTCTTCAACCTCTGGTCTTCTTGCTCCAGCCGCCCAAACCAGAGCCGGTCGTGCCTCGTGCTCCTGCCTCCCGTGGCCGGCTGCGATGCCGCGGAGGCCTCACCGCGCCCTACTACTCCCACCGCTGGCCAGGCCATCCCTCTACTCACCCACACCCCCTGTTATTCTGCGGCGACGGCAGCCTCACACCGCAGCCGAACCAGTGAACCCTCGTACTCCTCTCCGGTGGGCATCCACTGCCGCGTCTTCCCTGGCTCTGCGTCGTCCCCTTCCTAGGCCTCGCTGTTGTCCACCGCCTTGGTGCTCTCGGCGCGGCGTGGTCAATGTGGTCAATGACCGACTTCCATCAGAAGAGTACTGTATGTGGAGAGGCTGACAGCTGGGTCCACGGGCGCAGCAAGGAAGTGCCTCCTTAGTACGCACAAAATAATTATTCCTCCACCTATCAGCGGGGACCCACTGGATGGGCCGCCGTATTTTGTTAAAAAAACATTTCCCCCTGACTGCTGGGACCCACCAGCTACATCTTCGCACGCAAGGAAGTGCGTCCGGGCAAAAAAAAATGATTCGCCCCCTGACTGCTGGGACCCACCAGCTACATCTTCACACGCAAGGAAGTGCCTGGTAGTCGGGACCCACCTGGTCGAAGCGTACGTAGCGTTGTCATTCTGGTCGCGAACGTGTACATACATACTGGTCGATGTAGATGCACGCACGTGTCGTAGTAGAGGCGCGCACGTTGCATGTACAAGTACGTACAGCGGCCAGGGTGCAAGAAAGTAAATACGGCCACGTACGTACATACGGGCAGGGTCTCGAACGCCTACTCGCGCGTACGTACGGCTAGGGCTCGTGTACATGGCTGGGTCGGAACGGAGAAACAGCGTCGTCATCGTGTTCATGGGGAGCCAACCGGCTGGGTCGGCACGGAATGCGTCGTCGTGTTCATCGGGAGGGCTTGGACGGAACAGCCGATGGAAACGAGGCCTGGCGTACCGTAGAACGGAGGAAACGGCCTTGTGTTCGATCGGCCACGTTAGAAACGGGATCCTATTCATCGGGAGGGGTCTGGCATACCGCAAAACGGAGGAAACGGACCTCCTACAGTCGAAACGGGGGTCCTGTTGATCGGGAGGGGTGTGGCGTACCGCAAAACAGAGGAAACGGACTTGTGTTGGAGCGCTACGGTCGAAACAGGGGTCCTGTTCATCGGGAGGGGTGTGGCATACCACAAAACGGGACTCCACGGGATACTGTTCATCTCCACCGTCGACCCCCTCCAGCCTCCACGGGCTACTGTTCATCCACCGTCGACCTCCTCCAGCCTCCACCTGCGACTGTTCATCCACGGGCTCCTGTTCATCTAGCCTCCACCGCGCGCTACTCCACCGGCTACTGTTCAACCAGCCCTCTCCACGGGCTCCTGTTCAACCACCCCTCCACGGGCTACTGTTCATCCTGCCCTCCACCGTCTACTATTCATCCTTCCCTCCACGGGGTGGTCCTGTTCATCCAGCCCTCCACGGGGTCCTGTTCATCCAGCCCCAACCGGCTCGATCGATCGGGGCACTGTTCATCCAGAGGCAACACCACGGGGTCCTGTTCATCCACCCCCACCGGGAACTGTTCATCCACCCCCCCCGCAACACTCACTGTTCATCCAGAGGCAGCATCGATCGGCTTTAGTTAGCAGCAGTAGCGAAGGAATCGCTCGATCGGATTTAGTTAACAGCCATCAATCGATCGCTCGGGTTCAGTAACGCGTAGCCTGCAGTGCAATCGCTCGGGTTCAGTTAGAGCCCAACGCCTCGCTCGGGTTCAGTTAGAGCCCAACGCCTCGCACACACGCGCGTACGTATGAGAGAAACGCGCATCGCTTGGCCCCCGACCACCCACCGTAACCGGGGAGTCCCCGATATTTTTCGCGCCCTCGCTTCTACCACGGTTTTTTCCGTCATGGACGGCCCAAAGAATGTCATGCAGCTGCATCTCCGGCCCGCCCAGGATGAAAAGCCCATTTTATGTCATGAGTTTTTGTCATAGAAGTAGGACCCCACCACATCTATGATGATACCGGGTTTTGTCATAGTTATCGTCATAGAAGTGTCATAAGTATGACAGAATTTTTTTTCGTTCGGCCCAAAATGTCACAGATGTGTCTTTTTTTTGTAGTGGAGGGAGAGGGAGAGGGAAAGAGGGGCCGCACCCCCCTCCCCTAGTCCAATTCGGACTCCCCATGGGAGGGGGCACGCCACCTCCTGGGTTGCTGCCCTCTCTCTCCCCTAAAGCCCACTAAGGCCCAATACTTCCCCGGGGTGGGGGGGGGTTCCAGTAACCCCTCCAGCACTCCAGTTTTCTCCGAAATCACTCGGAACACTTCTGGTGTCCGAATATAGCCGTCCAATATATCAATCTTTATGTCTCGACCATTTAGAGACTCCTCGTCATGTCTGTGATCACATCCCGGACTCCGAACTACCTTCGGTACATCAAAACACCTAAACTCATAATAACGATCGTCACCGAACGTTAAGCGTGCGGACCCTACGGGTTCGAGAACTATGTAGACATGACCAAGACATGTTTCTAGTCAATAACCAATAGCGGAACCTAGATGTTCATATTGGATCCTACATATTCAACGAAGATCTTTATCGGTCAAACCGCATAACAACATACGTTGTTCCCTTTGTCATCGGTATATGTTACTTGCCCGAGATTTGATCGTCGGTATCTCAATACCTAGTTCAATCTCGTTAATGGCAAGTCTCTTTACTCGTTCTGTAATACATCATCCCGCAACTAACTCATTAGTTGCATTGCTTGCAAGGCTTATAGTGATGTGCATTACCGAGAGGGCCCAAAGATACCTCTTCGACAATCGGAGTGACAAATCCTAATCTTGATCTATGCCAACTCAACAAGTACCATCGGAGACACCTGTAGAGCACCTTTATAATCACCCAGTTATGTTGTGACGTTTGGTAGCACACAAAGTGTTCCTCCGGTATTTGGGAGTTGCATAATCTCATAGTCATAGGAACATGTATAAGTCATGAAGAAAGCAATAGCAATATACTAAACGATCGAATGCTAAGCTAACGGAATGAGTCAAGTCAATCACATCATTCTCTAATGATGTGATCCCGTTAATCAAATGACAACTTATGTCTATGGCTAGGAAACTTAACCATCTTTGATTCAATGAGCTAGTCAAGTAGAGGCATACTAGTGACACTCTGTTTGTCTATGTATTCACACATGTACTAAGTTTCCAGTTAATACAATTCTAGCATGAATAATAAACATTTATCATGATATAAGGAAATAAATAACAACTTTATTATTGCCTCTAGGGCATATTTCCTTCAAATAGATCTTTATCTCCTTACTATACTTTGTGTGTGTACGTGAAGGTGTTTTCTTAATCCTCTCTCTCTCTCCCTCTCTCACCTATCCTCTTTATCATCTACTTTGCCAGTCCACCATTTTCACGATGATGTCTACATGAAGAAGATGTGGATCAGCGAAGTGATTCCATTCCAGCAATCGATTTCGAGTTTCGTTAATGGTAACTCCTCGATTTCATGTTCAAGTTTGAACTTATTTTAGACAAATTTCATCAAATTCATCGCACATGGTCAATTTTTCAAAATTTCCTTTGATCACTAGTTTCATCTCATTGTTCCACATGATTCTCATGTTGTGAGTTTTTATTTGAACGCTTAGAAATGAAATTGTTCAAGTGTGATGGTGCGAGTTAAGTTCAGTGTGTAGGTGAGAGTAATTATCAGTGCGCATGTAAACAAACAACCGAACGCTGCATCTTGGAAGCACAGAAATACAACCAAACGTCGTGCTTGCATTTCTTTTTTGCGAATACAGAAGTTGCGTATCATTTCATTGATAGGTAGAGTTGCAAAGAAAGTACAAGGAGGCGGGTACATGACTCGTACACCAGAAAGGCGAGAAAGAACCCACGCGAGCAGAGGGAGGTAGGGATGCTTAGCCCCACCTAACTAGCGACACCTATGGTGGTTCGAAAATAGAAAATGCTGCCAATCCTCTAGCTCCGGCCAGAGCCCACATGCGTGCCTCGTCGAGGATGGTCTGGGTGAGAAGATCCATGGAAGGTGTAGCAGCTTCAAAGATGACAGCATTACGATGCTTCCAGATACTCCAGGCCACAAGAATGCCCAGGGAAGCGAATCCGTTGCGAAGAGACAGCGGGGAGGTCGCCGCAGCAGAGCTCCACCAGTCCAGGAACCGATCCGCTAGAGTCAGAATGTCCACCAAGATTCTGCACGTGGCTAAGATGTTATGCCAGACAACACGGGAGAATGGGCATCCGGCAAGAAGGTGATCGATGGTTTCCATGGCCTGGTCGCAGAAGACACAGGCAGGCTCTGAGAGAGCCCATGCCGCGCGCGCCGCGCAGCAGTCCAGCAACGGTCTTGCACGGCCAGCCAGATGAAAATTTTCGCGCAGATCGGCGCCCAAGAGTCCCAAGTCTGGGCGACATGCACGGAAGGAACAGAGCCATAGAAGAGAGCCGAGTAGCAAGAGCTAGCCGAAAACTGCTCGGAGGTGGTCCAACGCCAGCGAATGGTGTCTGGAAGAGAAGAAGAAGGCTCGATGTGACGCACACGACGCCAAAGCTCGATGTGCTGGAGGGTCGCAAGTGGCCCAAGAGCTCCTTGGATGTCCAGAACCCATGCTTGATGCAGAAGGCCGTCCGCCACCGAATGGGTCCTGCGCCTCCGCCTAGGAACCAAGGCGAGCGCAGCAGGCGCGAACTCAGCGACGCACTGGCCTTGAATCCAGTGGTCAGTCCAGAAGCGGCAGGTACGACCATCCCTGAGCTCCCAGCTCATCGAAGCATGGAAGATGGCCCGGACCTCAGCGTCATGCTGCAGCTGGAGGTGGCCCCAAGGGCGAGAAGGATCTGTAGACTGGAGCCAGAGCCACCGGACTCTGAGGGCGATGCACACCCTCTGCAAGTCACGCACTTCGAGGCCACCAAGATGGGTCGGCATGCACACCTTCCTCTAGGCCACGGGACAGCAACCGGCAGCCGCGTCCTTCCGTCCATGCCAGAGAAAGTCACGGATCACACGGTTGGCCCGCCTAAGGATGGTGGCATTCAAGGCAATCGCCGAGAGGATGTGAAGCGGCATGGCAGATAGGACGTGCCGCACCAGGGCAAGCCTCTCCCCACGGGAGAGGAGGGAGGCCCGTCAGGTGGTGAACCTCTTCAGCAGTCGATCGACGAGGGGATCAAGCACGGACGAGTGCAGCCTCCGAATTGCGAGGGGGCAAGCCTAGGTATGTGATCAGGAAATGAACCACAGGGCAACCAAGGGCAACGCTCACGTCTGCAACCTGTGCGTCCGTGCATCGAATAGGGAGATGGAACACTTGCCGAAGTTGGTTTGCATACCTGATACGTCTCCAACGTATCTACTTTTCCTAATGCTTTTCCTCTTATTTTGGACTCTAATTTGCATGATTTGAATGAAACTAACCCCGGACTGACGCTGTTTTCAGCAGAACTACCATGGTGTTGTTTTTGTGCAGAAACAAAAGTTCTTGGAATGGAACGAAACTTTGCAAGGAATTTTTATACAATAAACAAGAATTTCTGGAGCCAAGACCTACCGGAGAGGGGCACCTGGGTGGGCACAACCCACCAGGGCGCGCCCAGGTGGGTTGTCCCCACCTGGTGGCCCCGCAGACCCTGAAATCGACGCTATAAAATCCTATTTTTCCAGAAAAAATCGAGGAGAAAGAATACCGCGTTCCACGGGACGGATCCGCCATCACCTCTTGTTCTTCATCAGGAGGCCAGATCTGGAGTCCGTTTGGGACTCCGGGGAGGGGGATCTTCGTTCTTCGTCATCACCAACCCTTCTCCATCGCCAATTACATGATGCTCCCCACCGGGAGTGAGTAATTCCTTTGTAGGCTCGCCGGTCGGTGCGGAGTTGGATGAGATTCATCATGTAATCGAGTTAGTTTTGTTAGGGCTTGATCCCTAGTATCCACTATGTTCTAAGATTGATGTTGCTATAACTTTGCTGTGCTTAATGCTTGTCACTTTGGGCCCGGGTGCCATGATTTCATATCTGAACCGTTTATGTTATCACCATTATCTCCATGTTCTAGATCCGATCTTGCAAGTTATAGTCACCTACTACGTGTTATGATCCGGCAACCCCGGGGTGACAATAGTCGGGACCACTCCTGGTGATGACCGTAGTTTGAGGAGTTCATGTATTCACTATGTGTTAATGCTTTGTTCCGGTTCTCTATTAAAAGGAGGCCCTAATATCCCTTAGTTTCCAATATGGACCCCACTACCATGGGAGGGTAGGACAAAAGATGTCATGCAAGTTCTTTCCATAAGCATGTATGACTATTTACGGAATACATGCCTACATTATATTGACGAACTGGAGCAAGTGCCGTATCGCCCTAGGTTATAACTGTCTCATGAATATCATCCAACAAGTCACTAATCCAGTGCCTACGAATTTCCTTATATTGATCTTGCTAAGTTACTATTGCTACTGCTATTGTTACACTTGCTACAAAATACTGCTATCACTGTTACTCTTACCATTGCTGCTGTTACTACTATCAAAACTTTCAAACTACTTTGCTACTGATCACCTTGCTGCAGATAATTAATTTCCAGGTGTGGTTGAATTGACAACTCAGCTGCTAATACCTTCAAATATTCTTTGGCTCCCCTTGTGTCGAATCTATAAATTTGGGTTGAATACTCTACCCTCGAAAACTTTTGCGATCCCCTATACCTGTGGGTTATCAAGACCTTTTTCTGGCGCTGTTGCTGGGGAGCATAGCTATATTTGTTGAGTCACTTGGGATTATTATCAATTTATCACTATGAAGAATCTGAAGGATGCTAAGACTACAATATTTCCCTCAAAGACGAGGGGAGGTAAGGAACAACCATCCAGTTCTGCTTTAGATTCACCTTCTGTTATAAGTAAACTTGCAACACCACCAGATGCTATCAATTCTAATATGTCGCAAGTTATTGATGATGCTACCTCTGCTATGACTTATGCTTATGATGATGCTAGTACCGCATGATGATGATGTGCCACTAGGTGAATTTCTTGATGAACAAATTGCTAGAGTAAGACAACATGATGTTGTTGAATCTGATGATGAGCTTGAAACTAAAACTCCCGAAACACCTTCTAGAACTAGCCTTCCTAGATATGAATTGCCTAAGGTACCGGAAGGTTATGTTATGAATGAGGAGACAACTAGAGATATTCTTGCTTGTAAGGATAGAGATGATCTAGAGAAATTATTATGCAAGTATAAGGAAAAATCTCTGAATGCTAGAATGAAATATGATCCTAAGTTTGCTACTTCACCTATATTTATTGATGATAAGGATTATGAATTCTCTCTCGACCCGGAGTTAATTACTTTGGTTGAATCTGATCCTTTCCATGGTTATGAGACTGAAACTGTTGTGGCACATCTTACCAAGTTCAATGACATAGCCACCCTTTTTACTCATGATGAGAAAGCTTGCTATTACTTTATTCTCAAGTTATTTCCGTTCTCATTAAAGGTTGATGCTAAAGCTTGGTACAATACTCTTACTCTTGGTTGTGTGCGTAGTCCCCAGGATATGATTTACTACTTCTCTGAAAAATATTTTCCTGCTCATAAGAAACAAGCTGCCTTATAGGAAATATTTAACTTTGTGCAAACTAAAGAAGAGAGTGTCCCACAAGCTTGGGGGAGGCTTTGCCAGTTACTTAATGCTTTGCCTAATCATCCTCTTAAGAAAAATGAAATACTTGATGTCTTCTATAATGGACTAACCGATGCTTCTAGGGACTTCCTAGATAGTTGTGCTGGTTGTGTTTTCAGGGAACGAACTGTTGGACAAGCTGAAGAATTATTGAATAACATATTGAAAATTTATGATGACTGGACTCTTCCTGAACCACCACCTAAACCCGCTCCAAAGAAGAGGGGTATATTATATCTCAGTCCTGAAGATATGCAAGAGGCAAAGAAATCTATGAAGGAAAAAGGTATTAAAGCTGAGGATGTTAAAATTTTACCTCCTATTAAAGAAATACATGGGCTTAATACACCACCATTGCCTAAGGTGGTAGAGGTAAATTCTCTAATGAAGTTCAATGATAATGACAATCCTCACAATATGCACCATAGCCAATGCCTTTATGAGTTTGAAAACTATATTAGAAAACAAGATTACTTCAATGCAAATGTTAGGAAACAATTGAAATACAACTCTGATATGATTGCTCGCTTGAGTGGCTTGTTATTTAGAATCTCAAATGATGTTAGAGGTGTTGGAAAACATGCTTCTATGGTACAAACCCAGTTAGAACAAGTTGCTAAATCTCAAAGAGAATTGCTTGATGAAATGAATAATAATATACATGACTTTGCTGTTAGAGTTGCAACTAGAGGAGGTAAAATAACTCAGGAACCACTTTATCCTGAGGGACACCCAAAAAGAATAGAACAAGATTCACAAAGGAACAACACCACTGCACCTAATCCTTCTAAAAAGAATAAGAAAAATAAAAATGATAGGACTTTGCATGCTACTAGTGAACCTGAAGTAGAAAACCCTCCGGATAATGATAATGAAACTTCTATCTCTGATGCTGAAAGTCAGTCTGGTAATGAACATTCACCTAGTGATAATGAAAAAGATAATGATGATGTTCATGAAGATAGTCAACCAAACAATGAAAAAGAACCAGATAATGATGTCGAGATAGAGCCACCTGTTGATCTTGATAACCCACAACCCAAAAATACACGATATGATAAAAGAGACTTTGTGGCTAGGAAACACGGTAAAGAAAGAGAACCGTGGGTTCAAAAACCTATGCCTTTTCCACCCAAGTCAACTAAAAAGAAAGATGATGAAGAATTTGAACGCTTTGCTGAAATGCTGAGGCCAGTCTTTTTGCATACTCGCTTGACTGATATCTTGAAAATGCCTGCTTATGCAAAGTATATGAAAGACATCATCACTAATAAGAGAAAGATACCGGAAGCCGAAATCTTCACTATGATTGATAATTATACTTTTAAGGATGGAGTACCTAAAAAACTTGGAGATCCGGGAATACCAACTATACCTTGTTCCATCAAAAAGAATTATGTGAAAACTGCTTTATGTGATTTAAGAGCTGGTGTTAGTGTTATGCCTTTCTCTTTAGATAAAAGACTTGATTTGAATAAACTCACGCCTACTGAAATATCTTTGCAAATAGCTGACAAATCAATTGCCATACCTATCGGTATTTGTGAGGATGTGCCTGTTGTTGTTGCTAATGTTACTATTTTGACTGACTTTGTTATACTTGAGATGCCCGAGGACGACAACATGGCGATTATCCTTGGTAGACCCTTCTTGAATACTGCAGGGGCCGTTAAAGATTGCAATAAAAGCAAGGTCACTTTTCACATCAATGGTAATGAGCATAAGGTGCACTTTCCGAAGAAACAATTCCAAGTGAATGGTATAAATGTTATTGAAAAATCTCCGACAATCACTATTGGAAGTTTTCAAATGCCTCTACCTACTGTCAAAAAGAAATATGAAATGCTTATTGTTGGGGACATGCATATCCCCGTTGAGGTAACTTAGTGATTTACGAAAGTTCTTCGGTTTCATGCTAATCGAAAGTGGTTGTTAATAAGACTTGATCAACCTTATTAATGGATCATTTATGAACGGTATGAAGTTGATGAATTTAGTAAGCACTACCTTCTGTCCCTACCTTTTGTTTTCTATTTTTATTACTTAAATAAAATAAAATGTCATGTTTCTGTTTTCTAAATTTCCCGGGCAATAAAAAATGACCCAAAAATAAAAGTTCTCAGAATGCTCTGAAAATTTCATACGATTTTTTTCCTGACTATTTCTGAATTTCTAGTGCAAATAATATCAGAGGGAGGTGCACCAGGTGGGCACAACCCAACTGGGCGTGCCAGGACCCCCAAGCGCGCCCTGGTGGGTTGTGGTCCCCATGTGGGCCCCCTCACTTACCTCTTCATCCCACATCATCACTCACCTCCAGAAAAAAATCTCCATTTCTCTCTCTCCCGTGTTCTTGCTCTCAAACCCGCAGATTTCGATCTCTTTGCTTGAAGCTCCGTTTCCAAAACTGTTTTGGGGGATTGTTGCTTGGTATGTAACTCCACCGTTTGTCCATTTAGTTTTTGTTTTAGTGGTTATATTTTGAATAATTAGCTACTCTTGGTGCTGCTGTAGATGAGCTTGCATGTTGAATTCTTAGAGTTCTAAGTAGCTTGAATGCTTGCTATGGCCTCTATGTATGCCTATGAGTTGTTGTTATCGATTTTGTGAAGTTCTGTTGAGGAAAAATTGTGGACTATAAATTTCAGAATTTTTTTCATAGGAAAAAGATGAACATGTTTAGGAAGTTTGCCTCCAAGAAGAACTCCAAGGGTGTTATTGGGGAGTCATCTGACATTGATCTCTATCCTTGGAGGTTGGCGGAGGTGCGGCCCTGCGAATGGTCGCACACCCAGTTCATGGAGGAGGCCGAATCCTTCAGGAGTTCACACAATATGCTGCTAATGCCGGCCTCACCGACTTCATCGCAGATGAGTGTGACCAGCATCAAATCCTCGCAAACATCTTTGTTCAAAGTTTTACGTTCTTTCCTAGGAATAATCCTCCTGAAGTGAGCTTTGATTTATACACTGAGAACCATCAGATACCACTTACTAAATTTTGCAACATATGCATGATCCCGTCCGATGGGAGCTTAGCTGAGCCCAGGCCGGCTGAGTTTGAGGCCTTTTATCGCACTCTGACAGTAGGTGATGAGAGAGGGATGTCGAAAATAACTGCCGCTGGCTTGCATTTTCCCGCCGTTCATTATTTTGCTATTTTCATTTCAAAATGCTTGCTTGCTAGGGAGAAGGTGGGTGCACTTAGTTCGCCCGACCTTGCTGTTTTACGTCGTGCATTAGAGGGCGACAATATTCATAGCTTGGGAGCTATTGTGGCTCGTCGCCTCCATATCAATAAATCCCAGGGTAAAATACATGGTGGGATTTTTGCTACTCGTTTGGAGGCTCACTTTAATGTTGAGATACGCCCTCATGATTACCCTCTGACCAATGTTTACCTAGATCGCACAGCTATGGAACACCACCATTTTATTGCAGGAGATTACCCTAACATTCCTATTCCGTATAACCTGGTTTTTAGCGTGGAAACTCGTGATATTATTCCATTGCTTGCTCCTGCTTTGTTTGATCCTGTTGCTAGGGGCGGATATAGGATTATGCCTGCGGACATCATTGCCTACCGGAACGCTCAGGCTGCTGCAGAGGCAGAGGAGGAGCCTCAACAGTGGGATGAGTGGATGCCCGCTTCTCAGTACCCCAAAGGCATAAGCTTGGGGGAGTACATGTTTCTCACCGACATTACATTCATGTCCACTTATTTCATTTGTCGGTGTTCACACTTTTTCATTGTATTATCCATGCTAAATTTCTTTTTCTCGCTTTCTTCTTGTGTGTTTGAAAAACTTTAGAAAAACCAAAAAAAATAGTTGTAGTAGTTTACTTTCTTTGCATGCCT
Organism: Aegilops tauschii subsp. strangulata; assembly: GCF_002575655.3. Taxonomy (NCBI): domain Eukaryota; kingdom Viridiplantae; phylum Streptophyta; class Magnoliopsida; order Poales; family Poaceae; genus Aegilops; species Aegilops tauschii. Next base: position 485,247,743 of record NC_053036.3, read on the forward strand.
AGTTATAGCACTAAAAAGAAAACCCAAAAAGATTTCCTTGTTCTTCTTTTGCTTGTTGGGAGCTTTCCCGTGTAAATAGTTTTTCTTGTTTTTTGCTTTTTCCTTTTTATTTGCTTCTTTCCAATGAAACCAAAAACTCCAAAAATATTTCAGTGTGTTTCTCTGAATTTATTTTCTTTCTTTTGAGTCGTACCAAGGAGAAGGCCACGATGAAAATATTGAGTGGCTCTCATATGAATAATCGTTGATCTAATAAAGAGCCCATTTTACCTTGCCTTCTCTTGCTGAATAAAATGTTTGCAGATTCCAATTTAGTCCACGGCATTCTTGCACTATTATTATTTTCATATCGTTCGGTCGTGCAAGTGAAAGGAAACAATGACGATATTCGATGAACTGGCCGTGGCACAGAGAAACTGGTATGAACTCGACTTGTTCTTTTTGTGTAAATATGTTTAACCCAGTATCCGTGATTTAGCCCATTATGATTAAACATGTTTGCAATGACAATTAGAGATTATAGTTTCTCATGCCATGCATAAGTATCTAGGAGTCGATAATGATTCATCTTGGATATTAACATTGCGTTAAAATGATTGTGATGTAGTATGATGATACGGTATCCTCCTCTGAATGTTCGAGTGGCTTGACTTGGCACATGTTGATGCATGTAGTTGAATCAAAACCAACATAGCCTCTATGATATTTATGTTCATGGTGTTCATATCCTACTCATGCTAGTGTCCAATGTTACTTATGCATAATGCATGTTTATGACCATTGTTGCTCTCTAGCTGGCCGCTTCTCAATCTAATTGCTAGCCTTCGCCTGTACCAAGTGGGAATTCTGCTTGTACATCCAAAACCTTAAACCCAAGTTATTCCAGATGAGTCCACCATACCTACCTATATGCGGTATTACCCTACCGTCCTAAGTAAATTTGCATGTGCCACCTCTAAAAACTTCAAATAAATATCCTTTTTGTGTGCTTGGATTGTTCATGGAACGACAGGAGGTAGTCGGTATCTTCCATGCTAAGTGGGTTATTCTCAGGTCGAGTGTTTATTCACTCGCCATCGCATGAGAACGGTAATAGGGATGCCCAGTCCCAAACTGCAAAAAGAATTGAGCTCTCAAATAATCAAACAAAAACTCCCAATGAAGTCATAACCTTTACTTTTCCGCTTGGGAACCGCTACTAGCGTGTTTGGCATGGAAGATATTGATAACTGATGGCCGTGAAGTGAATGAGAAGGGTGTACCACCCAAAATATCATTTACCTCTGTTTTAAAAACTTGAGCTCTGGCACCTCTGCAAATCACTGCTTCCCTCTGCGAAGGGACTATCTATTTACTTTTATGTTGTCTCATCACCTTCTAAAACAAGCGCCAGAACCTGAGAGCACAGCTGTCATGGCTTATACATTGTGTGTAGCTAATGTTGGGTGCATCATTACTGGATCTTTTCTACCATGAATTACAATGTTTAGTCGCTGCTTGAACTTTAGAGGTGCTCTGCATTTATGTTTTGCGGTCTCAGAAAGGGCTAGCGAGATACCACTATTGTCATATTATATCATGGTTGTTTTGATAACGTGTTGCTGTTTGAGATGCCTTATTATTGCTCGCTAGTTGATTATGTCATTGATATGAGTTATTGTCGGCACGGTTAGTTATAATGTTGGCTAAAAACCTGGGTGTTGTTTAAGCTTATTTATGCAAACAAGAGCAAAAGAGTTCGTAAAAGTTTTTTTTTCTTTTTCACTTTCAGTTTATGAACAGAATTTCTTGAGGACAAGCAAAGGTTTAAGCTTGGGGGAGTTGATACGTCTCCAACGTATCTACTTTTCCTAACGCTTTTCCTCTTGTTTTGGACTCTAATTTGCATGATTTCAATGAAACTAACCTGGACTGACGCTGTTTTCAACAGAACTACCATGGTGTTGTTTTTGTGCAGAAATAAAAGTTCTCGGAATGGAACAAAACTATGCGAGGAATTTTTATACAATAAACAAGAATTTCTGGAGCCAAGACCTACCGGAGAGGGGCACCTGGGTGGGCACAACCGACCAGGGCGCGCCCCCTCTCCTGGCGCGCCCAGGTGGGTGATACGTCTCCAACGTATCTATAATTTATGAAGTATTCATGCCGTTATATTATCATTCTTGGATGTTTTACAATCATTTTATAGTCATTTTATATCGTTTTTTTGGTACTAACCTATTGACATAGTGCCAAGTGCCAGTTGCTGTTTTCTGCATATTTTTTACATCGCAGGAAATTAATATCAAACGGAGTCCAAACACCGCGAATCTTTTTGGATATTTTTTATGGACCAGGACACCCAAGATGGGCTAGAGCTGCACCTGGGGGGTGCCCACCTCAGTGGCCTCCCGTACCCCTTCTTGCACTATAAATTCCCAAATATTCCGAAACCCTTCGGGGAAGACCTAGATAAGAAGTTCCGCCGCCGCAAGGCTCTGTAGCCACCGAAAACCAATCTAGATCCATTCGGGCACCCTGGCAGAGGGGGGAATCATCTCCAGTGGCCATCTTTATCATCCCGGCGGCCACCACGATGAGGAGGGAGTAGTCCACCCTCGGGGCTGAGGGTTTGTACCAGTAGCTATGTGTTTAATCTCTCTCTCTCTCTCTCTCTCTCTCTCTCTCTCTCTCTCTCGTGATCTATATCATGGGCTTTGTTAATATAGATGGATCATATGAAGTTTCTCCCCGCTATACTCTTGTTGTGATGAATTGAGTCTTTACCCTTTTAAGTTTTGTATTTTCAGATTGAATATTCAGAGATGAGAACACATGATGTATGTCTTGTGGTATGAATACTTGACGTGACAATGGGGTATCATATTGATTCACTTGATGTATGTTATGACACTCAACTTGCGGATTCCCGAGGTGACATTGGGGTAATCTATGCATAGGGGTTCATGCACGTTTTTATTATCTTTTCTCCGATAGAAACTTTGGGGTCTCCTTATAGTTCTTTGTGTGGATTGAGTATTATGAATATGAATTTGCTTTGGTGTTATTTTAGTACGAACTCTTGATTAGATCGATCAGAAAAAATAACTTGCATTATTTTAGTACGAACTCTAGGATAGATTGAACGGAAAGAATAGCTTTGAGGTGGTTTCGTACCCTACAAACAATTTCTATCTTTTGTTCTCCGCTAATAGCAACTCGGGAGTGATTTTTATTGCACTTTGAGGGATAATCATATGATCCAACTATGTTAGCATTGTTGAGTGGTTGCACTAGCGAAAATATGGACCCTAGGCCTTGTTTTTAAGCATTGCAATACCGTTTTTGTGCCTGTTTACTATTTTCTACCTTGCTGTTTTTATTTATTCAGATTATAAAGATCTATTTCTACCATCAATATTACACTTTTATCACCATCTCTTCGCCGAACTAGTGCACCTATACAATTTGCCATTGTATTGGGTGTGTTGGGGACACAAGAGATTTCTTGTATTTGATTGCAGGGTCGTTCGAGAGAGACCATCTTCATCCTACACCTCTCATGGATTGATAAACCTTAGGTCATCCACTTGAGGAAAAATTGCTACTGTCCTACAAAACTCTGCGCTTGGAGGCCCAACAAGTGTCTACAAGAATAAAGTTGCATAGTAGACATCAAGATCTTTTCTCGCGCCGTTGTCGGGGAGGTGAGTGCTTGAAGGTATATCTTTAGATCTTGCAATTGAATCATTTAGTTTCTCGTTTTATCACTAGTTTGGTTTATAAAAAGAAAACTACATAAAAATGGAACTGAGGTTGCATCATATTATTGATCATCTTTATAACATCTTTCTTGAAAATGATGGTTCGGAAAATGCTCAATTGTTAGAAGAAGAAGTCAATAAAATGTTTGGCACAAAATATTTTAATGGTGAGCGTGATTGCAATGTTGTTAGTATGAATTCTTTGAATATCTATGATGCTAATGATATGCAAAACCATAAGCTTGGGGATGCTATGTTTGATGAAGATGATGTTTTAAGTCCCCCAAGTTTTGATGAGAAAATTTATTATGATGAAAGCATGCCTCCTATTTATGATGATTATATTGATGAAAGTGGATTTGGAGAGGACATGACTATATTTAATGATGATTCCACTATGTTGGAAGAAGTCACAATTGCTTATGACAACAAAGTTCCTATCTATGATGATTATGGTGATGACATGTATTCTATAAAGAATAATGATAACCATGAAACTTTTCATCATGATTTTAATTTTCAATCCCATGATAGTTATTTTGTTGAGTTTGCTCCCACTACTATTGATGAAAAAAAAATTGCTTATGTGGAGAGTAATAAAATTTCTATGCTTGTGGATCATGAAAAGAATGCTTTATGTGATAGTTATATTGTTGAATTCAATCATGATTCTACTGAAAATTATTATGAGGGAGGAACTTATGTTTGTAGGAATTGCAATAATATCAAGTTTCCTCTCTATGTGTTGAAAGTTTTGAAGTTATGCTTGTTTTGCCTTCCTATGCTAGTTGATTCTTGTTTTCATAAGTTTTTTGCTCACAAAATCCCTATGCATAGGAAGTATGTTAGGCTTAAATGTGCTTGCCATGTGATTCATGATGCTCTTGTTATGTTTCAATTCTTATCTTTTATGTGAGCATCATTGAAATCATCATGCCTAGCTAAAAGGCATTAAAGAAAAGCGCTTGTTGGGAGACAACCCAACACTTTTACATACTGTTTTTGTGTGTTCACATGATTAAGCTACTGTAGTAAACATGTTTTATTGCTTTTGTTTCAATAAAGTGCCAAGTAAAGCCTTTGGGATCAAGTTGGGTGATAGTTGAGTTGATCTTGCTGAAAAACAGAAACTTTTGCGCTCACGAAAATAATTCGCATTTTTAACAGAAGAGTGATTTTGAGTTGATTCTTTCTGAAGAAGATTAATATACAATTTCTAACGTGTTCCTTATTTTTCAGAATTTTTGGAGTAGCAGAAGTATGGTTGGAGTACATATTACTACAGACTGTTCTGTTTTTGACAAATTTTGTTTTCAATGCATAGTTTGCTAGTTTTCTAGTTTCTATGGCTTATGTTGCTCAATATAAATTGTGGAAATGATATGCTACAGTAGGCATTGTGGAAACAATTATGAATCTTGTCTTTTACAGTACCAAAGTGAAATGGTTTGCTCTTTATCATACTAACCTATCTCACGAAGTTCCGTTAAGTTTTGTGTGGTTGAACTTTTCAAGTTTTGGGTGAGATGTCGATATGAGGAGAATAAGGAGTGAGAAGACCCTAAGCTTGGGGATTCCTGAGGCACCCCAAGGTAATATCCAAGGAAGATCCAAGCAACTAAGCTTGGGGATGCCCCGGAAGGCATCCCCTCTTTCGTCTTCAACATTATCCGTAACCTCAGTTGGAGCTATGTTTTCATTCGTCACATGATATGTGTTTTACTTGGAGCGTCATTTTCTTTTGTTAGGATTTGCTTTCTGTTATTTAGAATAATGTTTTGCATATTTCTTCTCAATAAAAATACCAAGGATAGCCTTTACCATGCTTATTTTGCAAGTCTACATGTTGCTGTTTGAAAACAGAAAGTTTACCGCTGTTGCAAAAACTCCCTAGAAAAGTCAGAATGCGATAAAATGTTGAAACTTTTTGCACAATAACCTCTGATATATTTTCTATAGTGTGTTAAATTTTCATGTTGAATAAGTATGGATACTCTTGCATTCTTTACAGACTGTACTGTTTTGGCAGATTGCTATTATGTTTGCATTGTTTGCTTGTTTAATTATTCTATTTGAGGATAGGACTATTAAATATGCAGAGGAATTTAGTATGCAATGTGGAATTATAAGTTTAGTGATTTGCTACAGTAGAGAATGATAAGGTTTTTCCATTGGTTTATACTAACTTATCTCATGAGTTCTTGTTGAGTTTTGTGTGGATGAAGTTTTTAAGATTAGGGAAACCGTGATATGAAAAGAGTTAAGGAGACACAAAAGCTCAAGCTTGGGGATGCCCAAGGCATCCCAAGATAATATTTCAAGAAGTCTCAAGCATCTAAGCTTGGGGATGCCCCGGTAGGCATCCCACCTTTCTTCTTCAACAATTATCGGTTAGTATCGGTTGATCCTAAGTTTTTGCTTCTTCACATGATGTGTGCTATTGTTGAAATGTCATTTTGTTTTGTTTTGCTTGTTGTTTTAATAAAATTCTTAGATCTGAAAGTTTTAAATAAAATAGAGTCCTCAAATAATTGCCAGGGAGGCTAAGTAAGCGGCATTCACATCCCGTCAACGTAGCTCTTTTCTATGTCATTTACTCTTGTGCTTCACTTATATCCTATGAGTAAATTGTTGAATAAATTGAATGTCATAAAGTAGAAATCATATCATGCCTAGTGGTAGCTTCACATTGGGTTTAGAAGGTGAATTTTTTTGAGGCTTGACAATCACAATATTGGTCATACAAGCAATTCACGAATAATTAGTATAAGGAAGAGTACTTTCACATGCAAATACACTATCATGGAAATCTTTTGTGATTGTAAGCCCGCATCAAAATATTATATGCCAAAATTGTTGATGTTGGACAAGGAATACAACGTAATGATTTATGTTTGTTCATATTCACATAGAAGTTATATTGTCATAGATCCTTCAACATGTGGTGCTTGCCCCCCATCTTTGCTAGCCAAAAATTCCGCACCAAGTAGAGATACTACTTGTGCATCCGAAAACCCTTAAACCCAAATCTTATTTTAAAGAGTCCACCATACCTACCTAAGGATTGAGCAAGATCCTTCAAGTAAGTTGTCATCGGTGCAAAAAGGCAATAAAAACTGCTTCTAAAAGTGTTAGATCATTTAGTGCAAGAGAAAATTGAGCGTTGTACGAACTTGTGATGGCAAAGAATAAAAGCGACAGACTGCATAATAAAGGTTGCTATCATAAGGGGCAATATAACATGAAATTCTTTTGCACTAAGGGATTGAGCATACACACAAATAAGCGCATGGCAACCTCTGCTTCCCTCTACGAAGGGCCTATCTTTTACTTTACAGTATTTACTTTTATGCAAAGAGTCAAAGTTTTTCTCTCTATTCCTTTTTATTTTTCTCCTTTGGCAAGCATCATGCGGTGAGGAAAGATCTACGCACATATGTCCAATTGAATATGGGTAGCATGAGTTATTATTGTTGACATCACCCTTGAGGTGAATACGTTGGGAGGCGAGATTATAAGCCCCTATCTTTCTATGTGTCCGGTTGAAATGTTTTGCTCATGTGTACGCGGTGAGTGTTAGCAATCATAGAAGACTATATGATGGTTGAGTATGGGGAGCTCTTACTTAAACTCCATTGAATAAGTTGAATTGCAATTGCTTGGTGACTAAGAACATAGGTTGTTGAGTTTCAAGAGAGTTCATGGTTTGAACATTAACATGTGAATTGGTTGCCACTATAACATGAGAAGTTTTATAAGAAAGAATTGCTGTTATGATGCTAGGAAAAGTGATTGAAATTATCATTGATCAAACTTATGCACTTTGCTAGCCTTCACAATCCATAAATTATTTCTTTTATCATTTACCTACTCAAGGACGAGGAGGAATTAAGCTTGGGGATGCTGATACGTCTCCAACGTATCTATAATTTATGAAGTATTCATGCCGTTATATTATCATTCTTGGATGTTTTACAATCATTTTATATCATTTTTTGGTACTAACCTATTGACATAGTGCCAAGTGCCAGCTGTTGTTTTCTGCATGTTTTTTACATCGCAGGAAATTAATATCAAACAGAGTCCAAACACCGCGAAACTTTTTGGAGATTTTTTATGGACCAGGACACCCAAGATGGGCCAGAGCTGCACCTGGGGGGTGCCCCGAGGGGGGCACAACCCACCAGGGCGCGCCAGCCCCCCTGGCACGCCCAGGTGGGTTGTGTCCACCTCGGTGGCCTCCCGTACCCCTTCTTTCCACTATAAATTCCCAAATATTCCGAAACCCTTCGGGGAAGACCTAGATCAGAAGTTCCGCCGCCACAAGGCTTTGTAGCCACCGAAAACCATTCTAGACCCGTTCCGGCACCCTGCCGGAAGGGGGAATCATCTCCGGTGGCCATCTTCATCATACCGGCGGCCACCACGATGAGGAGGGAGTAGCCCACCCTCGGGGCTGAGGGTTTGTACCAGTAGCTATGTGTTTAATCTTTCTCTCTCTTGATCTATATCATGGGCTTTGTTAATATAGGTGGATCATATGATGTTTCTCCCCGCTATACTCTTGTTGTGATGAATTGAGTCTTTACCCTTTGAAGTTTTGTATTGTCGGATTGAATATTCAGAGATGAAAACACATGATGTATGTCTTGCGGTATGAATACTTGAGGTGACAATGGGGTATCATATTGATTCACTTGATGTATGTTATGGCACTCAACTTGCGGATTCCCGAGGTGACATTGGGGTAATCTATGCATAGGGGTTCATGCACGTTTTTATTATCTTTTCTCCGATAGAAACTTTGGGGTCTCCTTATAGTTCTTTGTGTGGATTGAGTATTACGAATATGAATTTGCTTTGGTGTTATTTTAGTACGAACTCTTGATTAGATCGATCGGAAAGAATAACTTGCATTATTTTAGTACGAACTCTAGGATAGATCAAATAGAAAGAATAGCTTTGAGGTGGTTTCGTACCCTACAAACAATTTCTATCTTTTGGTCTCCGCTAATAGGAACTCGAGAGTGATTCTTTATTTCACTTTGAGGGATAATCATATGATCCAACTATGTTAGCATTGTTGAGAGGTTGCACTAGCGAAAGTACGGACCCTAGGCCTTGTTTTTAAGCATTGCAATACCGTTTTTGTGCCCGTTTACTATTTGCTACCTTGCTGTTTTTATTTATTTAGATTATAACAATATATTTCTACCATCAATATTACACTTTTATCACCATCTCTTCGCCGAACTAGTGCACCTATACAATTTGCCATTGTATTGGGTGTGTTGGGGACACAAGAGATTTCTTGTATTTGATTGCAGGGTCGTTTGAGATAGACCATCTTCATCCTACACCTCTCACGGATTGATAAACCTTAGGTCATCTACTTGAGGGAAAATTGCTACTGTCCTACAAAACTCTGCGCTTGGAGGCCCAACACGTGTCTACAAGAATAAAGTTGCGTAGTAGACATCAGTGGGTTGTCCCCACCTGGTGGCCCCGCAGACCCTGAAACCGATGCTATAAAATCCTATTTTTCCAGAAAAAAATCAAGGAGAAAGAATTATCGCGTTCCATGAGACGGAGCCGCCGTCACCTCCTGTTCTTCATCGGGAGGCCAGATCTGGAGTCCGTTTGGGACTCCGGAGAGGGGGATCTTCGTTCTTCGTCATCACCAACCCTTCTCCATCGCCTATTCCGTGATGCTCCCCACCATGAGTGAGTAATTCCTTCATAGGCTCACTAGTCGGTGAGGAGTTGGATGAGAATCATCATGTAATCGAGTTAGTTTTGTTAGGGCTTGATCCCTAGTATCCACTATGTTCTGAGATTGATGTTGCTATGACTTTTTTGTGCTTAATACTTGTCACTTTGGGCCCGGGTGCCATGATTTCAAATCTGAACCATTTATGTTATCACCATTATATCCATGTTCTAGATCCGATCTTGCAAGTTATAGTCACCTACTACGTGTTATGATCCGGCAACCCCGGAGTGACAATAGTCGGGACCACTCCCGGTGATGACCGTAGTTTGAGGAGTTCATGTATTCACTATGTGTTAATGCTTTGTTCTGGTTCTCTATTAAAAGGAGGCGTTAATATCCCTTAGTTTCCAATATGGACCCCGCTGCCACGGGAGGGTAGGACAAACGATGTCATGCAAGTTCTTTCCATAAGCACGTATGACTATTTACGAAATACATGCCTACATTATATTGACGAACTGGAGCTAGTTCCGTATCGCCCTAGGTTATAACTGTCTCATGATGAATATCATCCAACAAATCACCGATCCAGTGCCTACGAATTTCCTTATATTGATCTTGCTAAGTTACTATTGTTACTGCTACTGTTAAACTTGCTACGAAATACTACTATCACTGTTACTCTTACCATTGCTGCTGTTACTACTATCAAAACTATCAAACTACTTTGCTACTGATTACCTTGCTGCAGATAATTAATTTCCAGGTGTGGTTGAATTGACAACTCAGCTGCTAATACCTTCAAATATTCTTTGGCTCCCCTTGTGTCGAATCTATAAACTTGGGTTGAATACTCTACCCTCGAAAACTGTTGTGATCCCCTATACTTGTGGGTTATCAATACCGGACGCCAACCTAAAAATACGAAGGATCCCACGCACCGCCGATAGGTCGGCGGGGTTGGGGTGGCAGAAGATCACCACGTCATCCGCATAGAGCAAAATGCTGGAAGCCGTGTGCCAAGGGTTGGGGTGTGATACGTCTCCGTCGTATCTATAATTTTATTGTTTTCATGCCAATATTATACAACTTTCACATACTTTTGGCAACATTTTATATGATTTATTCGGACTAACATATTGATCCGGTGCCCAGTGCCAGTTCCTGTTTGTTGCATGTTTTTTGTTTCGCGAAAAATCCATATCAAATGAGGTCCAAATGCAATAAAAGTTTACAAAGGATTATTTTGGAATATATGTGATTTTTGGGACTTGGAATCAATGCAAACGGAGGCCCACACAGCCGACAAGACACGTGGGCGCGCCACAGGCCCTAGGCGCGTGGTGGTGGGTTGTGCTCACCTCGTACATCGGTTGGGGCTCTACTTCGAGGGCAAGGAAGCTTATATCCGGAAAAAATCATGTTAAAATCTCAGCGCAATCGGAGTTACGGATCTCCGGGAATATAAGAAACGGTTTTTGGCCAGATCTGAGGAACGCAAAACAAAAGAGAACAGAGAGGGAGATCCAATCTCGGAGGGGATCCCGCCCCTCGGCCGCCATGGAGACCATTGACCAGAGGGGGAACTCTCCTCCCATCTAGGGGGGAGGCCAAGGAAGAAGAAGAAGGAGGGGGGCTCTCTCCCCCTCGCTCCCTGTGGCGCCGGAGTGCCGCCAGGGCTAGGATCGTGACGGCGATCTACATCAACAATCTTGCTACCGTAAACACCAACTCTCTCCCCCTCTATGCAGCGGTGTAACACCCCTTCTCCCCGCTGTAATCTCTACTTAAACATGGTGCTCAACTCCATATATTATTTCCCAATGATCTATGGTTATCCTATGATGTTTGAGTAGATCCGCTTTGTCCTGTGGGTTAATCGTGATCTTGGTTGGTATGGTTGTATATTTTATTTATGGTGCTGTCGTACGGTGCCCTCCGTCTCGCGCAAATGTGAGGGCCCCCCACTGTAGGGTGTTGCAATATGTTCATGGTTTGCTTATTGTCGGTGTTGCGGGGGTCACAGCAGCCTAAACGCGGATAAGTGGGTTATGACGTATGGAGTAAAGAGGACTTGATACTTAATGCTATGGTTGGGTTTCACGACCTTAATGATCTTTAGTAGTTGCGGATGCTTGCTAGGGGTCCAATCATAAGTGCATATGATCCAAGTAGAGAAAGTATGTTAGCTCATGCCTCTCCCTCATATAAAATTACAAGAATGATTACCGGTACTTGTTATCGATTGCCTAGGGACAAATAACTTTCTTGTTGATAAAAAACCTTTTACTAAACACCTAACTTTTATTATCCTACCAAGTACTTCTAGTTTTATTCTTGCAAAGTAGTTCTAGCATTACTCCTACAAACTAGTTTCATACTTGTTTCCGGTAAAGCAAATGTCAAGTGTGCGTAGAGTTGTATCGGTGGTCCATAGAACTTGAGGGAATATTTCTTCTACCTTTAGATCCTCATTGGGTTCGACACTCTTATTTATCGAAGAAGGCTACAAACGATCCCCTATACTTGTGGGTTATCAAGGCGCTGGAGGATGTTGCAACGGATGGCATGCTGGATCAGCGAAGTGAGCACGTCAATGGCAATGGCGAAGAGCATAGAAGAAACCGGATCGCCTTGTCGTAGCCCCTTTGCGTGATGAATCGGAGGATCGGGATTCCCATTGATCAAGATCCGAGTGCTGGCTGTGGAAAGGAGGATGGAAACCCATTCTCTCCGCCGTGGCCCAAATCCAAGGTGGCGAAGAGCCTCGAACAGTAAAGGCCAGGAGACCGAATCAAACACTTTTGCAATGTCGAGTTTGAGAAGAATACGGGGCATCTTGAGATTGCGAAGGTGCCGGGCTGTCAGATGGACAAGCAAGAAGTTGTCGTGAATGCACCTGCCCGAGATGAAGGAGCTTTGGTTGCCCGACACGAGCTCGCCAAGCCTTGCCGCCAACCGGAGAGAGAGAACTTTAGTAAATAGCTTAGCAAGCAGATGAATCAGGCTAATAGGGCAATAGTCTGCCAAGGTCGAGGTGTCTTGTCTCTTTGGGAGCAGGGTAATGATATCTACTATGCAACCTTCTTCTTGTAGACTCGTGTTGGGCCTCCAAGCGCAGAGTTTGGTAGGACATAGCAAATTTCCCTCAAGTGGATGACCTAAGGTTTATCAATCCGTGGGAGGCGTAGGATGAAGATGGTCTCTATCAAACAACCCTGCAACCAAATAACAAAGAGTCTCTTGTGTCCCCAACACACCCAATATAATGGTAAATTGTATAGGTGCACTAGTTCTGTAACATCCCAAATTTTCAATTTGGAATGTTATACATTAGATCATCATTGCATAGCATATTTTATTGCATTTTGGCAAATCCTCGAAATCCTAAGCAGCTCAAGGACCCTCGAAGAGAGAGTTGGGGATTTCGTTATTTTCAAATTTGGGTTTTCTCAAATTTTGAAAATAGGATCATTTGTTTTAATTATTTCTCTCTCCGAAAATATTTCATATTAAAATATATGAGAGGAGAAAATATGACTTCTCCAAAATAATTGAAATATTGGAGGAAAAATATGAAAATCGACTATTCGATTTTATTTGGATTTTATTGCAATTTTATTTGCATTAGAAAAATAGCATGTTTTCAATATTGCGTTTTAGGGCCAAGAAAATGTTCATCTCGTTCTAATTATTTTAATTAGACGGTGAAAATTTGTTTTGGTATTTTTAGATTTTTATTTATTTTTCTAGGATTTATTTAAGTTCGGCGAAATTTATTTAAAAAAAATCCCGCGCGCCCGACTGGGCCGAATCCCAGCCGAGCCAGGCCGGCCCGCGAGCGCCACCGCCTCCCGTCGGAGTCCGCCGCTGCCACCGAGTCCGGGAGGAGCACGCCTCCCGGGGTTGCCCCCTCCCCAAGCCGGAGTCGCCCCCTCCTACAAGTACCCCGCCCCCACCGCCACCTCTCCCCACCCCCAAGCCCGCCGCCCCGCCACCGAAACCCACCGACGCCGGAGCCGGCCGACGCCGACGCCCCAAGCCGCCGGAGCCGCCACCCGTCGACCCCGCCGCCCTACGCCGCCACCCCGCAGCCACGACGCCCTGCCGGAGCCGTCCCGCCCCGCCGGAGAGCCTCGCCGGAGGTATACCGAGCCGCCGCCGTCGTGTCCGGTTAAAAAAATGATTCGGTTTTTTTTAAAACCCTAGGTTTTTTTTCTTTTTTCTCGGTTTAGTTAATTAGCGAGCGTTCGCTCGTTCGTTCGTTTTAACGAACGTGTTCATCTTTTAGTTACAGTTAACGAACGTTCGTTTGATAAACTATTCGTCAGTTTTTCTTTCTCTCGGATTTTCCGCGATTATTCCAGATCGTGATTTCTGATCCGATTTTCGTTCTAGTATATCTTTTCGCTCGTTTATCGGAATCAGGCGATTCAAGAGCCTGGAGTTTCGTCTCGAAATTTTCTTTCCGTTTAACCAACTCAAACAAGTTTTTTCTATAGTAAAATTTGACTTAGATCCAGATTAGTAAACGAAGCTTGTTTCTTTTTGCAAACCAGAGTTCTTAAGTTGAACTTTCTGGTTAGGTCTTTTATTTGAGTTTTACCTGTGCATTAGTTGAGTGCTTACTGTATGCTTGTTTGTTTGCGATAGAGTACCCGGAGTGCGCTGCTTGCTACTTCGAATCTCTAGGTTTCACGGATCATCAGCAAGGCAAGTAACACTTTGATCATACCTCTTTACTACCCAGTTTTATTGCATTAGACCAATCCTCAAACATTGCATGATTAGGATCTAATTAAATTGTGGGTATTGGGAAGTAGATGAGGTAGTAGCTATTACCTGTTTTGTTATCAAACCTTTGGGAGTTACTTCTACGTTTGCTCATATTGCTATGCTATGCTAGTAGACGTGGATTGGGTGAGTGTATCCATGTTAGATGTGAGATTGTTAATTTAATGGTTTACTTAAGGTGGCAACTTAAACACACATCTGGGTGGATTGAGGCACCTGGGTATTCCAGTGATTGCCTGTTTTCTTTTGGACCGCCACCCAGGCTCAAAGGGATCATGAGATTATTCATGCTAGAAACTTCCGTGTGTGGCTGCAAGCTATTATGGGCTCTAGCATAGTTGATTAAGTCGTGTGAACTCTTACAGTGGTAGACTAGCAGATGTAGGGGAAAGTAGGTGTAACGGTCTACCCGATCGTAAGGTGCAAACACTTCTGAAAGACTGTGTCTTGGTCATCCGTTACTCAAACACCATGTAGTGCGAGTAATCCAATGGAGGATATCGAGTCTTGTGGGGAAAAGTGCACAAACCTCTGCAGAGTGTATAAACTAATCATGATTAGCCGTGTCCCCGGTTATGGACATCTTGAGTATCTAGTACTTGGATTATCATGTGAATCTCATCATGTTACTCAAATTAATTTTGTTGGGTTAAGATGATACTTAATTGGGATTGAGATGCTGTCAACCATTCTCAATGTTTAACAACCACCATGATAGTTAAATAAAATTTATCCCTTTGCAGTAGGGAAAAATTGGCTTTTCGCAAAATTGTAACCATAGAGCTTTCCACCAGCCAAATATGCATGTAGTATAGCTTTATTCTCTTCATTACTCTCTATGTGTTATTTTGCCAGCATATTCCATGTGCTGACCCATTTTCGGGCTGCAACGTTTCATGTTGCAGACTTTTCAGACGATGAGTAAGGTGCCTTAGGTCGTGGTCTTATACTCAGTGATGCCGTTGGAGTTGATGGACTCACTTATCTTCCAAGTCTTCCGCTGTTATTGTTTTAGATGGCCTTAAGCCATATTTGTCATACTTATTTCTCTTCTGAGATACTCGATGTAATAAATCCTCCAAGTACTATGCGTGTCAGCATTACTGATCCAGGGATGACACTGGTGCACGGTAGATCAGACTGTTTGAGGTCTGGTCGCTACAAGTTCGGTGAAGACATGTTGATACAAGCGTAATATGGATGGTAGATATAGGTTTTTGTAATCTGAAAATATAAAAACAGCAAGGTAACTAATGATAAAAGTGAGCGTAAACTGCCCGAGGTTATTAATGTTATTAACATTATTAAAAATGCAAATAAGATATCAAAATGTTCAGACAAACATTACCTTTATGTGCATATCATTTGCATTAAGGACAAAAGTATTGTTTAAACTGCCCGAGGTTATTAATGTTATTAACATTATTAAAAACAAAAGGGTATAAAAATACTTTTTTCAAGAATAAAAATTACATGCAAATGTAGGTGATGTTTTCTGAACATCTTGATATCTTTTTTGCATTTTTCTGAGTTCATATCAACTTTTTATGAATGTTCAAACGACTTTGACCATTATTTTGAAACTTCATAACAAGTTGATATGAACTCAGAAAAATGCAAATAAGATATCAGGATGTTTAGAAAACGTCACCTACATTTGCATGTAAGTTTTATTCCTAAAAAAGTATTATTTGTAACTTTTTATTTTTAATAATGTTAAAAACATTAATAAACTTAGGTAGTTTAAATGGTACTTTTTTCCTGAATGCAAATGACATACACATAAAAGTAATGTTTATGTGAACATTTTGATATCTTATTTGCATTTTTCTGAGTTCATATCAATTTGTTATGAATTTTCAAAGTATTGGTCAAACGGTCAAAGGACATTCGGGCGACCTCGGAGGAAAATCTAAGGGCAAAACTGAGCAGAGTCGAGAAGTAAGGGCAAAACCCGTGGGTAGGTTCCAACTAGGGGCAAAAATGCATTTGTCCCTTTAGTAATCTGAAAATATAAAAACAGCAAGGTAACTAGTAACAAAAGTTAGCGAAAACAGTATTGCAATGCTTCGAAACAAGGCCTAGGGCTCATAGTTTCACTAGTGCAAGTTCTCTCAACAATGACAACATACTTAGGTCATATAACAATCCCTCAACGTGCAACAAAGAGTCACTCCAAAGTCACTAATATCGGAGAACAAACGAAGAGATTATTGTAGGGTATGAAACTGATGACCCACAAGTATAGGGGATCAATTGTAGCTCTTTTTGATAAGAGTGTCGAACCCAACAAGGAGCAGAAGGAAATGACAAGTAGTTTTCAGTAAGGTAGTGTCTACAAGTGATGATATTGTATGTAGGAGAGTAGTTTGATCGCAAGATAATTTGTAACGAGCAAGTAACGATAGTAGTAACAAAAGTGCAGCAAGGTGGCCCAATCCCTTTAAAGCAAAGGACAGGCCAAAATGGTCTCTTATGATAAGCAAAGCATTCTTGAGGGTACACAGTAATTTCATCTAGTCACTTTCATCATGTTGGTTTAATTCGTGTTCGCTACTTTGATAATTTGATATGTGGATGGATCGGTGCTTAGGTGATGTTCTTACTTGAACAAACCTCCTACTTATGATTAATCCTCCCGCAAGCATCCGCAACTACGAGAAAAGTATTAAGAATAAGTTCTAACCATAGCATTAAACCTTTGGATCCAACGGTCCCTTACGGAATAGCGCATAAACTGGGGTTTGTGCTTCTGTCACTCTCGCAACCCACCATCTAATTACAACTCCACAATGCATTCCCTTAGGCCCAAATATGGTGAAGTGTCATTAGTCGACATTCACATGACACCACTAAGGGAATCACAACATACATACTATCAAAAGATCGAACACATATCAAATTCACATGATTACTTGCAACGTGATTTCTCCCGTGACCTCAAGAACAAAAGTTACTACTCACAAATGATAATCATGATAAAGATCAGAGGGGTATTAAATAGCATATTGGATCTGAACATATAATCATCCACCAAATAAACCATATAGTAATCAACTACAAGATGTAATCAACACTACTAGTCACCCACAAGCAACAATCTATAGTTCCGGTAACAAGATTGAATACAATAGATGAACTAGGGTTTGAGAGGAGATGGTGCTGTTGAAGATGTTGATGAAGATTGCCCTCCCCAAGATGGGAGAGTTGTTGGTGATGATGATGACGATGATTTCCCCCTCCAGGAGGGAAGTTCCCCCGACGGAATCGCTCCGCCAGAGGGCAAAAGTGTTCCTACCCAAGTTCCGCCTCGAGACGGCGGCGCTCCATCCCGAAAGTCCTCTCTTTATATTTTTTTCTAGGTCAAAATGACTTATATACCAGAAGATGGGCACCGGAGGTGGGCCTGGGTGAGCACAACCCACCAGGGCGCGCCTGGGCTCCCTGGCACGCCTAGGTGGGTCTTTCCCACCTGGTGGGCCCCCTCTAGTAGTTATTTACTCCAATAATTCTTAAATAATGCATAAAAAATCTCCGTGAAGTTTCAGCTTGTTTGGAGTTGTGCAGAATAGGTGGCTTGACGTAGCTTTTCCAGGTCCAGATTTCCAGCTACCAGAATTCTCCCTCTTGGTGTGCACCTTGCAAATTACGAGAGAAAAGGCATCAGAATTACTCCAAAAAAGCATTATTATGGATAAAAACATCATAAATAACAGTAAGAAAACATGATGCAAAATGGACGTATCAACTCCCCCAAGCTTAGACCTCGCTTGTCCTCAAGCGAAAACCGAAATCGAAAAACATGTCCACATGCTTTGAGAGAGAGGTGTCGATAAAAACAAAATACGAACAGAGAAGCATCATGTGAATTATTATAACAGCAACAAATTTAAACATAAGACTTTTGTCATAGAACTTTTATCATATACTTCTCATGAATAAGTAGCAGTTCATCACACAATCGAAGTATAAAGCAAACACTTTATTAGAAACCAACAAACTATGTTCTCAGTCAACTTTGCAACTACAATTCATCATCTTTTCAGGAAGGGTCACATGTCGGAGCCTCTAGGCAAGTCCAGATACTCAACGATCATATAGTCTTCTATGATTGCTAACACTCACCGCGTACACATGAGCAAAATGTTTCAACCGGACACATAGAAAGATAGGGGCTTATAGTTTCTCCTCCCAACGTATTCACCTCAAGGGTGAAGTCAAAAATAATAACTCATGCTACCCATATTCAACTGGACATATGTGCCTAGATCTTTGCTCACCACATGATGCTTGCCAAAGGATAAAAATAAAAGGGAAAGAGAGAAGAACTTTGACTCTTTGCATAAAAGTAAAAGATAGGCCCTTCGCAGAGGGAAGCAGAGGTTGCCATGCGCTTATTTGTTCGTATGCTCAACCCCTTAGTGTAAAATAACGTCACGTTGTATTGCCCCTTGTGAGAGTGACCTTTATTATGTAGTCTGTCGCTTTTATTCTTCACCATCACAAGTTCGTGCAACGCTCAATTTTCTCTTACACTAAATGATCTCACACATTTAGAAGCAATTTTTATTGCCTTTTTGCAGCGATGAAAACTTACTTGAGGGATCTTGCTCAATCCCTAGGTAAGTATGGTGGACACTTGAAAATAAGATTTGGGTTTAAGGGTTTTTGGATGCACAAGTAGTATCTCTACTTAGTGCGGAATTTTTGGATAGCAAAGATAGGGGGAAAGCACCACATGTTAAAGGATCTATGACAATATGACTTCTATGTGAATATGAACAAACATAACTCATTAAGTTGTCTTCCTTGTCCAACGTCAACAATTTTGTCATATAATATTTTGATGAGTGCTCACAATCACAAAAGATTTCTAGGATAGTATATTTATATGTGAATTTTCTCTTCCCTTATTAATTCTTTCATGAGTTGCATCATTGACTAATGCTATGTTTGTCAATCTATAATAAAATTTTCTACTTATACTTTTCCTTATGTGGTGCCATCACCTACCATAGGATTAGTATATGATCTTATTGATTTATTTCCTTTCTTTTATTTACTTCCTTATTTCTTTTTCTTTCTTATTTCTTTTCTTTATTTGCAACATGAAAGTAAAGAAGTAAAAACTCAACTAAACTTCATTATATAACCTGCACATGATTACAAGGATAGATCACTAAGCAAACTCTTGAAAAGAAAGGATCAAACTAAACTTTTATTCATCTAAAGCAAAAGATCGAACTAAGATAAGTAAAAGCAAAAAGATAGTGGGATGATACGATACCGGCGCACCTTCCCCAAGCTTGGCGGATGCCAAGGGGAGTGCCCATACCCGATACTGAGTTCTCTTTTGGTGGTGAAGATGATGGTGGTGGTGATGAAGAAGTATTCTCCAATATAACCATGAGTAGATTCTTCAAACCTTGAATCTCTCGAAGGGCTTGATGAATTAATTCGCTATTTTTCTTCACCTTAGCCATTATGTGTTTATTCTCCGGGCCCCACGGTTTTGTTCCTGCACTATTTTCCCTTGGCCGAGATATGTCCCAGTTGGACGGTATGTGCCTACAAGGAGTATTCTCGAACCCATAATTGTGAATCAAATTGCAAAAATTGTTACGATGTAACCTGTGTAAGGGCCTCCTCGGTGGGGGTTCTTCTTGCACTTCCAGGCTCGCTTGATTGTTCGATGATCCCATGGCTTGATGAGGATTAGGATGAGTAGAGAGTCCAGCTAATGTGCCCCTCTTAGAGGCCGGAAAGCGAACCCCAAAAGGATTTTCCTCTTCTTCCTCCATAGCAACCTCTCCAACTTCATCCCTCCTTAGATCCTCCTGAACCAACCTTGTGTCTTCTTCTCCATTGTTGAAGGGTGAGGAAGACATGATGTTGACTAGCTGAATCTGTCAGAGAACAGCAATAAAAGAGAATAGAGGATTTCTCCGCGATACGGTGATCAACAGGTTCAGCAAGTATATATAGATTGTTTATCTTGGAGCACAAGCATACGAAAGAAAAACGGAGTCCGGGAGGTGTCCCAGGTGGGCACAACCCACCTGGGTGCGCGAGGCATGCCTAGCGCGCCCTGGTTTCTTGTGCCCACCAGGGGACGCTTCCTGGAAGTTTCTTTATTTCAAAATTATTAAATATTCCAAAACTGATAAAGAATATTTTTGCGGATTTTTCGGAGTCTCTTTCCTTAACGGATGACGTACCTCCTTATTTTCACGATTCTGGAGTGTTCCGGAAGGACTCTTTTATGTGTTCTTCCAGTGTGAAAGTTTGGATGATATTACTTTCAACATTAATGGGCGTACATGAGATATAATGCTTTATTCATTGCCCATTGACAACCTTTGGGTTAGTACCTTCAGCATTATTTATTTTGATGGCTCCAGACCAATAAACTTCCTCGATGACATAGGGGCCTTCCCATTTTGAGAGGAGTTTTCCTACAAAGAATCCAAAACGAGAGTTGTACAAAAGAACATATTCTCTGACTTTAAACGCACACTTTTGGATTCTCTTGTCATGCCATCTTTTAACTTTTTCTTTAAATAATTTTGCATTTTCATAAGCTTGGGTTCTCCATTCATCTAATGAGTTTATATCAAATAACCTCTTTTCACCAGCAAGTTTAAAATCATAATTGAGTTCTTTGACTGCCCAATATGCTTTATATTCTAACTCAAGAGGCAAATGACAAGCCTTTCCATAGACCATTTTATAAGGAGACATACCCATAGGATTTTTATATGCTGTTCTATAAGCCCAAAGTGCATCATATAATTTCCTAGACCAATTCTTGTAGGACCTATTGACAGTCTTTTGCAAAATTAATTTTATTTCTCTATTGCTAAGCTCAACTTGACCACTAGACTGAGGATGATAAGGTGATGCAATTCTATGGTTAACATCATACTTGGCAAGCATTTTACGAAACGCACCATGAATAAAGTGTGAACCACATTAGTCATTAAATATCTAGGGACTCCAAACCTTGGGAAAATAACTTCCTTAAGCATTTTAATAGAGGTGTTGTGATCAGCACTACTGGTTGGAATAGCTTCTACCCATTTAGTAACATAATCAACAGCAACGAAAATATGTGTATACCCATTAGAGGAAGGAAAATGAAGCATGTAATCAAATCCCCAAACATCAAATGGTTCAACAGCAAGTGAATATTTCATAGGCATTGATGTCGCTTGAAGCTACGCCGGTATTTCCCCAAAGAGGAAGGGATGATGCAGCACAGCGGCGGTAGGTATTTCCCTCAGATATGAAACCAAGGTTATCGAACCAGTAGGAGAACCAAGCAAAACAACGTAAACAACCCCTGCACACAAATAACAACACCTCGCAACCCGACGTGTTAAAGGGGTTGTCAATCCCTTTCGGGTACGGCGCCTCAAATGGTGCATGGACGGGAAATAAATTGTAGTAGATTGAATAAATAGATCGCAAATAAAATAAAGTGCAGCAAAGTATTGTTGTATTTTGGGTTTAATAGATCTGAATAAAAAGAGCAAATAAAATAGATCGCAAAGGCAAATATATGAGAAAAAAGACCCGGGGGCCGTAGATTTCACTAATGGCATCTCTCGAGAAAAATAACAAATGATGGGTAAACAAATTACTGTTGGGCAATTGATAGAACTTCAAATAATCATGACAATATCCAGGCAATGATCATTACATAGGCACCACGTCCAAGATTAGTAGACCGACTCCTGCCTGCATCTACTACTATTACTCCACACATCGACCGCTATCCAGCATGCATCTAGTGTATTAAGTTCATGAAAAAACGGAGTAATGCAATAAGAACAATGACATAATATAGACAAGATCTATCTATGTAGAGATAGACGCCATCGTTTTGTCCTTAGTAGCAATGATACATACGTGTCATTTCCCTTTCTGTCACTGGGATCAAGCACCATAAGATCGAACCCACTACCGGGCACCTCTTCCTATTGCAAGATAAATAGATCAAGTTGGCCAAACAAAACCCAAATATCGGAGAAGAACTACGAGGCTATAAGCAATCATGCATATAAGAGATCAAAGAAACTCAAATAACTTTCATGGATACAAAAAGATATGACTGATCATAAACTCAAAGTTCATCAGATCCCATCAAACACACCGCAAAAAGAGTTACATCATATGGATCTCTAAGAGACCATTGTATTGAGAATTCAGCAAGAGAGAGGCAGCCATCTAGCTACTAACTACGGACCCGTAGGTCTACAAAGAACTACTCACGCATCATCGGAGAGGCACCAATGGAGGTGGTGAACCCCATCCGAGATGGTGTCTAGATTGGATCTGGTGGTTCTGGACTCTGCGGCAGCTGGATGAATATTTCGTCGACGTGTCTAGGGTTTCTGGAATATTGGGGTATTTATAGAGAAAAGAGGTGGTCCGGGGGGCACCCGAGGTGGGCACAACCCACCAAGGCGCGCCTGGGACTCCTGGTGCGCCCTGGTGGGTTGTCCCCTCCTCGGGACTCCCCCCAGGTGCAACCAGGGCCCTATATGATCCTTCTGGTCCAAAAACATCTCCGTAAAGTTTCATTGTCTTTGGACTCCGTCTGATATTGATTTCCTGCGATGTAAAAAACATGCAAAAAACAACAACTGGCACTTGGCACTATGTCAATAGGTTAGTACCCAAAAATGATATAAAATGATTATAAAACATCCAAGATTGATAATAAAACAGCATGGAACAATCAAAAATTATAGATACGTTGGAGACGTATCAACATCCCCAAGCTTAACTCTTACTCGTCCTCGAGTAGGTAAGTGATAAAAACAAATTTTTGATGTGGAGTGCCGTTTATCATGTCATATCATATTATTTTCTGTATAGCATGGACATTTGGACTTTTATGTGATTCAAAGCAATAGTCTAGTTTTGACATGATAATTTAAATACTCAAGCATATCAACAAGCAACCATGTCTTTCAAAATATTAGTGCTAAAATAAGTTATCCCTAGCCCATCATGCTCAAACATTGATCCATTCATGAAACACACTCGCATATTAGCTACACCCAATACTCAAGTACGATCATATTGCCTATTAGTTGGTGCTTTTATAAGAGAAGATGGAGACTCAAATTCAAAAATAAAAATTGATAAAGTAAAAGAAAGGCCCTTCGCAGAGTGAAGTAGGGATTTGTAGAGGTGCCAGAGCTCAAAGAGAAAAATTAGAGATAAAAACATTTTGGGAGGTGTATCCATCCCACCAACGAAAATGACTTAGAGTTCCGAACACTTTCCATGCTAGATATATCATAGGCGGTTCCCAAACAGAAAATAAAGTTTATTCCTTTTTCCACCATACTTTCACTTTCCGTGGCTAGCCGTATCCACGGTTGCCTTTCATACCAACACTTCCCAAGGAATTTATTATTTGACAACATAAAGTAAATTCATTTTTGCATTTTGGGACTGGGCATCCCTAAAGCCTTTGCCTTACTCTCGTGCAATGACAAGTGAATAAACACTCACCGTGAGAATAACACATCCAGCATGGAAAATATTAGCCACCCTTCACCGCTCCGCGAGCGAAACAAATACACAAAAGAGAAGTTTATTTTGAAAATTATAGATGGCACATGCAAATTTGCTTAGAACGGCAAAGAATACCGCATATAGGTAGATATAGTGGACTCATGTGGCAAAATTGGTTTAAAGGATTTTGGATGCATAAGTAGAGGTCATACTTGGTGCAAAGTGAAGGTTAGCAAAAGATTGAGAAGCGACCAACCAAGAAACGAATAATCTCATAAGCAAGCATTAAGCATAATTAACACTGAATAATGCACCACAAGTAGGATATAATTTCATTGCATGAGTATTGACTTTCGTACTTGCATAGGGAATCACAAACCGTAACATCAATATTCTTACTAAAGCATAATTACTCATCAACATAACTCACATCATCATATCTCAAAACTATTACTAAGAATCAAGTTTATTTTGTCCAATGATCTTCATGAATTTTTTATTTTATCCTTCTTCGATATCTATCACTTTGGGACTAATTTTAATGTGTTGCTTTTTATGAGCTCAAACAAATATAAGTGAAGATCATGAGCATAATTTTTTTTCTTTCTCTCAAAATAATTTAAGTGAAGCAAGAGATAATTTATTTAAAATTTTACTAGCTCTCAAATAAATCTAAGTGAAGCAAGAGAGCATTTCTTCAAAAATAACTAAGCACACCATGCTCAAAAAGATATAAGTGAAGCACTAGAGCAAGTCCATAGCTCATAAAAGATTTAAGTGAAGCATAGAGAGCAATTCTAACAAGTCATGACATAATTTTGGCTCTCTCAAATAGGTGTGTCCAGCAAGGATTGATGACTTAAAATACAAAATAAAACAAGCAAAGACTCATATCATACAAGACGCTCCAAGCAAAACACATATCATGTGACGAATAACAATATAGTTTCGAGTAAAATACCGATAGTCGTTAGAAGGAAGAGGGGATGCCACTCGGGGGCATCCCGAAGCTTAGTTGGTTGCTCATTTTGGATAAAAGCTTGGGATGCCGGGGCATCCCCAATCTTAGGCTCTTCTATCCTTCTTTCAACCATCGTAAGATAACCCAAAACTTGAAAACTTCAATCGCACAAAACTCAACAAAACCTTCGTGAGATCCGTTAGTATAAGAAACCAAATCACTACTATAAGTACTGTATCAAACCAATTCATATTTTATTTTTGTATTATATCTACTCTATTCCAACTTTTCTGTGGCAAAAAATCATCAAAGAAAACCATAGAGCCATCAAAATAAGCACACAACACAAAGAAAACAGAATCTGTCAAAACAGAATAGTCTGTAGCAATCTGACTATTTCGAATACTTCTGTAACTCCAAAAATTCTGAAAATTTAGGACGACCAGGGTAATTTTTATATTGACCTTCTGCAAAAATAATTGGCATTTACCACGTTCTGGTGATTTTTAACAATTATTTTCGTTAGCACCAAAGTTTCTGTTTTTTAAGCAAGATCAAACAACTATCACCAAAGAAAATCCTAAAGGCTTTACTTGGCACAAACACTAATTAAAACACACACAAAAAACACAACCATACCAATAGCATAATTGTTCAAACACACAAGAAGAGAAATCAAAAAGCAAAAATAAATTGTATTCATTGGGTTGCCTCCCAACAAGCCCTATAGTTTTACGCCCTTAGGTAGGCATAAAGCAAGGATCTAAGTATTGTCATCTTTGGTTCGAGATCCATAAGATGCCCTCATGATTGATTCATAAGGTGGCCTGATTTTTGTTCTAGGAAAGTGTTCCATACCCTTCCTCAAAGGAAATTGGAACTTAATATTGCCTTCTTTCATATCAATCACGGCACCAATAGTGCGTAAAAACGGTTTACCAAGAATAATAGGACAAGACGGATTGCAATCAATATCAAGAACAATAAAATTTATGGGCACATAATTCCTATTTGCAAGAATAAGAACATCATTAATTCTTCCATAGGCTTTTTAGTAGTAGAATCTGCCAAGTGCAAATTCAAAGAATATTCTTCAATATTGGTAAGACCAAGCACATCACATAAAGATTTCGGAATGGTGGAAACACTAGCACCCAAGTCACACAAAGCAAAACACTCATAATTTTTAATCTTGACTTTGATAGTAGGTTCCCATTCATGATGAAGTTTTCTAGGAATTGAAACTTCTAATTCCAACTTTTCTTCCAAAGCTTTCATCATAGCATCAACAATATGTTTAGTAAAAGCTTCATTTTGTTCATAGGCACGGGGTGAATTCAACATGGATTGCAACAAAGAAATACAATCAATCAAAGAGGAACTATCATAATTAAAGTCTTTGTAATCCAAAAGAGTGGGTGCATCACTAGCTAAAGTTTTGACCTCTCCAAACCCACTTTTATCAATTTTCTCAACAAGATTTTCACCCTCCGAATCATTGGGACGCCTTCTACCTAAAGTTGACTCTTCTCGAGTCCCTTTTTCATCAATCTTAACTTTACTAAACAAGGAATCAATAGAAGAAACACCAATCATCTTAAGATTTTCATCATCTTTATCTTCTAACGAGATTGGTTTAGCAGCCATTTGATTTACTAAGGTAGCTTGTGCATCGGATATTTTTCCTAGCAAACTTTCAGCAAAAGCATACTTAGATTAGAGATTGCAAACTTCTCTACTAATATCATCAAGTTGTTTTGTAATAGCATCTATCACAATAGAGTGCTCCTTAAGCTCTTCATTAAATACTTATTATGCTCAAATTGTGTAGTCATATATTCCTTAGTACTTTTCTCAATTTCAAGCAAAATATTGGGGTAAGGAACATCATAATATTTCCTTTGAGGCATCATGATTATGCAAACAAGAGTGCACACAAAAACATATCCAGCAAGAAAACGGCGAACGGAAAAAGAGAGGCAAATAAAACGGCAAATTTGTGAAGCGGGGGAGAGGAAAACGAGAGGCAAATGGCAAATAATGTAGATTGCAAGGAGATGAGATTTGTTATTAGGAACGTGGTTATGTTGAAGATCCTCCCCGGCAACGGCACCATAAATTCCTTTTGATGTCGCTTGAAGATACGTCGGTATTTCCCCAAAGAGGAAGGGATGATGCAACACAGCAGCGGTAAGTATTTCCCTCAAATATGAAACCAAGGTTATCGAACAAGTAGGAGAACCAAGCAACTCAACGTAAACAACCCCTACACACAAATAACAACACCTCGCAACCCGACGTGTTAAAGGGGTTGTCAATCCCTTTCGGGTACGACGCCTCAAACGGTGTGTGGACGGGAAATAAATTGTTGTAGATTGAATAAATAGATCGCAAATAAAATAAAGTGCAGCAAAGTATTTTTTGTATTTTTGGGTTTAATAGATCTGAATAAAAAGAGCAAATAAAATAGATCGCAAAGGCAAATATATGAGAAAGAAGACCCGGGGGCCGTAGATTTCACTAGTGGCTTCTCTCGATAAAAATAGCAAACGGTGGGTAAACAAATTGCTGTTGGGCAATTGATAGAACTTCAAATAATCACGACGATATCCAGGCAATGATCATTACATAGGCATCACGTCCAAGATTAGTAGACCGACTCCTGCATCTACTACTATTACTCCACACATCGACCGCTATCCAGCATGCATCTAGTGTATAAGTTCATGGAAAAATGGAGTAATGCAATAAGAACAATGACATGATGTAGACAAGATCTATCTATGTAGAGATACACCGCATCATTTTATCCTTAGTAGCCACGATGCATACGTGTCATTTCCCTTTTTGTCACTGGGATCAAGCACCATAAGATCGAACCCACTACCGGGCACCTCTTCCATTGCAAGATAAATAGATCAAGTTGGCGAAACGAAACCCAAATATCAGAGAAGAAATACGAGGCTATAAGCAATCATGCATATAAGAGATCAAAGAAACTCAAATAATTTTCATGGATATAAAAAGATATGGCTGATCATAAACTCAAAGTTCATCAGATCCCAACAAACACCCCACAAAAAGAGTTACATCATATGGATCTCCAAGAGACCATTGTATTGAGAATTCAGCAACAGAGAGGAAGCCATCTAGCTACTAACTACGAACGCGTAGGTCTACAAAGAACTACTCACGCATCATCGGAGAGGCACCAATGGAGGTGGTGAACCCCATCCGAGATGGTGTCTAGATTGGATCTGGTGGTTCTGGACTCTGCGGTGGCTGGATGAATATTTCATCGACGTGTCTAGGGTTTCTGGAATATTGGGGTATTTATAGAGCAAAGAGGCGGTCCGGGGGGCACCCGAGGTGGGCACAACCCACCAGGGCGCGCCTGGGCCTCCTGGCACGCCCTGGTGGGTTGTCACCTCCTCGGGACTCCCCCCAGGTGCAACCAGGACCCAATATGATCCTTCTGGTCCAAAAAAATCTCCATAAAGTTTCGTTGCGTTTGGACTCTGTCTGATATTGATCCCTTGCGATGTAAAAACATGCAAAAAACTGCAACTGGCACTTGGCACTATGTCTAGGTTAGTACCAAAAAATGATATGAAATGACTATCAAATGATTATAAAACATCCAAGAATGATAATAAAACAGCATGGAACAATCAAAAATTATAGATACGTTGGAGACATATCAGGCATTTCTTGACGCTTACCGATATTACCTATCATTTGACATTCATCACAAGATGAGACGTACTTACGGGCATCCTTGAAGAGAGTAGGCCAATAAAATCCAGACTGCAATACCTTGTGAGCAGTTCTATCTCCGGCATTATGCCCTCCATAAGCTTCGGAGTGACATTTCCGTAGAATTTGCCCCTGTTCATGCTCAGGTACACAACGTCTAATAGTACCATCTACTCCTTTATAAAGATGTGGGTCATCCCAAAAGTAGTGTCTTAAATCATAGAAGATTTTTTTCTTTTGTTGGTATGTGAAGCTAGGTGGTAAATATTTAGCAACAATGTAATTAGCATAGTCGGCATACCAAGGAGTACTATTAGCAACATTTATTGCAGCTAACTGCTCATCAGGAAAACTATCATCAATAGGTAGTGGGTCATCAAGCACATTTTCAAGCCTAGACAAGTTATCAGCTACGGGGTTCTCAGCTCCTTTCCTATGAAGGATATATAAATCGAATTCTTGTAACGAAAGAACCCATCAAATAAGTCTAGGTTTAGCATCTTTCTTTTCCATTAGATATTTTATAGCAGCATGGTCGGTGTGAGCGATAACTTTAGAATCAACAATGTAAGATCTAAATTCATCACAAGCAAATATCACAGCTAGAAATTCCTTTTCAGTAGTAGCATAATTTCGTTGGGCACTGTCTAGAGTTTTACTAGCATAATGAATAACATTCAGTTTCTTATCAACTCTTTGTCCTAGAACAACACCAACATCATAATCACTAGCATCACACATAATTTCAAAAGGTAAGTTCCAGTCAGGTGGTTGAACAATAGGTGCAGAAAATAAGGCTTTCTTGAGTGTTTCAAAGGCTTCTAAACAATCATCATCAAAAACAAAAGGAATATCCTTTTGCAAAATACTCGTAAGAGGCCTAGAAATTTTTTAAAAGTCTTTGATAAATCTCCTATAGAAACCAGCGTGACCAAGGAAACTACGAATACCTTTGATGTCCATAGGACATGGCATTTTCTCAATGGCATCAACCTTAGCTTTGTCCACTTCAATGCCCTTCTCAGAAATCTTATGACCCAAGACAATACCTTCATTAACTATAAAGTGGCACTTCTCCCGATTCAAGACAAGATTTGTTGGTTCGCATCTCTGCAAAACTCGATCAAGATTGCTTAAACAATCATCAAAAGACTTCCCATAAACAGAAAAGTCATCCATGAAAACCTCAACAATCTTTTCACAAAAGTCAGAGAATATAGCAGTCATACATCTTTGAAAGGTAGCAGGTGCATTGCATAAACCAAAAGGCATACGTCTATAAGCATAGGTTCCAAAAGGACAAGTAAAAGTGGTCTTTTCTTGATCAGGTTGAGAAACATGTATTTGTGAAAAGCCAGAATATCCATCAAGGAATCAAAAGTGTGTCTGCTTAGATAATCTTTCAAGAATTTGATTAATAAAAGGCAAAAGGTAATGATCTTTTCTAGTTGCTTTGTTTAGTTTCCTGAAATCAATTACCATCCTATAGCCTGTTACAATTCTTTGTGGGATAAGTTCATTCTTATCATTAGGAACAACAGTTATACCTCCTTTCTTAGGGACACAATGAATAGGACTTACCCATCTACTATCAGCTATGGGATAGATTATACCTGCTTCCAGAAGTTTTAGTATTTCCATTCTTACCACTTCTTTCATCTTCGGATTTAACCGACGTTGGTGATCAACAATGGGTTTAGCATCAGGTTCCATATTAATTTTGTGTTGACATAGAGTGGGACTAATGCCCTTTCAATCATCAAGAGTATATCCAATAGTAGCTCGGTGCTTCCTTAGAACTTTCAATAATCTTTCTTCTTCATGTTCTGAAAGGTTAGCACTGATAATAACAGGATATATTTTCTTTTCATCAAGATAAGCATATTTCAAAGTGTCTGGCAATGGTTTTAATTCAAACACAGGATCACCTTTAGGTGGAGGGGGACCTCCCAGAGTTACAATAGGCAAATTGTGTTTAAGTAGAGGACGTTGTTCAAAGAAAATCGTATCTATTTCATTTCTTTCATGCATATGTAAATCATTTTCATGGTCTAGCAAATATTATTCTAAAGGACTAGTAGGAGGCACAACAATAGAAGCAAGACCAATTATTTCATCCTTACTAGGCAATTCTTTTTCATGAAGCTTTCCACTAAACTTGGAGAAATTAAACTCATGAGACTCATTACCAAAGCTAACACCGACAGTTTGTTTCTCACAATCTATTTTAGCATTAACGATGTTCAAGAAAGGTCTACCAAAAATAATGGGACAGAAGTCATCTTGTGGGGAACCAAGAACAAGGAACTCAGTAGGGTATTTTATTTTCCCACACAAGACTTCAACATCTCTAACAATCCCAATTGGTGATATGGTGTCTCTATTAGCAAGTTTAATAGTAACATCCATTTCTTCCATCTCTACAGGTGCTATGTCATTCATAATTTCTTTATACAAGGTGTAAGGAATAGCACTCACACTAGCACTTATGTCACATAGACCATGATAACAGTGATCTCCTATTTTATCTGAGATGAAAGGCATGCCTGAAGGAAATATGCCCTAGAGGCAATAATAAAGTTGTTATTTTATATTTCATTATATCATGATAAATGTTTATTATTCATGCTAGAATTGTATTAACCGGAAATTTGATACATGTGTGAATACATAGACAAACAGAGTGCCCCTAGTATGCCTCTACTTGACTAGCTCGTTAATCAAAGATGGTTAAGTTTCCTAGCTATAAACATGTGTTGTCATTTGATGAACGAGATCACATCATTAGAGAATGATGTGATGGACAAGACCCATCCGTTAGCTTAGCACTATGATCGTTTAGTTTATTGCTATTGCTTTCTTCATGACTTATACATGTTCCTATGACTATGAGATTATGCAATTCCCGTATACCGGAGGAACACTTAGTGTGCTATCAAACGTCAGAACATAACTGGGTGATTATAAAGATGATCTATAGGTGTCTCTGATGGTGTTTGTTGAGTTGGCATAGATCGAGATTACGATTTGTCACTCCGAGTATCTGAGAGGTATCTCTGGGCCCTCTCGGTAATGCACATCACTATAAGCCTTGCAAGCAATGTGACTAATCAGTTAGTTGCGAGATGATGCATTACGAAACGAGTAAAGAGACTTGCCGGTAACGAGATTGAACTAGGTATTGAGATACCGACGATCGAATCTCGGGCAAGTAACATACCGATGACAAGGGGAACAACATATGTTGTTATGCGGTTTGACCGATAAAGATCTTCGTAGAATATGTGGGAGCCAATATGAACATCCATGTTCTGCTATTGGTTATTGACCGGAGACGTGTCTCGGTCATGTCTACATAGTTCTCGAACCCGTAGGGTCCGCACGCTTAACGTTCGGTGATGATCGGTATTATGAGTTTATGTGTTTTGATCTACCGAAGGTAGTTCGGAGTCCCGGATATGATCACGGACATGACGAGGAGTCTCGAAATGGTTGAGACATAAAGATTGATATATTGGACGGCTATATTCGGACACCGGAAGTGTTCCGGGTGATTTTGGAGAAAACCGGAGTGCTGGAGGGTTACCGGACCCCCCCCCCCCGGGGAACTAGTGGGCCTAGTGTTGGGGAACGTAGTAATTTCAAAAACAAATCCTACGCACATGCTAGATCATGGTGATGCATAGCAACGAGAGGGGAGAGTGTTGTCCATGTACCCTCGTAGACCGAAAACGGAAGCGTTAGCACAACGCGGTTGATGTAGTCGTACGTCTTCACGATCCGACCGATCCAAGTACCGAACGCACGACACCTCCAAGTTCAGCACACGTTCAGCTCAATGACGTCCCGCGAGCTTCGATCCAGCAAAGCTTCGCCGGAGAGTTTCATCAGCACAACGACGTGATGACGTTGATGATGATGCTACCGGCGCAGGGCTTCGCCTAAGCACCGCTACGATATGATCGAGGTGGATTATGCTGGAGGGGGGCACCGCACACGGCTGGGAGAGATCAACAGATCAACTTGTGTGTCTAGAGGTAGCCCCCTGCCCCCGTATAAAAAGGAGCAAGGGGGAGGCCAGCCGGCCCCTGCAGGGCGCTCCAGGAGGAGGAGTCCTCCTCCTAGTAGGAGTAGGACTCCCCTCTTTCCTACTCCTACTAGGAGGGGAAAAGGAAGGGGGAGAGGGAGAAGGAAAGGGGGCACCGCCCCACCTCTCCTAGTCCAATTCGGACCAGAGGGGGAGGGGCACACGGCCTGCCCTAGGCCAGCCCTCTTTCTCTCCACTAAGGCCCATAAGGCACACTATTTCTCCCGGGGGGGTCCGTTAACCCTCCGGCACTCCGGTTTTCTCCGAAACCACCCGGAACACTTCCGGCGTCCGAATATAGTCGTCCAATATATCGATCTTTACGACTCGACCATTTCCAGACTCCTCGTCATGTCCGTGATCATATCCGGGACTCCGAACTACCTTCGGTACATCAAAACACAACAACTCATAATATCGATCGTCACCAAACTTTAAGCGTGTGGACCCTACGGGTTCGAGAACTATGTAGACATGACCGAGACACGTCTCCGGCCAATCACCAATAGCGGAACCTGGATGCTCATATTGGCTCCCACATATTCTACGAAGATCTTTATCGGTCAAACCGCATAACAACATACATTGTTCCCTTTGTCATCGGTATGTTACTTGCCCGAGATTCGATCGTCGGTTCTCAGTACCTAGCTCAATCTCATTACCGGCAAGTCTCTTTACTCGCTACGTAATGCATCATCCCGCAACTAACTCATTAGTCACATTGCTTGCAAGGCTTATTGTGATGTGCATTACCGAGAGGGCCCAGAGATACCTCTCCGACAATCGGAGTGACAAATCATAATCTTGATCTATGCCAACTCAACAAGTACCATCAGAGACACCTGTAGAGCACCTTTATAATCACCCAGTTACGTTGTGACGTTTGGTAGCACACAAAGTGTTCCTCCGATAATCGGGAGTTGCATAATCTCATAGTCATAGGAACATGTATAAGTCATGAAGAAAGCAATAGCAGTAAACTAAACGATCATGTGCTAAGCTAACAGAATGGGTCAGGTCAATCACATCATTCTCCTAATGATGTGATCCCATTAATCAAATGACAACTCATGTCTATGGTTTAGGAAACTCAACCATCTTTGATTAACGAGCTAGTCAAGTAGAGGCATACTAGTGACACTATGTTTGTCTATGTATTCACACATGTATTATGTTTCCTAGTTAATACAATTCTAGCATGAATAATAAACATTTATCATGATATGAGAAAATAAATAATAACTTTATTATTGCCTCTAGGGCATATTTCCTTCAGTCTCCCACTTGCACTAGAGTCAATAATCTAGATTACACAGTAATGATTTTAACACCCATGGAGTTTTGGTGCTGATCATGTTTTGCTCGTGGAAGAGGCTTAGTCAACGGGTCTGCAACATTTAGATCTGTATGTATCTTGCAAATCTCTATGTCTCCCACCTGGACTTGATTCCAGATGGAATTGAATCGTCTCTTGATGTACTTGGTTATCTTGTGAAATCTGGATTCCTTTGCCAAGGCAATTGCACCAGTATTGTCACAAAAGATTTTCATCGGTCCCAATGCACTAGTTATGACACCTAGATCGGATATGAACTCCTTCATCCAGACTCCTTCTTTTGCTGCTTCCGAAGCAGCTATGTACTCCGCTTCACACGTAGATCCCGCCACGACGCTTTGTTTAGAACTGCAACAACTGACAGCTCCACCATTCAATGTAAACACGTATCTGGTTTGCGATTTAGAATCGTCCGAATCAGTGTCAAAGCTTGCATCGACGTAACCATTTACGACTAGCTCTTTGTCACCTCCATAAACGAGAAACATATCCTTAGTACTTTTCAGGTATTTCAGGATCCTCTCCTGGATTACTTTGATACCTCCATGCTAAGCTAATAGCAAGGCACACATCAGGTCTGGTACACAGCATTGCATACATGATAGAGCCTATGGCTGAAGCATAGGGAACATCTTTCATTTTCTCTCTATCTTCTGCAGTGGTCCGGCATTGAGTCTGACTCAATTTCACACCTTGTAACATAGGCAAGAACCCTTTCTTTGCTTGATCCATTTTGGACTTTTTCAAAACTTTGTCAAGGTATGTGCTTTGTGAAAGTCCTATCAAGCGTCTTGATCTATCTCTATAGATCTTGATGCCCAATATGTAAGCAGCTTCACCGAGGTCTTTCATTGAAAAACTCTTATTCAAGTATCCTTTTATGCTATCCAGAAATTCTATATCATTTCCAATTAGCAATATGTCATCCACATATAATATCAGAAATGCTACAGAGCTCCCACTCACTTTCTTGTAAATACAGGCTTCTCCAAAAGTCTGTATAAATCCATATGCTTTGATCACACTATCAAAACGTTTATTCCAACTCCGAGAGGCTTGCACCAGTCCATAAATGGATCGCTGGAGCTTGCACACTTTGTTAACTCCCTTTGGATCTACAAAACCTTCCGGTTGCATCATATACAACTCTTCTTCCAGAAATCCATTCAGGATTGCAGTTTTGACATCCATTTGCCAAATTTCATAATCATAAAATGCGGCAATTGCTAACATGATTCGGACAGACTTAAGCATCGCTACGGGTGAGAAAGTCTCATCGTAGTTTACTCCTTGAACTTGTCGAAAACCTTTCGCAACAAGTCGAGCTTTGTAGACAGTAACATTACCGTCAGCGTCAGTCTTCTTCTTGAAGATCCATTTATTCTCTATGGCTTGCCGATCATCGGGCAAGTCAACCAAAGTCCACACTTTATTCTCATACAAGGATCCCATCTCAGATTTCATGGCTTCAAGCCATTTTGCGGAATCTGGGCTCACAATCGCTTCTTCATAGTTCGTAGGTTCGCCTTGGTCAAGTAACATGACCTCCAGAATAGGACTACTGTACCACTCTGGTGCGGATCTTACTCTGTTTGACCTACAAGGTTCAGTAGTAACTTGATCTGAAGTTTCATGATCAATATCATTAGCTTCCTCACTGATTGGTGTAGGTGTCACAGGAACCGGTTTCTGTGATGAACTACTTTCCAATAAGGGAGCAGGTAGAGTTACCTCATCAAGTTCTACTTTCCTCCCACTCACTTCTTTCGAGAGAAACTCCTTCTCTAGAAAGGATCCATTCTTAGCAACGAATGTTTTGCCTTCGGATCTGTGATAGAAGGTGTACCCAACAGTCTCCTTTGGGTATCCTATGAAGACACACTTCTCCGATTTGGGCTCGAGCTTATCAGGTTGAAGCTTTTTCACATAAGCATCGCAGCCCCAAACTTTAGTAAACGACAACTTTGGTTTCTCGCCAAACCATAGTTCATAAGGCGTCGTCTCAACGGATTTAGATGGTGCCCTATTTAACGTGAATGTAGCCGTCTCTAAAGCATAACCCCAAAACAGTAGCGGTAAATCAGTAAGAGACATCACAGATCGCACCATATCTAGTAAAGTACGATTACGACGTTCAGACACACCATTACGCTTTGGTGTTCCGGGTGGCGTGAGTTGCGAAACTATTCCGCATTCTTTCAAATGAAGACCAAACTCGTAACTCAAATATTCACCTCCACGATCAGATCGTAGAAACTTTATTTTCTTGTTACGATGATTTTCCACTTCACTCTGAAATTCTTTGAACTTTTCAAATGTTTCAGACTTATGTTTCATTAAGTAGATATACCCATATCTTCTCAAATCATCTGTGAAGGTGAGAAAATAACGATACCCGCCGCGAGCCTCAATATTCATCGGACCACATACATTAGTATGTATGATCTCCAATAAATCTGTTGCTTGCTCCATTGTTCCGGAGAACGGCGTTTTAGTCATCTTGCCCATGAGGCATGGTTCATAGGTACCAAGTGATTCATAATCAAGTGATTCCAAAAGTCCATCAGTATGGAGTTTCTTTATGCGCTTTACACCAATATGACCTAAACGGCAGTGCCACAAATAAGTTGCACTATCATTATCAACTCTGCATCTTTTGGCTTCAATATTATGAATATGTGTATCACTACTATCGGGATTTAGTAAAAATAGACCACTCTTCAAGGGTGCATGACCATAAAAGATATTACTCATATAAATAGAACAACCATTATTCTCTGATTTAAATGAATAACCGTCTCGCATCAAACAAGATCCAGATATAATGTTCATGCTTAACGCTGGCACCAAATAACAATTATTCCGGTCTAAAACTAATCCCGAAGGTAGATGTAGAGGTAGCGTGCCGACTGCGATCACATTGACTTTCGAACCATTTCCCCCGCGCATCGTCACCTCGTCCTTAGCCAATCTTCGCTTAATCTGTAGTCCCTATTTCGAGTTGCAAATATTAGCAACAGAACCAGTATCAAATACCCACATGCTACTACGAGCATTAGTAAGGTACACATCAATAACATGTATATCACATATACCTTTGTTCACCTTGCCATCCTTCTTATCCGCCAAATACTTGGGGCAGTTCCGCTTCCAGTGACCAGTCTGTTTGCAGTAGAAGCACCCAGTTTCAGGTTTAGGTCCAGATTTGGGTTTCTTCTCCTGAGCAGCAACTTGTTTGCTGTTCTTCTTGAAGTTCCCCTTCTTCTTCCCTTTACCCTTTTTCTTGAAACTGGTGGTCTTGTTGACCATCAACACTTGATGCTCCTTCTTGATTTCTACCTCCACAGCCTTTAGCATTGCGAAGAGCTCGAAAATTGTCTTATCCATCCCTTGCATATTATAGTTCATCACAAAGCTCTTGTAGCTTGGTGGCAGTGATTGAAGAATTGTGTCAATGACACTATCATCCGGAAGATTAACTCCCAGTTGAATCAAGTGATTGTTATTCCCAGACATTTTGAGTATATGTTCATTGACAGAACTATTCTCCTCCATTTTGCAGCTGTAGAATTTATTGGAGACTTCATATCTCTCAATCCAGGCATTTGCTTGAAATATTAACTTCAACTCCTGGAACATCTCATATGCTCCATGACGTTTAAAACGTCGTTGAACTCCCGGTTCTAAGCCGTAAATCATGGCATACTGAACTATCGAGTAGTCATCAGCTTTGCTCTGCCAGACGTTCTTAACATCGTCAGTTGCATCTGTAGCAGGCCTGGCACCCAGCAGTGCTTCCAGGACTAATTCTACTGTGCAGCAATGAGGATAATCCTCAAGTTACGGACCCAGCCCGTGTCGGGGATATACTCCGCAGTATGACTCGACCGGAGTTATAACCCGGCGGGTACTTGGTAAACCGGCAGGAGTTAAGTCAGATGATAACCCGGCAGGAGTTAAGTCAGATGATAATCCGGCAGGAGTTAAGTCAGATGATAACCCGGCAGGAGTTAAGTCAGATCATAAACCGGCAGACCATCATAAACCGGCACCAGTCATAACTCGGCAGACAGTGATAACTCGGTTGCCAGGAGTTATGAAGCCCGAGACGTTACGAAGCCCAAGACGTTAAGAAGCCCATGAAGAGAAGTTAGAATAGTTTAAGTCTTAATCCGAGTTGGACTCTAGATGTAACCCGCCCCTTCAACATTTATAAGGAGGGGCAGGGCACCCCAAGAGGAGAGAGAGAAAACAATCTTAGGGCTAGACATAACTGGGAGAGCCGGCTTATGCGGCGACTCTCTCATATCATAATGAGACCTAGCCTCAAACAGCATGTAGGGTTGTTACCGGATGATGTTTCCCGGGACCCGAAGCTGTCTAAATCCGTGTCTTATGTTGCGTCTCTTGATTCTGTTCAACCCCTCTCAAGCTACCACATAGATGCGTTGGCCTCACGACTAAGTCCTCACACTAGGACATCTGCCGTGACAATTCCACGACAGTCCGCGCCACCGTGGGGCCTGCGCACGATGGTGTTAAGTTCTTGAAGGGATCTTTTTTTCAAGGATCGAGAGGTTCGCAGCTTTTCCAGTAAGGGAGAGCCAGTCCGGAAGAAATCTACGTGGGCTATGTCTTTTATCAGTAGTTTAAGTCAGATCTGAGCGATTGCTGGGTGAATTAAATTTGTTGTTCAACTTTGGATCTGGGATCACAAGATTCGGGTTCAAAAGAAATCAACCGTCATTCATCTGGATCAGCAATCAAATAGAAAGGTCGCTGAGACTAGCGTTTTACGCTGCAACCTATTTCGCCGGATCGTCAAGTTCCAAGCGACAACTGCTGTCAAGTCGAACTGTCAAGTCGTGCGCCCTCGAGCTGTCCAAGGACAAGGGTTCCGTTTTGTCACAATTAAACTACTGATCCTACTGGCCGCCGTATGTTACGGCAGCATCAACCAAGGCAAGGCCAAACCGAGGTCCCAAGGCAATCCAGTATTTTAGCAAGTCACGAGGGTTTTTCACCAATTACTTGAAGGGAGTCAAAGACGGTCCGGTTTGGGCCAAGAACCACCCGGTCTCTCTCTGTTTCCAACCCGGATTGGCCCCGCCTGCCACTGATCTACTCCGCGCGAACATGTGTGTGTGCAGATAGCAGTCCGGCAAGTTGCTGTTGCTGCCGCCTACTTCCAAGCCGCCCGTCTTGAAATCGCCTTCACCCGCCCTACCTCCGCTTTAAGCCGCCGCGCGTTGGGCCACCAGTCGCCTCATCGAGGGCCTCCTCAGCGGCGGCCGCGCCTCACCAACGCGCTGTTGCCATGCTCTGCTTCGCCGGCGCTAATCCGCAGCCCGGCCTCTCTCCAAGTGGCGGCGCGGGACCACAATCACCATGGCTTGCTTTGACACTTCGCCGCTGCTGTCCGCCTCGTACAACCGCTCCGCCGTGAGCCGCCTTGCCGGCACCTATCAGCCGCTTCTATGTTGAGCCACCGACCAGTGAAACCTGAGCCATGATGACCCACAAGTATAGGGGATCTATCATAGTCCTTTCGATAAGTAAGAGTGTCGAACCCAACAAGGAGCAGAAGGAAATGATAAGCGGTTTTCAGCAAGGTATTCTCTGCAAGCACTAAAATTATAAGTGACAGATAGTTTTGTGATAAGATAATTTGTAACGAGCAACAAGTAACAAAAGTAAATAAAGTGCAGCAAGGTGGCCCAATCCTTTTTGTAGCAAAGGACAAGCCTGGAGAAACTCTTATATAGAGAAAAGCGCTCCCGAGGACACATGGGAATTATCGTCAAGCTAGTTTTCATCACGTTCATACGATTCGCGTTCAGTACTTTGATAATTTGATATGTGGGTGGACCGGTGCTTAGGTGCTGCCCTTACTTGGACAAGCATCCCACTTATGATTAACCCCTATTGCAAGCATCCGCAACTACAAAAGAAGTATTAAGGTAGACCTAACCATAGCATGAAACATGTGGATCCAAATCAGCCCCTTACGAAGCAACGCATAAACTAGGGTTTAAGCTTCTGTCACTCTAGCAACCCATCATCTACTTATTACTTCCCAATGCCTTCCTCTAGGCCCAAACAATGGTGAAGTGTCATGTAGTCGACGTTCACATAACACCACTAGAGGAGAGACAACATACATCTCATCAAAATATCGAACGAATACCAAATTCACATGACTACAAATAACAAGACTTCTCCCATGTCCTCAGGAACAAACGTAACTACTGACAAAGCATATTCATGTTCATAATCATAGGAGTATTAATATATATATATATATATAGGATCTGAACATATGATCTTCCACCAAATAAACCAACTACCATCAACTACAAGGAGTAATCAACACTACTAGCAACCTACAGGTACCAATCCCAGACTTAGAGACAAGAATTGGATACAAGAGATGAACTAGGGTTTGAGAGGAGATGGTGCTGGTGAATATGTTGATGGAGATTGCCCTCTCCCGATGAGAGGAGCGTTGGTGATGACGATGGCGATGATTTCCCCCTCCCAGAGGGAAGTTTCCCCGGCAGAACAGCTCCGCCGGAGCCCTAGATTGGTTCCGCCAAGGTTCCGCCTCGTGGCGGCGGAGTCTCGTCCCGAAAGCTTGCTTATGATTTTTCTTCAGACGAAAGACTTCATATAGCAGAAGATGGGCACCGAAGGGCCAACAGGGGGCCCACGAGGTAGGGGGCGCCCAAGGGGGTAGGGCGCGCCCCCCACCCTTGTTGCCAGGGTGTGGGCCCCCTCTGGTATTTCTTCCGCTCAGTATTTTTTATTATTTCCAAAAATAACTTTCGTGGAGTTTCAGGACTTTTGGAGTTGTGCAGAATAGGTCTCTAATATTTGCTCCTTTTCCAGCCTGGAATTCCAGCTACCGTCATTCTCCCTCCTTATGTAAACCTTGTAAAATAAGAGAGAATAGGCATAAGTATTGTGACATAATGTGTAATAACAGCCCATAATGCAATAAATATCGATATAAAAGCATGATGCAAAATGGACGTATCAACTCCCCCAAGCTTAGACCTCGCTTGTCCTCAAGCGGAAGCCCATAACGATAAATATGTCCACATGTTTGGAGGTAGAGGTGTCGATAAAATAAAATACGCACATGAGGGCATCATGATTATTCTCATAACAGCAACATATATGGTTATTGTCATATGATTTCTTATGCTCAAGTAATAATCTATTCACAATTGAAAGTATGAATCAGAAACTTCATTGTGAACCAACAAACTATAATGTCAGTCATTGAAGCAATTGCAATTTATCATAACATCAGAAAGAGTCTATGTCAGAGCTTTTCAGCAAGCCCACATACTCAACTATCATCTAGTCTTTCACAATTGCTAACACTCACGCAATACTTGTGGTTAAGGAGTTTTAATCAGACACAGAGAAAGATAGGGGCTTATAGTTTCGCCTCCCAACCTTTTACCTCAAGGGTAATGTCAACAATAATGACTCATGCTAACTTACATCCAATTAGGTATATATGTCTGGATCTTTCCAACACACTATGCTTGCCAAAGGATAAAATGTAAAAAGGAAAGGTGAAGATCACCATGACTCTTGCATATGGTAGAAGATAATAATAAAAGATAGGCCCTTCACAGAGGGAAGCAGAGGTTGCCATGCGCTTTCAAGGTTGGATGCACAAAATCTTAATGCGAAAGAACATCACTTTATATTGCCACTTGTGATATGAATAACCTTTATTATGCAGTCCGTCGCTTTTATTTCTTCCACATCACAAGATCGTATAAAGCTTATTTCCTCCACACCAATCAATCATACATATTTAGAGAGCAATTTTTATTGCTTGCACCGATGACAACTTACTTGAAGGATCTTACTCAATCCATAGGTAGATATGGTGGACTCTCATGGCAAAACTTGTTTAAGGGTATTTGGAAGCACAAGTAGTATCTCTACTTGGTGCAAAGAATTTGGCTAGCATGAGGGGCAAAGGCAAGCTCAACATGTTGGATGATCCATGACAATATACTTTATTTCAGATATAAGAAAACATAACCCATTACGTTGACTTCCTTGTCCAACATCAACTCTTTAGCATGTCATATTTTAATGAGTGCTCCCAATCATAAAAGATGTCCAAGATTGTATATTTATATGTGAAACCTCTCTTTCTTTATTACTTCCTATTAATTGCAACGATGACCAAAGTTATGTTTGTTAACTCTTAACAATTTTTAATCATCATACTCTTTCTATGTGAAGTCATTACTCTTCATAAGATCAATATGATCTCTTTTTAATTCTTTTTATTCTTTTCTCTTTCTTTTATTCACTCAAGATCATAGCAAGACAATCAAGCCCTTGACTCAACACTAATCTTTACTATATATAGCTCACGGACTCGATTACATAGAAAGATCACAAAGCAAAACTCAAAACTAGATCATACTAAAACTTTATTCTACTAGATCAAGATATTACTAAAAGGATCAAACTAAGAAAAACGGTAAAGATAGAGATGTGATGGTGATACGTTACCGGGGCACCTCCCCCAAGCTTGCCAGTTGCCAAGGGGAGTGCCCATACCCATGTGATTATATCTCTTTTGCTGGTGAAGAAGATGGTGGTGATGATGGGTAGTCGCACATCGAGCGTAAGAGATCCTCCAACTTGCGGATAATGCCCTTGAGTGCAACGATATGCTCCATCAACAAAATATTTTCACGTGTGAGATACTTGTTTTGTATACGAGCTAACTCAATCATCTTGAAAGCTTCGATCTTAGTTGGGGTAAGAAGATTGTGATCAAGTTGAAGAATGTCTTCCGTTCCCGGAACTTGGTCCTCCGTGGCCTTCTTGATCCCTTCATCCTTTTTGATCTCCATGGGTTCTTCCCTCTTCAGCTCTATCTTCATTAGCCAAGCATCATGGTCACCATTGTTGGGGGAGGGGCACGACATGATGCCTGGCCTTGACAACCCTGGCAGAAAACAGCTCGAAACAAGAACAGAGGACAATTGCGTGATACGGGAGTTAAAACCTTCGGGAGATTATATAATGAATTTTTACCGACCAAAATACGTATCGTGCAAGAAAACGGAGTCCGGAGAGTGCACGAGGTGCCCACGAGGCAGGGGGCGCGCTTAGGGGGGTAGGGCGCGCCCTCCACCCTTGTGGAGGCCTCGTGTCCTTCCCGGACTGCTTATTTTTTCTAAATATTCCTAAACGGAGAAAAATTGCCATTAGAATTGTTTTGGAGTCGGTTTACTTACCGTACCACATACCTATTCCTTTTCGGAGTCTGAAGCATTCCGGAAAGTGTCCCTTATGTATTCCTCCGGGGTTACGGTTTCACTAACATTGGTTTCAACATTTATAGGATTACCTGAGATATAATGCTTGATTATTTGACCGTTCACCACCTTTGGGTTTGTGCCTTCGAAGTTGTTGATTTTTATGGCACCGGAACGATAGACCTCCTTGATAACGTACGGGCCTTCCCATTTAGAGAGAAGTTTTCCTGCAAAAAATCTTAAACGAGAGTTGTATAGCAATACATAATCACCTACATTAAACTCACGCTTTTGTATCCTTTTGTTATGCCATCTTTTAACTTTTTGTTTAAAAATTTTGGCATTCTCATAGGCTTGGGTTCTCCATTCATCAAGTGAGCTAATGTCAAATAACCTCTTCTCACCGGCAAGTTTGAAATCATAGTTGATCTCTTTAATAGCCCAATAAGCCTTATGTTCTAGTTCGAGAGGTAAGTGACATGCTTTACCATAAACCATTTTATACGGAGACATACCCATAGGATTTTTATATGCAGTTCTATAGGCCCATAATGCATCATCAAGTTTCTTGGACCGATTCTTTCTAGATCTATTAACAGTCTTTTGCAAAATTAATTTGAGCTCTCTATTGCTCAATTCTACTTGACCACTAGACTGTGGGTGATAAGGAGATGCAATTCTATGATTAACATCATACTTAGCAAGCATTTTACGGAAAGCACCATGAATAAAATGTGAACCGCCATCAGTCATTAAATATCTAGGGACTCCAAACCTCGGAAAAATAACTTCTTTAAGCATTTTAATAGATGTGTTATGATCAGCACTACTAGTTGGAATAGCTTCTACCCACTTAGTAACCTAATCAACAGCAACTAAAATATGTGTATATCCATTACAGGCAGGAAAAGGTCCCATATAATCAAAGCCCCAAACATCAAATGGTTCAATAACAAGTGAATAATTCATAGGCATTTCTTGACGTCTACTAATATTACCAATTCTTCGACGTTCATCACAAGATAAGACAAACTTACGGGCATCCTTGAAGAGAGTAGGCCAATAAAAACCGGATTGCAATACCTTATGTGCAGCTCTATCTCCAGCGTGGTGTCCTCCATAAGCTTCGGAGTGACACTTGCATAGGATCTGTTCCTGTTCATGCTCAGGTACACAACGTCTAATAACACCATCTACTCCTTCTTTATAAAGATGTGGGTCATCCCAAAAGTAATGTCTCAAATCATAGAAGAACTTTTTCTTTTGCTAGTATGTGAAACTAGGTGGTATAAATTTAGCAGCAATGTAATTAGCATAATCAGCATACCATGGAGCAGTACGAGAAGCAGTTATGACATTTAATTGTTCATCAGGAAAGCTATCATCAATAGGTAGTGGGTCATCAAGAACATTTTCTAACCTAGACAAGTTGTCTGCAACGGGGTTCTCAGCTCCCTTTCTATGAATAATATGCAAGTCAAATTCTTGTAACAAGAGAACCCATCTAATAAGTCT
Organism: Aegilops tauschii subsp. strangulata; assembly: GCF_002575655.3. Taxonomy (NCBI): domain Eukaryota; kingdom Viridiplantae; phylum Streptophyta; class Magnoliopsida; order Poales; family Poaceae; genus Aegilops; species Aegilops tauschii. Next base: position 485,292,487 of record NC_053036.3, read on the forward strand.
AGGTTTAGCATCTTTCTTTTCCATAAGATATTTAATAGCAGCATGATCAGTGTGAATTGTTACTTTAGAATCAACAATATAAGGTCTGAACTTATCACAAGCAAATACAACTGCTAAGAATTCTTTTTCAGTAGTAGCATAATTTCTCTGAGCATTGTCTAGAGTCTTGTCGTGGTTTTGTCACGGCAGATGTCCTAGAGAAAGGACTTAGTCGTGGATCCATCGCTACGGGTTAACTTAAAGGGGTTAAAGCGGACAAGGGACGCAAGAGAGTTTTATACTAGTTTGGCCCCTTACGATGAAGGTAAAAGCCTACGTCTAGTTGTGATGGAATTGCTGGGGTTTCGATGACCAGGGAGCGAATACGCTTTGCCTGAGTCTCGAGTTGTTGTCTGTTGTTTTGAACCGCCGCCGGGTCGCCCCCTTATATACATGGGTTGACGCCCGTCGGTTTACAGAATCCCGAGGCCGGCTCATAATCGTGTCCGGCTCGGTCTCTCCTACTTCTATCTTACAATACAAGTTTACATATCAATGCCGGTTTATGTCTACAGGCCTTAAACCGGCTTTGGGCCCTGGCCCTCCATAAAGCGTCACCGTCTGTCTTCATGGACTTCAGATACAGATGAACTACTTATGGGGTTAACCCGGCCTCTCCTGGCCGGTTTACGCCCAGTGGTAATATCCCCAACATTAGGCCCCAGATTGATTTGAACTGGTTCATGTCAATCCTCAATACTTAAGAAATTTTCTTCTTCAACATCTTCCCATGATCTTGTAAACTGCCGTGACATCATCTTCTAGGGTCATGGTAAACTGCTGTGACGTCACCTATTATTTAAAGCTGTGTATAATCCACCTTCATTAATGAGCCTCCGACAATCGAGGCGACAGCTCTGCCTCATATCCAAAATTTAGGCTCCTCGATTTTCGCGCCTGACGCTTATCTTTCTACCCTTATAAATAAGGCCAGGGGGTCTTTCCATTTTTTTCCACTCGTGCCTCTTCGCGTCGTCGTCTTCCTCACGCCGATCGACCCTCGAGCTCTGTCGCCGCCGTCGTCCTTTGTCTCCGCTTCGACAAAGGCCGCTGCATCAACCTGATCGTATCAGAGAAGAGCGGTGATCCTCCGCTGCTTCCTCCTGCACCAGTAAGCCCCTCTTCTTCTCGCCCTAGATCCGCCATTAGGGTTCGATGTTCTTCATAGCTTGAAGCTGTTCTCCCTACGGTAGCACCAATGGCCGGTTAGATCTGACTATTTTCAGCGCCTTTTGTAGTTTAGAATCCTTTCTTCTTGTTAAGGCACCTGCTTGATATCCAACTCATCTGAACTTACTGAACGTTTTGAGCGCTTGATATTAGACCAGAGTATATTTTGATTATCCAACGCACGACAGATCTGAAATTCCCATGCCAAACTGTGAAACTTGTTTTTGTCTTCACTTATACATCTTGATACTTATACCTTTAATGCCAGATTAGGCGGTTTAACTTCACAGAAAAAATGATGACCCGGTAGATACCATTAGTCCCCTGTTGAACCGCCAATGCATTACACTGTTTCCATTGTCAGACTCCGGTTTATGAATAACCAAATCCGGTTTATCAATATGCTTGTATCCTTATACCGCTGTATAGTTGTCCACTGTAAATCTTAAACTGACAATAATGATGTTTCAGATCTTTCATTGCCATGGCCAAGCAAATCTATGAATGCAATTGGGCTCCTTCTCGAGTAACCGAAGAATAGTTAAACAATCTTGTTAAAACGGGCGCTTTAGCCAAGAAAGATGTCATCCACTGGAGGGTCCCTGGCCCGGAAAGTCCTCCTACACCCAAGGACGGAGAGGTAGTCATGTTTGCTGATCATCTCAGACGAGGTTTTAGCCCTCCCGGTTCAAAAAAATTCCGAGATGTACTAGCCAATTTTCAGCTGCGCCCTCAAGACATCGGTCCCAATTCCGTGACCAACATCTGCCACTTCCAAGTCTTCTGTGAGGTTTATCTGCAAGAGGAACCTACAGTCGAACTGTTTAGGGATTTATTTAACTTAAACCGTCGCATAAAGTTCTCGGATGGACCCAATACGGAACTGGGCGGAATGGCGGTTCAGAAAAGGAAGGAAGTCACCTTCCCTCATCCCAAACTCCAAAGTCACCCCAAAGAGTGGAACCAGACTTGGTTTTATTGCGTGGATACATCTCCACCTGATGAAAACCCCCTGCCGGGTTACCGCCCTGAACGCCTTAGCAACACACATCCTTTTCCTCAGAGGTTGACGGCAAAAGAAATGGCCAACTATGCTCCCCAATTATCAAAGCTTAGAGCCTTCATAGCAAACGGTTTGACAGGAGTTGATCTTGCTCGTTGCTGGATAAGCCGGAGTATTCTGCCCTTAAGCCGGCGCTCCGGTTTGATGTGTGAGTATACGGGGAGTTTGAAGGATGCTCAGCGGCACATTGACATTCAGCTTACAGATGCAGAAGTCACTGAGGCTGTAAAGAAAATGCTGAACGAACCGGAGGCTGTCTGTGCCCAAACCGGACTACTCCCTTTCTGCGCTTACAACAAACCGCTAGCTGTAAGAATCATATAATCTTTTTATCTGAAGTTGCTTTTGTCCAAATATTCTCTGAAAGTGTGATTTTTTCCTGACAGGGTGATGATCCATTCTGGAACAAGAAACCACCACAAGACAAACCAGTCAAGCCGCAAGATAAACCGGTCAAGCCAGTTCGTCCAAAGACCAAGGTTATCAAAAAACCTGCCAAGAAAAGGACCACTGCATCCTCCAAGCTACCAGCTGATGACGATGTGGGTAATCCGGAATCAGAGGTAGAACTTGACTCTCCTGGTTCATTTTTCATACATCTCATTGACAATGATTATTATCAGGACGACGCTGAAGGCAGTCATGCTGATGACGTAGAGGTAACCATTCTTTCCTCCGATTTAGATCCTCTGCCAACATCAAAAATCTGTCAAGCAAACTGGAAAGTAAAATTTTCTCACCCCCTTGCTTAGCTGGACCCAAACTTTCTTTTGAAGACGCAGCAGCATGAGGCTCGCCGCACAACCCGGCACAGCGGCCAGGTAGCTACCTCCGCCAGTTTACCGAACAGTCCGGTTCGGAAACACCGATCAGAGGTCTCTTATCCCATTCATACTTCATGCCCCAAAGCAGGTTGTTTCCGCCAGCCTCTTAATCCGTCTGATTCAAATTATCAGGGTACTTCTCACTCATCTTCTAGCGAGTCGTCGGCCAAAAAACTTCCATCCCTCAAAACGGTTCTTGGGTGAGCTATACACTTGTTGTTATCCTTGATGTTGCTATTTTGATATACTATACTGATCCTCATGTTTATTTTTCTCAGCGCCAAGCCCAGACCCAGCAAGAAAGCTCGGTTGAATAAACCGGCTGATGAAGACGTGGCTGTTGAAGCGGAGAAAACTCTAGACCCTGAAGAGACCAATAGTGATGCCATACTGAATGACCCACCGCCTCAAGATCATGACTTCATTGCTGAGCAGGCAGAAGTTGACACCACAAGCCATGCTGACCAGCCAACCAGCCCTGTCCGAACTGACAATAAACCGGCAAGTCCAGTTAAAAATACCGACAAACCGCCAACCCCAGTAATGGCTGCTGATGACAAAGATGATGACATTATGATTACTTGCACTGGCCATACTGCTCCGGGCAATCCTGTCGCTTTGTCAAAGCATACTGCCAAAGATGAGCTCTCTGCAATTGGCAAAGGCAAATGGAACGCCGATTTGTCAAATTATGCCCATCTGAATGTTCAAGACCTTCACTCTGGCTTCCTGAACCGTCTGTACACCAGTCGTGACTATGAAGCCGGTTTGGTAAATATGATGGAGCAATATGAGGTAACTTCATAAGTGTTTCTCTCTTATATTTAATTGCAGCTTATCAACTCCAGTAGCCCCCAAGTGACGGTTTAAGATACCAATTTAAACCGGGACTTAGTAACAATTTCCTGTTTGCAACAATGCATCTTAACTTCACTGATGTAGCCCCCAAGGGCCGGTTTAACTTTATAAAGATGAACCGGGACTTTGTAGAAGAATTCCCATATCAGCATTTTATGAGCAAATACACATTAGCCCCCAAGTGCCAAGCTTAATACTTGTATTGTGCTTGGGATTTGTAAAAATTTCTGATAAAGAGCAAATATGCATTAGCCCCCAAGTACTAAGGGCATAACTTGTTATGTGCTTGGTACTTCAAATATGTACTGTCAACTCATTATATATCTATCTCTTTATAGGCTGAACTGAGCAAGAAGGAAAGCCAAACCGCTGATCGTCAAGAGAACCTCAAATCCCAGCAAGATGAAACCTCCAAAGCGAAGGAAGAATTGACCAGCGCTCTAGGCGCTATGGAGAAACTGAAAAAGGGCTTCAACAAGGAGCGGGCAGATTGGAACACAGAGAAATCCGGTTTGCAGAAAAGAGCTGAAGACGCCGAAGCAGCTCTCAAACCGGTGGTAGACGAGCTGACTGGTGTAAAGCGGCAAGTACATGCTATGACCGCTGCTGTGTTTAGTAAGCATCCTTGGTTTATACTTTCAACATATCTTCCCATGTGTTGCTGGTTTACTGACGTTTATAATGATGCAGGAACTCGTATTAGCCATCTGGGCTCTGACGTACAGAAGAAATTGAATACTCTGATAGAGCAGCTGTATACCGGTGCGCAGCGGATCATCTACACCGCTTCACACAATAAACCTGCTCCAACATTGATCAAGAACACCTTATAAAGGCTATCCATGCTGCCTGCCCAGGTTGAAGAACTAAAGAAAGCTGCGGCAAGGGCCGGAGCTCTGACCGCTCTAACCCGGGCAAAGGCGTGGGTGCCTGATCTTGATCCGGTGGACGTGGCTAAAGGCTTCCCAAGCTTAAAAGAAGACGGATCAGAATTTGGCCAGGAGGATCTCCGCGCCATAAACCGTGAAGTACGTCCACTGGCTTGTCAATTGGCTGAAGAAGCTGATCTCTCATACTATCAGGCAAGTTATGATGACAAGAACAGACGGGTTGCTGCACCAATTCCGGAAGCGCAAAATCTGATCCCTCCAATCCGTAAGCACACTTATGCCCCTAATATTGAACCGTCCACCCTTATAAGCGACGAAGCTGTGTTCCAAGCTTTAACTGGGATCGACCGGACAACTGTTGACTTCCAGCCGCTGGGTAGAGACGAAGAAGATGAACCGGTGCAAGATGATCCGCAGCCGTCAGGTCAAGCTGATAAGCAATCGTAATCCGGGGGCCGGTTTAGTCTTCCACGTGTTGCAATGCTTATTGAGAAACAATTATCCCTTTGGGCACTGAAATGCCTTGTAATAGGCTAGTTAAAAAATTTGGTCTGTTATGCCTTCGTGCATATTTATCTGCAACTGATGCGTGTTAATCCGCCGTGCTTAAGATATAATGTTCATAATCCATAGCTATTTATTCAAGTTGTTCCTGCAGATAAGAAGCTTAAAGCGCCCTGGCGGTTTACCACCGGGTGGGTCATGATACCCAAATACATATATATGACCAAGGTTTATAACTAAGGTTGTAAAGATAACCAAATATGTAATATATGATACATGTGACCTTTAGGCATAATGTTGGCTGACCAACTTTGTAGTGAGGGTCATAACCCTAATCTGAAGTATAAGTAACTCCTGTTATATGATATTGGTTGACAATAAAACTGTTCCGGGTTATGATAAACACTGGTTTATTCTATACTGGTGACTTTGAGTCAAAACCAGACCGGGCTGATAGTCTCCGGATTATAATTTGATCGTGTACTGACAACTTGTAGTTGACAGCCTAGCCGGGTTGATAAACACCAGTTTTAAAAACATCACAAATCTTATGAAACAAAGAAAACTTAGCAAAAGGCAAATAAAAATAAGTTGTAGTCGAGGCTTTTCACGGGCTGCCAGGCCCCAAATTCGAGGCTTTTCATGGGCTGCCAGGCCACTGAGTTAAACCATTTTTGCAAAGCCTTTTAAGATGGTTCTCAATCCTTAACCAATCATCGTTTTAACTTGACAAGTTCAGGGTCTTCATTTTAGAGTAACTTGTCAAAGTTCAAAGGGTCATACCAGGTTTACCTGGGCGGAGTGACTTACTTAAATAGGCAGGTTAACTCGGGGTTTTAGGTGCATACACCAGGCTTCCAAGCCATGGCTTGATAGCCTGTTACAAGTGTAGATTCTTAGTTCATTTCGACAACAAAGAATCCCCAAGCAACATTGTGAGTTGTGCTCAGTGGGTGCCTATGTTTGAGCTGTTGTTTTACAACACTCTCTTTAGCCCCGGATTGATGTGGCTTTGAGCCGATCAAGAGGTGTGACTGTGGTTCGGATACGACCAAGCCCCCAAGTGATGTTGTGGCATTGCGCCGATCAAGAGGTGTAGCTATGGTTCGGATACGACCAAGCCCCCAAGTGATGCTGTGGCATTGCGCCGATCAAGAGGTGTAGCTATGGTTCGGATACGACCAAGCCCCCAAGTGATGTAATATAAAGCTTTGAGAAGCTAAATCAAGGGGTAAACCAGACGCCACTTTGTAAGCTCCATGTAACCACACATGATGTAAGAAAAACAACAGATACCCCGCTTTAGCTGAGGTTCCGGTTTATTATATTGATCATAATATACACATTGTCATAATATGTACATAAGCAGAGCCTATGGCTCAAGTATAGTAAGGCCGAAGATGAGCAATATTCCACGGCCGGTTGGTCTCCTCCTCCAATTTACGTGAGTCTTTGCGCTCTCGAACATCGATTAGATAGTATGACCCGTTGTGTAGATTCTTGCTGACCACAAAGGGTCCTTCCCAAGGGGGGGATAGCTTGTGCATGTCGGTCTGATCCTCGATGAGTCGAAGCACCAAATCGCCTTCTTGAAAGGTTCTGGTTCTAACCCGGCGGCTATGATAACGACGCAGATCTTGCTGATAAATCGCCGAACGGGCTGCCGCCATGTCACGCTCCTCATCTAACAGGTCAAGAGATTCCTGCCGTGCCTTCTCGTTGTCAGCTTCAACATATGCCGCTACATGAGGTGAATCATGACGGATGTCACTAGGAAGAACCGCTTCTGCTCCATAAACCATGAAGAACGGTGTGTATCCTGTCGATCTGTTGGGTGTGGTATTGATGCTCCATAACACAGAAGGTAACTCCTCAACCCAACAACCCGGCGTCCATTGCAAAGGAACCATAAGCCGGGGTTTGATGCCTCTCAAGATCTCTTGATTGGCCCTCTCTGCTTGACCATTGGACTGGGGGTGAGCCACTAATGACATGTCAAGCCGGATGTGCTCACGTTGACAGAACTCCTTCATGGCACCTTTTGAAAGATTGGTACCATTGTGTGTTATAATGCTGTGTGGAAAGCCAAACCGGAAGATCACCTTTTTGATGAATTGAACCGCCGTAGCTGCATCACACTTACTAACTGGCTCAGCCTCCACCCACTTCGTGAACTTATCAACCGCCACCAAAAGGTGGGTCTTCTCATCCTTGGATCTCTTGAAAGGCCCAACCATATCCAGGCCCCAAGTTGCAAACGGCCAGGTGCGAATCATCGTCAATTCTTGAGCCGGTACATGAGCGCGCCTTGAGAATTTCTGACAGCCATCACATCTTTTGACCAAGTCCTCGGCATCAGCATGAGCTGTCAACCAATAGAAACCATGACGAAACGCCTTGGCCACCAAAGATTTGGAACCGGCGTGGTGACCACAATCTCCTTCGTGGATCTCACGCAAAATTTCACGGCCTTGCGCAGGAGACACACAGCGTTGAAATGCCCCTGTCACACTGCAATGATGTAACTCTCCATTGATAATAGTCATGGACTTGGACCACCGGATTATCTGCCTGGCCAAAGTTTCATCCTCTGGTAACTCGCCCTGGTTCATATACGCCAGATATGGAACCGTCCAATCCGGGATAACATGAAGAGCCGCCACCAACTGAGCCTCCGGATCAGGAATAGCCAAATCCTCTTCACCAGGGAGCTTGACAGACGGATTATGCAAAACATCCAGGTAGACATTAGGTGGAACCGGTTTACGTTGGGAACCCAGGCGGCTTAAAGCGTCCGCCGCTTCATTCTTCCGCCGGTCCACATGATCCACCTAATAACCTTTTAAGTGACTTGCAACAATATCCACCTCACGACGATATGCTTCCATTAGTGGGTCCTTGGAATCCCAAGTGCCGGACACTTGCTGAGCCACCAAATCCAAGTCAGCGAAGCCCTTAACTCGGCTTAGGTTGATCTCCTTAGCCATCCGAAGACCATGGAGTAAAGCCTCATATTCAGCTGCATTGTTAGTGCAAGGGAACATTAAATGGAGAACATAACAAAACTTATCACCTCGTGGGGAAGTTAATACGACTCCATCCCCCGAGCCCTCCAATTGCCTGGACCCATCAAAATGAATTGTCCAATAAGTATGATCCGGCTTCTCCTCTGGCGCTTGTAATTCTGTCCAATCATTGATGAAATCCACAAGTGCTTGAGATTTGATCGCCGTTCGGGGTATGTATTTCAACCCGTGAGGCCCGAGCTCTATAGCCCACTTAGCAATCCGGCCAGTCGCTTCCGTGTTCTGGATTATATCTCCCAACGGAGCAGAGCTGACCACCGTGATGGGATGACCTTGGAAATACTGCTTAAGCTTCCGGCTTGCCATAAAAACCCCATACACCAATTTTTGCCAATGCGGGTACCTCTGCTTGGACTCAATAAGTACCTCACTGATATAGTAGACCGGCCGTTGAACCTGATATTCCTTTCCGGCCTCCTTGCGCTCCACCACAATAGCCACACTAACAGCCCGGGCGTTAGCTGCCACATATAGCAACAATGGCTCTTTGTCAACCGGAGCAGCGAGAACCGGTGGATTAGCCAGCTGCCGCTTTAAGTTCTCAAATGCTTCATTAGCGGCGTCACTCCAGACGAAGTTATCCGTTTTCTTCAGCATCTGATACAAAGGGATTGCCTTCTCGCCAAGGCGACTGATAAACCGGCTCAACGCGGCAATCCGTCCTGCCAGGCATTGAACATCATTGATACACTTTGGTTTGGCCAAGGAGGTGATGGCCTTGATCTTTTCCGGATTAGATTCAATACCCCGGTTAGACACCAAAAAACCCAAGAGCTTGCCTGCAGGTCAACCAAAGACGCACTTGGCCGGATTAAGCATTATTTTGTAAACCCGCAGGTTATCGAATGTTTCCTTCAAGTCATCAATCAATGTCTCCTTCTACCTTGATTTCACCACAATATCATCCACATGGGCGTGAACATTGCGACCGATCTGTTTATGAAGACAATTCTGCACACACCGTTGATAAGTCGCCTGGGCACTCTTGAGCCCAAAGGGCATGGACACATAGCAGAAGGCTCCAAAGGGAGTTATGAAGGTTGTCTTCTCCTGATCCTTAACTGCCATCTTGATATGATGATAACCAGAATATGCATCCAAAAAGCTCAAACGCTCGCAACCCGCCGTAGCATCAATAATTTGATCAATACGAGGGAGGGCAAAGGGATCTGCCGGACAAGCTTTGTTAAGGTATGTGTAGTCCACACACATACGCCAAGTGCCGTTCTTTTTAAGGACCAGCACCAGATTAGCCAACCACTCAGGATGGAATACTTCAACGATAAATCCAGCCGCCAAGAGCCTGGCTACTTCTTCTCCAATAGCTTTGCGTCTTTATTCATTGAACCGGCGGAGAAACTGCTTGACCGGTTTATACTTTGGATCAATATTGAGAGTGTGCTCAGCGAGTTCTCTCGTACACCTGGCATGTCAGAAGGCTTCCACACAAAGATGTCCCAATTCTCACGGATGAACTCGATGAGCGCGCTTTCCTATTTCGGATCCAAGTTAGCGCTGATGCTAAATTTCTTGGACGAATCGCCGGGCACGAAGTCAGCAAGCTTAGTCTCATCCGCCGATTTGAATTTTAGGGCCGGATCATGCTCTGTAGTTGGTTTCTTTAATGAAGTCATATCTGCCGGATCAACATTGTCTTTGTAAAACTTCAAGTCTTCTATTGCACAAACCGACTCTGCATAAGCCGCATCACCTTCTTCACACTCCAGAGCGATCTTGCGGCTCCCATGCACGGTTATAGTTCCCTTGTGACCCGGCATCTTGAGCTGCAGATAGACATAACAAGGCCGTGCCATAAACTTAGCATAAGCTGGCCGTCCAAACAGGGCATGATACGGGCTTTTGATTTTCACCACTTCAAAGGTCAAAGTTTCTGATCTTGAGTCATGCTCATCTCCAAAAGCCACCTCCAGAGCTATCTTACCAACAGGATATGCCGATTTACCAAGCACCACACCATGGAACACCGTATTGGACAGTTTAAGATTTTTATCTGTTAACCCCATGCGACGGAAAGTTTCATAATAAAGGATATTAATACTACTCCCTCCATCCATGAGTACCTTAGTGAACTTATAACCTCCCACCTGAGGTGCCACCACCAGAGCCAGATGACCCGGATTGTCAACCCGGGGTGGATGATCTTCTCTACTCCACACAATCGGCTGCTCAGACCAGCGCAATTAACGGGGCACCGCAGGTTCAACGGCATTCACCGCCCTTTTATGCAGCTTCTGATCACGCTTGTCCAAGCTAGTGGTGAAGACATGATACTGTCCGCTATTCAACTGCTTCTGGTTGCTCTGGTAACCCGGCTGCTGCTGCTGCTGATTGCCCTCATGATTATAGCCACCTTGGTTACCCTGATTACTTTGATTGTTATGTCCACCCTGATTACCGTGGAAGCCTGAACCGGAATTTCCTCCACCATAACCCGGCCCATGAGACCCAGGGCCCGAACCGCCTCCTGGTCCATGATCATACCGGAAAGAATCAGAATTTTTGAACTCTTGCATGATGTAACAATCTTTCCAGAGGTGCGTGGACGGAATCTCCTTCGGCCCATGCTTTGGACAGGGCTGGTTCAACAGATAAGACAAACGGTCCGGATTAGGACTTGGCCCTCCACCGCACTGGGGCGGTTTACCCTTACGCCGCTGGCCCTTGTCATGTGTATTAGTATTAGCCACAAAGTCTAAACCGTGGTCCGCCTTACGCTTGCCGCCGTTTCCATGACCCGCCGGGTTGTGGTGCTGCCCCTTGGCGTTGCCGCTCTTTTTTCCCTTCCCTGTCTTATCATCGTCAGACTCGGGATCCTTGGTACTATCAGAGTCGGCATACTTCACCAGTGCAGCCACGAGGGTTCCCATGTCATTACAATGACGTTTGAGCCGTCCCAACTTCAACTTCAGGGGTTCAAACCGGCAATTGCCTTCCAATGTTAAAACTGCGGTGTCAGCGTTGATGCGGTCCGATGAATGCAAAATCTCCGAAACCCGGCGCACCCAATGGGTTGTTGACTCTCCTTCCTCCTGGACACAGGCAGCTAAGTCCACAATTGACATGGGCTGCTTGCATGTATCCTTGAAATTTTGAATAAACCGGGCTCTCAACTCGGCCCATGACCTGATAGAATTAGCCGGTAAGCTCTTTAGCCAAGTGTGGGCCGTCCCTTCTAGCATCATGGTGAAGTATTTCGCACATGCCACATCATCTACATCTAGCATCTCCATGGCCATCTCATAGCTTTCGGCCCATGTTTCAGGGGATAAATGGGCGGTGTAATTCGGGACCTTGCGCAGGCCCTTGAAATCCTTGGGCAAGCGCACATTGCGCAACGCTGGGACGAGACACGGCAATCCCAAAGAACTAGAGGTAACTCCTGGTTCCACCGATGTGGTTGGACGAACCGGAGTAAGCTGACGGGCTTCATGTTGCGCCGCTAACTCAGCCTCTCTGCGTGCCCGAGCCCGGTCCACCACCTCCTGAGTATCACCAGCACCACCCGCCGGGTTAGTGCCACAGGGCAGATCACGGTTCCGTGCATTGCTTGACACTGTCGGTTCATCCATACGCTTGCTGTAACTCTGGCTTGGACCGGGAGTGGAATGAATCCGATCGCGACTATATGAATAAGCCTCCTGTTGAACCAAGGCTGTCTGAAGAAGCTCCTTAACCCGACGCGTCTCGACCGCCACCGGAGAATCGTCTTCGATCGGGATGGCCGCCAGCCGTGAAGCAGCAACGACAATGTTTTCCATTGGGTTAGAGTAATGACCCGGTGGCATGGGGACATGCGGTGTTACAATGTTGTTCTGACGAGGCGGATCCACCAAACGTGGCTGAACCGGCGCCCCTGCTCCAGGTGCCTCCGCCTGGTTTACCACCGGCGGATTACTGGTCCCTGCTCCTGGGGTGCTAAAGAGATTTTCAGCGTCATAAACCGGCGGCAGGCGAGATCGGTACCTCCTCTTCAGGACTTCGTTCGACGCACTCTGACCAGCATAATCCGGTAAGCTTGTGCATCCAAAGCGGCCCGCTCCACGGCCATCCTGGTATCCTTAGCTGCTAAGTCGGCTTTGGCCTGGGTGATCTGATCTTTCACTTTCGCAATTTCTGCATTGTGTGCATCTTGATTCACCGGGTTAACCTCCACCATCAGTGTTGCCAACGCGTCAAACAAATCAGATAGAACCTAAGCTGGCGGTCGCACAGGGCCTCCTGCCCCGGCCGCTGTTGTCGCTGTCGATCCGGAAATCATCGCCGCTGCGGTTGAAGGGTGGAGCGCCGGTTGCGTACCGGCCATGAAGATCGCAACCCGGTTTGGCAGATCAAAGGGGTCCGGAATACTGTCGCCATCGGAACAGCCCCCAATCCGACCATCTTGTAACTGATATAACAACTCGGTCTCTCCGGTCGATGACTCGTCGCCAGAATAAACGACGGTCTCACCACCAGATTCCGATCTATCCTCAGATTCCTCTCCATGGATAACTCCCACGAAGGCATGCTTCATGACAGGCTTGGCCCAGGCAGATCTCGCACGCTGAGCCATTTCGACGAGGTCGGTGCAGATGTCCGGCTCAGGGCCCGGTTCGCCGATCTTGCCAATGAAAACGTGTATGCCACCAAAGGGGACCCGGTACCCGTACTCGATTGAGCCGGCCTCGAGGCCCCAGCCTGCATCGTTGATGTAGAGCTTGCCGTGATGACTCTTGGTCATCCGGCCCACAGCGTAACCCTTGAGTCCTTCGAAGTTGCCCTCCAAGAACTTGAAACCATCATGCGATAGCCCCACGGTGGGCGCCAACTGTCGTGCTTTTGGCACGGCAGATGTCCTAGAGAAAGGACTTAGTCGTGGAGCCATCGCTACGGGTTAACTTAAAGGGGTTAAAGCGGACAAGGGACGCAAGAGAGTTTTATACTAGTTCAGCCCCTTACGATGAAGGTAAAAGCCTACGTCTAGTTGTGATGGAATTGCTGGGGGTTCGATGACCAGGGAGCGAATACGCTTTGCCTGAGTCTCGAGTTGTTGTCTGTTGTTCTTGAACCGCCGCCGGGTCGTCTCCTTATATACATGGGTTGACGCCCGTCGGTTTACAGAATCCCGAGGCCGGCTCATAATCGTGTCCGGCTCGGTCTCTCCTACTTCTATCTTACAATACAAGTTTACATATCAATGACTGTTTATGTCTACAGGCCTTAAACCGGCTTTGGGCCCTGGGCCGCCATAAAGCGTCACCGTCTGTCTTCATCGACTTCAGATACAGATGAACTACTTATGGGGTTAACTCGGCCTCTCCTGGCCGGTTTACGCCTAGTGGTATATCCCCAACAAGTCTTACTAGCATATTGAATAACATTTAATTTCTTATCAACTCTTTGCCCTAGAACATCACCTACAGCATAATCACTAGCATCACACATGATTTCAAAAGGTAAATTCCAATCAGGTGGCTGAACAACAGGTGCAGAGATCAATGCTTTCTTAAGTATTTCAAATGCTTCTACACAATCATCATCAAAGACAAATGGTATATCTTTTTGTAGCAAATTAGTCAGAGGCCGAGAAATTTTTGAGAAGTCCTTAATGAACCTCCTATAAAAACCGGCATGACCGAGGAAACTTCTTATACCTTTGATGTCCTTGGGACATGGCATCTTTTCAATAGCATCAACCTTGGCTTTATCAACTTCATTACCTCTTTCAGAAACTTTATGCCCCAAGACAATACCTTCATTGACCATAAAGTGGCACTTCACCCAGTTTAAGACAAGATTAGTTTCTTCACATCTCTGCAAAACTCGATCAAGTTTGCTCAAACAATCATCAAAAGAGGATCCATAAACGGAGAAATCGTCCATGAAAACCTCACAAATCTTTTCACAAAAGTCAGAGAATATAGCCATCGTGCATCTTTGAAAGGTGGCAAGTGCGTTACATAAACCAAAAGGCAGACGTCTATAAGCAAAAGTACCGAAAGGGCAAGTAAAAGTGGTCTTTGATTGATCATCAGCTGACACAGGTATTTGAGAGAAACCAAAATAACCATCTAGAAAGCAAAAACGTGTATGTTTGGATAATCTTTCTAGCATTTGATCGATAAAAGGTAAGGGGTAATGATCCTTTTTAGTAGCTTTATTCAATTTGCGGAAATCAATTACCATCTTATAACCTGTAATAATTCTTTGCAGGATCAATTCATCTTTATCATTAGGAACGACAGTAATACCTCCCTTCTTAGGGACACAATGGACAGGACTTACCCACTGACTATCAACAACGGGAGAAATTATACCTGCCTCAAGGAGCTTTAGTATTTCCTTTCTTACCACTTCTTTCATTTTAGGATACAGCCGTCATTGGTGATCACGAACTAGTTTGGCATCTTTCTCCAAATTTATTTTGTGTTGACATAGAGTGGGACTAATGCCCTTAATATCATCAAGAGTATATCCAATAGCAACACGGTGCTTCTTCAGAGTTTTCAATAATCTCTCTCTTTTCTCATCAAGATAAGCATATTTAAGAGTATCAGGTAACGGTTTAAGCTCAAACACGGGATCACCCTTGGGTGGAGGAGGATCCCCTAGGATTTCAACAAGCAAATTGTGTTTCAGGATGGGTTACTGTTTGAAGAATACTTCATTTATTTCCCTTCTTTCATTCATAAACATATCATTTTCATGGTGTAGCAAATATTGTTCTAAAGGATCACTAGGTGGCACGGCAATAGAAGCAAGACCAATAGTTTCATCTTTACTAGGCAATTCCTCTTCACGGTGTTGTCTATGAAATTTAGAAAAGTTAAACTCATGAGACATATCACCTAGACCAATGGTAACAACTTCCTTTTTGCAGTCTATCTTAGAATTAACAGTGTTCAAGAAGGGTCTTCCAAATATAATGGGGCAAAAGCTATCTTGTGGGGAACCGAGAACAAGAAAATCAGCAGGATATTTAGTTTTCCCACACAAGACTTCAACATCTCTAACAATTCCAATGGGTGATATGGTATCTCTATTGGCAAGCTTAATGGTAACATCAATATCTTCTATCTCAGCAGGTGGAATGTCATGCATAATTTCTTTGCATAAGTCATGAGGTATAGCACTAGCACTGGCACCCATATCACATAAGCCATGATAACAATGATCTCCTATTTTAACAGAAATAACAGGCATGCCTACCACAGGTTTATGTTTATCTTTAGCACAAGGTTTAGCAATTCTAGCAGTTTCATCACAGAAATAAATAACATGCCCAGCAATATTATCAGCCAAACGATCTTTAACAAGAGCAATATTAGGTTCAACTTTAACTTGCTCAGGAGGTGTATAGGTTCTAATATTGCTTTTACAAACCACAGTTGAAGCTTTAGCATGATCCTTTATTCTAACAGGGAAAGATGGTTTTTCAACATACTCAGTAGGAACAATAGGATCATTATAAGTGATAGTCTTTTCTTCAACTTTAATAGGTGCAGCTACTTTTACTTCTATGGGAGGATGATACTTAAACCACTTCTCCTTAGGGAGATCAATATGAATAACACCTACAGCATAATCACTAGCATCACACATGATTTCAAAAGGTAAATTCCAATTAGGTAGCTGAACAACAGGTGCAGAGATCAATGCTTTCTTAAGTATTTCAAATGCTTCTACACAATCATCATCAAAGACAAATGGTATATCTTTTTGTAGCAAATTAGTCAGAGGCCGGGAAATTTTTGAGAAGTCCTTAATGAACCTCCTATAAAAACCGGCATGACCAAGGAAACTTCTTATACCTTTGATGTCCTTGGGACATGGCATCTTTTCAATAGCATCAACCTTGGCTTTATCAACTTCAATACCTCTTTCAGAAACTTTATGCCCCAAGACAATACCTTCATTAACCATAAAGTGGCACTTCTCCCAGTTTAAGACAAGATTAGTTTCTTCACATCTCTGCAAAACTCGATCAAGGTTCCTCAAACAATCATCAAAAGAGGATCCATAAACGGAGAAATAGTCCATGAAAAGCTCGCAAATCTTTTCACAAAAGTCAGAGAATATAGCCATCATGCATCTTTGAAAGGTAGCAGGTGCGTTACATACACCAAAAGGCATACATCTATAAGCAAAAATACCGAAAGGGCAAGTAAAAGTGGTCTTTGATTGATCATCGGCTGACACAGGTATTTGAGAGAAACCCGAATAACCATCTAGAAAGCAAAAATGTGTATGTTTGGATAATCTTTCTAGCATTTGATCGATAAAAGGTAAGGGGTAATGATCCTTTTTATTATCTTTATTCAATTTGTGGAAATCAATTACCATCCTATAACCTATAATAATTCTTTGCGGGATCAATTCATCTTTATCATTAGGAACGAGAGTAATACCTCCCTTCTTAGGGACACAATGGACAGGACTTACCCACTGACTATCAGCAACGGGAGAAATTATACCTGCCTCAAGGAGCTTTAGTATTTCCTTTCTTACCACTTCTTTCATGTTAGGATTCAGTCGTCGTTGGTGATCACGAACTGGTTTGGCATCTTTCTCCAAATTTATTTTGTGTTGACATAGAGTGGGACTAATGCCCTTAAGATCATCAAGAGGATATCCAATAGCAGCACCGTGCTTCTTCAGAGTTTTCAATAATCTCTCTTTTTCTCATCAAGATAAGCATATTTAAGAGTATCAGGTAACGGTTTAAGCTCAAACACGGGATCACCCTTGGGTGGAGGAGGATCCCCTAGGATTTCAACAAGCAAATTGTGTTTCAGGATGGGTTCCTGTTTGAAGAATACTTCATTTATTTCCCTTCTTTCACTCATAAACATATCATTTTCATGGTCTAGCAAATATTGTTCTAAAAGATCACTAGGAGGCACGGCAATAGAAGCAAGACCAATAGTTTCATCTTTACTAGGCAATTCCTCTTCACGGTGTTGTCTACGAAATTTAGAAAAGTTAAACTCATGAGACATATCACCTAGACCAATGGTAACAACTTCCTTTTTGCAGTCTATCTTAGAATTAACAGTGTTCAAGAAGGGTCTTCCAAATATAATGGGGCAAAAGCTATCTTGTGGGGAACCGAGAACAAGAAAATCAGCAGGATATTTAGTTTTCCCACACAAGACTTCAACATCTCTAACAATTCCAATGGGTGATATGGTATCTCTATTGGCAAGCTTAATGGTAACATCAATATCTTCTATCTCAGCAGGTGCAATGTCATGCATAATTTCTTTGTATAAGTCATGAGATATAGCACTAGCACTGGCACCCATATCACATAAGCCATGATAACAATGATCTCCTATTTTAACAGAAATAACAGGCATGCCTACCACAGGTCTATGTTTATCTTTAACACAAGTTTTAGCAATTCTAGCAGTTTCATCACAGAAATAAATAACATGCCCATCAATATTATCAGCCAAGAGATCTTTAACAATAGCAATATTAGGTTCAACTTTAACTTGCTCAGGAGGTGTATAGGTTCTAATATTGCTTTACGAACCATAGTTGAATCTTTAGCATGATCCTTTATTCTAACAGGGAAAGGTGGTTTTTCAACATACTCAGTAGGAACAATAGGATCATTATAAGTGATAGTCTTTTCTTCAACTTTAATAGGTGCAGCTACTTTTACTTCTATGGGAGGATGATACTTAAACCACTTCTCCTTAGGGAGATCAACATGAGTAGCAAAGGATTCACAGAAAGAAGCTACTATCTCAGAGTCAAGTCCATATTTAGTGCTAAATTTACGGAAAACATCGGTATCCATAAAAGATTTAACACAATCAAACTTAGGTGTCATACCTGACTCCTTACCTTCGTCGAGATCCCAATCTTCAGAGTTGCGTTTAATTCTTTCCAATAAATCCCATTTGAATTCAATAGTCTTCATCATAAAAGAGCCAGCACAAGAAGTATCGAGCATGGTGCGATTGTTATCAGAAAGCCGAGCATAAAAATTTTGAATAATTATTTCTCTTGGGAGCTCATGATTGGGGCATGCATATAACATTGATTTAAGCCTCCCCCAAGCTTGAGCGATGCTTTCTCCTTCGCGAGGCCAAAAATTATATATATAATTGCGATCACAATGAACAAGGTGCATAAGACAAAACTTCTGATGAAATTCCAATTTCAAGCGTTTGTAGTTCCATGATCCCATATCATCACATAGCCTATACCATGTCAATGCATCTCCCTTCAAAGATAAAGGGAAGACCTTCTTCTTAATAACATCATCGGGCACACCTGCAAGCCTAAATAATCCACAAACTTCATCCACATATATTAGGTGCTCATTAGGATGCATTGTCCCGTCTCCTGCAAAGGGATTAGCTAGCAGTTTTTCTATCATACCCGAAGGAATCTCAAAGTAGACATTTTCATTTTCAGTAGGTTCAGTAGGTTGAGGAGCAACTCTTTGCTCTACTGGTCGGGGTGAAGATACCCCGAACAAGCCCCTTAGAGGATTACTTTCCATAGTAACAAGTGACAGTAAATTTCAGCACACTATATAAATTTTTCCTTACCAAATTCCACCTACCAAAGGCGCTTCACTCCCCGGCAACGGCGCCAGAAAAGAGTCTTGATGACACACAAGTATAGGGGATCTATCGTAGTCCTTTCGATAAGTAAGAGTGTCGAACCCAACGAGGAGCAGAAGGAAATGATAAGCGGTTTTCAGCAAGGTATTCTCTGCAAGCACTGAAATTATAAGTGACAGATAGTTTTTTGATAAGATAATTTGTAACGGGCAACAAGTAACAAAAGTAAATAAAGTGCAGCAAGGTGGCCCACTCCTTTTTGTAGCAAAGGACAAGCCTGGACAAACTCTTATATAGGGAAAAGCGCTCCCGAGGACACATGGGAATTATCATCAAGCTAGTTTTCATCACGTTCATATGATTCGCGTTCGGTACTTTGATAATTTGATATGTGGGTGGACCGGTGCTTGGGTGCTGCCCTTACTTGGACAAGCATCCCACTTATGATTAACCCCTATTTCAAGCATCCGCAACTACAAAAGAAGTATTAAGGTAGACCTAACCATAGCATGAAACATGTGGATCCAAATCAGCCCCTTACGAAGCAACGCATAAACTAGGGTTTAAGCTTCTGTCACTCTAGCAACCCATCATCTACTTATTACTTCCCAATGCCTTCCTCTAGGCCCAAACAATGGTGAAGTGTCATGTAGTCGACGTTCACATAACACCACTAGAGGAGAGACAACATACATCTCATCAAAATATCAAACGAATACCAAATTCACATGACTACTAATAACAAGACTTCTCCCATGTCCTCAGGAACAAACGTAACTACTCACATAGCATATTCATGTTCATAATCAGAGGAGTATTAATATGCATATAGGACCTGAACATATGATCTTCCACCAAATAAACCAACTAGCATCAACTACAAGGAGTAATAAACACTACTAGCAACCTACAGGTACCAATCCCAGACTTAGAGACAAGAATTGGATACAAGAGATGAACTAGGGTTTGAGAGGAGATGGTGCTAGTGAAGATGTTGATGGAGATTGCCCTCTCCCGATGAGAGGAGCGTTGGTGATGACGATGGCGATGATTTCCCCCTCCCGGAGGGAAGTGTCCCCAGCAGAACTGTTGGGGAACGTAGTAATTTCAAAAAATTTCCTACGCACACGTAAGATCATGGTGATGCATAGCAACGAGAGGGGAGAGTGTTGTCCACGTACCCTCGTAGACCGACAGCGGAAGCGTTATCACAACGCGGTTGATGTAGTCGTACGTCTTCACGATCCGACCGATCAAGTACCGAACGCACGGCACCTCCGAGTTCAGCACACGTTCAGCTCGATGACGTCCCTCGAACTCCGATCCAGCCGAGTGTTGAGGGAGAGTTTCGTCAGCACGACGGCGTGGTGACGATGATGATGTTCCACCGACGCAGGGCTTCGCCTAAGCCCCGCGACGGTATTATCGAGGTGTAATATGGTGGAGGGGGGCACCGCACACGGCTAAAATATCATATATCAAGTGTGTCCATGGGGTGCCCCCTGCCCCCGTATATAAAGGAGCAAGGGGGAGGCCGCCGGCCTAGGGAGGAGAGGCGCGCCAGAAGGGGGAGTCCTACTCCCACCGGGAGTAGGACTCCTCCTTTCCTTGTTGGAATAGGAGAAGGGAAGGGAGAAGGGGAAAGAAGGAAGGGGGCGCCCCCCTTCCCTAGTCCAATTCGGACCAGATCATGGGGAGGTGTGGGGCCACCTTTTGAGGCCTTTCTCTCCTTTCCCGTATGGCCCATTAAGGCCCAATACAAATTCCCGTAACTCTCCGGTACCCCGAAAAATACCCGAATCACTCGGAACCTTTCCGAAGTCCGAATATAGTCGTCCAATATATCGATTTTTACGTCTCGGCCATTTCGAGACTCCTCGTCATGTCCCCGATCTCATCCGGGACTCCGAACTCCTTCGGTACATCAAAACTCAATAAAACTGTCATCGTAACGTTAAGCGTGCGGACCCTACGGGTTCGAGAACTATGTAGACATGACCGAGACACCTCTCCGGTCAATAACCAATAGCGGGACCTGGATGCCCATATTGGCTCCCACATATTGTACGAAGATCTTTATCGGTCAGACCGCATAACAACATACGTTGTTCCCTTTGTCATCGGTATGTTACTTGCCCGAGATTCGATCGTCGGTATCTCGATACCTAGTTCAATCTCGTTACTGGCAAGTCTCTTTACTCGTTCCGTAATACATCATCCCGCACTAACTCATTAGTCACAATGCTTGCAAGGCTTATAGTGATGTGCATTACCGAGTGGGCCCAGAGATACCTCTCCGACAATCGGAGGGACAAATCCTAATCTCGAAATACGCCAACCCAACAAGTACCTTTGGAGACACCTGTAGAGCACCTTTATAATCACCCATTTATGTTGTGACGTTTGGTAGCACACAAAGTGTTCCTCCGGTAAACGGGAGTTGCATAATCTCATAGTCATAGGAACATGTATAAGTCATGAAGAAAGCAATAGCAACATACTAAACGATCGGGTGCTAAGCTAACGGAATGGGTCAAGTCAATCACGTCATTCTCCTAATGAGGTGATCTCGTTAATCAAATGACAACTCATGTCTATGGCTACGAAACATAACCATCTTTGATTAACGAGCTAGTCAAGTAGAGGCATACTAGTGACACTCTGTTTGTCTATGTATTCACACATGTATTATGTTTCCGGTTAATACAATTCTAGCATGAATAATAAACATTTATCATGATATAAGGAAATATATAATACTTTATTATTGCCTCTAGGGCATATTTCCTTCAGTCTCCCACTTGCACTAGAGTCAATAATCTAGTTCACATCGCCATGTGATTTAACATCAATAATTCACATCACCATGTGATTAACACCCATAGTTCACATCTCTATGTGACCAACACTCAAAGGGTTTACTAGAGTCAATAATCTAGTTCACATCGCTATGTGATTAACACCCAAAGAGTACTAAGGTGTGATCATGTTTTGATTGTGAGATAATTTTAGTCAACGGGTCTGTCACATTCAGATCCGTAAGGATTTTGCAAATTCCTATGTCTACAATGCTCTGCACGGAGCTACTCTAGCTAATTGCTCCCACTTTCAATATGTATCTAGACCGAGAATTAGAGTCATCTAGGTTTAGTGTCAAAACTTGCATCGACGTAACCCTTTACGACGAACCTTTTGTCACTTCCATAATCGAGAAACATTTCCTTATTCCACTAAGGATAATTTTCACCGCTGTCCAGTGATCTACTCCTAGATCACTATTGTACTCCCGTGCCAAAATCAGTGTAGGTATACAATAGATCTGGTACACAGCATGGCATACTTTATAGAACCTATGGCCAAGGCATAGGGAATGACTTTCATTCTCTTTCTATCTTCTGCCGTGGTCGGGCTTTGAGTCTTTACTCAATTTCACACCTTGTAACACAGGCAAGAACTCTTTCTTTGACTGTTCTATTTTGAACTACTTCAAAATCTTGTTAAGGTATGTACTCATTGAAAAACTTATCAAGCGTCTTCATCTATCTCTATAGATCTTGATGCTCAATATGTAAGCAGCTTCACCGAGGTCTATCTTTGAAAACCTCCTTTCAAACACTCCTTTATGCTTGCAGAATAATTCTACATTATTTCTGATTAACAATATGTCATTCACATATACTTATCAGAAATGCTGTAGTGCTCCCACTCACTTTATTGTAAATACAGGCTTCACCGCAAGTCTGTATACAACTATATGCTTTGATCAACTTATCAAATCGTATATTCCAACTCCGAGATGCTTGCACCAGTCCATTGATGCATCGCTGGAGCTTGCATATTTTGTTAGCACCTTTAGGATTGACAAAACCTTCTGGTTGCATCATATACAACTCTTCTTTAATAAATCCATTAAGGAATGCAGTTTTGTTTATCCCTTTGCCATATTTCATAAAATGCGGCAATTGCTAACATGATTCGGAGAGACTTAAGCATAGATACAAGTGAGAAACTCTCATCGTAGTCAACATCTTGAACTTGTCGAAAACCTTTTGCGACAATTCTAGCTTTGTAGGTAGTGACACTACTATCAGCATCCGTCTTCCTCTTGAAGATCCATTTAATCTTAATGGCTCGCCGATCATTGGGCAAGTCAATCAAAGTCCATACTTTGTTCTCATATATGGATCTTATCTCAGATTTCATGGCCTCAAGCCATTTCGTGGAATCTGGGCTCACCATCGCTTCTTCATAGTTCGTAGGTTCATCATGGTCTAGTAACATAACCTCCAGAACAGGATTACCGTACCACTCTGGTGTGGATCTTACTCTGGTTGACCTATGAGGTTCAGTAATAACTTGATCTGAAGTTCCATGATCATCATCATTAACTTCCTCACTAATTGGTGTAGGAGTCACAGGAACAGATTTCTGTGATGAACTACTTTCCAATAAGGGAGCAGGTACAGTTACCTCATCAAGTTCTACTTTCCTCCCACTCACTTCTTTCGAGAGAAACTCCTTCTCTAGAAAGGATCCATACTAAGCAACGAATGTCTTGCCTTCGGATCTGTGATAGAAGGTATACCCAACTGTTTCCGTTGGGTATCCTATGAAGACACATTTCTCCGATTTGGTTTTGAGTTTATCAGGATGAAACTTTTTCACATAAGCATCGCAACCCCAAAATTTTAAGAAACGACAACTTTGGTTTCTTGCTAAACCTCAGTTCATAAGGCGTCATCTCAACGGATTTTGATGGTGCCCTATTTAACGTGAATGCAGCTGTCTCTAATGCATAACCCCAAAACGATAGTGGTAGATCGGTAAGATACATCATATATCGCACCATATCTAATAAAGTACGATTACGACGTTCGGACACACCATTACACCGTGGTGTTCCAGGTGGCGTGAGTAGTGAAACTATTTCACATTGTTTTAACTGAAGGCCAAACTCGTAACTCAAATACTCTTCTCTACGATCAGATCATAGAACCTTTATTTTCTTGTCACGATGATTTTCCACTTCACTCTGAAATCTTTAAACTTCTCAAATGTTTCAGACTTATGTTTCATCAAGTAGATATACCCATATCTGCTCAAATCATCTGTGAAGGTCAGAAAATAATGATACCTGCTACGAGCCTCAATATTCATCAGGCCACATACATCTGTATGTATGATTTCCAACAAATCTGTTGCTCTCTCCATAGTACCGGAGAACGGCGTTTTAGTCATCTTGCCCATGAGGCACGGTTCGCAAGCATCAAGTGATTCATAATCAAATGATTCCAAAATCCCATCAGTATGGAGTTTCTTCATGCGCTTTACACCAATATGACCTAAACGGCAGTGCCACAAATAAGTTGCACTATCATTATTAACTTTGCATCTTTTGGCTTCAATATTATGATTTATGTGTATCACTACGATCGAGATCCAGCAAACCATTTTCGTTGGTGTGTATGACCATAGAAGGTTTTTATTCATGTAAACAGAACAACAATTGTTCTCTAACTTAAATGAATAACCGTATTGCAATAAACATGATCAAATCATATTCATGCTCAACGCAAACACCAAATAACACTTATTTAGTTTCAACACTAATCCCGAAAGTACAGGGAGTGTGCGATAATGATCATATCAATCTTGGAACTACTTCCAACTCACATCGTCACCTCGCCTTTTACTAGTCTCTGTTTATTCTGCAACTTCCCGTTTCGAGTTACTACTCTTAGCAACTAAACCAGTATCAAATACCGAGGGGTTGCTATAAACACTAGTAAAGTACACATCAATAACATGTATATCCAATATACCTTTGTTCACTTTGCCATCCTTCTTATCCACCAAATAGTTGGGGTAGTTCTGCTTCCAGTGACCAGTCCCTTTACAGTAGAAGCACTTAGTCTCAGGCTTAGGTACAGACTTGGGCTTCTTCACTTGAGTGGCAACTTGCTTGCCGTTCTTTTTGAAGTTCCCCTTCTTCCCTTTGCCCTTTTCTTGAAACTAGTGGTCTCGTCAACATCAACACTTGATGTTTTTCTTGATTTCTACCTTCGTCGATTTCAGCATCACGAAGAGCTCGGGAATTACTTTTGTCATCCCTTGCATACTATAGTTCATCACTAAGTTCTACTAACTTGGTGATGGTGACTAGAGAATTCTGTCAATCACTATTTTATCTGGAAGATTAACTCCCACTTGATTCAAGCGATTGTAGCCCAGACAATCTGAGCACATGCTCACTAGTTGAGCGATTCTCCTCCATCTTTTAGCTATAGAACTTGTTGGAGACTTCATATCTCTCAACTCGGGTATTTGCTTGAAATATTAACTTCAACTCCTGGAACATCTTATATGGACCATGAAGTTCAAAACGTCTTTGAAGTCCCGATTCTAAGCCGTTGAGCATGGTGCACTAAACTATCAAGTAGTCATCATATTGAGCTAGCCAAACGTTCATAACGTCTGCATCTGCTCCTGCAATAGGTCTGTCACCTAGCGGTGCATCAAGGACATAATTTTTCTGTGCAGCAATGAGGATAATCCTCAGATCACGGATCCAATCCGCATCTTTGCTACTAACATCTTTCAACATAATTTTTCTCTAGGAACATATCAAAAATAAACACAGGGAAGCAACAACGCGAGCTATTGATCTACAACATAATATGCAAAATACTATCAGGACTAAGTTCATGATAAATTTAAGTTCAATTAATCATATTACTTAAGAACTCCCACTTAGATAGACATCCCTCTAATCATCTAAGTGATTACGTGATCCAAATCAACTAAACCATGTCCGATCATCACGTGAGATGGAGTAGTTTCAATGGTGAACATCACTATGTTGATCATATCTACTATATGATTCACGCTCGACCTCTTGGTCTATGTGTTCTGAGGCCATATCTGCATATGCTAGGCTCATGAAGTTTAACCTGAGTATTCCGCGTGTGCAACTGTTTTGCACCCGTTGTATTTCAACGTAGAGCCTATCACACCCGATCATCACGTGGTGTCTCAGCACGAAGAACTTTCGCAACGGTGCATACTGGAGAACACTTTTATCTTGAAATTTTAGTGAGAGATCATCTTATAATGCTACCGTCAATCAAAGCAAGATAAGATGCATAAAGGATTAACATCACATGCAATCAATATAAGTGATATGATATGGCCATCATCATCTTGTGCTTGTGATCTCCATCTCCGAAGCACCGTGCTCGTGATCTCCATCTCCGAAGCACCGTCATGATCACCATCGTCACCGGCGTGACACCTTGATCTCCATCGTAGTATCGTTGTCGTCTCGCCAACTTATTGCTTTTACGAGTATCGCTACCGCTTAGTGATAAAGTAAAACTATTACATGGCGATTGCATTTCATACAATAAAGCGACAACCATATGGCTCCTGCCAGTTGCCGATAACTCGGTTACAAAACATGATCATCTCATACAACAAATTATATCACATCATGTCTTGACCATATCACATCACAACATGCCCTGCCAAAACAAGTTAGACGTCCTCTACTTTGTTGTTGCAAGTTTTACGTGGCTGCTACGGGCTTAGCAAGAACCGTTCTTACCTACGCATCAAAACCACAACAATAGTTTTTCAAGTTGGTGCTGTTTTAACCTTCGCAAGGACCGGGCGTAGCCACACTCGGTTCAACTAAAGTGAGAGAGACAGACACCCGCCGGTCACCTTTAAGCAACGAGTGCTCGCAACGGTGAAACCAGTCTCGCGTAAGCATACGCGTAATGTCGGTCCGGGCCGCTTCATCTCACAATACCGCTGAACCAAAGTATGACATGCTGGTAAGCAGTATGACTTATATCGCCCACAACTCACTTGTGTTCTACTCGTGCATAGCATCAACGCATAAAACCAGGCTCGGATGCCACTGTTGGGGAACGTAGTAATTTCAAAAAAATTCCTACGCACACGTAAGATCATGGTGATGCATAGCAACGAGAGGGGAGAGTGTTGTCCACGTACCCTCGTAGACCGACAGCGGAAGCGTTATCACAACGCGGTTGATGTAGTCGTACGTCTTCACGATCCGACCGATCAAGTACCGAACGCACGGCACCTCCGAGTTCAGCACATGTTCAGCTCGATGACATCCCTCGAACTCCGATCCAGCCGAGTGTTGAGGGAGAGTTTCGTCAGCACGACGGCGTGGTGACGATGATGATGTTCCACCGACGCAGGGCTTCGCCTAAGCTCCGCGACGGTATTATCGAGGTATAATATGGTGGAGGGGGGCACCGCACACGGCTAAAATATCGTATATCAAGTGTGTCCATGGGGTGCCCCCCTGCCCCCGTATATAAAGGAGCAAGGGGGAGGCCGCCGGCCTAGGGAGGAGAGGCGCGCTAGAAGGGCCGGGAGTAGGACTCCTCATTTCCTTGTTGGAATAGGAGAAGGGCAGGGAGAAGGAGAAAGAAGGAAGGGGGCGCCCCCCTTCCCTAGTCCAATTCGGACCAGATCATGGGGAGGGGTGCGGCCACCTTTTAAGGCCTTTCTCTCCTTTCCCGTATGGCCCATTAAGGCCCAATACGAATTCCCGTAACTCTCCGGTACTCCGAAAAATACCCGAATCACTCGGAACCTTTCCGAAGTCCGAATATAGTCGTCCAATATATCGATTTTTACGTCTCGGCCATTTCGAGACTCCTCGTCATGTCCCCGATCTCATCCGGGACTCCGAACTCCTTTGGTACAACAAAACTCAATAAAACTGTCATCGTAACGTTAAGCGTGCGGACCCTACGGGTTCGAGAACTATGTAGACATGACCGAGACACCTCTCCGGTCAATAATCAATAGCGGGACCTGGATGCCCATATTGGCTCCCACATATTCTACGAAGATCTTTATCGGTCAGACCGCATAACAACATACGTTGTTCCCTTTGTCATCGGTATGTTACTTGCCCGAGATTCGATCGTCGGTATCTCGATACCTAGTTCAATCTCGTTACTGGCAAGTCTCTTTACTCGTTCCGTAATACATCATCCCGCAACTAACTCATTAGTCATAATGCTTGCAAGGCTTATAGTGATGTGCATTACCGAGTGGGCCCAGAGATACCTCTCCGACAATCGGAGGGACAAATCCTAGTCTCGAAATACGCCAACCCAACAAGTACCTTTGGAGACACCTGTAGAGCACCTTTATAATCACCCATTTACATTGTGACGTTTGGTAGCACACAAAGTGTTCCTCCGGTAAACGGGAGTTGCATAATCTCATAGTCATAGGAACATGTATAAGTCATGAAGAAAGCAATAGCAACATACTAAACGATCGGGTGCTAAGCTAACGGAATGGGTCAAGTCAATCACGTCATTCTCCTAATGAGGTGATCTCGTTAATCAAATGACAACTCATGTCTATGGCTAGGAAACATAACCATCTTTGATTAACGAGCTAGTCAAGTAGAGGCATACTAGTGACACTCTGTTTGTCTATGTATTCACACATGTATTATGTTTCCGGTTAATACAATTCTAGCATGAATAATAAACATTTATCATGATATAAGGAAATATATAATACTTTATTATTGCCTCTAGGGCATATTTCCTTCAAGAACAGCTCTGCTGGAGCCCTAGATTGGTTCCGCCAAGGTTCCGCCTCGTGGCGGCGGAGTCTCGTCCTGAAAGCTTGCTTTTGATTTTTCTTCGGACGAAAGACTTCATATAGCAGAAGATGGGCACCGGAGGGCCAAAAGGGGGCCCACGAGGCAGGGGGACGCGCCCCCCACCCTCGTGGCCAGGGTGTGGGCCCCCTCTGGTATTTCTTCCGCTCAATATTTTTTATTATTTCCAAAAATAACTTTCGTGGAGTTTCAGGACTTTTGGAGTTGTGCAGAATAGGTCTCTAATATTTGCTCCTTTTCTAGCCCACAATTCCAGCTGCCTGCATTCTCCCTCCTTATGTAAACCATGTAAAATAAGAGAGAATAGGCATAAGTATTGTGACATAATGTGTAATAACAGCCCATAATGTGATATATATCGATATAAAAGCATGATGCAAAATGGACGTATCAAGCCACCGTCCGTCCTCTGCTAGGGCCTCTTGCCGAGCCGCCGTCGCGTAAGGACTCTGCTGTTGCCGCGGCCATGACCTCATCCCTAGTGCCGACGCTGCGGCCCGCGTTTCCGAGTCATCACCTCCGTGGGCTCGCAAGTCGCCACTACGCAATGCCCTCTTCTTTTGCATGGTTTTGAGCTGCTGTTCCATCTGCGGTCTGCTTATAAGTTGCCTGAAAAAATCAGCCTCCTTGCACCTCGCAGTTGCCGTCTTCGCCTCTGCCGAGCCACTTGCTAAACCGCCCGCAGGGTTGAATCTGCCGTGTCTGCGCCGTCTCATGACGACCCGGCGAGCTCCCTTCACACCACCGAGCTGCGGCCAAGACCTTGCCTGGCCACTTCAACCGCCATCAAGCTTGCCTTGCCACTGTATTGACCCGCCTCCGGCACTGTTGAGTCGGTTTACAGAAACTTATCAACACGCACTAAGTCGCCGGCAACTGTTTGAGCCGCCGCCCCGGTTTTCCTCTGCTTCCACTGCGCCATGAGCCGTCGCCTCCGCTGTGGCCGGTCCTGAGTTGCCAGGCTGCTCCAAACCGCCCATGCCTCCGTTAGGGGCTCCGCCTTGTCGTTTTTTTTCAGCAAGGGAGCTTCGATAGGATTTCACCGCCGGTTTACTACTGCTTCCACGGGCATGGCCAGCTTCGCACTGCCTTGCGCCTCCTCATCTCGTCGTTCCAAGCCGGTCCGCCTCACCTTCGTTTCAAGTTGCTACTGCTGGGGTGGGCCACGAGCCGCCATTTCCACGGAGTCGCTGGTCCTCGTCCGCGGCCACGGCCCCAATCAGCCTCCTCCGCCTCCGGGTTGAGCCGGCCCTATCGCCACAACTCGCCACCGGATCAAGCGTGGCTCCGAGTCACTCCAGCGTGCGTCGAGCGGCCGTCTGTTCCGAGTCACGCCCCTGCTTTTAAACCGCCGGCGCCGTGAGTCGCCAAGTCACCGTCCGCCTCTGACGGCCGTGTTGTGCACCATGGTCTTACTCCGCCTTTATACAAGCCGCTGCGCCGGGTCACCATGCCTGCTCATTCTGATAAACCGGAGCCGCCCTGACTCCGCCGCCCCCAGGCCTCCCTGGCCGTGCTCTGTTCCTATGATAGCCGGGTTAAACGGCCGCTTCGTGCGAAATCAAATCGCCATCGCCGGCCTGTCTCTGTTTCTGCCTTGCCCTAAGCCCCTCACCGCGGCCTAACATCAGAACCACGCTATGCCCGCATGAAATTGATCACTTATTGGATGGACAGCAGGTTTGACTCTGACAGAAAGTATTGCAGATATTGTGCGCAGACCCTCCGTCAATGTCACCCATCTCTGTGCAATACCAACGCGCCGAGTTACGTAATGGCCGATGGATAGGCACCAAGCATACAAGTTTATGGTCCAGTCAACTCATTTGCAACTATGTGTGGCTGTGTGCACACGCAAGTTCAGATGGATTTCATCTGCTAGGCTCGTTCAACAGCAGGCAAAACCAAAGGAGTTTTTTCGTTGGTATGTTGAGCTGCCGCTCGAGCATTGTCTAAAAAAAACTTTTGATCATATCAGAAGATATACGAGGCGTTCCCGAGGATAAATATGCCCCAATTTCTTGGAGTGAAGATTATACAAACTACGGCGAACTCTGGCAAGGCCCTTGAAAGGATCAACACAAAAGTTCTTGGTTATCTACAGACGACATATAATGATCATCTGTCGCCTAAAAATCAGGTGATATTTATCTTACATATTTTGTTAAATACATGTTGATTTACTTCGACAAACAACTACTCTGCCCTGCTGTATTTTTTGTACGCAGGAGAATTATTCACTACGAATGTGGTTTATACCATGGATACGTAGTATGTACTGGCAACATTGCACCGGGTATTCGTCCATGCCTCATTACCCGGTAAATGGATGTGCGCAAGCCGCCACCCTTGCGGCCCGGACTACTTCAACTCACCGGGACCGTCCCTGCGAATTAACTTGCTCGTCCACGCCGGCTTACAATGCCGCGGTCGACTCATCTGTCCGAGCTGCCTCTGATGCTGTGGTCATCTTTGTCGTCCGTCTCTCGCGGCCTGGTCTACATCAACACACCGGGCCACACCTGTCTGCATGAGCTATTTATTGAGTATTAGCAAGTCACTGCTTGGGTAGCCCGGTTTTTCTTCCAATAAATTGGAGGCAAATTATCATTCAGCCGTCGTCTGCACTGGATGGATCAATGGACATGCGCACAAATCGTTGCCACTACAGTTTGGTCAACTTCAAACAGCCAGTTGGAAGGAACCATTGGCCGAGTTGCTGATATCGGTGTTCAGGGAACGGGGGTCCCCAGACTTGCCTGCCTACAGCCCAGGGCGTGGCTAAGCCAGCAGGTCGTACGGCCCATCTTCATCAACAAGGCATCCAAGACTCCCGCGAGGGTCCAAGCATCGCGAGGCGGACGACGTAAGACCTCCTCTGGAGTGGCCTAGCCAGGCAGGCTCACGAGGAGCGGAGATATCAAGGCGGGGCAAACCTCACGAGGCTCTCGTGACGTGAGCCATGACGAACGACACTAGGCGGGCGCCAGCGCGCGCAGCGACCTTATTTCCTCTTTGGTGCTAAGGAGGCCAGCGCAGGCGAAGAGTACCAAGGCATCAGGAAAATGTTGCTATATTGGTGCAACGAGACCAAGACCAGGAGGATGGCAAGACGGAGGTCATCGTGGAGCCCAAGACGGCGTCACCACCAGAGCTTTTCGCAGGCGAAGACCGCTTTTGTCAGGATAGCTTGTACTAGCTGTCCCCCTTCAAATTTGCCCGCCGTTGTTGGCTCCCTTCCCGCTCGATATTTGGGAAGAGGACCAGGGCCTATATAAGTAGAGCTAGCCACCATAGTAGGGGCATCTCATCTTAGCTTGATCCAACTTGATCGAGAGCCTACCCTAGCCACAAGAACACCTCAACCTCAGGAGGCTGTTCTTCCCTTGTATTGTTCATCATCAGCCCTAGAGGCAATCCACCACCACCACACTAGAGTAGGGTATTACACCACAACGATGGCCTGAACCAGTATAAACCTCGTGTCTTTCTGTGTTGCGAGTTCGTCGAGTTCGTCCGCGAGATCTTAGCGAGCTACAGCGTAGATCGATAGGAGGGAAAGACTTCGCGCGCACCCCAGTGTTCGAACCTTAATGGTTTGCCGGAACCCCACATCTGACATTTGGCGCGCCAGGTAGGGGCGCGCCGTAGCTTCCCTTCCATCAGTTCGTCGCTCCGTCGTCTCCATGGCGGACGCTCGCCGTGCTCGAGCTGAGCGTCGGGCTGCCCTCACCGCCCGCGTCGCTCAGACGGCTCCCGTCGGCGGGCCACCTCGTCGTTCTCCGTTTCCAGCCACCAATGCTGCCACCGGCCCGGCGGGGAACGAGCAGCAGGCGTCCTCGCTGCACCCTTCGGTGCGGCAGGACGGCCGCACCGCCACTCCATCGCTGACCCCTGCCGGATCTTCGTCTCATGCGCGCCGCGCTCCGATGGAGGCGCGGGCCGCGCTCCTCGCGGTGAACGAACTCCTGCGCTACCGCCTAGTCGACGACCTCTATGAGGAGTTGTCGGGGGATGGACCCCGGGCAGGCAACGGAACCCGGATCCTCTTCAAAAACAACGGGGCTGGCACCGCCCCTCAATACCAGCGCGCGCTTGGCCGGGTCGCTCGACCCGGCCAAGCCCCCCAAGGCGGCCAGACTAGCCGACCTGGCAAGACACGCCGACCCGGCCCCAACAACTAGCGCAAGACAGCCGAACCCGGCACGGCCAAAGCCTCCTCACCAAGCCAGCGCCACCCATGGCGTGCTACGCAATCCAGCCGCGGGTCAACTCCCGTCCCATCCAGGCCGTATGACGGGGATGAGACTTCAATCAACGATGACTGAGGCAACAGTGCCCCGCCCATGCCTCTGGTCAGCAGGAACGTGGCAACAGTGCTCCTCACCTACCCGCTGACCAGGGCCGGCGTGGCAACAGTGCCCCCACCCTCACCGCTGAAGACAGCAAGCAGCAACCTGACGGAGAGCACTGTACGCGACTCGACTCGGCCATGCCCTGACAATCGACAAGATGGTGCACAGTCCCCCTAGGCTTGCGGGGCCCGCACCTAGGGGAACCCGGCGAACCACAAGGCCTCAGCGGGGCCCAGCCAGTGTCCCCGGACACCGACTACATGGACCCACCGACTTATAACATTACCATTGTACCCCCGAGGGGTTGGACTATAAAACCCCCGGGAGCCCACGATCATTCGAGAGGTGAAGCAGGAGGACTAGCCACAAAACAGCAACACCGGAGAGAAGGAGTAGCCCAAGCCTTGGCCAGCTTCCTTCCTCCTTCATACAGCTCAGGAGCAACATTGTACTATCAATCATCCAACTACACTCGGCAGGACTAGGGGTATTATCTCTTCGGAGAGCCCCGAACCTGGGTATGTCCGGCGTCCCGCGCCCGCTCATGCCAACCTCGCCTCTAGCGCTGGCTTGGTGAGGAGGCTTTGGCCATGCCGGCTTCGGCTGTCTTGCGCCAGTTGTTGGGGCCGAGTCGGCTAGTCTGGCCGGCTTGGGGGGCTTGGCCGGGTCGAGCGACCCAGCTAAGCGCGCGCCGGTATTGAGGGGCGGTGCCAGCCCCGTTGTTTTTGAAGAGGATCTGGGTTCCGTTGCCTGCCCGGGGTCCATCCCCCCGACAGTAGTCCCCGAAGCTCTCAAGGTCCGCCGTCTTCGGATGAGTGGGCCTTCGCAGTTTCCCCCTTAAGCAAGGTGGATTCTGTGAGCGCCAGGTTCGGCAACACCCACTGAGTGCCGGTTTTCTCGGAAACCGGATCGCGGCGTCTCGGTCGTGGCGGGGACCGAGAAGTCCGCTGAATCTTGGGGCAATCCCTCGGGCTTTGCGCGGGCGCCACGGGGTGCCTGGAAGCCGGAGGGGCCTGACAGGCCACGCGCGTGACGGGACCGGGCGACGGGCTGGGGCCCGCCGCCGCGCGCCCTCGGCCCAAGCGCGCAGATTTATTGCGGCGTCCGGGGGCCGGTTGCTCTTTCCCGGGCAGTTACTGCGCATGTACGCGCGCACTTATTGCAGTGTAGTGGAACGGGTGCATGCAGACGATCCCACTTCCCCACGTTCAAACCGAGGGTTATAAATCGGGGGGGCGCATGGGGGCGGCGGACATTATTCTTGCTCGCACCCTCCTGTCCCTTTGCTCTCTCCCGCTCTTTGCAACAGACGCACTGCGGCGCCCGCTGCTCCAAGCAGAACTCCTTCGCTGGCCATCTTCCTTCTTCTTCCTTCGATCATGTCGCTGCCATCGGGCTCCTGGATGGGCTCGAACGTCACCTCCGAGGACATCACCCAACTTCGGGCGACGCGGCGCCTGCCGCGGGATACGAACGTCGGCGTCCGCCTGCTACGCGGCGAGCAGAGGCCTCGGCCCGAGGGGCAGGAGCGCGTGGTCTTCCTCACGCACTTCGAGCGTGGGTTCGGGCTGCCGGCGAGCACCTTCTTCCGCGCTTTGCTGGAGTTCTTCGGGCTCCAGCCGCATCATCTTGGCGCCGGCGCCATCGTCCAGCTCTCCGGCTTCGTCACCCTCTGCGAGGGGTACCTGGGGGTCGAGCCTACGATCGACCTCTGGGCGCGCTTCTTCTCCTTGAAGCAGCAGGGCCCGTCGGCCGGGGAGTTCGCCGATTGCGGCGCCGCCGTCATCTCGAAGCGGTCGGGGCGGATTCCCCTAGATCCCGCTGGAGCACTCTGCAAAGAAATGGCAGAACTCCTTCTTCTACGTCCGCAACCTTGGAGCGGATCGCATCAATCTTCCGGCCTTCGCCATCGCACCGCCGCGGGCGAAGAAGAACTGGGGCTACTCGCCAAGCTCCCGTCGCAGGAGATCGTTAATCTCTGCGAGCGGGTGACGGTGATGAGGACGCAGGAGGGGCTCACCGGCACCGACCTCCTCGCCGCGTTCATCATGCGCCGGGTCCTTCCGCTTCAGGGGCGCTCCTGCCTCATCAGCGAAATGGTCGCCTTCGAGACCCCAACCGCATGGGGTTGACGCGGCTATCCGTGGAGCAGGTCGCACGCGGCGTGAACGACATCTCCAAGGCCAACCTTAGGGAGTACTAACAGTTCGGCAAGGCGCCGTACAGCCAGTCAAACCCGGCACCGCAGGTGAGTGTCTGGTCTTCTCACTTTGCTATCGTGCACCTTCTCATCCATCCTGACGCGACGCGGGGGGTACTTCTGAACGCGATTCGGCATCCTTACGCCCAAGTCTCGCGTTTTTCTTCATGTGTCTTGAATTGCTGACCGCGGCACGGAACGGCCGGTGCTGACGCTAGTTGTTGGTGTAGTGGCGTTGGGCGGGGAGGCGGCGACGCGGGCGGAGCCGGGTCCTCGCATGGGGCGGCGCCGAGCCGCCCGCATGGGAAAGACAGCGTCGCGCCGCGACCCCAGGCCCCGAAGCGCACGCCGGACCCGGCGGGGGCTGGGAGGCCGGCCAAGAGGAAGCGCGGCGGCGGGCACGGGAGGCCAACCCCGGTCCCGGTCTTGGCAGGGTAAGCTTCATCTCTTGTTTGCGCTCTGGTTTTTTTTCTTGAGCTAGTCTTGTTTTCTTCTGCTCATTCTGTCTTCTTCTCTAGGTCGCCAATCACGCTGGCGAGGGCGGCGGCGGAAGCCGCGACCGCCGAAGGGGCCGTGTTCCGTAGGAGCCGGTCCGACCTTGCCGACCAGGCCGAGGCGGAGGGACGGGCCAACTCGGACCTCGGCCTGGATCCGAATTACGCCGAAGCCTTGGCCTGGCGGGACAGGGAACCTGGCCGAGGCGGAGCTGGAGGCGGTGTCGGTCCGAGCTTGGACCGACGCGGCGGTGGCATGGGCGCCACCCGGCGCGGAGCTGGTCTGGTGCGAGATGCCAGAGGGCACGGTGGCGGCGGCGACGGTCTTTGAGCCATCGTCGGTGAGGGAACGAGGCCGTGGAGGCCGGGCTGAGGTGGTGATCCCCGACCGGGGGGTCGTGGAGGTGGAGGATGACACCCCGCCGCAGGCCGACGTGGCCGAGCGAGCGGGGACTGATGGTGGTGGAGGCGGCGTCATTTTGGAAGAGACGCTGCGGGCGGCGGCGGCGGAGGTGCCGCCGGTTTTGGAGGAGGCACCGCGGGCAGCGGTGAAGGAAATATGCCCTAGAGGCAATAATAAAGTATTATATATTTCCTTATATCATGATAAATGTTTATTATTCATGCTAGAATTGTATTAACCGGAAACATAATACATGTGTGAATACATAGACAAACAGAGTGTCACTAGTATGCCTCTACTTGACTAGCTCGTTAATCAAAGATGGTTATGTTTCCTAGCCATAGACATGAGTTGCCATTTGATTAACGGGATCACCTCATTAGGATAATGACGTGATTGACTTGACCCATTCCGTTAGCTTAGCACCCGATCGTTTAGTATGTTGCTATTGCTTTCTTCATGACTTATACATGTTCCTATGACTATGAGATTATGCAACTCCCGTTTACCGGAGGAACACTTTGTGTGCTACCAAACGTCACAACGTAACTGGGTGATTATAAAGGGGCTCTACAGGTGTCTCCAAAGGTACTTGTTGGGTTGGCGTATTTCGAGATTAGGATTTGTCACTCCGATTGTCGGAGAGGTATCTCAGGGCCCACTCGGTAATGCACATCACTATAAGCCTTGCAAGCATTGTGCTAATGAGTTAGTTGCGAGATGATGTATTACGGAACGAGTAAAGAGACTTGCCGGTAACGAGATTGAACTAGGTATCGAGATACCGACGATCGAATCTCGGGCAAGTAACATACCGATGACAAAGGGAACAATGTATGTTGTTATGCGGTCTGACCGATAAAGATCTTCGTAGAATATGTGGGAGCCAATATGGGCATCCAGGTCCCGCTATTGGTTATTGACCGGAGAGGTGTCTCGGTCATGTCTACATAGTTCTTGAACCCAAAGGGTCCGCACGCTTAAAGTTACGATGACAGTTATATTATGAGTTTATGTGATTTGATGTACCGAAGGTTGTTCGGAGTCCCGGATGTGATCACGGACATGACGAGGAGTCTCGAAATGGTCGAGACATAAAGATTGATATATTGGACGACTATATTCGGACACCGAAAGTGTTCCGGAGAAGTTTCGGATTAAACCGGAGTGCCGGAGGGTTACCGGAACCCCCCGGGGAAGTATTGGGCCTTGGTGGGCCTTGAGGGGAGAGAGAGGGCAGCAGCCAGGAGGTGGCGCGCCCCCTCCCAATGGGAGTCCTAGTTGGACTAGGAGAGGGGGGCGCAGCCCCCTTTCCCTCTCCCTCTCCCTCTCTTTCCTTCCCCCCTTCTTTTCCTAGTAGGACTAGGAAAGAGGAGTCCTACTCCTACTAGCAGGAGGACTCCCCCTCTCTCCTTGGTGCGCCTAGGGCAGCCGGCCTCCCCCTTGCTCCTTTAAATACTGGCGGGTTTCTGTCTCTCTCACTTTAGTTGAACCGAGTGTGGCTACGCCCCGTCCTTGCGAAGGTTAAAACAGCACCAACTTCACAAACTATCGTTGTGGTTTTGATGCGTAGGTAAGAACGGTTCTTGCTAAGCCCGTAGTAGCCACGCAAAACATGCAACAACAAAGTAGAGGACGTCTAACTTGTTTTTGCAAGGCATTTTGTGATGTGATATGGTCAAGACATGATGTGATATAATTTGTTGTATGAGATGATCATGTTTTGTAACCGAGTTATCGGCAACTGGCAGGAGCCATATCGTTGTCGCTTTATTGTATGAGATGCAATCGCCATGTAATAGTTTTACTTTATCACTAAGAGGTAGCGATAGTCGTAAAAGCAATTAGTTGGCGAGACGACAACGATACTACGATGGAGATCAAGGTGTCGCGCCGGTGACGATGGTGATCATGACGGTGCTTCGGAGATGGAGATCACAAGCACAAGATGATCATGGCCATATCATATCACTTATATTGATTGCATGTGATGTTAATCCTTTATGCATCTTATCTTGCTTTGATTGACGGTAGCATTATAAGATGATCTCTCACTAAAATTTCAAGACAAAAGTGTTCTCCCTGAGTATGCACCGTTGCGAAAGTTCTTCGTGCTGAGACACCACGTGTTAATCGGGTGTGATAGGCTCTACGTTCAAATACAACGGGTGCAAAACAGTTGCACACGCGGAATACTCAGGTTAAACTTGACGAGCCTAGCATATATACAGATATGGCCTCGGAACACAGAGACCGAAAGGTCGAGCGTGAATCATATAGTAGATATGATCAACATAGTGATGTTCACCATTGAAACTACACCATCTCACATGTTAATCGGACATGGTTTAGTTGCTTTGGATCACGTAATCACTTAGATGATTAGAGGGATGTCTATCTAAGTGGGAGTTCTTAAGTAATATGATTAATTGAACTTAAATTTATCATGAACTTAGTCCTGATAGTATTTTATAAATTATGTTGTAGATCAATAGCTCGCATTGTTGCTTCCCTGTGTTTATTTTTGATATGTTCCTAGAGAAAAATTATGTTGAAAGATGTTCGTAGCAAAGATGTGGATTGGATCCGTGACCTGAGGATTATCCTCATTGCTGCACAGAAAAAAATTATGTCCTTGATGCACCGCTAGGTGACAGACCTATTGCAGGAGCAGATGCAGACGTTATGAACGTTTGGCTAGCTCAATATGATGACTACTTGATAGTTTAGTGCACCATCCTTAACGGTTTAGAATCGGGACTTCAAAGACATTTTGAACGTCATGGACCATATGAGATGTTCCAGGAGTTGAAGTTAATATTTCAAGCAAATACCCGAGTTGAGAGATATGAAGTCTCCAACAAGTTCTATAGCTAAAAGATGGAGGAGAATCGCTCAACTAGTGAGCATGTGCTCAGACTGTCTGGGTACTACAATCGCTTGAATTAAGTGGGAGTTTATCTTCCAGATAAAATAGTGATTGATAGAATTCTCTAGTCACCATCACCAAGTTAGTAGAACTTTGTGATGAACTATAGTATGCAAGGGATGACGAAAGTAATTCCCGAGCTCTTCGTGATGCTGAAATCGACGAAGGTAGAAATCAAGAAAAAACATCAAGTGTTGATGGTTGACGAGACCACTAGTTTCAAGAAAAGGGCAAAGGGAAGAAGGGGAACTTCAAGAAGAATGGCAAGCAAGTTGCTGGTCAAGTGAAGAAGCCTAAGTCTGGTCCTAAGCCTGAGACTAAGTGCTTCTACTGCAAAGGGACTGGTCACTGGAGGCGGAACTGCCCCAAGTATTTGGTGGATAAGAAGGATGCCAAAGTGAACAAAAGTATATTGGATATACATGTTATTGATGTGTACTTACTAGTGTTTATAGCAACCCCTCAGTATTTGATACTGGTTCAGTTGCTAAAGAGTAGTAACTCGAAACGGGAGTTGCAGAATAAACAGAGACTAGTAAAAGGAGAGGTGACGATGTGTGTTGGAAGTAGTTCCAAGATTGATATGATCATCATCGCACACTCCCTGTACTTTCGGGATTAGTGTTGAAACTAAATAAGTGTTATTTGGTGTTTGCGTTGAGCATGAATATGATTTGATCATGTTTATTGCAATACGGTTATTCATTTAAGTTAGAGAACAATTGTTGTTCTGTTTACATGAATAAAAACCTTCTATGGTCATACACACCAACAAAAATGGTTTGTTGGATCTCGATCGTAGTGATACACATATTCATAATATTGAAGCCAAAAGATGCAAAGTTAATAATGGTAGTGCAACTTATTTGTGGCACTGCCGTTTAGGTCATATTGGTGTAAAGCGCATGAAGAAACTCCATACTGATGGGATTTTGGAATCACCTGATTATGAATCACTTGATGCTTGCGAACCGTGCCTCATGGGCAAGATGACTGAAACACCGTTCTCCGGAACTATGGAGAGAGCAACAAATTTGTTGGAAATCATACATACACATGTATGTGGTTCGATGAATATTGAGGCTCGTAGCAGGTATCATTATTTTCTGACCTTCACAGATGATTTGAGCAGATATGGGTATATCTACTTGATGAAACACAAGTCTGAAACATTTGAAAAGTTCAAAGAATTTCAGAGTGAAGTGGAGAATCATCGTAACAAGAAAATAAAAGTTTCTACGATATGATCGCAGAGGTAAAATATTTGAGTTACGAGTTTGGCCTTCAGTTAAAACAATGTGAAATAGTTTCACTACTCACGCCAGCTGGAACACCACAGTGTAATGGTGTGTCCGAACGTCATAACCGTACTTTATTGGATATAGTGCAATCTATAACGTCTCTTACCAATTTACCACTATCGTTTTGGGGTTATGCATTAGAGACAGCTACATTCACGTTAAATAGGGCACCATCAAAATCCGTTGAGACGACGCCTTATGAACTGTGGTTTGGCAAGAAACCAAAGTTGTCGTTTCTTAAAAGTTTGGGGTTGCGATGCTTATGTGAAAAAGTTTCATCTTGATAAGCTCAAACCCAAATCGGAGAAATGTGTCTTCATAGGATACCCAAAGGAGACAGTTGGGCACACCTTCTATCACAGATCCGAAGGCAAGACATTTGTTGCTTAGTATGGATCCTTTCTAGAGAAGGAGTTTCTCTCGAAAGAAGTGAGTGGGAGGAAAGTAGAACTTGATGAGGTAACTGTACCTGCTCCCTTATTGGAAAGTAGTTCATCACAGAAATCTGTTCCTGTGACTTCTACACCAATTAGTGAGGAAGTTAATGATGATGATCATGTAACTTCAGATCAAGTTACTACCAAACCTCGTAGGTAAACCAGAGTAAGATCCGCACCAGAGTGGTACGGTAATCCTGTTCTGGAGGTTATGTTACTAGACCATGACGAACCTACGAACTATGAAGAAGCGATGGTGAGCCCAGATTCCGCAAAATGGCTTGAGGCCATGAAATCTGAGATGAGATCCATGTATGAGAACAAAGTGTGGACTCTGGTTGACTTGCCCGATGATCGGCAAGCAATTGAGAATAAATGGATCGTCAAGAGGAAGACGGACGCTGATAGTAGTGTTACTATCTACAAAGCTAGAATTGTCGCAAAAAGGTTTTTCGACAAGTTCAAGGTGTTGACTACGATGAGAGTTTCTCACTCGTATCTATGCTTAAGTCTGTCTGAATCATGTTAGCAATTGCCGCATTTTATGAAATATGGCAAATGGATAAAAAAAACTACATTCCTTAATGGATTTATTAAAGAAGAGTTGTATATGATGCAATCAGAAGGTTTTGTCAATCCTAAAAGGTGCTAACAAAATATGCAAGTTCCAGCGATCCATTTATGGACTGGTGCAAGCATCTCGGAGTAGGAATATACGCTTTGATAAGTTGATCAAAGGATATAGTTTTATACAGACTTGCGGTGAAGCTTGTATTTACAAGAAAGTGAGTGGGAGCACTACAGCATTTCTGATAAGTATATGTGAATGACATATTGTTGATCGGAAATAATGTAGAATTATTCTGCAAAGCATAAAGTAGTGTTTGAAAGGAGTTTTTCAAAGAAAGACCTCGGTGAAGCTGCTTACATATTGAGCATCAAGATCTATAGAGATAGATGAAGACGCTTGATAAGTTTTTCAATGAGTACATACCTTAACAAGATTTTGAAGTAGTTCAAAATAGAACAGTCAAAGAAAGAGTTCTTGCCTGTTTTACAAGGTGTGAAATTGAGTAAGACTCAAAGCCCGACCACGGCAGAAGATAAAAAGAGAATGAAAGTCATTCCCTATGCCTTGGCCATAGGTTCTATAAAGTATGCCATGTTGTGTACCAGATCTATTGTATACCCTACCCTATAAAGTATGTCAAGGGAGTACAATAGTGATCTAGGAGTAGATTACTTGACAGCGGTCAAAATTATCCTTAGTGGAATCAGGATATGTTTCTCGATTATGGAAGTGACAAAAGGTTCGTCGTAAAGGGTTATGTCGATGCAAGTTTTGACACTAATCTAGATGACTCTAAGTCTCGGTCTAGATACATATTGAAAGTGGGAGCAATTAGCTAAGAGTAGCTCCGTGCAGAGCATTGTAAACATAGAAATTTGCAAAATACTTACGGATCTGAATGTTACAGACCCGTTGACTAAAATTATCTCACAATCAAAACATGATCACACCTTAGTACTCTTTGCGTGTTAATCACATAGCGATGTGAACTAGATTATTGACTCTAGTAAACCCTTTGAGTGTTGGTCACATAGAGATGTGAACTATGGGTGTTAATAACATGGTGATGTGAATTATTGATGCTAAATCACATGGCGATGTGAACTAGATTATTGACTCTAGTGCAAGTGGAAGACTGAAGGAAATATGCCCTAGAGGCAATAATAAAGTATTATATATTTCCTTATATCATGATAAATGTTTATTATTCATGCTAGAATTGTATTAACCGGAAACATAATACATGTGTGAATACATAGACAAACAGAGTGTCACTAGTATGCCTCTACTTGACTAGCTCGTTAATCAAAGATGGTTATGTTTCCTAGCCATAGACATGAGTTGTCATTTGATTAACGGGATCACCTCATTAGGAGAATGACGTGATTGACTTGACCCATTCCGTTAGCTTAGCACCCGATCGTTTAGTATGTTGTTATTGCTTTCTTCGTGACTTATACATGTTCCTATGACTATGAGATTATGCAACTCCCGTTTACCAGAGGAACACTTTGTGTGCTACCAAACGTCACAACGTAACTGGGTGATTATAAAGGTGCTCTATAGGTGCCTCCAAAGGTACTTCTTGGCTTGGCGTATTTCGAGATTAGGATTTGTCACTCCGATTGTCAGAGAGGTATCTCAGGGCCCACTCGATAATGCACATCACTATAAGCCTTGCAAGCATTGTGACTAATGAGTTAGTTGCGGGATGATGTATTACGGAACGAGTAAAGAGACTTGCCGGTAACGAGATTGAACTAGGTATCGAGATACCGACGATCGAATCTCGGGCAAGTAGCATACCGATGACAAAGGGAACAACGTATGTTGTTATGCGGTCTGACCGATAAAGATCTTCGTAGAATATGTGGGAGCCAATATGGGCATCCAGGTCCCACTATTGGTTATTGACCGGAGAGGTGTCTCGGTCATGTCTACATAGTTCTCGAACCCAAAGGGTCCGCACGCTTAAAGTTACGATGACAGTTATATTATGAGTTTATGTGATTTGATGTACCGAAGGTTGTTCGGAGTCCCGGATGTGATCACGGACATGACGAGGAGTCTCGAAATGGTCGAGACATAAAGATTGATATATTGGACGACTATATTCGGACACCGGAAGTGTTCCGGAGAAGTTTCGGATTAAACCGGAGTGCCGGAGGGTTACCGGAACCCCCCGGGGAAGTATTGGGCCTTGGTGGGCCTTGAGGGGAGAGAGAGGGCAGCAGCCAGGAGGTGGCGCGCCCCCTCCCAAGGGGAGTCCTAGTTGGACTAGGAGAGGGGGGCGCAGCCCCCTTTCCCTTTCCCTCTCCCTCTCCCTCTCTTTCCTTCCCCCCTTCTTTTCCTAGTAGGACTAGGAAAGAGGAGTCCTACTCCTACTAGCAGGAGGACTCCCCTCTCTCCTTGGCACGCCTAGGGCAGCCGGCCTCCCCCTTGCTCCTTTATATACGGGGGCACCTAATGGCACACTTGATATACGATATTTTAGCCGTGTGCGGTGCCCCCCTCCACCATATTACACCTCGATAATACCGTTGCAGAGCTTAGGCGAAGCCCTGCGTCGGTGGAACATCATCATCGTCACCACGCCGTCGTGCTGACGAAACTCTCCCTCAACACTCGGCTGGATCGGAGTTCGAGGGACGTCATCGAGCTGAACGTGTGTAGAAATTGGAGGTGCCATACGTTCGGTACTTGATCGGTCAGATCGTGAAGACGTACGACTACATCAACCGCGTTGTGATAACGCTTCCGCTGTCGGTCTACGAGGGTACGTGGACAACACTCTCCCCTCTCGTTGCTATGCATCACCATGATCTTGCGTGTGCGTAGGAAATTTTTTGAAATTACTACGTTCCCCTTCAGGCGGTGCTGGAGGTCACCCCGGCAGCTGGGCCGGAGACGGCGACGCAGGGCGTCCCGGCGTCCGGATCAGGGACGGCGACGCAGGGCGTCCCGGAGGAGGTGCTGGCCGCATCGCGAGCGGCCAGCGAGGTGCACGCCTTGGTGCCCCGGCAGCCGGCGCGGAGCGGGGGCGCCATTGTCTTCAGGCCTCAGACCCAGGAGGAGGCGGCGCTGGACGCCGTCAGTCGCCGCCTGCGAGGCCGGACGGA
Source organism: Aegilops tauschii subsp. strangulata (assembly GCF_002575655.3). Classification (NCBI taxonomy): domain Eukaryota; kingdom Viridiplantae; phylum Streptophyta; class Magnoliopsida; order Poales; family Poaceae; genus Aegilops; species Aegilops tauschii. Next base: position 485,336,998 of record NC_053036.3, read on the forward strand.
ACGGCTCGAGGCCTTCGCCCAGGCCGAGGTGGAGCGGCCGGGCGACCTGGAGCGCGCCGTTCTGGTAAGTCTTCTTGCAATTTTCTTCATTGTGGGGGCGCGCCAGTGCACTCACTGGGTGTAGCCCCCGAGGTTCGGGCCAACTACGTAGTAGTTGGGTCAAATCTTTAGAGTGTTGGCCTTGTTCTGATTTCTGCTCTCTTCAGCATCTCGACACCTTCCGGGTCGCCGCCTACAATCGTCTCCTGGGCAAGCACCGGGAGCTCGTGGAGCGGCTTGCCACCAAGGAGGAGGAGCTCCGCGTCGCCGCAGGTATCCTTGTGCTCTTTTCTAGTGGGGGCGCGCTGGAGCACCCACTGGGTGTAGCCCCAGAGATTCGGGCCAACTGTGTAACAGTTGGGCCAAATCTTAAGTCTTGCTTTTTTCTTCTGCTGAGTCCTTTTTCGCAGCCAAGGTGCTGTCCTGGCGGACTCGTCTGCTCTGGGCCGGTCATGACTACGACCGGCTTGTTGCCGACACCGGCCGTCTTGGCGTCGAGGCGGCGCAGGCGAGGGCGGAGGCGGCCGCGGCTCGGCGGTCTCTCGACGAGGCCAACCGGCTGCATGAGCAGCTGGTGGGTCACAAGACCCGCCTCAAGGCCGAGGTGGAGCTCCTTATGGCAGAAGCCACCAAGGTGGAAGAGGCGGCCGAGAAGGGCCGGCTCCAGGCCGAGGTGGATCTCCTGCGGGGGCAGGTCACCACGGATGAGGGGGGCCCGTCAGGACGAGGCCCGTCGCCGCGAGGCGGCCGAGAAGGCGGCCGAAGACAAGGACGCCGAGGTGAAGGCAGCCCTTGCCAAGGCGGCCGATCTGGAGAAGGCGCTTGAGGAGCGCGACCGCGCCACCGAGCGGGAGCAGCGTGGTACATTGCTTGAGGCGCGGCACCTGGAAGAGTCCTTCTCAAGTAAGTGATTTTTTCTTGTCGTTTGCTGGGTCGGGATTCGGCCTTTCTTCCTTGTTGTTCTTCTTCTAACTCGCTTCTTCCTTTGCGGCAGGGGCCTTCCCAGACACGCAGCGGCTGACGGAGGAAGCCGTCCGCTATCAGCGTGACCCGACTGGCGTCGTTGGGTCCGGGACGGATCCGCGGGTGGCCTGGAGCTTCCCGGAGATCATCGTCGCCGCAGAGGCCCGCCTGCAGGTTCTGGGAACGCAGTTGGGGGGGCTGTCCCAGGCCGGCACCGCGATGACGGCGGCCCTATGGCCGGACTCCGTCCAACCGAGCAGCTTCTCGCGCCTAGCGTGTTGGTTGGAGATGGGGTCAGACCGGCTTGGCGAGTGGCGCGTCTCCGCCACTCGTGCCAGTGCTGAGATGGCGCTCCGGTTCGCGTTGTCCTGGCATCCAGACCTGTAGCTGGACGCGTTGATGGGCCAGCGGGCCGGTACGGAGCAGCTCTTGCAGGAGCAAGCCGGCCGGATCGCCTCCTAGGCCGGCTACATTGCCGAGTTCACCTTCCACGACGAGTTCCATCCGGAGCGGACGGAAGACGGTGGGGTCGTGGACGGCAACGACTACGGCTTGCTCCTCCATGATCCGGAGGGGAGCTCGGAGGAGACGGGCGTCTACCGCGACGCGGATGCTGAGGAGGGCACCGGCACCTCGCTGGACCCGGAGGCCGCGAGGGGAGAGCCGTCGATGTCGCGATGTGGCGCTGGAGATGCCTAAGACACTGGGGGTTTTTAGGGTGTAATGAACTCGGGCCGTGGGCATTTCCTTAAATACTTTTAGATGTCGTGGGTGCTTTTGCTTTTTTGCCTTCCGTTTTTTGGACCGATTTCATGCGCTTTTCCTTTCTCAAACCTCCCCCCGCGAGTCAGACGGCCGAGGCTCCGGTCCGTGACAAGGAGTTCGGTTCTTTGAGAGGAGCGCGCAGGACTTGGGTCCCTCGAAACGTTGAGCGCGAGCGAAACACCCACTGGGCCGGCTGGCGGCAATCCGGCGAAGCAGCCGGTCGTGCGGCTGTTCATTTGATGAATGGCGGGCCGGGTGGATCGACCCGGCAACGTTTGGCTTAGTGTATGGAGCGTAAAGGAGCTTTGGCCCGTTGTGCTTGCTAGCCGACAGCCAAAGCTGGATCTGTGGCTTTAGGGCAAAGTGGGGGACCGCGGCATCCTAACTTTATCAGGAATCACCAAGTGGGGGACCAGGGCCGGCGTGGCAACAGTGCCCCCACCCTCACCGCTGACGACAGCAAGAGGCAACCTGACGGAGAGCACTGTACGCGACTCGACTCGGCCACGCCCTGACGATCGACAAGACGGCGCACAGTCCCCCTAGGCTTGCGGGGCCCGCACCTAGGGGAACCCGTTAAACCACAAACCCTCAGCGGGGCCCAGCCCGGGTCCCCGGACACCGACTACACGGACCCAACGACTTATAACATTACCATTGTACCCCTGAGGGGTTGGACTATAAAACCCCCGGGAGCCCACGATCATTCCAGAGGCGAAGCAGGAGGACTAGCCACAAAACAGCAACACCGGAGAGAAGGAGCAGCCCAAGCCTTGGCCAGCTTCCTTCCTCCTTCATAGAGCTCCAGGAGCAACATTGTACTATCGATCATCCAACTACACTCGGCAGGACTAGGGGTATTATCTCTCCAGAGAGCCCCGAACCTGGGTATGTCCGGCGTCCAGCGCCCGCTCATGCCAACCTCGCCTCTGGAGCCCACGAGCGCCATCGAGCCTCCTCCTCTCTTTAGCCATCCCTTGGTATCTGTCGTGCGCCCACCATGACAGGAGTGGCTCGACCGTGTCGCCGAGCTCGTCCGCGCCGCAGGGGGTTCTTCGGCGCCGTCCCTCTCTCTACCTCCCCCTCAACTAGCCATGGGCGACGAGGCTCATGGCATGCCTCCACCACCCCTGCCTCAAGACGGTGCCTTGGCACCAAGGCGCGTGGCCCTGCGGTATGATCCACCACGCCCGGTGCCCGTGCGCGAAGAGACAAGCTGCCAAGAAATCCCGCGGCCGCGAGAAGCTGCACCTGCGCTCCCCACGCCACCTCGTCAAGACCGCGCACTGCCCGCGGCGGTGCCGCGTGGGCCTCGTCAAGACCAAGCTCCACCTCTGAAGTGGGCCCTGGCAACCACGGCCGGCTGCCGCGCCTTCACCCCCGAGCTGCGTAGTGTCGCCTGGCCAGGCAAGTTCAAGCCAGATCTGCCTCCTCGCTACGACGGCACCGCCGACCCCGCGGAGTTCCTGCAGCTCTATGAGCTGAGCATCAAAGTGGCCAAGGCAACGAAAAAGTCATGGCGAACTGGTTTCCCATGGCTCTCAAGGATGGAGCCCGCTCCTGGCTCCTGAACCTGCAGCACGGCTCAATCTCCTCTTGGGACGAAATGTGCGACCGCTTCATCGCCAACTTCGAGGGCACTCGCGCCGCCCGCCGGCTGCGGGTGATCTATGCCGCATCAAGCAACAACCAGGAGAGACCCTCCAGAAGTACATCCAGCGCTTCAACAACACCCGCCTCAAGATCCCCAAGGTCACGGACGAAGCCATCATCTCCGCGTTCTCAGACGGCGTCCGTGACGTCAATATGAAGGAAGAGCTAGCCATCCACGAGGAGCTCTGCACCTCTCAGGAGTTGTTCAACCTGGCGACCAAGTGCGCAAGAGCTGAGGAGGGGCGCCTCTCTCTCCTTGAGCCGCCAGCCGCAGGCGCAGAGGAGAAGAAAGCCACGGCCAAGGACGTGAAGCGCAAGGAGGCGGTTGTGCTCACAGCAGAGCCCGACACCAAGCGGGGCAGGGACCAGCCCGAGTCTTCCAAGAACAGTCGACCGTTCTGCACCTTCCACAACCTGAACACCCACAACACCAGCGACTGTCAAGAGCTCAGAGCCATACGAGAAGGACGCTTCGGTCGACGCCCCGAGCGCAGCGACCGGGGCTACGGCCGCAGAGGAGGACGTGGGGGCGGACGCTGGGACGACCGTGGCCCGCGCGAGGAATGGCGCGACAGGCCTCACGAGGACCGCTGGCAGGACCAACCTCGCGAGGGCGCCTGGAGAGACCCGCCTCGTGAGGATCGCCCTCAGGGCAACACCAGTCTTCCCCCACTGCCGCCACCAAGAAGGAACGACGACCACCACCAGGACGAGGGGGCTGGGGGCTTCCAGGAGCCGCGTGCGATCGCTTGCATCATGGGCGGCGCCCAGGCCCCAGCCTCTCAGCGCATCTTCAAACAGTTCGCTCGCGAGGTGAACGCGGTGCTTCCCAAGCTCGAGGCCACGCGCCCGCTCAAGTGGTCCCAATGTGCCGTCACTTTCAGCTCGACAGATCAGCTCAAATGCGCGGCCACCGCCGGTGCCCTCCCAATGTTGTGTTCCCCAGTCATCAGCAATGTGCAGGTTACCAAGACCCTCATCGACGGCGGCGCGGGGCTCAATGTCCTGTCCGTCGACACGTTCGACAACCTCCAAGTGCCATATGAACAGCTCCAGCCCACCAAGCCTTTCTCAGGAGTGACCGACGGTTCCACCACACCGATAGAGCAGGTCCGCCTGCCTGTCACCTACGGGGAGCGCAAGAACTACCGCACCGAGCTCATCTACTTCGACGTCGCGCACATCCGCCTGTCGTACAATGCCATCCTCGGGTATCCGGCCTTGGCCAAGTTAATGGCAGTCACCCATCACGGCTACAACGTCCTCAAGATGCCAGGAAGCGGAGGAATCATCACAGTCCCATGTGAAGAGAGGGATGTGGTGTGCTCCCTCGAGCGCGCCTTCCAAGCTGCAGCAATCGGCGACCCCGACAGCAGAAGTGAGGGCCATCCGGAGGCCATCCCCAAGAAGAAGCAGTTGCGCCGCGCAGGACCTCAGGAGGATGGCTTCGCGGCAGGAGCCTCATCAGGATCAGCGCCCGTCCCAGGGGCGCCTCCCTCTATCGCATAGGAAGGCGTGCCTGGCACCCTCCTCGGGCAGGGCTCGGGGGCTCTCTTCTGGAGGGCCTCAGACCTTGCCGACCTCACGAGGGAGGCGCTTGGGCACTACCTGGAAGCGTGCTTCGCGGCACATGTTCCTAAGGAGAGCACGGGGCAAGGAGTGCCCACCACCCAGGAGTTCATCACCAAGACCACCCAGGAACTACAAGACGCAAGAGCCATGCGCGGTGACCACCACTCACGAGGCGCAACCCCCCATCATGGCGAGGATGCTAGGCTGCGTGTCTGCATCGACGTCCCAGGGATCAACAGGGCTGCGTCTCAGGAGCGCTTCTGGCCTTCGCGTGTGGGCCGCTGCGAGGGCCGCCACACAGCTACGTTCGCATGCCCTTCGGCTTGCCGAGCGTGGCGTCGGCCTATCAGCGCAACATGCGGCGTGTCCTGGCGGCTCATGAGGCCAGGTACCACGCCGTCCTAGAAGAGATGGAGACAGTCTTCATGGAACCTCCCGAGCCTCCAGAGCCTCCCGAGGCTCCGGACTCCGGTGGCTCGTGAGGAGTCATTTCTTCAACGCACGCCTTCAGCCACACCAACTCTACTTCGTCTACAGAACCAGGTGACATCTTCCAAGCTTGTTTAGCTGGGAGCGCCCCTCGGGCTGCATTATTCCCAGGCCACGTGGGTCTGTCCCAGTGGCATGTATCCCTCTTGTTTATGTATTTAGCTTACCTTGCTGGGGGCGCCCCTCGGGCTGCATCATCCCCAAGCCTCTCGGGCCGGACCCGGTGGCATGTATCTTCCTGCATTTACCCAAGTTGATATGCTTTTCATGCATAACCTGCCAACTGCTATCACCTGCTCGATCATCGCCTCCCCCGGGGCCTCCACACAGGCACGGTGCTGGTGCATGGGTCCGTCCCTGTCACGTCGACAAACCTAAGCGGTCGAGCTCTGGCTCGCGGCACGCCCCGCGCACGTCACCTCACCAGGCCCTCAGTGCCTTCACCTCATCCAGAGCAACCAGCGGCAGGCTGACAGCTGTAACGGCAAACCGTGTTTCTTCTTGTGCCGGTTCACAGGGATCCCGTGGGAAGGATAGCAGGCGGCACCACGAGTCTCCTTTTCTCTCATGCAATTCACTTGCGCGTTAAAAGGGGGGCTCCTGAGCATCGCTACTCAGGAGCTCTTACTGGCTCTCCAGCCCTCACCCCCTGGCCTTGACCACGGCATCGCGACCTGGCATACCAGCGGCGGCTGAGCTCGCTCGAGGGCCGGGACCTGAGGACGTAGAGCACTAAGGAGAGCATGAGGGGAGGGAAACTTGTATGGGCCGGCCTAGCTATGCCGCATGAGTAGGTGCGCAGCCCTAGCGCAACGTCAGGACTCGCCATGAAGTCAATAAGATAAGTCCCGCCCTCGGATCGGCTAGATGTTTGGGCTTAATGGTCCTTCATGCCTCGCCGCAACCCCGTTGCGGCCACGTTAACTCCCTTTCTCGCCTTACCATGGCTGCTTGAGCGCTAAGGGGGACCTCCTGAGCATCGCGCCTCAGGGGCTCTTACTAGACCTTGGGCCGCACACCTCCTAGCCTTGACCACGGCACGCGACCTGGCATACCAGCGACGGCTGTAGCCGCCTGGGGACCGGGACCTGTCAGTGCAGAGCAACAAGCCATCGCGAGGAAAGAAAGGGGGGACCAAGCCTTAATGGGACACGCATTCGCTAAGTTTTCATAACAAGGAAATAAGTATAAAAGACATTGCAGATCCTTACATGCCCCCCACGGGGTGATTCATGATTCTTCGGAGGAAACAAAAGCTGATACTAAGGGGAATCCTATCTACACCCTTCCGTGGCGGACGCCATCATCAACAGTGGGCCACGGGAGGCCGGCGCCAACCCCATCCAGATCAGCGGCGGCGACGGCTGGACGCCGCAGCTCTGCTCCGAGCACGGCGAGAGCTCGGGGGCACGTAGCTGTCATCGCTCGTCTCCGGAGTCTCGTAAAGCTCAGGAGAGCTGCTGGACTCCCAAGGGCTGCTGCTGCTGGAGTGGCCGCGAGCGGAGCGCGCGTCAGTTCGGCACTCCTCTCCGGAGCAGCACTCCAGGCGGCGGCCCTCGCCATTGAAGACCTTGAAGAAGAGCGTGGAAGCACCGTCGTACTCGAAGTGGATCGCGAGGGCGCCCCTCGCACGGCAGACCCGTGCGATCTCCCCCCAGCCGCGGGTCATGAAGATGTTGCCGGTGGGAACCGCTTCGATCTCTGCTCCGGTCACCGGAGCGCTGTAGTCGGCGTGCTGCAACCAGAGCTCGAGAGGCCCCCTCGGCGGCATCACAGCGGAGAAGAACCGCGGGAAGCGGATCCAGGAGCTTGGAGGCATCGGCGCCCACAGCACCAGCTCGCGCAAGGAGTCCGCAGCGTGGATTCCGCGGGCGACGGCGCGCGTCGCCGTGGCGCGGTGACCCCGGGCGCGGCGCGGGCGGCGCTACACGTCGCCCCATCCTCCCGAGCCCTCGGCTCGGGCGTACAAGGGTAGCCGGTACCCCGGAGGAGGCCGCTCGCACCAAGGCCTCGACACCACCTGCATCGCCGCTTCATCACGGCGATGGATCGACCTCTTCTTCGTCGGAAGTGGCCCCGGATCATCACGGGGAGCCTTTCCTTTCTCTTCGGCAGAAAACCTTCTGATCGGCGCCATTGTTGTCAGCAGTGGAGCGGGAAGGAAGAAGCAAGCAAGCAAGGAAGAGATGGGTGACGGGGGCTCCGCCCCCCTCCCCATTTATAGCAAGAGAAGGCCAACCGGCGTCTCCCACGATCACAGGTAATGATGGTTTTCCTTGCATGTCGCGGGGACTTGTCAAGTCGTCCAGTTGCCGAGGCCGCGTGGGGAAGTGGAGACGCCCACGTCCAATCAACCACCACGCGTCAACCGAGGCCGCAGGCTTTTAGGGCCCGTGGTGCTCCGAACTTGGCCCTTGGCTTCGCCGCCAAGCCAAGCCCGAGCGCACCTTGGGCCCGGGGGCTACTGTCGGCGTTCTGGGAACGGGGGTCCCCAGACTTGCCTGCCTGCGGCCCACGGCGTGGCTAAGCCAGCAAGCCGTACGGCCCATCTTCATCAACAAGGCATCCAAGACCCTCGCGAGGGTCCAAGCCTCGCGAGGCGGATGACGCAAGACCTCCTCTGGAGTGGCCTAGCCAGGCAGGCTCACGAGGAGCGGAGATATCAAGGCGGGGCAAACCCCACGAGGCTCTCGTGACGTGAGCCATGACGAACGACACTAGGCGGGCGCCAGCGCGCGCAGCGTCCTTATTTCCTCTTTGGTGCTAAGGAGGCCAGCGCAGGCGAAGAGTACCAAGGCATCAGGAAAATGTTGCTATATTGGTGCAACGAGACCAAGACCAGGAGGATGGCAAGACGGAGGTCATCGTGGAGCCCAAGACGGCGTCACCACCAGAGCTTTTCGCAGGCGAAGACCGCTTTTGTCAGGATAGCTTGTACTAGCTGCCCCCCTTCAAATTTGCCCGCCGTTGTTGGCTCCCTTCCCGCTCGATATTTGGGAAGAGGACCAGGGCCTATATAAGTAGAGCTAGCCACCATAGTAGGGGCATCTCATCTTAGCTTGATCCAACCTGATCGAGAGCCTACCCTAGCCACAAGAACACCTCAACCTCAGGAGGCTGTTCTTCCCTTGTACTGTTCATCATCAGCCCTAGAGGCAATCCACCACCACCACACTGGAGTAGGGTATTACACCACAACGGTGGCCCGAACCAGTATAAACCTCGTGTCTTTTTGTGTTGCGAGTTCGTCGAGTTCGTCCGCGAGATCTTAGCGAGCTAGGGCGTAGATCGGTAGGAGGGAAAGACTTCGCGCGCACCCTAGTGTTCGAACCTTAAGGGTTTGCCGGAACCCCACATCCGACAGCTGACACGGCTCATACGGGATCATTTATAACCCGCCGCAGTCACCTCAACCTTCTGTGGATTTACATCGCGTTATTAACACCAATGATATATACCTTCTGCTATGGTCAAGTACGGAGAATCTCAAGACAACTCCTTGAGTCATCTTAAGACTTGGGGGCTACGATGATATGATGCAGCAAGTCTTGCCAGTTTCAGCAAATTCAAGTGCCCCAGGATGTTGAAGGGAAACCCGGTCCCGAAGGCTACTGTTATATTGATGAAAATTTAAAGGCCATCAGAAATATTCCGGCTCACAATGATGCTTCTGGTTTATAGTCCGGTTTAAGGGAAATCCCGTCTCCCACACAGCGCTGAAGCCCTTAGTATCTGGTTCAAATCCGGTTTAAGAGGAAACTATCTCCCATAAAGCTTTGAAGCTCTCAATATCCGGTTTAACATCCGATTCAAAAAGAATTTATCTCTCGCAAGTTTGAGTTAAGGTTGCCAAAGAGAACTTGCTGCCATGATGTGCGGTTCAAACATGGGTATCCTACCTTATGGGCTCAGCTTATTATGGTTACTTGGGGGCTTCCTGTTCAAACATAGGTGTATTCACCAAAGATAACATAGCGTTACTACCCTTTTGACCGGGTTATCTTGTTCAAACATAGGTGTATTCACCAAAGAGGACATAACCCTTCTGGGTCATCCTGCCTGTATGCCAGCTGCTTCTTCATCAGGTAATCCTGATTGGCCCGGCGAACTCTTAACAGTCAATCTTTAAAACAAGACCCTGAACTCGTTAAGGTTAAAACGCCGGTTTGTCATGTGAGGGCACGGCTTACAGATAGCGAGGATGAACCCAGGCTATTAAGCCGCCTTCATTGAAACTTGGTTAAACCTGCCTGTTTGCATGATGCTACTCCGACCTCGTGTACTCTCGATAAGTCAATCTTTTAACAAGATCCTGAACTTATCCAGGTTAAAACATCGATTGGGTCATGTGAGATCCGTCTTACAGAGAGCGAGGATACTCCAGTGGCTATCATGCTAGTTTCATTGAAGTATTTTATCATACACATACATCATCATATATTGCATCATACATTGCATCATCATAGCATACATCATATCTGCATAGATATACTGGTTTATATTGCAGGAACCGGTTTTCAAACCAGGTTATATTATTCAAATCTTTCATAGCCAACATGGCTGGATTTTTATTATGGTTATCAATAACCAGTATTATGATTGAGGTTTTCAAAGTCGCTTTAGCGCAATGGCTATTATATGATGGATATGATTTATTTTACAATTGAAGGAATAGTCCCGAGTCGCTGCAGGCTTACGACTCGGCACTTGGGGGCTACATTATTCAAATTGAGATTACATCAAATATGCAAGTCCCATGTCACTGCCAGCATGCACCATGACACATGGGGGCTAATGCAAAGTCATTTTTATTAGTCTTATCGAAGACCCGACTCATCATATCATAATGAGCCAGCCCTTGGAGGCTACCAATTGCTCCTGCCAACAATTCAAGGTATACAAATTTTCATTTATTATTGAAGGATCCACTGCTCAGTTGGTAAAGCACAAAGCTCTCAACCTTGTGGACGTGGGTTCAAGCCCCGTGATGGGGGTTACATCATATAATGTTATTCTTAATGAAGTATATATAAAGTCCCAGCTCAATATTGTCTTACTGAGCCGGCCCTTGGGGGCTACATGTTGCTGCTCAAGTCTACATGATCATATTTATAAAGTCCCTGCTCATTATTGCATAATGACCCGGCCCTTGGGGCCTACACTGGTTGAAGTTTTTATGAGCATAAGGCAATTACAAGTCTTAGGTTGCTGCAAGCATGACAACCCGGCACTTGGGGGCTACATATGTGGAATACTCAGTTCTGACTAGTGATTGAGATGAACAACATGGATGAGATGAACAACATGGATTTATTCACGCTTGTGATATTTATATTGAAGCAAGTCTTAAGTTGTTGCTATACTACCTTCTTAAGACTTGGGGGCTACAAGTGATAGGCATATAAGAGATATATTTTCAAGCTTGATGTTAACTACAATTATAACCTGGTGCTATCAATATTTGTAAACCGGCAAAGTTCTACATTCTTAAACCGGCAAGTTCTACATTCTTAAACCGGCTGAAGATCAGATGAGTATTTCAAAGACCAATATTTTGGTTAAGCATTGGGAGCTGAGTCAAAGGAGTTATTCTTCACAATATTTCTCTATGACAAACCAATGTCAGCAAATTGATTATGAAGTTGTCCTATTGACCCGGATTTTCTAGAAGAAGGAAATGACAAGGATTTAAGGATGATCAGGATCAGTTTAACATGGATAAATCCAAATTAAATTGGGGGCTAATGTCGGGGATATACCCCACAGTATGACTTAGCCAGAGTTATAACCCGGCTGGTACTTGGTAAACTGCCAGGAGTTAAGTCAGATGATAACACGGCAGGAGTTAAGTCAGATGATAACCCGGCAAGAGTTAAGTCAGATCATAAACCGGCAGACCATCATAAACCGGCAGACCATCATAAACTGGCACCAGTCATAACTCGGCAGACAGTGATAACTCGGTTGCCAGGAGTTATGAAGCCCGAGACGTTATGAAGCCCAAGACGTTAAGAAGCCCATGAAGAGAAGTTAGAATAGTTTAAGTCTTAATCCGAGTTGGACTCTACACGTAACCCGCCCCTTCAACATATATAAGGAGGGGCAGGGCACCCCAAGAGGAGAGAGAGAGAGAGAAAACAATCTTAGGGCTAGGCATAACTGGGAGAGCCGGCTTATGCGGCAACTCTCTCATATCATAATGAGACCTAGCCTCAAACAGCATGTAGGGTTGTTACCGGATGATGTTTCCCGGGACCCAAAGCTGTCTAAATCCGTGTCTAATGTTGCGTCTCTTGATTCCGTTCAACCCCTCTCAAGTACCACATAGATGCGTTGGCCTCACGACTAAGTCCTCACACTAGGACATCTGCCGTGACAATTCCACGACAGTCCGTGTAATTGCTACCATCATCTTTCAACTTTGCTTTCTCAAGGAACGCATTAAAATTCAACGGAACAACACACGGGCCATCTATCTACAAAAACATAGACAAGAAAAATACTACCAGGTACTAAGTTCATGATAAATTAAAGTTCAATTAATCATATTACTTAAGAACTCCCACTTAGATAGACATCCCTCGAATCATCTAAGTGATCACGTGATCCATCTCAACTAAACCATGTCCGATCATCACGTGAGATGGAGTAGTTTTCAATGGTGAACATCACTATGTTGATCATATCTATTATATGATTCACGCTCGACCTTTCGGTCTCAGTGTTCCGAGGCCATATCTGCATATGCTAGGCTCGTCAAGTTTAACCCGAGTATTCTGCGTATGCAAAACTGGCTTGCACCCATTGTATGTGAATGTAGAGCTTATCACACCCGATCATCACGTGGTGTCTCGACACGAAGAACTTCGCAACAGTGCATACTAAGGGAGAACACTTGTACATTGAAATTTAGTGAGAGATCATCTTATAATGCTACCATCAATCAAAGCAGAATAAGATGCATAAAGGATAAACATCACATGCAATCAATATAAGTGATATGATATGGCCATCATCATCTTGTGCCTTTGATCTCCATCTCCAAAGCACCATCATGATCACCTTCGTAGCATCGTTGTCGTCTCACCAACTATTGCTTCTACGACTATCGCTACCGCTTAGTGATAAAGTAAAGCAATTACATGGCGATTGCATTTCATACAATAAAGCGGCAACCATATGGCTCCTGCTAGTTTCCGATAACTCTATTTCAAAACATGATCATCTCATACAATAAAATTTAGCATCATGTCTTGACCATATCACATCACAGCATGCCCTGCAAAACAAGTTAGACGTCCTCTACTTTGTTGTTGCAAGTTTTATGTGGCTGCTACGGGCTGAGCAAGAACCGTTCTTACCTACGCATCAAAACCACAATGATAGTTTGTCAAGTTAGTGTTGTTTTAACCTTCTCAAGGACCGGGCTTAGCCACACTCGGTTCAACTAAAGTTGGAGAAACTGACACCCGCCAGCCACCTATGTGCAAAGCACGTCGGTAGAACCAGTCTCGCGTAAGCGTACGCGTAATGTCGGTCCGGGCCGCTTCATCCAACAATACCGCCGAACCAAAGTATGACATGCTGGTAAGCAGTATGACTTGTATCGCCCACAACTCACTTGTGTTCTACTCGTGCATATAACATCTACGCATAAACCTGGCTCGGATGCCACTGTTGGGGAACATAGTAATTTCAAAAAAAATCCTACGCACACGCAAGATCATGGTGATGCATAGCAACGAGAGGGGAGAGTGTTGTCCACGTACCCTCGTAGACCGAAAGCAGAAGCGTTAGCACAAAACGGTTGATGTAGTCATACGTCTTCACGATCCGACCGATCCAAGTACCCAACGCACGGCACCTCCGAGTTTAGCACACGTTCAGCTCGATGACGTCCCGCGAGCTTCGATCCAGCAAAGCTTCGCCGGAGAGTTTCGTCAGCACGACGGCGTGATGACGGTGATGATGATGCTACCGATGCAGGGCTTCGCCTAAGCACCGCTACGATATGATCGAGGTGGATTATGGTGGAGGGGGGCACCGCACACGGCTGGGAGAGATCAACAGATCAACTTGTGTGTCTAGAGGTGCCCCCTGCCCCCGTATATAAAGGAGCAAGGGGGGAGGCCGGCCGGCCCCTGTAGGGCGCGCCAGGAGGAGGAGTCCTCCTCCTAGTAGTAGGACTCCCCTCTTTCCAACTCCTACTAGGAGGGGGAAAGGAAGGGGGAGAGGGAGAAGGAAACGGGGCGCCGCCCCCCCCCCCCCCTCTCCTAGTCCAATTTGGACCAGAGGGGGAGGGGCGCGCGGCCTGCCCTAGGCCAGCCCTCTCTCTCCACTAAGGCCCATGAGGCCCACTATTTCTCCCGGGGGGGAGAGTTCCGGTAACCCTCCGGCACTCCGGTTTTCTCCGAAACCACCTGGAACACTTCCGGTGTCCGAATATAGTCGTCCAATATATCGATCTTTACGTCTCAACCATTTCGAGACTCCTCGTCATGTTCGTGATCATATCCGGGAGTCCTAACTACCTTCGGTACATCAAAACACAAAAACTCATAATACCGATCGTCACCGAACTTTAAGCGTGCGGACCCTACGGGTTCGAGAACTATGTAGACATGACCGAGACACGTCTCCGGCCAATAACCAATAGCGGAACCTGGATGCTCATATTGGCTCCCACATATTCTAAGAAGATCTTTATCGGTCAAACCGCATAACAACATACGTTGTTCCCTTTGTCATCGGTATGTTACTTGCCAGAGATTCGATCGTTGGTATCTCAATACCTAGCTCAATCTCATTACCGGCAAGTCTCTTTACTCGTTATGTAATGCATCATCCCGCAACTAACTCATTAGTCACATTGCTTGCAAGGCTTATTGTGATGTGCATTACCGAGAGGGCCCAGAGATACCTCTCTGACAATCAGAGTGACAAATCCTAATCTTGATCTATGCCAACTCAACAAGTACCATCGGAGAAGCCTGTAGAGCACCTTTATAATCACCCAGTTACGTTGTGACGTTTGGTAGCACACAAAGTGTTCCTTCGGTAATCGGGAGTTGCATAATCTCATAGTCATAGGAACATGTATAAATCATGAAGAAAGCAATAGCAGTAAACTAAATGATCATGTGCTAAGCTAACAGAATGGGTCAAGTCAATCACATCATTCTCCTAATGATGTGATCCCGTTAATCAAATGACAACTCATGTCTATGGTTTAGGAAACTCAACCATCTTTGATTAACGAGCTAGTCAAGTAGAGGCATACTAGTGACACTATGTTTGTCTATGTATTCACACATGTATTATGTTTCCCGGTTAATACAATTCTAGCATGAATAATAAACATTTATCATGATATGAGGAAACAAATAATAACTTTATTATTGCCTCTAGGGCATATTTCCTTCACCTAGATGGGCCTTAGTGGAGAGAGAGAGGGGCTGCCAGGGCAGGCCGCACGCCCCTCTCCCTTGAGTCCGAATTGGACTAGGAGGGGGGTGGCCCCCCCCCCTTTCCTTCCCCTCTCTCACTCCTTCCTTCCCCCTCCTAGTAGGACTAGGAAAGGAGAATCCTACACCTACTAGGAGGAGGATTTCTCCCCTACTTGGCGCGCCCTAGGGCCGGGCGGGCTCCCCCCTTGCTCCTTTATATACGGGGGCAGGGGGCACCCGAGAACACACAACAGACAACTGTCTTAGCCGTGTACGGTGCCCCCCTCCACCATAATCCACCTCGGTCATATCGTCATAGTGCTTAGGCGAAGCCCTGCGCCGGTAACTTCATCATCATCGTCATCACGCCATCGTGCTGACGAAGCTCTCCCTCGACACTCAGTTGGATCGGGAGTTCGTTGGACATCACCGAGATGAACGTGTGCAGATCGTGGAGGTGCCGTACTTTCGGTACTAGGGTAGGTCGGATCGTGAAGATGTACGACCACATCAACCGCGTTGTCATAACGCTTCCCCTTTCGGTCTACGAGGGTACGTAGACAACACTCTCCCCTCTCGTTGCTATGCATCACCTAGTTGGATCTTGCGTGTGCGTAGGAATTTTTTTGAAATCACTGCGTTCCCCAACATTGGCATCCGAACCAGGTCTATGCGTAGATGTTATATGCACGAGTAGAACACAAATGAGTTGTGGGCGATAAGAGTCATACTGCTTACCAGCATGTCATACTTTGATTCGATGGTATTGTTGGATGAAGCGGCCCGGACCGACATTACGCATACGCTTACGTGAGACTGGTTCTACCGACGTGCTTCGCACACATGTGGCTGGCGGGTGTCAGTTTCTCCAACTTTAGTTGAATCGAGTGTGGCTACGCCCAGTCCTTGTTGAAGCTTAAAACAACAAACTTGACGAAAAATCGTTGTGGTTTTGATGCGTAGGTAAGAACGGTTCTTGCTCAGCCCGTAGCAGCCACGTAAAACTTGCAACAACAAAGTAGAGGGCGTCTAACTTGTTTTTGCAGGGCATGTTGTAATGTGATATGGTCAAGACATGATTATATAAATTGTTGTATGAGATGATCATGTTTCGTAACACAGTTATCGGCAACTGGCAGGAGCCATATGGTTGTCGCTTTATTGTATGAAATGCAATCGCCATGTAATTGCTTACTTTATAACTAAGCGGTAGCGATAGTCGTAGAAGCGATAGTTGGCGAGAAGACAACGATGCTTCGATGGAGATCAAGGTGTTAAGCCGATGACGATGGTGATCATGATGGTGCTTTGGAGATGGATATCAAAGGCACAAGATGATGATGGCCATATCATATCACTTATATTGATTGCATGTGATGTTTATCCTTTATGCATCTTATTTTGCTTAGTTCGGCGGTAGCATTATAAGATGATCTCTCACTAAATTTCAAGGTATAAGTGTTCTCCCTGAGTATGCACCGTTGTGACAGTTCGTCGTGCCGAGACACCACGTGATGATCGGGTGTGATAAGCTCTACGTTCACATACAATGGGTGCAAGCCAGTTTTGCACATGTAGAATACTCGGGTTAAACTTGACGAACCTAGCACATGCAGATATGGCCTCGGAACACTGAGACTGAAAGGTCGAGCGTGCATCATATAGTAGACATGATCAACATAGTGATGTTCACCATTGAAAATTACTCCATCTCACGTGATGATCGGACATGGTTTAGTTGATATGGATCACGTGATCACTTAGATGATTAGAGGGATGTCTATCTAAGTGGGAGTTCTTAACTAATATGATTAATTGAACTTTAATTTATCATGAACTTAGTCTTGATAGTGTTTGCATAACTATGTTGAAGATCAATAGCTCGCGATGTAGCTCCCCGTTTATTTTTGATATGTTCCTAGAGAAAAACTATGTTGAAAGATGATAGTAGCAATGATGCGGACTAGGTCCATGATCTGAGGATTATCCTCATTGCTGCACAGAAGAATTATGTCCTTGATGCACCGCTAGGTGACGGACCTATTGCAGGAGCAGATACAGACGTTATGAACGTTTGACAAAGCTCGGTATGATGACTACTTGATAGTTTAGTGCACCATACTTTACGGCTTAGAATCGGGACTTCAAAAACGTTTTGAATACTACGGAGCATATAAGATGTTCTAGGAGTTGAAATTGGTATTTCATACTCAAGCCCGTGTCGAGAGGAATGAGACCTCTAACAGTACTTTGCCTATAAGATGGAGGAGAATAGCTCAACCAGTGAGCATGTGCTCAGATTGTCTGGGTACTACAATTGCTTGAATAAAGTGGGAGTTAATCTTCCAGATAAGATAGTAATTGACAAAGTTCTCTAGTCACTATCACCAAGTTACTAGAACTTCGTGATGAACTATAATATGCAAGGGATGACGAAAGTAATTCCCGAGCTCTTCGCGATGCTGAAATCAGCAAAGGTAGAATCAAGAAATAACATCAAGTGTTGATGGTTGATAAGACCGCTAGTTTCAAGTAAAAGGGCAAGGGAAGAAAGGGAACTTCAAAGATGAATGACAAGCAGGTTGCCACTCCCATGAAGAAGCCCAAAGCTAGACCCAAGCCTGAAACTAAGTGCTTCTACTGCAAAGAAGATGGTCACTCGAAGCGGAACTGCCCCTAGATACTTGGCGGATAAGAAGGATGGCAAAGTGAACAAAGGTATATTTGATATACATGTTATTAATGTGTACTTTACTAGTGTTTATAGCAACCCATCGGTATTTGATACTGGTTCAGTTGCTAAGAGTAGTAACTCAAAACGGGAGTTGCAAAATAAACAGAGACTAGTTAAGGGCGAGGTGATGATGTGTGTTGGAAGTGATTCCAAGGTTGATAAGATCACCATCACACACTCCCTTTACTTTCGAGATTAGTGTTGAACCTAAAATAAATGTTATTTGGTGTTTGCGTTGAGCATGAATATGATTGGATCATGTTTATTGCAATACGGTTATTCATTTAAGTCAAAGAATAATTGTTGTTCTATTTACATGAATAAAACCTTCTACGGTCATACACTCAAAATAAATGGTTTATTGAATCTCGATCGTGTTGATACACATATTCATAATACTAATGCCAAAAGATGCAAAGTTAATAATGATAGTGCTACTTATTTGTGGCACTGTCGTTTAGGTCATATTGGTGTAAAGCGCTTGAAGAAACTCCATGCTGATGGGCTGTTTGGAATCACTTGATTATGAATCACTTGATGCTTGCGAACCATGCCTCATGGTCAAGATGACTAAGACTCCGTTCTCCGGAACAATGGAGTGAGCAACTGACTTATTGGAAATAATACATACAGATGTATGCAGTCCGATGAGTGTTGAGGCTCGCGGCGGGTATCATTATTTTCTGACCTTCACAGATGATTTGAGCAGATATGGGTATATCTACTTGATGAAACACAAGTCTGAAACATTTGAAAAGTTCACAGAATTTTAGAGTGATGTGGAGAATCATCGTAACAAGAAAATAAAGTTTCTACGATCTGATCGCAGAGGCGAATATTTGAGTTACGAATTTGGCCTTCAATTAAAACAATGTGCAATAGTTTCACAAACTCATGCCACGTGGAACACCACAGCATAACGGTGTGTCCGAACATCATAACCGTACTTTATTGGATATAGTGCAATCTATGATGTCTCTTACCGTTTACCAATATCATTTTGGGGTTATGCATTAGAGACAGCTACATTCACGTTAAAAAGGGCATCGTCTAAATCAGTTGAGACGACACCATATGAACTATGGTTTGGCAAGAAACGTAAGCTGTCATTTCTTAAAGTTTGGGGTTGCAATGCTTATGTGAAAAAGTTTCAACTTGATAAGCTCGAACCCAAATCGGAGAAGTGCGTCTTCATAGGATACCCAAAAGAAAATGTTGGGTACACCTTCTATCACAGATCCGAAGGCAAGATCTTTGTTGCTAAGAATGGATCCTTTCTAGAGAAGGAGTTTCTCTCGAAAGAAGTGAGTGGGAGGAAAGTAGAACTTGATAAGGTAATTGTACCTTCTCCCGAATTGGAAAGTAGTTCGTCATAGAAATCAGTTCCAGTGATGCCTACACCAATTAGTGAGGAAGTCAATGATGATGATCATGAAACTTCAGATCAAATTACTGCCGAACCTCGTAGGTCAACCAGAGTACGTTCCGCACCAGAGTGGTACGGAAATCCTGTTCTGGAAGTCATGTTACTAGACCATGATGAACCTACGAACTATGAGGAAGCCATGATGAGCCCAGATTCCGCAAAATGGCTTGAGGCCATGAAATCTGAGATAGGATCCATGTATGAGAACAAAGTATGGACTTTGGTTGACTTGCCCGATGATCGACAAGCCATAGAGAATAAACGGAGGAGGAGGAGGCAACCAGAACTTCTGTTGCTTAGCAGCCACTAGTGAGGAAGAAGAAGACTGAACTGCGTCCCTGACTCTCTTCTTAGAAGCCTCACACTTGAGCTGAGCAGCCTCTTGTTTCAGAGCCATGTTGTAGAAATCATCATACTTGATCGGCTCAAAAAGCACGAGAGGTAATTGCAGATCTTCTCTGAGGCCACCTCTGAATTGATAGATCATGCTCTTTTCATCAGGAACGTCTTGCTTAGCGAAGCGAGCGAGTTTCTGAAACTGGGTATTATATTGGTACACGGACATGCTGCCTTGCTTGAGATTGCGGAACTCCTCACGCTTGCTCTCAACAACACTTTGTGGAATGTGGTGAGCTTTGAAGTCTCGGCGGAAATCATCCCAGGTAATCACACGACCTCCTCTGGAATCTTTGTATTGTTGATACCACTCGGCAGCTTGATCCTTGAGTTGAAAAGAAGCAAACTTGACAAAGTCCTCAGGCCTGACATTGCTACATTCAAAATGCTTGTTGATGTCCATGAGCCAATCATCGGCGTCTGTGGCTTCGGCACAGTAGCTGAAAGACTTCGGCTGATTAGCGAGGAACTGGTTGAGTGTAGCGAAGTGAGGCTGATTGTTGCCTTGGCATTCATTTCCTTGATTGCCTTGCCCTTGGGTGCGTTCTTGCAAGAGTTGCAAAATCAGCTGAGCATTGGCGTTGGTGGCTGCCATGAAAGCTTGCCATGCCTCCGGAGGCGGAGGGTTCGCCTGACTCCCCTCATTGCGTTCCGGATTCTGACGCGTTGGCGGAGCCATCCTGAAGAGGGTGACATCCGTTAGCATCTTGATAGACAAATAGACAAGTTGAATCAACGGATAGAAATTGCAACATATAGTCTTCACAATAAACATTCGAACGAGGATGAACGAATGAATTCCATAGTAAATCATCACACTTCCATAAGGTGAGAAGCCACTTGATAAGAGATTGATGAATAAAATAAAAAGGTACGAATGGAACAAATAAGTGGTAAGGATTACCCAATCACAAACCAAATATCTGTGGGAAGAAATGCTAAGAGCTACTTGAATCCCACCTATAAACTCCCGAAACTTTCTGGTTATGCAATCTGGTGTTGGGGATACAGGGGACACAAAATATATCACCCAAACTAGCAATCCCTAGATCCAGCTGTATCCATCCGTCAACACATAACCAAGAAACCTTCGGAAATCGTGTACCTCAACCTTCGAAAATCATCTGTTATACGAGTTATGGCAATACTCCCGAACTCCCGCCCCAATACTGGGTGGCGTCGAGGTGATCTCACCAACAACTGCATAAAAGAGATTTTCGATGTCGGCGGAACTCAGGTATTCTAGAACTGCAACGATAAAATTGTGACGACAACACCTCGGAGCTCAACTCCCCGGGACACTGCCACAACCCCTAAATGTCAGGAGGCACCAAGAACAATGTTCTCGTCACAAAACCATCGGAACAATTCTAAGATACCCGCGTGATCCTAAAAAAATTAGTGAAATTTGAGGAGAGAAGAGTCGAAACTTCTACGTCAGGAGGCCTCACCAGAGCGACGAAGGGACTGAGGAGTAAAAAGAATCCTACTCTCTGATATATATAATCCTAAGACTCAAAACATTTTTGTTCTAGACTCAACAACGCCAGCGATTCGATCAAGCAGGGGGCTCCTAAGTCGGGGATGGCTCTGATTACCAACTTATAACGCCCACAATGCGGCTATATCTCCCACGTGTCGAGGCACGACTTAGAGGCATAACCGCATTGTAGGTATTGTCGCAAGAAGGGTCATCTTCACACAATCCCATGTAATGAACAAGAATGGGATAACGAGAGTTGGCTTACAATCGCCACTTCACACAATACATAAAATAATTCATACATCATCCAAAATCCACACATAGACCGACTACCGTCAAATCCAAATGAAAATAAGATAACCCCAAATGCTAGATCCCCGATCGTCCCAACTGGGCTCCACTACTGATCATCAGGAAACGAAACATAGTAACGACCATGTTCCTCGTCGAACTCCCACTTGAGCTCGGTTGCATCACCTGCACTGGTATCGTCGGCACCTGCAACTGTTTTGGTAGAATCTGTGAGTCACGAGGACTCAGCAATCTCACACCCGCGAGATCAAGACTATTTAAGCTTGTAGGAAAGGATGGGGTAATGAGGTGGAGCTGCAGCAAGCACTAAGCATATCTGGTGGCTAACATACGCAAATGAGAGCGAGAAGAGAAGCAACGCAACGGTCGCGAAGCTAGAAATGATCAAGAAGTGATCCTGAAACTACTTACGTTCATGCATAACTCAAACCGTGTTCACTTCCTGGACTCCGCCGAAAAGAGACCATCACGGCTACACACACAGTTGATGTATTTTAATTAAGTCGAGTGTCAAGTTCTCTACAACCGGACATTAACAAATTCCCATCTGCCACATAACCGCGGGCACGGCTTTCGAAAGATAATAACTGCAGGGGTGTCCCAACTTAGCCCATTATAAGCTCTCACGGTCAACGAAGGATAACCTTCTCCCGGGAAGACCCGATCAGTCTCGGAATCCCGGTTTACAAGACATTTCGACAATGGTAAAACAAGACCAGCAAAGCCGCCCGATGTGCCGACAAATCCCGATAGGAGCTGCACATATCTCGTTCTCAGGGCACAACGGATGAGACATCCTACGAGTAAAACCAGGCCTCAAGTTTCCCCGAGCTGGCCCCGCAGTCTACTCGTTTCGGACCAACACTCGAAGGAGCACTGGCCCGGGGGGTTAAAATAAAGATGACCCTCGGGCTCGCGAAAACCCAAGGGAAAAAGGCTTAGGTAGGCAAATGTAAAACCAAGGTTGGGCCTTTCTGGAGGAGTTTTATTCAAGGCGAACTGTCAAGGGGGTCCCATAAATCACCCAACCGCGTAAGGAACGCAAACTCAAGGAACATAATACCGGTATGACGGAAAACTAGGGTGGCAAGAGTGGAACAAAACACCAGGCATAAGGCCGAGCCTTCCACCCTTTACCAAATATATAGATGCATTAATTAAATAAGAGATATTGTGATATTCCAAAATATCCATGTTCCAACATGGAACCAACTTCAACTTCACCTGCAACTAACAACGCTATAAGAAGGGCTGAGCAAAAGCGGTAACTTAGCCAAACAACGGTTTGCTAGGAAAAGATGATTAGAGGCTTGACATGGCAATATGGGAGGCATGATATAGCAAGTGGTAGGTAGCGCAGCATGGCAATAGAACGAACAACTAGCAAAGCAAAGATAGAAATGATTTCGAGGGTATGGTCATCTTGCCTGCAAGGTTCTCAGAGTTGTCGAAAGCTTGATCCTCGTAAGCGTACTCAACAGGTTCCTCGTTCACAAACTCGTCTCCCGGCTCTACCCACAGCAAGAACACAAGCAATGGAACCACAATCAATCACGGGAAATGCACAAGCAACATGATGCAAAACATGCATGATATGCGAGATATGATATGCGATGCATATGTGTGCTCCCGAAAAAAGGATGAACAAGGCAGTAACTTGGCAAACCAAGTATGCCACTGGAAATATGAGATGATTTCGGTCGAAATCGATATAAAGATCACCGGAAACGGATGCACGGTTTGCAAATGGCAAGCAAAACAAGAATGGCACGATTCTGCGATTAACAGCATGATAGCACCCCAACATAGCAACAAAGCATATGGCAGTGATACACAGGAGATTCTTGACAAAAGATGAACACTGAGCTACGGCTAGATCACACCATAACAGGTTCAAACAAGCATGGCAAAAGTGCAAAAGATATCACCTTCACAGACTCGGTGAAAATACTGAACATGGTTGAAACAACATCAGGTAGCAATGTTCAGAGCAAGCAAAACACATGCTACAGGAACTTAACATAGCAAAGCAAGGCATGGCATGAATCTACTAAATGCATATAACAAAAGTTCCTTACTGACCATGAGCCAAAAAGGATCAGAAGATATGATGACACCCATGTAAACATAGCAAGTTTCGTTAACAGGTTCCAGACTTGGCAGAAAGCAGAGCATGGCATTCACAGAATTATGAAAGCATCTTTGTGAGCTTGATTCACTCACCACAAAGAAATGCATGACAAAAAAAGCATACCTACAGCAAGATGGAATATTTATGAAGCTAACCATGGCAAGAGCAAGTTCATAGCATGTATGGATCAACTACAACAACTTTGGCAAAATTGAATATCATGTTAACATTCTGCCAGAAATATTTATAGCACAAGTAGAGCACGATTAAGACATGCTAGGGCACTCCATAATTGCAAACAGGGGCATGGATGGATATAGCACAACTATATCTATAAAACATCCTTACTGAACATTCCCAAAAGAAGCATGGATCTCACTGTAGACACATGGATACATGGCAACAAAATAACAGCAGTAACAGACGGCAAAATCCTAAGTCCCTGAAAACATAAACATCACGAAGCCTAGTTTGCATGCTTGTGCTAGTCACCACATAGATCACAAAAATACATGGCATACACCCCTGTAAATATGGCATGGCATAGATCAAAACATCTATAGAGCTCATGCCCATAAGATGCACACATCAAATGCAACAAAAATAACAAAACATCAAGTTCTGATAAATAACAGCAGTAAACATCATATAGCACTCTTGCACCAGAGATTTGGGCATCAAGATGGACTCAAACGAGCATGGCACAATGGAACAACATGAAGAGAATCTCGTGACGAACATTTCGATATATTACACGCACGAAACGAAGTAGTATGCAAAGAGTTATAATGCAATGAACATGGCAACAGAATGTTGGAACTTCGGGACTTAGAGAAAAATTCGAGAGGGGGAAAGTCAACCTCGAACTAGATCGCGGATCGAGGACGGCCGGGGCTGTTCACCGGAGACGGAGCCGCGGCGGCCGGAGTTGGAGAGGCTCAGGGAAGAGGAGGCGGCGCTCGGGCGGCGGAGCACGGGGCCGCGGGCGGAGGAGCACGGGCGACGGGGCGGCGAGGTCGCCGGAGCGGCGGGCGGCGGGAGCTCCGGTGGTGGGGTCTGGCGAGGATCCGGTGCGGCGGCGGGCGACGTGCGGCGGCGGGGCGTGAGCGAACGGGCGGCGGGGCGCGATGGGCTTCGGGGGCCCGATCCGGGCCCCGGCGGGCCGCGGCGCGGGGACGGCGGCGGTTGGACGCGTGGCGCGAGCCGATTGGCTCGGGCGGTGGCGGCGATGCGTCCGGCGGCGGCGGACGTGTCCGGTGGCGGCGAAGGGCGATTTTTTAGGGTTTGGACGCAAATTTCGGAGGGGGAGGTGTTTATATAGGCATAGGGAGCTAGGAGAGTACAAATGAGGCACGGTTTTCGCCCACACGATCGTGATCGAACGCCCGAGAGCATGGAGGGGACTTAGATGGGTTATTGGGCTGTTTGGAGGGGGTTTTTGCTGCAACACACAAAAGACCTTTGCGGTTACCTGGTTAACCGTTGGAGCGTCAAACGACCTCCAAATGGAACGAAAATTCACAGGTGGTCTACCGGTGGTATACCAAGGACACTTGACAAACCTCGGTCCATTCTGAGAACGTTTAACACCCGCTCACGAAAAGAGACAAGAGGGGGGTGCGCCGGTGCATGTGGGAGTGTCGGATTGCAAAATGGACAACGGGGAAAATGCTCGGACACATGAGACGAACACGTATGCAAATGAGATGCACATGATGACATGATATGAGATGCATGGCATGAACGAAATGCAAAACGAAAAACAAAACCCAACCACAGAGGGAATATCATAACACATAGCCGAAAATGGCAAGAGTTGGAGTTACAAATATGGAAAGTTACATCCGGGGTGTTACATCTTCCCTTTATCTTTGAAGGGAAAGGCATTGACATGGTTTAGGCTATGAAATGATATTGGATCATGGGACTACAACCGATTGAAATTGGAATTTCATCCGAAGTTTTATCCTATGCATCTGGTTCATCGTGATCGTAATTATATATATAATTTTTGGCCTCGCGAAGGAGAAAGCATCGCTCAAGCTTGGGGGAGGCTTAAGTAAATGTTATATCCATGCCCGAATCGTGAGCTCTCAAGAGAAATTATTATTCAAAATTTTTATGGCCAGCTTTCTCTCAATAATCGCTCTATGCTGGATACTTCTTGTACTGGTTCTTTTATGATGAAGACTATTGAATTCAAATGGGATTTATTGGAAAGAATTAAACGCAACTCTGAAGATTGGAAACTCGACGAAGGTAAGGAGTCAGGTATAACACCTAAGTTTGATTGTGTTAAATCTTTTATGGATACCGATACTTTTCGTGAATTTAGCACTAAATATGGACTTGACTCTGAGATAGTAGCTTCTTTCTGTGAATCATTTGCTACTCATGTTGATCTCCCTAAGGAGAAGTGGTTCAAATATCATCCTCCCATTGAAGTAAAAGTAGTTGAACCTATTAAAGTTGAAGAAAAGACTATCACTTATAATGTTGATACTATTGTTCCTACCGCTTATATTGAGAAACCACCTTACCCTGTTAGAATAAAGGATCATGCTAAAGCTTCAACTGTGGTTCGTAAGAGTAATACTAGAACACCTACACCCCCTGAGCAAATTAAAGTTGAACCTAGTATTCTATGGTTAAAGATCTCTTGGTCGATAATATTGATGGGCATGTTATTTACTTCTGTGATGAAGCTGCTAGAATTGCTAGACCTGATACTAAAAATAAACATAGACCTGTTGTAGGCATGCCTATTATTTCTGTTAAAATAGGAGATCATTTCTATAATGGCTTATGTGATATGGGTGCTAGTGCGAGTGCAATACCTCATTCTTTATACGAAGAAATTATGCATGATATTGCACCTGCTGAGTTAGAAGGTATTGATGTTACAATTAAGCTTGCCAATAGAGATACTATTTCACCAGTTGGGATTGTTAGAGATGTTGAAGTCTTGTGTGGGAAAGTTAAATATCCTACTGATTTTCTTGTTCTTGGTTCCCCACAAGATGACTTTTGCCCCATTATATTTGGTAGACCCTTCTTGAATACTGTTAATGCTAAGATAGATTGCAAAAAGGATGTTGTTACTATTGGTTTAGGGGATATGTCTCATGATTTTAATTTTGCTAAATTTCGTAGACAGCCCCATGATAAAGAATTTCCTAGTAAAGATGAAATTATTGGTCTTGCCTCTATTGCAGTGCCTCCTAACGATCCTTTAGAACAATATTTGCTAGACCATGAAAATGATATGTTTATGAATGAAAGAAGGGAAATAGATGAAGTATTCTTTAAACAGGGACCTATTTTGAAACACAACTTGCCTGTTGAAATTCTAGGGGATCCTCCTCAACCCAAGGGTGATCCCGTGTTTGAGCTTAAACCATTACCTGATACTCTTAAATATGCTTATCCAAGGTTTTTGAGTCACCGACTAATCACCAAGTCCTTGCGGCGTGGCTGGCTCGCGCAGGCGACTTGACTCAGGGAGTGAGTCACGCGACTCGCTAGCTCGCCGGTGACTTGGCGCGATTAGTCGGCGGCTAGTAGCCGCCGGTCGCGCGGCTTGCTCTGCGCGCGGGCCACCTGCCAGAATTTTTGTGGGGGGGGGGATAAATAGAGAGAGAGGGCCGCGCGGGTTACAGAGAGACAGAGAGAGAGAGGGAAAGGGAGGGAACCACGCGGGCCACTCCAGATCCACCGGTGACGCGCGCCCCCACCAGCCACCTCCGCCGGTGACGCGCGCCCCCACCAGCCTCCTCCACTGGTGACGTGCGCCCCCACCAGCCTCCTCCGCCTCAGCCTCCATGTTCTCCTGCGCCAGCAAACCCTAGCAGGTATGGCCGTATGGCTCATCGCCCCCTCTGCCTCTCTTTGCTCTACTGCTGCTACTGTGGGGACTGGGGAAGGAGAAGGACCGAAGGAAAGAGAGGCAGAGAGCGCGGGGTGGGCTCTATATGTGATCTGCTGTTAGATGTATATCAGTATAGGCTGCTGCTGTGTGCTCTGGTGCTCTATATTAGTATATGGCGACTTGGGGCGACTATTCAAGCTGAGTCACTGAGTTAAGCCAGCAAGCCACTAGCCGCAACCTCGGCGACTTGGCTTGACTCGGCGACTCAAAAACCTTGTGCTTATCTTGATGGAAAGAAGATATATCTTGTTATTATTAGTGCTAACCTTTCAGAGCAGGAAGAAGAGAAATTATTGAAAACTTTGAAGAAGCACCGTGCTGCTATTAGATATACTCTTGATGATCTTAAGGGCATTAGTCCCACTCTATGCCAGCACAAAATAAAATTGGAGAAAGACGCTAAACCGATCGTTGATCACCAACGACGGTTAAATCCTAAGATGAAAGAAGTGGTAAGAAAAGAAATACTAAAGCTTCGGGAGGCAGGTATAATTTATCCTGTTGTTGATAGTCAGTGGGTAAGTCCTGTGCATTGTGTCCCTAAGAAGGGAGGTATTACTGTTGTTCCTAATGATAAAGATGAATTAATCCCACAAAGAATTGTTACAAGTTATAGAATGGTAATTGATTTTTGAAAACTAAATAAAGCTACTAAAAAGGATCATTACCCTTTACCTTTTATTGATCAAATACTAAAAAGATTATCCAAACACACACATTTTTGCTTTCTAGACGGTTATTCTGGTTTCTCTCAAATACCTGTGTCAAAAGAGGATCAAGAAAATACCCCTTTTACTTGCCCTTTCGGTACCTTTGCTCATAGATGTATGCCTTTTGGTTTATGCAATGCACCTGCTACCTTTCAAAGATGTATGACTGCTATATTATCTGACTTTTGTGAAAAGATTGTCGAGGTTTTCATGGATGATTTCTCCGTGTATGGAACTTCTTTTGATGATTGCTTAAGCAACCTTGATTGAGTTTTGCAGAGATGTGAAGAAACTAATCTTGTCTTGAATTGGGAGAAGTGCCACTTTATGGTTAATGAAGGTATTGTCTTGGGGCATAAAATTTCAGAAAGAGGTATTGCAGTTGATAAAGCTAAAGTTGATGCTATTGAAAAGGTGACGTGTCCCAAGGACATTAAAGGTATAAGAAGTTTCCTTGGTCATGCCGGTTTTATAGGAGGTTCATTAAAGACTTCTCAAAAATTTCTAGGCCTCTGACTAATCTCTTAGAAAAAGATGTTCCTTTTGTCTTTGATGATGATTGTGTAGAAGCATTTGAAATACTTAAGAAAGCCTTGATTTCTGCACCTATTGTTCAGCCACCTGATTGGAATTTACCCTTTGAAATTATGTGTGATGCTAGTGATTATGCTGTAGGTGTTGTTCTAGGACAAAGAGTTGATAAGAAACTAAATGTTATCCAATATGCTAGTAAAACTCTAGACAGTGCCCAGAGAAATTATGCTACTATTGAAAAAGAATTTTTAGCAGTTGTATTTACTTGTGATAAGTTCAGACCTTATATTGTTGATTCTAAAGTAACTGTTCACACTGATCATACTGCTATTAAATATCTTATGGAAAAGAAAGATGCTAAACCTAGACTTATTAGATGGGTTCTCCTACTACAAGAATTTGATTTGCATATTATTGATAGAAAGGGAGCTGAAAACCCCATTGCAGACAACTTATCTAGGTTAGAGAATGTTCTTGACGACCCACTACCTATTGATGATAGCTTTCCTGATGAACAATTAGCTGTCATAAATGCTTCTCGTACTGCTCCATGGTATGCTGATTATGCTAATTACATTGTTGCTAAATTTATACCACCTAGTTTCACATACCAGCAAAAGAAAAAGTTTTTCTATGACTTAAGACATTACTTCTGGGATGACCCACACCTTTATAAAGAAGGAGTAGATGGTGTTATTAGACGTTGTGTACCTAAGCATGAACAGGAATAGATCCTACGCAAGTGTCACTCTGAGGCTTATGGAGGACACCACGCTGGAGATAGAACTGCACATAAGGTATTGCAATCCGGTTTTTATTGGCCCACTCTTTTCAAAGATGCCCGTAAGTTTGTCTTGTCTTGTGATGAATGTCAAAGAATTGGTAATATTAGTAGACGTCAAGAGATGCCTATGAACTATTCATTTTTTATTGAACCATTTGATGTTTAGGGCTTTGATTATATGGGACCGTTTCCTTCCTCCAATGGGTATACACATATTTTAGTTGCTATTGATTACGTTACTAAGTGGGTAGAAGCTATTCCAACTAGTAGTGTTGATCATAACACCTCTATTAAGATGCTTAAAGAAGTTATTTTTCCGAGGTTTGGAGTCCCTAGATACTTAATGACTGATGGTGGTTCACATTTTATTCATGGTGCTTTTCGTAAAATGCTTGCTAAGTATGACGTTAATCATAGAATTGCATCTCCTTACCACCCACAGTCTAGTGGTCAAGTAGAACTGAGTAATAGAGAGATTAAATTAATTTTGCAAAAGACTATTAATAGATCTAGAAAGAATTGGTCCAAGAAACTTGATGATGCATTATGGGCCTATAGAACTGCATATAAAAATCCTATGGGTATGTCTCCATATAAAATGGTTTATGGAAAAGCATGTCACTTACCTCTCGAACTAGAACATAAGGCATATTGGGCCATTAAAGAGCTCAATTATGATTTCAAACTTGCCGGTAAGAAGAGACTATTTGACATCAGCTCACTTGATGAATGGAGAACTCAAGCCATTGAGAATGCCAAACTATTTAAAGAAAAAGTTAAAAGATGGCATGACAAAAGGATACAAAAGCGTGAGTTTAATGTAGGTGATTATGTTTTGCTATACAACTCGCATTTAAGATTTTTTGCAGGAAAACTCCTCTCTAAATGGGAAGGTCCTTACGTTATCGAGGAGGTCTATCATTCCGGTGCCATAAAAATCAACAACTTCGAAGGCACAAATCCGAAGGTGGTGAACGGTCAAAGAATCAAACATTATATCTCAGGTAATCCCATAAATGTCGAAACTAATGTTATTGAAACCGTAACCCCGGAGGAGTACATAAGGGACACTTTCCAGAACGTTTCATACTCCGAAAAGGAATAGGTATGTGGTACGGTAAGTAAACCGACTCCAAAACAGTTCTAATAGCAATTTTTCTCCGTTTTGGAATATTTAGAAAATAGGTAATAAGTAGTCCGGGAAGGACACGAGGCATCCACGAGGGT
Organism: Aegilops tauschii subsp. strangulata; assembly: GCF_002575655.3. Lineage (NCBI taxonomy): Eukaryota > Viridiplantae > Streptophyta > Magnoliopsida > Poales > Poaceae > Aegilops > Aegilops tauschii. The sequence continues at coordinate 485,367,590 of NC_053036.3, forward strand.
GGAGGGCGCGCCCTACCCCCCTGGGTGCGCCCCCTGCCTCGTGGGCACCTCGTGTGCCCTTCGGACTCCGTTTTCTTGCATGATACTTCTTTTGGTCGGTAAAAATTCATTATATACTCTCCCGAAGGTTTTGATCATCGTACCATGCAAATATCCTCTGTTTTTGTTTTCGGCTGTTTTTCTGACAGGTCTAGATCATCATGACGTCTTCAAACGCCCCCAAGGAGAAGTTTTCGAGAAGGTCATCAACCCCTACCTCGCGGAGGTGCTGCAACACCCTCAAACCATTGAGATGCGTGATGGGTTGCTGCACATCCGCGATGTCGAGGGACCAAGGAGGAATGGAAGCGTGGAGAAAAGACTCGAAGCAATGGAGCAACAAGTTTTCAAGTGCCAGGGGATGGTGGAACACGGACTCAATGCCAACCACATGATGATCGCGGAGTTCACCAACAACCACAAGCTGGATGCCAAGAACATTGGGGAGACCATCTTTAAGCTTCATGAGAAAATCGAGCATCTCCAAGCCCAGATCTATGACCTGCAAAACCAAAACTGTGAGTATGAATATAGATTCAAGAGGATGAGTTTGGCTGCAGATTTGAGGATCCCGGAGACTCGATCATCCTTCTATGATGGTGAGCCTATGCCTTGGAAGATGGACGACAAGCCTACATCATCAACAACTCCATAGTCACCAGCTCTGAAGAAAGAGACATAATCACATGGGTATGGGCACTCCCCTTGGCAACTGCCAAGCTTGGGGGAGGTGCCCCGGTATCGTATCACCATCACACTTCTATCTTTACCGTTTTTCTTAGTTCGATCCTTTTGGTAATATCTTGATCTAGCAGAATAAAGTTTTAGTATGATCTAGTTTTGAGTTTTGCTTTATGATCCTTCTATGTAATCGAGTCCGTGAGTTATATATGATAAAGATTAGTTTTGAGTCAAGGGCTTTTCTATCTTGCTATGACCTTGGGGAATAATGGTAAAAAGAAAGAATAAAAAGAAATAAAAAGATTGTATTGATCTTATGGAGAGTAATGACTTCACACATAAAGAGTATGATGAATAAAGGTTGTTGAGAGTTGACAAACATAGTTTTGGTCATCGTTGCAATTAATAGGAGGTAATAAAGAAAGAGGGGTTTCCACATATAAATATACTATCTTGGACATCTTTTATGATTGTGAGCATTCATTAAAATATGACATGCTAAAAAGTTGATGTTGGACAAGGAAGACAATGTAATGGGTTATGTTTTCTTATCCGAAATAAAGTATATTGTCATGGATCATCCAACATGTTGAGCTTGCCTTTCCCCCTCATGCTAGCCAAATTCTCCGCACCAAGTAGAGATACTACTTGTGCTTCCGAATATCCTTAAACCCAGTTTTGCCATGAGTGTCCACCATACCTACCTATGATTTGAGTAAGATCCTTCAAGTAAGTTGTCATTGTTGCATGCAATAAAAATTGCTCTCTAAATATGTATGATCTATTAGTGTGGAGAAAATAAGCTTTATACGATCTTCTGATATGGAAGAAATAAAAGCGACGGACTGCATAATAAAGGTCCCTATCACAAGTGGCAATATAAAGTGACGTTCTTTTGCATTAAGATTTTGTACATCCAACCATAAAAGCACATGACAACCTCTGCTTCCCTCTGTGAAGGGCCTATCTTTTACTTTTGTCTTATGTCTTATGCAAGAGTCGCGGTGATCTTCACCTTTCCTTTTTACACTTTATCCTTTGGCAAGCACATTGTGTTGGAAAGATCCTGGTATATATATCCAATTGGATGTAAGTTATCATAAACTATTATTGTTGACATTACCCTTGAGGTAAAAGGTTGGGAGGCAACACTATAAGCCCCTCTTTCTCTGTGTCCGATTAAGACTTCATACCCATAAGTATTACATGAGTGTTAGCAATTGTGAAAGACTAACTAATGGTTGAGTATGTGGACTTGCTGAAAAGCTCTTATATTGACTCTTTCCGATGTTATGATAAATTGCAATTGCTTCAATGACTGAGATTATAGTTTCTTAGTTTTCAATGAAGTTTCTGATTCATACTTGACATTGTGAATAGATTGTTACTTTAGCATAAGAAATCATATGACAATATATATATATATCTGTTGTTGTTATAAGAATGATCATGATGCCATCATGTCCGTATTTTATTTTATCGACACCTCTATCTCTAAACATGTGGACATATTTTTCGTTATCGGCTTCCGCTTGAAGACAAGCGAGGTCTAAGCTTGGGAGAGTTGATACGTCCATTTTGCATCATGCTTTTATATCGATATTTATTGCATCATGGGTTGTTATTACACATTATGTCACAATACTTATGCCTTTTCTCTCTTATTTTACAAGGTTTACACGAAGAGGGAGAATGCCGGCAGCTGGAATTCTGGGCTAGAAAAGGAGCAAATATTAGAGACCTACTATGCACAACTCCAAAAGTCCTGAAACTCCACGAAAGTCAGTTTTGGGATATATTAAAAATATTGGGCGAAGAAAGCACAAGAGGGGGCCCACACTCTATCCATGAGGGTGGGGGCGCGCCCTACCCCCTGGGCGCGCCCCCTGCCTCGTGGGCCCCCTGGCAGGCCTCCGGTGCCCATCTTTTGCTATATGAAGTCTTTCTCCCTGGAAAATATCATAAGGAAGCTTTCAAGACGAAGCGCCGCCGTCTCGAGGCGGAACCTGGCGAAACCAATCTAGGGCTCCGGCGGAGCTATTCTGCCGGGGAAACATCCCTCCGGGAGGGGGAAATCGTCACCATCATCATCACCATCGATCCTCTCATTGGGAGGTGGTCAATCTCCATCAACATCTTCACCGGCACCATCTCCTCTCAAACCCTAGTTCATCTCTTGTATCCGATCTTTGTCTCAAAACCTCAGATTGGTACCTGTGGGTTGCTAGTAGTGTTGATTACTCCTTGTAGTTGATGCTAGTTGGTTTATTCGGTGAAAGATCATATGTTCAGATCCTTTATGCATATTAATACCCCTCCGATTATGAACATGAATATGATTTGTGAGTAGTTACGTTTGTTCCTGAGGACATGGGAGAAGTCTTGTTATTAGTAGTCATGTGAATTTGGTATCCGTTCGATAGTTTGATGAGATGTATGTTGTCTTTCCTCTAGTGGTGTTATGTGAACGTCGACTACATGACACTTCACCATTATTTGGGCCTAGGGGAAGGCATTGGGAAGTAATAATTAGATGATGGGTTGCTAGAGTGACAGAAGCTTAAACCCTAGTTTATGTGTTGCTTCATAAGGGGCTGATTTGGATCCATATGTTTCATGCTATGGTTAGGTTTACCTTAATTCTTCTTTCATAGTTGCGGATGCTTGCGAGAGGGGTTAATCATAAGTGGGATGCTTGTCCAAGGAAGGGCAGTACCCAAGCACCGGTCCACCCACATATCAAATTATCAAAGTAACGAACGCGAATCATATGAGCGTGATGAAACTAGCTTGGCGGTAATTCCCATGTGTCCTCAGGAGCGCTTTCCTTTATATAAGAGTTTGTCCAGGCTTGTCCTTTGCTACAAAAAGTATTGGGCCACCTTGCTGCACCTTGTTTACTTTTGTTACTTGTTACCCGTTACGAATTACCTTATCACAAAACTATCTGTTACCGATAATTTCAGTGCTTGCAGAGAATACCTTACTGAAAACCGCTTGTCATTTCCTTCTGCTCCTCGTTGGGTTCGACACTCTTACTTATCGAAAGTACTACGATAGATCCCCTATACTTGTGGGTCATCAGAGCACTACAGCCTTTCTGATAAGTATATGTGAATGACATATTGTTGATCGGAAATGATGTAGAATTTTCTGGAAAGCATAAAGGAGTGTTTGAAAGGAGTTTTTCAAAGAAAGACCTCGGTGAAGCAGCTTACATATTGAGCATCAAGATCTATAGAGATAGATCAAGACACTTGATAAGTTTTTCCAATAAGTACATACCTTGACAAGTTTTTTGAAGTAGTTCAAAATGGAACAGTCAAAGAAGGAGTTCTTACTTGTGTTGCAAGGTGTGAAATTGAGTAAGACTCAAAGCCCGACCACGGCAGAAGATAGAGAGAATGAAAGTCATTCCCTATGCCTCAGCCATAGGTTCTATAAAGTATGCCATGCTGTGTACCAAACCTATTGTATACTCTGCCCTGAGTTTGGCAAGGGAGTACAATAGTGATCTAGGAGTAGATCATTGGACAGCGGTCAAAATTATCCTTAGAGGACTAAGGAAATATTTATCGGTTATGGAGGTGATAAAGAGTTCGTCGTAGAGAGTTACATCGGTGCAAGCTTTGACACCGATCTAGATGACTCTGAGTCTCGATCTGGATACATATTGAAAGTGGGAGCATTTAGCTAGAGTAGCTCCATGCAGAGCATTGTAGACATAGGAATTTGCAATATACATACGGATCTGAATGTGGCAGACCCATTGACTAAACCTCTCACAAGCAAAACATGATCACACCTTAGTACTCTTTGGGTGTTAATCATATAGCGATGTGAACTAGATTACTGACTCTAGTAAACCCTTTGGGTGTTGGTCAAATAGCGATGTGAACTATGGGTGTTAATCACTTGGTGATGTGAACTATTTGTGTTAAATCGCATGGCGATGTGAACTAGATTATTGACTCTAGTGCAAGTGGGAGACTGAAGGAAATATGCCCTAGAGGCAATAATAAAGTTGTTATTTTATATTTCCTTATATCATGATAGATGTTTATTATTCATGCTAGAATTGTATTAACTGGAAACTTGATACATGTATGAATACGTAGACAAACATAGTGTCCCTAGTATGCCTCTACTTGGCTAGCTCGTTAATCAAAGATGGTTAAGTTTCCTAGCCATAGACATGTGTTGTCATTTGATGAACGGGATCACATCATTAGAGAATGATGTGATGGACAAGACCCATCCGTTAGCTTAGCACTATGATCGTTTAGTTTATTGCTATTGCTTTCTTCATGACTTATACATGTTCCTATGACTATAAGATTATGCAACTCCCGAATACCAGAGGAACACTTAGTGTGCTATCAAACGTCACAGCGTAACTGGGTGATTACAAAGATGCTCCACAGGTGTCTCCGATGGTGTTTGTTGAGTTGGCATAGATCGAGATTAGGATTTGTCACTCCGAGTATCGGAGAGGTATCTCTGGGCCCTCTCGGTAATGCACATCACTATAAGCCTTGCAAGCAATGTGACTAATGAGTTAGTTGCAGGATGATGCATTACGGAACGAGTAAAGATACTTGCCGGTAACGAGATTGAACTAGGTATTGACATACCGACGATCGAATCTCGGGCAAGTAACATACCGATGACAAAGGGTACAACGTATGTTGTTATGCGGTTTGGCCAATAAAGATCTTCATAGAATATGTGGGAGCCAATATGAACATCCAGGTTCCGCTATTGGTTATTGACCGGAGACGTGTCTCGGTCATGTCTACATAGTTCTCGAACCCGTAGGGTCCGCACGCTTAACGTTCGGTGACGATCGGTATTATAAGTTTATGTGTTTTGATGTACCGAAGGTAGTTCGGAGTCCTGGATATGATCATGGACATGACGAGGAGTCTCGAAATGGTTGAGACATAAAGATTGATATATTGTACGGCTATATTCGGACACCGGAAGTGTTCCGGGTGATTTCGGAGAAAACCGGAGTGCCGGAGGGTTACCGGAACCCCCCGGGGAACTAGTGGGCCTAGATGGGCCTTAGTGGAGAGAGAGGGGCTGCCAGGGCAGGCGCGCCCCCCTCCCCCTTGAGTCCGAATTGGACTAGGAGGGGGGTGCCCCCCCCTTTCCTTCCTCTCTCCCACTCCTTCCTTCCCCCTCCTAGTAGGACTAGGAAAGGAGGAATCCTACTCCTACTAGGAGGAGGATTCCTCCCCTACTTGGCGCGCCCTACAGCCGGCCGGCCTCCCCCTTGATCCTTTATATAGGGGGGCAGGGGGCACCCTAGAACACACAACAGACAACTGTCTTAGCCGTGTGCGGTGCCCCCCTCCACCATAATCCAGCTCGGTCATATCGTCGTAGTGCTTAGGCGAAGCCCTACGCTGGTAACTTCATCATCATCGTCATCACGCCGTCGTGCTGAGGAAGCTCTCCCTCGACACTCTGCTGGATCAAGAGTTCGTGGGACGTCACCGAGCTGAACGTGTGCAGATCGTGGAGGTGCCGTACTTTCGATACTAGGATCGGTCGGATCGTGAAGACGTACTATAGCGACCAGACCTCAAACAGTCTAGTCTCTGTGCATCAGTGTCATCCCCGGATCGATAATGCTGACACGCACAGTATTTGAAGGATTTATAACAGAGTAGCAATCACACACTTATTACATCGAATAGTTCAAGAGAGAACTCATTACAATAAATATGGCTTAAGGACATCTAAATACGATAACAGCGGAAGGCTTGGAAGATAAAGTGAGTCCATCAACTCCAACGGCATCACTGAGTATAAGACCACGACCTAAGGCTCCTTACTCGTCGTCTTAAAAGTCTGCAACATGATACGTTGCAGCCTGAAAACGGGTCAGCACATGGAATATGTTGGCAATGTAACACATAGAGAGTAATGAACAGAATAATGCTATCACTACATGCATATTTGGCTGGTGGAAAGCTCTATGGTTACAGTTTTGCGAAAATCCAATTTTTCCCTACCACAAAGGAATAAATTTTATTTAACTATCATGGTGGTTGTTAAACATTGAGAAGGTACCTCCAACTCAATCCCAATTAAGAACGTGATTAACCCAATCAAATTAAATTAAGTAACATGATGATGAGATTCACATGATAATCCAAGAACTAGATACTCAAGATGTCCATAATCGGGGACATGGCTAACCATGATTAGATTTTACACTCTGCAGAGGTTTGCGCACTTTTCCCCACAAGACTCGATCGCCTCCGCTTGATTTCTCGCACTACATGGTGTTTTAGAAACGGATGACCGAGACACAGTCTTACAGAAATAATACTCTTTACTCCGGGTGGACAGTTACACCTACTTTCCCCTACATCTGCTAGCCCACCTCTTCAAGAGGTCATGTAACCTACTCAACTATGCTAGAGCCCATAATAGCTTGTGGCTGCACACGAAAGTTTCTAGCATGAATAATCTCATGATCCCTTTGAGTCTGGGTGGCGGTCCATAGGATGATCACACAGGTACTCCGGGATATCCAAAAATACATGCAACACTGGATTCTCCAGGTGCCTCATTCCACCCAGATGTAAATTAAAGTAGCCACCTTAAGTTGAACCATTAATTAACAGTCTCACATCTATCATGGAAAACTCTCAAACCCAATCCACGTCTACAAGCATAGCATACCAATATAAGCAAACGTAGAAGTAACTCCCAAAGGTTTGATATAAACAAGGCAATAGGTACTACCTCAACTACTTCCCAAAACCCACATTTTAATCAGATCCTAATCATGCAATAGTTTGAGGATTGATCTAATGCAATAAAACTGGGTGGTAAAGAGGTATGATCAAAGTGTTACTTGCCTTGCTGATGATCCGTGAAACCTAGAGACTCCTAGTAGCACGCTTCGCACTCCGGATACTCTATCGCAAACAAACAATACATACATAAGCAATCAAGCAAGGGTGCACGGATAAAACTCAAAATAAGAGATCTAACCAGAAAATTCAACTTAAGAACTCCGGTTTGCAAAAAGAATCAAATCGAACGAAGCACTGAAACTCAAACGGCAAACGAAACAAGCTTGGTTTACTAATCTGGACCTAAGTCAAATTTTACAGTACCAAAATCTTGTTCAAGTTGGTTAAACAAAAAGAGGGTTTCGAGATGAATTGAATCGCATGATTCCAATAAACGAGCGAAAAGTTATACTAATACGAAAAACAGATCGGAAATCGCGATCAAAAATAATCGCGGAAAATCCGAGAAAAAGAAAAACTGACAAACAGGCTAACGAACGAACGTTCGTTGTCTGTAACTATCGGGCGAAAACCGTTCATTAAAACGAACATACGGACGAACGTCCGCAAAATAAGTAAACCGGAAAAAAAAACTAAACCGATCTATAAAAAAATCGCGGTTTCCTAAAAAAACACGGTTTTCCAAAGAAAACCGGCGGCGGCGAGGTCCGGCGAGGGGCGACGGCGGCTACAGGCGGCGGCGGGACGGGTGGCGGCGAGGTCCAGCGAGGGGCGGCGGCGTCGGCGCGGGGCGGCGGCGGCGCGGATCGGGGCGGGGCTAGGGTTTCGCGGGGCAGCTCGGGTGGGCTGGGGCGCCGGGGTCGCGGCTTATAAAGGCCCGCCCGAGGAGTCCCGCTCGGGTACAGCCCGGAGTCGGTTGACTTTTTTTTTAAATAATTCGGATGTGCAGAAAAAGTAAGAAAAGAAATACTAAACGGACTCCAAAAATCCCAAAATAAATTTTCCCCGTCCTCTAAAAATAAGCCGGACAAGATGAACATTTATTTGGGCCTAAAATGCAACTTTGAAAAACGCGTATTTTCCTAATTCAAATAAAATCCAAATAAAATCAAATATATTTTTTTTAATATTTTTCTCCAATATTTCATTATTTGTGGAGAAGTCATTTTATCCCCTCTCATATATTTTGATATGAAATATTTTCAGAGAGAAAAATAATTAAAACAGATGATCCTATTTTCAAAATTTTAGAAAACCCAAATATGAAAATAATGAAATCCCCAACTCTCTCCGTGGGTCCTTGAGTTGCATAGAATTTCTAGGATCACAAAACAAAATGCAATAAAATATGTCATGCAAGAATGATCTTTGTATAACATTCCAAATTGAAAATTTGGGATGTTACAAACCTACCCCCCTTAAGATGAATCTCGCCCTCAAGATTCGGGTTGGCTAGAAAATAGGTGAGAGTGGTCCTTCCGTAGATCTTCCTCTCGCTCCCAGGTGGCTTCATCATCGGTATGGTGACTCCACTGAACTTTGCAAAACTTGATAACCTTGCTGCGGGTGACTCGACTGGCATATTTGAGAATCTTGACTGGTTTCTCCTCATAGGTCAAATCGCTATCCAGCTAAATCGCTTCCAATGGCACTGTATCTCTCAGTGGTATCTTAGCCATCTCTGCGGGGTACTTCTTCAGCTGAGAAACATGGAACACATCGTGAACTCCCGACAATCCTCTGGGCAATTCCAACTTGTAAGCAACTTCACCCATACGCTCCAAAACTTTGTATGGTCCTACAAAACGTGGCGCTAACTTTCCCTTAACTCCAAAGCGCTTCACTCCTCGAAGTGGTGATACTCGAAGATAAACTCTGTCTCCGACTTCGTAAACTGTCTCCTTGCATTTAGAATTTGCATAACTCTTCTGCCTGGACTGGGCTACCTTGAGCCTATCACGAATCAACTTCACTTTCTGTTCAGACTCTTTAATCAAATCTGGTCCAAACAACTGGCGGTCTCCAACTTCGTCCCACAACAGCAGTGTCCTGCACCTCCTTCCGTACAGAGCTTCAAAGGGGGCATCTTCAAACTGGATTGATAACTGTTGTTGTAAGAGAACTCTGCATATGGCAAATTGTCGTCCCAACTAGATCCATAATCTAGCGCACAAGCTCTCAGCATGTCTTCCAGAATCTCATTGACTCTCTCGGTCTGTCCGTCTGCCTGTGGATGAAAGGCTGTACTGAACTCTAGCCTGGTACCCAAAGTTTCGTGCAATTGATTCCAAAACTTTGAAGTAAACTGGGTTCCTCTATCTGATACAATGGTCCTCGGAACTCCATGCAGACATACGATCCTGGTCATGTATATCTTTGCCAACTTAGCACTTGTATAAGTGGTCTTTACTGGGATGAAATGAGCTACCTTCGTCAAATGATCGAATACAACCCATATCGAGTCATAGCCTGAACGAGTCCTGGGCAATCCTGTGATAAAATCCATGCCTAGCTTATCCCACTTCCATTCGGGTATCGGCAATGGTTGTAGCAATCCTGCTGGCTTCTGATGCTCTGCCTTTACTCTCTGACATACATCACAAACTGCTACATACTCCGCAATATCCTTCTTCATTCCGGTCCACCAGAAACTGTCCCTTAAATCCAGGTACATCTTGGTATTTCCTGGGTGAATCGAATATGGTGAATCATGGGCCTCTTGCAAGATCAACTTCCTGATCTCCGGATCATTGGGCACATAAATGCGGTCCTCAAACCATAAGGTATCGTGCTCATCCTCACGAAATCCCTTGGCTTTTCCTTTACTCATCCTTTCCTTTATCTCGGCAATTTCCTTGTCTGTCTTCTGAGCTTCTCTAATCTTATCCATCAAAGTAGACTGAATCTCCAATGCTGCTACATAGCCTCTCGGAACTATTTCCAAACATAGTTCATGAAGATCTTCTGCTAACTCCTTGGGTAACTCTCCGGTCATGAGTGTGTTGACATGGCTCTTGCGGCTCAACGCATCGGCTACTACGTTAGCCTTCCCTGGGTGATAGTGCAATCTCATATCATAATCCTTAATGAGCTCCAACCATCTCCTTTGCCTGAGATTCAACTCCTTCTGCGTGAAAATGTACTTCAAACTCTTGTGATCCGTGTACACCTCACAATGGTTTCCGATGAGAAAATGTCTCCACGTCTTCAACGCATGTACTACGGCTGCTAACTCCAAATCATGTGTAGCATAATTCAACTCATGGGGTTTAAGCTGTCGTGAGGCATATGAAACAACTCTTCCCTCCTGCATTAGCACTGCTCCAAGTCCTCGACGAGAAGCGTCACAATATACTTCATAATCCTTGCGTTGATCTAGCAAAATCAACACTGGCGTCGAAACCAAATGTTTCTTCAACTCCTGGAAACTAGCCTCACATTCCTCAGTCCAATTGAATTTTGTGTCCTTCTTCAACAACTCCGTCATAGGCTTTGCAATCTTCGAGAAATTCTCGATGAATCTCCGGTAATATCCTGCGAGTCCCAGAAAACTCCGGATTTCTCCAACGGTCGTGGGTGACTCCCAATTTGTACAGTGTTAACCTTGGTGGGATCTACTGCTACTCCTTCTCCGGATATAACATGTCCAAGGAATCCAACTTCCTTCAACCAAAACTCGCACTTGCTGAACTTGGCATATAACTGATGTTCTCTGAGCTTTCCAAGTACCAAACGCAAATGCTCCTTATGCTCTTCTTCATTCTTCGAATAGACCAGAATATCATCAATGAATACTACGACGAACTTATCCAAAAACTCCATAAACACTTTGTTCATCATTTCATGAAATAGGCGGGTGTGTTAGTCAGGCCAAATGACATAACGGTGTACTCATATAGCCCATACCTTGTGGTAAAAGCTGTCTTGGGTATATCCTGCTCTCGAATCTTCAACTGGTGGTATCCTGATCGCAAATCAATCTTGGAAGATACTTTAGCTCCTTGTAGTCGGTCAAACAGATCATTGATCATCGGCAGTGGGTACTTGTTCTTAATTGTTACTTCATTCAATCCACGATAATCAACAACCATCCTCAACGATCCATCTTTCTTCTCCACTAGAAGTACGGGTGATCCCCAAGGTGACGAACTTGGGCGAATGTATCCTTTATCCAGTAACTCCTTAATCTGCTTCTTAATTTCTTCCAAATCCTTAGCGGGCATCCTGTACGGTCTCTTAGATATTGGCCCAGTGCCTGGCAAAAGCTCAATCAAAAAATTGATGTCTCTATCCGGTGGGATGCCTGGCAACTCCTCTGGAAATACGTCAGGGAAATCCTTCACCACTGGCACTTCCTCCTGTACAACTCCTGATAAGGAATTCACTTGAGTCCTCTTCGGCACATGCCGGGATACATACTTAATCCTTCTTCCTTCTGGGGTAGTAAGCAAAATCGTCTTACTGGCGCAATCAATGTTTCCTCCATACATCGATAGCCAATCCATTCCCAAAATCACATCCAAACCTTGCGACTCCAAAACTATTAGGTCTGAGGGGAAAACATGCCTACCTATGGCCAATGGCATCTGAAAACATCCTTGGCTTGCCATAAACTCTGCTCCTGGTGAGGTTACTAACATAGGTGTTCTAAGAACTTTGGTGGGCAACTTAAACTTATCCACAAATCCCCTTGATATGTATGAATGCGATGCACCAGTATCAAAAAGAACGATTGCAGTAAATGACTTAACCAAAAACTTACCTATTACTGCATCAGGTTGTGCTTCAACCTCCTCCACATTAACGTGGTTCACCTGTCCCCTGTTGAAAGGGTTCGGCTTCTTCCCCGAGCTTCCATTGCCATTTCCATTCTTAGCTTCCAGACATTCAGTTGCATAATGTCCAGTCTTCTGGCACTTGAAACAAGTAACGTGGCTTAGATCCCTCTTGGCTGGGGTTGATGGGTTGGTACGGTTCTGTCCGTTGCTTCCTCCGTTACCATTGCCATTCTTGGGGCCACTATGATTGTGCGAGCTCCCTCCATTGTGATTGTGACCTCCATGGTTATGCTGAAGGTGTCCTCCCGAGTTCGGGGTAAAACGAGGCTTCTGGTGAGCTCCTGTACTGTACTTTCCTTGTCCATACTTCCTCTTACGGCTCTCAATCTGCTGCTGCTTCCCTTCAATCATGAGAGCTCTATCTACCAACTCCTGGTAGTTGTTAAAAGTTGCCACCATCAACTGCATGCTCAGCTCATCATTCAGTCCTTCCAGAAACTTCTCATGCTTAGCTGCATCCGTAGCAACGTCATTTGGGGCATAAAGTGCTAACTTACTGAAATCCTCCACGTACTGGCCAACGGTACGTCCTCCTTGGCGTAAGTTGTGAAACTCACACTTCTTCATGGCCATAGCTCCTGCTGAAACGTGGGTAGTACGGAAAGCTTGCTGAAACTGGTCCCATGTGACGGTGTCAATGGGGTGAGTGGCTGTGTAATTCTCCCACCATGATGCTGCGGGTCCATCAAGCTGATGTGCGGCAAAACGCATTCTCTCCGCATTTGTGCATCCTGCAGTGGTCAGCTCCCTTCCAACCTTGCGGAGCCAATCATCTGCCACAATCGGCTCGGTGCTACTGGAGAACACCGGCGGATTCAGCCTAAGAAAACGGGCGAAGTGATCAACGGGTGGTGGTGGTGGTGGGTTGTTGTTGTTGTTGCCTTGGTTCTGAACTAGCACTTGCATCAGGGCATTCTGCTGCTGAATCAACTGAGTGATCTCCGGTGGGAAAACAAATCCGGTGTCGCGTCTCGGAGGCATCTGATGGGTTTAGAAAAGATGAGAAAATAGGATAGAATGAGGTCTAGAGGGAAAACACTACCCATATGCACATGAGACAATCACAATCATATCACTCCAATCAATTCAAACAAGGCATACAATCGATCTAACTATCGTTACAAAGTGCTTGGACTATACTATATACATGGTGGAATACTACTACTAATTTTGGTGGTCTACTAGAAAAATTGCTTAGTCAAAGACTCCATGATATCTGCTCCGGCTTCATCCTCCCAATCATCATCACTGGGGTCCGAGTCAGTGTCGTCGATGATGATGTAGTTCTCCGGGCAAGTAGAATCGTCATCATCTCCTCCTGGTGCTGGGTCTCCCATGAAAACTCCTAGCTTCTTTGTCAGGTCGCCATTCTTCTCCACTAGTGCGACGATTTCCTCCATATAATCCTCGCATGTAGCCTTGAGTTCTTCCTCCAGCTCCATGATCCTTGTCTTTGCCTTCTTCAGTTCTATCATGTCTGCGCACATCTGGTCCTCCTGGCGACGAATGTTCTGGTTTAACTCCTGAATGAAAGCTGCAATAGATATATCCTTCCTGGTGCTGATCATCTCCCATTGCTCGTCTCGGCGCCCACAAATCTGATAGATAGTATCCTTGAGATCATTGTGGTACACTTCTCCAATGCGTCCCATGGTGATGTGGGCTGCCATGCTCTTTCCTAGACTCCAGGTTGGTGCATCAAAGGAAAACTCTATGGGCTCAGTGACTGGCATGAACGTCCTTCCTGGAACTTGAACTTGAATCATCCAGCGCTCCTCTTCTCGTAGTGTGGCATTGTAGGTTCCGGTGAAGCTTGGTATTCCGATGTTCAGGTACTTAGTGACTTCCTTCAAGTGTCGTCCAAAAGGTGTATCCTCATCCGGTTGCGCGAACTTGTTCCTTGCATCCGCCATCCTAAAAGAGTGGAAGAGAAGGAGAGGAGTCAGAAATGAGAAGACAGTAGTGATCTAGGGCTTTAGCTTAGTGGTCGTGTCCTACAGTCAGCGTGTGCTCTGATACCAACTTTGTAGCGACCAGACCTCAAACAGTCTAGTCTCTGTGCATCAGTGCATCCCTGGATCGGTAATGCTGACACGCACAGTACTTGAAGGATTTATAACAGAGTAGCAATCACACTTTTATTACATCGAATAGTTCAAGAGAGAACTCATTACAATAAATATGGCTTAAGGCCATCTAAATACGATAACAACGGAAGGCTTGGAAGATAAAGTGAGTCCATCAACTCCAACGGCATCACTGAGTATAAGACCACGACCTAAGGCTCCTTACTCGTCGTCTGAAAAGTCTGCAACATGATACGTTGCAGCCCGAAAATGGGTCAGCACATGGAATATGCTGGCAATGTAACACATAGAGAGTAATGAACAGAATAATGCTATCACTACATGCATATTTGGCTGGTGGAAAGCTCTATGGTTACAGTTTTGCGAAAATCCAATTTTTCCCTACCACAAAGGAATAAATTTTATTTAACTATCATGGTGGTTGTTAAACATTGAGAAGGTACCTCCAACTCAATCCCAATTAAGAACGTGATTAACCCAATCAAATTAAATTAAGTAACATGATGATGAGATTCACATGATAATCCAAGAACTAGATACTCAAGATGTCCATAACCGGGGACACGGCTAACCATGATTAGATTGTACACTCTGCAGAGATTTGCGCACTTTTCCCCACAAGACTCGATCGCCTCCGCTTGATTTCTCGCACTACACGGTGTTTGAGAAACGGATGACCGAGACACAGTCTTTCAAAAACAATACTCTTTACTCCGGGTGGACAGTTACACCTACTTTCCCCTACATCTGCTAGCCCACCTCTTCAAGAGGTCATGTAACCTACTCAACTTGCTAGAGCCCATCATAGCTTGTGGCTGCACACGAAAGTTTCTAGCATGAATAATCTCATGATCCCTTTGAGTCTGGGTGGCGGTCCATAGGATGATCACACGGGTACTCCGGGATATCCAAAAATACAGGCAACACTGGATTCTCCAGGTGCCTCAATCCACCCAGATGTAAATTAAAGTAGCCACCTTAAGTTGAACCATTAATTAACAGTCTCACATTTGTCATGGAAAACTCTCAAACCCAATCCACGTCTACGAGCATAGCATAGCAATATAAGCAAACGTAGAAGTAACTCCCAAAGGTTTGATATAAACAAGGCAATAGGTACTACCTCAACTACTTCCCAAAACCCACATTTTAATCAGATCCTAATCATGCAATAGTTTGAGGATTGATCTAATGCAATAAAACTGGGTGGTAAAGCGGTATGGTCAAAGTGTTACTTGCCTTGCTGATGATCCGTGAAACCTAGAGACTCGTAGTAGCACGCTTCGCACTCCGGGTACTCTATCGCAAACAAACAATACATACATAAGCAATCAAGCAAGGGTGCACGGATAAAACTCAAAATAAGAGATCTAACCAGAAAGTTCAACTTAAGAACTCCAGTTTGCAAAAAGAATCAAATCGAACGAAGCAACGAAACTCAAACGGCAAACGAAACAAGCTTCGTTTACTAATCTAGACCTAAGTCAAATTTTGCAATACCAAAATCTTGTTCAAGTTGGTTAAACAGAAAGAGGGTTTCGAGATGAAAATCTAGGCGCTTGAATCGCCTGATTCCGATAAATGAGCGAAAAGTTATACTAATACGAAAAACAGATCGGAAATCGCGATCGAAAATAATCGCGGAAAATCCGAGAAAAAGAAAAACTGACGAACAGGCTAACGAACGAATGTTCGTTGTCTGTAACTATCGGGCGAAAACCGTTCGTTAAAACGAACATACGGACGAACGTCCGCAAAATAAATAAACCGGAAAAAAACTAAACCGATCTATAAAAAAATCGCGGTTTCCTAAAAAACACGGTTTTCCGAAGAAAACCGGCGGCGGCGTGGGCGGCTACCTCCGGCGGCGGCGAGGTCCGGTGAGGGGCGGCGGGACTCCGGCGAGGGGCGGCGGGACTCCGGCGACGGCGGCTACGGGCGGCGGCGGCGAGGTCCGGCGAGGGGCGGCGGCGTCGGCGTGGGGCGGCGGCGCGGATCGTGGCGGGGCTAGGGTTTCGCGGGGCGGCTCGGGTGGGCTGGGGCGCCGGGGTCGCGGCTTATAAAGGCCGGCCCGAGGAGTCCCGCTCGGCTACGGCCCGGAGTCGGTTGACTTTTTTTTAAATAATTCGGACGTGCAGAAAAAGTAAGAAAAGAAATACTAAACGGACTCCAAAAATCCCAAAATAAATTTTCCCCGTCCTCTAAAAATAAGCCGGACAAGATGAACATTTATTTGGGCCTAAAATGCAATTTTGGAAAACGCGTATTTTCCTAATTCAAATAAAATCCAAATAAAATCAAATATTTGTTTTTAATATTTTTCCTCCAATATTTCATTATTTGTGGAGAAGTCATTTTATCCCCTCTCATATATTTTGATATGAAATATTTTCGGAGAGAAAAATAATTAAAACAAATGATCCTATTTTCAAAATTTGAGAAACCCAAATATGAAAATAATGAAATCCCCAACTCTCTCCGTGGGTCCTTGAGTTGCATAGAATTTCTAGGATCGCAAAACAAAATGCAATAAAATATGTCATGCAAGAATGATCTATGTATAACATTCCAAATTGAAAATTTGGCATGTTACACGTACGACTACATCAACCGCGTTGTCATAACTCTTCTTATTTCGGTCTACGAGGGTACGTAGACAACACTCTCCCCTGTCGTTGCTATGCATCACCTAGATGGCTCTTGCGTGTGCGTCGGATTTTTTTTGAAATTGTTGCATTCCCCAACAATGCCAACAACAGGTCTATGTTTATCCCATTTATCAGGTTTAGCAGTTCTAGCAGCTTCTTCACAGAAGTAAATAACATGCCCATCCATATCTTCTTCCAAGAGATCTTTAACCATAGCAATGCTAGGTTCTACTTTAATTTGTTCATCAGGTTTAGGTGTTCTAATATAGCTTTTGTTAACCACGGTTGAAACTTTAGCATGTTCCTTTATCCTAACAGGAAAAGGTGGTTTCTCAATACAAGCAGAAGGGACAACTGGATCAACATTATAAATTATAGTTTCTTATTTAACCGGTACCGGTTCTTTAATTTCTTATTTAATAGGTGGGTGATATTTAAACCACTTCTCTTTAGGGAGTTTAACATGAGTAGCAAATGATTCACAAAAGGAGGCTACTATCTCATAGTCAAGTCCATATTTAGTGCTAAACTTTTGAAAAGCATTGGTATCCATAAAAGATTTAACACAATCATACTTAAGCTTATTACCTGACTCTTTACCTTCGTCGAGTCCCAATCTTCAGAGTTGCATTTAATTCTTTCCAAAATATCCCACCGGAATTCAATAGTCTTCTTCATAAAAGAACCAGCACAAGAAGTATCAAGCATGGTTTGATCATTACGAGAAAGCCGAGCATAAAAGTTCTCGATAATAATTTCTGTTGAGAGCTCATGATTGGGGCATGAATATAACATTGACTTAAGCCTCCCCAAGCTAGAGCAATACTTTCTCCTTCATGAGGCCAAAAATTATATATATAATTCTGATCACGATGAACTAGATGCATAGGATAAAATTTTTGGTGGAACTCTAATTTCAAACGATTCCAATTCCATGATCCAATATCATCGCATAGCCTATACCATGCCAATGCTTTTCCCTTCAAAGATAAAGGGAAAACCTTTTTCATAACTTCATCTCCTGGTAAACCTGCAAGCTTAAACAATCCACAAATTTGTTCCACATATATCAAGTGCATATAAGGATGTTCGGTTCGATCTCCTGCATAAGGATTAGCTAGCAGTTGTTCTATCATACCCGAAGGAATTTCATATTCAATATTTTCAGTAGGTGCAGTAGGTTGAGGGGTAGCTAATTGTGGCTTCGGTCGAGGTGAAGATACCCCGAACAAACTCCTCAAAGGATTGTTTTCCATAGTAACAAGTGATGATAAATTTCAGCACACTATATAAATGTTTCCTTACCAAATTCCACTTACCAAAGGCGCTAGAAAATATCCATGATGAACCACAAGTATAGGGGATCATTGTAGCTCTTTTCGATAAGTAAGAGTGTCGAACCCAACGAGGAGCAGAAGGAAATGACAAGTAGTTTTCAGTAAGGTAGTGTCTACAAGTGCTGAAATTGTAAGTAGCAGAGTAGTTTGATAGCAAGATAATTTGTAATGAGCAAGTAACGATATTAGTAACAAAAGTGCAGCAAGGTAGCCCAATCCTTTTGAGGCAAAGTACAGGCCAAAACGGACTCTTATGATAAGCAAAGCGTTCTTGAGGGTACACGGGAATTTCATCTAGTCACTTTCATCATGTTGGTTTAATTCGTGTTCGCTACTTTGATAATTTGATATGTGGGTGGATCGGTGCTTAGGTGCTGTTCTTACTTGAATAAACCTCCCGCAAGCATTCACAACTACGAGAAAAGTATTAAGAATAAATTCTAACCATAGCATTAAACCTTTGGATCCAATCGGTCCCTTACGGAATAGCGCATAAACTGGGGTTTAAGTTTCTGTCACTCTCGCAACCCACCATCTAATTAATACTCCACAATGCATTCCTTTAGGCCCAAATATGGTGAAGTGTCATGTAGTTGACGTTCACATGACACCACTAAGGGAATCACAACATACATACTATCAAAATATCGAACACATATCAAATTCACATGATTACTTGCAACATGATTTCTCCCGTGACCTCAAGAACAAAAGTAACTACTCACAAATGATAATCATGCTCAAGATCAGAGGGGTATTAAATAGCATATTGGATCTGAACATACAATCATCCACCAAATAAACCATATAGTAATCAACTACAAGATGTAATCAACACTACTAGTCACCCACAAGCAACAATCTATAGTTCCGGTAACAAGATTGAATACAAGAGATGAACTAGGGTTTGAGTGGAGATGGTGTTGTTGAAGATGTTGATGAAGATTGCCCTCCCCGAGATGGGAGAGTTGTTGGTGATATGATGACGATGATTTCCCCCTCCGGGAGGGAA
Organism: Aegilops tauschii subsp. strangulata; assembly: GCF_002575655.3. Lineage (NCBI taxonomy): Eukaryota > Viridiplantae > Streptophyta > Magnoliopsida > Poales > Poaceae > Aegilops > Aegilops tauschii. The sequence goes on from NC_053036.3 coordinate 485,387,008, forward strand.
GTTCCCCCGACGGAATCGCTCCGCCGGAGGGCAAAAGTGCTCCTGCCCAAGTTCCGCCTCGAGACGGCGGCGCTCCATCCCGAAAGTCCTCTCTTTATTTTTTCTAGGTCAAAATGACTTATATACCAGAAGATGGGCATCGGAGGTGGGCCTGGGTGAGCACAACCCACCAGGGCGCGCCTGGGCTCCCTGGCGCGCCCAGGTGGGTTGTGCCCACCTGGTGGGCCCCCTCTGGTAGTTATTTGCTCCAATAATTCTTAAATAATCCATAAAAAATCTCCATGAAGTTTCAGCTTGTTTGGAGTTGTGCAGAATAGGTGGCCTGACATAGCTTTTCCAGGTCCAGATTTCCACCTGCCAGAATTCTCCCTCTTGGTGTGTACCTTGCAAATTATGAGAGAAAAGGCATTAGAGTTACTCCAAAAAGCATTATTATTTATAAAGACATCATAAATAACAGTAAGATGATGCAAAATGGACGTATCAGAAACCACCTCAAAGTTATTCTTTCTGATCGATCTATTGGGCTATTCCTATAAGTGTCACAAACAGCCCTAGAGTTTGTACTAAAATAACACCTTAAGACACACATCAACCAAAACCCTAATGTCACCTAGATACTCCAATGTCACCACAAGTACCCACGGGTTTGATTATACGATATGCATCACACCATCTCAGATTCATCTATTCAAACCAACACAAAGAACTTCAAAGAGTGCCCCAAAGTTTCTAACGGAGAGTCAAGACGAAAATGTGTGCCAACCCCTATGCATAAGTTCACAGGGTCACAGAATCCACAAGTTGATCACCAAAACATACATCAAGTGGATCACGTGAATATCCCATTGTCACCACAGATAAGCACATGCAAGACATACATCAAGTGTTCTCAAATCCTTAAAGACTCAATACGATAAGATAACTTCAAAGCGAAAACTCAATCCATTACAAGAAGGTAGAGGGGGGAGAAACGTCATAAGATCCAACTATAATAACAAAGCTCGCGGTACATCAAGATCGTGCCAAATCAAGAACACGGGAGAGAGAGAGAGAGAGAGAGAGAGAGAGAGATCAAACACATAGCTACTCTACTGGTACATACCCTCAGCCCCAAGGGTGAACTACTCCCTCCTCATCATGGAGAGCGTCGGGATGATGAAGATGGCCACCGGTGATGGTTTCCCCCTCCGGCAGGGTCCCGGAACAGGGTCCCGAGAGGTTTTTCATGGCTATAGAGGCTTGCGGCGGCAGAACTCCCGATCTAGGTTTATTTATGGGGGTTTCTGTATTTATAGGAATTTTTGGCATCGAGAACAAGTCAGGGGGGTCCACGAGTCAACCACAAGGACGGAGGACGCGCCCGGGGGGTAGGGCGCGCCCTCCAACCTTGTGGTTGGCTCGGGACTCTTCTGGCCCAACTCTTTTGCTTCGGGGGCTTCTTCTGGTCCATAAAAAATCTTTGTAAATTTTCAGCTCATTTGGACTCCGTTTGATATTCCTTTTCTGCGAAACTCAAAAACAAGGAAAAAACATAAACTGACACTGGGCTCTAGGTTAATAGGTTAGTCCCAAAAATCGTATAAAATAGCATATAAATGCATATAAAACATCCAAGATAGATAATATAATAGCATGGAACAATAAAAAATTATAGATATGTTGGAGATGTATCAAGCATCCCCAAGATTAATTCCGGCTCGTCCTCGAGTAGGTAAATGATAAAAACAGAAATTTTGATGTGGAATGCTACCTAATATATTCATCCATGTAATCTTCTCTATTGTGGCATGAATGTTCAGATCCATAAGATTCAAAACAAAAGTTTAATATTGACATAAAAACAATAATACTTCAAGCATACTAACAAGGCAATTATGTCTTCTCAAAATAACGTGGCCAAAGAAAGTTATCCCTACAAAATCATATAGTCTGGCTATGCTCCATCTTCATCACACAAAATATTCAAATCATGCACAACCCCGATGACAAGCCAAGCAATTGTTTCATACTTTTGATGTTCTCAAACCTTTTCAATTTTCACGCAATACATGAGCGTGAGCCATGGACATAGGGTGGAATAGAATATGGTGGTTCACTACTAGGGAAAACCCTAGTAGTAGCTGTCGTGGAATTGTCATGGCAGATGTCCTCGTGCAAGGACTTAGTCGTGGAGCCATCGCAGCTAGGAAGCTTAAAGGAGTTAAACGGGACAAGGAACACGAGGGTTATACTGGTTCGGCCCCTTACGGTGAAGGTAAAAGCCTACGTCCAGTTGAGGTGGTATTGATTAGGGTTTCGATGACCAGGGAGCTTAATTGCTATGCCTGGCTCTCGACGAGATCTTACTTGTCCCTAAGCCGCCGCCAGGTCGTCCCTTTATATAGAGAGGTTGACGCCCAGCGGCTCTCAGAGTCTCGGCCGGCTCATAAGAGTGTCCGGCTCGGACTCTCAACTATTCCTGCCTTACACTACAAGTTTGTAACTACGGGCCTTAAGCCATCTCCGGGTCTTAAGCCCATCTTTGGCCCGCCGTCTTCAAGCTTGGCGCTGGGCTTCGCGTGATGACCATTATGAGTAACCCGGCCCCTCCTGGTGGGTGACTCTAAGGGTTATATCCTCAACATTAGGCCCCAGATTGATTTGAACCGGTTCATGTCAATCTTCAATTATTTTGAGAGAAAAAATCTTCCGGCTTATGGTCGCGTGAAAGCTATAACCCGCCGTGACGTCATCTTCTGGATTTCTGGTAACCCGCCATGACGTCATCTTCCATCAAGTCCATTTTTTACTCCACCATATCCGCAACGGACCGGATGCTTCAGTCCCAATGAAGGGTGATCCCTTTGAGCCGCCGCCCTGGCTTAATGCGTGCTTACACGGGCCGGAAGGATGACCCTCTGCGGCACAGTCCCAATGATCTTCCTGAGGATGTTGTGGACGACATGACCAAGTCTCTCCTGAATGAGAGCTTAGCCGACTGTGGGAGAACCGGCCTGGCCCCCTTCTGCCAAGCTAACCCGGCTCCGGCGGTAAGCCACTGATCTGAACACCTTGGTTTTCCTTTGAATAGTTTCCATCTGAACTTTAAGAAATCTTTGTTGTATGCTTCAGGCTAATGAAAAGTTCTGGAAGGTCAAATATGACCATGAGGCGGCCAAAAAGGCCAGGAAGGCTAAGAAAGCCACCAGGAGAGCCGCCCCTCGCAAGAAGGGAAGCAGGCCTACTGCCTCAGAGCTGCTTCAGCTAAGTGATAGCTCCAAGTCAGAGGTAACCCTTGATTCCTCAGGCTCTTATCCTGCTTTTCATTTGTTTTTAACTATCTCACTGACTTGATTATTCGCAGGATGATACCGGAGCAAGTAACCCGGTGATTGAAGAGGTAACGACACTTTCCTCCGACTCGGAGCCCTTGCCAAGGCTGAAAGTCCGAAGAGTAACCCGGAAAGTAAGATTTTCACATCCTTTAGCTTATCAAGATCCTCAATTTCTTTTGAAGCAACAGATTCATGAGAGCCGGCGGCACACCCGGACCAGCAAGGATGCAGACCTCTCCTCCGACTTACCTGAAGCATCAAGGAAGCGCCGGACCGAGGTTATCTCCAACTTATATCCTTTTCACCCTTTGGCGGGCGCTATTCGTCAACCGCTCAATTCTTCTGATTCAAATTATCAGGAAACTTCACCTTCCTCTGGTGATTCTATGCAATCGAACCTGCCGGCTTTCAAGACCGCCCCCGGGTAACAATGATCATCTTATGTTGTACTTATCTTTACTCATGCTTCTGTACTAACCTTTTGTCCTTTCAGTGCCCAGGCAAAGCTCAGCAAGAGGGCGAAGAAGAATAAACCGGTCGAAGAGCCGGTCTTGGCTGAGCCGGAGGTTTCAGCTCAAGAGCCGCCAGCTGCCTCTGCTCCTGAAGCCACCGCTCCAACCGACGAGCCCATCACCGAGACTTCTGCAAACCAGGAGACTTCCAGCCCAGCTCAGCCGGCCGATGACCCGGACGTGGTAATCACCCGGACGGAATTTGTCGAGCCGGGGAGACCCACTGCGCTGGCTAAGTGCTCTGCCAAGGAAGAGTTGCTAGAGCGCCGCAGGGCCAAGCTGGACATCACCAACTACGCTAACCTGAGCATTGGAGATATCATCTCCGGCTATGTCAATCAGGTGCACAGCAGCCGGGACCTGGAGATTGACATGGTGAAGCAGATACAGCAGAAGTCTGAGGTACCACTCTATTGCTTACTGCATAGTCATCTGTACCATACTAGCCCCCAAGTCTACTACTTATGATAGAAGATGTTGTAGACTTAACTTCCGGCTTACTTTCATGAACCGGTAATTTGTAGATAGAAACTTTTGACATGCATTAGCCCCCAAGTGCCAAGTGTCTTTGCTTGGAAAGTGCTTGGGACTTTAAAGTGCATAATAATTATCCATACTATAACCCGGAAATTGTACAGGCTGCTTGCAAGAAATTTGAGGCTGATATCTCTGAGCTGAAGAACCGCCTGAAGACTCAGGAAACTGAGACCCGGAAGGCCAACGCTAAATTTGAATCCAGTGTTGCTACTCAAGAGAAACTGAAAAAGAAGTTTGAAGCTGAAAGGAAGACTTGGGCCGAAGAGAAGGCTGCTCTAATAAGCCGGGACGAACAGGCGGAGAAGGCTCTGACGGAGAGAACTGCCGAACTCTCCGGCTTAAAGCGGCATGTGTCACAGATGGTCGCCGCAATCTTCGGTAAGTCATTCTGCCGGCTTTGAACAAGCTTACAGTCTTTATGTCTCATAACTCCCATCATTGCTAGCAGCTTATCTTACTTTGTTAAACAGGTCCCAGGAGTGCCAACCTCAATCAGAACGTGCTGACCAAGCTGAAGGCCGTGTACACCTTGGTGGAGCAACTCTACACCGGGTCACAGCGCGCCTTGGCCGTTGTGGCTCTATCCAATGAGGTTCCGACTCACCTGACAGACGTACTTCGCCGGCTTGCCGTTCTTCCTCAACGTTTCCAAGAGCTGCGACGGGCTTCTGCAAGAGCCGGAGCCATAGCTGCTCTGAGCCGGGCCAAGGCTTTCCTTCCAGAGCTAGACCCGGCTGACATCGCACTTGGATATCCTAGCCTGAAGGAAGACGGCACCCCCTTCGACCAAAAAGACTTTGCTACCTGTGTGAAGATCGTACGCCCGGTGGCCACCCAGATTGGGAATGACACCGACCTTACCAAGTACCAGCCGGGCTACGACGCAGAGAATCAGAGGATCCCCACTCCGCGTTATGAAGCCATCAGCTTGGTCCCGCCGACTCGTAAGCACACCTTTGCCCCAGAGATTGACCCGGCCGGGTTAATTGACGAGGAGGCTCAATTTGAAGCTTTGAGCGGCATTGACTGGAAATCGTCAACCTTCTAGGTCATGGGAACAGCCGGAGGAGCGGAGAGGGATGAGCCGGAAGCTTCAACTCAACAAGCATCTTGACTTGTAGGCGGCTCATGACTACATCTTAAGACAATGCCTCATCTTTTGGACTCGGGGAGTCTTGTAATAGAGTAGGACAAATACTTAATTTTGTCGTGCCATCGAGTACGTGTTGAATGCTTAGCTCTATTGAAACTGCTTCTTCTTATTCCTCCGGGTTATAATTGATCGGTTATTTTCCTTAAACTCGAATAGCTGTATTGAACCATCCTGCATAGAAAACAAGTCACAAGTCTCTGGGCGGCTTACCGCACCGAGAAGCATAAGCCATAGATATATAACCCGGAATATGAACAAAGACACCAAAGACTAGTCCTCAATGTATCTTTGATGTAACCATAACAGCATACTTACAAACCTTCAAGCATACTTCCGGTTCATGTAACCCGAATAGTAAGGTTAAAATCTCAACGCTGGTTCACCAGTATCGATAAGGCTTATTGTGTGTGACTAACACTGTGAACCAAAGTTAAGTCGGCGGAGTAAGAGCCACCGTGCACACTGTTGATACAACCAGAAGAACTTGTTGCAAATCGGAAAATCAAAACTTAGGGGCTTCCAGTTCGAATACGACCAGAGACCCGTCCCAAAGGGGTTAAGCTAAGATTCGAATGCGATCATATAGCCCCCAGTGGGTTTGGCGATGCCGATCAAGAGGGTATCGACAGCTATGTTCTCTTTAGTTCGAATACGACCCATGTTTGAACAGGAAGCCCCCAAATGACCTTAAAAGTTGTTTAACGACGCTGATTCGAATACGATCCACGTCGGTTCCCAAAGGGGGTTAAGCTATGATTCAAATATGATCAAGAAAACTCCCCGATGAGCTCGGCAGTGTGCCAATCAAGTGGGTATCGACAGTTATGTTCTCTTTGGTTCGAATACGACCTATGTTTGAACAGGAAGCCCCCAGGTGATTATATTGTTTAACGGCAAGATTCGAATACGATCGTAAGCCGGATCCACCTCCAAGTTACCATGTGATCTTGTAATGGAAACAACACATTGACCTTTGGAGGAGAAAAAAGGACAGAGGTCCTGCTTTATTGCTTATCATAATATATACATGGCTATAGAAATATGTACATTATGAGAGCCGGTGGCTCAAGTGTAATAAGGCCGAAGTTGAGCTATGTTCCACGGCCGACGGGTCTCTTCCTCTGACTTACGTGAATCTTTATGCTCCCGGACGCCAATAAGGTAATATGACCCGTTGTGCAAGTTCTTGCTGACCACAAAGGGTCCTTCCCAAGGCGGGGATAGCTTGTGTGCATCTGTTTGATCTTGGATGAGCCGGAGCACCAGATCACCTTCCTGGAAGACCCGGGACATAACCCGGCGACTGTGATAACGGGGCAGGTCTTGTTGGTAAATTGCTGAGCGAGCTGCTGCCACATCACGCTGCTCGTCCAACAAGTCAAGAGCATCTTGGCGCGCTTGTTCATTATCCGCCTCAACATAAGCCGCCACTCGAGGCGAGTCATGACGGATGTCACTGGGGAGGACTGCTTCCGCTCCATAAACCATGAAGAAAGGTGTGTAACCCGTAGACCTGTTAGGAGTAGTATTGATGCTCCATAACACGGAGGGTAACTCCTCCACCCAACAACCCGGTGTCCGTTGCAAAGGAACTAAAAGCCGGGGCTTAATGCCCTTCAAGATCTCCTGGTTAGCTCTCTCAGCCTGACCATTGGATTGAGGATGAGCTACTGATGAAACATCAAGTCGAATATGCTCTCGTTGACAAAACTCCTCCATAGCGCCCTTAGATAGGTTGGTGCCATTGTCAGTTATAATGCTGTGTGGAAAGCCAAAGCGAAATATCACCCTTTTCATGAACTGAACCGCCATGGCTGCGTCACACTTACTAACTGGCTCTGCTTCAACCCACTTTGTGAACTTGTCAACTGCCACCAAGAGGTGGGTCTTTTTATCCTTGGACCTTTTAAATATGCATAGCAGTAGCGCTGGTTCCAGCGCTACCACTAAGGCGCTACAGCTAACTAGTAGCAGTAGCACTGGAAAGGGAGCGCTACTACTATACCTAATTATCAGTAGTGCTGTCCTTTGGGCAGCGCTACTGCTACTTGTACATAGCAGTAGTGCTTGTTCTAAAAAGCGTTGCTGCTAAATTTTCCTGCATTTTTAAAAATACAGCTTATTTTCATTGTGTGGTTTTATATACATATGATTTTATGACCATGATTAGTTATTATATATAACAGTAGTACTTTCGAAGTGCACCACATGTTGCCTCCACTTGAATCTACTCCACATTCATTTCACCACTGTTATATATAATAAGTAATCATGCTCATATAACAACTTAGCATCATGCATCATCGATCATAATGATAAATAGCTCATCATTGGTATCATACTAACAAGTCATACTCATCATCATCGATCATACAACTTCTACTCGATACCACATCATCATAATAGTCATCTAACCAATCCTACTTAGTTGTTCTTAGCACATGATCATGAGTATTATTAACTAGGACCTACTACCTTCTCTTAGGTAAAATAGCATAAAACAAGATAGGCCCTGACTCTCCATTATGGAGAATGGAGATTATCCTGTCTTCAATTCTTGCCTTTCGCACAACGTTGCTTCCAAGTACCTCCTTACGACTGTCCATACATTTTTTCTATTCTTCGATTTTCATGTCTCCACTTCTTTTAGAAATCTGATATGGGCAGGTGAGATTCGTAGGATGACCTGGCCGTATGTTCAAACCATCAAGGCGACCATTTTGATACATCAGATGAGGCACACAATCATTCGGGATTTTCTGTTGAAAAACATAGTAATAACTTCATAGTTAGCAATGTAGTTAAGTTTTAAAAGAATTTATGCAAAAGATGCACCGATGTAGTAATACTAAAAAATCTTACCATGGCATCTCCATGGATGTTACCGTAGTTCAACACGTGCACTAGTGGCACGTATTGACCATAATGTGGAGGAGTTTTATAATAGATATTGTAATTCTCAAGATCAGTACAAAATGCGACCATATGATTTTTCTCCTGATAAGTTAACTCAGAGCCATCGGTGTAGTACGTTCTGTCTACCATGTTCCGCACATTGTTTGAACAATGAAAATAAGCTATCAATGGAAATAAGTTGTCAACTATTTTGAAATGAACAATATAAATTAGTTAATAACTTTGTTTGAGAAACTCACATAGCGGTAGAACTAGAAGCGTATCAACAAGGACCCAAATGTCCATATTGTCTTGGTCGATGTCAGGATCACCAAGATCCATGGTGACAACCATACCCTCATAAAAACCATACATCTTGCAAAGTGCTTCCCAATTTTTGCAACCAAAATGGGTTACGCTCTTAGAATTATACAGATTTACTTCAAAATTCATACCATGATGAGTCCTTAGGTGAATTTTCTTTCTTTCGAAATTTTCATGGTCTTCAAAATCCATCCTCTCCAAGACATAGCGTCTTGCATGGCATGGGATAAGCTACTCGAATTGTAGAAGATGGAAATTACACGTTGAAATAGTTGAAGTCATGCTTAATTACGAAAAAACAGTTGTCGTCGTTGCGTACCGTTTCAACATCAAAGGTCTCCTCGAGCTTACTACTGAAGCACCGATCTTCGTCCAGGTGAGGCTTGTCGCACAAACCTCGATCGTCGTGGCACCAGCTGCACTCCCCCGGGAGACTTTCGTCGTCCGATGACGAAATTTCCTACGTTCATAATTCAAAGATTAAACTTGTACAATTCAATATATGTACTACAAAAATTAAATTAGATCATTATTATTCATCACGGGTTGACTATCGGTCTGTCGAGTCTTTTTCTTGAAAACTCTCAGCTCGCGTGGTGTATACATTCGACCGTTGGTGATGGTAGCTCCTCCTTTCGTTCCCGAGTGCATTACACCAAAATGTCTAGCACACGGGAACGAAGGAGAAGCGACCCCCATGACAACACTCGGGATTTTTCGTCCTCTCATATGTGGTGGAGACTCTCACACACTGATTCCTCTCTGACATTTGCGACCGTCGGTGATGGTCGTTACTCCTTCTTCCCCTAGTGCATAACAAAGGTCTAGCACCCAGAGAAGAAGGAGAAACGACCCCCACGACAACAGACGGGCTTCTTCGTCCTCTCTCATATATGGTGGATACACTCCCTCACTGATTTTTCGACCTTCGGTGATGGAGCCTCGACAGACTTAAAGTCAACCCGAAATGTCGTTTAATTATTTTTTGACAAAATCTAGGCCACTCGATATTTCCTACATATTCTAGCACAAGTCATGCATTCACGGAAAAATCCAGCATGACCTTTGCTAAAAAAGGACATATCGGGCGCCTGAAATTTGCCGGAACGGAAATTAATCAACACTCCGGCAAAACATAGGCCACTATAGGAGGTGTAACCTACAAACATGGCCGGCCACTTGGGCAAGCACATATCCTATTTGAGCAACACAAGATATACATGTTTATATCTACATCATATGAGCATTCAATAAGCAAAACCAAATCGTAAAACAAATTATTTTTCAAATTAGCATGCATTCAATAAGCAAAACTACATCATCTCTTGCGTTCGTACATCGTCGAATATTATCACTAATACACCTCGAATAGTATCATATATATAGCATCGCTAATACAGCTAGAACGGTAGCACCCGACGGGTATCGGCGCGGGCGGTGGACACCCAAAGAGAAGGAACCATCACAGGATCATAGCTCCAGTGAGATCCCTGAAGCACCTGCCAGGTATTGGTGAACCTGCCCTCCAACGCAACCATGTAGCGACGGACATGCTCGTCCTCCTCGCTGACACGATGACGTACCACCTCCGCGGGGTCCTCAAGCCTCCGCACCGTCACTGGCCCACGCGACCGCCACCAAAGAAGGTTCGGGTCAACGACAGGCTGGCTCCTCACCAAGCTGCACCTCCCAGTACCAGCCCGGCGGAGCCCAGTCCCGGACATGGCCCCTGTGATCAAGCAGGCCTCCTCCACCGAGTCAACGACGAGGATGCGAGATAGGCATCGTCGACGTCGATGCGGGAATAATTGCTTTAACTAAAAAAATAACAACAAATATGACACCTAAAACACCTAAATTCTATTAACTACACCTAATTAAAAACCTACATTTTAAACATGCTTGATCATAACTAGGGTTCATACTATGTTATTCTAAGATTAAACACCTAAAATACCTAAATTAAATTAACAACATGGGGTGGCTGGTCTCACCTCGATCGAGGTCGGAGGGGGTCGGTGACGGGGACGGCGGCGGGGATGATGCAGGGGCTCCTTGATCTCTGCAAAAACAAAATATAAACAAAAACATTATTATCGCCATCCTAGGACTTAGTGAAACTCCATAAGCTACATTGAATTATTCTATTCAAATTTACTTATAATTTCCTGTTCTTTTCAAATTTTCTAAAAATTTCCTGTTCTATTCAAAAGACCTACATTTACTTATTTTTTCAATTTCATAATTTATTCTATTCAAATTACTTATTCAAAATTTCTAAAAATTTCCTATTCTATTCAAAAAAACCTCCATTTACTTATTCTATTCTAATTACTTATTCAAATTTTTTTTAAAGAAAATATACTAAAAACCTACATTTACTAAAACCAAAAACCTACATTTACTAAAAACAAAAACAAAAACAAAAACAAAAACAGAAAGGGGGAGGAGGAGGCCAGGAGGAGGAGGTGAGAGGAGGCCAGGAGGAGGAGGGAAGGAGGAGGGGAAGGAGCAGAAAGGAGGAGGGAGGAGGAGGAGAGAGCAGGAGAGGGAGGAGGGAGGAGGAGGAGGGGGCGCCGGAGAGGGAGGAGGAGGAGGATGGGAGGGGGCCGCCGGCGGAGAGGGGGAGAGAGGATGGCCGTGGGAGGAGGGAGAGATGAGGGCGGCGAGAGGAGGAGGAGGGAGGGAGGGAGGGAGGGAGGGGAGGGCGGCGAGAGGAGGAGGGAGGGAGGCAGCACCTTGGGGGCGACGGCGGGCGATGGCGGCGATGACGTGCGGCGAGTGGAGATGAGAGTGTGTGAGGGAGAGTGAGGGACGCGCTCGGCGTGGATAAGATACCCGTAGTAGTAGCGCTTGTCCGTAAACAGCGCTACTGCTATGATCATTAGCAGTAGAGTTTTTTCTTAACCAGCGCTACTACTAAGGCTATGATCGTTAGCATGTAAAAAAGGCATCAAATTAAAAAATGCATTGGTCATCATCGATCTTTTTGTGTAGAATCTGAATTGTCAATAGTAATCTTCGCCGGTTTAAGAACTGGCGAAGATTCCTATTGCGGCCACAGATCCTACACATAGAGTTCAATGAAGACCAAGTGGTTGTGATGGTTTGAGAAGCACCATATTTAAGGTGGTAAAAATTCTGTTCGCGGAGCGAGGTGGGACTAAACTTTGGTCTAGGAGGGGGACTGGATTTATCAGTAGCGCTGGTCGGGGAAAAGCGCTATTGCTAAGATGCATAGTAGTAGCGCTTTCAAAAAGTGAGCGCTACCACTATCCCTAGCATACCTGGAATGGTCTGTCAATTGTAGTAGTAGCGCGTTTTACAGGTTCAGCGTTGCTGCTATGATCATAGTAGCAGCGCCCATGCTACCGAAGCGCTACTGCTATGTAGCAGCAGCAGTTTCCTTGAACAAGTGCTACTGGTGAACTCCTGTGTATAAGCATTTCCCTAGTAGTGGTTGTGGAGAAACCAAAAAGAAGGAGATAGTCTCACATCAACTAGGCGTATCAACGGGCTATGGAGATGCCCATCAATAGATATCAATGTGAGTGAGTAGGGATTGCCATGCAACGGATGCACTAGAGCTATAAGTTTATGAAAGCTCAAAAGAAACTAAGTGGGTGTGCATCCACCTCGCTTGCTCACGAAGACCTAGGGCAATTTGAGGAAGCCCATCATTGGAATATACAAGCCAAGTTCTATAATGAAAAATTCCCACTAGTATATGAAAGTGACAACATAGGAGACTCTCTATCATGAAGATCATGGTGCTACTTTGAAGCACGAGTGTGGTAAAAGGATAGTAGCATTGCCCCTTCTCTCTTTTTCTCTCATTTTTTTTGGCACTCTCTTTTTTTGGCCTCTTTTTTTTATTTATTTATTTTGTCCGAAGTCTCATCCCGACTTGTGGGGGAATCATAGTCTCCATCATCCTTTCCTCACTGGGACAATACTCTAATAATGATGATCATCACACTTTTATTTACTTACAACTCAAGAATTACAACTCGATACTTAGGACAAAATACGACTCTATATGAATGCCTCCGGCGGTGTTTCGGGATGTGCAATGAATCAAGAGTGACATGTATGAAAGAATTATGAACGATGGCTTTGCCACAAATACGATGTCAACTACATGATCATGCAAAGCAATATGACAATGATGATGCGTGTCATAATAAACGGAATGGTGGAAAGTTGCATGGTAATATATCTCGGAATGGCTATGGAAATGCCATAATAGGTAGGTATGGTGGGTATGGTACCGGCGAAAGTTGCACTGTACTAGAGAGGCTAGCAATGGTGGAAGGGTGAGAGTGCGTATAATCCATGGACTCAACATTAGTCAAAAAGAAATCACGTACTTATTGCAAAAATCCGTTAGTCATCAAAACAAAGTACTACGCGCATGCTCCTGGGGGGGTAGATTGGTAGGAAAAGACCATCGCTCGTCCCCAACCGCCACTCATAAGGAAGACAATCAATAAATAAATCATGCTCCGACTTCATCACATAACGGTTCACCATACGTGCATGCTACGGGACGCACAAACCTTAACACAAGTATTTCTCCAATTCACAATTACTCACTAGCATGACTCTAATATCACCATCTTCATATCTCAAAACAATCATAAAGAATCAAACTTTCATAATATTCAATGCACTTTATATGAAAGTTTTTATTATATCCCTCTTGGATGCCCATCATATTAGGACTAATTTTATAACCAAAGCAACTTACCATGCTGTTTAGAGACTCTCAAAATAATATAAGTGAAGCATGAGAGTTCAACAATTTCTTCAAAATAAAACCACCGCCGAGCTCTAAAAAGATATAAGTGAAGCACTAGAGCAAATGACAAACTACTCCAAAAGATATAAGTGAAGATCAATTACTAGTGGAATAATTATGTAACTATGTGAAGACTCTCAAACATTTAAGCACTTCAGATCTTAGGATATTATTCAAACCACAAGCAAAACAAAATAAAATGAAATGACGCTCCAAGCAAAACACATATCATGTGGTGAATAAAAATATAGCTCCAAGTAAGGTTACCGATGAACGAAGACGAAAGAGGGGATGCCTTCCGGGGCATCCCCAAGCTTAGGCTCTTGGTTGTCCTTGAATACCTTGGGGTGCCTTGGGCATCCCCAAGCTTAGGCTCTTGCCACTCTTTATTCCGTAGTCCATCAAAACTTTACCCAAACTTGAAAACTTCACAACACAAAACTCAACCGAAAACTCATAAGCTCCGTTAGTATAAGAAAATAAATCACCACTTAGATACTGTTGTGAACTCATTCTAAATTCATATTGGTGTAATATATACTGTATTCCAACTTCTCTATGGTTTATACCCTCCGATACTACTCATAGATTCATCAAAATAAGAAAACAACACATAGAAAACAGAATCTGTCAAAAACAGAACAGTCTGTAGCAATCTCGATATTTCGAATACTTCTGTAACTCCAAAAATTCTGAAAAATTAGGACAATCTAGAAACTTTATATATAAATCTTGTGTAAAAAATTTAGATCAAAATCACGTTCCAGTGAATTTTAAAAATTCCTGGACTGGGAGCAAAAGTTTCTGCTTTTGCACACAATCAAGTCAACTATCATCCACACTATCCCAATGGCTTTACTTGGCACTTTATTGAAAAAAAAGGCTATAAAACATGATTAATACAGTAGCTTAATCATGTGAACACACAAAAATAGTAGGGGTAAATGTTGGGTTGTCTCCCAACAAGCGTTTTTCTTTAATGACTTTCTAGCTAGGCATGATGATGTCAATGATGCTCACATAAAAGATAAGAATTGAAACATAACGGGAGAATCATGAAGCATATGACTAGCAAATTTAAGTCTAACACACTTCCTATGCATAGGGATTTTGTGAGCAAACAACTTATGGGAACAAGAATCAACTAGCATAGGAAGGTAAAACAAGCAAAACTTCAAGACTTTCAACACATAAAGAGGAAACTTGGTATTATTACAATTCCTACAAGCATATACTCCTCCCTCATAATAATTTTCAATAGCATCATGAATGACTTCAACAATATAACCATCACATAAAGCATTCTTTTCATGAGCCACAAGCATAGAAATTTTATTACTCTCCACATAAGCAAATTTCTTCTCATGAATAGTAGTGGGAGCATCATATGAAACTTGAATACTATAAATTGTTTCCACATTAAAAGAGTAATGTTCAGAAAAAGGGTAATCATAATTATGACAAGCTTTATAAATATAATCACCACTACTTTTCATAACATGAGTGTCATCACAATAATCATCATAAGTAGGAGGCATGCTTTCATCATAATAAATATTCTCATCAAAACTTGGGGGACTAAAAATATCATATTCATCAAACATAGCATCCCAAAGCTTGGGACAAACATTAATTGCAGCAAATAAATTCTCAAGCATGTCATTCTCATCAAACATAGCATCCCCAAGCTTGGGCCTTTGCATATCATAAGCATAATCGCTCTCATCATTAATAATATGAATAGCACCAATAGTATAGTAATTATTATCATCACAACTTTCTGAGTTGGTGCCAAAAAGATTTTCAAGATTATAGCAAGTATCATTACTTTCCCAATCATAATCATCATAATGAGTAATAGGCATAACAATAATAGGAGCAACATCATTTGGGAGGGATACCTTTTTACCTTTGCTTCTTCGTCTTTTCTTTTTTTTCTTCACATCATGTGTGGGTTTAATCCTCTTTTTGGAGCTCTTTATTAATGAGATGGGTTGAATAGAAAGCTCCTCCTCGTTACCTGATTCATCATAAGAAAGAATAGGAGGATATTGGGAAACCTCTTCCCTTTCATTAGTATTATCTTCATCTTCTATTTGTTTCCTTATCTTTATGTAATTGGCAATATAAGGATTTTCAATGCAATTCACCGCATAATACATATAAATTTCCTCTAGATCGAAATCAAGAACTCTCTCAAGGGCAAATTCTGGAATATCCTTAGTTATACGTTTCATTTCTTCATAACCCATAAGCAAACTAAGTTCATTATGATGCGCAAGGGAAATCAAGTCATCACAATTTTTGGACACGATTCGATCATGAAACAATTTGCATTGGAGATTTAAATTACCACGTTCATTGCAAAGTTCACAAGGATGGCTAAAAATATTAAACTGTTCAGCACAAACATCTATCCTCTCTCGCAACCATTTAGTTTCTAAATACTTATGCCTCTTACAAAATCTATCTTCCCTTCTTGGTATATATTTGCAAACTCTATGCACTCCACAAAAATTGACATGCTTAGAAGAAACATTTTCATCATGGCTAGTGCAATCATCATTAGTACTATGGATGTTCAAGGAATTCATACTAACATTGCAATCATGCTCATCATTCAAAGATTTAGTGCCAAACATTTTATTGCATTCTTCTTCTAACACTTTGGCACAATTATCGGAATCCTTATTTTCACGAAAGACATTATATAGATGAAGCATATGTGGCAACCTCAATTCCATTTTTTTGTAATTTTCTTTTATAGACTAAAATAGTGATAAAACAAGAAACTAAAAGATTCGATTGCAAGATATAAAGATATACCTTCAAGCACGAACCTCCCCGGCAACGGCGCCAGAAAAGAGCTTGATGTCTACTACGCAACCTTCTTCTTGTAGACTCGTGTTGGGCCTCCAAGTTTTGTAGGACAGTGGCAAATTTCCCTCAAGTGGATGGCCTAGGGTTTATCACTCCGTGGGAGGCGTAGGATGGAGATGGTCTCTCTCAAACAACCCTGCAACCAAATAACAAAGAGTCTCTTGTGTCCCCAACACACCCAATACAATGATAAATTGTATAGGTGCACTAGTTCGGTGAAGAGATGGTGATACAAGCGTAATATGGATGGTAAATATGGGTTTTTGTAATCTAAAAATATAAAAACAGCAAGGTAACTAGTAACAGAAGTGAGCGAAAATGGTATTGCAATGCTTCGAAACAAGGCCTAGGGTTCATACTTTCACTAGTGCAAGTTCTCTCAACAATGATAACATATTTAGATCATATAACAATCCCTCAACGTGCAACAAAGAGTCACTCCAAAGTCATTAATAGCGGAGAACAAACGAAGAGATTATTGTAGGATACGAAACCACCTCAAAGTTATTCTTTCTGATCGATCTATTGGGCTATTCCTATAAGTGTCACAAACAGCCCTAGAGTTTGTACTAAAATAACACCTTAAGACACACATCAACCAAAACCCTAATGTCACTTAGATACTCCAATGTCACCACAAGTATCCGCGGGTTTGATTATACGATATGCATCACACAATCTCATATTCATCTATTCAAACCAACACAAAGAACTTCAAAGAGTGCCCGAAAGTTTCTACCGGAGAGTCAAGACGAAAACGTGTACCAACCCCTATGCATAAGTTCACAAGGTCACAGAACCCGCAAGTTGATCACCAAAACATACATCAAGTGGATCACGTGAATATCCCATTGTCACCACAGATAAGCACATGCAAGACATACATCAAGTGTTCTCAAATCCTTAAAGACTCAATCCGATAAGATAACTTCAAAGCGAAAACTCAATCCATTACAAGAAGGTAGAGGGGGGAGAAACATCATAAGATCCAACTATAATAACAAAGCTCGCGGTACATCAAGATTGTGCCAAATCAAGAACAAGAGAGAGAGAGAGAGCAAACACATAGCTACTGGTACATACCCTCAGCCCCGAGGGTGAACTACTCTCTCCTCGTCATGGAGAGCGCCGGGATGATGAAGATGGCCACCGGTGATGGTTTCCCCCTCCGGCAGGGTGCGGGAACAGGGTCCCGAGAGGTTTTTCTTGGCTATAGAGGCTTGCGGCGGCGGAACTCCCGATCTTGGTTTATTTTTGGGGGTTTTTGTATTTATAGGAATTTTTGCGTCGAGAACGAGTCAGGGGGGTCCATGAGTCAAACACAAGGACGGAGGACGCGCCCGGGGCGGGGGGGTAGGGCGCACCCTCCAACCTTGTGGTTGACTCGGGACTCTTCTAGCCCAACTCTTTTGCTTCGGGGCTTTTTCTGGTCCATAAAATATCTCCGTAAATTTTCAACTCATTTGGACTCCGTTTGATATTCCTTTTCTGCGAAACTCAAAAACAAGGAAAAATAGAAACTGGCACTGGGCTCTAGGTTAATAGGTTAGTCCCAAAAATCATATAAAATAGCATATAAATGCATATAAAACATCCAAGATAGATAATATAATAGCATGAAACAATTAAAAATTATAAATACGTTGGAGACGTATCAAGTAATAAGGGCCTCGTTGAGGCGCTGGAAGCTGTGCCCATTCATAGCATAAAGTTTCCCGAAGGCCTCACAGATGTCTCCCTTAACGATCCACGCGGAGCAAAGAAACTCCGAGGTAAACCCGTCCGGGCCTGGCGCCTTGCCTGCGGACAGAAGCTTCACCGCGCGCCAAATCTCGTCCTTGGAGAACGGCAACTCCAGGTCGGAGAGGTCAAAGGAGCGGTGGTCAAAGACGGCAAAGTCCAGGGAGAACGGCCGCGAATCCACAGAGCCCAGGGTCCCTGAGAAATGATCAAACGCGGCTCTGGCCAGCTCCACGTCGCCCGAAACCAGCTGATCCCCAACACGGAGCTCGGTGATCCTATTCTTCTGTCGGCGTTGGGAGGCATGGATGCGGCGGAAGGCGGTGTTAGCCACGCCCACCCGCAACCAGGAGAATCTCGAACGCTGCCGCGTGAGGGAACGCTCACGCGAGGCCAAGCCAAGGTACACTTGCTTGAGCTTGCGTGCGCAACCATCTCTCGACGCGAGAGAGGGGCCGAAAATCCTGCGCCTCATCTAGGCGGGCAATGATCTCGCGGGAGAGCAAAATCTGGAGAGAGATGCCGCCCATCTTCCTGGTGCCCCAACTGCGGAGCTTGCGTGCAGTAACTTTGAGCCGCTCATAGATCCTGCGGAAAGGATCGGGGTGCGGAGCTTGCGCGCAGTAACTTTGTAACTTTGAGCCGCTCATAGATCCTGCGGAAAGGATCGGGGTGCGGAGCTTGCACGCAGTAACTTTGAGCCGCTCATAGATCAAGGATCGGGGTCCGGCTCGACGGAATTCCAAGCCTGGGACTTGCGTTTCTGCATCTTGAAAAAAAAGGCAATGCGGGCAATCAAACAACTGCAAAACATGACCCAGAACTCCTATCACCTAGAACAGGCTCTACCAGGCTAGGTTCCCACGAAACCGAAAAACGATGCAAGCACCAAGCAGGCCCCCATACTGCCAACGTGCAGATTTCTCTGCAGGAACAACGTGCCTGTTTGAACTTTTATCTGCTGGCGTTTTGCCGGTGCTTCAGAAAGAGCAGAGGCCGCATGCTCATGTTAGTTTTGGAGATTCAATACATATCGTTTTATTCTACATAAAACCAGAACGTTGAAATAAATGAAACCGCGGTTACTATACGTAGTTCTCTGGCTAATACTAGCCCAGTACACCTGTAACACCAATTCAGTTCATGTTCCATAGTTCCAATACAGAACCGCCGATCATTGTACAACGAGCAAATGGCAGGAAGAGTTTTATAGACAAAAAGCTTTACACTTGCAGGCCTGCGAGCTGCATGTCAACTATGCAACGTCGGAACCTATGTACCTTTGATTTGGCATCAGTGTTACAAAAAGGGAATATCTGTGCCAAAGGAACCACTACAATTTCCTTGTGTAAAAATGTACAACAACATGAACTAAATCAATAACGTAGGTACAGAGCTTACTACAAACACCAAAAACAAATTCTTCTAGTTCTCGACCCATTCCTATCTTTCTGGCCCTTGTGGAAGGCTGAGATAGCAAGATGCACCGAAGCATACGTCATAAAAGATGCCAGCAGAACACCACCAGCAACCATCAACCCTAGCCTGACAAAGAAAAGAACATGCACAGGGGCTGATCAGTTACTGGCAAGAGAAACATACACACAAGATGCCTTTCAGACAGTTTGTGAAATATAAAAATCTACATTTCTACAGGAGTAAGTCAGAATCCTTAAATCACCACTACTTCGTATGCATTCTACAGGGTATACACCTCAGAGAGCTACTACCCATTACGAATGAAATAGAAATGGCCTGTGCTATACCCCAAGATAATTATGTGGTCTAGGAAGTCCACACACACCCACAAGTCATAGCTCCCATACCAGCACCCTCTCCTAGCCCCTCTCAGTGTAGTCCTCAATCCCAAGTTTCCAACAATCCCCGTTCCCATAGTCCTATGGAAATGCCGGGCACCCCTCTCCATTTTTATGTATTCAAGATTGGTGGGGTCTACTACCGCAGTTTCTCCCCCTTCTTCCTTGATATTAAATTGGAAAGAAAAAGAGAGGGGCCAGTCAGTGTCTTACTTCGTAAATAATGCAGTTATACCCAAGATAGTTGGTGAAAATACAGTAATGACAGCTATGACAGCCATCCCTGTCCAGTAAAATGTCGCCTCCATGTCAAAGTCGGATATATTGCGCTGATGGCCTGCAAAAGACCAAGCTGTTAGATACCTAAAATTTCTAGAGAAGAAAGATGAAACTTTGCAAGAAGTTATGTAGTATAACATGCCTGTACCCATGTGATTCTCTGATGAATCAGAATTGCTATATCCCACATGAGTTGCACTGATACTTCCCCATCGATAGACAAAACGGAGATAGCTACCAAACAATAAGAAGAATGCCACGAAGGTCCACTCAAACATCAGTAGCAGACCTGTCCATGGCATAATTTGTCGTGGAATGATAGTGAAAGCAAAGGCAAGAGAGACACCAGCAGACATAAAACAGATTAGCACAGCAATCGCCCCGAAATAAGAAGGCAGCTTCAGATGTGGCCCGTTTGAGATCTGTGGCAGTGTTAAACAACTATTAGGCTAATATCACATGATCGTCAACACATTTTGATAATAAGAGAATTAAACTAAGTAACAAAATATAACTAGGATGGTAAATTCATATAGAACAAGATATCTCCGTGGCCCAGTTTTGTGCAGGGTGAACACTTTACCAATATTTCCAATATAAACATTATCTTATATTCTGGGACAACTTTATTAAAAATCATCATGAAGGGTGGTCACTCTTAAAGGTGATACATACAGGCCCAATAGTCAGTGGTGGATCCATGGGGGTGTCGTGGGTGCCTTGGCACCCCCTACAAAAATGCATAACTTTTTTATCTAGTAGTAGAGAGTCTAATCATACATGTATTATAGGTTTAAAATGATAAACTGCTTTTTTTATGGCTATACATGACATTGTAATTGTGAGTGATAAGGTTGGCACCCCCGGTTGCCAAGCTCTAGGTCCGCCACTGCCAATAGTCAACGTTCAATAGAATGTATTACAAGTGCAAAATGCAGAAAGTACCTTGGTTCATGTTAGAATGAAAAAACCTACTTAACACATGCTACAAATTCAGAGGTTATTTGCTGTTGAAGAGGAGTAACTAACTCTTTGATTTGAAGTTGAAAATGTAGATGATGAAACACCAACTGCTAAATAAGATGGAAGTGCCTCTTCAGACTTGTACTTATGACGGCCTCTCCTAGCAAACGCACATAAAGACTGCACACTTGGAAAATCCTTCTTGTTCTGTCAAAAACATCACACCCATGATTGATCAAAAGTCAATAAACTCCTATAAGAACATGTATTATATCTACAAAGTTAAAAAACTAGCAGCATGAAATGTGATTTAACCTGAAAGCATGATTGGTAATAACCAAATAACAGCAGGCAGAAGGGAAGAATGAATAAAAATTTGACCACCAGCTGATCATGAGGGTTCCTTCCCCCACCGGTTCCCGGAAGAGATTCTTCAAGTTTTTGCCTAACATCCTGGAATCATACAGAGCATAAATATATCACCAACATGCTACTAATTCACTTTCACAAAATATCAAATATAAGTAAACAATAGATAAATGAGATGGAATTTTACCTGCCATATCTCCACAGGTTTTACAAGCCAAGCTGTCCACCAGTCCCAGGGTTTAAGGGGACCTAGTGTGTAGTGAATAACTCTAAGTTCCTTCTCATCAACCATCCACTATAACATAAATTAGATCATGAGTCCCAAACAAAGCATCATGCTCTATAAAACTCATGTAACTAACATCTAATGGGCACCCAAAAAAGGTTTGGTATTGTACTTTTATGAGCACGAGACAACAAATAAGTATAAAAGTAAACACACATATTGTCTTAGTTTGTGATATCAGTGACCTTCCATACATTCAAAAGACTAGAATAGTTGTGACTTGCATACCTTACTGGAATCTATTTCTTTGCAAGGACAAAGTTTAAATAATATGGAATACAGTGTTGGCTGGCATATCTTTTTTTACACAGAACACAAGATGAGGCGCATGCAGTATCAGTTTGCAAAAAAGGTTATAATTAGTCAGATAAATACTAATGTGTTAGTCATTATCAGTGCACATAAAGAATATTACCTTGTTGGCTAGCATGTAAAGACCAACATCAGCATTATACAAGGTAGAAAGGCGCTGTGTCTCCGGTTCAGGTGTTAAAGGTGAGTCTGGCTCATACACGCGGGAGTTAGCAAAATCAGCATAATACGAATTAAGAAAACCTTGATCCCCTGCATTGATTAATTCAGCACCCCGATTAAATACAGCACATAAAATCAACTACAATGCTAAATATAATCATCAACGGACCAAAATAACTTCCAACTGGGCATCATATATCTTCCCAAAACCATGGGCTAAGTTTCCTTAGACTATTTCCACGATGATCGTATTGCCCTCCTCTATCTTTAACATACCCAGCGAGAGAATAGGTTTTGATGTTGAGGGGGGTAGTAGTGTCCTCAACATTACGCATGATCGGGAATCATAAGAAGATGTGAGTACTCTACAAGCAGGTTCTGCAGCCACAAGCTGTTAACACCTGAGAGTACTGATGGTGTGTATGAACTGCGAGTGGGGAATTTCTGCAGAGGACGGGATAGCTTGAGGATTGCCCTAGTGATGCCATTGTAAACTAAAAAGAGGACCTGACGATGCATGAAAAAGACTAAACAAATCATCATAAATGCTGGTCAAAACAGGCCAAAGAGAGCAGCAGGGCTGAAAAATTCAGGTGTGATTGAAAGGGGCTGAAAAATTCAGGTCTATTTATGAAATAACTTTTGTTTACAACTTTACATGCACTAACATGCCAAATCTATGAAAAGTAACACACTGAAGCGAATAATTAATTACTTTACATTTTGAGAGTAAAGTCTCTAAAAGCACTTACCAAGTTACCCGTATGAAAAAAACATTTTTCTTATATAATTAGTCTCTTCCATTAGGTAAATGCGATCTGTCTCAAGTTTATTGCACAAGAATTATTTTATTATATGGACTAGCATGCACTGAAATTTAATAGATGTGAGCAAACTGTTCACAGCCAATCAGCTTGTGTTCTCCAAACAATTGCCTGAATATAATAGGAAAAGAAGTGCATTGACCTCCAGTGTAGGAAGGCAACCGATCTACTTGACTAATCATATCCTTGAAAACAGTTTCAGATGGCTCCACAACCATCACTCCGGAATTCATTCTTTCAGAATGCTTCAAGTTCCCACAGAACTTCCCGCACTTGAAAACATCCTCGATACTTCTTACAACTACAGTATCTGCATCAAGATAAACAACTGGGAGAACAGCAACCTTTTAGAATAGCAATACAAAAAATATGAGGCGAAAGAGATGTCAGAAAAAAAATACTTATCAAGAACTAAAAATATTATTGTCATTTCGAAATAGATGGCCGTAGCCCTGCTCATTCAGTTCAGAGTAGAGGTTGATAATATGATTATCATTTTCAAACAGACGGACTTGGTGACAGAAATAAAGAAGCAAAATCACTTAAATTATTATCAGAACGTACCCTTTTTGTAGCTTGTCATGTTGAATATCTTCAACTTTGTGTAGACACCCCAAAACCTCGTTGGTCTCACTTGGTTAGGATTAGCCAGTAAAGTTATACGCTTCACGATCCAACCATCAGCCTAGAATTTATCTAATGTTAGATTCAATACGGGTTAGTTTGAAACATACACCGAAACTGCTTTGCAGGTAAGAAGATTTAGAAATAATGTTCATTGTAGATTTGTAGTGTGGCATCTTCTGAAGTGGCTCGTTTTTTTTTTCAGGAATCTTCTGAACTAATACGGACTAGAATGACAAATTTTTCATCACCATTCTGCGCAAACCTATCATAACCCATCATGAATTTTGTACACTGAGATCACAGCGAGCACCCCTAATAAACTCCTAAAATAAGCAGCAACATCCTCCTTGCATCTCCATTTCAACCAGTTGGTTCATCAACCCCAAACAACTCTGCGCTAAAGCTACTACTTCACCGAAGCATACTAAATCTACCGCTAAATTCGTGGGCGTTGGGTAGTATTCCGCAAACCTCGAGGAGCTGCCGCGAGTACTCGGAGACGCCGTCGGAGACGAGCACGACCATGTCGCGCCGCGTGCCCGTGTCGCGGATGGACTTGCCGAGGACGCGCACGCCGAGGACGAACTCGTCGCCGTAGAGCAGCGTGACGTAGGCCTCCTCCGTCGCCGCGGCCGCGCCGGCGAGCAGCGCCGCCGCGACGAGGGCGGCCAGCAGGGGCAGCCTGGACGGCGGCGGTCCCATCGAGGCCCTGCCCGCGCGGGATCTCGCCACGGCGGCCTTCCAGTCGGAGCTGCTCGGGATCGGGAGGTTGTCCAGTGCTATGGTGATCTTCTCATGGCAATAGAGATGTGTTCGGTCAAATGAGTTCGCCCAGTTTGGACTTGTCACGGCGGCTCGGTCGACGGTCGTCGAGGAATGGGCCGGGCCGTAGCGGGCCGCATCAGGCTCGGCCTCCTAGCCTGCTCGGCCCGCTTTCGCCGCAGAAGCAGTTCACGGCCTCTTCTGAGGAAGAAAAACTCACACGGCGACACATGTGACAGAAGAGGAGTTGGAGTCCCCGCCCTCTGCGACCGGCTAACCCACATCCCTTCCCCTGCCGCCTCGCCGCCGGCCGCCGGCCGCCGGCCGCCGTCTCGGTCGAACCGACCGGCCCAAAGGAAGAAGACGAGGCGGGGCCTCTCCGCGTCGCGCCCCCATGGACATACTCGTAAGCGCAGCAACCTTACCTCGCAATCCTTTATCCCTGCTCCCCGCGCGCCGCAGTTCCTCCCGGTTAAATTCTCTCTTAGTTTTGTGCGCCAATCTTCCGCAGGAGAAAATTCGCGGAGGCGGCGACAAACCGGCCGCGATGGAGACGCCCCGGAGGCCGGAGTCGTGGGTGGAGATTTCAGAGTCCGTCTCGCGGCTCTGCAGCTTCGACGCCGGCGGGGGCGGCGGCGTATCTGTAAGCCTTGTACATTTTCCCTTGTGGTTACTAGTTTTCTATGAACTTTCAGGCTCGCATCGTTTTTTTATCCTTCGTGTGCCGACCAGGATTACGCATGAAACTAGGACGACAGTGAAAAATGGTGTTTTCAGTTAAAATCAGATTAGATTTCCCCTCTAGCACCTGAAATTGGAGTGCCAAATATCTGAATTCCCTATCTATTGTTGCAAGGGGCTCGTCACAAAATACATACTTGGCCAATATATTACTCCCTACATTCACAAATATAAGTTGTTTTGGATATTTCAATATGGACTGAATACGGACTGAAATGAGTGAACATACACACTAAAACGTGCCTGTTTACATCTGATTCAGAAAAAAGTTGCAACATCTTATATCTGTGAACGGAGGGAGTAACTTCTTACTACCTCCGTACCAAAATATAAGACGTTTTTGTTGGCTAAAGTAGCCACAAAATCGTCTTATATATTGATACGGAGGAAGTATTTTTCAAGAAAGAATCAATCAGTTTGGCGATAGAGACCAACATATCAATCGTTAAATTGACTTAGTGTGAATAACAATGTGCCTGTTCGACTCTGTTGTCATTTCTGAAATTTAAAACTGTTATTATGAGCCTACTATAGTTTTAGTACTGCCCAGTTAAAAAATGAATCTTGGAGCTAACACAAATAAAGGTATAAACAATAACCACACTGCTAGATGCTTCAGTTTACACAATAGTACAGTAGCTAATTTGTAGCACTGCTTCATCTTTGCCCTGAGTGTTTTTTGGACAGAAAGTGTTATACGTTAGTTTGGTGTGATTGTTTAACTGGTGGGATATGTTACATATCATATGGCCCTTTGTTCCAATGATACAATGGACTATCAACCTTGCAAATTGTTGTTTGAATTTGTTTACAGCAAGCAGCTTTTTCCCCTTCTAGGGAAATGTTTACTGCTTACCTAGATAACTAAAACTCTCAGTATGAGCAAGCATAATTGTGTAGTCAAAGTACTGGAATGTTACTTTCATGATAGTTATATAGTTCAGTGTAAATTCTCTGTTATCGTATTAGTTATAGCTCCTATTTTCCTGTAGGTAAAACTTATCCAGGATAACAGGATGGCACATGATAAGTTAGTTGATTCTTTCTTGAACAAGTTTTTTCCATCTGGTTATCCATACAGGTATGAGTTCCCGAATCGTTGACATTCTTGATACTCTGATGGACGACGTTATTTGATGAGTTTTGCTCTTGCTCATGCAGTGTGAATGAGGGTTACCTGACATATACCAAATTCCGAGCACTCCAGCATTTTTCTAGTGCTATGCTGCATGTGCTATCGACCCAGGTCAGTTCATCTGGTTGCTGTTATTCGTTAGCAATAAGAGTTGTCATTGGATAATGTGTGTCATTTCCATGAACTTTAGCCGCTTTCTAGATACTTAAATTATTTTTACCTACTTTTTTTGATGAGCAAACATGGTACCTTCTACTGACTGTGGGCTGCGGCTCAGTCTTTATTATTTGCTGCAGGTCTACGACCTACCCCTGCGCAAGCAACGGCTGTAAGTTGGGTAAGCATATGCTGACAGAGATGCTAAAGTTTCTAGCAGGTAGTACGGCCGAAACATCTTTGCTGATTTTCTGTAACCATTTCAGATTCTAAAAGATGGAATGCAGCACGCAGGAAAGCTCATCTGTAGCGGCATGGGGGCAAGAATGGATTCAGAGCCAAAGAGTTGGAGGATATTTGGTGGGTAATCATCATATTAACCGTGTTACCCATTTTCTGATATTTATGCTTGTTTGTGTTCTTCTACTGAAATTTTCTTTCTAAGCTACATCATCGATGCCTCTTTTTTTTGGTGCCAGCTGATGTTCTCTATGATTTTGGTACTGCCTTGGACTTCATTTCACCACTGTGTCCACAACTTTTTCTTGAAGTGGCAGGCTTGGGAAATTTTGCAAAGGTGCGGATTTAACTTGCATGTGCTGCACTTCAAATGGCACGTATATTGCAATACAATCTTCTGTTCACATTGCGCGTTTAATTTTTCGAGGGCTTACTCAAAGATAAAACGACTGTCATCTGCGCCTGATGGTTATATGAAATGACTGTAGATTATAGGACGTTGTCAAAATGAACATATTTGTCCAGATTCTCTGCCTGAAAACTGAGCTGACATCACAGTGATATCTTATTGCTTGTCATTGTAGGGAATGGCTGTGGTTGCTGCCAGAGCGACAAGGCTACCAATATATTCATCTTTTGCGAAAGAAGGTAACCTTAGTGACTTGTTTGCTAAAGGGGAAGCCATCTCGACACTTTTCAATGTTATGGGGATAGGAGCTGGCATTGGATTATCATCTACAGTATGTTCAACGACTCAAGGAAAGGTACATATTTGCATTAATACACTTGTTAAGTTACTCTGTTTCATTTTATCAGGGAAGTAACAAAGAAAAAAAAATGTGATTACATGAATTAGATTAGAATGGCCATTACTTTGAGAATGAGGACGACCATCAGAATCCGGAACTTTCTGTTTGGTACAAGCTTCTAATTGCTATTATCAAATTTCTTTCAGCTAATCATAGGCCCGTTGCTTTCTGCTGTGCATATATGGGGAGTGGTGCAAGAGATGAGAGCAACTCCTATAAACACACTTAATCCACAAAGAACAGCAATGGTGGTGGCTGATTTTATCAAGGTTTCTTACATTTGACCTGTAACTGTAAATGCCTCCTATTTTCCCAGTTACTGTAATACTAATTTCGTTTCTTACGCTGCAGAGCGGAAAGGTTTCAAGCCCAGCTGAGCTAAGATACCGAGAAGATCTTCTGTTCCCTAACAGGTTAATAGAAGAAGCAGGAAGCGTGAAAGTCGGGCAACCATTTCGCAGGGTTTTGAGCCCACGGCTTGTCGAAGAGCTGAGGTCTACTTTCCCAAACGAGAAGTTTTTACTCACCCAGAAAAGCGACAAGGCGTACATGGTTCTTGAGCAGAGCGCAACCGGGGAGGATGCACTGAGGGGGTGGCTGGTCGCTGCCTTCGCTTCGGAGATGGAGAGATCAGGCGCTGGACCACGCGACACAGTCCTAAATGATGCCTATCAGAAGATGGAGAGCGTGTTCCCCATGTTCGTTTCGGAAGTGAAGAGCAGGGGCTGGTACACAGGCCAGTTCTTGGATGGAAATCACAGTCGGATCGCGTACGCGAAATCTGAATGACCGCGCATGCCGGAGGAAGAGCACTGTCGACCACGCAGGCGGTGCATCCCGCCCGCGGTTTTCAGAGTTGCAGAGTTCAATTTTGTTTCACGAAAAAAAGAGTTGTTTGTAGAAAACTTTTTCTTTTGTCTTTCGTCACTCGTAGGGTCGCCATTCCATCTTTCTATCTTCAGTGCAGTGTATGTATGACAGAAATGAGTGGATGCTTTGTCTTCAGATCTTCCTGAATCATACACGAGATGGAAAACCAACACGATGCTGCTACTTGGAAGGAGGCTGCATCTGTTTGACTATGTGTTGTCGTATGGTTCGACTTCGTGCGTATCGTGCGAGTGATGGGATGGAACCGCGGCATCTCGATTCCAAGTGATGGAACTGCCGCATCTTAGTCAAGATGCTGCCGCAGTGGATGACATAATCACGCGATCACTGGACTAGTCCACGGCGAAGCCATCTTTATTCTGTACTAGGTTTTGGCGTAGTCACCACGAGTTGAAATATCCTGTAGTCGGGTTAACTTGCCAAGTTTGAGTGAACCACGTCGTCCACTCATGGTCTTCCAGAGCGCGACGGGCCAACGCCGGCGGCTCCTCCTCCTCCTCGCAGAGTTCTCGCGAGACAAGCCAGACCGAAGGGGTGGTTTGGTATCCAGCGTGGGTGACCGGTCCATGGCTGGGCTGCGCGGAGCAGTAAAAAAATATCTGCCGAAAGTCCGTCGGTCCATGGCTGGGCCGAGAGAGGATATTCGACGAGGAAAAACGTCAGGCCCGCAAAAGCAAAGAGTCTATGCTAAGACCAATCACGGCTTTTTCTCTGGCCTAACAAGTTAGTACCTCCTACTTGATGATCACTAGTATCACTAGAGAATTGATGGTGGATTGACCCTGGCTGGAGTCTGGTCGCGGCACGCAACGAATAAGGTGGAAATTTATTCAGTCCAGCAGATGGGTGGTAATGTTGGAAATATGACCTAAAGGCAATAATAAAATGGTTATTATTATATTTCTTTATTCATGATAATTGTCTATTGTTCATGCTATAATTGTGTTATCCGGAAATCGTAATAAATGTGTGAATACATAGACCACAACATGTCCCTAGTGAGCCTCTAGTTGACTAGCTCGTTGATCAACAGATAGTCATGGTTTCCTGACTATGGACATTGGATGTCATTGATAATGGAATCACATCATTAGGAGAATGATGTGATGGACAAGACCCAATCCTAAGCATAGCACAAAGATCGTGTAGTTCGTTTGCTAGAGCTTTTCCAATGTCAAGTATCATTTTCTTAGACCATGAGATCGTGTAACTCCCAGATGCCGTATGAGTGCTTTGGGTGTACCAAATGTCACAACGTAACTGGGTGACTATAAAGGTACACTACAGGTATCTCTGAAAGTGTCTGTTGGGTTGACACGGATCGAGACTGGGATTTGTCACTCCGTATGACGGAGAGGTATCTCTGGGCCCACTCGGTAATGCATCATCATAATGAGCTCAAAGTGACCAAGTGGTTGGTCACGGGATCATGCATTATGGTACGAGTAAAGTGACTTGCCGGTAACGAGATTGAACGAGGTATTGGGATACCGACGATCGAATCTCGGGCAAGTAACGTACCGATTGACAAAGGGAATTGTATACGGGATTGATTGAATCCTCGACATCGTGGTTCATCCGATGAGATCATCGTGGAACATGTGGGAGCCAACATGGGTATCCAGATCCCGCTGTTGGTTATTGACCGGAGAGTCGTCTCGGTCATGTCTGCGTGTCTCCCGAACCCGTAGGGTCTACACACTTAAGGTTCGGTGACGCTAGGGTTGTAGAGATATTAGTATGCGGTAACCCGAAAGTTGTTCGGAGTCCCGGATGAGATCCCGGACGTCATGAGGAGTTCCGGAATGGTCCGAAGGTGAAGAATTATATATAGGAAGTCCACTTTCGGCCACCGGGAAAGTTTCGGGGGTCACCGGTATTGTACCGGGACCACCGGAAGGGTCCCGGGGGTCCACCGGGTGGGGCCACCTATCCCGGAGGGCCCCATGGGCTGAAGTGGGAGGGGAACCAGCCCCTGGTGGGCTGGTGCGCCCCCCCTTTGGGCCTCCCCTGCGCCTAGGGTTGGAAACCCTAGGGGTGGGGGCGCCCCCCACTTGGCTTGGGGGGGAAGCCACCCCTTGGCCGCCGCCCCCCTTGGAGATCAGATCTCCTAGGGCCGCCCCCCCCCCCAGGAGGCCTATATATAGGAAGGGGGAGGGAGGGCAGCCGCACCACAGCCCCTGGCGCCTCCCTCACCCTCCCGTGACACCTCTCCCTCTCGCTGAGCTTGGCGAAGCCCTGCCGAGATCCCCGCTACTTCCACCACCACGCCGTCGTGCTGCTGGATCTCCATCAACCTCTCCTTCCCCCTTGCTGGATCAAGAAGGAGGAGACGTCGCTGCTCCGTACGTGTGTTGAACGTGGAGGTGC
Source organism: Aegilops tauschii subsp. strangulata (assembly GCF_002575655.3). Classification (NCBI taxonomy): domain Eukaryota; kingdom Viridiplantae; phylum Streptophyta; class Magnoliopsida; order Poales; family Poaceae; genus Aegilops; species Aegilops tauschii. Next base: position 485,417,910 of record NC_053036.3, read on the forward strand.
CGTCCGTTCGGCGCTCGGTCATCGGTGATTTGGATCACGACGAGTACGACTCCATCAACCTCGTTCACTTGAACGCTTCCGCTTGCGATCTACAAGGGTATGTAGATGCACTCCTCTCCCTCGTTGCTAGATGACTCCATAGATTGATCTTGGTGATGCGTAGAAAATTTTAAATTTCTGCTACGATCCCCAACAGTGGTATCAGAGCTAGGTCTATGCGTAGTTTCTATGCACGAGTAGAACACAAACTTGTTGTGGGCGTAGATGTTGTCAATTTTCTTGCCACTACTAGTCTTATCTTGTTTCGGCGGCATCGTGGGATGAAGCGGCCCGGACCGACCTTACACGTACGCTTACGTGAGACAGGTTCCACCGACTGACATGCACTAGTTGCATAAGGTGGCTAGCGGGTGTCTGTCTCTCCCACTTTAGTCGGATCGGATTCGATGAAAAGGGTCCTTATGAAGGGTAAATAGAAATTGGCATATCACGTTGTGGTTTTACGTAGGTAAGAAACGTTCTTGCTAGAAACCTATAGAAGCCACGTAAAAACATGCAACAACAATTAGAGGACGTCTAACTTGTTTTTGCAGCATATGCCTTGTGATGTGATATGGCCAAAAAGGATGTGATGAATGAAATATATGTGATGTATGAGATTGATCATGTTCTTGTAATAGGAATCACGACTTGCATGTCGATGAGTATGACAACCGGTAGGAGCCATAGGAGTTGTCTTTATTTTTTGTATGACCTGCGTGTCATTGAATAACGCCATGTAAATTACTTTACTTTATTGCTAAACACGTTAGCCATAGAAGTAGAAGTAATCGTTGGCGTGACAACTTCATGAAGACACGATGATGGAGATCATGGTGTCATGCCGGTGAAGAAGATGATCATGGCGCCCCCAAGATGGAGATCAAAGGAGCAAAATGATATTGGCCATATCATGTCACTATTTGATTGCATGTGATGTTTATCATGTTTTATATCTTATTTGCTTAGATCGACGGTAGTAAGTAAGATGATCCCTTATAATAATTTCAAGAAAGTGTTCCCCCTAACTGTGCACCGTTGCGAAGGTTCGTTGTTTCGAAGCACCACGTGATGATCGGGTGTGATAGATTCTAACGTTCGAATACAACGGGTGTAAGCCAGATTTACACACGCAATACACTTAGGTTGACTTGACGAGCCTAGCATGTACAGACATGGCCTCGGAACACGGAAGACCGAAAGGTCGAGCATGAGTCGTATAGAAGATACGATCAACATGAAGATGTTCACCGATGTTGACTAGTCCATCTCACGTGATGATCGGACACGGCCTAGTTGACTCGGATCATGTTTCACTTAGATGACTAGAGGGATGTCTATCTGAGTGGGAGTTCATTGAATAATTTGATTAGATGAACTTAATTATCATGAACTTAGTCTAAAATCTTTACAATATGTCTTGTAGATCAAATGGCCCAAGTTGCCCTCAACTTCAACGCGTTCCTAGACAAAACCAAGCTGAAAGATGATGGCAGCAACTATACGGACTGGGTCCGGAACCTGAGGATCATCCTCATAGCTGCCAAGAAAGATTATGTCCTAGAAGCACCGCTAGGTGACGCACCCATCCCAGAGAACCAAGACGTTATGAACGCTTGGCAATCACGTGCTGATGATTACTCCCTCGTTCAGTGCGGCATGCTTTATAGCTTAGAACCGGGGCTCCAAAAGCGTTTTGAGCAACACGGAGCATTTGAGATGTTCGAAGAGCTGAAAATGGTTTTCCAAGCTCATGCCCGGGTCGAGAGATATGAAGTCTCCAACAAGTTCTTCAGTTGCAAGATGGAGGAAAATAGTTCTGTCAGTGAGCACATACTCAAAATGTCTGGGTTGCACAACCGCTTGACTCAGCTGGGAGTTAATCTCCCGGATGACGCGGTCATTGACAGAATCCTTCAGTCGCTTCCACCAAGCTACAAGAGCTTTGTGATGAACTTCAATATGCACGGGATGGAGAAGACCATTCCTGAGGTATATTCAATGCTGAAATCAGCGGAGGTGGAGATCAGAAAGGAACATCAAGTGTTGATGGTGAATAAAACCACTAAGTTCAAGAAAGGCAAGGGTAAGAAGAACTTCAAGAAGGACGGTAAGGGAGTTGCCGCACCCGGTAAGCCAGTTGCCGGGAAGAAGCCAAAGAATGGACCCAAGCCTGAGACTGAGTGCTTTTATTGCAAGGGAAGTGGTCACTGGAGCGGAACTGCCCCAAATACTTAGCGGACAAGAAGGCCGGTAACACCAAAGGTATATGTGATATACATGTAATTGATGTGTACCTCACCAGTACTCGTAGTAGCTCCTTGGTATTTGATACCGGTGCGGTTGCTCATATTTGTAACTCAAAACAGGAGCTGCGGAATAAGCGGAGACTGGCGAAGGACGAGGTGACGATGCGCGTCGGGAATGGTTTCAAGGTCGATGTGATCGTCGTCGGCACGCTACCTCTACATTTACCTACGGGATTAGTTTTAAACCTCAATAATTGTTATTTAGTGCCAGCTTTGAGCATGAACATTGTATCAGGATCTCGTTTAATGCGAGATGGCTACTCATTTAAATCCGAGAATAATGGTTGTTCTATTTATATGAGAGATATGTTTTATGGTCATGCCCCGCTGGTCAATGGTTTATTCTTAATGAATCTCGAACGTGATGTTACACATATTCATAGTGTGAATACCAAAAGATGTAAAGTTGATAACGATAGTCCCACATACTTGTGGCACTGCCGCCTTGGTCACATTGGTGTCAAGCGCATGAAGAAGCTCCATGCAGATGGACTTTTGGAGTCTCTTGATTACGAATCATTTGACACGTGCGAACCATGCCTCATGGGTAAGATGACCAAGACTCCGTTCTCCGGAACAATGGAGCGAGCAACCAACTTATTGGAAATCATACATACCGATGTGTGCGGTCCAATGAGTGTTGAGGCTCGCGGTGGCTATCGTTATGTTCTCACTCTCACTGATGACTTGAGTAGATATGGGTATGTCTACCTAATGAAACACAAGTCTGAGACCTTTGAAAAGTTCAAGGAATTTCAGAATGAGGTGGAGAATCAACGTGACCGAAAGATAAAGTTCTTACGATCAGATCGTGGGGGAGAATATTTAAGTCACGAATTTGGTACGCACTTAAGGAAATGTGGAATCATTTCACAACTCACGCCGCCTGGAACACCTCAGCGCAACGGTGTGTCCGAACGTCGTAATCGCACTCTATTGGATATGGTGCGATCTATGATGTCTCTTACCGATCTACCGCTCTCATTTTGGGGCTATGCTTTAGAGACTGCCGCATTCACTTTAAATAGGGCTCCGTCGAAATCCGTTGAGACGACACCGTATGAATTATGGTTTGGGAAGAAACCTAAGCTGTCGTTTCTAAAAGTTTGGGGATGCGATGCTTATGTCAAGAAACTTCAACCTGAAAAGCTCGAACCCAAGTCGGAGAAATGCGTCTTCATAGGATACCCTAAGGAAACCATTGGGTATACCTTCTACCTCAGATCCGAAGGCAAGATCTTTGTTGCCAAGAACGGGTCCTTTCTGGAGAAAGAGTTTCTCTCGAAGGAAGTAAGTGGGAGGAAAGTGGAACTTGATGAAGTACTACCTCTTGAACCGGAAAGTAGCACAGCTCGGGAAAATGTTCCTGTGGTGCATGCACCGACTAGAGAGGAAGTTAATGATGATGATCAAGGTACTTCGGATCAAGCTCCTACTGAACTTCGTAGGTCCACAAGGACACGTTCCGCGCCAGAGTGGTACGGCAACCCTGTCTTGGAAATCATGTTGTTAGACAACGGTGAACCTTCGAACTATGAAGAAGCAATGGCGGGCCCAGATTCCGACAAATGGCTAGAAGCCATGAAATCCGAGATAGGATCCATGTATGAAAACGAAGTATGGACTTTGACTGACTTGCCCGATGATCGGCGAGCCATAGAAAATAAATGGATCTTTAAGAAGAAGACAGACGCGGATGGTAATGTGACCATCTATAAGGCTCGGCTTGTCGCTAAGGGTTATCGACAAGTTCAAGGGGTTGACTACGATGAGACTTTCTCACCCGTAGCGAAGCTGAAGTCCGTCCGAATCATGTTAGCAATTGCCGCATTCTATGATTATGAGATATGGCAAATGGATGTCAAAACGGCATTCCTTAACGGCTTTCTTAAGGAAGAATTCTATATGATGCAGCCGGAAGGTTTTGTCGATCCTAAGAATGCTAACAAGGTATGCAAGCTCCAGCGCTCCATCTATGGGCTGGTGCAAGCATCTCGGAGTTGAAACATTCGCTTTGATGAGATGATCAAAGCGTTTGGGTTTACACAGACTTATGGAGAAGCCTGTGTTTACAAGAAAGTGAGTGGGAGCTCTGTAGCATTTCTCATATTATATGTCGATGACATAATATTGATGGGAAATGATATAGAATTATTGGAAAGTATAAAGGCCTATTTGAATAAGTGTTTTTCAATGAAGGACCTTGGAGAAGCTGCTTATATATTAGGCATCAAGATCTATAGAGATAGATCAAGACGCCTCATTGGTCTTTCACAGAGTACGTACCTTGACAAGATATTGAAGAAGTTCAATATGGATCAGTCCAAGAAGGGGTTCTTGCCTGTATTGCAAGGTGTGCAATTGAGCACAGCTCAATGCCCGACCACGGCAGAAGATAGAGAAAAGATGAGTGTCGTCCCCTATGCCTCGGCCGTAGGGTCTATTATGTATGCCATGCTGTGTACCAGACCTGATGTAAACCTTGCCGTAAGTTTGGTAGGAAGGTACCAAAGTAATCCCGGCATGGAACACTGGACAGCGGTCAAGAATATCCTGAAGTACCTGAAAAGGACTAAGGATATGTTTCTCGTATATGGAGGTGGTGAAGAGCTCGTCGTAAAGGGTTACGTCGACGCTAGCTTCGACACAGATCTGGATGACTCTAAGTCACAAACCGGATACGTGTATATTTTGAATGGTGGGGCAGTAAGCTGGTGCAGTTGCAAGCAAAGCGTCGTGGCGGGATCTACATGTGAAGCGGAGTACATGGCGGCCTCAGAGGCAGCACAAGAAGCAATCTGGATAAAGGAGTTCATTACCGACCTAGGGGTGATTCCCAATGCGTTGGGCCCGATGACTCTCTTCTGTGACAACACTAGAGCTATTGCCCTTGCCAAGGAGCCCAGGTTTCACAGGAAGACCAGGCATATCAAGCGTCGCTTCAACTCCATTCGTGAAAATGTTCAAAATGGAGACATAGATATTTGTAAAGTACATACGGACCTGAATGTAGCAGATCCGTTGACTAAACCTCTCCCTAGAGCAAAACATGATCAACACCAGAACTCTATGGGTGTTCGATTCATCACAATGTAACTAGATTATTGACTCTAGTGCAAGTGGGAGACTGTTGGAAATATGCCCTAGAGGCAATAATAAAATGGTTATTATTATATTTCCTTGTTCATGATAATTGTCTATTGTTAATGCTATAATTGTGTTATCCGGAAATCATAATACATGTGTGAATATATAGACCACAACATGTCCCTAGTGAGCCTCTAGTTGACTAGCTCGTTGATCAACAGATAGTCATGGTTTCCTGACTATGGACATTGGATGTCATTGATAACGGGATCACATCATTAGGAGAATGATGTGATGGACAAGACCCAATCCTAAGCATAGCACAAAGATCGTGTAGTTCGTTTGCTAGAGCTTTTCCAATGTCAAGTATCATTTCCTTAGACCATGAGATCATGTAACTCCCGGATGCCGTAGTAGTGCTTTGGGTGTACCAAACGTCACAACGTAACTGGGTGACTATAAAGGTACACTACAGGTATCTCTGAAAGTGTCTGTTGGGTTGACACGGATCGAGACTGGGATTTGTCACTCCGTATGACGGAGAGGTATCTCTGGGCCCACTCGGTAATGCATCATCATAATGAGCTCAAAGTGACCAAGTGGTTGGTCACGGGATCATGCATTACGGTACGAGTAAAGTGACTTGCCGGTAACGAGATTGGACGAGGTATTGGGATACCGACGATCGAATCTCGGGCAAGTAACGTACCGATTGACAAAGGGAATTGTATACGGGATTGATTGAATCCTCGACATCGTGGTTCATCCGATGAGATCATCGTAGAACATGTGGGAGCCAACATGGGTATCCAGATCCCGCTGTTGGTTATTGACCGGAGAGCCGTCTCGGTCATGTCTGCGTGTCTCCCGAACCCGTAGGATCTACACACTTAAGGTTCGGTGACGCTAGGGTTGTAGAGATATTAGTATGCGGTAACCCGAAAGTTGTTCGGAGTCCCGGATGAGATCCCGGACGTCACGAGGAGTTCCGAAATGGTCCAGAGGTGAAGAATTATATATAGGAAGTCCAGTTTCGGCCATCGGGAAAGTTTCGGGGGTCACCGGTATTGTACCGGGACCACCGGAAGGGTCCCGGGGGTCCACCGGGTTGGGCCACCTATCCCGGAGGGCCCCATGGGCTGAAGTGGGAGGGGAACCAGCCCCTGGTGGGCTGGTGCGCCCCCCCTTTGGGCCTCCCCTGCGCCTAGGGTTGGAAACCCTAGGGGTGGGGGCGCCCCCCACTTGGCTTGGGGGGGGAAGCCACCCCTTGGCCGCCGCCCCCCTTGGAGATCAGATCTCCTAGGGCCGGCGCCCCCCAGGAGGCCTATATATAGGAAGGGGAGGGAGGGCAGCCGCACCACAGCCCCTGGCGCCTCCCTCTCCCTCCCGTGACACCTCTCACTCTCGCTGAGCTTGGCGAAGCCCTGCCGAGATCCCCGCTACTTCCACCACCACGCCGTCGTGCTGCTGGATCTCCATCAACCTCTCCTTCCCCCTTGCTGGATCAAGAAGGAGGAGACGTCGCTGCTCCGTACGTGTGTTGAACGCGGAGGTGCCGTCCGTTCGACGCTCGGTCATCGGTGATTTGGATCACGACGAGTACGACTACATCAACCCCGTTCACTTGAACGCTTCCGCTCACGATCTACAAGGGTATGTAGATGCACTCCTCTCCCTCGTTGCTAGATGACTTCATAGATTGATCTTGGTGATGCGTAGAAAATTTTAAATTTCTGCTACAATCCCAACAGGTAAAACCACCATGTGTTTACATTTAGGCGTTCAAAGGGTAGAGATTTTTTTTTTTGCGGGAACAAAGGGTAGAGATGAGAGAAAGCAAGGTTATTTTGGAACCAAACAGGCAACTGGCACCTTTTCACGCCTTCCGTCTGGTGCGAGTGCATCGGTCACGTGTAATTAAACCCTGTGGACGAGGGTTAGAAATGCCGTACGTAGCGGTGCGTTGTAAGAACCTGCGCGTGCCATGGATAACTCTGCATGCAGTTCATACGAATTGAGCTACGGAACACATGGTGGATTCTGATCTTTCCAGATCTAACGGTTGATTGTATGAACTGTCCGGATCGAATGGAACGGCGACCGCCCGGCGGCGTTTTTGCGATCCAGGTGGAATTGTGGGAACATCGGCCCAGAAAAGGGACGTACACACTTGTTTTTACTGCAAAGCAAAGGATAAAAGCACTTTTTTCTCTGAGATGAGATGCAGAAAGGGGGATACTGAAGGCAACACGAGTCTGAACATCAAGAAAAGTGGAAAATGGAAATGAATGGGTAAAGTGTCGGCACGACCGCGAGCCGCACGATCGAGAAAGATATTCGGGATAAAATCAGGGCCTGGATCCTGCCGGGTTAATTTATGCCCGTAGTACTACACTGCTCCTGTGTTGTTGTTGCTGCTGTAGCGCTACGTGGACACGTGAACGGACCCCAGACTGCTGCCGGCAGGTTGGTGCAGTGCAGATTGATTGTCTGTCATATCCATTTGTCCATTTATTACTCGCTCCCGGTCGAAAGCGATAAAAAGCATCCCGCATGTGGGAAAAAATACGGACGCCCCTCCCCCCTCCAATTCTTTACTCGTAGCCCTAGTAGCTTTATTACATGTAGTATTATTGGTCCATGCACGGACACACACGGCGGGCATGGCCGCCACCGAAATCCACATCCGGAAGAGAAGGCCGGCCGGAAAAGGTGCGTGGATTTTTCACATTTGGAACGGGGCCAAAAGGGATGCGAGAGGGTGAAAAAGGAGAAAAACAACTGTGACGAAGGCGTGGCGACGAGGCGACGTAATGAAACGTGCAGGCTCCACCGCAGGGCGCAGCGCGGGACGGACCGACGGACCGACGGAGAGACGGATGCCGGAGACGGACTGCACGGCGCGTGCGGACGCACGTGCGGCCGTCGCTGTTCGGGTGTCCCCCGAGGGAAACCGCACGCCCGGTTCCTTCGTCCTCGCCTCCATGTTTACTTTTACTTTTACTAGCAAAAGAGTCCGTGCGTTGCAACGGGAGAAAAAACACAACACACACTCTTAACCGAACAACCATCACTCAAGACCACAATAGGTCCATCTCCTTTATTTTAGCGATGCATCATATTTGTGTTGCCGCTTATCCTTCTTCTCACCCTCGCCGGTGGTGGCCTTAGTGTTCACACAAACCAAAACGTGTTAGAAATCTGTTGTTTTCCCCTGCGACGTATTCAGGGTATGCATGTGTAGTTATTGATGTTTTCTTTTCCCTATATGATTATAGTGGGTGTTTATTTGCAATCCGGATCGCCGCCTGTATGAAAGAAAAATGGATCGTGAGCTATAGTTATAAGTTTGCTTTCAAAACAATATTTTAAAAATATTTATCAGGTAAAATTAACATCATATACAGATTTCACATATTTTTCTAATCAAATTTCATATATAACATATTAAAATCGAAGTTACGGTTTAAAAGATATGTATAATTTAGAAAACCATTTGTTTGAATTAAATATTTTCTAATATAATATTTATAAATACTTAACAGGTTAAAATAATCTTATATTCATATTCTACATATTTTTTAATCAAATTTCATATATAACATGTTTAAATCGGAGTTACGGTTCAAAAGATATGGATGGTTTAGAAAAGCATTTGTTTGACTTAAATATGATCCGCGGATGAAATACCTAAAAAGTCAGGGGGGGTTTGAAAAACTGTAAAATAACGGTTCGGTGTGACATAAATCTGGACTACGGGCTTATTTCATGAAAACGTAGGGGCTTTTTTGCAAATTGGCGCGACGGACGGGCAGAAACCCTACGTGCTTTATTATTAGGTAGAGATAGTTTGTTCGGTAGTGGGTCACAGTAACAATCAAGGAGAAATACATGAAATAATCGATTACGCGGCTATCATCTCATATATAAATATACGGCCAGCAGCCCGTCCTTCTCAGGTCAAACCGTGGTAAAATTTTGTTACAGCATATATGGATTTTGTCGCACACAAGTAGCGCCTCTGAAAATTGTGTATTCGTTTTCATATGAGACTTTTGGTCTTTTCGCAAAAGAAATTTGAGACTTGCATTTGCTATTGAACAGGCGACTAAAATTTTCAACCGCGTCAGCGGATATGTTTGCGCCTCAAAAGAAGACGAGGTGGAGAGTAGGATATCGTGACCGGCCATGTCGTCCTTGGCGAGGCCAAGCCCGAGACCTGGTCAGAGGCTGGGACGATACGATGATGTCGGGAATGGTTGACATGATCATGGAGGGGTTCGCCGACGCCAAAGATGGTGGGGGTTTAGAGATATGGCCGTGGTGATGCAGGCTCAGGCAGGCTAGGGCCGAGAGTGGCGGGAGCCAATGTTCCGGTCGGCAGTGGTGGACGACGTAGAGGGAGCATTGAAGGAAAAAAGCCACTGCCCATTAGATCTGATCAAAAAGGAATTTGGACTCCGGGTGGTGTCTAGGTGGTGGTTTGTGTTGCAGCTACCCCCTTCGCCATGGCCTCCAGTCTAGACACGAGAAGACTCCCGTGTCGCTCCGCCTAGGGGACCCGGGGGCGACCTAGCCATCGCCTTCGCCTCCTCCTACACCATCCCTTCCCCACGCCGCTGCCGAAGGATGCCGGCGGGCAAAGCCCTCGTGGTTGATGGCGGCGGGGGGTTCTGTTGCATGACATCTCCGTGATTTGGGGTGGCAGATCACGTTCGTCGGCTCCCTCAGTGCTGATTCCTGCCTCGCGTGTGTCGACGTTCGTGATCCGGCTGGTCCAGCTTCCTGACGGCGACGTTGCGGGGTGGGGTGGATCCGGGGCTCCGATAAGTGTGAACTGGGGGTCGAGGTGGGGTCGGCCAGTGGATGCGCTCGGTGCTCATGGGCATCATCTACCGTGGTTCTAGGGCACGACTGCGGTGGATCTCCGCATGGGTGTCCCGGTCAGGCGTCGGCCACGCAGCGATGTGGATTCTTCCGCGGTGGACCGCTCATCCCGGTGGTGTGGCGGCTCCTGGCAATGGTGAAACCGCTGCGGCTTGGGCCGTGTGCAGCGGTCTCCCGGCGGTGGAGACGTTCCCATGGGGTGTGGCGGAAGACAGTGGAGATGGATTAGATGGTCCAAGCGGTGATGGATGCGAGTATGCGAGCGAAAGCTTTGTTTCGGCCTTGACCGGAACTGCCGGCGGCAGCGCCCGTGGGCGTCGTTACCTCGCTGGAGGCGTTGTGGGGCGATTCTCAGTCCTATGTGCTCCGAGGGAAACCCCAGATATGGGCTTTTTCAGATCGGAAGATGGCGATGTTCCTGCGTCGTCACCCTCCTCAACCTCCTCCTCCTCCTCCGGGTCCACTGCATCCGGAGGTAGCCCCGCGGCGATCCGGGCTTCGCGCCTTGCCCGGATCTACTCAAGGAGCTGCAGCCGGCGCTCTGGCATTAGAAATGGGTAGCCCCTTATCCAGTGGCGTGGGGGCATGGCTACTAGTGGTGGCGGACGGGGAGTGAAAAGTGGCGGCGACGGCAGACGGCCGGATGAAAATATGGAGGGGTAAAATTTTGGTGCCGGCGGTCGGCTTAAATAGCCGGGCTAGGCACTACGTGGCCCGCCGGAGCGGCGCCACACGGCGACATCGTTCTGACGAAGGAGACGAGCTTCACACCGCCGGGTTTCCGGGTGATTCGCGTGCGAGACGGGTTTGGGATGCCTGGCTGTAGATGCTCTCGCTCCCTCTGAAAAGAAGTGATCTAAAGTCTAAACGCTCAATCCCCACTGGACTGTCAAATAGTCGGCCCCAAAAACGAACGGTTCAGCGTATTTTGATGAGGCCCTACTTTGAGCAATGATCGAAGGTACCCCGCACAGAGAAAAATAATAGCGAAAGGACCCAAGGAAGGAGGGACCAACGATGATGCAGTTAAACTTTGGCTACGAGCGATCATAAGTTTCTCGAATATTCCACAAGATATACCACGGGGTTCCATCTTCACAAAGATCACCACCGGCTGGCCAGTTGAACTGATATCGACTATGCTCGACAAAGGCACCGTTCCTAAGGGAAATCACATCACACACGTCTGAGAGAGCACGTGCCATGGCTTCGCTGTGCCCCGTAGCCGTAGGCCGTAGCTATCCTCGTTCAATCATCACGTAGCCCTGATCTGGACATCAATAGAGGATTAAGTACTGTATACTACGTCAATCTGGCACGTGACATCTAAGTTAAAGACCGGACCCGAGTGAGGGGGGAAGGGAGGATGAAGTCCAGCCACGAGGAGCGTTGAAAATTCTGCCTCGTTCCACGATGGCGACGGCCGGCCGGGCCATACGTCCGCTTGGGACGGACAGCGGCAGGCGTCTCCATCATCAGTCTGTGTATATCACCAAGGGACGTACGCTACGTATAATTTATAGGTATTTATTTAGCCCGCGTACTTAGTGCAGCGAAAACTAATTGTAACGATGATCATGCCCTGCGAGTTAGTGCTGACCGACGAGAGAGACGACGAATTCATAATGTGGAGGCACGGCGTGACGTCGACCAACGATGATCGACCGCGATCGTCTGAGAGCTACGTTCGCATTTTTCTTCTCCTTCGTTGTTCCTTCTTCTTCTTCTTCTTCTTTTGATCGACCTCCATGCTCTTGTTTCTCGTCGCGCGTGCCTGCGAAATACGTATCCGTTTGTTTGCCTCGATGCTCTGTCGTTTGTTGGGCTGCAAAGACGATATCGACTTTGAATTGCTTGCAAGACGAGGATCCAGAGGATTACCAGCAGGCAGCAGCAGCTGTAAATGTCAAGTTTTTGTGCTGTCTATCGCAAGTAAGTACGTATAAAATTGGGGTGACTCTTGAGCCTTGTCAGGGTTTTAGCTGCGTCGGTGGTACTAGCGAAAGTTAAACTCGTCTCCACTAGCTTTTGTTATGATAATCAGACTCCATGGAGATATTGATTCTGTTTAGTGAACGATCTTGCTTTAGTTGGTAAGTGCAAACCACAAAGCGCTAGCATAGTCGGTCGTTCAGAACGCTGAAATGCGATTCCAACAAAAAGGAGTCATTTTGTACAAGTAGCAACAACAAACAAAGAAACAAGCAGGCAGAGACATGGCTGGCACCTGGCAGTGCGTGCATGCATGCATGCAGGAGGAAGGCACATCACAGGGCCCCCGTCGCCGGCCGCAAACCATTTCGTTCTCCGCGGCGACTAGCAGCTGCAGTACGTACGTCGTATGAACAAATCTCACACGCACCGAGCGACCACGGCCGACTGGCTTGACACAGACCGAATACAACTTGCGCCTGCCTGCTGTATCGTCTTATATATTCCTATCCTACACACACACACACACACACACACACACACACACACACACACACACACACACACACGCAGCTGATAGTTTACGTACGTTCGGACCGGCCAACAAAAGCGGCCGCCTCCTTCATTCGGGGGCGACGGGGCCCGCGTGCGAACGGCGGTTGACCGTTTGACCCTTTCTGCGTGCCTAGCACGCGGAGCGGCTCGTGTCCTTCGGTGTTTGGTCAATCCGTTGACGCACATGCGGCCTGGTAAGACGTTGCTCCGTTTGTGTACCTCGTCGCTGCTTCCAAACCTTTCCCGGGTCCCAGCAATGCAGTGGCATGCAAATACGCATGCGTCGTACGTGCAAGTACCTTCGCCGGCCCCGGCCGTGTGCGTGCGTGCGGCTTTCAGAAAAGCCGTGTCAATAATAACACACACCGCCCGGTTCGTCCCGGTCCGTCTGCGATTTCGCACGCCAAGTTTCTGCTCCATGGACCTACGGCGTGTCAAACATGGAGTATCCGGTTCATCTCTGTCTTACCGTTGGCCGAGGGACTGAGGGTGGCTTGGTGGAAAAGTCAGCACAACCAAATCCTTCCATGCTATCACCATCGCTTGTTCAACCGTATTTGTCGGTTTTTTTCTTTCGAAACAGAAAAGAATAAGTTCCCCGCAAGGAAAAAGAATAAGGGAGTGGTTTGTTTTTGCGCGATGAAAAGAATGAGTACGTTGCTCTCCAACCAGTTCGTTCACATGCGGGCAACGCGGTCTAGTTTGCTGGCATCACACAGTTGGATCGACTCGCCAGAAAGTGGTACGGTGCACCATCAAGCAGCTAGCTAGCTAGACGCGTCACGGAAATACCGGCAATCCAGCTAAAGGCCCTTTACCCAAAAACAAATACATATAGCCAGAAAGCGGCAGAAAATGAAAATATAATAATATACACATTGTTACTAGTTTATATGTATCTACATGGACCACATTATAAGGTGGCCTTAATCATGCACTCAGAAAAAAAAGGTAGCCCTAATCAAACTTGTTGGGCTAAAAAAGCAGCAATCACCCTACTGTCGGTAGAGTAGAATTGAGCGCGCCGCCGGCCATCGCTCGCTGGGCACCGCGACGTGCGACGGTCGCCGTTGGGAGTGAAGTGCTCGGATTCGATACGTACGCCGGCTGGCTGAGAGCCTGAGACGAAGCTGTCGGGAGCCTGATTTGTCTTGACCACGTCCCCCTCCAGGCTTCCTACTTGACTAGTTTTTCCGAGGACAAGCTGCTTACGTGATCTGATCGGCATGCTTTAAATAGGTTAGCTAGTGACCTCTACTGGCCAGATGCGTTGGACTTGCTCCGTCTGTCCTGCGCTGGCTGCGATTGCGAACGCTTCTTGCTCTATCTTTCTTTGCTACAATTTTCTATTCGTCGCTCTAGCACGGCTCGATCCTCTCGCCGATTCGCAGCCCTTCTAGATTTGTATTCAGCCGTAGAACTTGGATTAATCATCCATTCATCCGTGTTCTTATCTGCAAAAATCAAAAAACTACGAAACAAAGTTTGAATAGATGTCCATCTTTTGATCATTTGAATTTTGATGGTCATGGGTAGATCGTCTTTTGGATCTTCTCTTTTATAGTGACAAATGCCATACCGTGACGCGAGGACCTCGAGACAGGGTCGGCTCGGGAAGGAGATGGCACGGTGTCATCTTTTCTCTTCATCACCAACGTTGGATTCGACCACCTTCGACATACAGAGGCCAATGCACTAGTGGTCAAGAGGCGCGCAAAGGTAGCATGTGCCGTGTTGCACAATTTTTGACCATTTTAGCAATGGTAAAACATAACTGCCTCGGTCCATTGGGTCATGTCGTTGACACGAAGGTTTTTCTAACTTAATGTCTGGTTCTTTTATACACCATTAATTTCTTTAAAGCAAATGAACTAGGATAGGTGAATAGACCGGCAAACCCGACCCACCAATGGTCTCCGAGAACGTTTTGGTATTTATGCGCCCCGTGATGTTGAGAGCATTATTATGGATGTGTATCTCGGTGATCATGGTCGTACAATTGTGCAGCCATCACACCATGAATAGCCGTCAAGGAAGAAATAGTCATTAGAGACAAAGGCTGTGAATCGAGCCTCTAGACCATGCCAACTAGAGCGATAGTTATCACATAAGAGGAGGATTGGAAGAGAATGTCGAGAGCAATGGAAAATGTATGAAAGGAGAATAAGAAAGAAAGAAGCATATTTTATGAAAATGTGGTTTTGGGACATGGTTCCAAGTGAGGATGGAATCTGCAACATTCGTTTCTCTATGACTGATGATGTATCGGTATTGCAAACTCTTTGTTTCCCTTTGTAACGTTTCGGTTTAACTGAGGTGGGCGATCGATCCCACCGAGTTCGCAATGCAAACTCTCTGTTTCCTTTTCGTAACGTTTCGGTCTCACCGAAATGAGCGATCGGTCCCACCGAGTTTGCCAGACCAACTCTCTGTTTGCCTATTATAGAAATCGGTCTCACCGAGTTCATGTGATCGGTCTCACCGAGATTACGTTATGCCCTAACCCTAATGAAATCGGTCCCACCGAGTTGACATGTCGGTCCCACCGAAAAGCCCAACATTCACAGTTTGAACTAAATCGGTCTGACTGAGTTTCATTATTCGACCCCACCGAGTTTGGTAAATTATGTGTGACGGTTAGATTTTGTGTGGAGGCTATATATACCCCTCCACCCTTCCTCCATTCGAGGAGAGAGCTATCAGAACGTGCCTACAATTTCACTACTCATTTTCTGAGAGAGAACCACCTACTCATGTGTTGAGACCAAGATATTACAATCCAACCACAAGAATCTTGATCTCCAGCCTTCCCCAAGTTGCTTTCCACTCAAATCATCTTTCACCAAATCCAAATCTGTGAGAGAGAGAGTTGAGTGTTGGGTTGCCCGGCTCCTGAATTTGCTACCTTAGGTTCCGTCTGATCGACTAGGGTAGTAAAGGGAGAACTACTGCGATTGTGTTTCTGGTTCGTCCGGTTAAACACCTCAGTAGAGAAAGCCGAAAACTGACTGTCATGATGCGGCGAGAGATGGTCAGCCACTCAGTGACTTATTAAAATCTTTTAGCGATTTTTTCCGTATTACACGAAGGACTGCTTTCCGGTCACATATGTAACGCATCCGCATTCGGATAGCCGCGTACATACCAGGGGCTATCTCGTAGATCCATCGTCAAACTCCAATGGCTAAGTGAGATTGATAAAGCCTCATAGTCTGATTGCCTGTTCCCCGCACTGACACCTCCTTCACGGACCAAGACGTTGGATCAAGTGTGACTATGTGCTATTTCGAACACCCCCGTAGTATCTATGTAGGGGCTGAAGCCGACGACTAGAAAAATCTCAGGAATACAAAAACGGCCGCACAGGAGGATAGAACTTTCAGATAAAAACACAAATATATCGCAAAGTCTTAATACATAATGAAAACGTCCAGGCAGTTCAGGTACATTCATTCGAACATAATGTCCTTTGAGCACTGACCCTCTATCAAGCGCGCGCCCTCTAGGACGTCGTCTAAGTAGCGCTCCGGCGTATGGTGGTCCTTGCCTCCAGGCGGGCCCTTAACTGCAACATCGACGACCTTCATCTTCGCCCAGTACATCATGACGCGGGCGAAGGCCATCCGTGCACCTTCTATACACACTGACCGCTTGACCGCGTCAATTCGCGGCACTGCATCGACAAGCCGCCGTACCAAGCCGAAATAGTTGCTCGGAAGGGGTTCGGTTGGCCACAGCCGAACTATAACGTCCTTCATGGCCGCACCGGATATGTTATGCAGCTCGGCCCATTGCGCTATTTGGTCGTTCAGCAGCGCCGGGCGCTCCTGCGCCGCGAACTGTGTCCACAATAGCTTCTCCGTCGCATATCCCTCCTGAGTCTGGAAGAATTGCGCGGCGTCGGGGGCACTCTTCGATAGATCCACGAAAACGTCTGGAGAACTCCACAGTCGATTAAGCAAGGCATATCTCTGATCGCCAAACTTAGTCTGTAAAAGAAAGGGCTTACCAGCTGCTATCTGTCCGGCCTGTCGGATCTCCTCACGAGCCGCTCTCGATTCGGACCGCGCGTCTTTGGCCTCCTGAAGGGCCTTGTCGAGTTCGGTTGCCATGGCTTTATTCTCCTTCTCGAGGGACTCGCACTTGCGGGCGGCGTCCTTGAGTTCTTGCTCTACGACGGATATCCGCTCCTCGCATTGGCGCCGGGTGGCCTATTCGGTCTTCAACTCCGCAGCCGCTTTATCAGCGGCCGCATTGCTCACCCTAGCCTGTTCCTTGGCCCGGGTAAGTTCACCCCTGAGGGCTCAACCACGGCAGCGCCATCTGCAGTTACACAAATAACAGCGTCTGAATTTCAACCTAGTGTTCGCACATTCATATAGGCATAAAAGGGATGTGCGAAGCATACCTTGCGCTTCGTCGAGCCGCTTGTTAATGAGGACAATGTCCTCATCGGCTAGCTTCAGTTTCTGTTTTAGTTCGGAAACCTCCGCGGCCTGGGCGGTTGCCGCTAACAGTGAAGCCTGTTTTTCCAATTCAATAAGTATGTTACTTCCCTCAGATATCTATAGATCATCTGTTCACCCTTCTTCATGGGCCACCAGAGTCTCAGGGGCTACTATCTATATACACGCGTATTTGTTCATATGGAAGGCAACTAAAGATATTACATCGCATACCTCGAAGCCTGTTAGTAGGATCGTGAAGGCTTCATTCAGCCTACTTTTTGCGGACTGAATCTTCTCAAACACCGTACCCATCAAGGTACGGTGCTCCTCCAAGACGGACACACTCTGCAGTGCGTCCATCAGGGTGTTCGACGCCTCAGGGTTCATGGAGGCCGCCGCATTATTAGGCGCTCCCCCCTCCCTTGAAGGGGGCCGCTCACCCAACTCCGGATCCGTCTCCAGAGCGGTATTCGGCTGGGGGCCGAACAATCGAGTGCCCCCATTGTTGATCTTCACGGGGGCCGCACCTCCTATGTCCTCAACAACTGAGGCATTCCCCTTCGGTGCCATGTTGATGGTCCCCGTACCTCTCGGCGATCCAGAGAAGTACTCCAGGATGACACCTCAATGTCGTCCGCCCTTCGGGGCGAGGAAGCTTGTGGTGGTGTCTCACTCTCCATCATCTCCGGTGGTAGATCCCCCAATGACATTATTCTCTCAATTTGTAAGGATTGAAAATATGTGAAGTGTCCTTAGGTACTTACGATGCGGCAATAGGCTTGGTCCGGGGGCGGTGCTTGGGGATTGCTTCGGCGTCCAAATCCGAGTCGTCCGCAAGGGATATCCTTCCCCTCTTGGACGCTCCCTCCTCCGGATCCGCGGAGGCCGCCCTCTTTTTCCCTTTGGGGGAAGGGCTCTTTTCTTCCTCCTCCCCCTCCTCCTCGTCTTCATCTTCCTCGTGGGAGGAAGGAGCCTCGGTCCCTCCGGACGTAGCGCCCGAAGTACCTTCCTTGTGGAGGCCATCACTGGCCTCCTTGCCTTTCTTCTTGTCTTTCTTTGTCAGCGCCTGGTAGGACGCCGGGACCAGCATCCTCATTAACAGAGGTTCGGCTGAGCCTTCAGGGAGTGGAGCCGGACATCTGATCTGCTTCGCTTTCTTTATCCAGCCCTGTTCAAAAGGCGGAATTTTCAGTACCCCTCCCTAAGGATTGACGAACTAGGTAATGTTCGAAAATTTAACACTTACTGGGGAGGCCGGATTGTTGCAGTCGAGGCCGGTGTCGTCAGAAGTCCGTGGCCACGTCTTCTGATTCTTGAAGAGGAGCTTCCAGATCCCTTTGTGCGTCATGCCAAAGAATCGCTGCAGGGTCCGTGGCCCTTCCGGATTAAACTCCCACATGTTGAAGGTCGTCGTTGGCAGGGGAGAGCTCGGCAGATAAGCATGACCTGGGCCACATCGGCAAGGGTGATGTCCTTTTCTATCATACTCTTGATGCGTTTTTGCAGCATCAACACCTCGTCATAGGATCCCCAGTCTAGACCTTTGTTGGTCCAAGATGCAAGCCGTAGCGGGGGACCGGATCTGAAAGCAGGAGCGGCCGCCCACTTGGTACCGCGGGGTTCAGTGATGTAGAACCACTCCTGCTGCCATAGCTTTACTGTGTCCACAAATGTCCCTTTGGGCCAGGTAACACGGCGGAGCTTGCTCACCATAGCGCCGTCGCACTCGGCGTGTTGACCGTCGACCACCTTTGGCTTCACATTGAAGACCTTGAGCCACAGGCTGAAGTGTGGGGGAACGCGGAGGAGTGCCTCACACACGATGATGAACGCCGAGATGTGAAGGAAGGAATTCGGGTCCAAATCATGGAAATCCAGCCCATAGTAAAACATGATACCTCGGACGAAGGGATGGAGGGCAAACCCGAGTCCTCGGAGGAAGTGGGGGACAAATACCACCCTTTCGCCAGACTTTGGGGTAGGGATGACCTGCCCTGGGGTAGGAAGCCTGTGTGTAATCTCCGCCGTCAAGTACCTCGCTTCCCGTAGATCCTTGATGTCCTTCTCCGTTACGGAAGAGGCCATCCACTTGCCCTGGGAACCGGATCCAGCCATGGCTGGAGAAGTGGGGGTGAAGGGAAAGATTGGGATTGGGGCGTTGGAGCTCGAGGATGTAGAAGTAGGAAGGGAGGAAGGTGCGGGGAAGAGGGATAGATCCTTATCCTTTTATAAAGGCAGTGAATGTCAAGCGCCTCCTCCCCGGCCTTAAAATTCGCCTATGCCCAAGGGGTCGTGCGAACGGCACGGTTGCATTTCCCAAGCCCATATTGCTGAGAATCCCGCAATAAGGGGACACGATCTCTGTTTTGACAAGACGTGTTAATAGAGGCTGTGCCTCGAAGCGCGGAGCGGGAGGCCACAAGACGGTTCGAAATAATGATAAAGTCAGAACATAACGTCTCGCCGAAAAAGCTGTCGGTGGATGTGACTTATTTTGTGTGAGTATTTCACCCTTGTGGTTCAGGGTTGTAACTGATTGTACAGAGCCGGATATATTCGTTCAGCTACTTTGGAGTATTCGGAGGAGGAACCCGCCTTGCAATGCCGAAGACAATCTGCACACCGGAGATATCGTCATTGAAGCCTGGTTCAGGGGCTACTGAAGGAGTCCTGGATTAGGGGGTCCCCGGACGTCCGGGCTATGTGATGTGGGCCGGACTCGTGGGCCGTGAAGATACAAGATGGAAGGCGTTCCCCGTGTCCGGATGGGACTCCCCTTAGCGTGGAAGGCAAGCTTGGCATTCAGATGTGAATATTCCTTTCTCTCTAAACCGACTCTGTATAACCCTAGCCCCCTCCGGTGTCTATATAAATCAGAGGGTTTAGTCCATAGAGGCAATCATAATCATATAGGCTAGACATCTAGGGTTTAGCCATCATGATCTCGAGGTAGATCAACTCTTGTAACCCCTATACTCATCAAAGTCAATCAAGCAGGAAGTAGGGTATTACCTCCATCAAGAGGGCCCGAACCTGGGTAAACATCGTGTCCCCTGCCTCCTGTTACCTTCGATCCTTAGACGCACAGTTCGGGACCCCCTACCCGAGATCTGCCGATTTTGACATCGACACATAGCCTTGGTTTCACAACCTAGGAGAGTATGGCGTCTAGCGAGGGAAATCACCACCGTTGATGTCCTTACTTTGATGGTACTAATTTTGCTAGTTGGAAGCATAAGATGAAAATGCATATTCTTGGACATAACCCCGCCGTTTGGGCTATTGTGTGTATTGGCTTGCAAGGTGAATTCTTCAATGGGAGAGAACCGAATCATGAAGCTACCGCGGAAGAATTAAAGATGTTGCAATATAGTGCTCAAGCTTGCGATATCCTCTTCAACGGATTGTGCCCCGAAGAATTCAACAAAATCAGTCGTCTTGAGAATGGAAAGGAAATTTGGGATACTTTGATTGATATGCACGAAGGTACCGACTCCGTCAAGGAATCCAAATTGGATGCGCTTCAAAATCATCTTGACAAGTTCAAAATGAATGACGGTGAAGGTGTCGCTGAAATGTACTCTAGGCTTGCTCTCATCACAAATGAGATTGCCTGCTTAGGAAGTGAAGAGATGACCGATAGATTCATCATCAAGAAGATCCTAAGAGCCTTGGCTGGAAAATATGATACCGTGTGCACATTGATCCAAATGATGCCCAACTACAAAGATCTCAAGCCAACGGAAGTCATTGGTAGAATTGTTGCTCATGAGATGTCACTCAAGGATAAAGAAGAGCTTCACAACAAGTCAAGTGGTGCTTACAAAGCCTCATGTGATGCTCCTACATCATCAAGTGAGAAACAAGCCTTCAACGAGGAATTGAGCCTAATGGTGAAGAACTTCAACAAGTTCTACAAGAGTAGAAGCAAGGAGAGAAGTTCCAAGTCAAGGTCCTACAATGATAAAAGATCTTCTAGTCGCAAGCGTAATTGCTATAATTGTGGAACACCCGGAAACTACTCCAATGAGTGTAAGGCTCCCTACAAAAGAAGAGAAGACTCATCTAAAAGGAGAAGTAGAAAATAATAATCACCTCCAAGAGAGAGAAGGAGTAGAGATGATCGTTATGAACGAAGAACCTCTCGCAGAAGCAAGGATTCGGAAACGAAGGACAAGTCATCAAGGAGCTACACAAAACGAAGACATCAAGCTCATGTTGGTGAATGGGTATCCGGCTCCGACTCCGACCATCACTCCGAGAGAAGTTATCATTCCGACTCAGAATATACTCCAGATGAAGGTGTTGCCGGTCTAGCACTTGTGTCAACCAACTCCTATGACATATTTGACTCACCAAATGAAGGAATTGGAATATGCTTCATGGCTAAAGGCCCAAAGGTATCACACCCCGATTATGTTGATTTCAAGAGTGATGAATATGATTTGCTAGGTGATGATGATTTACTTGTTGACAATTCTAGTGATGAAAACTATGATGAACTTGCTATTAATCATGCTAATCAAGATAAAACGAATGACGATGATAAGAAGGAGATTGAGCGTCTAACTAAAGAACTAAACACTCTTAAGTTAGCTCATGAAACTACCTTGGAAGATCATCAAGAGCTTTTAAAGACTCATGATAAGCTACACTTTGAAAAGCTCAACCTTGAGCAAGAGCATGGGTTCTTAAAAGCAATCAATGATGATCTTCATAAAAAAAGTTCTTCTTACATTGCCAAGCGTTTACTCTTGTCTACTTACATGTCACAAGTAAAATCTAGCAACAAGAACAAGAAAGATTCTTCATCTAGTAGTAACAATAATCATGCTAAATCCAATGTTGTTGCTTCTAGCAGTTCTCTTGATTCCACTAATGATTCTCTTAGCCAAGTTATACTTGAGCAAGAAAATAGCTTATTGAAGGGAATTATAGAGAGAGGTGTTTACAAGAGCCTTCCCGAAAGTATGAAATTTGAGGAAATTGTACGCAAGCAAAGAAGGCACCAGAAGAATCAAGGTGTTGGTTTTGAACGAAAGTTCCATGCCAATGGAGTTGAGTGGGAAGAAGATCAATACCCCAAGATGAAGTTTGTTCCTCAACAAGAGAAGTATGATCCTACTTCATTCAAGGGAACACAAGCTCAAGATGATATTCCACCACAAGACCACAAGCAAAAAGGCAAGGACAAGCTTTAAGAGGAGATTGATGCATTTGAAGAAGCTCCCAAGGCCTTGGTCAAGTGGGTTCCCAAAACTACATCATGTTCTACTTCATCAAGTACGATTACAACTCCAAGGATTCCCATCAAGTTGATGTGGATCCCGAAGAAGAAGAACTAGAGAGTTCTTGAGGGTGACTTCGCCAACATATTTCACTCATATCATTTTGGCGAGAACAAGTGCAAACAACTTCCACATCTCGCACTAGTTCAAGGAGTCACAAACCCTCTTGTTGGTAAGACAAGGGACAAGGTAACCTAATGCTTTCATCATCAACACACTATGTATTACCTTTTGGAGAGTGGTGTCTCATAGATTGGTTAGGTGCCACTTGGGAGCCTCCGTCAAGATGGTGGAGTTGAACCAAGGAGTTTGTACGGGCGAGGAGATCGCCTACTTCATGAAGATCTACCCTAGTGAGGCAAGTCCTTCGTGGGCGATGGCCATGGTGGGATAGAGAAGGTTGCTTCTTCGTGGACCCTTCATGGGTGGAGCCCTCCGTGGACTCCCACAGCCGTTACCCTTCGTGGGTTGAAGTCTCCATCAACATGGATGTACGATAGCGCCACCTATCGGAACCACGGGAAAAATCTTCGTGTCTACATTGCGTTTGCTCCCTCCAAACTCCTCCCCTTTACCTTCATATGCAATGATTTACATTCCGCTGCTATACTCTTAGATTTGCATGTGTAGGTTGATTGCTTGACTTGTGATAAGTTGCTAAAATCTGCCAAGACTTAAAATTGGGAAAGGCTATATTTTCATTTGGTCAAGTAGTCTAAACACCCCCCCTTCTAGACATACTTTCGATCCTACAAGTGGTATCAGAGCTTTGGTCTCCATTTGCCTTGATTTCCATAGCTTTGGTGATCATAGCCTTGGTTTCACAACCTAGGAGAGTATGGCGTCTAGCGAGGGAAATTACCACCATAGAGGTCCTTACTTTGATGGTACTAATTTTGCTAGTTGGAAGCATAAGATGAAAATAAATATTCTTGGACATAACCCCGCCGTTTGGGCTATTGTGTGTATTGGCTTGCAAGGTGAATTCTTCAATGGGAGAGAACCGATCGTGAAGCTACCGCGGAAGAATTGAAGATGTTGCAATACAATGCTCAAGCTTGCGATATCCTCTTCAACGGATTGTGCCCCGAAGAATTCAACAAAATCAGTCGTCCTGAGAATGCAAAGGAAATTTGGGACACTTTGATTGATATGCACGAAGGTACCGACTCACGAAGGTACCGACTCCGTCAAGGAATCCAAATTGGATGTGCTTCAAAATCATCTTGACAAGTTCAAAATGAATGACGGTGAAGGTGTCGCTGAAATGTACTCTAGGCTTGCTCTCATCACAAATGAGATTGCCGGCTTAGGAAGTGAAGAGATGACCGATAGATTCATCATCAAGAAGATCCTAAGAGCCTTGGATGGAAAATATGATACCGTGTGCACATTGATCCAAATGATGCCCAACTACAAAGATCTCAAGCCAACGAAAGTCATTGGTAGAATTGTTGCTCACGAGATGTCACTCAAGGATAAAGAAGAGCTTCACAACAAGTCAAGTGGTGCTTACAAAGCCTCATGTGATGCTCCTACATCATCAAGTGAGAAACAAGCCTTCAATGAGGAATTGAGCCTAATGGTGAAGAACTTCAACAAGTTCTACAAGAGTAGAAGCAAGGAGAGAAGTTCCAAGTCAAGGTCCTAAAATGATAAAAGATCTTCTAGTCGCGAGCGTAATTGCTATAATTGTGGAACACCCGGAAACTACTCCAATGAGTGTAAGGCTCCCTACAAAAGAAGAGAAGACTCGCCTAAAAGGAGAAGTAGAAAAGAAGAATCAGCTCCAAGAGAGAGAAGGGGTAGAGATGATCGTTATGAACGAAGAACCTCTCGCAGAAGCAAGGATTCAGAAAGGAAGGACAAGTCATCAAGGAGCTACACAAAACGAAGACATCAAGCTCATGTTGGTGAATGGGTATCCGGCTCCGACTCCGACCATCACTCTGAGAGAAGTTTTCATTCCGACTCAGAATATACTCAAGATGAAGGTGCTGCCGGTCTAGCACTTGTGTCAACCAACTCCTATGACATATTTGACTCACCAAATGAAGGAATTGGAATATGCTTCATGGCTAAAGGCCCAAAGGTATCACACCCCGATTATGTTGATTTCAAGAGTGATGAAGATGATTTGCTAGGTGATGATGATTTACTTGTTGACAACTCAAGTGATGAAAACTATGATGAACTTGCTATTAATCATGCTAATCAAGATAAAACGAATGACGATGATAAGAAGGAGATTGAGCGTCTAACTAAAGAACTAAACACTCTTAAGTTAGATCATGAAACTACCTTGGAAGATCATCAAGAGCTTTTAAAGACTCACGAGAAGCTACACTTTGAAAAGCTCAACCTTGAGTAAGAGCATGGGTTCTTAAAAGCAATCAATGATGATCTTCATAAAAAAAGTTATTCTTACATTGCCAAGCGTTTACTCTTGTCTACTTACATGTCACAAGTAAAATCTAGCAACAAGAACAAGAAAGATTCTTCATCTAGTAGTAACAATAATCATGCTAAATCCAATGTTGTTGCTTCTAGCAGTTCTCTTGATTCCACTAATGATTCTCTTAGCCAAGTTATACTTGAGCAAGAAAATAGCTTATTGAAGGGAATTATAGAGAAAGATGTTTACAAGAGCCTTGCCGGAAGTAAGCAATTTGAGGAAATTGTACGCAGGCAAGGAAGGCACCGGAAGAATCAAGGTATTGGTTTTGAACGAAAGTTCAATGCCAATGGAGTTGAGTGGGAAGAAGATCAATACCCCAAGACAAAGTTTGTTCCTCAACAAGAGAAGTATGATCCTACTTCATTCAAGGGAACACAAGCTCAAGATGATCTTCCACCACAAGACCACAAGCAAAAAGGCAAGGACAAGCTTCAAGAAGAGATTGATGCATTTGAAGAAGCTCCCAAGGCCTTGGTCAAGTGGGTTCCCAAGACTGCATCAAGTTCTACTTCATCAAGTATGATTACAACTCCAAGGATTCCCATCGAGTTGATGTGGATCCTGAAGAAGAAGAACTAGAGAGTTCTTGAGGGTGACTTCGCCAACATACTTCACTCATATCATTTTGGCGAGAACAAGTGCAAACAACTTCCACATCTCGCACTAGTTCAAGGAGTCACAAACCCTCTTGTTGGTAAGACAAGGGACAAGGTAACCTAATGCTTTCACGGACATCATTTTGTGTGAACTTCACTCTATGTCTATGGATATCCTTGTTTGTTCCTTGTGGGACTAACCCGTGTAGGTATTGAAAGTGCAACTCACTTCAATGGATTGCTCCGAATGATCGACATCAACATTGAGCATCCACATCTTCAACATCTACATGAAGTCATCATCGACAAAACCCAAGGTTAGTTCATCCCTCTTAGGGGGGATATCACATCTAGGGGGAGCTTTACTCTAAGAATTGAGCTAAAGCAACTATAATGGTGTGAACACAACAATGCTTGATGTAAAAGTGGTAACCCCACTTGCGCTTAAATGATGAGTATGACCTACGATCAAATGTTCTCATTTGACTCCTAAGTCAATATACTCCTATATAGATGACCTAGTCATCGTCAATTGCTTGATAGATGCTATAGTGTTTGTGCATGCGTTGTCACATATTTCATTTGCCATTTTATTGTGTGAGCATGTTGATTGCATATTTTTTTCATTCAAGGACATCCATTTGTTGCTTTGGTTGTTCGGCTCTTCTTCTTTTGCCAAATGGATGGACAAGAATGCCTAAGAACTTCCTCTAGCTATCTATGCTTTTCTCGTCTCAAACTCTATTTCATGCTACCTCACAAAGTTTGATCAAGTCAGATTCGAACCCTCTAGGTGAGGAGCACTCGGAGACACCGATTCGGCATAGACTTAAACTTCCAAAACCTCTCTGTGCATTTCGGTCTGACCGATTCATCCTTCTCGGTCAAACCGAGTTCATTGAGTTGATCTAGGTTTTCAATCTCGGTGCAACCGATTAGAACCATTCGGCCACATCGAGTTGTAGTAATCGCTTGTGATTCTGCATCTCGGTGCCACCGAGTTGTTCCACTCGTTCACAATGACAGGGTCAGGATATATATACCAATGGGTCAAATTTTGGAAATTTCTCCGAAACCTTTTCGCTCGCACGTATCCTGCTCTGTCGACTCAGGTCTCTGGATCGTCCTCACGTTTTCAGCGACCTCCCATTGCTAGTCTCCGCCGCCGTCAACGGAAATCTTCACCGTCGGTGCCGCCGTAGCGATCTCATCACCGAGTTAGGGTATGAGTTCAAACCTTTGTGCAATCTATTACCTCCGATTCTTAGCACAAAGTCAATCCCATGATTCTTACCACGTATGAGATCATCCTATCCAGCAAAAACTTCCTTTAGACTAGTTTTGATTCAAAAATTAGGGTTAGGTTTCCGCCGAACTCATCTCGGACCGACCGAGTTGTGGAAATCGGTCTCACCGATTTGGCTTATGCCATTGCACTTGTAAATTTTGGTCTGACCGAAACTTGCAAATCAGTGTGACCGAGTTCAACTATTAGTGAAACCCTAGCAATCTCGGAGTCACCGAACTGTGTCTCTATCTGACCGATTCCACTAGTTTAGACTCCAAAGTTGCTTCGGTGTCACCGAGTTTAACAAACCGGTAGCTCCGAAATGCTTTATGTGGAAAACTTAAACTAAGTTTTTGACTCATTTGTTTTGCAAAACCTCTACACTTTGTGATGCTCATCCACTCTATCTCATCTATAACTATTCGCATGGTCAGCTGTCAGTTTGCAGTGTCAACCATGTCTGATCAAAGTGATAGCCAGAACAAGTCTGAGGAACAAGTGAATCATAGTGAGGGCACTAGTCCCTTTGGCAGTTATGATGAAGGCAGCAGAAGTACTCCTATCAACCTGCCTAAGGCTACTACTAGGCATAGAAGGAAGAGAAATTCTGATTCTGAGGATGAAGATTATGTGGCTGCCGAGGAGGAGATCAGCTCCAATAAGAAGGTTGTCAAGAAGGAATTTGGCACACCTGCATCTACAAAACCTGGTCTGAACAAGAAGACACTTGCAAAGAGAGTGCCCATGTCCAAAGTCAGAGCCTCCACTCTTGAAACTTCCAAATCAACTGTTGGAGAGGCTGCCGGTGAGGGCAAGAAGAGGGTCAAGAAGACCATAGCCAGAGTTATTGGAAAACCCTCAATGATGATTCAGTCTGATGAGGAAGAAGAGGATGCTGCACCAGCATCAAAGACTCAAAAGCTGATGGGGGTGGCATCAAGTCTGGGGCCGCCCCTTCAAAGCCCAAGACTGCCCCCAAAGCTACTGCTCCAGCCCCCAAGACTGCACCAAAGAGGAGCACAAGAAACATACCAGCTGCTGAGAAGAACAAGGCCCCAGTGCCTGAGATTGAAGAAGAAGAAGATGAGGAAGCCCAAGTGCTCAGGAAGCTAAAGCCCAATATCCCTGACCATGATGACAATCATCCAGTGGTAGAAAATATGAAGGAGAGAAAGGATGCAGGTCTCAGATTATGGAGAGAATTAGATCCATCTGCTGTGAGAAGAAGAACTGCTGTGGACTATAGATTTCACACCAAGCAGAGCAGGACTTCTATGAAACAATTCTTTTGGATAAGAAGCCCATAGTATGTGACATGAAGTGGGTAGACTGGAAATACATTGACAACAATAAAGACCACTTCCCAAGAGTGCATGAAAGTTTCAGACTCAATGGAGTAGACACTTTTGTGGGTCAAAAACTGACCCAGTGGAATGATGAGCTCATTATGCAATTCTATTCTACAGTTCATTTCTATCCAGATGGTAGAATTGTATGGATGTCTGAAGGTACAAGGTACCAATCAACAGTTACTGAGTGGGCCAAGCTGATCAATGCCACTGCAGAGCTTAAGGATGACATAGATGTCTATGCCAAGAGAAAGAAAGATCACAACTCCATGGCCAACATGTAGAAGGAGATACCTGAAAAGGCCTTGGAGACTCACAAGCTAGGCTCTGTATATTACCTATTGTCTGGACTGACCACAATTAACACCATTTTGAGGCACGCCTTGTTGCCCAAATCAGGAGATCACAGGATGATCAGAGGTCATTCCATTAATTTGCTTCAGTTGTTTGATGTGCCCCAGAAGTTCAAAGTGATGAGTTTGATTGTTGAGACAATCAAGAGGACAGCTGCAGACCAGAAGAGATCATGTGGGTATGCTCCACACATCCAGATGCTCATCAACTCCAAGATGGGCATAGGCACATACTTGTTGGATAAAGAACATCTTCCCTTGAGGCCTGACTTTGAGGACAACACAGTTGTCATGAATGTTGAAGATCCCACATCAGTAGAGCACTGGTACAGTGACGTCCTAAACAAACGGTCTAAAACCCCTTTCCGTGACGGCATTTGGAACCGTCGCCAAGTGAGTGTGGGCGATAGGGGGGTCCTTCCCACACGACCTAGAAATCGTCGGGGATAGGCCCTCGTGGGACCCAGGCTGGGGCCGTGTGCGATCAGGCGAGGCATGGAAACCCAATCATTTTCGTAGGTATGTACATCCCACACGGTGAATGCCAGAAATCATTTCCGTAGGTATGTACATCCCACACAGTGAATCCCAAAAATCATTTCCGTAGGTATGTACATCCCACACGGTGAATCCCAGAAATCATTTGCATAGGTATGTACATCCCACACGCTGAATCCCAGAAATCATTTCCGTAGGTATGTACATCCCACACGGTGAATTCCAGAAAATCATTTCCGTGGGTATAGTTCTTTGTGTGGAAACGTTTGTGCAAGGTGGCCTAACGCAAACTGTTCGCTGCCGGAAGCCGTGTGTGATTGTTAGTTGATCGAACATGCGTACTTTCTAGAAACCATGCGGGTTGTTTGAGTTCATCGTCCGCGGTGCTGTCTGAGTAACCGTTTGCAATAGAAAACCCCAATAAGAAGGGTAATTAGCCTATTATTGATAATCCATGTACTAATCAAACTGATATTTCTTATAAAACACGCCAGATATTTCATATCCGTATAAAAGCAACCAGGATTTCATAATCGAATTACATCAGATAGCTTCGGCACTCAGTTACGCCATTACACAATAGCACCAAGTTTCACATCCAGCATCAAAAACCTTAGGAAAGTAGCATCATACACGGTAAATAGACAGATGAATCTCATCCGGGAAACAACAGAAGCGGAAGGCAAATATTGAGCCTTCAGTGATGTTGAATGTCCTTGCAACTTTAGGCCAGTGGCTATGGATAATTGCTCGCCCAACCTTCGTCCTCTTCAGCAAGACTTCAATATTGTACCGTGGGTGTTGAATGAATACCTTCCTCGCCTCTTGACCATGCAGGTGGTTTGAGAGGTAATCATCGGTGAGCTGCTTTGAAAAGTACTGAAAACAAAGCTATGCATAAATCGCTGTTGTAAATTTTGAAATGGCGCAAGGGGTAAAAACAAGGTAAAAGAGTTGGTACCATCCTATAGTTGACTGATGTCTTTTCATTGTGCAAACAAAGATCTTGCTGTTATTTGTCACAAGTTTCTTCATCCTAACAATCTTTCTGAGTTTCTTGACTTGACTGATATTCATGGACATCTCATTTCCCCATATGCAAAATGGGTCGAACAGTGGGTCTAAGCCTCTGACAGCAGGACCTACATGTGCAAGACCAAATTGTAAGAAACCTAAATATTAGAATGATTCCTGCAACTGCACAATAATGTGCTATTAGCCAAAGGACCCTACTTGAACAAACCTCGATGGTAAACCGCAGTGTGTCCCATTGTATTCCTGCAACACACATAAGGAAGATCTTGATCAGGTTAACTGAGAGTTGCCATACTATCAGTAGAATATGTATTGAGTACAGCCAAATTCGATTGGTGTCACATGCATAACGATACAAAATTGTACCCACAGCAAATGAAAATCAAATTGCAGAACTGAACCAAACAGTTAAATGGACAGCAGACCAAATGAACCAAAATAGTTAACTGAGCACGACATTGCAGAATAGAAACATGTACTAGAAGATAAGACAGTTAACAAAACAAAGAATGCTTGAGAACAGTACTATGAAATGTAGCAATTGTTGGACCAATGCGTCAACTGAACATTACATTTTAGAGGACCAAACTGTTAACTGAACATCAAATTGCATATTAATATTACAGAGGACAAATCACTAGAAGGCACTGGCGGTGGCCTCGAGAAAACATCACGAATTGTACTTTAAAGTAGACAACCGCGCGGCGGTGTCGACGGTGGCCTCGAAGACGAGGTGCTCCTCCAAGATCTGGGGGTCGACATGCATGTCAGCCATGGCGAGCTCGTTCACGCGTGCGGCCGCATGCTACTCAGCTCCATGTTATACTGCGTGTAAAATGGTTGTGGGCGGCGCTTAATTGGAGGAGGGGGGCAGTGATTTCGGTGGAAGGTGTTGCTCCGTCAGTCGGGGCATGTGGGATGGGAAAGGAGGAGGATGGTGTGGGTGGGGTGTGGATTACCTGACCATATCGACGAGGCCGCGTAGCAAGAAGAAGGGTCAGCGGCGAGGAGGCCGCGCGGCAAGAAGAAGTGTCGCCGGCGAGGAGGCGGCGCTACAAGAAGAAGGGTTGCCGGCGAGGAGGCGGCACTGCAAGAAGAAGGGTAGCCGGTGAGGAGGCGGCGCTGCAAGAAGAAGGGTCACCGGCGAGGAGGCTGAGCTGCCAGT
Source organism: Aegilops tauschii subsp. strangulata (assembly GCF_002575655.3). Classification (NCBI taxonomy): domain Eukaryota; kingdom Viridiplantae; phylum Streptophyta; class Magnoliopsida; order Poales; family Poaceae; genus Aegilops; species Aegilops tauschii. The sequence goes on from NC_053036.3 coordinate 485,449,197, forward strand.
AAGCAGCAGTGAAGGTTTGAACTTGGAAAGCAAGGAGGAACAGTGAAAATGTGGCTTTTGGTAGGAGGGAGGGGGCGGGGAGATAGATATTTCCGCGGTGGCAAAAACAATTCGCTCGGTGCCGCGAGAAACTGGCGCGCAAGTGTGGTTCAAGCGGGGATGGTGGACTGTAGACGACGAAGCTTCCTGCGTAAGCCAGACAAGACGGTGCGCCAAAATATTTTATATCGCATCCCACACGATTCTTCTAGTAAACTGTTTGTGGTATACCTGATTTTTTCATTATGTTTTGAAAGACAAATGGTGTTACGGAGGGAAAGGATGGTGTTTGAATTGCTAGAACATTTACGTACAGTGAACATGCAACTATTACATGAGTGCCGTGTTTCAATTTGGAATTATTCCGGGTTCGTTTGGCATTTTTATGCATTAATTGAGTTTCTGGGAATTTAATGTGCATAACTCAAATTTGAACTACAAGCACATGCTCCAATGCACCAAACTTTGCTGAAAAATCACATGTGTGTCTTTGGGTGAATTTATAGGTCCCATGCAAGAAATGGGAATAAAATTCAAACATCTGGGTGTCGTGGCTCGACCGGAATGATTGAGAAACTTGGTTTTTTAATTCCTGTAAATCCAAAACACGGCTGAAAATCACGAAACTTGGCATGGTGTCATGACATGGCACCAACATGCTACAGTAATTTTTTTGGCCGAATTGGGACAAGCTTTGGTGTAAGCTTCTTGCAAACCGGAGCTTCCCTCAAGAAGGCTCCTGGTTCCGAGAGGGAACGTGTTACCTCCGTGTGCGAAACGACATACGTACACTGCCTTCTCCCGCCTTTTATTTTTTTACACAGGAAGATTAGGTCAAATAGAAGTATCATGCTAAATTTTGAAATTATTCCGTGTTCGTTTGGCCTTTTTTATACATTAATTGAGTTTCTGGGCATTTAATGTGCATAATTCAAATTTGAACTACAAGCACGTGCTCCAGTGCACCAAAGTTGTTTGAAAAATCACATGTGTGTCCTTGGGTGAATTTGTAGGTCCCACTCAAGAGATGGGAGTGAAATTCAAACATCTGGGCGTCGTGGCTCGGCCGGAAAGATTGAGAAACTTGGTTTTTTAATTCCTATAATTCCAAAACACGCCTGAAAATCATGAAACTTGGTATGGTCTCATGACATGGCACCAACATGCTGCGGTATTTTTTTTGGCCGAATTGGGACAAGCTTTGGTGTAGGCTTCTTGCAAACCGGAGCTTTTCTCAAGAATGCTCCTGGTTCCAAGAGGGAACGTGTCACCTCCGTGTGCAAAACGACATACGTACACTGCCTTCTCCCGCCTTAATTTTTTTACACAGGCAGATTAGACCAAATAGAAGTATCATGCTAAATTTTGGAATTATTCCGTGTTCGTTTGGCCTTTTTATACATTAATTGAGTTTCTGTGCATTTAATGTGTATAATTCAAATTTGAACTACAAGCACGTGCTCTAGTGCACCAAAGTTGTTTGAAAAATCACATGTGTGTCCTTGGGTGAATTTCTAGGTCCCATGCAAGAGATGGGAGTGAAATTCAAACATCTGGGCGTCGTGGCTCGGCCGGAAAGATTGAGAAACTTGGTTTTTTAATTCCTGTAATTCCAAAACACGGCTGAAAATCATGAAACTTGGCATGGTCTCATGACATGGCACCAACATGCAGCGGTAATTTTTTTGGCCGAATTGGGACAAGCTTTGGTGTAAGCTTCTTGCAAACCGGAGCTTCCCTCAAGAAGGCTCGTGGTTCCGAGAGGGAACGTGTCACCTCCGTGTGTGAAACGACATACGTACACTGCCTTCTCCCGCCTTAATTTTTTTACACGGCCAGATTAGACCAAATAGAAGTACCATGCTAAATTTTGAAATTATTTTGGGTTCGTTTGGCCTTTTTATACATTAATTGAGTTTCTAGGCATTTAATGTGCATAATTCAAATTTGAAGTACAAGCACATGCTCCAGTGCACCAAAGTTGTTTGTAAAATCACATGTGTGTCCTTGGGTAAATTTCTAGGTCCCATGCAAGAGATGGGAGTGAAATTCAAACATTTGGCATCGTGGCTCGGCCGGAAAGATTGAGAAACTTGGTTTTTTAATTCCTATAATTCCAAAACACGCCTGAAAATCATGAAACTTGGCATGGTCTCATGACATGGCACCAACATGATGTGGTAATTTTTCTGTCCGATTTGCGAAGGCCCACACATTAACAATCAACAAAGTTATTTTGGAACAAGTGCTGTCACATTACAAATCGGAAACACAAGTATTATTGAAACCGTGGGCGTTCGACTTACCAATTACGTGCGGCCACACGTCCCCTTTTTTATTGGCTAGGAGGTGCCGTGCGCGGTAGCTATTTGAGTACGGGAGGGATGCGATCAGACCCCTGCGCATGCTCATCGGGAGGAGAGCCCTTTGACCGCTACCCGCCGCGCACCTCCCTCCCAACGTCTCCATTAATGGCGCCCGAGCACCTGTTATACGGCGTGGCTATATGTCTCACTGGGCTGAGATTTAAGAGAGAAAAATGAAAATCTGGAAAGAAAGGTTTGCACGGATCTTGATGTAAGATCCGACGGACCTATATAGCATCGACTGCGACTTATAGCAAGCATGATGAATATAAGGACGATGACAGTGGATAATAATTTTCTTACATATTTAGAAACATAATTAAAAAATCCACATGCGGCAACGCCCGAAATACACAAGGGCAAAAGAAGAAGGAAGACAACGATCTGGCTTGCTGATCTCTACTTTCTTGATGCGTTGCTGCAGGCCGCGGGAACTAGTCTCCGTTGCGAGCGGCGACGAGCTCTTTCTTGTCCTCAAAATGCTGCTTGAGAGCATCCATGGATTCCTCCACCAGCCTTCTGCGCTCGATGCGCAGCATGGCATTCTTGTCCATAAGTTTCTCAATGATGACGTCGGTCCTCTTCAACAAGGCAGTGGTCTGCTCCTGCTGCTCCGCACTTCCGACGATCTTCGCCCTCAGCAGGTCATGCTCGGCCCGGAGCTTCGCATTGCTCTCATTTAGTTGCCGGATGACGTCGGTAGACTGTTCAAACGAGGCTTTCAGGTCATCCTGCAACCTCTCCCACCTGGAGATCAGATCCATCTGCCTAAGGACAAGGGCACGCATGCGCCGGTAAGAGTCCTCGCCTGCCCGCGAGGCATTTTCCCAGGCCGCCGCGGTGTGGGAGGACATCTCTGCTGCATTCGCGGCGAGGCGGGACATCTCTTCTGCTTCCGCGGCGCGGCCGGACCAGTCTGCTGCATCGACGGCGCGGCAGGTCCTCCGTGCTGCTTCGGTGATGCGGCGGGACCTCTCTGCTGCTACAGCCGTGCAGCGGGACATGTTGGCTGCTTTCGCAGTGAGGCGGGACATCTCTCGTGCTCCCGCTTCCAGGCTCGCCTCTCCCTGGTGGCAATCTCTCGACCCAGAACTCACACTGGCCATGGAGGACGCAAGGGAATGATGATGAATGACTTGTTTGTTTTTGACTTTTTGTGGATGAGGAGTTGAGGAGGAATGTGCAGTCATCTTGGAGTAGTAGTATTTATAACCGCGTAGTAATACGCTCCTAAGTGGGAAACAGTTTAGGTTTTGATCGGTGTGAACAGGTTTGCAATTTGGAATGTGACGGGACGCGGCATCCCTGTTCTTCTAAAAAAAATGTGACGGGACGCGTGCTCAAACTTGGCTGACGGTTGTAAGTGCGACACTATTCCCAGAAGGCGTAACGTGGGCATGTACGCCTTCTCGGCCGCGTATGTGGCGTTTGCACCATAGGGTGCATCGCAATAGGCAATGTCAGCACACCTCTTGTTCCAACAACCGTGCGCGCTCATTATTACCATCGTGCACACTTCTTTTAATTAGAATGGGTGTGCCTGTCTAGCGCACACACGTTGATCTATCTAACTGTTTCAGTTTGTTGTGGCTAATTGCAAACAGTTCATCCATGTGAAGTGTATGCCATCAATCGCAGACACTTTGATCTGGCTTACCCGTTTCTGTTCTGTTGCCTAATTGCAAACAGTTAATCCTTCTGAAGCGTATGCCCTCAATCACACACACCTTGATCTGGCTGACCATTTCTTTTGTGTTGCCTAATCACAAACAGTTCATTCGAGTGAACCGTATGTTGTATATTGCACACACCTTCATCTGGCTGCCCGTTTCTTTTGTGTTGCCTAATCACAAACAGTTCATCCGAGTGAACCGTATGCTCTATATCGCACACGCCTTCATCAGGCTGCCCGTTTCTTTTGTTCTGCCTCATCGCAAATAGTTCATTGGACTGAACCGTATGCCCTGGATCGCACACGCAACTAAAATCTGAACCGTGTTTGATGCATCCTCCATTGCAAATGTTGTGCACCTTTTTTGACGGTTTTTTTACATCCCCGTTTGTGATTGATGCATCGCACACAGTTTCGTGAAAGGGTCTCTGATCATAGTGTCACGTTAGCAGCATCCTGCAGTAGTAGAGGCTCAAGAGAAGAGGGAGAAAGCAAAAGCTGAGAAGGCAGCCAAGATGCCAAGTGCTGAAGAGGCTTCACAAGTCTTCCTCAAGTCAAAGCAAGATCAACTTGGATCTCTTATTCAAGCCACTTTGAGGATTGAGAAAGGATTGGCCACCCTGACTCAGAATCAAGAGATCCTGGAGAGGATCATTGAAACAAAGTTCTATGATCTTGACTTGAAGGTGACACAAATGCAAACAGCTGTTGAGCAGCTCCAGGAACAAGCTGAAGAGAAGAAAGGGAAAGCTACCACAGATGCCTTTCAGAGAGTGCCTAGGGCACAGAGATCTGCAGCAGTGCCTGTGACAGACATACGAGCTACTACGTCAGCACCTGCAGCCAGAGCTTCAGTTGCACCTCCGGTTGCAACTCCTCCAGCTCCAACAACTTCAACAGATGCATTCGTCCTTGGAGTCCTCTCCACGCCACCTCCCGAAGATCAAGCCTAGAGAAACGCATAACACTATGCATTTTCAAGCTTTTTGGTAACTTGTTGCCAAAGGGGGAAAGTGTATAGATCACAGGCTTCGAGAGAGAGAGATTTGCTTATTTTTGCTATCTCTTTTGCTACTTGTTTGGTACTTATTTGTGTGCTTCCTTGGGTGGTACTCTATGTTTATGTGTGCGGGATACTTGTATGGTCATGTGTTTGACCATATCATACTTTATGCTTGTGCTTGGATGATGATATTATTTATCTCTCTTGTATGATCATTCACTTTGCCTTGGTGATGAGTGCATATATCATATTCTATCATTTTGAGCGCTCCACCAAGATGTATGTAACATGGAAGAGTAACCCACGATCCTAATCGATTGTGCATTTGCATTCAAAAGCAAATTTTAAATAATGCACAAATTTAGGGGGAGCTCTTTCTTATCACATACTTCTCAAAGCGACGATATATTTGAATCTTATTATCATTTGTCGAAGCTTTGATCTATATGTTGTCATCAATTACCAAAAAGGGGGAGATTGAAAGTGCAACTAATCCCTGGGTGGTTTTGGTAATTCTTAACAACATATGGCTCATTGAACTAATACTCTTTCAAGATGATCATTTCAGAAAGTTCAATGATTGGCATGGCATGGACTAGAGATGTGGACCCCTCAAAATGCTAAGGACACATATTGGCTCAAGCTCAAGACTCCACATTTTCATTTTAGTGATCCAAGATCACATTGAGTCCATAGGAAAATCCAATACTATTAAAAGGGGATGAGGTGTTGCTTAATGGCTTGCTTGCTCAAAATGCTTAGTGATTTGCTCCAAAAGCCCTCAACCACTTTCTCATATCCACATATGTCCCAAACCAAAAGTCAAACTCGGCCCCACCGATTTGATCTATCCTGCGCCACCGAGTTCATTTGAGATAGCCGTAGCCAGAAACCCTAATCAGTTCGGTCTCACTAATAGGGACCTGGTCTCACCGTGATGGGATTGCAAACTCTTTGTTTCCCTTCGTAACGTTTCGGTCTAACCGAGATGAGCGATCGGTCCCACCGAGTTCGCAATGCAATCGGTCCCACTGAGTTTGCCTGACCAACTCTCTGTTTGCCTATTACAGAAATCGGTCTCACCGAGTTCATGTGATCGGTCTCACCGAGATTACGTTATGTCCTAACCCTAATGAAATCGGTCCCACCGAGTTGACATGTCGGTCCCACCGAAAAGCCTAACATTCACATTTTGTACTAAATCGGTCTGACCGAGTTTCATTATTCGGTCCCACCGAGTTTGGTAAATTGTGTGTAACGGTTAGATTTTGTGTGGAGGCTATATATACGCCTCCACCCTTCGTCCATTCGAGGAGAGAGCTATCAGAATGTGCCTACAGTTCCACTACTAATTTTCTGAGAGAGAACCACCTACTCATGTGTTGAGACCAAGATATTCCAATCCAACCACAATAATCTTGATCTCTAGCCTTCCCCAAGTTGCTTTCCACACAAATCATCTTTCCACCAAATCCAAATCTGTGAGAGAGAGTTGAGTGTTGGGGAGACTATCATTTGAAGCACAAGAGCAAGGAGTTCATCATCAACACACCATCTATTACCTTTTGGAGAGTGGTGTCTCCTAGATTGGTTAGGTGTCACTTGGGAGCCTCCGTCAAGAGTGTGGAGTTAAACACTACAAAAAAATACACTTCCGTGATGATACGTGTTTGTCACAGTAGGTCGCGTTTTTTGTCATGCATGTACATCCATGACGATTTTATGACAGAATCAAGATAGTCATACCTGTGCTGTCGTACAAGTGTTCCATGACATTACCAAAATTATCATCACGAAAGTGTGCACTTCCATGACGATAAATCGCGCGTCACCCAAGTGCTTTCGTCAAGGGTGACCGACACATGGCATCCACCGTAACGGAACGCCCTTAATCTATCGGGTTGGGTTTTGGATCCGATAACCCGTTAACAGCCCCGACCAATGGGGATTTTCCACGTGTAAAATCATCATTGGCTGGAGGAAACACGTGTCGGCTCATCGTTGGGACAGATGTCATCCACTCATTGGACAGAAGGCGCCTATGATACGTCGACACGTGGCACGGCCCAAAAGAGGCCCATTCCTGTGAAAAGGCCGGCCCGTTTGACTTGGTCAAAAGGTGGCGGGCCGGCCCATGGAAAGCCTGTTAACGGCCTGTTCGCATATAGCCCATTTACATCCCGCTAACCCAAGGCCCGTTACGCCCTATCCGAATTAGGCCCAGTAGCGTCATCTGGGCCATCCAATATGATTCCAGCCCGTTTTCACTTCTGGCCCATGTATGGCCCATGACGTCTTTCGGCCCATATGAGGCCCTATGTAACTCTTGGCCTATTAACGGCCCGTGGTGAAACTGGCCCATAATGAACAGTGTATCACTTTACACCCATTAACGGCCCGTGGTGAAACTGGCCCGTAATGAACAGTGTATCACTTTATACCCATTAACGGCCCGTTATTCCGTTGGGCCGTTTCCAGCCCATGTTATCTTTCGGCCTTCTCAGAGCCCATTTATTCTTGGGCTCATTTCCAGCATTCGTTTACTTACGGCCCGTTACTGTCATTTTCTGCTTGTGGGCCAAATTCAGCCCGTGGTTACAGTCGGCCCGTTTGTGGTCCGTTAATACGTTGGGCCGTTTTCATAGCGTCATCAAATACGGCCTATTAACGATGGCCCGTTATGGTCGGCCCATGAACGGACGATTCCAACTCTAGCCCGTTTACGGCCATAATGCGGCCTGTTATTGGCCCATGCTTGGCCAATCGATCATACGACCCGTATAAGGCCCATTGATGATACGGTCCATAGGAGGCCCATTGTTTCTACGGCCCGTAGAAGGCCTACTGTTTCTACGGCCTGTAGAAGGCCCACTATTTCTACAGCCCGTAGGAGGCCCAGTGTCACTACAGTAAATATTAGCCCATGGTTATTGTGGCCTAGTTTTAAAAAATAGGTTATTGCAGCCACTAGCAAACCACGGAAAAAGAACTGCACTGACTACAAGCAAACAAATAAACAAGACAACAAGGAAATAAATAAGCATGCAACTTATGCTAGGCTATCACGGCTATTACACACATTACATCCACTGGGCATCAAAGTTCGCCACCAGTGCAAATATAGGGAACAAAGCAGCATATAAACGCCGCAGCAAAACAAGTCCAGAACTGAAACCACTTCAGAAGAGTTCAAGAAACAATATCCTGGGTACCCATAATGCTGGCAAGATGCTTAGCAAGCTTATTAACTTTCTCTTGTTTGGCGCTTAAATCCTCCAACGCTTGTTGTTGCACAAGAAAGTACGCATCTGAATTCTGCAGGGACTTCCTCAGTCCTTCGGCCTCTTGCCGCAGCACAGCTGACTGATGCCTTTCAGCTTGTAGCTGAGACTGAAGAAGCCGAATTGATTCAGGCAGCGAGTTCGAAGAGCTTGTGCCAGTGATACTGGCCAGTAACTCGAACACTACATCAACGCAGGACTGTGGGGTTTTCTCACTGTCTACAAGATCATTTTTATCACCTTTCTTGGAGACCAACAGGGTTGTCTCACTATCTTGAACCTTATCTGCATTACTTTACCATTGCATAGTGGGGTGTTCTTCTCCAATATTCTGTTTGCATACTACAAGAGAAACAAGCAGACACATCACAGGTTTAGCTTGTAGTATACGAAACTCATTTTGGTAAACCGGTTCAGTAGTAAGGTGGACAGGATAACAGCATGAAACAAACATATATCTATGTACTATGGTCACTGTATTGTCCATATCATTCTAGCTTATGTTCCCTAATCAAGATAGAGACACAGTTCAACTCATATATTTTTAAGACATAGCAGCATAGACAGAATATAAGTGTGAGAAACTACACAACATTGGCAGCACTTGTAATGTGCATCACATGAGAACATAACTGTTTATAAATTGAAATCAACATAGAGCAAGAAGTTAGAACAGCAATCAGTTAAAGAAATAGGTTTAAAACATACCTGTTGCGCCATTGGAGTTTCAATTGGATCCTTCAAATTCGAAAGTAGTTGGTATGAGTAAATACAGTGATGCAACAACAAAGGAGTATGGACCATAGCTACGGAATCTGACCTGAGAACAGTTGCTCTTCTGCTTTAAACGTGGAGTTTGGGTTAGCTGTGGTAGTCTTCATGCTTTGGGCACTGCAGTAGCTTTACAAACTGCTCGTGTGGGGGTACTCTGTGGTGGACATGGTGCTTTGTCAACTATAAGTGGGTTACTATCCGCTGGGGTTGCGGTTAGATGGGTTGTAGCTGGCTCTCTGCCCAACGGTGTAAGTGTGCAATCTGGAAGAGTCTCGATTATGTGTGGTGGGGCTAGTTTGTGGGCCAGTACAACCATGGTTCTATCTGCATCGACGGGTAGCACTGTCTTTTGTGAAGAACGGGTTTTTGCTCCCTTAGATACTGCCATCACCCCCTCCAATTCAAATGGCTGATAAACAAGAAAAGAAATTGAACGTACAGACATTGTATGATAGACAGATGTGGTAATTCACATATATGCTGTCTAACCAAACAGGACAGCATGACACAATTTCACATATATGATGCCTAACTAAACCGGATAGCATGACACAGTTTCAGATATATGATGGATAACTTAACAGGATATAATGGCATAATTCAACATATGATGAGTACCTAAACAGGATGACATGACAAAACTATATGATGTCTTTCTAAAATAGGTTGGGATGAAATAATTCACATACATGTTGTCTAAGTATACAGGATGGCATGATATAATTGACATAATTGATTCATATACTAAGCAGCTGGCACTCGCATGTATGATCTCTAAACTAAGCAGATAGAATTCAATATTGCGCATATGATGTCTAAACTAAGCAATGCAAGACACCATATGCATCATATGAGAAATATAAACATTGCAACTTAGAGCATACACCTCAGGTGGGATATAGGACTGGTCATATGTCTCTGAATCCTCCTCTGAGGAGCTCCCTGTAACCATCGAGATATATGCTTCAACAGGTACCATTGCCTGCTCTGAAGACCTTGTTTTCACTCCAGATTTTTCCATAACTGGCTCAAATGGCTGATACACATGAAGAATAGTTCAATATACACAGATTGTCGACAAATGGAATACGTAATGAAAAAAAAGATGGCATGAGATAATTCACATATATGATGCCTGGCTCCATGGCGGTGCATAATTCACATATATGATAAATGGCTAAAAAACATGGCATGGCATAATTCACATATCTGATATATAAAGCAAACAGGAGGCATTCACACAAAGCATGTCTAATCTAAGCAGATGGCATGGCAATGCAAGACACCATATGCATGATATGAGCAATATAACCCAGCCAAGTTAGAGCATGCACCTCGGGGGGGGGGATACGACTGGTCATCTCTCTCTGAATCCTCCTCTGAGGAGCTATCTGTAACCAGCAAGAAATCTGCATCGACAGGTAGCACTGACTGCTCAGAAGACCTTGTTTTCACTCCAGATTTTCCCATGACCGACTCAAATGGCTGATGCACAGGAAGAGTAGATGAATGTATAAACATTGTTGACAAATGGAATACATTATGGAAAAAAATATGGCACAATACAATTCACATATACGATGACTGGCTAAACAGGATGGCATTGCATGATTCACGTATATGATTTCTGGCTAAAGAAGATGGCATTGCATAATTCCCATATACTCCCTCCGTTCCTAAATATTTGTCTTTTTAGATATTTCAAATGGACTACTACATACGGATGTATATAGACATATTTTAGAGTGTAGATTCACTCATTTTGTTCCGTATGTAGTCACTTGTTGAAATCTCTAAAAAGACAAATATTTAGGAATGGTGGGAGTATGATATAGAAACCAAACAGGTGGCATTCACACAAAGCAAATCTAAACTAAGCTGATGACATATAAGATGTATAATGTAAGCAATGCAAGGCGCCATATGCATGATATGACCAACATCAGCATGCCAGGTTAGAGCAAACAGCTCAGGTGGTAAACAGGCGTGGTTGGCTCCTTCTGAATCTCCATCTGAATAGTTATCTTCCTCTGGAATACAATCTGGAAATGCAGGAGGGGGGGGGGGCACTTCGCCCACCATGGAGCGGCGTCTGCATGACATTATATTCACACGCAATGGTCTTCTCTTTTTCTCTACATGTTCAGTACGATTGTGTACAATATCTGACATGCATAATAAAAAATAGTTAGATTTTGTAAGGCCTAAGGGGTGCATGCAAAAATCAAGACTGATGGTAGCAAACGAGTGGATGGATCCAAAACTAATGATAGCAGGTAGATTATAGCTTCAGTTTAAAAAGATACACAATGGATCATCTATTGTTTGTTGCCCACCCAACATGAACCACATAGAAGACCCTAGATGAACCAGATAGTAGACAGATAATATTCGTAGCTGGCTCGATATGAGACCCATGGGCAATTCAAAACTCAAGATTGAACGATAAAGTAGCAGCTAATAATAACCGATGTATAACGTAAGCAAACACGAAAGACTGCGACCTCTCTTCCGGAACTGTGTAGTCCTCAGGTTCATCTGCTCAGTCGATGATGGTAATGCAGTTGGCGTGGCTGTCAGCAACGGGGAAGATGATCTGAGGCGGCGAAAGGAAGTCTGCAGGGGGATCTTTGCTGCAGTAAACGCTTCTGTCGATGGTGCACCTCAGGTGGGGTGGATGACGGCACGGCAGGAGCAGGTCATAACACACAGAGTTTTCTTTGACGCCTATCTGAAAATGAAGTAAATCTGTAAGGGCTCCTTATAATTGGAGGATTCTATAAACGCAGGGACAGGAAAAACACAGGAATAGGATAGGAATGCACGTGCAAAACAGAGCATTTGGAAACATAGGATTTCAGTCAACCTGGGTGTTTGGCTCACATGAATTGGAAGAACAGAGGAATGGAGAAACAAAGTGATGTGACGAGTGTACAAGCTCTTTGGCATAGCCTTGTGGACCTCGGCATCATTGGGTTGGACGTGGAGGATGGTGATGATGCTAGTGTGACTGTCGGAGGCGGGGAAGAAGATCCGAGGCCTCTGGAAACGGCGCCGAGGGTACTGCTCCGCTGTGATGGACGGTTCCATCGTTGGAGCAGCTCCGCTAAGGTGTACGGCGACGAGGCTGAAGCATGACAAGACAGAGAACGTTAATCTAAAGTGGGACCCTAATATCATCTGCAATAGATGATGTAAAATACATCACCAAAAAGTGCTAGATGTAAAACGCATCAGCCGCGCCACGGCCGCTCCGACAGATGCTGTAAGTACTGTTCACTCTGAACTTAACTGAAGAAAATGAACTTCACAGTCGAAACTGAATTTTACTGTCGGAACTGATTGAACTAGTAACAGAGCATTGCAATAGATGTTTAGGGCGTTCGAGCACTAGTAGCAGAGAAGCATTGATCTAAATCAGCAGACGCTCGAGCAGGGAACACACTAGCAGAGAGCAAGTCGTGCAGTAGCACTGCGAGCGAGTGCTAAAGCAACAACTCCTGTAGTGGCCGGAGGTCGTGGAGCAGCAGCAGCAGCGCAAGTAAGAGCAAGAGCTGAGCAGCAGCACGAACGAAAGCAGGAGCAGTGCAGCAGCGCGACCGACAGCAAGAACAGAGCCGCAACGTGAGCGAGAGCCGGAGCAGCTGCAGCTAGTGCCGTTGTGGAAGCCGCCGAAGAAGCAACGACATGGGGGAGAGACGCCGTGGATGATGTGGCCGGCGACGGCGCCGTCGATGGAGACACACCATGTATGCTCGGTATCGAGCACCGGCAGCCCCGTGAGATCGAATAAAAGATAAAATGCAGCGGTGAGTGCAGAACCTCCTTGGTGGCGCCGAGTTGGCCTCGGCTACATCGGAGGAATTGGTGAGGGTGCTGCGGTTCTGGTGGGGCAGGTCAAGACGGCGCTGTGGGGATTGAGGTGGCGCGATAGACGAGGCGAACATCGGGGCAGCTCCTTGGAGTTGGAGGACGGGGCGGCTGATCCGGCGGGACGACGAGATCGATAACGGATCCTCATCCGGTGCGGTGGATGAGGGACGGCGAGCTGTTGCGGTGGACGACGTAGTCGGGGAAGAGTCTCCGGCTGGGCGGCGGTCGGGAGGCCGACGGAGGAGCGTGGGGTTTCGCGGGTTTTGGCGGCCTCGGTGTACGAATGGGGGGCGAAGGGGGAGGGGGGAGCCAAGCTTAGGGACGCGCTTGTCCGAAATGTAGGGTAAGTTACCAGCGTACCCCCACCGGTTTTGACACCGCGACGTGGAGCTTCATTTCCGGCTGAGGGGTAGAAGGGGGATTTCGCATGTTTGGTCTACGGGAGCGATTTCGGATGAGGAGGGAGTTCTCGCGCGCGTCCAAATTTCGGGATAACAAGGCGCGGCGCGGGTTGAAGAACCGGGAGCTTCAAAGCAGGTGAGACAAAAGATACTCGAGCTTGAAAATTTCGGGATAACAAGGTGCGGATTCCTTGTTTGGCAGAACAAACTTAACGTGTAAAAAAAATTCATATAAGACACAAGAGTCATGTCCCCTTTTACTATATTGCTATAGATGCCATTGAAAAACTACAAGAAAAATGTAAAAAAAATCGGGAGAACAAGATTACCCTGCACAGTACCAAATCGATTCGCACTTCCCTCAACAACAACAAAAAACAAATCAATTCCCACTAAAGAAAGAGTAATGTCCCTTTTTATATTATTACAGATGCCATGATCTCGAATTTCAATTTTTGAATCCACGTTATATTGAATTCGAATATATCGTTAGGTGACCTTGCGGTTTATAATTGATGTAGTCGTACATTTTGATCTTCCATCATATATGAACATTTTACTCCACCATGTGAACATATATATTGTCGTCTACCATATGGACTAAATTTGAATCAATTTTCCTTATTTGAATACGATTGTTGTCAAGTTATACAATAATTTAAATATTATCTTGATAACAAAAAACATACATATAGCAGTAATCATATTTCACTATGAACTACATGTACCATACGCTCTCAAATTCAAATATTTGTATCCATTTTATGTTGAATTCAAATCATAGTACATTATTGGTCTAGGTAACGAGATGTTTGGGATAATCTAAACCCTGTTTTCATACGTATAATTTTTGGCTGAATTGGGACAAGTTTTGGTATAAGCCTCTTGCAAAACCGGAGATTCTCTCAACAAGCCTCGTGGTTCCGAGAGGGAACGTGTCACCTTTGTGTGCGAAACGATTTACAGAGGCAACATAGAACTATATGAGTTCCCTGTTAAATTTTGGAATTATTTCGGGTTCATTTGGCCTTTTTTATACATTAATTGAGTTTCTGGACTTTTAATGTGCATAATCTAAATATGAATTGCATGCACATGCTCCGGTGCACCAAAGTGGGTTGAAAAATCACATGTGTGTCCTTGGTTGAATTTCTAGGTCCCATGGAAGAAATGAGAATGAAATTCAAACATCTGGGCGTCATGACTCGGCCGAGAACATCGAGAAACTTTGATTTTAAATTCATGTAAATCCAAAACTCGCCTGGAAATCATGAAACTTGGCATGGTGTCATGTCATGGCACTAACATGTTGTGGTAAAAAATTGGGCCAATTTGGAAGCTCGTGGTTCTAAGAGGGAACGTGCCACCTTTGAGTGTGAAACGATATACGCTGCCCCCCTTGAGTTTCTTAACAAAGGCAACGTAGAACTATATTAGTGCCCTGTTAAATTTTGGAATTATTCCGGGTTCGTTTGTCGTTTTTATACATTAATTGAGTTTCTGGTCATTTAATGTGCATAAGTCAAATTTGAACTACAAGCACATGCTCTCGTGCACCAAAGTTGGTTGAAAAATCACATTTGTGTCCTCGGGTGAATTTCTAGGTCCCATGCAAGAAATGAGAATAAAATTAAAACATCTGGGCATCGTGGCTCGGCCGAGAACATTGAGAAACTTGGTTTTAAAATTCTTGTAAATCCAAAACACGTCTGAAAATCATGAAACTTGGCATGGATGTCATGTCATGGTACTACCATGTTGTGGTAAAAAAATTGGCCGAATAGGAACAGATTTTGGTATAAGCTTCTTGCAAACCGAAGCTTCTCTCAAGAAGGCTCGTGGTTCTGAGAGGGAACGTGCCACCTTTGAGTGCGAAACGATATATGTTGTCCCCCTTGAGTTTATTTACAAAGGCAACATAGAACTACATGAGTGCCCTGTTAAATTTTGGAATTATTCCGGCTTCGTTTGGCTTATTTACACATTAATTGAGTTTTTGGTCATTTAATGTGCATAATACAAATTTGAACTACAAGCACATGCTCCCGTGCACCAAAGTTGGTTGAAAAATCACATTTGTGTCCTCGGGTGAATTTCTACTCCCTCCTTCCATCTATATAGGTCCTAATGCGTTTTTCGAGGCTAACTTTGACCAAACGTTAGAGCAATAATATATGACATGCAACTTACACAAAGCATACCTTCAAATTTGCATGTCAAAGGAGCTTCCAATAATATAATTTTCATAGTATACATCTCATGTGCTATTAATCTTGTCAATAGTCAAAGGCTGTCTTGAAAAACACATTAGGCCCTATATAGATGGAAGGAGGGAGTAGATCCCATGCAAAAAATGAGAATAAAATTCAAACATTTGGGCATCGTGGCTCGGTCGAGAACATTGAGAAACTTGGTTTTAAAATCATGAAACTTGGCATGGTGTCATGTCATGGTAGTACCATGCCGTGGTAAAAAAAATTGGCCGAATAGGAACAAATTTTGGTATAAGCTTCTTGCAAATCGGAGCTTCTCTCAAGAAGGCTCGTGGTTCTGGGAGGGAACGTGTCACCTTTGTGTGCATAATTCAAATTTGAAATACAAGCACATGTTCCAGTGCACCAAAGTTGGTTAAAAAATCACATGTGTGTCCTCGGGTAAATTTCTAGGTTCCATGCAAGAAATGGGAATGAAATTCAAAATTCTGGGCATCGTGGCTGGGTTGGAAACATTGAGAAACTTAGTTTTTTAATTCCTGTAAATCCAAAACGCGCATGAAAATAATGAAACTTGGCTTGGTGCCATGACATGGCACCAACATGCTGTGGTAAATTTGCAGTCCGATTTGCGAAGGCGCACACATTAACAATCAACAAAGTCATTTTGGAACAAGTGCTGTCACGTTACAATCGGAAACACAAGTATTATTGAAACCGTGGGCGTTCTACTTAGTAGTACCATTTACGTGCCGCCACGCGTCCCCATTTTTATTAGCTAGGAGGCGCCGTGCAGGGTAGCTATTTGAGAACGAGAGGCGTGCGATCAGACCCCTGCGCGTGCGTATCGGGAGGAGAGCCCTTTGACCTCCATCTGCCGTCCACCTCTCTCCCAAGGTCTCCATTAATGGCGCCCGAGCCTCTGTTTAATGGCGTGGCTATTTCTCACTCGACTGAGATTTAAGAGAGAAAAAAGAAAATCTGAAAGCACGGATCTTGATGTAAGATCCGACGGACCTATATAGCATCTACTGCGACTTATAGCAAGACTGATGAATATATAAGGACGATTAATTTTTTTTGATCAAAGAAGGGCTTGCCCCTTCCGATTTTCATTACTGAAAACCACCACAATTCACAAGAAGTTCAGCACAACTCCAGTCTAACACGAAGAACTAAAAGCTACCAGATTGAAATCGCAACATCCCAAGAGGCCAACAAAGGCCAAACATCCGTGCTAGAACCCAACATTTCACAACCGACGACACAATACACATCCTAAACCGATTATTACATCAAAAGAAACCAAGAAGCTGAAGGAAGCCCAGCAGCAACTAGAAGAACAGCAACGCCAGGGTCGCCACAGCAAGAGTTTTCTTCATTCCAGCCTCGCAACATTGATCTTCCACAGAAAGATAAGGACGATTAATTGTATTACATAATTAGAAAGATAATTAAAAAAGCCACATGCGGCTACGCCCGAAATACACAAGGGCAAAAGAAGAAGGAAGACAAGGATCTGGCTCGCTGATCTCTACTTTCTTGATGCGTTGCTGCAGGCCGCGGGAACTAGTCTCCGCGGCGAGCGGCGATGAGCTCTTTCGTGTCCTCAAGACGCTGCTTGAGAACATCCACGGATTCCTCCACCAGCCTTTGGTGCGCGTTGCGGAGCATGTCATTCTCGTCCATAAGTTTCTTGACGATGACGCTGGTCCACTTCAACAAGGCACTGGTCTCCTCCTGCTGGTCTGCACTTCGGACGATCTTCTCCCTTAGCAGGTCGCGCTCGGCCCGGAGCCTCTCATTGCCCTCCCTTAGTTGTCGGATGATGCCGGTAGCCTATTCAAACGAGGCTTTCATGTCGTCTTGCAACCTCGCCCAGCCGGAGATCTGATCCATCTAGCTATGGACAATCGCATGCATGCGCTTGTAACAGTCGTCGCCTGCCCGCGAGAAATTTTCCCCGGCCACCGCGGCGCGGCGGGAGATCTCTGCTGCATTCGTGCCGCGGCGGGACATCTCTGCTGCTTCCGCGGCGTGGCCGGACCAGTCTGCTGCATCGACGGCGCAGCGGGACCTCCGTGCTGCTTCAGCGGCGCGGCGGGACCTCTGTGCTGCTACTTCCGCGCGGCGGGACATGTCGGCTGCTCTCGGAGCGAGGCGGGACATCTCTCGTGCTTCCGCTTCAATGCTCGCCTCTCCCTGGTGGCAATATCTTGACCCAGAACTCACGCTGGCCATGGCAGACGCAAGGGAAGGATGCTGAATGACTTGTTTGTTTTTGTGGATGAGGAGTTGAGGAGGAATGTGCAGTAATCTTGGCATACTAGTATTTATAACCGAGTACTAACACGCTCCTAAGTGGGAAACCGTTTAGGTTGTGATCGGTGTGAATAGGTTTGCAATTCAATATAGCGTGGTACTAATACGCTCCTAAGTGGGAAACCGTTTAGGTTGTGATCGGTGTGAACAGGTTTGCAATTCAATATAGCGTGGAGTAATTTGGAATGTGACGAGACGCAAGCTGAAAATTTATTGACGGTTCTAGTTTCGAAGTGCGGCACTATTCCCGGATGGAGTACTTCTTTTTCTACTCCCTCCTTTCCGGTTTTATAGGGCTTATCTCAAAATTTTAGTTTTTCCATTTTATAAGGCTCAATTTGGTTGTTCCCCAACACATGTTCAGATTCCAAGGTGCATTAAATCATTGCATACAAGTATTAAGAGAGAATTGACCAATGCATGTACTTTATGCATGCATGCATTGCAATTAATGCATTGATAAACATAATTTTTTGAGAAAAACAAGAGCATTAATTAGGTGCTTCTGCAAACTACAAAAAATATTCCACCACTCACCATCTTGGTTGGTGAGATTTTTGAATTAAGCCCTATAAACCAGAAAGGAGGGAGTACTGCTGTGTACGTGCAATAACTGGCACCGTCGTATACATATCTTACGGTTAATGGGGCGTTCGACAGGAATAGCCGCGTGGCGAGCTCTAGGCTAGTCTTTTTTTCAGACGCATTTAACTGATCTCTCAGGACTTCTCGCACGCACCATCGTGCCACCCACAAAAACTTGTACTCTGAGTTTAGTAGTATGTTATACAGGAAGAGAAGAGGTGCACACACGCACTCGTCCTCTCACACACGCGTCTGTTTTTTCTCGAAAAGGAGGATGATGACCCCCGGCCTCTGCATCTGGGAGTCACACACGCATCTGTAGCTACGAATTGTAGTGTTCTCAACCATCCGATTGGCTCTATCATGGATGTACCTATATACTAAAACATGTCTGGATACATCTATATTTTGACAAATGGAAGGCATGTATTGTGGAACGGAGGGAGTGCTTGTCATCAAAATGGATAAAAAGGGACGTATCTAGAACTAAAATACGTCTACATACATCTCCTTTTATCCATTTTGATGACAAGTAGTACTTCTTACCCAAAGGAACTTTATATCCAACAGACACAAAATATCCGTTGGACTGTTGGAAATTACTGATATGATGTTGAAGTAATTGCTGCATCGCCACCAAAACCCACCATTTCTTAAGCTAAAGCAGACCAAGGTAATCCCTATATTAGCATATTACTAAGATAAACAGAAGGCACTGTAGAAACATTTAGGACGTGAGCTTGTCAATCTGAATGTGGAGGGACACAAGCTTAGCCCCGGCCAGCAGCTTGGGCAGAACTGTCAAGAAGGTCAGCTCCTGCACGTCGACGTCGCCGGGATCCTTGCTGCTTGTCACCTCCATTTCCACCTTGACGGCGTCGGTCGTGCCTTTGGGCTCCCCCGGTGGGCCGTTCGCCCACAGCTTGGCCACGTAGTGCGGCAGTGGGGACGCCCCCGCTCTGATGCAGACGACCGACACGGCGATAGGCGCGCCAATGTCGAGCACGCCGCCGACCAAGAAAAACGCGCGGCGGTCCTCCTCCACGAACAGAAAGAGCCGTGGCTCCGACAGTGGCACTTGTAGCTGGAGCACTTTGCCGTACTGGATCCTGTGCACGGGCATGGGATGCGCGGTGCTGATGTGGTGGTAGAGTGCTGGTGGCGGGCCTTCGTAGCCGCAGACAGGCACGGGGCATTTGCAGGGCGCGAGCGGACACACGCTCTGGTGATCGGCGAGCTTGTGGTAAGTGACGTAGAGCCCACATCCTTTGTGCGGGCACTCCGCCCTCACCGACGAAAGGACGGAGTCCACCGCCGTGTTCCGCATGTCGAAGCCACCGCCGCGCTCACACTTCTGGCACTGCTGCTGGTTCCCGGGGCGCTCGACGCGGCAGTCCGCGTAGGCCAGGTGCCCTCCCTTGCACTTCAGAAATCAATCGAAAAGCACATCAATCAAGAAACCTGCACCTTGCTCAATCAGCCGAACGGACGAGGTGTATTCGAACCTCATACACTGGAGGCGTCAAGGGGCGGAGGCACAAGGGGCAGTGGAGCACGGTGAGGTCCATCGAGACCTTAGAGAGCTCCATCGTCGGGTCCTGCTCGGTCTGCATGATCTCGCCCTCCTCGTGCACAACCATCTCTCGACTTGGGCCGGGGTATTACAAAGCTTTACCGTCACATATTTTATACTACTTCAAGGTGCATTAAATCAACACATGCAAGTATCAAAAGGAGAGTCACGGCATGCATGCATGCGTTGTAATTAATGCATCGGTAAACGCAAATTATTTAAATATATCGAGTGCAGTGCTTTGATGTGTCGCGTCAACTCGTACATCAACGAGAAGTTTGATTATCCTCTCCCTCGCGGACTTAACTGCACCTGACTTTGGCTGTATGACAGGTTGGCCACACACCTGTTGGGCCCACCTGTCATACACGCAAAGGCAGGAGCGTCCCTCCCTCGCCCATGAGCGTGGTGGCTGGCAAGACAAGGAGAAGCTTTCGCTACACGCGGTGGACATGCAGCAGTTCAATCGGTGTCAGATGGCTAGAAGCGTACTGTAGTACTCCTCCAGTGCAATAGTACTCCATCATTGTCCAACTTCCCGAAGAGGCGAAGAGCCAAGCGCAGCCCGAACGCTCGTGTGGCAGTTTCATGTGTAGAGTAGTCTAGGATAGCGTGTACCATGCCTGTAAGCTTAAAATCGTTGGGGTCGGCTCCATGCTATGTGGCTGTCTCGAAGTTTTTAAAAAAATTTAAAATAGTCTTCTGGTCCTATCTGACACCCTGGTGATTGTAGTTTGCACGCTCATCTGGTCAAGACAGGAATATATATTTTAATTTGTTTTTTTCGAAAAGGGGGGACTCCCCCGCCTCTGCATCAGAACGATGCATACGGCCACATATATTTTAATTTGTGGTGGGTAAATGTTAGAGGTTGCAGCAAATATATTGTACACTGCGGGTCTTTCAGCCAAGTTTAGAGGCAAGCATGTGGGGCCAGTGCTATGATGTGTCGCGTCAACTCGTACAACGAGGAGAAGCTTGATTTTACTACATGCCTTCTCCCTCACCCATGCGCGCGGTTGCTCGCAAACGAGGACAGGCTTTTGCTTAGTAGTACTTCTACAACAAGCTATCCGTCCCGCTCGCGGTGGACGGACATGCAGCAGTGGATTCGACACTCTAGAAGCAATAGTAGTAACATCATTGTTCGTCTTCTCGAAGAGGCGAAGAGCCAAGCGCAAACCGAACGTTGCAGTTGCGAACACTGGAGCACGCATATAGCCAGGCTCTTGCATGAGAAAAAATTGCTATGTGAGCCCACTATTGTACTAGTACGTACAACTACTTGCTAGTATAGCCCTGTAAACCAGAAAGGAGTATTTGCCCTTCTAGAGATTTCAACAAGTGACTAGACTACACCGAGACGGAGTACATATGGAGCAAAATGAGTGAATCTGCACAGTAAATAAATACGTACTAGTTCTATCGTTTTCCTCTCCGAGGTGCACAATATTGAGTATACTGACTAGTCTCTTTTTGACACGCATTTAGGTTTTTTTACACAGTACAGATGCAAGCGCTCATATACACGCGCATACACTCCCCCTATGAATGCACACACGCACGGCACTATCATCTTGAAATTTACGAAGTCACCATAGGCACCTCGTCGTCGACGGGTCCATGGGTGCTTGAATGCCAAGGAGGGAGAGGGTAGCGGTTCCCGAGACGTTGAATGGTCAATGATGCATCCTCAATTACATGCAGAGGGAATTAATTGGAGAAGCAGAATAGAGCGAGCACGATGTGAATGCAACAGAGTTTGGACTCTCATATAATAAAGGCGCCCCACCACTCCAATCCATCTACTCCCAAGTCTCTGCGCAACACTGCTCACTCCAATCCAAGACCAAGTGACGAGAAGCCACAAGCACCTATGGAGGCGATGGACGCGAGCGGCAGTCGGCTGTGCCAAATCATCCAAGGCGCCGGCCTGCGGCCCCGCACCGCGCAGCGTTTCCAGACAATGCTGGTGACCGCAGGCATCGTAGCCCTCGCCGACGCCGGCTTCGCCTCTCGCATGGACGACATGATGGTCAACTCCATCCGCAAGTTCACCGTCGTCAAGAAGCGCGCGGGCGACCTTGCGGTACTGCTCCAGCCCGCGCGCCCAGGCTTCTCATTGCCTGCCACCCTCATCGGCCTCCATGGTGACGAACTCTTTCAAGCCCTGGTGGCCCTGCAGGTGCCGGAGGTCGCGACGAAGAATGTGCACCTCGAGGCCGCGCTCGCCGCGCAGCGCCTCGCCATGCAAGAAACCGTCGACCTGCACATCCACGTCTATGAGGAAATCGTCTACATAGGCCACTACAAGGCAAGCGAGGACAGAAAGACGTTGGCCCTTCCAGCGGCTAGAATCTTTGGACGCCATTGTTCAGAAGCACGTCGACCTGGCCACGAAAGCCGCTGCTACTTAGGCGCCGTTCGGTGGGCCGGCGCCCTGAGTCGAGGAGGTGGACGTCGTCGATGGATGCATCTCTTCTTGCCTCCTGTAACCAGCACTGCATCGCCTCGTGGCCTTAATGTTTTATTAGTATAGTACTCCCTCCGTTCCCAAATATTAGTCTTTCTAAAGATTCCAGCAAGTGACTACTACATACGGAGCAAAATGAGTGAATCTACACTCTAAACTATGTCTACATACATCTGTATGCTGTATTCCATTTGAAATAGTATCTAAAAAGGCTTATATTTATGAACGGAGGGAGTATATGTCATTTTTATTCCAGTCGTAACGTTTTCACTGTGAGGTGGGGCCGCAGTTGAGCAAACCCACCCCGCCCACCCGGCGTCGGCCGAGTTTAGAATTACTAGAAGAGAGAAACGAGGGAGGAGAGCTAGCTGTAGCACGTACGCTGTTGTCAGATGGGACTCGTGTTTACTGAGAACTCGTGCCTCTTTTTTTTGAGGAAAAAATTAGTCGTATGTCTAGTACCACTAGTTGGGTGCGTGCGACCTATAACTGTCATCACTTTAGGTCTCCTTTTCAAACCGCGGCTACGCTTCACAGTACATATTATTTCATGCATTTATCCTCCTATATGTACTCCTAGGCTATTTCCACGTGCTCCCATTCGCCGACTTGTGGGACATAGAGCATCTGGGTCGTAGTGCATGCACGATTCGGAGCATATGTCGGGGTACTTTACATTTCAGACCTCACGAATTACATGCAAACCCCCCGCAGAAGAATAAATAAATGAATGAATTACTACATGAAACCGGATTATTTTCATGGAAACCGGAGCACGTTCATTAAATTTTGGACATAACACGTTTATAAAAAATGACCGGACCGAAACCAGTCTAAGGGCCTCTTTGATTTTTCCCGCAAAAAAGGGCCTTTTGATTCGCAGGATACTGAAAGTACAGGAATGGGGAAAGTATGATGGCGATGAACCAAGACGAGGATAACTCTAACTCAGTTAGAGGTTAGAGTTAGATTCTAACCCTGAACTAACTCTAAACCAAAGAGGTGTATGGATGGCAGGGTTAGATTGACAATAAATGCTCTATCTCAATCATTTGACTACTCTGGACCCTATTTCCTGCCGGATTTGGAGGGTGCTTGGATACGTTTTAGTTCCATGACTAAAAGTAGTGGGACTAAAACTTGCTAGCCTCACCCATGCTTGGATCAAAATACTAAAGAGACTAAAATCAAGTTAATGAGCATTTATTATCCTCCAAACCCTCCAATCCAGAACTCGCCTGTGTTAAAGGAGAGGAGTTAAATGAGGAGAGAGAGGACTAATCCACATTTTAGTAGGGGTACCCCTGACTAAAAATTTTTAGTCTCAAGACTAGTTTTAGCCCCTCTTTAGTCAGGGGTGCTTGGAACTTTAGCCTCTTAAAGACTATTTTTAGTCAGACTAAAATAAGTCCCTTGGATCCAAGCACCCTCTTGGTGTGGCCGGCTCTTCTGTGGCCTCCTCCCGCTCACAATTGACATACACGAACCATCTATACAAATCAAGCATGGAAAACATGATAATTTTTACTTTGTCCATACAAATGAGATATCCCACTTAAACATACAAGTCGTCAATCAAGCTTCACAAAATAAAAAACACTTCATGAAACAAAGAATGAGCTAACTCATCACAGAAGTCATTCACGATAGGGAGGGAGCCCGGAGCCCCTCACGCACCAAGGGAGGAGCTCGCCATCGTTGCTCTGGAGGAAGGCTCTGTAGAGCCCAAGCCCCGGGAACCCCTTCGACGCTGGCCCTTGCAAGTTGAGGTCGACACCAGCATGGGTAGCAGGGCCGCTTGCCGCCGACTGGGAACTTAATCTTTGGGCCTCTAGAAATAGTGCAAGCCTGTAACTAAAATACCTAGAAAGGTGAACTGAATCTTTGGGCCTCTAGAAATAATGCAAGCCTGAAATTGAAATACCTAGAAAGGTGAACTGAATCTTTGGGCCTCTAGAAATAATGCAAGCCTGAAAGTGAAATACCTAGAAAAGTGAACTGAATCTTTGGGCCTCTAGAAATAATGCAAGCCTGAAACTGTAATACCTAGAAAGGTGAACTGAATCTTTGGGCCTCTGGAAATAATGCAAGCCTGAAATTGAAATACCTCGAAAGGTGAACTGAATCTTTGGGCCTCTAGAAATAATGCAAGCCTGAAATTGAAATACCTAGAAAGGTGACCTGAATCTTTGGGCCTTGTCGTGGAATTATCACGGCAGATGTCCTTGAGCTAGGACTTAGTCGTGGAGCCATCGCAACTAGGAAGCTTGAAAGGGTTATGCGGGACAAGGAACACGAGGGTTTATACTGGTTCGGCCCCTTACGGTGAAGGTAAAGCCTACGTCCAGTTTGTGGTGTTATTGATTAGGGTTACGATCGCCAGGAAGCTAAACAGCTGTGCCCGGTTCTCGATGATATTGTCCCCCTTAGACCGCTGCCGGGTCGTCCCTTTATATAGGGAGGCCGACGCCCAGCAGCCCTTAGAGTCCCGGCCGGCTCATAAGAGTGTCCGGCTCGGACTCTAAACAATACTTGCCTTACACTACAAGTTCTACTATAACAACAAGAATTGTACTACGGGCCTTAAGCCATATCCGGGTCTCCGCCCATCTCTGGCCCATTATCTTGAAACTTGGCTCCGGGCTTCTGGCAATGACCCTACGAGTAACCCGGCCCCTCCTGGCGGGTGACTCTAAGGTCTATATCCTCAACAGGCCTCTAGAAAGATTTATTACCTCCTCAAGCAGCATCAAACAATTCCATGCGTGCACCACAAATCTATACCAAGTTTGATCAGGATCTACTTTTCCAAATCAGAATTAGCGCTAGAGCAAGCAAGATCAATGATATGGCCTTGAGACAGAGAAGGAACGAACAAACTCACCCCTCTCACGACCTCCCTGGTAGATGCGCCGCCGCCACGCACGACAGAGGGAGAAAAACGACTGGTGAAGGGGGAGCGGGGCGACCTTCGAAGGCCCGAGGCAGACGGAGTAGGGCGGCGGAGGCTGGAAGGAGAAGGCGGCCGGAGGAGAGAGAGGGCGAGCGGCCCTATGGGGAACAGAGAGGAGTCGTGCGAGAGGGGGGAGCGATCTGGTGCGGGCAGGGGAGATTTTTTTAGTTCTCTTTTAGTGGGCCAACTAACCCAATTAGAGCCTCTCCACCGGGCTAGTTTTTTTAGCTGGGTTAGAGCAAACTAGCTCAAACTAACCCCTCTTGTTTCGATAATTTGAGGCTATTTCAACCCAAACTAGCTCTAACTCAGGGATCCAAACAAAGAGGAGTGTTACTGTACATGCTACAGTGTGGACCGTAGCACATTGTTTTTATGGCCATATCACCACATTGTTTTCTACTGCTGGTTCACTGGGCTACCGTGGTTCGCACTGCTGGTTCACTGGGCTGCCGTGGTTCACACTCCTCTGACCTGAGTAGTACTGTAGTATAGTACTAGTATATACCGCATCATTCTTTGCTCCTTCTTACTACTCCGACATGTGGGAGAGCCAGCATCCGGGTCGACGTGTCATGCACCAGATTAGAGCGCGGAACGGAAGGGGGGCATCACCCCGGTCGGCGCGCGAGTAATTCATGACTAGTGAGTGGTCATATCACAAGTCTTTCCAGCAGTAACGCGCCGTCAAATCGCACAGCCCCACTCGCTCACCCTCCTCGCCTCTCTGTCAAACCGCCTACCCGAAAACTGCCGCGCGTACTGCCCGGGAAAAGCCCCGCCCTCAACTCTTAACTACGCGAAAATAGTTCGAGCTTGTTCGTTCTATATGAATACAGTACTTACTGTATGTTTATTCACCCGTGGGGTTGTTCAATGAATGGAGGGCGAGGAGCACAAGTGAACAATACTGTAGTACTACTAGTAGTAAGTAGGAGTCGTACAGTAGTCACCTTAAATAGAGAGTTTCTTTTCTTTAATGCCACGTACACAAATTGAAACGCTTGTTGTGGAGAGAAAAAAGATAATCACTCCACTATAAATGGACGCAGGGGCCTGAGCCCTTGCTTTACTAGGGTTGCTCTCTTCATTCTCTCATCCTCTCCAGATATAAACAAGACAGCGGTAGCGACATTTTCTCTCTGCTCACCGCTGGTCACGGATCCGGCCGGATCCCTTCGGCCGGTGTGTGTAGAGGACTAAAAGGTGCATCGTTCACGCGGTCATCGCCGCCGAGGGAGGAAACCCACAACTGCCGGAGGGGCCCGATCCTCTGCCCGTGCCGTTCTCTCCGACACAGCGCCGGCTCGGGAGGTCCTCTGACCCTTCTTCCTCCCTGCCGTATTGTTCGCAGATCCGACCTGCCGCCGCCGACATCCCGGCGACCCTCAGGTACAAGTTCATCGAAAGCGGCCTTGCTCTACTGCCCCAGCTCCCCACGTGTCTGCATGTGCATCTTTTTCTACTCCCATCAGCTCTTCCAAAGCCACCTAAATTTTTAGTATTATTAGAGGTAAAGCTACTTCATGCATTCGAATCTAGGGCTTTGTTCAAACAACGAAGAAAGGGGGAAAGTTGTAGCATGAATCTAGGACTTGATTCAAAGAGGAAATAATATGGTGAAAGTAGTAGAGACCGGATACCCAACCGGTCTCTTGGTTGAAAAGGGAAATAATGGGAAAACGCAGTACAAGCTGGATAAGGAACAGATCTATTATTGGTTGAAAAAAGGATAGAAAGTGGCGGCTGGTGGACAAGTCAACAAAGTATGTCCAGGATTAGATTTGCTGCCATCACATAGTAAAAGGTCTCCAGGATTAGATTTGCTGCCCTCACATAGTAAAAGGTCTCAGGATTAGATTTGCTGCCCTCACATAGTAAAAGGTCTCAGGATTAGATTTGCTGCCCTCACATAGTAAAAGGTCTCCAGGATTAGATTTGCTGCCCTCACATAGTAAAAGGTCTCCAGGATTAGATTTGATGCCCTCACATAGTAAAAGGTCTCCAGGATTAGATTTGCTGCCCTCACATAGTACAAGGTCTCCAGGATTAGGTTTGCTGCCCTCACATAGCTTGAACAAACTCGGCATCACCACTTTATGCCTCCTTGTAGGTACATTGTGCTGATGTGTCCACTGTCGCATGTCCTTATACCAACCTTTTGCTGTTGTTAATGTAAGGGCGCATGTAAAATGAAGCGATCACACTGTTACCTTAGGGACATGTCTATCCAGTGTTATTGTTAATCTAATGCCTCGAGTGATAAGATGCAACTAAACTGTGTTACAAATGGCACTCATGCTGTTTTCCCCAGTATGATAAGTAAGTTGCTCCTTTACGCTGCTAAGTGTCCTGGTGTCCCCACGGTCCCATGCCCTTAAACCAACTCTTTAGCTGCTGTTGATTTACTGTGTCTGGTAAACAAGCAATGCCACCATTAAAGTAATCCCATATTTGAGGAATCTCATTATTGATCGTAATGCTTCTGGTAACATGAAGCATTTCTGACGTTTTAAAATTTCTACTGTCCTTGCGTGATTGCCATGAACATAATTAAGACGCTTCTTTTCATTTTGTATATGTTTCATATATTCTTATTGACCAGCAACTATTTACTTTCTATCTTTTTGTGCAGATAGGGATATCCATTTCACCTTGTTGCTATTGTGACCTTTTGGTGAACTGCAACACTTTTTTTTGGAATGAGTGTCTTGTGCAGTTCAACTAAAATGTCACGTGGGCAACATCTCTCAATTTTGGTTTAACTGCACAAAATGGTGATTGGAGTTTCCAAAATCTCCGTCAAGTTCTGCTGGTAATGTCGTGCAACATTTTATTAGCCTTTGCAAGATGGAGCCGTCACTATCACCACAATGGCACTTTATTTTAGTGGAACTGCACAAAAGGATAAGAAAATTATAGTTGCACCTTACATGAGCCGGACAGCCAACCTTAATGTTCCTCAATTTCAGTGCAACTACTAAAGAAGAACCTGCGAGCTCACAAGAGCAAGTACTTCTTGCTAGCTGAATGATGCAATCTTTGCTTCATTTCAGGTGAACTGCAGAAAAAGGCGCATGAATTGAATCATGGAACTCCAGGCAGACCTCATCCAAGTAGAGCTGGAGGTTGAGTTCAAGGAGGCCGCTATTAAAGCGAAATCATGCTCTCCTGTCTCCTTGTTTGTGCTGTGCAAACATGCTGTGCAAATAGGAATACTCAACTACAGATGTTGTGACGGTCAAGAGCATTCGCCAAGTTCTTGATTGTATAACATGGCTAGCCAAGATGGATTTAATCCCGATATTCACTTTATCCAAAGGCTCTAATGGGTTGGTTCTGAATCTTGCAAGCTAGGAATCAGTGAGATGTGTAGGCATCTTTGTTGTACTTATTATTAGAATCTTATTTGTTGGTTCTGAATCTTGCAAGCTGGGAATCAATGAGATGTGTAGGCATCTTTGTTGTACTTATTATTTGGATCTTATTTGTTGGTTCTGAATCTTGCAAGCTAGGAAACACGGCATGATGATGCAGAGGACAACAACCATAACAAACAGTTCAAACTTGGTAGTATTATCTTTGTGAAAGTGCGACAGATGTGCTGATCGTGTGCCTCCTGAGAATAATAATTCTAATTGTTGTGCATGTTGATCCTGTGGCACTGATAGAACGAGCGAATGCATTGCTTATTTTAAGTATAAATTTCTATTAAAGCTAATTAAATTTAAGTAAAGTGACCACTAACTCTTGTTAGTACAGTACAATACAGACCCGCTCGTGAACCGACGTGTGGCCGAGGGTGCATCTTCTGCCGGGCGTGCAGCGGACGAGGGAGGGGTAGTAACTGTTGTCGCCTGTACACACTCAGCTTACTGTTGAATCCAGTTCCCCAAGAGCTGAAAAACAAACTGCCGCCGCCGCCTACACACTCGTTCACTCGAAGAGACTCCAATGGCGATCCGAGGGGTGAGCCTGCTGGATATGGACTTCAGCAAGGAGTTCCCCTTTGAGTTCGCCGTTCAGTCCTATGGCTGCACCAAGTTGAATGTGACGTACACCAACGATACGGACTCGGTGAAGCTCTGCCTCGCCTCAGTCCTATGGCTGCACCAGGTTCTGGAGCATTCGCCCGTTTCATCGGCAGCGCCGACTGCACCTTCGCTATGGTGGAGAGAAGGAAGAATGCGACGATTCGGCCATATGGTGCAACAAACTTGTCGACATCCAGAAGCAATACAAGATCATCAGCAATGGGCAGGAGAAGGACTCCGTGGTTGACCTCGCTGAGACCATCATCGACCCCTGATACGCCAACATGAAAGAAGATGACCTGAACACGTGGGAGGTACCTCTGAATCTAGCCTACATAACCTACGCGGCCAAGGACGCATACGCATGCTACGACATGTACAAGCAGATCTTGGACATGAGGGCGTGTCTGCTTCCCGTAACCGACGAGTACACGGACAGCCGCAGCGTCATGATCAAGCGTGCCAGGAAGGTCTAGATGTTGTACTTTATCTGTTTATAAGCACCTTTATCATCTGAGTGTTTCATGCATTAGCCTATGTGTCGTAATTATCTGTTTTGTCCGAAATATTTCTTTTAAGAACCCATTAACCTGATTGCTTTTTTAGTGGCTATTTGCTTATGTATGTAAACTAGTTCACTTGTCCGTAAAAAAAACTAGTTCACTCGGCTGCCGTGCTTTGAATCTCCTTCCTCCCAACATATTCCCCTCCTCAGGTGGACCCAGCAGGTCTCTGAATTTTCTCCCACTTTCTTTTTCGATGTAAACTGAGTTTTCTCCCAGTACTTTTCCCTAGAACCAACTCAACTGTCCCACGTCTAGCCTAAAAAATAATAATACCCCACGTACTATTAACTCATCAAATTAAAATGA
Source organism: Aegilops tauschii subsp. strangulata (assembly GCF_002575655.3). Classification (NCBI taxonomy): domain Eukaryota; kingdom Viridiplantae; phylum Streptophyta; class Magnoliopsida; order Poales; family Poaceae; genus Aegilops; species Aegilops tauschii. The sequence continues at coordinate 485,479,631 of NC_053036.3, forward strand.
TATTTTATTTCGTAAGTTGAAAGTTCTTCTTCAATAAGCTTGGCAAGTTAAAATAATAATTGTTTATATATAACTTGGCAAGTTAACTCCTAGTGATTGCATACATAAGCTTGCAAAGATTTTACTGACGTGCAATCATGTGTTTATGTTTTTATAACATTTCTCCGTCTAGCCCAACATGATACTTTTCACCCAGCCCTGCAAGTCCGCGGATTTCGAGAAAAATGCAAATGGGATTTAAACGGGCTGCATAGATGCTACATCATTGTTTCACCCAGCCCACCAAATGGACTAAAAAACAAATGGACTGGCTAACATGTGGGCCAGTAGGTCGAAGCCTAAGAAGGCGTTGGATTTACATCCAACGGCCGGCATTCTTCTTCAATCTCTCATCTTCTTCCCACAGCGCTGCCGGAACCGCCTGCTCCAGCCTTCGGCGACCAGCGGCGTTGTTTTGCGCTCATCAGCGAAACGCTACCCCACCGACGGCCAGGCCATCCCTCCACTCCGCACCTCCTGTTATTCTCTGCCGAGTGTAGGCCCACCCCGCACCCGAACCAGTCAAGTTTCCCACTCCTCTCCGTCTGCGACTCCACTGCCGCGTCTTCCCCATCTCCGGGTCGTTCCAGTCTGGGGCCTCGCCGTCGTCCACCACCTCGGTGCGCTCGGCGCGGCATGGTCAACATACGAGAGTCATCGGAAGAGGACTGTACGTGGAGAGCCTGACGGCTGGGACCCACGAGGTCCATGGTCGCACGCAAGGAAAGTTCCTCCTTGTTACACACTGTACGTGCACTGTACGTGGGAAGGGCTTCTGTATTTCGCAAAAAAACGTTCCCCCCGATGACAGGTCGGACCCACCAGCTATATCTTCGCACGCAAGGAAGTGCCTCCTTATTACGCACCAAAAAATGAATACCCCCTGCTAGCTGGGACCCACCATAGTGGATGGCTCACTTGTGGGCCTACTAAGTTGACGAGGACGGAGGGCTTTGTCAACTTAGTCAATATGAACGATTCTAGCTCCAGTGACCGTACGATGTCCATCCAACGGCCATAGTGCATCTTCAACCTCTGGTCTTCTTGCTCCAGCCGCCCAAAGCAGCGCCGGTCGTGCCGCGTGCTCCTGCCTCTCGTGGCCGGCTGTGATGCCGCGGAGGCCTCACCGCCCCCTACTACTCCCACCGCTGGCCCAGGGTATCCCTCTACTCACCCACACCCCCTGTTATTCTGCGGCGACGGCAGCCTCAGGCCGCAGCCGAACCAGTGAACACTCGTACTCCTCTCCGCGTGGGCATCCACTGCCGCGTCTTCCCCGGCTCCGCGTCGTCCCCTTCCTAGGCCTCGCCGTCGTCCACCGCCTTGGTGCTCTCGGCGCGGTGTGGTCAATGTGGTCAACGACCGACTTCCATCAGAAGAGTACTGTATGTGGAGAGGCTGGCAGCTGGGTCCACGGCCACAACCCAATATTTTTGTGATTTCCCAAGTAAGTCGCTTTGTCAGGCCTGTTGGGCTACAAATCTTTCAAGACGAGGAGAGCTTCATTCGGCTGGCCGAGAAAATGGCCTATCAGTAATGAGAAATGGGCTGTACATTTTTAAAACACATCAAACCGGCAATTAGTTTCAAATATCTTTTTTTCATTTCGAGATTTTAAATTACATTAATTTTTATGCGTGAAGAATTTGTTGGATTTTATATTGATATACATTTATTTTTACAATCAGTTTGAATGTGAGTCGAAATTTCGGGATTAAAAACAGTTCGGACCGCACCGAAATATGCAAAATTTCGTATAATTTTTTAACCGTGGCCACAATATGGGCTGTAATGCTAACAAAAAGAATATGGGCTCCAAAAAACCCTTAAGAATTAGCAAATGGGCTGTAAATTATTAGAAATAATGGCAGATGGGCAATATGCTGTTTTCCACAGATTTGAGGCTTTCCTAAAAAAAAGGTTGACGCACAAGCAGTGACTGTTGGATGTCCATCGAACGGCCGTCGTGCTTCTTCAATCTCTGCTCTTCCTGCTCCAGCCGCTCAAACAAGCGCCGGCGGGACTACCTGCTCCCTCCTCCCCGCGGCCGGCTGTGCTGCCGCGCAGGCCTCATCGCCCCACCGTACTCCCATCGCTGGCCTAGCCATCCCTCTACTCATGCACACCTACTGTTATTCTCCGGCGACGGCACACGAACCAGTAAACCCTCGTACAGTCGTACTCCCCTCCGCGTGGGAAACAACTGCCGAGTCTTCCCTGCCTCCGTGTCGTTCCCTTCCTAGGCCTCGCCGTCGTCCACCGCCTGGTGCTCTCGGCGCGGCCTGGTCAACGTGGTCAACGACCGACATGCATCTGAAGTGGACTGTACGTGGAGAGGCTAACAGCTGGGTCCACGGCCGCACGCAAGGAAATGCCTCCTTATTACGTGCAAAATAATGATTCCTCCACCTGACATCAGGGACCCACCGAAAGGGCCACTGTATTTCGTGAAAAAAACGTTACTGCCGCTGACAGCTCGGACCCACCAGCTATATCTTCGCACGCAAGGAAGTGCCTCCTTATTACGCACAAAAAAATGAATACTCCCCCTGTTAGCTGGGACCCAGTATAGTGGCAGGCTGACTTGTGGGCCTACTAAGTTGACGGGGACGGAGGGCTTTGTCAACTTAGTCAATATGAACGATTCTAGCTCCAGTGACCGTACGATGTCCATCCAACGGCCGTAGTGCTTCTTCAACCTCTGGTCTTCTTGCTCCGGCCGCCCAAACCAGCGCCGGTCGTGCCTCGTGCTCCTGCCTCCCGTGGCCGGCTGCGATGCGGCGGAGGCCTCACCGCCCCCTACTACTCCCACCGCTGGCCAGGCCATCCCTCTACTCACCCACACCGCCTGTTATTTTGCGGCGACGGCAGCCTCGCACCGCAGCGAACCAGTGAACCCTCGTACTCCTCTACGCGTGGGCATCCAGTGCCGCGTCTTTCCCGGCTCCGCGTCGTCCCCTTCCTAGGCCTCGCCGTCGTCCATCGCCCTGCTGCTCTCGGCGCGGCGTGGTCAACGTGGTCAAGGAACGGCTTCCATCGGACGTGGACTGTACGTGGAGAGGCTGATAGCTGGGTCCATGGCCGCAGCAAGGAAGTGCCTCCTTATTACGTGCAAAATAATTATTCCTCCACCTGACAGCGGGGACCCACCGGACGGGCCACCATATTTCGCGAAAAAAACGTTTGCCCCTGACTGCTGGGACCCACCAACTACATCTTCGCACGCAAGGAAGTGCGTCCGGGCAAAAAAACGATTCGCCCCCCTGACTGCTGGGACCCACCAGCTACATCTTCGCAGACAAGGAAGTGCCTGACAGTCGGGACCCACCTGGTCGAAGCGTACGTAGCGTTGTCATTCCAGTCACGAACGTGTACGTACATATATACTGGTGGATGTAGAGGCGCGCACGTGTCGTAGTGGAGGCGCGTACGTGTCGTAGTAGAGGCGCGCACGTAGCATGTACATGTACGTACAGCGGCCAGGGTGCAACAAAGAAAATACGGCCACGTATGTGTACATATGGGCGGAGTCTCGAACGCCTACTCGTGCATACGTACGGCCAGGGCTCGTGTACATGGCTGGGTCGGAACAGAGAAACAGCGTCGTCGTTGTGTTCATGGGGAGGCAACGGAATGCGTCGTGTTCATGGGGAGGCAACGGAATGCGTCGTGTTCATGGGGAGGGGTGTGGCGTACCGCAAAACGGAGGAAACGGACCTCCTACGGTCGAAACGGGGGTCCTGTTGATCGGGAGGAGTGTGGCGTACCGCAAAACAGAGGAAACGGACCTCCTACGGTCGAAACGGGGGTCCTGTTGATCGGGAGGGGTGTGGCGTACTGCAAAACGGAGGAAACGGACCACCTACGGTTGAAACAGGGGTCCTGTTGATCGGGAGGGGTGTGGCATACCGCAAAACGGACGAAACGGACCTCCTACGGTCGAAACGGGGGTCCTATTCATCGGGAGGGGTGTGGCGTACCGCAAAACGGACGAAACGGACCTTCTACGGTCGAAACGGGGGTCCTGTTCATCGGGAGGGGTGTGGCGTACCGCAAAACGGGACTCCACGGGATACTGTTCATCTCCACCGTCGACCTCCTCCAGCCTCCACGGGCTACCGTCGACCTCCTCCAGCCTCCACGGGCTCCTGTTCATCCAGCCTCCACCGCGCGCTACTCCACCGGCTACTGTTCAACCACCCCTCCACGGGCACCCCTCCACCGTCTACTGTTCATCCAGCCCTCCACACCACGGGGTCCTGTTCAACCACCCCTCCACGGACACCCGTCCACCGTCTACTGTTCATCCAGCCCTCCACCACACCACGGGGTCTTGTTCATCCAGAGGCAACGCCACCGCTCATTGTTCATCCAACCCCCCCCCCCCCCCCCCCCGCAATGCTCACTGTTCATCCCAGAGGCAGCATCGATCGGCTTCAGATAGCAGCAGTAGCGAAGGAATCGCTCGATCGGGTTCAGTTAACAGCCATCGATCGATCGCTCGGGTTCAGTAATACGTAGCCTGTAGTGCAATCGCTCGGGTTCAGTTAGAGCCCAACGCCTCGCTCGGGTTCAGTTAGAGCCAACGCCTCGCACACACGCGCGTACGTGTATGAGAGAAACGCGCATCGCTCGGCCCCCGACCTCCCACCGTAACCGGGAACTCGCCGAAATTTTCCTCGCCCTCGCTTCTACCACGGTTTTTTCCGTCATGGACGGCTCAAAGAATGTCATGCAGCTGCGTCTCCGGCCCGCCCAGGACGAAAAGCCCATTTTCTGTCATGATTTTTTTTCATAGAAGTAGGAGCCCACCACATCTATGATGATACCGGGTTTTGTCACAATTATCGTCATAGAAGTGTCATATGTATGACAGAAAAAAAATTTCGTTCGGCCCAAAATGTCACGGATCTGTCTTGAAACCAAGGAGTTTGTACGGGCAAGGAGATAGCCTACTTCGTGAAGATCTACCCTAGTGAGGCAAGTCCTTCCTGGGCGATGGCCATGGTGGGATAGACAAGGTTGCTTCTTCATGGACCCTTCGTGGGTGGAGCCCTCCGTGGACCCGCGTAGCCGTTAGCCTTCATGGGTTGAAGTCTCCATCAACGTGGATGTACGATAGCACCACGTATCGGAACCACGGGAAAAATCTTCGTGTCTACATTGTGTTTGCTCCCTCCAAACTCCCCCCATTACCTTCACATGCAATGATTTACATTCTGCTGCTATACTCTTAGATTTGCATATGTAGGTTGATTGCTTGACTTGTGATAAGTAGCTAAAATCTGCCTAGACTTAAAATTGGGAAAAGACTAGATTTTTATTTGGTCAAGTAGTCTAATCATCCCCCCTTCTAGACATACTTTCGATCCTACATTTCCTTATATCATGATAAATGTTTATTATTCATGCTAGAATTGTATTAACCGGAAACTTAGTACATGTGTGAATACATAGAAAAACATGGTGTCCCTAGTATGCCTCTACTTGACTAGCTCATTAATCAAAGATGGTTAAATTTCCTGACCATAGACATGTGTTGTCATTTGATCAACGGGATCACATCATTAGAGAATGATGTGATGGAGAAGACTCATCCGTTAGCTTAGCATTATGATCGTTTAGTTTTATTGCCATTGCTTTTTTCATGACTTATACACATTCCTCTGACTATGAGATTATGCAACTCCCGAATATCGGAGGAACACTTTGTCTGCTATAGAACATCACTACGTAACTGGGTGATTATAAAGATGCTCTACAGGTGTCTTCGAAGGTGTTTGTCGAGTTGGCATAGATCGAGATTAGGATTTGTCACTCCGTGTATCGAAGAGGTATCTCTGGGCCCACTCGGTAATGCACATCACTATAAGCCTTGCAAGCAATGTGACTAATGAGTTAGTTACGGGATGATGCATTACGGAACGTGTAAAGAGACTTGCCGGTAACGAGATTAAACTAGGTATAATGATACCGACGGTGGAATCTCAGGTAAGTAACATACCAATGACAAAGGGAATAACGTATGTTGTTACGCGGTTTGACCAATAAAGATCTTCGTAGAATATGTAGGAGCCAATATGAGCATCTAGGTTCTGCTATTGGTTATTGACCGGAGATGTGTCTCGGTCATGTCTACATAGTTCTCGAACCCGTAGGGTCCGCACGCTTAACGTTCGATGATGATTTGTATTATGAGTTATCTGTTTTGGTGACCGAAGTTTGTTCCGAGTCCCGGATGAGATCACAGACATGACGAGGAGTCTCGAAATGGTCGAGAGGTAAAGATCCATATATTGGAAGGTTATATACGGACACCGGAATGGTTCCGAAGAAGATCGGGGATTTTTCAGAGTACCGGGAGGTTACCAGAACCCCACGGGAAAGTTAATGGGCCTATTGGGCCATAGTGGAGGAGAGGAGGCAGACCGCGGGAGGTGGTGCGCGCCCCCCTTGCCCAGTCCGAATTGGACAAGGGGAGGGGGCGCGGCCCCCCTCTTTCCTTCTCCCTCTCCCTCCTTTCCCCTTTCCCCCTCTTCGTTGGAAGGAAACGGGGGCGAATCCTACTAGGAACGGAGTCCTAGTAGAACTCCCCCCTCATGGTGCGCCCCCCTTGGGACGGCCTCCTCCTTCCCCCTTCCTTTATATACGTGGGCAGGGGGGCACCCCAAAGACACAATAGTTGTTTCTTAGCCGTGTGCAGTGCCCCCCTCCACACTTTACCACCTCGGTCATATTGTCGTAGTGCTTAGGCGAAGCCCTGCGTGGATCACATCACCAACACCGTCGCCACGCCGTCATGCTAACGTAAATCTTCCTCGACCCTCAACTGGATCAAGAGCTCGAGGGACGTCATCGAGCTGAATGTCTGCTGAACACGGAGGTGTCGTACGATCGGTACTTGGATCGGTTGGATCGTGAAGACGTTTGATTACATCAACTGCGTTAACTAAACGCTTCCACTTTCGGTCTACAAGGTGGTATCAGAGCCAAGTCTATGCGTAGATGTTATATGCACGAGTAGAACACAAAGAGTTGTGGGCGATAATAGTCATACTGCTTACCACCAACGTCTTACTTTGATTTGGTGGTATTGTTGGATGATGCGGCCCGGACCGACATTACATGACCGCGTTCATGAGACTGGTTCTACCGACATGCTTCGCACACAGGTGGCTGGTGGGTGTCTGTTTCTCCAAATTTAGTTGAATCGTGTTTGACTACGGCCGGTCCTTGTTGAAGGTTAAAACAACACACTTGATGAAAAATCGTTGTGGTTTTGATGCGTAGGTAAGAACGGCTCTTGCTAGAAGCCCGTAGCAGCCACGTAAAACTTGCAACAACAAAGTAGAGGACGTCTAACTTGTTTTTGCAGGGCATGTTGTGATGTGATATGGTCAAGACGTGATGAGATATAAATTATTGTATGAGATGATCATGTTTTGTAGAAGTTATCGGCAACTGGCAGGAGCCTTATGGTTTTCGCTTTATTGTATGAAATGCAATCGCCATGGAATTGCTTTACTTTATCACTATGCGGTAGCGATAGTCATAGAAGCAATAGTTGGCGAGACGCAACGATGCTATGATGGAGATCAAGGTGTTAAGCCGGTGACGATGGAGATCATGAAGGTGCTTTGGATATGGAGATCAAAGGCACAAGATGATGATGGCCATATCATGTCACATATTTTGATTGCATGTGATGTTTATCCTTTATGCATCTTATTTTGCTTAGTACGATGGTAGCATTATAAGATGATCCCTCACTAAATTTCAAGGTATAAGTGTTCTCCCTGAGTATGCACTATTGCTACAGTTCATAGTGCTGAGACACCACGTGATGATCGGGTGTGATAAGCTCTACGTTCACATACAACGGGTGCAAGCCAGTTTTGCACGTGTGGAATACTCGGGTTAAACTTGACGAGCCTAGCAAATGCAGATATGGCCTCGGAACATTGAGACCGAAAGGTCGAACATGAATCATATAGTAGATATGATCAACATAGAGATGTTCACCATTGAAAACTACTCCATCTCACATGATGATCGGACATGGTTTAGTTGATATGGATCACGTGATCATTTAGATGACAAGAGGGATGTCTATCTAAATGGGAGATCTTAAGTAATATGATTAATTAAACTTTAATTTATCATGAACTTAGTACCTGATAGTTTTTGCATGTCTATGTTGTTGTGGATCAATGGCCCGTGCTACCGTTCCCTTGAATTTTAATGCGTTCCTAGAGAAAGCTAAGTTGAAAGATGATGGTAGCAATTACACAGACTGGGTCTGTAAGTTGAGGATTATCCTCATTGCTGGACAGAAGAATTACGTCCTGGAAGCACCGCTAGGTGCAAGGCCCGCTGCAGGAGCAACTCCGAACGTTATGAACGTCTGGCAGAGCAAAGCTGATGACTACTCGATAGTTCAGCGTGCCATGCTTTACGGCTTAGAATCGGGACTTCAAAGACATTTTGAACGTCATGGAGCATATGAGATGTTCCAGGACTTGAAGTTAATATTTCAAGCAAATGCCTGAATTGAGAGATATGAAGTCTTCAATAAGTTCCATAGCTGCAAAATGGAGGAGAATAGTTCTGTCAGTGAACATATACTCAGAATGTCTGGGTACCACAACCACTTGACTCAACTAGGAGTTAATCTTCCTGATGATAGTGTCATTGACAGAGTTCTTCAATCACTGCCACCAAGCTATAAAAGCTTCATGATGAACTATAATATGCAAGGGATGGATAAGACAATTCCCGAGCTCTTCGCAACGCTAAAGGCTGCGGAGGTAGAAATCAAGAAGGAGCATCAAGTGTTGATGGTTAACAAGACCACTAGTATCAAGAAAAAGGGCAAAGGGAAGAAGGGGAACTTCAAGAAGAACGACAAGCAAGTTGCTGCTCAAGTGAAGAAACTCAAGTCTGGACCTAAGCCTGAAACTGAGTGCTTCTACTGCAAAGGGAGTGGTCACTGGAAGCGAAACTGCCCCAAGTATTTGGCGGATAAGAAGGATGGCAAAGTGAAAGGTATATTTGATATACATGTTATTGATGTGTACCTTACTAATCCTTGTAGTAGCGCCTGGGTATTTGATACTGGTTCTGTTGCTCACATTTGCAACTCGAAACAGGGGCTACGGATTAAACGAAGATTGGCTAAGGACGAGGTGACGATGCGCGTGGGAAATGGTTCCAAAGTCGATGTGATCGCCGTCGGCACGCTACCTCTACATCTACCGCCAGGATTAGTTTTAGACTTAAATAATTGTTATTTGGTGCCGGCGTTGAGCATGAACATTATATCTGGATCTTGTTTAATGCGAGACGGTTATTCATTTAAATCAAAGAACAATGGTTGTTCAATTTATATGAGCAATATCTTTTATGGTCATGCACCCTTGATGAGTGGTATCTTTTTGTTGAATCTCGATTGCAGTGATACACATATTCATAATATTGAAGCCAAAAGATGGAAAGTTATAATGATAGTGCAGCTTATTTGTGGCACTGCCATTTAGGTCATATTGGTATAAAGCGCATGAAGAAACTCCATGATGATGGACTTTTGGAATCACTTGATGCTTGCGAACCATGCCTCATGGGTAAGATGACTAAGACTCCGTTCTCCGGAACAATGGAGCGAGCAACTGACTTGTTGGAAATAATACATACTGATGTATGCGGTCCGATGAGTGTTGAGTCTCGCGGCAGGTATCGTTATTTTCTGACCTTCACAGATGATTTGAGCAGATATGGGTATATCAACTTAATGAAACATAAGTCTGAAACATTTGAAAAGTTCAAAGAATTTCAGAGTGAAGTAGAAAATCATCGTAACAAGAAAAATAAAATTTCTACAATCTGATCGTGGAGGTGAATATTTGAGTTATGAGTTTGGTCTTCATTTGAAACAATGCGGAATAGTTTTGCAACTCACGCCACCTGGAACACCATAATGTAATGGTGTGTTCGAACGTCGTAACCGTACTTTATTAGATACGGTGCAATCTATGATGTCTCTTACTGATTTACCACTATCATTTTGGGGTTATGCTTTAGAGACGGCTGCATTCACATTAAATAGGGCACCATCTAAATCCGTTGAGACGATGCCATATGAACTGTGGTTTGGCAAGAAACCTAAGCTGTCGTTTCTTAAAGTTCGGGGCTATGATGCTTATGTGAAAAAGCTTCAACCTGATAAGCTCGAACCCAAATCGAAGAAATGTGTCTTCATAGGATACCCAAAGGAGACTGTTGGGTACACCTTCTATCACAAATCCGAAGGCAAGATATTCGTTGCTAAGAATGGATCATTTCTAGAGAAGGAGTTTCTCTCGAAAGAAGTGAGTGGGAGGAAAGTAGAACTTGATGAGGTAATTGTACCTTCTCCCGAATTGGAAAGTAGTCCATCACAGAAATCAGTTCCATTGATTCCTACATCAATCAGTGAGGAAGCTAATGATGATGATCATGAAACTTCAGATCAAGTTGCTACCAAACCTCGTAGGTCAACCAAATTACGATATGCACCAGAGTGGTACAGTAATCCTGTTCTGGAGGTCATGTTACTTGACCATGACGAACCTACGAACTATGAGGAAGCGATGATCAGCCCAGATTCTGCGAAATGACTTGAGGCCATGAAAACTGAGATGGGATCCATGTATGAGAACAAAGTGTGGACTTTGGTTGACTTGCTCGATGATCGGCAAGCCGTAGAGAATAAATGGATCTTCAAGAAGAAGACTGACGCTGACGGTAATGTTACTGTCTACAAAGCTCGACTTGTTGCGAAAGGTTTTCGACAAGTTCAAGGAGTTGACTACGATGAGACCTTCTCACCCGTAGCGATGCTTAAGTCTGTCCGAATCATGTTAGCAATTGCCGCATTTTATGATTATGAAATTTGGCAAATGGATGTCAAAACTGCATTCCTTCATGGATATCTTAAAGAAGAGTTGTATATGATGCAACCAGAAGGTTTTGTCGATCCTAAAGGTGCTAACAAAGTGTGCAAGCTCCAGCGATCCATTTATGGACTGGTGCAAGCATCTTGGAGTTGGAATATACGCTTTGATAATGTGATCAAAGCATATGGTTTTATACAGACTTTTGGAGAAGCATGTATTTACAAGAAAGTGAGTGGGAGCTCTGTAGCATTTCTAATATTATATGTGGATGACATATTGTTGATTGGAAATAATACAGAATTTCTGGATAGCATAAAAGGATACTTGAATAAGAATTTTTCAATGAAAGACCTCGGTGAAGCTGCTTATATATTGGGCATCAAGATCTATAGAGATAGATCAAGACGCTTAATTGGAATTTCACAAAGCACATACCTTGATAAAGTTTTGAAGAAGTTCAAAATGGATCAGCCAAAGAAAGGGTTCTTGCATGTGTTACAAGGTGTGAAGTTGAGTCAGACTCAATGCCCGACCACTGCAGAAGATAGAGAAAAAATGAAAGTCATTCCCTATGCCTCAGCCATAGGTTCCATCATGTATGCAATGTTGTGTACTAGACCTGATGTGTGCCTTGCTATAAGTTTAGCAGGGAGGCACCAAAGTAATCCAGGAGTGGATCACCGGACAGCGGTCAACAACATCCTGAAATACATGAAAAGGACTAAGGATATGTTCCTTGTTCAAGGAGGTGACAAAGAGCTTGTCGTAAATGGTTACGTCGATGCAAGCTTTGACACTGATCCGGATGACTCTAAGTCACAAACCGGACACATATTTATATTGAATGGTGGAGCTGTCAGTTGGTGCAGTTCCAAGGAGAGCATCGTGGCGGGATCTACGTGTGAAGCAGAGTACATAGCTACTTCGGAAGAAACAAATGAAGGAGTCTGGATGAAGGAGTTCATATCCGTTCTAGGTGTAATACCTAGTGCATCGGTTCCAAAGAAAATCTTTTGTGACAATACCGGAGCAATAGCCTTGGCGAAGGAATCCAGATTTCACAAGAGAACCAAACACATCAAGAGACGCTTCAATTCCATCCGCGATCAAGTCAAGGAGGGAGACATAGAGATTTGCAAAATACATATGGATCTGAATGTTGCAGACCCGTCGACTAAGCCTCTTCCATGAGCAACACATGATCAGCACCAAGACTCCATGGGTGTTAGAATCATTACTATGTAATCTAGATTATTGACTCTAGTGCAAGTGGGAGACTGAAGGAAATATGCTCTAGAGGCAATAATAAATTTGTAATTTATATTTCCTTATATCATGATAAATGTTTATTATTCATGCTAGAATTGATTTAACCGGAAACTTAGTACATGTGTGAATACATAGACAAACATGGTGTCCCTAGTATGCCTCTACTTGACTAGCTCGTTAATCAAAGATGGTTAAGTTTCCTGACCATAGGAATGTGTTGTCATTTGGTCAACGGGATCACAACATTAGAGAGTGATGTGATGGCCAAGACCCATCCGTTAGCTTAGCATTATGATCGTTTAGTTTTATTGCTATTGCTTTCTTCACGACTTATACATATTCCTCTGACTATGAGATTATGCAACTCCCGAATACCGGAGGAACACTTTGTGTGCTATCAAACGTCACAACGTAACTGGGTGATTATAAAGATGCTCTACAGGTGTCTCCGAAGGTGTTTATTGAGTTGGCATAGATCGAGATTAGGATTTGTCACTCCGTGTATCGGAGAGGTATCCCTGGGACCTCTCGGTAATGCACATCACTATAAGCCTTGCAAGCAACGTGACTAATGAGTTAGTTACGGGATGATGCATTACAGAACGAGTAAAGAGACTTGCCGGTAATGAGATTGAACTAGGCATGATGATACCGACGATCGAATCTTGGGTAAGTAACATACCGATGACAAAGGGAATAACATATGTTGTTATGCGATTTGACCGATAAAGATCTTTGTAGAATATGTAGGAGTCAATATGAGCAACCAGGTTCCGCTATTGGTTTTTGACCGGAGATGTGTCTCGGTCATTTCTACATAGTTCTCGAACCCGTAGGGTCCGCACGCTTAACGTTCAATGACGATTTGTATTATGAGTTATGTGTTTTGGTGACCGAAGTTTGTTTGGAGTCCCGGATGAGAACACGGACATGACGAGGAGTCTTAAAATGGTTGAGAGGTAAAGATCCATATATTGGAAGGCTATATACGGACACCGGAATGGTTCCGAAGAAGATCGGGGATTTTTCGGAGTACTGGGAGGTTAACAGAACCCCCCGGGAAAGTTAATGGGCCTATTGGGCCATAGTGGAGGAGAGGAGGCAGGCCGCAGGAGGTGGCGCCCCCCTAGCCCAGTCTGAATTGGACAAGGGGAGGGGGCGCGGCCCCCCTCTTTCCTTCTCCCTCTCCCTCCTTTCCCCTTTCCCCCTCTCCGTTGGAAGGAAAGAGGGGGGCCAATCCTACTAGGAACAGAGTCCTAGTAGGACTCCCCCCTCATGGCGCGCCCCCTTGGGCCGGCCTCCTCCTCCCCCCTCCTTTATATACGTGGGCAGGGGGCACCCAAAGACACAACAGTTGTTTCTTAGCCGTGTGTGGTGCCCCCCTCCACAGTTACCACCTCGGTCATATTGTTGTAGTGCTTAGGCGAAGCCCTACACGGATCACATCACCAACACCGTCGCCACGCCATCGTGATTACGTAACTCTCCCTCGACCCTCAACTGGATCAAGAGCTCGAGGGACGTCATCGAGCTGAACGTGTGCTGAACACAGAGGTGCCGTATGTTCGGTACTTGGATCGGTTGGATCGTGAAGACGTTCGACTACATCAACCGCGTTAACTAAACGCTTCCGCTTTCGGTCTATGAGGGTACGTGGACACACTCTCCCGTCTCGTTGCTATGCTTCTCCTAGATAGATCTTGCATGATCGTAGGAATTTTTTTGAATTACTACGTTCCCCTACAGTTTTTATCCATAATAATGCTTTTTTGAGTAATTCTAATGCCTTTTCTCTCATAATATGCAAGGTGCACACAAAGAGGGAGAATTCCGGCAGCTGGAAATCTGGACCTGAAAAGGCTACGTTAGGCTACCTATTCTCCACAACTCCAAACAAGCTAAAACTTCACGGAGAATTTTTATGGAATATATGATGAATATTGGAGCAAATAAGTGCCAGAGGGGGCCCACCAGGTGGGTACAACCCACCTGGGGGCTCCCTGGTGGGTTGTGCTCACCCAGGCCCACCTCCGGTGCCCATCTTTTGGTATATAGGTCATTTTGACCTACAAACAATAAGGAGAGGACTTTCGGGATGGAGCGCCGCCGTCGCGAGGCGGAACTTGGGCAGGAGCACTTTTACCCTCCGGCAGAGCGATTCCGTCGGGGGGACTTCCCTCCCGGAGGGGGAAATCACACTACTGCAGGATGCTGCTAACGCGACACTACGATCAGAGACCCTTCGACGAAACTGTGTGCAATGCAATAATCGCAAACGATGGTGTAAAAAACTGTCAAAAAAGGTGCAAAACGTTTGCGATGACGGATGCATCAAACACGGTTCAGATTTTAGTTGCGTGTGCGAAGCAGGGCATACGGTTGATCCAGACGAACTGTTTGCAATTAGATAGAACAATAGAAACTGGCAGCCATATCAATGTGTGTGCGATATACGGCATACAGTTCGCTCCGATGAACTGTTTGCTATTAGGGAAAGCAACAGAAATGGTCAGCCAGATCAAGGTGTGTGTGATATACGGCATACGGTTCAGTCGAATGAACTGTTTTCGATTAGGGAAGAGAACATAAACGGTTCAACTTAATAAGATGTGTGTGATACGCGGCAAAAAGGCCCGGAGGTTAATTTGAGAACAAGTACGCAGAGGTTAATTTAACATACATGACTTATAAGTTTCATAGAAATCATATCACTTTTTTTGGAAAACATTTAATTGCATTGAATGTATATAGTGCTCCGTCCTGTTAGTTGAATTAACCTCGAGGTCCATGTTTTGGAAACATGTCATAAAGTAACGGGATAGACCTTCATTCAAGCCAATCAACATGTGTTCAAAAAACAAAAATTATCAAAAAGTAACGAGATATACCTTCTTCAAGCTAATCAACATGTGTACGAAAAACAAAAAATGTCAAAAATTACAAAACAAGGACCTCAAGGTTAATTCAACTAATATGACGGAGCACTGAATAGATTCAACGAAATGAAATGTTTACAGTGACCCGTCACATCAGTTAATTTAACATCGAGGCCACTTCCCATCCGGTCACCCATCTAATGACTACTCAAGCCTCAGCATAGTTAACTTGGGAGTTCTGTTAGATGAGCTATCGGTAGGGAAGCTCATCCTTGCTGCTGTAGGATCCCTCTTTGCATCCTTTATTGGGCATCCGCATGACCTACTGTTGCCGCCCAATGGTCAATGCCACGTCCCCCGCGAATATAGATGCTTCCTTCCATTGGATGAGTGGCAAATGGTTAATCAAGAAGAGCTGTTTGCGATGATGCAGAAAAAAGAAATGGGCAGCCAGATGAGGGTGTATGCGATATCCGGCATGCAGTTCACTAGGATTAACTGTGTATGATTAGGCAACACAATGGAAACAGTTCAACTGAACAAGATGTGTGTGATACGCAGCAAACATGTCCGTAATCAGAAATGTCTGCGAAGACCAATAATAACACAGATGATTGCTGCTAATAAGCCGTGTGATTTGCTCTGTCTACAGAAGAATAACATGTATATATATATAACTAAAATAAACATCCAATTACATAAGTGACTATACAGATCATTCGCACACACCTCAATAAACAATTGCATGCATTCTAAAGTAGGAGAAATGATCGTCTAGTCATCTACTTCTTGTGAGGCTCCTGCCACTGCTCTGTGGCTCGATCCCTCGTCTAGGGTAGGAAGAAGACACTTCCTCATGTCAACGATCTGCATGTACATATCGTAGCATGTGTACGCGTCCTTGGCCGCATACTTGACGTGTTGTTCGTACAATCTCTCATGCCACACACTGTGCCAGGCATTCTTGTCCTTCTTGCTCTCATTCTTCATCTTCATGTAGTAGGGGTCGATGATGGCCGAGGCGAGGTCAACCAGGGAGTTCAGTTTGTTTTTGTCGTTGCCCCAGACCTTGTAGTGGTGCTGGATGTTGACAAGATTCGAGCATTTCAAGCCCAAAACCTTGAGCGCTTTTAGATCGTTGGTGGTGTCCACCGTAGCGAAACTGTAGTCGGAGCTATTGATAAACCTGGAGAAATGCTCGCAAGGCCTTGTGGCAAGGTGGTAGTGGTAGACGAGGACGTCATGTTGCACGCACAACTGGGCGACGGCAACCTTCTAATCATGCCCGACATCACCGATGGTGTACTCGAGATCGAAGCCGACCACTTGGTACTTGTCCTTGGCAAGGAACTACTCCATAGTTTGGATGGAGCTCTCCACCGAGACCGCATCGTTCGTGCACACCACCGAGAGGGCCTTCCCCCTCACATGGTGTCCACTACGTGATGCATGGTGAACTGCTCGCCGTTGTCATCGTCGGCCGCTGGGAGCGCCATTGGAGCCACGGGGATCGCAATTGGAACCGCTGGATGTCCTCTCTGTATGTGTCGTCGTGGGTGTGCTTCTTGTGTCATGCGACGCAAGATATGAAGGTAAATGGCCGCGGGAATAAATGGGGGCCGGGTGGCCTGGATTCTCTGCGCGTCCGCATGGCAGTTTTTGCAGCGGGTAACTACATTGTCGTGCTGCGCCCGGCGCAACCGCATGCACACGAACGTGCGTGATCGTGCGCCGAACCCAAACACTGGCAGCGCGCGTGGAGGGACGAGGGCAGAGCACCCGGAGGGACGCGAGAGCAAAGCGCGCGCGGCGGGACGCGAGCAGAGCGCTCTGCGGCCGCCTCAACCGCAAGCAACCACATGCATAGAGCACTTGAACACGCAGGAAATGGTCGCCTACAAGCCGGCCGACAGTTGCGTCGCTGCGTAGAGAGCGACCGTGTGCTACTACCTCCGTCTTGTTCTATAGTCCCCTTTATATTCTGTGCCATACTTTGCCCTCAAATTTAACCAACAAAATCTTAATGCATGTTATAAAAATTATATAATTGGAAACTATATTCAATTACGAATCCAACTATGTAATCTTGGCGACATGCATTCGTATTTTATTAGTTAAATCCTACTTATAAACCAGGAGGGGGTATAGTAGTTAATTAAATTGCAAACATTTTTTTTATTAACCATATGTGTACGTGGCCTTTCTTCCTCCTCTCGCACGTCTTGTCACCCCGCTGCTGCAGACGGCTTACAGCGCAAGCTTGTGCAGCGCGCGGGGGCATTCTTCTGGCCAAACAGTGGCACTAATGAATCGTCGGTGAGCCCGTTCCCGCGCAACCTCGCAGGTTCCCGCGCAAGCTTCCCGCCCGACTCGGTGAAATCCCCCAAAATCCCAATGCTTACCGGCCTGCTATATAAACCCTCATGGCTGGCGAGTCTTGCGTCGCATTTTCCCCTCCCTCCCTGTAGCTTATCTCATCTGCTTCTCCCACAATCGCCAATGGCACCAGTCCATTGTTTTCACTCAGCCACTCCGCCGTCATTAGAGGACAGTTCCAGCTGGGAGGCTACACCGTGGCAGCGACGCAGTCCCCGGCGTAGTGTAGTGCGTGTGGCGTCCCTATTGGGTGTGAGCGGAACACCCACCACACGCTCCGCCGCCGCTGCCCGTTGGCAGCTGTTGCCAGCCGCCGTTGCCGCCACACCAACGTCAAAAGCCATGGCCATCGCTCGCTCCACCGCTGCGGCCCGAAGGCGGGAGGTGGCCGCCGTGGCCGCTACCCAATTTCCGGCCACCGTGGTCATCACCCTCTCCGCCACCGCGGCCCAAAGGCGGGAGGTGGTGGTCGTGGCCGCGACCCCATCATCGGAAGCTGTGGCCTCCAGCCCACCATCGATCGTCGGGGTCATCACCCGCTCCGCCAACGCCGCCTGTAGGTGGGAGGCGGAGGTGGATGCCCGCACGTGCGTCAGCGACCTTGCGCGCTACACCGAGTTCCTGCAGGAGGAGGAGGAGCGCCTCGTCGAGCACGCAAAGAGCCTTATCACCGCCGTGGCCGCGGCACACGTCACCTTAGAGGCGAGGAATCAGGAGATCTACGAGGAGAACCAACGCTTCGAGAGGGGTCGTCTGGAGCGGCAGAGGGCGTTCGAGGTGAGCGTCGCTGAAGGTGCAGCAGCGGCAGGCACCGTATTGTAGTTGTCCAGCTCGTCGGTAGGCTCCTCCTCCTATGCCTCTTACTGAGCGCGCTCGGCAGAGGAGAGGCTGCCGGAAGTAGTACAGAGCCCCTCTATAGTAGTACTAGGATTTAGGGGCTATTTTGTTCAGTTCATCTGACTATAGATGTGGTGGAACTGTACAACGTACTTAAAATTAGCTAGTATATAGAGTAGAACTAGCTATTTCAGTACGTGGTTGGCAACAATTGGTGAAAAGTTTGGTCGGTTCGGCTGTCGAGTTGAGTTGTTTGTATAAAGAATGACTGCTTGATCTATAAATGAAATCTATGCTTAATTACTGAATTTTAGTTGCAAAAACTAGATACTGCTAGTGACTTTTAGCTTCATATTTTGACAAATCGCAGTGTTACAAGGTTGACAAATGGCAATGTTACTAGATCAACAAATGTCAATCTTTCTAGTTTGACAAATGGCAACATATATACCCAATATGACAGATGCAAATCTTACCAAATTGTTTGTAAGTGGTTGCACACGGGTCATCCAAAAGAACCATTTGCGTTGAAGAGATGCACAAATCCCGCTCTCACTTTGCATACAGGTGTTCTATCTAAAACGTTTGTGATCAAGAGCTGCACAAATCCTGCTCGACACATTTTCCCTTGGCTTTCTGGGGAAGCTGTCGGTTTGCATACGGGTGTTCTAACTAAAACGTTTGCGATGAGGGTTTTATATTTAAAAACCATTGCCGTTTTTTTCAAAAGAAAATCGTTTGATAAGTCTATACATTAAGAGAGAAAAACGCAAGTTCGCTCAAACCATATCTTTCATTCAGTCATACTGCGAATTTATATTCATATGATCGAGATACAGTATTAAACCCAAGAAAAAAACTATTTCCGGCGGCGGCGGAGGCAGCGTGCCGCGCCATCGTTGTCGTTGTTGTCCTCCGGGACGCCGTTCAAGTCTTCAATGCAGCACAGAATGTTCTTCACTTGTAAATCAAACATCATGTCATCGCGCGATCGACGGGCGGGGCGCGGGAGGATGGCAGCTGGCGGCGCTGATAGGAAGCGGCCGGCGGCAGCGTCCCATTCCGCTGATGAGGGCGCGCGCACGGGCGCGGGCGCGGCGGGTGCAGCCAAATGCACGAGGACGGGCGCCGCGGTGGGTGCAGGGGCGCACACGGGCACGGGCGCTAGCGCTGGCATGTACACGAGCTCGCGCGGGTCCATGGAGACCTCACTGACGCCCGTGGCTTCCAGCTTTGCGATAGTGCTCGGTGGCCAACCCGTCAATGCTACGGGGATGGTCGCTGGCACGGGCGCGGGGATGGGAGCTGGGACGGGAGCGGGGGCCGCAACCGCAACGGCCAGCTCATTCTGGGCCATGTCCATGAGGCCCCATTCCTCCTTATTTTCTATCTCCTCCGGCTCAGAGTCGACTTCACCAAACTTGAAGACTAGTGGTAGATGATCCTTCTACGCCATGGCGTTGGTGGAGGTCTGCGGGAGGGAGGGGAGGGAATAGGAGGTGAACAATAAGGCCGCCCGTAGTAAGGAGCGGCTCGGGCGCCATTAATGGAGAGGAAGGCGGGCGGCCATGGAAGTCAGAGGGCTCGCTTCCCAGTGAGCCTGCGCAGCTAAAGCTCGCACGCTTCCCGGTGAGCTTGCGCATTGGAGGACAGCTTGCACGCCTCTCGGTCAGCCTGCGCACCGGACTGCGCTCGCACGCCTCCCGTTCAGTCAAGCAGGTGTCCGCACGGCACCTCCTATAGCCATTAAAACGAAGACATGTGGCGTCACGTGAATGTTTAACATAACGCACACGATTTGAATTATACAAACATTTGCGGTGTTAGAGTGGCAGCTATTTGTTTCAAAATGCCTTTGTTGGCTATTATTCGAGTGCGCCTTCTCTCAAAATGGACACGAAAAATACCACAGCATACCGGGTGCCATTCCACGATAGCATGCCAAGTTTCATGAATTTCAGATGAGTTTTGGATTTGTTAGAATTTAAAAACAAAGTATCCCAATGTTTTGCCGGCAATCAATGGTGCCATGGTGTTTGAAATTCATTCCCATTTCTTATATGGGACCTAAGTATGCACCCAAGGACAAAGATTTGATTTTTCAACCAATTTATATGCACTGGAGCATGTGCATATAGTTCAAGTTTGAATTATGCACATAAATGCATTGAAAACTCAATTAATGCATAAAAATGTCCAAACGAACCCCGAAGAATCCCAAAAAATGACACAACACTCCTGTTGTTCTATGTTGACACAAGAAAAAAAATTGAAAGCAATAAGAGGCAATGGATATCGTTTCGTCCCCAAAGGTGGGACGTTCCCTACCGAAACCATCATGCTTGTTAAGAGAAGCTCTGGTTTGTGAGAAGCATATACCCAAACCTGCCCCAAATGGGACAAAATTTTTACCAAGACATGTTGATGCCGCTCCATAATAGCATGCCAAATTTCATGAATTTCAGATGAGCTTTGGATTTACTAGAATTTGAAAACCAAGTATCTCAATGTTTGCGGCCGAGTGACGGTGGCAGGGTGTTTGACATTCATTCCCATTTCTTGCATGGGACCTAAGCATGCAACCAAGGACACCGATTTGAATTTTCAACCAATTTATATGCATTAGAGCATGTGCATGTAGTTCAAATTTGAATTATTGATAACCCACAAGTATAGGGGATCAATTGTAGCCTCTTTCGATAAGTAAGAGTG
This sequence comes from Aegilops tauschii subsp. strangulata, assembly GCF_002575655.3. Taxonomy (NCBI): domain Eukaryota; kingdom Viridiplantae; phylum Streptophyta; class Magnoliopsida; order Poales; family Poaceae; genus Aegilops; species Aegilops tauschii. Next base: position 485,500,671 of record NC_053036.3, read on the forward strand.
TCGAACCCAACGAGGAGCTAAAGGTAGAACAAATATTCCCTCAAGTTCTATCCACCACCGACACAACTCTACGCACGCTTAACGTTCGCTTTACCTAGAACAAGTATAAAACTAGAAGTACTTTTTAGGTGTTTTCGGATAGGTTTGCAAGAAAATAAAGAGCGCGAAAATAAAAAGTAGGGGCTGTTTAGATAAAGACACAACTAAATAAGTTTTAGTAAAGAGCTTGTTGTCAATAGAAAGTTATTTGACCCTAGGCAATCGATAACTAGACCGGTAATCACTATTGCAATTTTATATGAGGGACAAGCATAAGCTAACATACTTTCTCTACTTGGATCGTATGCACTTATGATTGGAACTCTAGCAAGCGTCCGCAACTACTAAAGATCATTAAGGTAAAACCCAACCATAGCATTAAAGTATCAAGTCCTCTTTATTCCCATACGCAAACAACCTACTTACTCGGGTATGTGCTTCTGTCACTCACGCCACCCACCATGCATAAGCAAATCATGAACATATTGCAAACCCTACAGTGGGGATCCCTCACGCTTGCGCAACACGGAGAGCACCATAGGACAGCACCAATAATAAAACATGCAACTCAAACCAATCACGATCATCAATTAACCCATAGGACAAAACAGATCTACTCAAACATCATAGGATAGCCATACATCATTGGGAAATAATATATAGCGTTGATCACCATGTTTAAGTAGAGATTACAGCGGGTAAAAGAGGGGTTACACCGTTGCATAGAGGGGGGAAGAGTTGGTCATGATGGCGGTGAAGTTGTTAGTGAAGATTGCGGTGATGATGATGGCCCCCGGTGGCACTTCGGCGCCACCGGGAGCGAGGGGGGAGAGCCCCCCTCCTTCTTCTTCTTCCTTGACCTCCTCCCTAGATGGGAGAAGGGTTTCCCCTCTGGTCCTTGGTCTCCATGGCGTGGGAGGGGCGAGAGCCCCTCCGAGATTGGCTCTGTCTCTCTCTGTTTCTGCGTTCCCAGATCTGGCCTTTCACCGTTTCTTTTATAACCGGAGATCCGTAACTCCGATTGGGCTGAATTTTGGACACGATCTCTATCCGGAAATTAGCTTTATTGCTGCGAAAGAAGGGCTCCAACCGCCTTACAGGGTGGCCACGAGGGTCCAGGGCACTCCTGACCCCCTGGGGCGCGCCCCCTGCCTCGTGGCCCCCTCGGGCATCGTATCGCGTTGATTCTTCTTCCCGAAAATCACAAATATTCCAAAAAAAAACTCCGTCAGTTTTTATCCCGTTTGGACTCCGTTTGATATGGATTTTCTGCGAAACGAAAACATGCAACAAACAGGAACTGGCACTGGGCACTGGATCAATATGTTAGTCCCAAAAATAGTATAAAAATTTGCCAAAAGTATATGAAAGTTGTAGAATATTGGCATGGAACAATAAAAAATTATAGATACGACGGAGACGTATCAGCATCCCCAAACTTAATTCCTGCTCGTCCTCGAGTAGGTAAATGATAAAATAGATAATTTTTGATGTGGAATGCTACCTAGCATAATCTTGATCACATAATCTAATCATGGCATGAATATTAAGACACGAGTGATTCAAAGCAATAGTCTATCATTTGACATTAAGACAATAATACTTCAAGCATACTAATAAAGCAATCATGTCTTTTCAAAATAACATGGCCAAAGAAAGTTATCCCTACAAAATCATATAGTCTGGCTATGCTCCATCTTCACCACACAAAGCATTCAAATCATGCACAACCCCGATGACAAGCCGAGCAATTGGTTCATACTTTTTAACGCGCTTCAGCCTTTTCAACCCTTACGTGATACATGAGCGTGAGCCATGGACATAGCACTATAGGTGGAATAGAATATGATGGTGGAGGTTGTGTGGAGAAGAGCAAAAAAGGAGAAAGTCTCACATCGACACGGCTAATCAACGGGCTATGGAGATGCCCATCAATTGATGTCAATGTGAGGAGTAGGGATTGCCATGCAACGGATGCACTAGAGCTATAAGTGTATGAAAGCTCAAACTGAAACTAAGTGGGTGTGCATCCAACTTGCTTGCTCATGAAGACATAGGGCATTTGAGAAAGCCCATCGTTGGAATATACAAGCCAAGTTCTATAATGAAAATTCCCACTAGTATATGAAAGTGATAACTCAAGAGACTCTCTATATGAAGAACATGGTGCTACTCTGAAGCACAAGTGTGGTAAAAGGATAGTAACATTGCCCCTTCTCTCTTTTTCTCTCATTTTTTCTTTTTTTTCTTTTATTTTTTTGGGCCTTCTCTTTTTTTGGCCTTTCTCTTTTTTTCTTTTTTTTTCGTCCGGAGTCTCATCCCGACTTGTGGGGGAATCATAGTCTCCATCATCCTTTCCTCACTGGGACAATGCTCTAATAATGATGATCATCACACTTTTATTTACTTACAACTCAATATTACAACTCGATACTAGAACAAAGGTATGACTCTATATGAATGCCTCCGGCGGTGTACCGGGATGTGCAATGATCTAGCATAGCAATGACATCAAAAAACGGACAAGCCATGAAAACATCATGCTAGCTATCTTACGATCATGCAAAGCAATATGACAATAAATGCTCAAGTCATGTATATGATGATGATGGAAGTTGCATGGCAATATATCTCGGAATGGCTATGGAAATGCCATGATAGGTAGGTATGGTGGCTATTTTGAGGAAGATATACGGAGGTTTATGTGTGGTAGAGCGTATCGTATCACGGGGTTTGGATGCACCGGCAAAGTTTGCACCAACTCTCGAGGTGAGAAAGGGCAATGCACGGTACCGAAGAGGCTAGCAATGATGGAAGGGTGAGAGTGCGTATAATCCATGGACTCACATTAGTCATAAAGAACTCATATACTTATTGCAAAAGTTTATTAGCCCTCGAAGCAAAGTACTACTACGCATGCCCCTAGGGGGATAGATTGGTAGGAAAAGACCATCGCTCGTCCCCGACCGCCACTCATAAGGAAGACAATCAATAAATACATCATGCTCCAACTTCGTTACATAACGGTTCACCATACGTGCATGCTACGGGAATCACAAACTTCAACACAAGTATTTCTACAATCCACAACTACCCACTAGCATGACTCTAATATCACCATATTTATATCGCAAAACTATTGCAAGGAATCAAACATATCATATTCAGTGATCTACAAGTTTTATGTAGGATTTTATGACTAACCATGTGAATGACCAATTCCTGTCATCTCTCTAAATAGATATAAGTGAAGCAAGAGAGTTTAATTCTTTCTATAAAAGATATGCCCACACTCTAACAAATATAAGTGAAGCAAAAGAGCATTCTACAAATGGCGGTTTTCTATGTGAAGAGAAACAGGCAATCCAAACTTCAAATGATATAAGTGAAGCACATGAAGCATTCCATAAAGCCATACTGAAAAGATTAAGTGAAGTGCAATGAGCATTATATAAATCACCCAAGGACTATCTCATACTAGCATGGTGCATAAAAGAAAAAGTGAAAACTAAATGCAAAAGACGCTCCAAGATCTGCACATATCGCATGAACGAAACGAATCTGAAAACATACCGATATTTGTTGAAGAAAGAGGGGATGCCTTCCGGGGCATCCCCAAGCTTAGACGCTTGAGTCTCCTTGAATATTTACTTGGGTTCCTTGGGCATCCCCAAGCTTGAGCTCTTGCCTCTCCTTCTTCTCCTCACATCGAGACCTTCTCGATCATCGAACACTTCATCCACACAAAACTTCAACAGCAAACTCGGTAAGATCCGTGAGTATAATAAAGCAAATCACTACTCTAAGTACTGTTGCAAACCAATTCATATTTTGTTTTTGCATTGTAGCTACTGTAATATAACTTTTCCATGGCTTAATCCACTGATAGGAATTGATAGTTTCATCAAAACAAGCAAACTATGCATCAAAAACAAAATCTGTCTAAAACATAACAGTCTGTAACAATCTGAACATTAACCATACTTCTAATACTTCAAAAATGCTGCCAAAATTACGAAAAATAAAAAATTTCTATATAAAGACAGTGAAAAAAGTTTCAGAACCGTTTGACGTTCCAGTAAAAAAATTAAAAATCGCGCACTACAGCCAAAGTTTCTGTCCTGCACCGTACAAACCAACAAACATTGTAAACATCCTAAAGGCAAACCTTGGCACATTATTTTTATAATACAATGGAATTGTACAAGGGGATAATTATTTTTATTGAAAAGTTTCTGTAATTAAGATTCACAAAGTTTCCGTGACCATGAACAAAGTTCAAGGAGCTCTCCCACTTCAACAATGCTTGTCTTTCTCACTTTCACTTTCCTTTTTGAAAAAATTTAGGTTCCCCTCTTTATTTTTTTGTTTTTAAACTATATGAAAGCACTCAATAGAAATAAATGACTCTCTAAAACTTCCGGGTTGTCTCCCTGGCAGCGCTTTCTTTAAAGCCATTAAGCTAGGCATATAGTGCTCAAGTAATGGATCCACCCGGATCCCAAGGTCTATCAAAGCCAATTTTAATTAGCAATGATTTGGCATTTAGTAGTGAGCACAAAGTAACATATATCATGTAATGACGAAGTCTAACTCTCTTCCTATGCATCGGCATGTCATAAAAGAACAATTCATGCACACAAAGTAAAGGCCAATGCATAGTATAAACAACTTCTTGCAATTTTATCGTGTGGGAAACATAGAGATGTGGAGATAGTTCCTCTCTCATAATAATTGCAAGTAGGAGCAGCAAGCACATGCATATTATATCTATCAAAATCATCATGTGTAGTAGTAAAAGGCAACCCATCAATATAATCCTTAATAAGCACAAACTTCTCCGATTTAGTGTAGTTTGGAGAATTCAAAAAGATAATAGGACTATCATGCGTGGGTGCAATAGCAACAATTTCATGTTTAACATAAGGAACTATAGCAAGTTCATCTCCATAAGAATAATTCATATTGGCATCTTGGCCACATGCATAGCAAGCATCATCAAAAAGGGATATTTCAAGAGAATCAACGGGATCATAACAGTCATCATAGCAATCATCCTTCGGTAAGCACGGAGGGAAATTAAACAATGTATGAGTTGAAGAGTTACTCTCATTAGAAGGTGGGCACGGGTGATCAATCCGCTCTTCCTCCTTTTGTTCTTCGCTCTCCTCCTCATCTTTTTCATCCAATGAGCTCACAGTTTCATCAATTTCTTCTTCCAAGACTACTGCAAAATATTAGTCTCTTCTTGGACAGTGGAGACTTTCTCAATAAATGCATCAATATCGGCATTGCATTCATAATTCTCATAGCAATATTTAAGGATAGCTAAATTTTCAGGTCTATAAACAGCATCATAAAGATTTTCACACTCTTTAAATACAGATTCAATTTCATAAGCACCCATAAAAGCAACAAATTCTTCTATTTGTTCCACATCATAGTAATCATATATACCTCTAGCATAAGAAGCCAAGGTTTCATTATCATTAAATTTGCATGAAAAGGGATGGTGTGCAGACTTCATCCTAGAGCAACAAGTATAATCATATCTCAAGCATAGTTGCCTAGCATACCACTTCAACATATAAATTTGATCCCATAATAGTTTCCCTTTTTGAGTCAAGCGATAATTCCTAATGTATTCACGTTGATCCAACGTGTCTCCCATTACTAAATTGAATGGGGTTTTCTCAGGATTATCAAAGTAGTACGTAATATCTATCACATAACGAGCATCGACGGTTTTAGGAGGTTCCCCATCTCCATGAGCAGCAAGTACACCTAATTTTTTTGGTATTTCGTGTTCCATACCATAACTAACGATAGAGAACAACTTAGAATAGCAAATAAAATCTACTTAGTGATAAAGCAAACAAGCACACACGAGAATATTCACCCCACGCTATTGCTCCCCGGCAACGGCGCCAGAAAAAGGTCTTGATAACCCACAAGTATAGGGGATCAATTGTAGCCTCTTTCGATAAGTAAGAGTGTCGAACCCAACGAGGAGCTAAAGGTAGAACAAATATTCCCTCAAGTTCTATCGACCACCGATACAACTCTACGCACGCTTAACATTCACTTTACCTAGAACAAGTATAAAATTAGAAGTACTTTGTAGGTGTTTTTGGATAGGTTTGCAAGAAAATAAAGAGCGCGAAAATAAAAAGTAGAGGCTGTTTAGATAAAGACACAACTAAATTAGTTTTAGTAAAGAGCTTGTTGTTAATAGAAAGTTATTTGTCCCTAGGCAATCGATAACTAGACCGGTAATCACTATTGCAATTTTATATGAGGCAGAGGCATAAGCTAACATACTTTCTCTACTTGGACCATATGCACTTATGATTGGAACTCTAGCAAGCGTCCGCAACTACTAAAGATCATTAAGGTAAAACCCAACCATAGCATTAAAGTATCAAGTCCTCTTTATTCCCATACGCAAACAACCTACTTACTCGGGTATGTGCTTCTGTCACTCACGCCACCCACCATAAGCAAATCATAAACATATTGCAAACCCTACAGCGGGGATCCCTCACGCTTGCGCGACACGGAGAGCACCATAGGACAGCACCAATAATAAAACATGCAACTCAAACCAATCACGATCATCAATTAACCCATAGGACAAAACGGATCTACTCAAACATCATAGGATAGCCATACATCATTGGGAAATAATATATAGCGTTGAGCACCATGTTTAAGTGGAGATTACAGCGGGTAAAAGAGGGGTTACACCGCTGCATAGAGGGGGAAGAGTTGGTAATGATGGCGGTGAAGTTGTTGGTGAAGATTGCGGTGATGATGATGGCCCCCGGTGGCACTCCGGCGCCACCGGAAGCGAGGGGGAGAGAGCCCCCCTCCTTCTTCTTCTTCTTCCTTGACCTCCTCCCTAGATGGGAGAAGGGTTTCCCCTCTGGTCCTGGGTCTCCATGGCGTGGGAGGGGCGAGAGCCCCCTCCGAGATTGGATCTGTCTCTCTCTGTTTTTGCGTTCCCAGATTTGGCCTTTCACCGTTTCTTTTATAACCGGAGATCCGTAACTCCGATTGGGCTGAATTTTGGACACGGTCTCTATCCGGAAATTAGCTTTATTGCAGCGAAAGAAGGGCTCCAACCACCTTACAGGGTGGCCACGAGGGTCCAGGGCGCGCCTGGCCCCCTGGGGCGCGCCCCCTGCCTCGTGGCCCCCTCGGGCATCGTATCGCGTTGATTCTTCTTCCCAAAAATCACAAATATTCGAAAAAAAATCTCTGTCAGTTTTTATCCCGTTTGGACTCCGTTTGATATGGATTTTCTGCGAAACGAAAAACATGCAACAAACAGGAACTAGCACTGGGCACTGGATCAATATGTTAGTCCCAAAAATAGTATAAAAAGTTGCCAAAAGTATATGAAATTTGTAGAATATTGGCATGGAACTATCAAAAATTATAGATACGACAGAGAAGTATCAGTTATGCACATAAATGCATTGAAAACTCAATTAATGCATAAAAATGTCCAAACGAACCCCGAAAAATCCCAAAATTTGACACAACACTCCTATTGTTCTATGTTGACACGAGATTTTTTTTGAAAGGAATAAGAGGCAATGGATATCGTTTCGTCCCCAAAGGTGGGACGTTTGCTACCGAAACCGTCAGGCTTGTTGTGAGAAGCATATCCCCAAACCTGCCCCAAATGGGACAAAAAAATTACCACGGCATGTTGATGCCGCTCCCTGATAGCATGCCAAGTTTCATGAATTTCAGACGAGCATTCGATTTACTAGAATTTAAAAACCAGGTATCTCAATGTTTGCGGCAGACTGACGGTGGCAGAGTGTTTGACATTCATTCCCATTTCTTGCATGGGACCTAAGCATGCAAAAGCACACAAATATAAATTTTGAACCAATTTTTATGCATTAGAGCATGTGCCTGTAATTCAAATTGAAGGAAATATGCCCTAAAGGCAATAATAAAGTTGTTATTTATATTTCCTTATATCATGATAAATGTTTATTATTCATGCTAGAATTGTATTAACCGGAAACTTAGTACATGTGTGAATACATAGACAAACAGAGTGTCCCTAGTATGCCTCTACTAGACTAGCTCGTTAATCAAAGTTGGTTAAGTTTCCTAGCCATAGACGTGTGTTGTCATTTGATGAACGGGATCACATCATTAGAGAATGATGAGATGGACAAGACCCATCCGTTAGCTTAGCACTATGATCGTTTAGTTTATTGCTATTGCTTTCTTCATGACTTATACATGTTCCTATGACTATGAGATTATGCAACTCCCAAATACCAGAGGAACAGTTAGTGTGCTATCAAACGTCACAACATAACTGGGTGATTATAAAGATGCTCTACAGGTGTCTCTGATGGTGTTTGTTGAGTCGGCATAGATCGTGATTAGGATTTGTCACTCTGATTGTCGGAGAGGTATCTCTGGGCCCTCTCGGTAATGCACATCACTATAAGCCTTGCAAGCAATGTGACTAATGACTTAGTTGCGGGATGATGCATTACGGAATGAGTAAAGAGACTTGCCGGTAACGAGATTGAACTAGGTATGATGATACCGACGATCGAAGCTCGGGCAAGTAACATACGATAACAAAGGGAACAACGTATGTTGTTATGCGGTTTGACCGATAAAGATCTTCGTAGAATATGTTGGAGCCAATATGAGCATCCAGGTTCCGCTATTGGTTATTGATACGTCTCCAACGTATCTATAATTTTTGATTGCTCCATGCTATATTATCTTCTGTTTTGGACAATATTGGGCTTTATTATTCACTTTTATATTATTTTTGGGGCTAACCTATTAACCAGAGGCCCAGCCCAGAATTGCTGTTTTTTTTGCCTATTTCAGAGTTTCGCAGAAAAAGAATATCAAACGGAGTCCAAACGGAATGAAACCTTCGGGAACGTGATTTTTGGAACGAACATGACCCAGGAGACTTGGACCCTATGTCAAGAAACAAAACAGGAGGCCACGAGGTAGGGGGCGCGCCTACCCCCCAGGCGCGCCCTCCACCCTCGTGGGCCCCCTGTTGCTCCACCGACGTACTCCTTCCTCCTATATATACCTACGTACCCCCAAAGGATCAGATACGGAGCCAAAAACCTAATTCCACTACCGCAACCTTCTGTACCCACGAGATCCCATCTTGGGGCCTGTTTCGGAGCTCCGCCGGAAGGGGCATTGATCACGGAGGGCTTCTACATCAACACCATAGCCTCTCCGATGAAGTGTGAGTAGTTTACCTCAGACCTTCGGGTCCATAGTTATTAGCTAGATGGCTTCTTCTCTCTTTTTGGATCTCAATACAATGTTCTCCCCCTCTCTCGTGGATATCTATTCGATGTAATCTTCTTTTGCGGTGTGTTTGTTGAGACCGATGAATTGTGGGTTTATGATCAAGTTTATCTATGAACAATATTTGAATCTTCTGAATTCTTTTATGTTTGATTGGTTATCTTTGCAAGTCTCTTCGAATTATCAGTTTGGTTTGGCCTACTAGATTGATCTTTCTTGCCATGGGAGAAGTGCTTAGCTTTGGGTTCAATCTTGCGGTGTCCTTTCCCAGTAACAGTAGGGGCAGCAAGGCACGTATTGTATTGTTGCCATCAAGGATAACAAGATGGGTTTTTTATCATATTGCATGAATTTATCCCTCTACATCATGTCATCTTGCTTAAGGCGTTACTCTGTTTTTATGAACTTAATACTCTAGATGCATGCTGGATAGCGGTCGGTGAGTGGAGTAATAGTAGTAGATGCAGGCAGGAGTTGGTCTACTTGTCTCGGATGTGATGCCTATATACATGATCATACCTAGATATTCTCATAACTATGCTCAATTCTGTCAATTGCTCAACAGTAATTTGTTCACCCACCGTGAAATACTTATGCTCTTGAGAGAAGCCACTAGTGAAACCTATGGCCCCCGGGTCTATCTTCATCATATTAATCTTCCAATACTTAGTTATTTCCGTTGCTTTTTTACTTTGCTTTTATTTTACTTTGCATCTTTATCATAAAAATACCAAAAATATTATCCTATCATATCTATCAGATCTCACTCTCGTAAGTGACCGTGTAGGGATTGACAACCCCTTATTGTAAGGGAACGTAGCAATAATTCAAAATTTTCCTACGTGTCACCAAGATCAATCTAGGAGATGCTAGCAACGAGAGAGAGGGAGTGCATCTTCATACCCTTGAAGATCGCTAAGAGGAAGCGTTACAAGAACGCGGTTGATGGAGTCGTACTCGCGGCGATTCAAATCGCGGAAGATCCAATCTAGCGCCGAACGGACAGCGCCTCCGCGTTCAACACATGTACAGCCCGGGGACGTCTCCTCCTTCTTGATCCAGCAAGGGGAGAGGAGAAGTTGAGGGAGAACTCCAGCAGCACGACGGCGTGGTGACAATGGAGCTCGTGGTTCTCCGGCAGAGCTTCGCTAAGCACTACGGAGGAGGAGGAGGAGTTGGAGGAGGAGAGGGCTGCGCCTTGGATGTCGTCCGGCTGCCCTCCCACCCCCCCTCTATTTATAGGGGCAAGAGAGAGGGGGGCCGGCCCCCTCCATATGGATCTAGAGGGGGGGCGGCGGCCAAGGGGGGAGGCTTACCCCCCAAGCCAAGGGGGGCGCCCCCTTTAGGGTTTCCCCCCAACCCTAGGCGCATGGGCCCTAGGGGGTTTTGGCGCCCAGCCCACCTAGGCGCTGGTTCCCCTCTATATTCAGTCCATAGGGCCCTCCGGGGCAGGTGGACCCTCCCGGTGGACCCCGGAACCCTTTCGGTGGTCCCGGTACAATACCGATATACCCCCGAACACTTCCGGCGACCGAATAAGGACTTCCCATATATAAATCTTCGTCTCCGGACCATTCCGAAACTCCTCGTGACGTCCGGGATCTCATCCGGGACTCCGAACAACCTTCGATAACCACATACTATTTCCCATAACAACTCTAGCGTCACCGAACCTTAAGTGTGTAGACCCTACGGGTTCGGGAACCATGCAGACATGATCGAGACACCTCTCCGGTCAATAACCAATAGTGGGATCTGGATACCCATATTGGCTCCCACATGTCCACGATGATCTCATCGGATGAACCACGATGTCGGGGATTCAATCAATCCCGTATACAATTCCCTTTGTCCATCGGTATGTTACTTGCCCGAGATTTGATCGTCGGTATCCCAATACCTCGTTCAATCTCATTCCCGGCAAGTCTCTTTACTTGTTCCGTAACGCATGATCCCGTGGCTAACTCCTTAGTCACATTGAGCTCATTATGATGATGCATTACCGAGTGGGCCCAGAGATACCTCTCCGTCATACGGAGTGACAAATCCCAGTCTCGATTCGAGCCAACCCAACAGACACTTTCGGAGATACCTGTAATGCACCTTTATAGCCACCCAGTTACGTTGTGACGTTTGGGACACCCAAAGCATTCCTACGGTATCCGGGAGTTGCACAATCTCATGGTCTAAGGAAATGATACTTGACATTAGAAAAGTTCTTAGCAAACGAACTACACGATCTTGTGCTATGCTTAGGATTGGGTCTTGTCCATCACATCATTCTCCTAATGATGTGATCCCGTTATCAATGACATCCAATGTCCATGGTCAGGAAACCATAACCATCTATTGATCAACGAGCTAGTCAACTAGAGGCTTACTAGGGACATGTTGTGGTCTATGTATTCACACATGTATTACGGTTTCCAGTTAATACAATTATAGCATGAACAATAGACAATTATCATGAACAAGGAAATACAATAATAACCATTTTATTATTGCCTCTAGGGCATATTTCCAACACTTATCGCGTTGGTTGCGAGGATTTATTTGTTTTGTGTAGGTGCGAGGGACTCGCGCGTAGCCTCCTACTGGATTGATACCTTGGTTCTCAAAAACTGAGGGAAATACTTACGCTACTTTGTTGCATCACCCTTTCCTCTTCAAGGGAAAACCAACGCAGTGCTCAAGAGGTAGCAAGAAGGATTTCTGGCGCCGTTGCCGGGGAGGTCTACGCAAAAGTCAACATACCAAGTACCCATCAAAACCCTTATCTCCCGCATTACATTATTTGCCATTTGCCTCTCGTTTTCCTCTCCCCCACTTCACCCTTGCCATTTTATTCACCCCCTCTTTTCCGGTTGCCTCTTTTCGTTCATCTTTTCCTTGCCATGTCGGAACCAAAAAGAGTTGGGGTTTCTCTCCCGAGTTTTAGCGCTTTAGACAATCCTGCTATCTTATCTAAACTCATAAATAAAAATACTATGGAAAAGCCTGTCGGAGTTATCAATGAAAACCTTAGTAATTTTGATGAAGATGATTCTGGAATTTTTCGTTATTTACTCGATGAATCTTTGAAAGATGCTTGGGATAGGCTATTAAGGATCCGGGCTAGCTATGTGCCTCAATACCAAATTGAGGTTTACTTAAAGAGCTTTTATGTTGGGTTGCCCGCTTCGTTCAAACAAGTTTTAGATTCTATTTTTGAAGAGGGTTTTCTCGAAGGGGGCCCCGTAGATACCTATGAAAAGATGAAAACTATATTTGGGCACCCCATTAATGAGAAAGTTGAAATCACATCTCTTTTGCTTTCTTACCAAAATGAATCTATCAAAGAGATAAAAGCTAGCCTAGATGCCAATTTCCGCAACATACTTAATCTTTCTTCTACCATTAATGGCCATGTACTTTGTCAAAATAGAAATATTAATTCCATAGATAGCAAGTTTGTTCTCTTTTTCCCTAAAACCAAAGACGGCAATACCTAGATCTATCCTTGCTTTTATGCCTAGCTAGGGGCGTCAAATGATAGCGCTTGTTGGGAGGCAACCCAATTTTATTTTTAGTTTTTTGCTTTTTGCTTCTGTTTAGGAATAAATATTTGATCTAGCCTCTGGTTAGATGTGTTTTTATGTTTTAATTAGTGTTTGTGCCAAGTTAAACCTATAGGATCTTCTTGGATGATAGTTATTTGATCTTGCAGAAATTTCCAGAAACTTTCTGTTTACGAAAATAATTGTTAAAAATCACCAGAACGTGATAAAATATTGATTCCAATTGCTGATGATAAATAAACAAATTGCCTAGGTCGTCCTATTTTTTCTGATTTTTTGGAGTTCCAGAAGTTTGCGTTAGTTACAGATTACTGCAGACTGTTCTGTTTTTGACAGATTCTGTTTTTCGTGTGTTGTTTGCTTATTTTGATGAATCTATGGCTAGTAAAAGAGTTTATAAACCATAGAGAAGTTGGAATACAGTAGGTTTAACACCAATATAAATAAAGAATGAGTTCATTACAGTACCTTGAAGTGGTCTTTTGTTTTCTTTCGCTGCTCACGAGATTTTCTGTTAAGTTTTGTGTTGTGAAGTTTTCAAGTTTTGGGTAAAAGATTTGATGGATTATGGAATAAGGAGTGGCAAGAGCCTAAGCTTGGGGATGCCCATGGCACCCCCAAGATAATCTAAGGACACCAAAAAGCCAAAGCTTGGGGATGCCCCGGAAGGCATCCCCTCTTTCGTCTACTTCCATCGGTAACTTTACTTGGAGCTATATTTTTATTCACCACATGATATGTGTTTTGCTTGGAGCGTCTTGTATGATTTGAGTCTTTGCTTTTTAGTTTACCACAATCATCCTTGCTGTACACACCTATTGAGAGAGACACACATGATTCGGAAATTATTAGAATACTCTATGTGCTTCACTTATATCTTTTGAGCTATATAGTTTTGCTCTAGTGCTTCACTTATATCTTTTAGAGCACGGTGGTGGATTTGTTTTATAGAAACTATTGATCTCTCATGCTTCACTTATATTATTTTGAGAGTCTTAAAATAGCATGGCAATTTGCTTTAATTAATATCATGAGAAATTTGATGCTTGATAATTGTTTTGAGATATAAAGGTGGTAATATCATAGTTGTGCTAGTTGAGTAATTGTGGAATTGAAAAATACATGTGTTGGAGTATGTGATTCCTGTAGCATGCATGTATGGTGAACCGTTATGTAAGGGAGTCGGAGCATGAAGTATTTGTTGATTGTCTTCCTTTGTGTGGCGGTCGGGATCGCGCGATGGTTAACTCCTACGAACCCTTCCCCTAGGAGCATGCGTAGTAGTACTTTGCTTCGAGGGCTAATAAATTTTTGCAATAAGTATATGAGTTCTTTATGACTAATGTGAGTCCATGGATTATACGCACACTTACCTTTCCGCAATTTTCTAGCCTCTTCAATACCGCGCATTGCCCTTTCTCACCTTGAGAGTTGGTGCAAACTTCGCCGGTGCATCCAAACCCCGTGATATGATACGCTCTTTCACACATAAACCTCCTTATATCTTCCTCAAAACAGCCACCATACCTACCTATCATGGCATTTCCATAGCCATTCCGAGATATATTTCCATGCAACTTTCCACCGTTTCATTTATCATGGCATACTCCATCATTGTCATATTGCTTTGCATGATCATGTAGTTGACATTGTATTTGTGGCAAAGCCACCGTTCATAATTCTTTCATACATGTCGCTCTTGATTCATTGCATATCCCGGTACACCGCCGGAGGCATTCATATAGAGTCATATTTTGTTCTAAGTATTGAGTTGTAATTCATGAGTGTAAGTAAATAAAAGTGTGATGATCATCATTATTAGAGCATTGTCCCAAGTGAGGAAAGGATGATGGAGACTATGATTCCCCCACAAGTCGGGATGAGACTCCGGACTAAATAAAAAAAAGTCCCAAATAAAAAAATTAAGAGAAAAAGAGAGAAGGGACAATGTTACTATCTTTTTACCACACTTGTGCTTCAAAGTAGCACCGTGATCTTCATAATAGAGAGTCTGTCATTTTGTCACTTTCATATACTAGTGGGAAATTTCATTATAGAACTTGGATTGTATATTCCAATGATGGGCTTCCTCAAATTCCCGAGTTCTTCATGAGCAAGCAAGTTGGATGCACACCCACTTAGTTTCTTTTTGAGCTTTCATACACTTATAGCTCTAGTGCATCCGTTGCATGGCAATCCCTACTCCTCGCATTAACATCAATTGATGGGCATCTCCATAGCCCGTTGATTAGCCTCGTTTATGTGAGACTTTCTCCTTTTTTGTCTTCCCACACAACCCCTACCATTATACCTTATTCCACCATAGTGCTATATCCATGGCTTTCGCTCATGTATTGCGTAAGAGTTGAAAAGCCTGAAGCGCGTTAAAAGTATGAACCAATTGCTTGGCTAAAACCGGGGTCGTACATGATATGAATATTTTGTGTGGGGAAGATGGAGCATAGCCAGACTATATGATTTTGTAGGGATAACTTGCTTTGGCTATGTTATTTTGATAAGACATAATTGCTTAGTTAGTATGCTTGAAGTATTATTGTTTTTATGTCAATATTAAACTTTTATCTTGAATCATATCAAATCTGAACATTCATGCCACAATGAGAAGAATTACATTGAAATTATGCCTAGTAGCACTCCGCATCAAAAATTCTGTTTTTATCATTTACCTACTCGAGGACGAGCAGGAATTAAGCTTGGGGATGCTTGATACGTCTCCAACGTATCTACAATTTTATATTGCTCCATGCTATATTATCTTCTGTTTTGGACAATATTGGGCTTTATTATTCACTTTTATATTATTTTTGGGACTAACCTATTAACCGGAGGCCCAGCCCAGAATTGCTGTTTTTATGCCTATTTCAGAGTTTCGCAGAAAAAGAATATCAAACGGAGTCCAAACGGAATGAAACCTTCGGGAACGTGATTTTTGGAATGAACATGATCCAGGAGACTTGGACCCTACGTCAAGAAACAAAAGAGGAGGCCACGAGGTAGGGGGCGCGCCTACCCCCCCCCCCCAAGGCGCGCCCTCCACCCTCGTGAGCCCCCTGTTGCTCCACTGACGTACTCCTTCCTCCTATATATACCTACGTACCCCCAAACGATCAGATAAGGAGCCAAAAACCTAATTCCACTGCCCCAACCTTCTGTACCCACGAGATCCCATCTTGGGGCCTGTTCCGGAGCTCCGCCGGAAGGGGCATCGATCATGGAGGGCTTCTACATCAACACCATAGCCTCTCCGATGAAGTGTGAGTAGTTTACCTCAGACCTTCGGGTCCATAGTTATTAGCTAGATGGCTTCTTCTCTCTTTTTGGATCTCAATACAATGTTCTCCCCCTCTCTCGTGGAGATCTATTCGATGTAATCTTCTTTTGCGGTGTGTTTGTTGAGACCGATGAATTGTGGGTTTATGATCAAGTTTATCTATGAACAATATTTGAATCTTCTGAATTCTTTTATGTTTGATTGGTTATCTTTGCAAGTCTCTTCGAATTATCAGTTTGGTTTGGCCTACTAGATTGATCTTTCTTGCCATGGGAGAAGTGCCTAGCTTTGGGTTCAATCTTGCGGTGTCCTTTCCCAGTGACAGTAGGGGCAGCAAGGCATGTATTGTATTGTTGCCATCGAGGATAACAAGATGGGGTTTTTATCATATTGCATGAATTTATCCCTCCACATCATGTCATCTTGCTTAAGGCGTTACTCTGTTTTTATGAACTTAATACTCTAGATGCATGCTGGATAGCGGTCGATGTGTGGAGTAATAGTAGTAGATGCAGGCAGGAGTCGGTCTACTTGTCTCGTACGTGATGCCTATATACATGATCATACCTAGATATTCTCATAACTATGCTCAATTATGTCAATTGCTCAACAGTAATTTGTTCACCCACCGTGAAATACTTATGCTCTTGAGAGAAACCTATGGCCCCCGGGTCTATCTTCATCATATTAATCTTCCAATACTTAGTTATTTCCGTTGCTTTTTACTTTGCTTTTATTTTACTTTGCATCTTTATCATAAAAATACCAAAAATATTATCCTATCATATCTATCAGATCTCACTCTCGTAAGTGACCATGTAGGGATTGACAACCCCTTATCCCGTTGGTTGCGAGGATTTATTTGTTTTGTGTAGGTGCGAGGGACTCGCGCGTAGCCTCCTACTGGATTGATACCTTGGATCTCAAAAACTGAGGGAAATACTTACACTACTTTGCTGCATCACCCTTTCCTCTTCAAGGGAAACCAACGCAGTGCTCAAGAGGTAGCACTTATTGACCGGAGAGGTGTCTCGGTCATGTCTACATAGTTCTCGTACCCGTAGGGTCCGCACGCTTAACGTTCGATGACGATTGGTATTATGAGTTTATGTGATTTGATGAACCGAATGTTTTTCGGAGTCCCGGATGAGATCACAGACGTGACGAGGAGTCTCGGAATGGTCGAGAGATAAAGATTGATATATTGGACCATGTTGTTCGAACGCTGGAAGTGTTCCGGAGAGTTTCGAATAAAACCGGAGTGTCGGAGGGTTACCGGAACCCCCCTCCCCCCCCCCCCCGAGAAGTTATGAGCCTTTGTGGGCCTTAGCGCAGATGTAACATCCCAATTTTTTCAATTTGAATGTTATACATAGGTCATCATTTGCATATCATATTTTATTTGCATTTTGGTTGTGATCCTAGAAATCTTAAGCAACTCAAGGACCCACGGAGAGAGTTGGAGATTTCATAAATTTTCATATTTGAATTTTCTCAAATTTGAAAAGAGGATCAATTTGATTTTAATATTTTCTCTCTCCAAATATTTCCAATATTAAAAATAAAAGAGAGAAGATAATATGAATTCTTCAAAGAGAGAGGAATATTGGAGGAAAATTTTTAAAATCAAATATAAATTCTATTTTGATTTTATTTGAGATTTTATTCGAATTAGAAAAATATGCATGTTTCAAAATCGCATTATTAGGCCAAAAAATGTTCACCTTGTTCTAAATATTTTATTTAGACGGTGAAAATTGTTTTTGGCATTTTTAGATTTTTTTTTATTTATTAGGATTTTTCTCAGCGGAATTTATTTTAAAAAAAAGTTTCGGACCGACTGGGCCGAAGCCCAGCCGTCGCGCCACCGCCTTCAGTCGCCGCAGCCGTGTGAGTGCCGGACTCCCGCCGGAGTCCGGGTCGGCCTCGACTTCCGCGCCCCTTGGCCTTTAAATACCGTCGCCGCCCCGCCATCTCTCCCCACCTCGCCTCACAGCCACAGTCGCCGTTTGCCAAGCGCCACTACCGCCGTAGGACGCCGCCGCCGCATGCTGCCGCTGCTGCTGCACGCCGCCGCCGCTGCCCCGCAGCCCCGCGCCGCCTGACGCCCCCGCCCGCCGCCGATCGGATCTGCCGCCACCGCCGACCGGTCTTTTCCATTTAACCGGTATAACCGCCGACCCGTCTTGGTTTTTACTTCCGGTTTTTCTTTTGGTTTTTAGGGTTAGATCGGTTTTTTATCAGGTTGCCTAAATAACGAACGTTCGTTCGTTTAGATCGATAACGAACAATTTTCGTCGGATTAGTTCGGTTAGTGAACGTTCGAGCCGTAGTCTTTTTCTTTTTATATAAAAGAGAGGTCAATTGAGATTTGAGAGTAATTTTAATTATGTATGCCACGTGGTGATTCCACATTTTACTTCACTTTGCTTTTTTTAAACTGTACTTCATTTAGGCTTTTTTGATTAATCTGAAAAGTACCTTTGGAGCGCGGGCACATTTTAGTCTTTTTAGAAACATATTTTCATCCAAAAAGTAAAAGAATGTAGTATATTTGTGTGAATTTTCATTGAAATTCGTGTTCGTATGCGAAAGATTAAAAGGAAGACAAACATGCAAAAAAACAAATATTTTTTCGATGGAATTTTGTCTTGTTTACTTTTAATGAAATTTGGCATGTACTCGGATTTTCATATTTGTCAGGTTTATTATCTTCTTTTTTTTTGGTGGCGACATTGCTCTAGTCGCGCACATACATTTGTTCCTACTTTTATGGATGTACACACGTATTTTTCCTTGCAAATATTGGGCGTACACATGCATTTTTTCAAACAGCCACCATGCAGCACCATCCCAGGCCGTGCCCACATTCACGTTTTATTAGAAAATCGAATCAGCTTTAATTTTTTTAGGGGCAATCAACTTCAATTAAGAGCCATGAATGACTGTGTTGGGCCAGGGAGGCTGGGCTTGGCCGCGAGCGTTGTGCTGGGCCTTGGAGGTCATGCGGCCCACACGAGCAAGCACGGGAGCCTTGGTCGTCGTTCTCCTCAAACGAGGGCAGAGGCAGGAGGTGGCTTGCAGCTGCGCTGGAGGCAAACTCCGACGGGAACGGCGAGGGGCATTGCAGATCTAGCGCGGGAGTGGCGGGGATGAGTTGCTCGTGGCCGTATCTCGCGGGATCCGAGCACGGACGACTTGTGGCGGCGGCTGTGGAGCTCCTGGCGTCCTGAAGAGAGGGAGATGTGAGGAAGAGAGAAGGAGGGGAGGGAGAGATCCGCTGCTCATCTGCTGGTCCGGCGAGGGTCCGGTCGCCGGCGGCGAGGCGAGGTGGAGGAGGTCCGGCCGGCGCGGTCTGGCGTAGTAGGGAGCTGGGGATTCACCATGAATTAGCAGAAACGTTTTTTACTTATTTATCTATTTACTGGACTGCGGGTTCAATGACCCAGAAACAGAAGGGCTTTTTCACAAAAAGCATGGCGACGGTGAGCACGCGGGCAGAAACACTAATCTCTTTATTATTAGGGAAAGATTTTCGGCCAGGGACTTATCCGCGATTATTTTTAACCGTTCGTCCAAATCCAGTGAAACCAACGCCAAAATCTTCGTCTCGAACCTCTCTTTCCAGTTAATCAACTTGAACATGATTTTGACAATTTAAAATTTGGTTTCAAGTAGATTTGATTTCGAACTTCTTTTGATCGTAGTTTGAGTTTCGTAGCTCCGATTCGATTCTTTTTGCAAATCGAAGCACTTCAGTTGAACTTTCAGTTTGGATCTTTTTATCTGAGTTTTACCCTTGCATCTATGCTTGAGTGCTTATGTATGCTATTTTTTGTTTGCGATAGAATTTCCGGAGTGCGAAGTGTGCTACTACGAGTCTCTAGGGTTTGCAGATCGTCAGCAAGGCAAGTAACACTTTGATCATACCACTTTGTTACCCAGTTTTATTGCATTAGTTTCAATCCTCAAACATTGCATGAGTAGGATCTGATTAACATGTGGGTTTTGGGAAGTAGATGATGAGGTAGAACCTATTATCCTTTATTTCAAACCATTGGGAGTTACTGCTACGTCATGCTTATACTGCTATGCTATGCTCGTAGACGTGGATTGGTTGAGTGTATCCATGACAGATGTGAGAGTTATTAATAATGGTTAACTTAAGGTGGCTACTTTAATACACATCTGGGTGGATTGGTTGAGGTACCCTGGAGCACACAGTGGTTGTTTGGGCACCTAGAGCAATCCAGCGCTGTCCTTGGATATCCCGGAGTACCCATGTGATTATCCTATGGTTTGCCACCCAGGCTCAAAGGGATCATAAGATTATTCATGCTAGAAACTTCCGTGTGCAGCCACAAGCCATTATGGGCTCTGGCATAGTTGAGTATGTCGTGTGACCTCTTTCAGTGGCAGACTAGCAGATGTAGGGGATGTAGGTGGTACTGTCTACCCAGAGTAAAGAGTTAATGCTTCTGAAAGACTGTCTCTCGGTCATCCGTTTCTCAAACACCATGTAGTGCGAGAAATCAAACGGAGGAGATCGAGTCTTGTGGGGAAAAGTGCTCAAACCTCTGCAGAGTGTACAAACTAATCATGGTTAGCCGTGTCCCCGGTTATGGACATCTTGAGTATATGGTTCTTGAATTATTGATTTGATCTCATCACTCCTAATTAATTTGTTGGGTTATTAATATTGTTCAATTAGGATTGAGTTGGAGGAACCTTCTCAATGTTTATCAACCAACTTGTTAGTTAAATAAAATATATTACTTTGATGTTGGGAAAAATTGGCTTTACGCAAAAATATGATAACCATAGAGCCTCCACCAGCCATATATGCATGTAGTGTTAGCATTTATCTTGTTCATTGCTCCACAGTGTTATTTTGCCAGCATATTCCATGTGCTGACCCGCTTCGGGCTGCAACGTATTATGTTGCAGACTTTTCAGACGAAGAGTAAGGTGCGCTAGGTCGTTGTCATGCACTCAGCTATGCCATTGGAGTTGATGGACTCATTTACCTTCGATGCTTCCGCAGTTATCTTATTTAGATGGCCTTCAGCCATATTAATGTAATAAGTTCTCTTTTGAGACATTTGATGTAATAAGTGTGTGATTGCACTCTGTTATAAATCCTTCAAGTACTGTGTGTGTCAGCATTATCGATCCAGGGATGACACTTATGCACAGAGATTTGACCTTTTGAGGCCGGATCGCTATAAGATGGTATCAGAGCACACGCTGACTGTAGGACGCGACCACTAAGATAAGCCATAGGTCACTCTTCTCTACTCATTTCTTACTCCTCTCCATTTTCCACTCTATAGATGGCGGACCCAAGGAACAAGTTTGCTCAACCGGATGAAGACACACCCTTTGGACGACACTTGAATGAAGTCACTAGGTACCTGAACATCGGAATACCAAGCTTCACCGGGACTTACACCGCCACTTTACCAGAAGATCAGTGTTGGATGATTCGAGTTCATGTTCCAGGAAGGACATTCATGCCAGTTACTAAACCCATAGAGTTTTCCTTTGATGCACCAACCTGGAGTCTAGGAAAGAGCATGGCAGCCCATATCGCCATGGGACGCATTGGCGACGTCTACAACAAGGATCTTAAGGACACCATCTACCAGATATGTGGGCGCCGAGATGAGCAATGGGAGATGATCATCACCAGGAGGGACAAGTCCATTGCAGCCTTTATAAAGGAGTTAAACCAGCACATTCACCGCTAGGAGAACCAAATGTGTGCCAGCATGATAGATCTGAAGAAGGTGATGACCCGGAACATGGAGCTTGAAGAGGAACTCAAGTCTACACGCGATGGATATGAGGAGGAAATTGTAGTGTTACTGGAGAAGAATGAAGACCTGAAGAAGAAGCTAGGAGTATTCGTGGAAGACCCCGCGCCAGCAGATGATGACCACCCCAAGGACTACATCATCATCGACGACACCGACTCCGACAGCAGTGATGATGATTACGAAGACGAAGCTGGAGCGGATATCATGGAGTCTTCCACCGATCAAAATTTCTAGTCGACCACCATATTATTAGTAGAATTCCCCTCATGTATATAGTAGTAGTCCGAGTATTTTGTAACGGTAGTTAGATCGGTTGTATGCCCTTGTTTTAATTGAGTGATATGATATGATTATGTGTTTGTCTCATGTGCATACGGGTAGTGACTTCTCCTTAGACCCCACTCTATTCTAATCTCTCCCCTCTAAACCCATCAGATGCCTCCGAGACGTGACACCGGATTTGCCTTCCCACTGGAGCTCACTCAGTTGATCCAACAGTAGAATGCCTTGATGCAGCTACTAGTCCAGAACCAAGGCAACAACAACAACAACAACAACCCGCCGCCACCACCTCCAGTTGACAACTTAGCCCGTTTTCTGAGGTTGAATCCGCCGGTGTTTTCCAGTAGCACCGAGCCGATTGTTGCTGATGATTGGCTCCGTAGGATTGGAAGGGAGCTGACCACCACAGGTTGCACAGATGCTGAGAAGGTGCGCTTTGCCGCACATCAACTGGATGGACCCGCAGCCTCATGGTGGGAAAACTACACCAACACTTTCCCCATAGCCAATGTCACTTGGGATCAGTTTCAGCAAGCTTTCCGTACCGCCCATGTCTCAACTGGAGCTATGAGCATGAAGTAGCGTGAGTTTCGCAACTTACGCCAGGGAAATCGTACTATGAGGTTGTACGTGGATGAGTTCAGTAAGTTAGCATGCTATGCCCCGGATGATGTGGCCACAGATGCCGCGAAGCAAGAGAAGTTTATGGAAGGGCTGAATGATGAGCTGAGTATGCAGTTGATGGTGGCAACATTCACAAATTACCAGGAGTTGGTAGACAGGGCTCTTATGATTGAAGGGAACAGCAGTAGATAGAGAGCCGCAAAAGGAAGTACGGACAAGGGAAGTACAATCCAGGAACTCAGTAGAGACCACGTTTTACCCCGAACTCGGGAGGACATACTCACCATAACCATGGAGGCCACACTCACAATGGAGGAAGTTCGCATAACCATAGTGGCCCCAAGAATGGAAATGGGAATGGAGGAAGCACCAGCCAGAACCGTTCCAACCCAGCAACACCCGCCAAGAAGGATCTAAGTCACATTACTTGTTTCAAGTGCGGGAAGACTGGGCACTATGCCACCGAGTGTTCTGAAGCAAAGAATGGAAATGGCAATGGAAGTTCTGGGAAGAAGCCCAATCCCTTCACCAGAGGTCAGGTGAACCACATCAACGTGGAGGAAGTTGAAGATCAGCCTGACGCAGTGATTGGTAAGTTTTTGATTAAGTCATTTACTGCTCTCGTTCTTTTTGACACTGGTGCATCGCATTCATACATATCAAGGGGATTTGTGGACAAGTTTAAGCTACCCACCTTAGCCCTTAGGTCACCCATGTTAATTAGTAAGCTCGCCAGGAGCAGAGTATATGGCCAGCCGATGGTGTGATCGGTTACCCTTAACCATTGGTAGCCATGTTTTCCCCTCTGACCTAATAATTTTGGAGTCACAGGGATTGGATATAATACTAGGCATGGATTGGCTATCTAAGTATGGAGGAAACATTGATTGTGCTAGTAAGTCAATTCTGCTCACCACCTCTGAGGGAAAGAGGATCAAGTATGTATCCAGGCATGCGCCAAGGAGGACTCAAGTAAATTCTCTCTCTGGAGTTATTCAGCAGGAAGTGCCTGTTGTGAAGGATTACCCAGATGTATTTCCAGAGGAACTACCAGGCATGCCGCTAGATCGAGATATAGAGTTCTTGATAGAACTATTGCCAGGTACCGGACCAATATTAAAGAGGCCATACCAGATGCCCGCAAATGATCTGGAGGAAATCAAGAAGCAGATTAAGGAGTTATTGGAGAAAGGTTACATTCGATGAAGTTCGTCACCGTGGGGAGCCCCAGTGCTCTAAGTTGAGAAGAAGGATGGGTCGTTGAGGATGGTTGTTGATTATCATGCATTGAATGAAGTAACGATCAAGAACAAGTAGCCACTACCGATGATCAATGATTTGTTTGACCAGCTGCAAGGAGCTAAAGTATTCTCCAAGAGTGATCTGCGACGAGGATATCACCAGCTGAAGATCCGGGAACAGGGTATACCAAAGACAGCTTTCACCACAAGGTACGGGCTATATGAGTACACGGTTATGTCATTTGGATTGACTAATGCCCCTGCTTATTTCATGAGTATGATGAATAAGGTGTTCATGGAGTTTTTGGATAAGTTTGTTGTGGTGTTCATTGATGATATTTTGGTATACTCGAAGAACGAAGAGGAGCATAAGGAGCATTTGCGTTTAGTTCTCGAGAAGCTCAGGGAACATCAGCTATATGCCAAGTTCAGCAAATGTGAGTTTTGGTTGCAGGAAGTTGGATTTCTTGGACATGTTATATCAGGAGAAGGTATAGCAGTAGACCCTACTAAGGTTCAGTCAGTCACTGAGTGGTTGGCACCCACCTTAGTTGGAGAGATCCGCAGTTTTCTAGGACTCGCGGGATATTATCGGAGATTCATTGAGAATTTTTCCAAGATTGCGAAGCCTATGATGGAGTTGTTGAAGAAGGACACTAAGTTCAAATGGACAGATGAATGTGAGGCTAGTTTTCAGGAGTTGAAGAAACGTTTGGTTATAGCCCCAGTGCTGATTCTTCCTATATACGCAAGGATTTCCAAGTGTATTGCGACGCTTCTCGCTTAGGACTTGGAGGAGTACTTATGCAGGACGGGAGAGTTGTTTCTTATGCCTCACGACAGCTTTGACCGCATGAGTTGAATTATGCCATGCATGATTTGGAGTTAGGAGCCGTAGTGCATGCGCTCAAGACCTGGAGACATTTTCTTATTGGAAACTGTTGTGATGTGTACACGGATCACAAGCGTTTGAAGTGCATTTTCACACAGAAGGAGCTAAATCTCAGGCAGAGGAGATGATTGGAGCTCATAAAGGATTATGGTATGAAGTTGCATTATCATCCAGGAAAGGCCAATGTCGTAGCAGATGCTTTGAGCCGGAAGAGTTATGTCAATACCCTCGTAAGCGGAGGATTACCAAAGGAGTTAGCCGAAGATCTCAGGGAGCTTCATTTGGATATAGTTCCAAGAGGTTTTGTTGCAGCAATGGAGGTTCAATCTACATTATTGGGAAAGATTCGAGAAGCTTAAAAGGATGACAAGGAAATTGCTGAGATAAAGGAGATGGGTAAAGGAAAAGCCAAGGGTTTTTGAGAGGATGAGCATGAAACCTTATGGTTTGAGGACCATGTATATGTACCCAATAATGCGGAGATCAGGAAGTTAATACTTCAGGAAGCTCATGACTCGCCATACTCGATTCGCCCCGGAAACACCAAGATGTATTTGGATTTAAAGGAGCGTTTCTGGTGGACAGGTATGAAGAAGGATATTGCCGAGTATGTAGCCGTATGTGATGTATGTCAGAGAGTGAAGGCAGAACATTAGAAGCCAGCAGGATTACTGCAGCCTATGCCGATACCCGAATGAAGTGGGACAAGCTTGGCATGGATTTTATCACCGGATTACCGAGGACCCGATCGGGATATGACTCTATCTGGGTAGAAGTCGATCGCTTGACCAAAGTGGCTCACTTTATCCCAGTGAAAACCACTTATACGAGTGCGAAGTTGGCCAAGATATATATGACTAGGATCGTATGTCTGCATGGAGTTCCGAGGACCATCATATCAGATAGAGGAACACAGTTTACCTCGAAGTTTTGGAATCAGTTGCACCAAACTTTGAGTACCAGGCTAGAGTTTAGTACAGCTTTTCATCCGCAGACAGATGGACAGACCGAGAGAGTCAATCAGATTCTGGAGGACATGTTCAGAGCTTGTGCATTAGATTATGGATCCAGTTGGGATGATAATTTACCCTACACAGAGTTCTCATACAACAACAGTTACCAGGCTAGTTTGAAGATGGCACCTTCTGAAGCTTTGTTTGGAAGAAGGTGCAGGACACCGTTAATGTGGGATGAAGTTGGAGACCGTCAGTTGTTTGGACCGGATCTGATCAAGGAGTCCAAAGAGAAGGTTAAGTTGATTCGTGACAAATTAAAGGTAGCTCAATCCAGGCGGAAAAGTTATGCAGACTCCAAACGCAAGGAGGTAGTCTACGAGATCGGAAGACAGAGCATATCTACGTGTGTCACCACTCCGAGGAGTTAAACAATTTGGAGTTAAGGGAAAGTTAGCCCCGAGATTTGTAGGACCATACCGAGTTTTGGAGCATATGGGAGAAGTGGCCTACAAGTTGGAGTTACCCGAAGGATTGTCAGGAGTTCATGATGTGTTTCATGTTTCCCAGTTGAAGAAGTGCCATGCAGAGATGGCCGATATCCCTCTAAGAGATACAGTGCCCCTGGAAGCAATTCAGTTGGACAGTGACCTAACCTACGAGGAGAAACCCGTCAAGATTCTCGAGTTTGCCAGCCGAGTTACCCGCAGTAAGGTTATCAAGTTTTGCAAAGTTCAATGGAGCCACCATACCGAGGATGAAGCCACCTGGGAACGAGAAGAAGATCTACGGAAAGACCACCCACACCTATTTTCTAGCCAACCCGAATTTTGAGGGCGAGATCCATCTTAAGGGGGGTAGGTTTGTAACATCCCAATTTTCAATTTGGATGTTATACATAGGTCATCATATGCATATCATATTTTATTTGCATTTTGGTTGTGATCCTAGAAATCTTAAGCAACTCAAGGACCCACGGAGAGAGTTGGAGATTTCATAAATTTTCATATTTGAATTTTCTCAAATTTGAAAAGAGAATCAATTTGGTTTTAATATTTTTCTCTCCAAATATTTCCAATATTAAAAATAAAAAAGAGAAGATAATATGACTTCTTCAAAGAGAGAGGAATATTGGAGGAAAATTTTTAAAATCAAATATAAATTCTATTTGGATTTTATTTGAGATTTTATTCGAATTAGAAAAATATGCATTTTTCAAAATCGCATTATTAGGCCAGAAAAATGTTCACCTTGTTCTAAATATTTTATTAAGATGGTGAAAATTGTTTTTGGCATTTTTAGAATTTTTTCTATATCTTATTAGGATTTTTCTCGGCGGAATTTATTTAAAAAAAGTATCGGACCGACTGGGCCGAAGCCCAGCCGGCCCAGCCGTCGCGCCACCGCCTTCCGTCGTCGCAGCTGTGCGAGCGCCAGACTCCCGCCGGAGTCCGGGTCGGCCTCGACTTCCGCGCCCCTTGCGCAAGCAAGAGCCTCCCCCCCCCCCCCCCGAGGCCTTTAAATACCGCCGCCGCCCCGCCGTCTCTCCCCACCTCGCCCCGCAGCCGCCGCTGCCCCGCCTCCCGCAGCCCCGCGCCGCCCGACGCCGCCGCCCGCCACCGTCGCCGCCGATCGGATCTGCCGCCGCCGCTGACCGGTCTTTTCCGTTTAACCGGTATAACCACCGACCCGTCCCGGTTTTTACTTCCGGTTTTTCTTTCGGTTTTTAGGGTTAGATCAGTTTATTTATCAGGTTTCTTAAATAATGAACGTTCGTTCGTTAAGATCGATAACGAACAGATAAGATTTTCTTTGAACAACGTCCTCTGCTTAAACACAATTTGCCTATTGAAACTCTAGGAGGTCCTCCTCCACCTAAAGGTGATCCTGTGTTTGAATTAAAACAGTTACCAGACACTTTGAAATATGCTTATCTTGATGAAAGAAGATATATCCTGTTATTATTAGTGCTAACCTTTCATAACATGAAGAAAAAAATTATTGAAAGTTCTAAGGAAGCACCGAGCTGCTATTGGATATACTCTTGATGATTTAAAGGGCATTAGTCCCACTCTATGTCAGCACAAGATTAATATGGAACCTGATGCTAAACCCGTTGTTGATCACCAACGTCGGTTAAATCAAAAAATGAAGGAAGTGGTAAGAACGGAAATCTTAAAACTTCTGGAAGCAGGTATAATCTATCTTATAGCTGATAGTAGATGGGTAAGTCCTGTTCATTGTATCCCTAAGAAAGGAGGTATTATTGTTGTTCCTAATGATACGAATGAACTTATTCCACAAAGAATTGTTACATGTGATAGAATGGTAATTGATTTTAGAAAATTAAATAAAGCAACTAAAAAAGATCATTACCCTTTGCCTTTTATTGATCAAATGCTAGAAAGATTATCTCAGCACACACACTTTTGCTTCCTTGATGGATATTCTGGTTTTTCACAAATACTTGTTTCCTAACCTGATCAAGAAAATACCACTTTTACTCGCCCCTTTGGAACTTATGCTTATAGATGTATGCCTTTCGGTTTATGCAATGCACCTGCTACTTTTCAAAGATGTGCGACTGCTATATTATCTGACTTTTTTGAAAAGATTGCTGAGGTTTTCATGGATGACTTCTCTGTTTATGGGAAGTCTTTTGATGATTGTTTAAGCAATCTTGATCGAGTTTTGCATAGATGTGAACAAACAAATCTTGTCTTGAATTGGGAGAAGTCCCACTTAATGGCTAATGAAGGCATTGTCTTGGGTGATAAAATTTCTGAAAGAGGTATTGAAGTGGACAAAGCTAAGGTTAATGCAATTGAGAAAATGCCATGTCCTAAAGATATCAAAGGTATTCGTAGTTTCCTAGGTCATGCTGGTTTCTATAGGAGATTTATCAAAGACTTCTCTAAAATTTCTAGGCCCCTTACGAATCATTTGCAATAGGATGTTCCTTTTGTTTTTGATGATAATTGTTTAGAAGCCTTTGAAACTCTCAAGAAAGCCTTAATTTCTACACCTATTGTTCAACCACCTGATTGGAACTTGCCTTTTGAAATTATGCGTGATGCTAGTGATTATGCTGTTGGTGCTGTTCTAGGACAAAGAGTTGATAAGAACCTGAATGTTATTCATTATGCTAGTAAAACTCTAGACGGTGCTCAAAGAAATTATGCAACTACTGAAAAAGAATTCTTAGTAGTGGTGTTTGCTTGTGATAAATTTAAATCTTATATTGTTGATTCAAAAGTAATTGTTCACACCGACAATGTTGCTATTAAATATCTTATGGAAAAGAAAGATGCTAAACCTAGACCTATTCGATGGGTTCTCTTGCTACAAGAATTTGATTTACATATCACTGATAGAAAAGGAGCTGAGAACCCCGTAGCTGATAACTTGTCTAGGCTTGAAAATGTGCTTGATGACCCACTACCTATTGATGATAGTTTTCCTGATGAGCAGTTAGCTGCAATAAATGTTGCTCATAATACTCCTTGGTATGATGACTATGATAATTACATTGTTGCTAAATATTTACCACCTAGCTTTACATACCAACAAAAGAAAATTTTCTTCTATGATTTAAGACATTACTTTTGGGTTGACCCACATCTTTATAAAGAAGGAGTAGATGGTATTATTAGGCGTTGTGTACCTGAGCATGAACAGGGACAAATCCTACGGAAATTTCACTCGGAAGCATATGGAGGACATCATGCTGGAGATAGAACTGCTCACAAGGTATTGCAATCTGAGTTTTATTGGCCTACTCTCTTCAAGGATGCCAGTAAGTTCGTCTTATCTTGTGACGAATGTCAAATAATAGGTAATATCGGTAAGCGTCAAGAAATGCCTATGAATTATTCACTTGTTGTTTAACCATTTGATGTTTGGGGATTTGACTACATGGGACCTTTTCCTTCCTCTAGTGGGTATACACATATTTTGGTTGTTGTTCATTATGTTACTAAATGGGTAGAAGCTATTCCAACCTGTAGTGCTGATCACAACACCTCTATTAAAATGCTTAAGGAAGTTATTTCCCAAGGTTTGAAGTCCCTAGATACTTAATGACTGATGGTGGTTCATACTTTATTCATGGTGCTTTCCATAAAATGCTTGCCAAGTATGATGTTAACCATAGAATTGCATCACCTTATCATCCTCAGTCTAGTGGTCAAGTTGAACTTAGCAACAGAGAAATAAAATTAATCTTGCAAAAGACTGTCAATAGGTCCCGAAAGAATCGGTCTAAGAAATTAGATGATGCACTTTGGGCTTATAGAATACCATATAAAAATCCTATGGGTATGTTTCCTTATAAAATGGTTTATGGAAAAGCTTGTCATTTCCCTGTTGAGTTAGAACATAAAGCATATTGGGCAATCAAAGAACTCAACTATGATTTCAAACTTGCCGGTGAAAAGAGGTTATTTGATATTAGCTCATTAGATGAATGGAGAACCCAAGCTTATGAAAATGCCAAGTTATTTAAAGAAAAGGTTAAAAGATGGCATGATAAAAGAATCCAAAAGCGTGAGTTTAAAGTTGGAGAATATGTTATTTTGTAAGAGATCATTTAATGTAAGAGAAAATTGAGCGTTGCATGAACTTTTGATGGTGAATAATAAAAGCGACAGACTGCATAATAAAGGTCGCTATCACAAGGGGCAATGCAACGTGACGTTCTTTTGCACTAAGGGGTTGAGCATACAAACAAATAAGCGCATGGAAACCTCTGCTTCCCTCTGCGAAGGGCCTATCTTTTACTTCTATGTATTTCCTTTTATGCAAAGAGTCAAAGTTTTCTCTCTATCCTTTTTTATTTTCTCCTTTGGCAAGCATCATATGGTGAGGAAAGATCTAGGCACATATGTCCAGTTGAATATGGGTGGCATAAGTTATTATTGTTGACATCACCCTTGAGGTGAATACGTTAGGAGGCGAAACTATAAGCCCCTATCTTTCTATGTGTCCAATTGAAATGTTTTGCTCATGTGTATGCGGTGAGTGTTAGCAATCATAGAAGACTATATGATGGTTGAGTATGTGGACTTGCGTAAAGGCTCTGATACGTGACCCTTCCTGAAAGATGATGAATTGTAGTTGCAAAGTTGACTGAGAACATAGTTTGTTGGTTTCTAATAGAGTTTTTGCTTTATACTTCGATTGTGTGATGAATTGTCACTTATTAATGAGAAGTCTATGATAAAAGTTCTATGATAAGAGTCTTATGTTGAAGTTTGTTGCTATTATAATAATGAACCTGATGCTTCTATGTCCGTATTTTGTTTTTATCGACACCTCTCTCTCTAAGCATGTGGACATGTTTTTCGATTTCGGTTTTCGCTTTAGGACAAGCGAGGTCTAAGCTTGGGGGAGTTGATACGTCCATTATGCATCATGTTTTCCTGCTGTTATTTATGATGTTTTTATCCATAATAATGCTTTTTGGAGTAATTCTAATGTCTTTTCTCTCATAATATGCAAGTAAACACAAAGAGGGAGAATTCCGGCAGCTGGAAATGTGGGCGTGAAAAGGCTACGTCAGGCTACATATTCTACACAACTCCAAACAAGCTGAA
Source organism: Aegilops tauschii subsp. strangulata (assembly GCF_002575655.3). Taxonomy (NCBI): domain Eukaryota; kingdom Viridiplantae; phylum Streptophyta; class Magnoliopsida; order Poales; family Poaceae; genus Aegilops; species Aegilops tauschii. The sequence goes on from NC_053036.3 coordinate 485,532,291, forward strand.
ACTTCACGGAGAATTTTTATGGAATATATGATGAATATTGGAGCAAATAAGTACCAGAGGGAGCCCACCAGGTGGGCACAACCCACCTGGGCGCGCCAGGGAGCCCAGGCGCGCCCTGGTGGGTTGTGCTCACCCAGGCCCACCTCCGGTGGCCCATCTTCTAGTATATAGGTTATTTAGACCTAGAAAAAATAAGGAGAGGACTTTAGGGACGGAGCGCCGTTGTCTCGAGGCGGAACTTGGGCATGAGCACTTTTGCCCTCCGGCGGAACGATTCTGTCGGTGGAACTTCCCTCCCGGAGGGGGAAATCATCGTCATCATCATCACCAACAACTCTCCCATCTTGGGGAGGGCAATCTCCATCAACATCTTCAACAGCACCATCTCATCTCAAACCCTAGTTCATCTCTTATGTTCAATCTTGTTACCGGACCTATAGATTGGTGCTTGTGGGTGACTAGTAGTGTTGATTACAACTTGTAGTTGATTACTATATGGTTTATTTGGTGGAAGATTATATGTTCAGATCCAATATGCTATTTAATCCCCCTCTGATCTGGAGAATGATTATCATTTGTGAGTAGTTCCTTTTGTTCTTGAGGTCAATCATGTTGCAAGTAATCATGTGAACTTGATATGTGTTCAATATTTTGATAGTATGTATGTTGTGATTCCCTTAGTGGTGTCATGTGAACGTCGACTACATGACACCTCACCATATTTGGGCCTAAGGGAATGCATTGTGGAGTAGCAATTATATGATGGGTTGCGAGAGTGAAAGAAGCTTAAACCCTAGTTTATGCGCTATTCCGTAAGGGACCGATTGGATCCAAAAGTTTAATGCTATGGTTAGAATTTATTCTTAATACTTTTCTCGTAGTTGCAGATGCTTGCGGGAGGGTTAATCATAAGTAGGAGGTTTGTTCAAGTAAGAACAACACTTAAGCACCGGTCCACCCACATACCAAATTATCAAAGTAGCGAACACAAATCGAACCAACATGGTGAAAGTGACTAGATGAAATTCCCGTGTACCCTCAAGAACGCTTTGCTTATCATAAGAGACCGTTTTGGCCTATCCTTTGCCTCAAAAGGATTGGGCTACCTTGCTGCACTTTTGCTACTATTATCGTTACTTGCTCGTTACAAATTATCTTGCTATCAAACTACTCTGTTACTTACAATTTCAGCACTTGCACACATTACCTTACTGAAAACCACTTGTCATTTCCTTCTGCTCCTCGTTGGGTTCGACACTCTTACTTATCAAAAAGAGCTACAATTGATCCCATATACTTGTGGGTCATCAGTTTACACAAAGAGGGAGAATGCCGGCAGCTAGAATTCTGGACCTGGAAAAGCTACGCCAGAGTTACATATTCTGCACATCTCGAGATGAGCTGAAAATTTACGGAGAATTATTTTGCAATATATGAAAAATATTGGAGTAAATAACTACTAGAGGGGGCCCACCAGGTGAGCACAACCCACCTGGGCGCGCCCTGGTGGGTTGTGCCCTCCTCGGCCCACCTCCGATGCCCATCTTTTGGTAGATAGGCCATTTTGACATAGAAAAAATCAGGAGGGGACTTTCACGACGAAGCGCTGCCGTCTCGAGGCGGAACTTGGGCAGGAGCACTTTTGCCCTCCGGAGGAGCAATTCCGCCAGGGGAACTCCCCCCCCCCCCCCCTCGAGGGGGAAATCCTCGTCATCATCGTCATCAACAACTCTCCCATCTCGGGGAGGGCAATCTCCATCAACATCTTCAACAACACCATCTCCTCTCAAACCCTAGTTCATCTGTTGTGTTCAATCTTTGTACCGGAACCTTAGATTGTTGCTTGTGGATGACTAGTAGTGTTGATTACATCTTGTAGTTGATTACTATATGGTTTATTTGGTGGAAGATCATATGTTCAGATCCATTATGCTATTTAATACCCCTCTGATCTTGAGCATGATTATCATTTGTGAGTAGTTACTTTTGTTCTTGAGGTCATGGGAGAAATCTTGTTGCAAGTAATCATGTGAACTTGATATTTGTTCGATATTTTGATGATATGTATGTTGTGGTTTCCTCAGTGGTGTCATGTGAACGTCGACTACATGGCACTTCGCCTTATTAGGGCCTAAGGGAATGCATTGTGGAGTAATTATTAGATGATGGGTTGCTAGAGTGACAGAAGCTTAAACCCTAGTTTACGCTACCTCGTAGGGGACTGATTTGGATACAAGGGTAATGCTATGGTTAGATTTTATCTTAATACTTTTCTCGTAGTTGCGGATGCTTGCGAGGGGTTAATCATAAGTAGGAGGTTTGTTCAAGTAAGAACAACACCTAAGCACTGGTCCACCCACATATCAAATTATCAAAGTAGCGAACACGAATCAAACCAACATGATGAAAGGGACTAGATGAAATTCCCGTGTATCCTTAAGAATGCTTTGCTTATCATAAGAGACCATTTTGGCTTGTCCTTTGCCACAAAAGGATTGGGCTACTGATACGTCTCCGTCGTATCTATAATTTACTTTGTCTACATTATGCCATCTTTCTTAAGGCGTTAAGGATAAAACGCTAAGGTTTATTCATATTGGTTGGATTTACTTTGTCTACATTATGCCATCTTGCTTAAGGCATTAATCCTTTCTTTATGAACTTAATACTCTACATGCATATGCTGGATAGCGGTCGGTATGTGGAGTAATAGTAGTAGATACATGCAGGAGTCGGTTTGCTTGTCTCAGACGTGATGCCTATATACATGATCATTGCCTTGGATATCGTCATAACTATGCGCTTTTCTATCAATTGCACAACAGTAATTTGTTTTATCACCATATGCTTTTTGTTTGAGAGAGAAGCCTCTAGTGAAAACTAGGGCCTCCGGGTCTACCTTTATCATATATTAAAATCCAAAAACACCTTGATGCAATTTATTTACCGTTTTTTATTTTGTGTTTTTGTTTATCTATCAACCATTATCAAACTTGATCCTTGCAATTAACCGCCGAGGGGATTGACAACCCCCTTGATCGCGTTGGGTGCAAGTATTTGTTCTTTTGTGTGTAGGTGTTGTTCACGAGGTCTTGCGTGGTTCTCCTACTGGATTGATAACCTTGGTTCTTAACTAAGGGAAATATTTATCTCTACTGTACTGTATCATCCTCTCCTCTTCGAGGAAATTCCAATGCAGCTCACAATCAGCACACCGCATCCCTAGAATAATAGTCATTGAACTCAGTCCACGGTTACAGGATAACAAAAGAGCAAAGGAAGTAAGGTGAGGACTCATGCACTGACATCTATGCGACACACACGTGATTCCATGGTTCCCTTGACTTTCTCATATCTACGCATGAGAGCTCCATGAAGGGCTACAATGCACAATAGGGTTGGGAGGGTTAGCGATATGGAGTTGTATGTGACCACATTGGGCATATATGAATTTACTCCAGGGCCGTTATTTGTCGAGCTGCCTCGACAGTATCCTATGATAGGAAGTTAATGTTGGCCCACCTATCTCGTGTATCCAAGATGTATATGCAATTTGTATCATTTAGTATCACATCCATATTCACTTAATTGATATATTAATTGTGAATCTTACAACGTCAATGAACCGTGTCGACGTCATCCTCGCTTGCCACTCGGTCGAAAAATATGTGTCTTTCCATTTGGCTAGAGAACTCCAACCGTTAGTAACCCTAATAAATCATCGCTATTAAAGGAGAGTTTCAGCCAAACATGTGAGAATTGTCAGAAACAACCAACCATGTTCTTTGGAATCTCGCCCGTCTTGTCTCCAAGTCTATTTCTCATCTTGTCGCATTGCAGTTCCTAACCTCCCATTAACTTTCCCATGTCATATACCATTATAGACTAGATGTCACAACATGTCATCCACCTTGATTTCCTTACGTAGACATGTTGTCACCTTCTTGTCCATCTCCACACTTAGTGTTGAGAACCAGGTGGAACGAGTTGATAACAAGGACCAAGGATAAAATTCATAATATCAAAGATGTCACTTCGATGATAATGCATTGCTATTTCAATCTCATCAACATCTAAGAATCCAATGAGAAATCCAACGCCGAGATGTCAGCCTAGGTCTCTGCCGACCCAATGCTAGGTTAAGGTAGCCTGAGCATAGGACACTTGCAGTACATTCAACACGAGTATGGTATAGGTTCGGATCTTCTATCTATATGGATTATGGTGAATTAACAAAACAAAAGCATGCAAATTCTTATATTAGTCTACCACGTATGTTCTAGAAACAATTGAACTTTGTTTCAATTTGATCCTCTCTGTAGTTATAGGTTCTAACTTGAACCTTTTGCTCCAAATGTTTCCTCTCCACATGTTAGAAGTAATAACATTTGTGCTAAATTAGCAAGTATTTTTAATTATACTATATCATTTCTATGTTTTTCAAATTAGCAATCTAGTAATTGTCCCATCTTTATGAATCATAGTCATTAATACTGCCATATTTACATCATCCACGGAAAGCCACATCTAGTTGCTAATGATATGCATATATGCCCTCATCGCATGAAAGTTGTGCACGGACAACTTAAAATCGCACGTATATCCAGTTTTTGGATTTGATATATGCATGAATATCTTTTGCAAATGCGGAAATCTGTAGGAGCGCACGTGTACTTTGCTACTCAATGAAAAATATGGTTTACTAAAATTACCGGCAAATCAAGAGGAGAACAATAGGGATTTTGTATTTTTGTTATTGTCAACAAACAAAACACATTATACTTGGAAAATCAAGTTTATCATAGGTTTTTTTCGAAAAGGGAAGTTTATCATAGTTACCTTAGGCCAACGTAAAATTTGCAGATAAAACACGCACACATGCCCATGCCTATGCACACACGCGCACATATCCAATTTGACACATCATTGCACTGAAAAAACCATGTGTATTTCATTCACACACAAAAAACATGTGTATATTTTGCGGGTGAAATGGAACTTCTACTTTTACTTTTGTACACCACACTTGCGCAAGATGCGTAGTAGAACCAGCTACTAGTGTGCTCGACACACATACTGAGGAGCCAACAACAGTCAACGCGCGAGATATCAACCCTGTTACATCCTCGTAGTGGTGCGCGATCATGTCTCGCGATTCGCCAAAGTCACCATCTGCCATCGGGAGTAGTAACAACATGATAATCCACGTTTGAGGATTGATATATACTATGCATTTACTACCGGTCAAATCCACCACTAAATATGACCGTATCTGCATCACGAAATTGATTTACCGATGTGTACGCCCGTATTGACACTTCATGGAGTAAGCAAATTTTCAAAAAAATCTTCCAACGCATTCTTCCAGATCTCCACCTTTAGCACCAGCACTAGGGACCCAAATCTTGTGACCCCTCGCAGGTAAATACTTATCACGGCCTTGTCTAATCGATAGATAAGCCATCATCACGTTCTCCAGGGAGATAATTGATGGACCATCACAACTTTCCTATCAGGATTAGACGCCACCCCCTAAAAAATACAGTGAATGTCGTCTCAAAAGAGAGAGAAAAACAGGAGAGAAACAATTGCCTCTCATGTTGAGCCGGCCACCATTGGTTTGGCTCTTTCGACGAAGTTGCAGAATTGACCATTTGAAAAATATTTATAAACTTGGTCAGAGTTTACAAAGCTTGACTCTGACCAAACCTAATACGCGGTTTAAATAAAAACGAAGGGAGTGCTAGCATACAAATAAAAAAAATATATATAATGAACGTTGTCCCAAAGAGAGAAAACGAGTAAACGTGAGAGAAACAATTGCCTCTCGTGTTGCTATGCTGACCACCATTGGTTTGGCTCCTTCGGCGAAGTTGCAGAATTGGGCCTCCGGAAAACGTGTATAAACTTGATCAAAGTTTACAAAGCTTGACTCTGTCCAAACCTAATACGCGGACTAAATAAAAACGAAGGGAGTAGTTGCATACAAACGGAAAAAAAATATAGTAAACATTGTCCCAAAGAGAGAAAACGAATAAACGGGAGAGAAACAATTGCCTCTCATGTTGCTATGCCATCCACCATTGGTTTGGCTCCTTCGGCGAAGTTGCAGAATTGGGGCCTCTGAAAAACGTGTATAAACTTGGTCAAAGTTTACAAAGCTTGACTCTGACCAAACCTAATACGCGGACTAAATAAAAATGGAGGAAGTGCTAGCACACAAATGGGAAAGAAAAATACAGTAACGTTGTCCCAAAAAGAGAGAAAAACAGTAAACGGGAGAGAAACAATTGTCTCTCGTGTGTGTTGCCATGCCAGCCACCTTTGGCTTTGGCTTGGCTCCTTCGGCGAAGTTGCAGAATTGGCCCTCTGAAAAACGTTTCAGCAAAGCGCCCCCACGCCGGGCATAAATACCCGGGACACCCCCGCGACTCCGCCATTACTCCGCGGCATCAGGCAGGCAGGCTAGCCGTGCTCCCTCCCATCTCTTCTCTTCTCTCCTCTCCCCCGAAGAGTCAAAGACACAGGGAGAGAGAGGACTCCTCCGCATCTGCATCCGCGCACACGAATTCGAGAGGGAGAGGAGCGATAATGGGGAGGGCTCCGTGCTGCGAGAAGATGGGCCTCAAGAGGGGCCCCTGGACGCCGGAGGAGGACAAGATCCTGGTCGCCCACATCCACAGCCACGGCCACAGCAACTGGCGCGCGCTGCCTAAGCAAGCCGGTGAGTCCCTCCGCCTCACAAACGCATCTCCGCCGTCTTCTCTCTCGCGCCGCGGCGTGCAGGGCGCTCAAGATCCGTCTCTGACCTCCGTTTTCTGCGCTGTTTTTGCAGGCCTGCTGCGGTGCGGCAAGAGCTGCCGGCTCCGGTGGATCAACTACCTGCGGCCGGACATCAAGCGCGGCAACTTCACCGACGAGGAGGAGCAGTCAATCATCCAGCTGCACCAGCTGCTCGGCAACAGGTGCCTATTACTCCTTGTCGCCTTCTTCCTCCCCCTCCTCCTCAATCACATCCTTACTGTTCCCCTCCTGCTAAAACGGGGGCAATCATTGCTGCTTGCTTCTATCGCAAAACAGAGGAGAGGTTTATTATTATTCCCCTTTTTTCTTTTTTCTTTCTCTTGTGGGGGCAAAAAAAAAACAATATGTTATCATCCATCGCGGGCCCCGCCCGAAGTAAAGAAAAATCGCAAGTGCGGATTTGTTTACGGCTAATTGCATCACTGATGATGCGCGAGATCTTGAAAGATTCCATCTTGTTTGGCCGCTCCGGCCACGGGCGAGCTGCGCCTTCTTGATTTCAGTGCCGCAAACACACTTTGTGCCGCCACCGCCGCTCCTACTTGGCATTAAACTACGGACGGCGTCGCGGTTCCGTCGGGGAATCAAATCACGTCGTGATCATCATCAGATTAAAACAAACAAACAAGCACGAATTCATCTTTTCCTTGCCATCTGTCTGGACTGTGCGCTGATTGGATTCGATCCGTGTGTTGTTTGCTTGCGCGCAGATGGTCCGCGATTGCCGCCCGGCTGCCGGGGAGGACGGACAACGAGATCAAGAACGTGTGGCACACCCACCTCAAGAAGCGGCTCGACCCCAGCGCGCAGGAGCAGCACCAGGAGGCCAAGAAGCGCAAGAAGCCGGCGGCGGCGGCGCGGAAGCGCGAGGGCAAGGTCAAGATGAGGAAGCTCGACGCGCTGACCGCCAAGGCGGCGCCCGTGCTGTCCTCGCCCGAGCGCTCCGTCTCGTCCACGCTCACCGAGTCGACGTCCACGGCCTCGGCGGCGGCGGAGCAGCACGGCAACTCGGGCAGCTCCGCCTCCGCCTCGGCGTCCGTCAAGGAGGAGTGCTTCACCTCGTCCGAGGAGTCGGAGGAGTTCCAGATCGACGAGAGCTTCTGGTCGGAGACGCTGTCCATGCCGCTGGACGACATCAACGACGTCTGCATGGAGCCCCACGACGCGTTCGGCAAGCCGGCGGGCGCCGACGGCGGCGACATGGACTACTGGCTCAAGGTGTTCATGGAGGGCGGCGGCGACGACGACGACAACAACGACGGCGCGCTAGACTTACCGCAGGTTTAGGGAGGGGAGAGAGCTCTAGTTTCGTCGCTGCTCCTGAATTGATCGTTCTTTTTTCTCTCTCTCTACCCGCGCCACCTTGCTGCATCGGAGGGATTGCTAACAGAGAAATTAGTAGCCAGCAAGAACGCGGATCATGAACGCGAATCATGCGCCCGGTCGGTAGATTTCTTTGATCCGTCTTGTTTGTTCACCTTGCTGTATAGAAAGATGAGAGATCAGTGATCGGAACCGATGCATTCTGAGTTAGAGAGTATCTGTTCATCTGCACGGGGTGCAAATATCAGTTTCTGTACCACCATGGAGATTACTATCTGAAATGGAGTCTGCTTTTCTCATTTGGCTGATCAAAACTGATCACTACTCACTGCATGTGCTCGGTCACCGGATCGCATCATGTGATGTTTTTGGACAAATGTGTGGATTAAACCAGTGTATCAGTACGGGCTTTTGTCTTGCTATCTGTTCTTTTCCGGTGTGTGCACGCTTGTCGCCATGAAAAACAGGCCTGAAAAACATGCGTTAGGACTGGGAAAACCCGGAGGAAAGGTCCCTTTTCTCCAGTGGTGAGAGTTAAATAATGACACGGACAGATCTGGCCGTCTTGTCATGGATCCTGTATCACCACTGTTTGATCTGGCAAAAAGTAAACGAACAACATGTGCCATACGGATTCACGCACAGTGATATATAGTACTCCTAAAAAACGTTAGCATATCGGTTTTCCTATTCCAACTGGTGCCAATTATGTTCTTCAGGCTGTGCAAACAGTATTCTACTCAACATTTTTTCTAGATTCACACACGAATATGTTCAGGCTGCGCAAACATTTTTTCTAGTATGGCAGTTTTCTATTCCAACTTGTGCCAATTATGCTCAGGCTGCGCAAACAGTTTTCAATTCAATCTTTTTTTGTTGTTGTTAATCAACAGTATTCAATTCAACCACTCAAGGGAATTGAGATACTGTATCTTTGGACCCTATCTTTTTCAGCTGTCCGATATGGCCAGAACAAACACACACTGCTCATTATCACCGACAGTTTCATGCCCATCACGATACTCTGTCCTTGAACAAATCGTGCAAACAATGCCAATACTTTTGTTTCTACTCTGTTATAGCTAGCAAATGCCGATTTTCCCAAATGGACTTGTGAAAACTTTTGTGCGGCCGTCAAAGTCAAAGGAGTGGTTAGGAGATAGAATCAGCAGCCGGTTCAGGGTTTCAGAAGACACAAGGCATTATTCCGTGCAGGCCTCCAGAACATTCTTCTGAAGGCATAAAGAAGCAGCTGCGCCCTAGACCGAGAAATTTGTGTGCAGAAAACATACTATCTGATATGCTTCATGGTGTCCGTAGGCATCAAGGTGACGTACCTTCTATCGAAACCTTTGAACACGCGTTGTGTAATGGACCCGTGCAGCAATTTGATCAGCGAGTATATTGTTTCTTTTCAGGATCACAAACTCGATCAGCATTCTGATATGCTTTCCCAGTTTGTTTTCTTCCAATGCGACGACGAAGTCCAACATCGCATGGGGTGAAAAATCTCTGACCAAATGGTTGCAGAAATGTAGGAATAGATAGCCAAAGTGAATGAAGCTGCAAAGCCTGAAACCGTCACTTGGTTTACAGGCTTCAGAGTTACTGCTATAATTTCATTTCTGAATTTTCTAAATGCCAATCAAACTCTGCAGCTCAAGCAAAACGACGCGCCGCGGCCCAATCAGGCGCGGCCAAGCTAAGCTATGCCCTACTGCCGCCCGCTAGCAACTGTTGGAATTTGGAATTATTCTTTGCACATGTGCTCCTTTGTGCCGGTTTTCTCTTCTCCTCCCTCGTGGTTCATTGCACCCATCAAATTTCTTCAACGGATGCGCATGATTTTCTTGCTCCCGAGCCCCTTGCAAATTCACACTCGTGATGGAATCTGAAAAGCGGCAATAGATCACCAATTGTCCTTTTGCTAGCCAGCGACCTGGTCTCGGCTACGTCCCCTAATTATCTGTCTAAATAGGAGGATTAGAATTAGATTAAGAAATGGCCATGGATGGATGGATGGATAGATGAGGTTCATCCCACCTTTCCAGATTCTATTTCCAGCAGACAGCACCCAACTGCTCACAGTGCTAGTGGAGGTGGCGGCTGCTATGACCTCAATCATAGGCCTTTTCTGTGTCTCAGTATAGTATACAAGTTTGGGGGAATTGTTTTCTCCTCCTAGTTGCAGCCCACAACCAGGTTTGGCCTTTGTTAACTTAAACCATGTGATTATGTGGACATAAAGGGAGGGCTCGTGAGCTTTTTTGTGCATGATTATGAAGCGCAGCGGTGTGCTTAAAGATCGGTGTTTAGAGTAAACGCATGCGGAGCAAAGAATAGTGATGGAGATTTGGTTATGTTATCTCAATTTTGAAGTCAAAAGTATGGCGTGCAAATTTCTACCTTGATTAGACCAACTCCACCAACAAAATCTCCGAGGAATATCTGTCATTAGGTTAATAAGTCAAGATGGAAGACCTCGAAAGGTAGTTAATTAGAGGGCCAAGAATTGAAGTATCATATGCAGGCCTGCAACCGGTGTTCACATCATATATCCATGGCAGAGAAGATGTAATGAAGCTTGTGAATAGAAGCAAGTGGATTTTTTTCTCAAAAAAAGAAGAAGCAATTGGATTTTGTAATGTTAACTTGCTAAGGTTTAGGGTGCTTGAGATTAAGGTTCAGGTACTTGTGCATCTTATAAAATTCACAGACGTGCATCAACGTTACAACATGAGAGCATACCGAAATTTATTCAAAAATATCATCAGATACAGTCAGCACAAAAAAGAGAAAAAAGATTTGCTGGAAGAAAAATACATAATGTTTGACTCATTGTTTCCAACATTGTAGGCGCAGACTTTACTAAACACGGAAATTTTGATCATAGCGTTTGCGGCGATTTTCAGATGCCCATGTTCAAACATGATGTGCAGTACGTTGAGGATTTCTCTCTTCTCTAAATACACAAGTACCTGAACCCTAAACGCAAATTCATTCACCTCAGCATATCTAGTACATTTCCTTTTTCCTTTTCCCCAAACGGGAACCAAAATAAAGTTGGACCCGGATAAATCCTGAACGTTTGGATTTTAAGCATGTCATCCCAAACGTTTTTTCATGACAACTTTAATCGACGCGAGGTGGCAACTTTAGTTGCTAAAACATGGCAACTTTGTCCCAGTTCGTTCAATTATCAGAAAATTATCATGTTTGTCAACCTCGTGTGAACTAAAGTTGCCATGAAAAATGTTCGAATTGCCATACTTAAAATCCGTCGTTTTCGATAAAGTTTTACAGCGATAAACAAATGCGATGTGGTGACAACACCACATGTGCATGCAGGCACGACGCAGGGCCGAAATGATGGCTTGATTTGGACCACGAAGCAGCTTAACTTAACCCATGTGATCCGAATGCAAGCAGCCATTACTTTCTCCAGCACAAGACCACTCACCCGGTGTAAGCAGCCAGCCATTACAGCGCCACATGTGTATCGACTAACTAATTATCGGTCGCTTTCTTGTTGCACTACTAGCATAATTTGTTTAGAGATTAGAAATAGTCGCTGCTGTGGCCTGGTTTGTCCGTTTCCCTGCCGCTGCTGATCAAGTGTGTTTTCAGCATCGTCCTGAAACCATAATCAAAGGATGCTCAGCCTTGTCGCATCTTAAAATATCTCGACTAGTTTAATTTTATTGTCAGAGGAAAAGATGCGTCGGGCTGAGTGGCTGCAAAAGTCGATTACTTTACAACCAAACCTGTAATTAAATAGAGGATGTGTCGTTGTGCCACTAGTTGATGATGGTGTTGATTAATACAGGAGCAGCAGCGCAGTCATGCTGCTGCTGTGCACACGTTCGGTTGGTGCGTTGTACCAGTTTAAAACTCGAGCGTTGTCAAGTGTGTGAAATGAACCTCAATCTTTGTCAAGGAACGAAGTTGTACGCTGTAAGAACGACTCGCCTCTGTGCCTCGCGGACTAACGGAGTTTCAGGTCATTTGGTCAGTTACAATGCCATGGAAACCTGAAAGCTTCAACATTTTCTGGTAAGATTAATTTGACAGATAAGAATTTGTCAGGACTCAAAATGCTTCAAGATGCTTGTCAGGACTCAAAATTTCTGGTAAGATGAAATTGACAGATAAAATGCGATGGAAACCACTCAAGATGCTTCTACCCCAAGAGCCCCCCCGCCACCCCCACGCGTGCTGATTGATTCCTCGAAAACTAATGGCCAGGACTCAAATACTAACATTTTGGACCTATGTTTTTTTTGACAGAAATACTGTAAGGGAACCCCCTATAGTATAATTGATGCAACAAACTCAAATTGCAAGTACCGGGCCCTGAACCTGGGTGGGTGCGAAGGCATCAGCCCCTTCCCACCACTAGGCTATGCCTTAGTCTGCGTCACAAGTTTAAAGTTGATCGTACTTTTGTAAAATTCCCTTTTAATGGTTTTCAAGTGTATTTTTTGCACTATAAAATAAGAGAAAATTGACCCTTAACACTCAAGATACAACAAATTTTACTTTTTATCCTATTCAAATTAGTTTATTAAAAAAATGTAAAGGTGCTTTTGCACACATGGGTTCACAAGAAAATGTAAAACTGGATTTAAATATTTTATTAAGAATAGAAATCTATTTACAACACGAAAATAACAATATAAAAATATTTTAAAAAATTAAGAATATCAAGAATGAAAAAAAAATCACAAAACTACAAACTAAATGGAAACTACAAGTCTAGTAGAAACCAAGGCAACTAGAGTAGTTTGTCAAATATTTAACGAAAAATTCGGACATTTTCATCATTATTTTTTGTATTTTTTAAAGTTCCTAAATCTTTCTCTTTTTCAGTTCTCCAAACACTCATGTTTTGTTTACAAATAATATTTCATATTTCTTGGCTTATTCTAAGTGTTTTGAACATTGTTTCGTCAAACAGGCACCCATTGTAAGAACAAAACTGTTTGCCATCCATCAAACCACTTTGAATGAGGCGAGGGACCTCATTTGTATGGGTTTTGAATCGATTTTGTTTGGTTTAGAGTTCAAGGAGCAAACTAGATTAAATCAGTTATTTTTGTGAAGAAAGGGTGACATAATAATATCAAGATAATAACAATTACACTTGGTCTCTACAACAACATAATATCACGACTTAACCGGACGTCGTGGATGCACACAACCAAAAAGAATTAAAAAAGAAGAAGTAGAAGAAACAAAGAAAGTTGACACAACAAACAACTAGCAACAAACCAGCAACAACGGCATTAACCATCCTTGACAACATACGAGCTTCGAGAAAGGTTCTCCTAAAGCAAGGTCTCCATGAAAGTAATGACGCTCGACAATAGCAATCGCAGGGTCCAACCATCGTAGGTAAAATCTTAGATTTTCAACCTGGAGAGCTCGTCTAATTAGATTCCAAAGCAAGGCCATCAACTAGAACATCATGCATAAAACACCACCATTGCCACATGCAACGAATTGGACCTAGGGTTTTCACCGCAGAGCCCTAGACCTAGTACTCGAAGAGGACCACCAATTCGAAGAGACCATACATTGCCACCACCTTTACCGAGGAAGACGAAGCCGCATGGAAAGGCGTACAAACACCATGGTAACGGTGAATTTGAATCGGAACCATTCGATGGCATTCACGTCAGGAGATGGCCGCTTCCGTGCATATCCTTGGCATGTATACCACCCGCGATCAAACCTATGTGTGCGAGCAAAGAATTGTCACATAACACAGAGTGCTAAACACCGTCGAGACCCATCCCACACGCACGTGCTCCAGGAACCTCGTGTGGCAGAGGTCGGCAGAGACAACAACATTGAGACACGACAACAACTCCGTGAGACCATGACCATCGCAAACCGTAACCGCACCATTCACGTCACGCTGTTGCACACCTTGTTGTTGCCTTATCGCTATTGCGTCGCCACTACCACCGCCGACTAGTCCATAAGCCTCCGCTGCCAAATCTGGACTTCGGAGGCCCATCACCACATCGGACGCCCACTCTGACCCCCACCGTCCATGCATCACAAGAACACAACCACCACCTAGGGCACCCGGGACCGTTGGCCCGACATCCAAGCTCCATGTCCATCAACTATGTTGTGCCATTTATGGGCCACTGCGTCACATGACTGGGGAGCTCCCTGCGTAATAGATCGTCTCACAAGAACGTTCCTGTCGATAACGAGGTGCCTACGGTGACTTCGTAAGTTTCAAGATGATATGTCGGCTCAGTCTTTCGGAGGTGCTCATAGGGGTAGGGTGTGCGTGTGTGCGTTCATAGGGGTGAGTGTATGCGCGTGTATATGAGCGCTTGCCTGTGTTCAAAAAAGAAGGCATCCCGCCGCCGCGGTCGACCGAGCAGGCTTTTTCCTGATGGCGTCCTCCACCAGCAGTGGAGGAGGGGAGGATGGCTAAGGTTTCGTGTTTTCCGTCGCGGCTCAACCCAAAAAATCACTTGTTGCGGGACCAGAAATGTGGAATTTCCCTTTTTATATAAAAAGCACTCAAGTTTCAACCTATTACTTGCGTGCATTTAAAACCCGGTCGGTGCGGTTTTTAAAGTTGTTTTCACAATTTAATGTACTGACAAATAATTGAAAGACAACCATGAAAACTTCACTGTGGAAACTTTGCCAAATGCACAAGTACAGTTCAGTCATCCAGGTGCTCTTTATTTTAACCTTTTATATACATAGAACAGCTTTGACTACGGTTAGAAATATTGTGTCACTCACCAAATACCTAAAAGCGTATAATGACAGGAACCGTGGTAGTACAAATTTGATAGTACTTCAACCCAACCCACCACAGAGGCACACAGCCTGTCCCAGACAGCCCCTGCTTCGAGCCATTGTCGGCGAGCCAAGAGTCTCATAGTTCTATAAGACTTCTGGGCATGACGAACGGCATCAGGCAGAGCATGTTCCATGACCACTGTTCACATGTGCACCAGCGAGGACCTCAACTTTACAAAGCTGAAATATCTTTTTTCCAAGTATTTGGTCATTGCGTCTGAAGAATCAAAGTGTATATGACCTCGGCGTGCTCCATATCGCTCTTCCTATCTGTACGATTGTTTCGTCACTGCTGATGCAGTACGCATGCATTATCACTACTTTGTTTTTGATGTTGACATCGCTGGTACCTGGCCAGGAAAGAGAGAGGAAATTAAACAAAGAGCGATGCTATGAACTGGAGGATTTCATATCACTTTATGGAGGAAGTTCAGACTTCGTTTTCCGGGTGTTTGACCCTGATGGCCTCAACTAGTCAACATCGTAACCATCCAACCGATGGCTTGACTGATTGTGGTACTGTTATTACTCCTTCGTCCTAAAATTCTTGTCTTAGATTTTTCTAGATATGAATGTATCTAATATTAAAACATGACTTGATACATTTGTATTTAGACAAATCTAAAACAAGAATTTTGGGACAGAAAGAGTACGTGCTATAACAACTCGCCGACAGAGATAGCACGTTCGTTCTCACAGATTTTTCTTTACGTGGTTGCGTCCAGGTCTTCTTTTCAGAGACGCAAGGGAGTAAGGCGTATTTGTTTGGCCTTTTGTTTCTGTTTTTGCAGCTTTTTTCACTTTGACAAAAACATCACAAAAGCTTCTAAATAGAGCATTTTTACTTCGGCTTTTGGTTTATGAATCAATATTGGTATATGATGGTATAAGCCAAAAGCCGAAGCAAAAACACCTATTTAGGAGCTTTTTTGGTTTTTTGCCAAAGTAGAAAAGCTGCAAAATCAGAAACAAAAGTTCAAACAAACAGAGCCTAAGGATATTAGTGTCTGGGAATTTTAAGAAGTTGCCTCCCCAGTTCTTTTGGCGGCTTCTTTCGTATGCCGTCTCCTCACAATATTTTCTCATAAGTTGCCTCCCCATTTATTTGGGCTTCTAAGCTAGTTTATCCCAAATTAACCTAGAAACAGAAACAAATGGAGGAAGCGGCTTATGAGAGAAGCCATACATGAATTGGGCCTTAGATGGGGATCCTCTCCGGCAGGGACGGAGGCAGGAATCATGTACGAGGGGGGCCAATAGAAGAAGAAAAACCTTGGAGGGGGCCAAACACATCAATTTAGAGCATTTTGAGCTAGTAATCTAGAGTCGTTTCAGAAAAAAAGTTCTTTAGTGTCTGGGAATTTTAAGAAGTTGCCTCCCCAGTTCTTTTGGCGGCTTCTTTCGTATGCCGTCTCCTCACAATATTTTCTCATAAGTTGCCTCCCCATTTATTTGGGCTTCTAAGCTAGTTTATCCCAAATTAACCTAGAAACAGAAACAAATGGAGGAAGCGGCTTATGAGAGAAGCCATACATGAATTGGGCCTTAGATGGGGATCCTCTCCGGCAGGGACGGAGGCAGGAATCATGTACGAGGGGGGCCAATAGAAGAAGAAAAACCTTGGAGGGGGCCAAACACATCAATTTAGAGCATTTTGAGCTAGTAATCTAGAGTCGTTTCAGAAAAAAAGTTCTTTAGTGTCTGGGAATTTTAAGAAGTTGCCTCCCCAGTTCTTTTGGCGGCTTCTTTCGTATGCCGTCTCCTCACAATATTTTCTCATAAGTTGCCTCCCCATTTATTTGGGCTTCTAAGCTAGTTTATCCCAAATTAACCTAGAAACAGAAACAAATGGAGGAAGCGGCTTATGAGAGAAGCCATACATGAATTGGGCCTTAGATGGGGATCCTCTCCGGCAGGGACGGAGGCAGGAATCATGTACGAGGGGGGCCAATAGAAGAAGAAAAACCTTGGAGGGGGCCAAACACATCAATTTAGAGCATTTTGAGCTAGTAATCTAGAGTCGTTTCAGAAAAAAAGTTCTTTAGTGTCTGGGAATTTTAAGAAGTTGCCTCCCCAGTTCTTTTGGCGGCTTCTTTCGTATGCCGTCTCCTCACAATATTTTCTCATAAGTTGCCTCCCCATTTATTTGGGCTTCTAAGCTAGTTTATCCCAAATTAACCTAGAAACAGAAACAAATGGAGGAAGCGGCTTATGAGAGAAGCCATACATGAATTGGGCCTTAGATGGGGATCCTCTCCGGCAGGGACGGAGCAGGAATCATGTACGAGGGGGGCCAATAGAAGAAGAAAAACCTTGGAGGGGGCCAAACACATCAATTTAGAGCATTTTGAGCTAGTAATCTAGAGTCGTTTCAGAAAAAAAGTTCTTTAGTGTCTGGGAATTTTAAGAAGTTGCCTCCCCAGTTCTTTTGGCGGCTTCTTTCGTATGCCGTCTCCTCACAATATTTTCTCATAAGTTGCCTCCCCATTTATTTAGGCTTCTAAGCTAGTTTATCCCAAATTAACCTAGAAACAGAAACAAATGGAGGAAGCGGCTTATGAGAGAAGCCATACATGAATTGGGCCTTAGATGGGGATCCTCTCCGGCAGGGACGGAGGCAGGAATCATGTACGAGGGGGGCCAATAGAAGAAGAAAAACCTTGGAGGGGGCCAAACACATCAATTTAGAGCATTTTGAGCTAGTAATCTAGAGTCGTTTCAGAAAAAAATTGGGCATGGGGGAGCCATGGCCCCAGCTCACCCATCCCTAGCTCCGTCACAGCTAGGACGTGTGGCTTGCGCGTAGAAGACAACGAGCGAGCGAGCGCGGTGCGACCGGCCGAAAACTCAGCCGGCGCACCGGCTGCAAGCGTTTACCTATAAATAAATACAGAAACTAAAATTGACATGGAAAGAGAAAGATGCAGAATAAGCTCGGGCAGAAGCAAGCTAACTGCAATTGCTAGGTAAACTCCGGACGCACGACATAGTGACAGACTGACGACACATATACTAATTAAGGGCCTGTTCGGAGCCCCTCCGCTCCGCGAGGCCGCTCCCGGAGCTGACGGAGTTCTAGTTAAAAAGTGCAGAGCCAGCGAAACGGTACTCCCGAGATTCTCAATTTTTACGGAGCGGGCGGACTGCCGAACAGCGCCTAAGTTCCACTTGCTCTGCATCAGGCATTTTTAGTTGGCTTTACTACATCCAAACCCCAAAATATGACTGGCTGACACCGCCCCTTGCATCTATCTACAATCATCATAAGGCAACAAACTCTGCGCCCTGTTCCTGCCAACACTCTTCTTCCACCGCTCTTGACCGAATGCAAATCCCTCTAGTTCCGACTTGCACTTGCCCTAGTCCTCTTCCCTGCCAATGACAATCATCATATGTCCAAATTAAGCACACCACGTCCAGTCACCAGATGACTTCTGACGGCAAAAAAATGCTTTAATAAGCAGTAAAAAAGGGTGGACGTACTTGAATTCTTCGGACCGCCGCCGCGACAGTACTTGCTTCCACACATGCAGTCAAATGCTTTATTGAGGTCATCAGTACCATCAAAATCAATGCCATAATCCTGAAATCACAACTCTTAAGTGGGTGATGGTCACTCACAACAAAATATATGGATCTGAGCCAGCAAAATTAATCTTTTTTTTCTGCTCTACATGCACAATTCGATATTTCTAGTGTTGCCAACCCATATGAAATAAGGCCGCCCAAACATCAGCCCCTTAATTTGACCCAAAGGTAGGTGTCAGCTCAACATACTAGTTAAATTGCTGAATTCAGTGAGCACCTTAATATGGTTCCTGCTTCACTACAACCCCCCCCCCCCCCCCCCCCCACCTCGCCCTCCCTTCATTGAATCGATGGTGGGTATTCCAGATCTAGTTCTCGTCGTCTTAAATCGTACTCCTACATACATATTCACCTACTATCTTCTACTCCCTATCCAACGCGAACAGCTCGTCGCCAACGCCGCTAACGGAGTCACCGCATAGGCACCCTACAAGTCATGATATGGCATCGCGTGATAGAGACACCACATGTGATTTTGTTCCTTTGACAGCACACACATGCAGTGTTTAGATGATGCTTAAGCCAACCCTATATTCCATTGATCGATCAAGCAAACTAGCCAAGCTCACCCAGCAGCCATTGTGGTATTCTCCCTTTTTCTCGTAACGGAAGGATGAGATAAAGTGGCACACGGTTAGGTCTATTAGCACTTAATTAATAGTAAAAGACAAAAATACCCATTCTAATTCTTGGAATGCGGGTGTACTGAAGCAAGCCCCAATTAATATTGTATGGGAATCAACGCTTTGGCTAGTATGCATGCGAACCTCATATTGTGCAGGTATTAATTAAGGGTATTATCAAGTAGTGGCAGGTGGTTGTCATGTACTAGTGTTTGAGAAAATGATACAAACACTTACCCGTGTTAACTCCTCAAAAGCCTCTATTTTCTTGGCAGTGAATAATGCAAGCTGCGTCAAGAGGGGGGAAACGTCAATTACTCGTAAGCATGTAGCTGCAAATCAAGCACCTTCGGTGCAGAAATCAATATCAATTGCCAAAAATCAGTTACATGGTAATAATGGCGATCAGGAGTCTCAACTTCAACAGGTATGATTACCAAATTTGCATCATAGCATCTACATGGCAAAGCATTATTATCAGACACAAATCAGCGAAAAGTACAAATATAGCATTAATAGACAAGGCTGCTGAGGCCTTTATAAATGAACAGATGGGGAAAGAGTCCTAGCATACCTATGGTTGACAAATCGCCCGACATTCCCATAAAATGTCGGATCAAGGCAGAGAGCTTCCTCGTCTCTTAGCACCCCTTCAGAACCCCAACTAGCATCTAGGAGCACTTGATCCACATGCTTAGAATTTTTGGCTTTTCTCTCATGTAGTTCAGAACTTGTTAGTACCTCCCCAACTAATTCACAGATGAAAGCACCTTTTGGCAGCCCATCCAGCGTCCGTAGCCCCCAGCCCTTCCCTTCATTCGTGAAAAACACCTGAATCACGGAATAATGGTAAGCTCATCTCCATGCTACAAGGTTGACACCAAAGTAAAGGGAACAAAGTGAAGTTTCGATTTGCTAGTGCTTACAAGAATGGAGCAAGAAACACGTTAATATAGCAAAACAAATGAATGATGCCAATGGCCATTCATCAAAGAACAGAATGGTCCATAAAGAAACTACTGATGAGTGATCATCATCCAAAAATGGGAAGCCACAAAAGTATAACAGCTGTGATAACCTACAAACGATTTAAGATAGTACCTGGAGATTGCATGTTATCCCACGCTGAATCACACGATTTCCACACTGCATGCCACAGCCACATTTACTCCAACACTCCTTAATGAATTTTCTAGCAAGATGACCTTTACATGGATCTGGTGAGGGCTTCGTCTTATATATTTCAAGCGGACAAGCTTTACAGTAGAACTTATTATCCTTTTCTGGGAAGTGATTAACAGCAATGCACTCATCAATTAATTCTGCCCTGACCAGGCCCTCCGGTGTATATGCAATCTCACCTCCAGTTGATCTTGCACATGCACATGGATGTGATTCTAATAAGCAGTTGCCTGAACAATCTGCGCAGCAATCCTCATCACCAATCCGCGCGAGTGAGGTGTTGACATAAGCACTTTGGAAAATGAGATTCTTTCTTATGTAATAGAACAATGGCGGACAACTATCACTACCAAATTCGTTTACAATAGGTATTCTAACTCTTTCTTCTCCCTTCGTTATGTCAGCAACATCATGCAGTGGCCTTTGCTTAAAAAGTGCTTCCTGAGGCTGATAAGCAACTACCCAATTTTGAAAGCTAGGTTCCGAGGATGACCCTACGGCAGCATTACCATTCCCATCAACAGCATGCTTACAAGCAATTGGCTTCACAAAGGGAGCATACGTCTCCAAAGCCTGTTCTTGCAAGCTGCCACCATTGTTTTGAGCTTCAGAATGCACAGCACGTGACTCTGCAACATATTGGCATATCTCATTCATCAGCTTGCCAACAGAAAAATCAGGAGGTAGGGTCTTGTATGAGCGGAGACATTTATCCTCAACTATTTTGAAGACCTTGTCCAAACTAATGCAGACCTCTGAAGGGTCAAATTTGCATTTCAATGACACCTTCACTTCACCCAGAGTGGATGAAGCTACATCAAGTTCAACAAAAGATGCCTGGTGAGTATTTTGAACAGTAGACTCTACCCCATACTTGACTGCATGTTGGCTGCTGTCCGGATTTTGATCGTGGTTAACTATGCTAGCTCTAGCATCAGAACCCCATGTCAGCATATCCCTTGTTTTACAATGTTCAATTAGCATGTTGTCCCCACCTATTTATTTTTTATTTTGCAAATACAGTAGATCCAATTAGAACAAGAATATTGCCGACAGAAACTCATCACAAATTGAGAATGATCAAAGCAACTGCTACAATTGCACAGCCATCCAAAAAAAGGAAAGAAAGCAACCAAGCAAATGCTAAAATAAACCACATACATGTGCACCGGAAACCACCGCAAGGACTTAAACAATTTGGTAATATCATAGGGAAAATGTTGAGTTTGATTTCCAGAGCATACAAACATCAGTATGAACTATAATTTCAACTAAAACTAACGCAAAGCATGAACAGCTCTAGCCTGGTCTTGAAAGTACTGAGTGATGGTGAGATAATGCAAGTGGTATACCTGAAGACCCAGTATTGAGGTCGTTGGCAACAGGAGCAGCTGGAACATCAATTTCAGGTTCAGGCTTGGGCTCTTGTAAGAAGAGAGCATCTTGGGGATTTTCACTGACATCCATGGGTCTGTTGATGAGGGAGGTTTCATTATCACTGACATCCATGTCATACCGAGCAGCAGAAGGGTGTTGGTCATCTGGATCTGGTGTGACCGACGTTGAGTTGTGAGGCTCGGACTCTTGGTCTGTCACCTGATGTGAAACAGCAATTGGAAAGGCTGAGCATCAGATGGTAATTATACAGTAAAGAAACAGAAAGTAGCGTAGCATTTGTACATGATGGCTAGTGGCAGGCATTGGTTGATTCTTTTGGCTATCCAGGATGGTGTCAGCAAGGATGCGGTAGCTCTCGTCCTCGATGGGCTCCCAGTTTTCAAAGAGCTTGTAGAGGTGCTTCAGGACTGGCGAAACCTGCTTCTTGGGGAAGCCGAGACGCCCCATGGCCTCATACGCCTTTTGAGCCCTATCCTTGTGGGAAACCATGGCCTTCCTTCAATGAAATGCCCCACTGCTATTTGTGCTGCAGAGAAGATGTGTATTTGCATTATCAGTCAATCAAACCCTCCTCATAAGACAAAAGTAAATAAATAAATACATAAATTCGTTTATGAAACCCTAGGAGAAAAGAGGAATGCACGAAAGTAGCGGGTGGATAAGAACCGCACTGGAAACCCCAATCTTGGAAGGGAGGCGAAGATAGCATCAGGTTGTACCAAGAAACGTCATACAGACAGCAGTAGTGGGAGAGGGAGGGAAAGGGGAATGCACCCACCTAGAGCAGAAGAAGAGTAAAAGAAATTGAAACTTTGGTGCCTATTAGAGAGGATCGATTGTCACAGACCTGCACGCGCCAAGGGAAGGGAGCGGGTCAGGGGTTCTGGAGCGGTGCGAATGCGAGTGCGAGGCTGGCTGGGGTTTCGAGGTGGAGGGGTCCGGAGGAGGACGACGCCAAGGGAGACGAGGAGGCGACGCGTCCGCAATGACTGCTGCCTGCTGACCAAGGGCCAGTTCTTTTGAGCTATGCTGTGAAAATAAGCTCCCGTGAAAATAAGCTCTAGATAAGCTCCTGTGGAAATAAGCTCCAGATAATAAGCTAGTCAGTTCTTTTCAGTGCCTGTTTTTTCAGCTTATCTGTTGTATGGTCAGTGAAAAGTCTGTGATGCCCTTGGACTATATGGTTGTCCTGATTAAATGATATCATGTTATTTTTATCATTTTGCTCCTCAAATGAACATAAATTCGACTTCAAAACACCACAATATGTTACAATCAAACATAATAAAGATCATTGCCTGACATACGAATATCATAAATGCATCATTATCTCACATCATACATGCATCGTTATCTCAAGTACGAGTACGAGTATGAAAGATCTTACACAGAACCATCAATATTTCCTCTATGGAAATACAATGCTAGCATCCAGAGTACAATACTAAGTGAGAACTTACTACTGTACATGAAAACATGAATGTACATGAGACTTTGCAAACCATAACAGCCAACTAAATCTCGTTTTGGTCATGTATTTATGTATGTCTAGCAGCACATGACAAGTATATATGCAGCAGCAGCACCATATATATTCACCACCACATAGCAAATCGATAGGAAAACATCAAACATCAGCAGAAGTTCATAGCAAATCTGGATGAATGTTTGGCATAAAAAATCAAAAGGGCCTGCTCATCTTGGCAGGGGAACTCATGGCCAACGACTGGGAGGAGGGGAGGGGGCACGAACGGGGGTCCTTCACCTGATTGGGTCGTCGGCCGGAGTGTGGGGCCGTTCGCCGGAGTGGTGCCCTGGCCGGACCGACCAGGAGCTGCTGCGAGGGAGGAGCCGCGCCCTAGGAGTCGCGTCAGAGGATGGAGAAGCGGCGGAAGATGAGCTCCTACCCGCCGTCCATGTGGCCGGAGCTAGCCGCGACGAAGAGACAGGGACAGGCGGCGGCGGCGGCGGCGAGGAACCCTAGCCTTTCCGTGCGGCGTGCGAGAGGGGATCGAGCGAGGCGACTGTTTTTCTTTTCTGCGGGGGGTTCGGGTCGGGTGACGCAGGCTGGGACTGGGAGGGGTATTTTCTTTGTTTTTTTTACCACATATATTATATTAAACAATAATACGGAGTACCACTTCCATACATACATGCGGAAACTACCAGAAATACTAGTTTTTCCCCGAAACTCCCGGAGCGCCGCATCTTGGCGATTAGGGTTTTGAGGGTGGATCACGGCGACGCGCGCTGATCCTCGCCGAGGCGCACATGATCGTAGCCCGAGGATGGCAGCATCTTCAGGGCAGGGCAGAGGGAAAGATCCCTTGTCGCCGAGGGCGGCTAGGGCAAGACTGGCGGAGGCTTTGGGGAAACTTGACATCACCAAAGAAGAGGCCACGCCATTAGTGCTTGATGATGCGGATGATGGGGCGCCGGCGAAGTGGATGCTGGCCAGAAAAGTCCTCCACAGGAATCTCCTCCACATCCAAACCATCACCAACGCGCTCCGCCCGGTGTGGGAAAATCCTAAAGGTCTCAACTTCAGATCGGTGGGGGAGAACACATTTGTGGCTGAGTTTGCAAACCAGAGGGATCGAGACCGTGTCTAGCAAGGTGCGCCTTGGCATGTGAGCAAGAACGCCGTCGTTCTCTCAAAGTTCGACGAGTGCATGCGCCTTTCAGAACTTCGGTTCGAAAAGATTCAGATGTGGGCTAGGGTTGTTAACCTGCCCTTCAATCTGCGCAATGACAAGTGGTGTGCTGCGATTGCAAAACAGATTGATGAGCACGCTACTGACGTGTGTTTCGACCATGCTAATGGATTCTTGAGAGCCAGAGTCACATTGGATGTGAGCAAGCCATTGAGACGATGGATTATGATTGAATCGACTAGGAGGAAGAGTATTGGTCCCTATGATATTCGGTATGACAACATACCGCACTTTTGCTTCTCTTGTGGCCGTTTGGGCCACTCTGATCTGCATTGTCCGACACCAGGAGCCAGAGGTGCTAATGGTGATCTACCTTTTGGGAGAGGACTCCGCACGTCGGACGAGCACAAAAAACCCAGCTCTAGTGAGAACATGTCCAGGGAGCACACCTCCAATTAGAATAATAAGGTCAAGACAAGAAGTTCCAGCACTGCTGCGGGTAAAGGAGCTGAGGTGACCTCACCTGTAAAGAACAAGCATCTGAATAAAAGGAAGGGGGCCGCAAACTAATAAGCAGATTTACAGAAGGGTGGAGATGCCCTTGCTGTCTAATGAGGCCTTCAATGCAACCGACCAGACCCAAGTCGTAAACAGCACAGAAGGAGATGTTTCTGATCAGTCAGCTGATGCGGATGGAGAGAGAATCCCTAAGAAGAAGAAACCCACCCCGGTTAGTTCGGGGCAATCGGCAGAGACTGCAGGGCAGCCCTGCCAGTCGCAATGAGATGCCTTAGCTGGAACTGCCGTGGGCTTGGGAACCCAGCGGCAGTTCGAGAGCTTCGAAGTGTTGTGAAGCAAGAAGGGCCCTGTCTCCTCTTCTTGATGGAGACAAAAATCCCCGCAAAAAGAGTTCAAAATTTGCAAGCTACTCTAGGTTTTGCAGGATGTTTTGCCGTGGGAAGTGATGGCTTAAGTGGAGGTATTGGATTATTCTGGTCAGCCGATTTTAAGGTTGATCTCAAAAGCTATAGTTCTGGCCATATTGATGTTATGGTGCAGAAAAGTGACCTGAGCGATGATCCATTGAGGTTCACGGGTTTTTACGGTGCTCCAAGAGTGACCGACCATCATCATAGTTGGAGATTTCTTCGCACACTAAACGCAATACAACACTCGGCCTGGCTGTGTGTTGGAGATTTCAACAAGACATTGTATGCCTCAGAACACTTCTCGCGAGCTGCTAGGCCCGAATGGCATATGCGAGCATTCTGGGATGTCATTGATGAGTGCTTGTTTCGGGATCTGGGATGGACGGGTACTGAGTACACATGGGATAATGGACAATTGGGCGGTGATAATGTCAGAGCTAGGTTGGACAGAGCCTTTGGGAGTCCAGAACTAATGAATCGGTTCGGACATACAAGAGTGAGACACATTAGCACAACCGAATCAGATCACTGTTTCATTCTGGTGGAACTGAGGGCACATGATACTGAGTACAAATCAAGGGGGGCCAAGCAGTTCCGGTACGAAGATGTCTGGCAAACTCATGCAGACTACGACCAAGTGGTGATGAACAGTTGGCAAAAAGGGTCGGGCCAACAGGGCTTGGCTGGAGTTTTACATGCGCTCAACAACATGCAAAGCTCGCTCTTAGCATGGGGTGCAAAGGATTTCGGTAGCCTAAAAGTCACTATAAGAAAGCTTCGGGCCAAGTTGGACAAATTAAGGAGCAGGGCTACCGGCAGGGTCCAACTGACGAAGAAAAGGCCACTGTCAAGAAACTGAGAGAGGTACTTCGCCAGGAGGAGATCTGGATGCGCCAATGGTCTTGTGTACCTTGGTTGTGTCATGGTGATCGCAACACCAAATTTTTCCACACACAAGATGCAATGAGAAGACGCATTAACAAGATAGAGAGGCTCATCACTACAAAAAAATACACTTCCGTGATGATACGTGTTTGTCATAGTAGGTCACCTTTTCTGTCATGTATGTACATCCATGACGATTTTATGACATAATCAAGATAGTCATATCTGTGTTGTCGTAGAAGTGTTCCATGACAATACCAAAATTATCATCACGGAAGTGTTCACTTCCATGACGATAAATGACGCGTCATGGAAGTGCTTTCGTCAAGGGTAACCGACACGTGACATCCACTGTAACGGGTCGCCGTTAAGCTATCGGGTCCGGTTTGGATCCGATAACCCGTTAACAGCCCGGACCAATGGGGATTTTCCACGTGTAAAATTCTCATTGGCCGGAGGAAACACGTGTCAGCTCGTCAGTGGGTCGGATAGGCGCCTATGATATGTCGACACGTGTGACGGCCCACCATTGGCCCATTTAGCTTACAAAGGTCAGCCCATTTGACTTGGTCAAAAGTTAGCGGGCTGGCCCATGAAAAGCCTTTTAACGGTGTCTTCGCAAATAGCCCATTTTACGACCTGGTAACTCACGGCCCGTTAGGGCCTACCCGAAATCGGCCCAACAACGTCATGTGGGCCGTCGAATATAACACCACCCTGTTTCACTTTCAACCCATGTATGGCCCACGACGTCTTTCGGCCATATGAGGCCTTTCATATCTTTAGGCCCTTTAGCGGCCCACGGTGACTCTAGCCCATAATGAACAGTAAATTTCTTTGTACCCATTAAAGGCCCATGATTCACATGGGCCATTTCCAGCCCGTGTTAGCTTTTGGCCTACTGACAGCCCATACGTTCTTGGGCTCCTTTCCGGCCCTCGATTACTTCCGGCCCGTTACTGGCATGTTCCCTTAATGGGCCAAATTCGGCCCGTGCCAAGAATCGGCCCGTTTGTGGCTTGTTAACCCGTTGCGCCGTTTCCAGCCCGTCCTATATTCTGGCCCATTAACGACCCGTTATGCCTGTGACAGAATTAAGCCTTTGCTGTCCTCCGGCCTGTTAACGGCCCGTTACCGTGCTGGGCCGATACCAATTACGCCCGTTTACGGCCCATCTAGACCCATTTGTCCAATGGCCCAAGGCCCACCAATTCTACGGCCCGTTGGAGGCCCATTTATCCGACAACCCGTAGGAGACCCATGGATCCTACGGCCTGTAGCAAGGTCAAGGTTACCACGGTCCGTATATGGCCCATGGTTGTTGCGGCCACTAGCAAACCAGGGAAAAAGAAGACTAGGAAATAAATAAGCGCGAAGCTAACGCTAGGCTATTAAGGCGATTGCACAGATTACATCCACTGGGCATCAATGATCGCCACCAGTGCAAATATAGGGAACACCCTACACTATACAAAAATGGCTTGATGTTTTCTTCAGCCGGTGGCTGCACGTTAAGAACAAATTTTGTATCGCAACAAAACAAATTACAACCATAAAACAAAAGGAAGGTTGGCATAAAAGTTAACAGTCTGGCAGATAAATGCACCACCAGAAGTTCAGAAGCTCAGTTCATTTGACATGACTGTTACGTTTTCATGTTGTATTTTCCGATGGAGC
Source organism: Aegilops tauschii subsp. strangulata (assembly GCF_002575655.3). NCBI lineage: Eukaryota > Viridiplantae > Streptophyta > Magnoliopsida > Poales > Poaceae > Aegilops > Aegilops tauschii. Next base: position 485,560,191 of record NC_053036.3, read on the forward strand.
ACCATAACCTTCGCCTTCATTTCTCCTAGGCTCATGAACAACATAGAAAATATCTGATAGTCTGGTTTCAAAACCATGCATATCTTGATGACATCGAACAATGTCTATCCTTGTTTCACAAAGGGTCTCTGTTAAGGAATGGACTTGTGTCTGGAGCGCAGATATAACATTGTTTTGAGCTTGCATATCTTGATCATGAGGCAGTTTGGACGAGATTGCCTTAACAACCAACCCAGTATTATGCAGGAACGTGCTTTTGGCACTGTTAGTGGACAGGTACTGACCCACTGTAGCAAGAGGTGACATTGCGGTTATAGTTGCCTCGTCACCTTCAGAAGGTGGCGGTTCCACCATTTTTTCCGTAGCTTGTTGAAAAGTTGAGTTTTTACATTAGTAGTACGAGAACAGAAGATATTAAGGAGGCAACAAAACCAAAGAAAATAGCTTTGGTCTATATACATAACTTATTCTGGTGAACCCATGTAAAATATTAGTTGTATTTTACTCCAAAGTACATAATAAAACCAGGTTCCAAACATATGACCATGTACCATGGCTAATGTATTGTCTATTTCTTCACATTGTATTGACAGATAAGGATAAAGAGACAAAGTTTATAATACGGTAAGCATAGTATGACATCATTCATATCACAAAACAACTGAGAACAGACAAACAGGCAATTGTAACGTTGTGTGGGCAAGTCCAGCACGGAACTAGATTACAGATCAAGATCAAAGGAACATCACTCCTCTCTTTTAAACCTTGTAAGGTGCAATGATACGCTAAGATAATTGTGTATAAAATTGAAAAGAGTAATAGACATTGGCTGCAAACCATGCAGTTCAATGCACAAGTCAGAGTAAGTAGTAGTTAAAAGGCATGAGGATTAAGGACTTACAACAACGGCTTTGACTGGTGTAGTCATGCCCTTCGTCTTGCTGGTGTGACAGTCCTTGAAGATTTCCACAACATTTGGTTCAGGTACTTTTTGGTCCTTGCGGGCTTTCCTCTACATTTGGAACAAGTCAATATAGATATGGTAATATGGTACAGCGAAAAGAGTGAAACAACAGCTAATTACAAGAGCCTCGCAGTGTGCAATATAGCTACGAGATCTTGTCGTCTGTTGGAATTTCACTTTTGTACGGTTGGCCTTGTTCTTTGAACAGTTCGCCTACAAGAAGATAGATTTGTGAGGCATGTGCGTAAATAGGAGTTCAACATGCGATCTGATCACATATATATAATGTAACTGATACTTTGGATCAAACCAGCGTTTAATGAGGGCTCTCCAGTCTTCATCCGATATATTTTCCATTGGAGATGTTTGGGCAAGTTCACTGTTAGCATTGCCTTCAAAGTGAGTTTTCCTCAAGTTATACCGATACTGTGGCAGTGCAAACTTGAAAACATGGGTGCAAGCTTGCCTGGTTGCATCATCTTGGCTATCCAACTTGAACCTCATCTGTTGAAAATTATGGGAGTCTCATTATCAGCAACCTAGAAAGTATGAGACAGAGCAAGATGATATTACTAGTTTCCATACATAACCATACTTATAGATAAATGGTAGAGGAAGGTGTTGAATTGGGTTTCGTCTTTGTCATTCCTGTACTAAATCCATGTTGGGAGGATACGTACATGACACCTAACGACAACCGCTGCCTCTGATACTAACTTGGCTGACTCTGTAGCATCACGTGGCCTTTTTAAACCTGCCTCAAAACGGATCTCCATTCTTCCTCCTCTAGATTTAGTTAACCTATCGAGCATTATCCCTGATGTTTGTTTCCTCTTGCGCTTAGGTGCTAGTACAACAATGAACATAGGAAGTGTTAGTGTACATCAAACTCTGAGACTACATATAAAGAAGCATGCAACTGTAACTTGACTCCAGCAACTACCTTCTTGATGTTGAAGCTCACAAAGTTCATATGATTTTGCCAACTCGTCTTGTGTCAAGAGTGCTTCAGAAGTAGTGCCAGGTGGCAAGGGAGCTTGGGAACATGCTGCTAGCTGAGTTGACGAACGAGTAACTCGTGTAGCTGGTGGTACCGTGGAAGGTGTTGCAACAACTAGGGCTGTCTCTGCTTGTTTGGTGGCAGCTATTGGTTTCTGTTTGGCTTGTTCTGCAGCTCGTGTAGCATGGGATACCCAGTTTGTACAATTTTCCGCTGGACTTTGACCTTCTATTGCACCAGCAGAATCTGCAGAATTACTCCGCTTCCGTTTCCGTGTGTCCTTAGTACTAACACCATCCCCTGTTATTTTGTGTTCCTTCCTCTTTCTTTGTGCCATGTTAAGTCAAGCCGACAAGAAAAAGGAATAAAAATTTAGTTCTTCAGAACAAATTGATACGTGATACAGACGAACTGAACTTTGATGTTAGACAACCACATGACAGGAGGATGTAATATGTACGAAAAACAGGACGGAGTGAGATAATCAGAACTATGATGTGTAAACTAAGCAGAAGACATTTCACTAAATTAGAAGCAATGCAATGGAAGGTAGACACCATATGAAAGATGCTACAAATATCGCTCTGCCAAGTTAACAGCGTATCATCATAACTGGCGTTTAAACAAATGTGAAGCAGTACAAGAAATAAATCATATGCAAGATGCAAACAACATCACACTACCTAGTTAAAGGTCTCTCGTCATTAGTGCCATTGCATATTCATAGCTTATGATGTGTAAACTAAGCAGAAGGCATTTCAACGAATTAGAAGCAATGAAAGCTAGACACCATATGAAAGATGCAACGAATATCACTCGACCAAGTTAAAACTGTCTCGTCATAAGTGCCATTTCAACAAATTAGAAGTAGTACAAGCTAGAGAAGAATGTGAGATGTAACCTATATCACACTCCCAAGTCAAACTTATCTTATGATAAGTGATTGTTGCAGGTTACACAACAGTAGTACTTTGATGTAAGAACATGGCGTGATAGACAGATATTGTATGTTCTAGAAACAGGAACACGTGCCTTATTCACAAGTATAATGTGTAAAGTAAGCAGATGGGATTCAACAAATTAGAAGCAATACAAGCTAGCACTACAAAAAAATACACTTCCGTGATGATACGTGTTTGTCACAGTAGGTCACATTTTCTGTCATGCATGTACATCCATGACGATTTTATGACAGAATCAAGATAGTCATACCTGTGTTGTCGTAGAAGTGTTCCATGACATTACCAAAATTTATCATCACGGAAGTGTCCACTTCCATGACGATAAATGGCGCATCATGAAAGTGCTTTCGTCAAGGGTGACCGACACGTGGCATCCACCGTAACGGGTCGCCGTTAAGCTATCGGGTCCGGTTTTGGATCCGATAACCCGTTAACAGCCCGGACCAATGAGGATTTTCCACGTGTAAAATTCTCATTGGCCGGAGGAAACACGTGTTGGCTCACCGTTGGGACAGGTGTCATCCACTCATTGAACAGGAGGCGCCTATGATAGGTCGACACGTGGCACGGCCCAACAGTGGCCCATTCCGGTGAAAAAGGCCGGCCCAGTAAAAATTAGCAGGCCGGCCCATATAAGGCCTACTTGTGTCAGGTCCATTTAAGCCCACGACCCATACGAGATGTGCCAATTCGGCCCGTCAACGGCCCGTTAAAGATTTGACACCATTGCAGCCCATCGTCAGTTCGAGCCCGTTAACAGCCCGCTATATATTTGGGCTCAATATCGGCCCGATGTGATTTCGGCCTGTTAACGGCCCATTCAAGGGATGGGCCAATTTTCAGGATGTACATCTTTCGGCCTTTTAGCGACCCATTTAAGTGTTGGGCCAATTTCCGGCCCAGTGTGTCTTTCAGCCTGTTGACGACCCATAAATGAGTTGGGCCATTTGTAGTCGGACCTGAGTTTTGGCCTTTTAGCGACCCATTTAAGTGTTGGGCCAATTCACGGCCCGGTGTGTCTTTCAGCCTGTTGACGGCCCATAAATGAGTTGGGCCATTTGTAGTCGGACCTGAGTTTTGGCCTTTTAACGGCCCATGCTCTTCATGGTCCAATACCAGCCCGGTTTCTCTTTCGGCCTGCTAAAGGCCCATAACACAGTTGGGCCATTTACAGTACGACCTGACTTTCGGCCTCTTAGCGCCCATGTTCTTCATGGTCCAGTACGAGCCCGCTGTCTCTTTCGGCCTGCTAAAGGCCCACAGTATAGTTGGGCCATATGTAGCCCGACCTTAGTAACGGCCTGTTAACGGCCTGTGAAATCTAATGGGCCCACCTGTTGCCCGCTTCGATGTCGGCCTGTTAATGACCTGGGAGGTAAGAGGGCCGACCATTAACTTTCGGCCTGGTAACGGCCCATTAACTTAATGGGCCCACTAAAGTTCGTACATGTCTTTAGGCCCAATTAGATAATTTGAGCCCATTATGACGAGCAATTATGCACAGGACCAAAACCGATCAAGCAAAGGTACGGCATACAGGGAAAAACGTTGCACATCCAGCATATATTACAGGAAATTACATCCACTGGGCAGTCAAAGATTGATACCAGTGCAAATAAATGAACAGAACCTAACGATCTACAACGTCACAATCTGCAACCTCAGCGCGGATGACGCCCATAAGCATGTGGGCAAGTTCTTGCTGCTTTGCTACACTGTCTCTGAAAACATTGATTAGTTGTTGTTGCACATTAATGTGCACCTCTGATTCCTCCACCATTTCCATCATTGCTTCAGCCATTAATTGGTTCACAAACATACATTTTTCCATTGCATTCGAGACAGAGGAAACTGAACAGATTCAGATGGCGATTTTGGCAGGCTTGTATTATTGATATTGGAGAGTGTCTCGACCACTGCATCATAACATAAGTTAGGAGGGGAACCGAACAGATTAATCATGAGTTATTGCCATATTACCTGGCCTAGATTTATTGGAAAGAAACAATGGGGTTGCCTTGCTGTTTTCAAAGTTTGTCTTCTTATCTTCAGCAGCCTGCACCAAATTAACACACTAGCATTGCTATCATTGGCCAGGTCAAATAATAGGAAAGCAACATTGACACAACGAACGTTTGGGCAACTGGCTAGCCTACACCAAATTAACACAATATGACACAGCTATCATCAGCCAAGTAAGGTAATACGAAAGCAACATTGACACAATGAATGGGCAACCAGAGCAGCACTACAATTCAGTAATGTGCATGATATGAGATAGTACACTCATGCAGCTCAGTATGCAAAACTACCAAGCAATTTTCCTTACAAAAAACAACATTGGCGCCTTTAACATTTTGCTACGACTAATTTTAGATCAGATAAAGGTTGGATTCACGCCGATTAACAAAATACATGCTGATGTAAAAATATAGTGATATACAACAGGTACTTACATCAGCATTGGAGCACGGAGAATTCCCGCAAGATATTTTCCTCGAATACGATCCCAGTGGAGGAAGTCTTCTATCATTTAACCTTATTTTCTAAAAGAGAGATGGGTAAGAAACATGTAGAAAATATGATCAGAATGTTATAAAATTTCATGATGCGAGGGTACGCACACGCTTCTTAGAATGGAGTTGACATATTTTTGCTGGACTGGAGCGGACTAGTTCTTTGGCCATTGGAATCTGCTTATTATTAGTGGGAGTTGGGTTTCTCTATGCTGGAGCAGTATCTATGAAAACTGGAGTTGGTTTATTATCTCCTGGCGTTTGGATCTTTTGCAAAGACCTGGTTTGTAACCCTTCAGATTCTAACATAGCCGTCTTCCCCTTGCATGCCTTATATAGAAGAATGGTGCTTCAATTATAAAACATGCTACAACAGAGATGGAATAGGTACTAAAGAATAGAAAGGCATGACATATTGACATGTATTCCCTCCATCCGGAAATAAATGGATGGGTCTAGGCGTATTTCAGTTCTAGATACATCCAGTTTTATCCATTTCTATGACATGTAATCCGGACGGAGGGAGTATGATGTAAGAGCTAGGGATACAACAGGACAACAGTGTAAAAAACACTACTTGAATGTAAAACTGTATGCTAGCGGAATACATACAGAAAAACACTAAGGCAACATATGCGTGTATGATTGGGAAACTAAGATGGCATTGCAAGAGACCACTAGAACAACACTTCAATGTAAAAAAGGAACATGGTATGGTAGACAGATGAAGTACATACTGATGAATAACAATGCATAAGATATTCAGAAGCATGATGTCCAAACTAAGCAGATGTCATTGCGATAGAGTAGAATGATAGTACTTGAATTTGAAAACATGTTATCATGAATGGAATAGGTACTGAAAAACAAGAAGGCATGCCATAATTACATGCATGATCAGCAGGCTAAGCACAAGGCATTGCAACAGAGTAGATGCACTCCAGGACATTATATGCATGTTGTACCCATATCAAGGGCCAAGTAAGAGCAAGGACCTTGTGGGGTGAGTAGGATTCATCATCTTTCTGCAAGTCTTGTGAAGAACTGCCTTTACATGTTCCATCATATTGGGTATCATTGACGTCAAGTTTGTTGGGCGTTACATTGCTCCGTGAGGTTCTTGTGGATAAATCAGTGTGTGCAATTATATCTGACATGCATGGAAGACAATTAGTAGTTAGATTTATGTAATGAGTGCCTGTAGGAGACGACATAAATAGTAGGACTGGGGTTAACTAGTAGCAACATGTCTCAAAAACTAAAGGGAGAACACAGATGAAAGCTACAGAATATGTATCGTTTGTACTCGAGATTAACTAGATGGCACACAAAAGTATTAAAGAACAACATAGGTAATACTAGAAGTGGTATAATACTATAATCACCAGCCTGTGGGATAGCATTGGCTGATTGATGATAACTATGGAACATCGTTACCTAAAGAACAAGTCTCTTAGCTGAACTATGGAACAACGTTAACTCCTGAACAAGACCCGTAAGAGATCAACATGAATATACAGTGAAATGTGATAATCTATTTTCCATGCTTAGATGAATAACAAAGCCATAAATGTTGCACACAAGTAAGATGAGGGTACAACCTATCTGGCCGCCATCCATAGGAGTGAGCATCATGTGCTGACTTGTCGATGGCCCTGTAGTTGTTGTGGCTGTCCATGTCGGGCACGCGCATTCGATGCAGGGAACTATTAAGTGGGGACTATAGCTCCCTTCTGGTGTATGCTTCCCTTGTTGGAGCAGCTGCGGTGAGTCGGAAGACGGTGTGGCTGAAGATGCAGAAAATGCATAATGTTAAGAACGACACATCTCTTTGATCTAAAGAAATACCCTAAGAGATCAACGGCAAGGTACGAGAGTGGTCACACGTCTGTCGACTGAAGACTAAACTGGGGTCACACGATTTTATTTTATTTTGGTACTGTCCGATCTACGCCGGATGGCTTGATGGACGTCTTGTGCCTCCCGGCTGACACTGTTCGGAATCTTCCCCGAAGAGCCATCGACCACCGGCAGAGCAGCATGCCTCCGCCGTCCATGGCCCTGACCAAAACCCCGCTCCTCGCCCCACCGCACTGCCGTGGTTGCGCCGCCCCCGGGCCAGTCCACAAAGACTCGCTGTCATCCAGATCCGGCGGCGGCAGTACCTTCAACCCAAGCAACTCTAAGATAGCCATCTAAGCGCTGCTTCCGCGGTGAACTTGCGCCCCTGCACCCTTAGGTTAGACACCAGCCAACCGACAACCTAGGAGCTCCGCCGCCTCGAGGGGTGATGCTTCCCATTGGGAATCTATTGGCCCAGAATAAAAATTCAGACAACTGACGCCTAAATAAAGTGATTTGAGATGAGGGTGCGACCTATCTGGCGGCACGGTGAAGTAGGCAGCTCCAACTGCCGAGTCGGTGAGGCCAGCGCGGTTGCGGTGTCTACCGACGGCAGGGAAGCAGAGATGTCGCGACGGTCGACGGCTACGGGGAAGCAGCGTCGGGGCTCTGGACGGATCCGAAGTTGGAGCTGCTCCGGCGCCGTGAACAACGGCGGGGGTGAATCAGCTCCGGTATGGTTCACGCGGCCGTCATCGAGGCAGCTCCAGCAGCACGGAGTAAGAGGCACACGGCCTAGTGCATGACGGCAAATGGACAGCATCTCCGGCATTAGGGAGGAGGGCGGCTGTGAATTTGGTGCGGTGGGGGTGCCATGGAGGAGGGGCTGAGGTTTCGCGGCTCGGGAGAAGGGAGCTTCCGGGGAGAAGGTGATTTGGCACCCACAAGGTATGAATGGGGAATTGGGAGCGGAGTGGAACCATGTCTTACGGGCGCATTTTTCTGAAATGTGTGTGTGTGTGGGGGGGGGGGTGTTATAGTTCTATCCCTGCCTTTAGGCTTCTCGGCTTGGGTCTGTGTACTGAGGGTCAGGGATAGTAGAGTAACTTTGCTTCTCCCCAAATAGTGGGCGCGAGCGATTTCGGGCGTGTTTTGAAATATAGTGGGCGCGGGCGATTTTGGGCGAGGAGAGCGTGTTTTGAAATAGTGGGCGTGAGCTATTTTGGGCGAGGAGAGGGTGTTTTGCCGACCATGGTTTATGAATTATTCGGCACATGTCATTTCGGCCGAGGAGAAGGCGCGCTTGGATGAAGTTACGAACCTATCCTCGATGTACAACGGGCCAATTGATGTGTGTCCCACATAGGCCGGCAATTTCGCGTCTCCCATTTATTTGCTAGGGCGAATTCCACCGAGCAGAGGGTGTTTAATGGTTCGTTCAATTTTTTTTTACTAACAACGGTTCGTTCAAATTTTGGGAGAACGAGCATCCACGTCTACCTTACCAAGTCGATTCGAATCAAATTTTGAAATATTAGCTTGCCACTTCTTTTTTAGATGGAGAGATGATGCTCGGGAGTAATGTGTTTTTACATGCTCGTTGCTAGCGATTTACTATATGACAAATAGTTGACCCACTCAAAAACGGGAATCAAACCCAAAATGAAATATCTCGATTCAATGAAATAGCTCGTTCACCAGGTCAAAATAGTGAACTACATCCAAAATTGAACACCTCAATCGAGTAGCATGTTGTACAGTATTATAGTACTCCATGAACATGTTTAAAGTCAAATTAATGAACTTGTTTGATATACGCATATCTCCGTTCATGTGTGGATTGCAGACAACATGTTCTCCAATTTAAAATATTTTAATGCAAGTTTATACCGAAACATGGTTTATATCAGTCTTTGATGCATAAAACGCGACCTCCCCCTCCCCGGACTCCTGCTCTCTCTCTCTCTCTCTCTCTCTCTCTCTCTCTCACCGACAATCTTCAATTCTGTCGCGCGCATCCAACACACAAACCTTGTTGGTCCCTCTCCCTCTCTCTCTTTGTGTGTGTTTGGGGGGGGGGGTCTTTCTAGTTCACATGCATATATACTCCATCTATAGGTTCTCTCGCACACTATGTATGATTCTCCAGTCCAAGCTAAATATCTTAGGTGCACTCATCGTACGCACACAAATTGCTTGGCTCGTTGCCCATAACTCTCTCACGCACCACTCTGTCATCTCGGAGCTCTTCCCTCTCTCTCTCAAACTCTCCATCTCCCTGGGTCACACATACACATGCATATCTCACTCGCACTCGATATACCCATCTAAAACTCTATCTCTCTCCCTCGTTCTCTCTCCATCTCACACGCACACACACAATCTCATGCCTAGCCAAGTATGATGGTCTCTCACTCAATTGTAGGCACACACAGTCCCCCCTATATGTATATGAGTAGCTAATCTTAGTCTCCATCACAAACATGTGCATGGTCTATCTCGATTTCTCTCGGGGCATCTTTCTATCGCGCACGCACCTCCCTCGATCTCCCACCCATATAGTCCCCTCATGATCTCTAGGGGATCTCTCTATCACAAACACACCCTCTCTCCCTCCCCATGCGTCCATGTTCTCCATGTGTCCCTCTCGACCTTTGTTCCTTGTTGGCCAGACCTCTATTGGACATGTGCTATCACTACAAAAAAATACACTTCCGTGATGATACGTGTTTGTCACGGTAGGTCGCGTTTTTTGTCATGCATGTACTTCCATGACAAATTTATGACAGAATCAAGATAGTCATACCTGTGATGTCGTAGAAGTGTTCCATGACATTACCAAAATTATCATCACGGAAGTGTCCACTTCCATGACAATAAATCGCGCGTCACAGAAGTGCTTTCGTCAAGGGTGACCGACACGTGGCATCCACCGTAACGGAACACCGTTAAGCTATCGGGTCCGATTTTGGATCCGATAACCCGTTAACAGCCCCGACCAATGGGATTTTCCACGTGTAAAATCATCATTGGCTGGAGGTAACACGTGTCGGCTCACCGTTGGGACAGATGTCATCCACTCATTGGACACAAAGCGCCTATGATACGTCGACACATGGCACGGCCCAATAGAGGCCCATTCGTGTGAAAAGGCCGGCCCGTTTGACTTGGTCAAAAGGTGGCGGGCCGGCCCACGACAAGCCTGTTAATGGCCTGTTCGCATATAGCCCATTTACAGCCCGCTATCCCAGGGCCCGTTTATGGCCTATCCGAATTAGGCCCAGTAGCGTCATCTGGGCCGTCCAATATAATTCTAGCCCGTTTTAACTTCCGGCCCATGTATGGCCCATGACGTCTTTCGGCCCATATGAGGCCCTTAGTAACCCTCGGCCCCTTAACGACCCGTGGTAAAACTGGCCCGTAATGAACAGTGTATCACTTTATACCCATTAACAGCCCATTATTCTGTTGGGCCGTTTCCAGCCCATGATATCTTTCGGCCTTCTCAGGGCCCATTTAATCTTGGGCTCATTTCCAGCATTCGGTTACTTACGGCCCGTTACTGTCATTTTCTGCTTGTGGGCCAAATTTAGCCCGTGGTTACAGTCGGCCCATTTGCGGCCTGTTAATACGTTGGGCCGTTTTCATGTCAGAAAAAACCCGTTGGGTTGTTTTCATAGAGTTATCAAATACGGCCAATAAACGGCCCGTTATTGTCCACGAATAGTACGACCCATGATTGGCGAAATGATGATACGCCCCGTAGAAGGCCCATGGATCCTACGGCCCGTAAAAGGCCCATGGATCGTACAGCCCGTAGAAGGCCCATGGATCCTACGGCCCGTATAGAAGGCCAATGGATCCTACGGCCCATAGAAGGCCCATGGATCATACGGCCCGCAGGAGGCCCATGGTTACAACAGTCCGCGTGTTGCCATGATTATTAGAAAAACACAGAAAAAGAACTACAGTGACTACAAGCAAACAACTAAACAAGACAATAAGGAAATAAATAAGCAAGCAATTAACGCTACCCTATTACCGCTATTACACATATTACATCCACTGGGCATCAAAGTTTGCCACCAGTGCAAATATAAGGAACAAAGCAGCATATTACATACACTGGCCGTCAAAATTGGCCACCAGTGCAAATAAACGCGGCAGCAAAACAAGAGCATAACTGAAACAACTTCATAAGAGCTCAAGAAACGTGGTATCCACCATGCTGGCAATAAGCTTAGCAAGCTTATTAGCTTTGTCCTGTTTGGCACTAAAATCCTCCAACGCTTGCTGTTGCACCAGAAAGTATGCATCTGAATGCTCCAGGGACTTCCGCAGTCCTTCCGCTTCTTGTCGCAGCACAGCTGATCGATGTCTTTCAGCTTGTAGTTGAGACTCAAGAAACCGAACTGATTCAGACAATGAGTTTGAATAGCTTGTGCAAGCGGTAGTGGCCATTAACTCCAACACTAAACCAAGACAGGACTTTGGGGTTGTCTCACTGTCTTCGAGATAGTCTTCCTTAGCTGTTTTATCAGCTTTGTTGGAGACCAACAAGGATGTGTCACTATCCTGAACCTTATCTGCACTACTTCCTTTACCATTGCTTAATAAGGCACTCTTCCCCAATATTTTGTCAGCATTCTAAAAGAAGAAACAAGCAGACACATAACAATTTAGCATGTACTAGTATATGAAACTCATTTCGGTGAACCAGTTCATTAGTAAGGTGGACAGAATTAAACTACCAAGTCTTCTATTGCCAAGTACTAGTACATAATAAAAGCATCAAACAAACATATATCTATGTCCTATGGTCATTGCATTGTCTTGCCAAATCAAAATAGAGACACAGTTCAAATCATATCAGTTCAAGACAAAGCAGCAGTGAAAGAATACAAAGCATGGGAAACTACACGGCACAACAAGATTTCAGATGGGTACCATGGGTCTACATGTACAACAACACTATTGGCTCTGTTGTGATGCTAGTAATGTGCATGATATGAGAAGTCAACTGTATACACAATTGAAATTGAAATCAAAAGAGCTATTGATAAGAGCAAGCCTGTTAAAGAAACATGCGTGAACATACCTGCTGTGCCATTGCAGTTTCGATTGGATCCTTCAATTTAAAAATAAGTTTGTATGAGTAAATACAGTGATACAAGAGCAAAGCAGTATGCACAATAGCAATCATAGTTAAAAAAAGGCGCGCCTAAGCGAGCGCGTAAGCGCGCCTAGGCTCTAGGCGTTGGCGAAACGCATTGCGCATAACTACGCTTAATCTGTGCATAACTGCGCATAAGCATGCGCTTTGGTCAGTAAAGCGCAAGGCGGTGGCAAAATGCACAATTAACGCCTAGCACTTTTTTGAACTATGATAGCAATGGAATCTTAAATTAGAACAGTTGTTCTTCAGGTTTAGGCACTTGTTCTACATGAACAGAGTACAGTAAGACGCAAGAATATAGTACTTAAAAATAGAAAATGAGCTCATAGACCTAACCACATTCTTGGTTCGGGACCGGTACAGAACAAGGCGTTCCCAGTCATCGTCCAGTAAATGTGTCTCAGGAGAACGTAAGGGAATTTGATGAGTTTCTTTGCCGGTGAAGTACATTTTCTTCAGGTAATTCCGATACTGCCACCAAGCATTCTTGAAGATAGCAGAGGTATTAGCACAGGTTACCTCATCCTGAGTTTCCAAGTCGGTCCTTCTCTATAGAGAAAAATGGGAAAATTTGCTGTATTATAACCATCATGGAGGTAGGATGTATGGGACAAAACAAAGTAATTGCCATGAATAACATTACTTACACATAACTCCTGGACAAACACCTACAACTGGCATTTTCCTTCATCTTCAGTATAATATTTCCAAGATGGGAAGATACGCACATACGATTTAACAACATCAAATGCGATAGATGCTAAACTACGACTAGCTGGTTGTGCTTCCTCCACAGGAATAGGCGTACTAACTGGTGGAGTTGGGGTTCGCCGTGGTAGTACTGGCCCTTTGGGCACTGGAGCTGCCTTACTAACTGCTCTTGTTTGGGAGCTCTGTGGTGGAGATGGTGTTGTGTCAACAGGAACTGGGTTACTATCTACTGGGGTTGGGGTTAGATTGGGTGAAGCTGGTTGTCTGTCCATCGCAGTAGGGGTACAATCTGCGAGAGTTTGGGTTATGTGTGGTAGGGCTGGTTCTCGTGCATGTACAACCGGGGTGCTATCTCCACCAAGAGGTAGCACTATTTTATTTGAAGACCGTGTTTTTAGTCTGCTAGATGCTGGCATCACCCGCTCCAATTCAAATGGCTGATAAACAGGAAACATAGTTGAATGTATAGACATTGTATGAGAGACAGATGCAATAGATAGTGTGGAAAAAAGAGGGCATGAAATAGTTGACATGTATATTGTTTAACTGAAATGGATAGCATGACATAATTTCACATATATGATGTCTATCTAAACTGGATAGCATAGCATAACATAATTCAAAGATATGATGAATAACTAAATAGGATCACATGACATAATTCACCTACATGTTATCTAAGTAATCAGGATCGCATCATTTAATTCACATATGTGATTTATATGCTAAACAGAGGGCATTAGATATGATGTCTGAACTAAGAACATGGTGTTGAATATTGTGTATATGATGTCTAATCTATGCAATGCAAGACACCGTATGCATGATATGAGCGGTATAATCGTGCCAAGTTAGAGCATACACCTCAGTGGGGGAATAGGACTGGTCATCTGTGTCTGAATCCATCTCTGAGGAGCTATCGGGACCCAACAAGAGATCTGCTTCGACAAGTAGCACTGTCTGCTCAGAAGGCCTTGTTTTCACTCCAGATTTTTCAATCTCCCACCCAAATGGCTGATTCATAGGAAGAGTAGTTTAATGTACAAACATTGTCGACAAATGGAAATGTAATGAAGAAAAGGATGTGCAAGATATCATTCAAATATATGATGCCGGGTTAAACAGGATGGCATTGCACATTTCACGTATATTATGGCTGGCTAAAAGACATGAGACTGCACAATTCCCATATATGATATAGAAACTAAATAGGTGGCATTACAGAACATGTCTAAACTAAGCAGATGACATATATGATTTCAAAAGTAGGCACTGAAAGGCAACATATGCATGATATGACTAACATCATCATGCCAAGGTAGAGCAAACACCTTGGGGGGTAAATAGGAGTGGTCAGCGGCGTCTGGATCCGCCTCAGAACAGATAGCTTCCTCTGGATTACAATCTGGAGAGGGGTGGGGAGGGTTTGCCATTGAACCCACCATGGAGCGATGTCTGCATGACATTGTATTGCCACGCAAAACTCTTCTCTTTTTCTCTACATGTTCAGCATGACTGTGTACAATATCTGACATGCACACAAAAAAAATATGGTGAGATTATGTAAGGAGAGCATGCAGAAATTTAGAGTGATGGTAACAACCAGTGGATGGATCCAAAAATAATGATAGCAGGCTGATGATTGCTTTAATTTAATAAAAAAGACAGATGATGATTGCTTTACTATTTGTTTCCCACCCAAGTTGAACAACATAGGCATACCCTAGGTGAACCAGATATTAGACAGAGATACTATTCATTGCTTCCTCGATATGTGCCCCATAACTAATTTAGAACTCAAGTTTGAACATTAATTTGGACCTGACTTGGAGACCAAGAGGTGAACAGGACGATAAAGTAGCAGGTAATTTTAAGCAATGCATAACATAAGCAGAATCAAAAGAGTGCGACCTCTCTTGTGGACCCGCGTACTCCTCAGGTTCATTTGCTGAGTCGATGATGGTGATGCTGTTGCGGTGGGTGCCGGCGGCAGGGAAGGAGATCTGAGGCGGCGAAAGACGGTCAGGAGTCGTGATGTCTGGTTTGGTGGATGTTTCTGTCGATGGAGCACCTCAGGTGAGGTGGACGACGTCGCGGCAGGAGCAGGAAAAACCACACGAAGTTCCCTTCGACACCTACCTGTAACTGAAGTAATTCTGTAAGGGCTCATTTGGCTTGCATGATTCTAAAAACGCAGGGATAGGAAAAACACCGGAATAGGATAGGAATGCACATGGTAAACAGAGCATTTGTAAACACATGATTTCTGTCAACTTGGGTGTTTGGTTTACAGGAATTGGAAGAGCAGAGGAATGCAAAGAAACATGGCCAAAATAAAGTGAAACCATATGAAAGCGTGTACAGTTAGAATGTTATTCTGCCACTAATGCACTTGGTCTTGTTTTCATGCATAGGATTTTGAAAAGTAGGTCCAGGTGGATGTTTTGCTTCATTCCTTTCAACAAAATGCATGAATAGTTGAATAGTAGAGTGCCATTGGAAAATTCCCTATTGCTATGTTTTTCCGTCGAACCAAAATAAACCTAATGGATCGACATGAATGTATAGTAATAAGTGATGCAACAAGTGTACAACCTCTTTGCCGTAGCCGTGTCGACCTTAGCATCATTGGGTTGGTCGCTGAAGCAGTTGAGGCAGAGGTGGCTGTCGGAGGTGCGGAGGAAGATCTGAGGAATCTGTAGACGGCGTCCAGGGCACTTCTCTGTTGTGATGGATTGTTCTGTCGTTGGAGCAGCCCCGGTGAGCCATAAGATGTCAAGGTTGAAGCAGCACAAGACAGACATCGTCAATCTCAAGTGGGATTCTAATAGCATCTCCAATAGATGATGTAAAATAGATGTAAAATTTACATCACCAAAAACCACCTGACTACAACAGATGAGGTAAAAACTGTTGACTCTGAACTTAACTGTCGAAACTGAAATTTACTATGGAATCTGAATGTTACTATCGAAACTGAACGCAATGGTAGCAGAGAGGCACTTGACATGTAGTTTAGGGAGGGCCTGTAGTTCATCTTCAACCTGCACCCCCTGAGCCGCCAGCCACCACCGGCCGAACCGCCGGCCCCAGCGCCGCCTCGCCGCCCCGAAACAACTCCCCACCGCCGGTCCGCCGCCGCCCCGGCCAGCCCTATAGGCCCCCTGCCCCCACCCTGAACCCTAAGATAGATAGTGGGGTACCTCTCCGGCGAGCCCCCGTCCCCCGCTGTGGGTGGTTCTTCCTTAACTCCGGCGAGCCCCCCACCCCCTGGAAATTGACTGACCCAAAAGTCGATTCAGTCGACTGAAGTGTAGCTAAATCGGAGCAGAGCAGCAGCACGAGCGAGCGAGACCCGGAGCAGCAGCAACTGGGCGAGCGAGCGATCGAGCGAGAGCCGGAGCAGCAGCAGCGCGAGCGAGCGAGAGCCGGAGCAGCAGCAGCTGGGCGAGCGAGCAATCGAGCGAGAGCCGGAGCAGCAGCAGCGCGAGCGAGAGCCAGAGCAGCAGCAGCAGATCCGGCTGGTATGGACGCCGCCGCCGAAGGGGCCTCTCACTGGGGGAGAGCCACCGTGGAGATGTCGCCCGCGGCGCCGGCTTCAAGGTAGCCGCTCCATGGGGGTGCGGGATGGAGCACCGTCGGCACCGGGAGGTCGAGCTAAGGAGAAGGTGCGATGCGATGAGTGTACAACCTCTTTGGTGGTGCCGAGTAGGCCTCGGCTTCGTCCAAGGAGTCGGTGAGGATGCTGCGGTTCCGGTGGAGCAGGTTAAGGCGGCACTATGGGGATGGAGCAACCGTGATAGACGAGGCGATCGTCGGAGCAGCTCCTTGGAGGTGGAGGACGGGGCGGCTGAACCGGCGAGACGACGAGATGGACGACGGATTCTCATCCGGGGAGGTGGATGAGGGACGTCGAGCTGTTGCGGTGGACGACGTCGTTGGGGAAGAGGCTCCGGCTGGGCAGCGGTGAGGTGGCGGACGGAGGAGGGTGGGGTTTCGCGGCTGAAAGAACATGCGGTGCCCCCATGTTTGGTTTTGGTAATTGATGACAATCTCTATGGACTAATGGTTGCCTTGAGTTATATTTGAAGGATTTGTCCATAGGCATTTCTTGAAGTTCATGTGTTGGTTTCAAGGAGTTTATGTGGTGACCAAGGTGTTATTAAGGAATTATCCAAAGATTGGTCATGTCAGAGTTGAGCTTATTGCAAGCATGTCTTGGAGAAGAAGATTGTGTGATCATTCATGTATATCTTCAAGACATCATCCAAATGAAGAGAGTTGAAAAGATTCAAGGTTGATCAAGACTAAGTCAAGAGTGAATCAACTTGATCAACTCACAAAGCGTAGAAGATGTACCGAGAGGGATCAAGCGATCCCATGGTGTGGTAAGCATTGTCAATTACGCTTTGTGTACTAACCCATGATCTTCGCGGGAGTTCTTTGTGGGGTTAGGTTGCGTTGTGCAAGTTCAAGTGAAGCATCATGAAGAGATCAAATGCTTGAAGCTTGCCGTCCATTGTGGTGACAATGGACTTGTGAAGATGTTGCGGTGTGCAAGTTCAAGTGAAGCATCATGAAGAGATCAAATGCTTGAAGCTTGCCGTCCATTGTGGTGACAATGGACTTGTGAAGATGTGCGGAAGAGTGGCTCACCCATAGTGGAGTATGGGGGAGCAATCAACTAGTCTTCATCGAGCCAACGCAACCAAGAAAGGTGGTCCAACTTGAGGGAGTCAAGATCGTCATCATCTAGCTCAAGTGGACCATGTGCAAGGCAAAGGTTTGCCCTTGATAGGTTTTCTATTTTACAGGTCTCATGATGGTAGTTGGGAGACCGGGTTATAGGATCGATTGCCGTACTATCAAGGGGGGCTCTCGATGAGTAGCTTGATCGTATCATTCGTAGAGAGCTCAAACCATTGCATCCTTGCATCATATTTCTTGGTTCTTGTTTGGTTTTTCTCTTTGTGAGTTTTGGAGCTTATGGTCATCTTGATGACAAGCTCGAGTTCATCGAAAGCGGAGTTCACTCGCATCTTCTATGATGTTTTCGATGTTGGAAGGTTATGCCGGTTCTTCTCGGTTGGAGGTTTCACTCCTCTATTTTGTTGGCATACCTTCCCTGCCTCTTCTTTCTATAACCAGTCGCTGTTTTGATGCTACTCGTTGTCTTGTATCCAACAAGCTTGAGTTTGCTCAATTCGGAGCTCATATGCAGAAGTTATGGCAGTTTTGGTTTCCCGTGGAGTATACTTGTTTTCGTGGAAGTGGCTTTAGGATGGTCCCAGCGGTAGTACCGCTTAGGGGTCACAAGCGGCAGTACCGCTCCGCAACGGTAGTACCGCTGGTGGGTCCTCAGCAGTAGTACCGCTACGGTACCAGGCCCCTACCGCGTCGACTCGAGGGGTCATTTTTCGTGTCGGATAGTGCGGTACTTCGCAGCGGCAGTAGGGCGGCAGTACCGCTCACGAGCGGTAGTACCGCCCAACCACCGCGGCAGTACCGCTCGGGTCTGTCACTCTCCTGCCCTCCAGACTCCACGGTAGTACCGCCCGGGGGAGCGGTAGTACCGCCCTCTGCGGGGCTGTTTTGGGGGTAATGGTTGGACTGTTCCCCCCACTTTATAAGGGGGTCTTCTTCCCCATTCTACCTTATCCATTGAGCTCGTGTTCTTCCCCCATTGTTGACCTTCTATGAGCTTGCTAACTCTCAATCCCTCCATGGATTCTTGCTAGTTTTTGAGGGAAAAGAGAGAGGAGATCTAGATCCACATTTCCACCAATCACTTTCTCCTCTTTGTGAGGGGAACCCCTTGGATCTAGATCTTGGAGTTCTTGGTGTTCTCCTTCTTGTTCTTCCTCTCTTTTTCCTCCCTAGCATTAGTTGCTTCGGTGGGATTTGAGAGAGAAGGACTTGGGCACTCCGTGTGCCCTTGCCATTTCATTTGGTGCATCGGTTTGAGTTCTCCACGGTGATACGTGGAAGTTACAAGTTGAGAAGCTTATTACTCTTGGGTGCTTGGTGCCCTTGAGCTTGTTCCTCTTGGGTGCTTGGGCGCCCTAGACGGTTGGTGGTGTTAGGAGCTCAATCATTGTGGTGTAAAGCTCCGGGCAAGCGTCGGGGTCTCCAATTAGGTTGTGGAGATCGCCCCGAGCAATTTGACGGGTACCGGTGACCCCCCCCCAAGGGTTGCCAAAGTGTACGGGTTCGGTGACCGCCCTCAAGGGTCCCTTAGTGGAATCACGACATCTTGCATTGTGCGAGGGCGTGAGGAGATTACGGTGGCCCTAGTGGCTTCTTGGGGAGCATTGTGCCTCCACACCGCTCCAAACGGAGATTAGCATCCGCAAGGGTGTGAACTTTGGGATACATCGTCATCTCCGCGTGCCTCGGTTATCTTGAGCCCTTTACTTATGAACTTTACTTTGTGATAGCCATATTGTTTCTTGTCATATATCTTGCTATCACCTAAGTAGGTTTTCTTGCTTAGCATAAGTTGTTGGTGCACATAGGTGAGCCTAGTTGTTGTAGGTTTTGTGCTTGACAAATTAACCGCTAGGTTTATTCCGCATTTGTTCAAGCCTAAACCGTAATTTTTTTAAAGCGCCTATTCACCCCCCCTCTAGGAGACATCCACGATCTTTCAACGGCTGAAGCGGAGAGGTTATGGCGGCCTGGGATTTCGAATGGCAAAAAGGAGGTGATGGGAGGGGGTGAACCATGACTTAGGGACGCGCTTGTCCAAAATGTAGGGTGTGTTACAAAAGTACCCCGCACCAATTTGAACTAGCGGCCTTTTCGGCTCAGGGTTAGAAGGGGGATTTCGCGTGTCGGGATTTGGCAGCTGGAGGGAGTTTTCGCGCGCGTTGTAATTTCGGGATAGCAAGGCGCGGGTTGTGAAGGCGCCAGTTTTGGGAGCACGATATCTGAATTTTCGGGATATAACAAGGCGCGGGTTGAATTTTAGGGACAAGCCTAACGTGTAATATTGTACTTGTACGTACCAAATCAATTCGCACTTCCCTCAACCAAAAAGAAAACGAAAAAAATAAAACTATTCACACCACACAAAGAGAGAGTCTTGCCCCGTTTTACTATAAAAATGCTATTTAAAGCTACACATACCAACAATTTAGTGCAATTAAATGCTATTCGGTAGTATGAATCCATGTTATGTCCAATGAAATTTTTTCGCTTGCTGTATAATGCATGTAACCTACTCATACCAACATTTTAGTGCATTCCAAATGTCTATACTACCGCTGCAATTCGAACTGAATTTGAATTTGTTTCTCTATTTCAATAACAGATCTACAATCATGATTGTTGCCAACTTCAACCATCATTCGTGTATTACCTTAATAACACACCACATGATTACTATAGAGATAGATATGAACTATGTGTACTACATGAACTCGAATTCTATTTTTTGAATACACTTGATGTTGATTCCAAATAATAGTACATTTGATGTACTAACTATATATTCATAATCTAAACCATGTTCCATACGTGTACACTGTGTTTATCACACATAGTATAGTGCCCCGCCCCCTACATTATGACAAGTATTTAGACCTGAGCTGCAAAAGCCACACATTAGCCCAAATTATGATCAATGTTCTATATGTTATACGTAGTACTAGCAAGATGCCCATGCGTTCCACATAACATCAACATGATCAAGGGGAGGCCTAATTTGCAAATATGGAGAGGGGTGTGGGTATCTTTTTTCAAAATTGCCATAGTTTCCTTCCTATCCGTCAGATATAAATCGGACGGCCTATATTGCAGGATGGCACCATCATCAAAAACTCCGTTTTTATAAGAGTAGAGATAAAATATATTATATGTAGTATAACATGTTCATAACCACACCATGTGTATCACCGTTATATATTCACACATGCGTCGGTTTAAAACACTATGATAAATTCTTCAAATATCCGAGTTCGCTTTTTATAATGAAGTATGATCTCTATTCGTCTTTTACACCCACACAATCCTCTTATCTTTGTAGCTAGCTAGCGCTAACTTTCTCTCATGCATGCAGACGCCCGCATCCCTCTAACCCTCCCTCAGCATTCTCTAGCTCCATCGTGCAAATTCATCTTTTCACTTTCGGTCCTTCACCCACGGTGTGTGTAGGCCCCCCAGCTCCTTCTTTACGGCACATATCGATCGATATGCCTCTCTAGCCAGGTGTGCCTAGCACAAACACAAGCTTCCCCTCTTCTCTTATCACCGTCCATGCCTCACTCCCACCACTCTTTTCATCGATCTCGTACTCGCACACTCCTTCCCCCTCGATATAGTATGACTCTCGAACCACCTCCTAGATGCATCCCTCTCTTTCTCTATCCTTCTTCCTGTGCCTCATTTGCTTCTAACACACACATCATGTATACCGATCGATCTCCCAACATATACCTAGGTCGACTTTAACTATTCCCCCCCATCGATCGACGTACCTCACAAGTTATGTCTCTCCTTTCTCTGACAAAGGATGATTGATCTTCCTATGTAGTTATGTCTGCTTACCACAGCCATATCGCCCCCCTCATCATTTGTGCATGCCTCCTGACCCGTCTCTCACACACACGCGCACAGACAGGCAGCCATCCCCTCTCTTATTGATATTGCAGGCGTGCCCTCCGGTTGTCTAGCAATCCTATCCCACCATTTGTTAGAAGCAACTCCACTACCACCCCCTCCAACACTCTAGCTCTGTCTCTCTCCCAACCTTATTCCTCTCCTGCACATATGCATGGATGCCGATCGATCTCCCTTAATACATGCGGTAGATCGATCTCCCTTAATACATGAGGTAGGCCTCTCTTCTCCTCCACACATATACCAGCCATTGTACCTCTATAGTTAATTAGGCCTCCCTCCCCCCACCACACACCGATAATCGAGCGCTGTAGGTAGGTATCCATGCCACAGAGACAAACCGCACATGTCCCCTCTCTCGTTCTAGTAGGTCAGCCACTCTATATCTTTGAAGTGGGCACACACAAATTCGATGGCACTCTTTATCGACCGCGCGCGCACACACACACACACATCATCCCTCTCTTCGATTCTATGGACACCTCAAGTCGATGATACCTCCACTCTCTTCTCGTGGACCAAGCTCCGGCGCGGTAGGGCCTACTCCACCCGCTCGCTGCCGCAGTATGGGCAGATTCCGCCCGCCGCCGCTCACCTAGTTACATCCCGACGACCTCCAGGTATCCCCTCCGGCCTTGCTCCACTGCCCGTCTTCCCACGTTGCTGCATGTGGATCTTCCATAGTTCTTTGCACAAAACATAGCTCGTCCGACGTACTCTCCATATTGCAATCTCGTCCTCACACCGTTTTAGACAAACACAACCGTGTTGTTATCTTCCCTTAGGACAAGGAATATGCTTCTTTTTTGTCGTCGCAACTGTCATCAACAATATTTGTCTTTTTACAAATTTCAAATGGGCATATTTTAGAGTGTAGATTCACTCATTTTGCTTCGTATGTGTACTCCCTCCATTCCTAAATATTCGTCTTTCTAGAGATTTCAACAAGTGACTACATACGGAGCAAAATGAGTGAATCTACACTCTAAAATATATCTATATACATCCGTATGTAGTAGTCCATTTGAATCTCTAAAAAGACAAATATTTGAGTAGTCACTCGTTGAAATCTCTAGAAAGACAAATACTCCGGAGTATATTTAAGAACCGAGGGGGTAGTGCACAGCCGCATGGGAGACTCAGACCGGTCGTTGCGCCGCATTAATAGTGAGTAATGAGCAGTCAAATCATAAGCCCCACCTTTCCCACTGTAAGTTGCTCGGAAGAAGC